>NC_136424.1:138170000-139625000 GCF_052625555.1 Lactuca saligna
ACTACTACTACTACTACTTATCTCTTGCTAATCTCATCCTAGTCTCGACCTAGGGTAATCACCAACCCATTCTCCGACATTAGATGCATAAGAAGTCCCTGCTTTATTCCCCTAACTAGCTCGTGAATACTATTACATATTAGTAAGACTAAATAATTCTTCGAATGAGAGATCCTAACCTATAATGGTTGGACTCAAACGAGAGCTGCGAAATAGAGCTAAACCTAACATTCTAAAATTATTTAGTGCTTGCAATATGTACCTTATCATATTCATTTACTAGTTAGTGAATGACAACTAGAACTCCTAAAAGCACAAAGCAAGCAACATTCGGGCATTGAGTACACATAATCAAGCATCTACTACTCTGGCTATCATACTGACTAATCTGTACTAGCATGCAGTTCTCAATAAGCTGGTACACATATAACAGGCACATAAGACATCCTTCTTGGATCCTTAGCCCTAAACTAGCATGCAGTTCTCATAAAGCTGATACTCATATCATAACATGAACTAGTATGGGTAATTTAGGAGTACTTACTTGAGCTCGGCTGATCGCATGCACCACAACCCTTTTCTCCTTTTAAAACTCTTTTCTCTTTTAAGTTTCATTTTCGAAAATTTCTTTCGAAAATGTTTTTCTTTTGAAAACCTTAAATCATATCCTTAGTTTGAGTTCAGACACGCCCGGAAGTGTGTCCGAATCCCTCAAACCAAGGCTCTGATACCAACTTGAAACATCCTAAAAATACAAGCCAAAAATTTCATTTGAAAATATTACTAAAACCATAATATTCCACATCATATAGAAAAACATAAGTCATGTATCTCAAGATATTATAAAATATGTCTCATATCACATCAAATGTCAAAATCATGTCAAATATCAGAGTCTAGCTACCACGCTAAAACTTTGGTGGGTGCCATGCCATCATCCCGAGCCCTTTCCCTTGCTAGCTGAAGTACCTGAAACCAAAACTGAAACTGTAAGCATGAAGCTTAGTGAGCTCCCCCAAACTACCACATACCATAAAATAACATATAAAGCACATACTAGGGCTTGCCCACTGCATCAGACTGAAGCCCGGAACTGATTAGGGCCTTGCCCTCTACATCAGACCGAAGTCCGGAACTGACTAGGGCCTCGCCCTCTGCATCAGACCGAAGTCTGGAATTGACTAGGGCCTTGCCCTCTGCATCGGGCCGAAGTCCGGAACTGACTAGGGCCTTGCCCTCTACATCGGACCGAAGTACAGAACTGACTAGGGCCTCGCCCTTTGCATCGGACCGAAGTACGGAACTGACTGAACATAGCATAACATAATCGTAACATATAACAATAACACATATATTGCATACTGCATCGGACCGCAGTCTGGAACACATAACACATAGACATGCCTGAATCACAAAGACATCAAGCATATTGAACTACTTCTCGGGACCACCCCGACATCGGACCGCAGTCTGGAACTACTAGTATTTAAGCGGGTCGACATTGTGGCCGTAGACCCGTTCCTATTGGAAGGAAACTCTCCTCGAAGAACTTACCGCTGAAAATCCGAGTAAAGGATCCGTGGCTGCTGTCCCGGCTGCTCTCCGACTATCATGACTAGTAAAACGCTTAATCAAAACAAGGATCCTTTTGTGGGTGAAATGACTATTTTACCCCTACTATGGTGTGGGTCATAACCAAGGCCTAAACTATTTTCTTCTTTCTAAGTCTACTAATGGCCCACCAAAGGCCCATTAATGGCCCATATTTTTTCTAAATTAGGCCTAACTCCTCATATGGCCCTACTTAAGCCCAAAAAAATGCATACTATGACTCCTGCTAGCCACTAAGGTGCAAAGTCCAAATACAACCCACATCGAGGCCCAAATACCCAAGGTCCAAACTCACTGAGTTACGCGGGGCGTACTCCGAAGTACGCTTAGCGTAAGTGTTTGATGGCGAGTACGTTGGGCGTACTCCCATTTACGCTCAGCGTAATACCCTGTTAAGTCCTTTCTCTATCAAGTTCTTAATATTCTGAGTCAGAAGCTACAAACTTAGATCCAATTCTTATTCCATGCATTAAACCATAAAGTTGCATACTTGATGGCTTACATGACTCACATAGGCTCAAACTCTAAAAACAATAATCCATTTCCATGGAAAGGGCTATATCTCATGCATGGCTTCATGAAATCCTCAAACATTGAAACTTTATTGCTAAGAAAGTGTTTTGAGCTTCAAGGATGGCAACCCCAAGCTCAAAAACGGATTCACAAGACCAAGGTCCAACCTTTGGACCTAAAGAGGTCCAAAACTCCCATAACCCTAGATCTGGAATATGAGGAAGAAAGTTAAGTGTTTTATACCTTCTTTTGTGACAAATAGGTGAGCTTAGTCCAAATCCTTAAGCTCAAGCTTCTTCTCCAACCTTTCCTTTCCTTCTTCACAACTTTCTTTCACTAAAAACACTCATAAAAGCAACTTCACACAACGAAAAGGGGTAAGAACAAGTTAGGGTTTTCTTGTGGGTGAGGAGGCTGATAAGAAACTAGGGGAGGCTTTAATGTAATTTATATAGCTCTTAAACCCTTAAATTAGGGTTTTCCTTATCTGTTCACGTACGTTGCGCGTACACTTTGGTACGCTGCACGTACGAGTGGGCTCCCCCGATTCTAAATGCGACCCACTACGCCCCGCATATGCCCAGGATACACCCAACGTAAGTCTTCTGGGCGGCCCAAGTCTTTGTCCAAGTGCACAAGTCCAATCCAATACTCCTATTATCCATACTTGGCCCACTTATAATTTAAGGAAATTAAATAATTAATACATCGAAAGTCGATCGTTACAAAAGGATAGCTGGCCTTAATATGATCAACCTGCTCACAGTGATAACATATCTTGGTGGTCAGTGTGGGGACCTATTGGCGACAATCCTTGGTATAATGCCTATCCTTACCACATTTGTGGTACCTAAACGAAGATCGAAAAGAACCCTCATGAACCTTGCCGCACATGCGACAAGTACAACCCCTCTGACTCACAAATATCACATCAGCAGCCTTAAACGGCTTCACTACAGGATGCAGCTGCATATGAGCCTGACATTGCTCCCTCATCTGGAGCTCCAACTCGATCTCCCGCTTCCTAGTGGCCTCCTGTAACTCCAAAAGTGTACCATATCGTTGAGTAGACACAAACTGGCGGATGTTTGTCTTGAGCGTGCTCAAGTACCGGGTCATCTGAGCTTGCTCAAAAGCAGAAAACTTAGGACAAAATAGAGCTCTCTTTGTAAACATCTTGGTGATCTCAGTGACTGACTCCGTCCCCTACCTCAAATCTAAATACTCATGGGCTAGTCTCTCCTTCTCCACCAATGGAACATATCTCGTGCGGAACATCTCAGATAACTACTCCCATGAAATAGTAGCCCTCTGCTCCAAAGTATATGAGCTAGTAACCATACTCCACCAATCCTTCGCCCCAAACCTGAGAAGGTTTAGGGTGCACTTCACCTTCTAGTCTGCTGCACAAGAGCAATTAAAGAAACATCCATCGACATCAGAAAACCACCTCATAACAATGATCAGATCATGAACCCCATCAAACACTGGGGGCTTCGTATTGTCGAAGTCCCGATATTGAAAGGTCTATCTCCACGAACCCCGGTGGCCGCAACGGTCGTGGTAGCTGCAGCAAGAACAACCTCAGTAAGAGCTGCATATTGGTCATCAAAGTGTTCAATTATGGCAGTCTTTATAGAATCAAATAGCTCTGGTATCTACCCCCAGATAGCAGTAACAACCTTAGAAGAAATCAATGCCCTAATGTCAACATCAGACAACCCCGACTTATCCTGGCCACTCGACCTAACTCCTGTCTCGAATCTCCTCATAACCACCATACTTAAAATAAACAAAAAAAACTCATATTAGGCGCATTGCATAGTATATGAGCTATTCTAAACAACAAACTCTAGGGGTTGTGACTTCTCTGATATGTGTATAAGTCCTATGCTTCTAGTAGTACGGGCCCATACTACCTTCCGCACATACCCGTATTTGTCTCAAAAGATCATCACAATGACCTTATCAGCACACAATAGAATACGCATACATCCTATTCTCACTCCCTAGAGAAAGGCTAGAAATTCCTCAACTGGTCGGCTGCTTACACACAACCCACCCATGAAACTTCCAACACCCCTGCATCACTCGTGTGTGCTATTCATACATAACGCTAGATCCTATAGACAGTCAGATACCTGATTCTACACTAAGCCCCTCATCAAACAAGAACAGGAAATAAGGCTAAACCAAACATTCTCATGCTATAGAGTCTAATTTATGTACAACTATGATGCATACACTAAGCAACTACAATGACGATGTCAATTCCATACTAGAAAGAATCCTAAGCTTCCAGGAATCAATTATCATGCAATTCTATCATGCAATACCTGTTGGTGATTTGTTGTCATCAATATTATTTAAGTGTAATGGGATTACTTTTGTTGACCAAAGGTGATCTTGATAAATATTAAACAAGTAAGGAAGGTGTGGACTACACACTTGTTTAAGTTTGATCAAGTTTTCAAAGTACACTGTCATTTAGGGGCGAAGCCCCTAAATGAACGGGAGTCCGGGGGCAGCGCCCCTGGGAGTGGGGTCCAAGGGGCAGAGGCCCTGCCAGGTCAGCGCGGAATTTTTTTATAAAGGGTATGTCGCTATATCAGAAATGCATCAGAAAATCGTATTTTCAGAGAATTGACCATGGGTTGACCCTTATCCAAACTTCCATTTGATGTTAGTTTTTATAGTTTATGACAGTTTGAAACTGTCATATGACAGTTTTCAGAAAAAGATCATAAATTTGGTTTTTGGTCTCATTTTTTGGTACAGACGAAATCATCATCAAAGCATTCTAAATTCTTGTCTCTCTGAGTCTTATCTGATTAAAGAATATTGGGAGTACCACCCAAATGCTTTAATCTGAATGTGTTTTACATAATTCTTAGAATTCTAAGCCTTTCTATACCCCAATTTCTAACAAAGATTAAAGCATTTATGTGATCATGACAAGTGGTGATTCTGTGAAGGAAATGACTAGTAAATTTGAAAAAACTGAACAAGTTTGAAGGGCAAGATTTTTGAAGACGGTAGAAGAAGATGAAGTTTCTCCTTACGACTCTGAAAGTGGTGTATGTGTAGAGTACACCCATGCCAGTCTTACTAGAATCTGTTGAGTCTGGATTCACATAAATGTTCATCCAATTCTCTAAAACCAAGGCTTCGATACCAGCTTGTAAGACTCCAAAAATCACAAAAAAATTAAAATTTTCATAACCAACCATGAATTAATATTGTTTACAAAAAAGTCATTGTTTCAAAACAATTATTTCAAATCAGAGTTTTTCCAAGACCCGGTGACATAAAACAGGAAGTTGTGTACGATCACACTTTTGCCTTCCCACGGTCCTCAGAAGTACCTGAAACGATAAACTAAAACTGTAACCAAAAGCTTAGTGAGTTCCCCCAAAGTAACAACACACCACATAACAAACAAGCATAAAAATATGAGCAAGCAGCCTAACTGGACCGTCTCGCAGGGCCTACAACCTATCTGAACCTATCTACGAGCCTTCGACATGACTGGACCGCCTCACAAGGCCTACAACCTATCCAGACCGCTCCATAGGCCGCCGACCTGAATGGGCCACCTCACAGGGCCTACAACCTATTTGGTGGTCCCAAGATGTCTTAGCCTATAGTGCAAAACAGAACCGCCTCAACCCAACACAACATGTCGACATATCCAACAAATAAACATAAATAGTGGGCTAGCAAATAAAGATAATCATACAAATCTACTGAATAGCTACAAACTATCATATCATTATCCTGACCAACATAAATAATCTAAGGGGCGTACATTGGTGCCTACGACCCATGAGTACAGTGAGGAAAATTCAACTCTCAGTCTGAATGCAAGCTGAATAAATCTCAGCCCCCAGAATCTACTCAACGATCACCTAACCAAAACCAAGGACGTAATCTCAATTTATCAGCGCAAAATACCCAAAATACCCTTAGGTCAACTTGGTCAAAACTCTGGTAAAACGTCAAGGTCCACAAGTCAAGTCGATGCACTCAGCTGAGTACATGGGGCGTACTCAAGTCCTATGCTGAGCATACTCAGGCTTTGACTGGAGTTGGACGGTTGACCCCATATGTGTGGCGTACTCTGGGTTATGCACGACCTATGCACAAAATCCTTTTTCATCAATAAGAGCTTAATGCATTAAGCTCTCACGTCCAAATTTCAGATCCATTGCCAAAATACCACTAAGAGTCATAAAGTTTCCAACTTTATGACTTTGCATGCCCATTAGTGCATAATAAATAAAATCCCAACTTCTTAACACCTTAAGACCTTTTAGAGCATGCGTTGGGAAGAACTAAGCATCAAGACCACATTTTTAGGACTCAAGACCCCTCATTGGGTCTGAAAGGATGAGTTATTTGATTAAGAGCATGCCATGCTTAAGAATCATCATAGTTTGGACCAAAAATGCCCTAAACGAATAATTGGCTAGATCTATAAGATAAATGATCAAGGTTAGAGCTTTTACCTCCTTGGGGTTGCTAGCAAGGAGAGAATCCCATATCCAAGTTGCTTTCAAGCTCCAAAGTCTTCCTACCACCTTCTTCTTCTTCTTCTTCTTCTTCTTCAAGAATACCACCAAAACACAAAAATAAGCTCATGAAGGACATATATGACATTTTCATGTTAAAGAAGGGCATATATGATATTTAAAAAAATTTATGAAGGATAAATATGATATTTAGACATTAATTTGGACAAATATGATTTTTTGATGTTTAATAATGACATATATGAAATGGCAACTAAAATGTAAATATTTAAATATTAGTATGGCGTAATTTATTATTAAATGTAAGCTCTAAAATAGAAAACAACTATAAAATGATTAAAATAATGACATTTATTAACTGGTTGAAAAGTTTTCCCAGAAAAAACTCTTGTCTCCATTTATATATAGTTTTAAAAAACTTTTAGAAATACCGAATAAACTACCATTTAAGATGTCCTAAGCAAGTTAATGTCTAATTATTCAAAATAATATATATATATATATATATATATATATATATATATATATATATATATATATATATATATATATATATATATCAAGGTTGTAAAAAATGCTAGACGTTTGCTAGTCGGTGGACTGGGGTTAAGAGATTAATCGGTTGGGTGGGGATTAATCGGGGGATTATTCGAAAACCATTAATTGTTAATTCGTTGAATTTAAAAAAATTAAATATGACTAATATCATAACAATGTTCGTAATTACCACTAATATCATAAGAAAATCGATTAACATGATTAATATAATACTAATCATTCCTTAAATAGGTTCTATTGAGATAGAACTTCTTCAAGTGTTAAAATTTCATCTTTTTCTACCGATTCACTCGTTTTCTAGGCATGGAATAATCGGTAGGCGCCCTCTAATCGGTCGGCTAGCGCCTAAGGATTAATCGGAGATTACGGGACCTAGTCGGGATTTTTACAACACTGATATATATATATATATATATATATATATATATATATATATATATATATATATATATATATATATATATATACATATATGTTTAATGTTGACTTAATAAAAAAAGAATTACTTAACAGAGAAAGTCAAGGAAAGAAGGCTCCTCCAATATGAGTGTTTATTTTTAACTTAATGCAGAAAGACTGACTTTATAGAAAAGGTCTAATTTAATTCCTAGCATTTTACAAATTTCTTTTCATTTATTTTTTCCTTCAATCCTTCCATATGCATCGTTTGAGGATTCAGTTGAAAATTTAATTTAATTTAGTTTTTAGAAGAGATAAAGTTTTCAAATTAAAAAGGTTAGGAAAACCGTAACAAAAAATTAGAAAGGAATGGTCAATTTGTCCAATAAAAAAATTTACAAATATATCTCATTGAACTAATAACTAATAGGAATATATTTCATAGGATTGATCTTTTGTCATGTTATTCTACGCATGACTCCAGTTTTGCTAGGAAATATACACCATCACACCACTTAAAAAGGAAAAAAGAATAAAGAAAAGTTGATTGTCTCTTTTTCTTAGCCTACGTTGGAAAATGTTGAGAGGGTAAAATGGCTTAACATCACATGAAAGCAAAACAATTTTCACATATTATAACATATGTTAAGGGACGTCAAGTAATACCGCATAACCTAAATGATATTTGGTGCCTTTGCCACTTGTAATTGATGTTCACAAACGATTTACGTAGTTAACTCGATGAATATCGTAAATGAAACAATCATTTTGCGTAATTTACATAATGCATGTCCTAAATGAAAGAAACGTTTTTCGTAATTACGCAATGGATATCCTAAAGAACATATTACTGAAATGGTCCTTATGGTTTACAAAAAATTCATGATTGGTCCCTATGTTATTATTTGCACTCGGACGGACCCTAGGGTTTGGTTTTATTGCGTTTTTCATCTCTCGTAGAAATGAAAAGACCATATTGTCCTTTGTATTTGTCTTCTTCTTCTTCTTCTTCTTCTTTTTTTTTTTTTAGCTTTTTATGATTAATTTATTATTAATGAATGTAAATGATTAAATAAACTTAAAATGGAACGATGGTGTTTTCAGATCGGCGGTGTCTTGTAATTTCGTGTCGCCTCTTGGTGGTTTCCGGTGGCGTCTGACATTTGGTGTTTTCCGGTAGTGTTTGGTGTTTTCGAGTGACGTCTAGTGTTTTAATACATGGAGTTTATATATGATTTTTTTTCTTCTTCAATTCAAACTTTATTCGAGTAGGCTGCCACTTGGTTTCAAAATATTTTTTTTCTTCATAATTCTAATTAATATGTATATAATATTATAAGTTTTTCTATTTAAGTTACAAAAAGTTGATTAAACTAGAAGGGTGCATGTAGAAAAAACTTCATGTGACATCCATACCTTCATCGAAATATTTACAAAAAGATTGATATTCAGGCATTCCAAATTTACAACCATAAATCACATGTGCAACTTGAAGGGTATAAAAGCCATACAAGCTAACTTCATGTAACTCATTTTGTCATTTTACTAATCATCATGTATCTGGAAAAAAAACATGGAAATTGAAGTAGACTATATCGTAATGGAATGTAAAATACACAAGAAATAAGTCAATAAGTCAATCGACTACCACTTTAACACTTGTATTCCCTTAAAGTGCCGAGCCTCCCAAATTCCATGAATATATCTAATAGTTGCTTTAGGTTTATTTATGCACTCTGCTAAGTTTGCAACATTAAGAAAACAGACTTTTTAAATTCTGATAGAAATTGTATTCAAATTAAGAGGACAAAGAAGAAAAGATTTCATGTGATTATGTATATTTACAAACAATATAAACATAAAGAGTGGGTGCCAAATGCATATGGTTTATGAGTAAAGCAAAATCATACTAGTATATGGATGTTGAAAAGATAAAACCTATGTTGTTTGTTTTTTTATAGGAGTGACTTGCATAAGCACATACATTAATGCATGAAATTAGGGCTGAAAAAGGTGAAGCGCTTACATTAAGATAACATCAACCCAATTTGACATATATTGCCCCACCTTCATCCCTTGTGAAATCGGAATCTCAAGGTGTAATATCATCAAATGCAGGTTCAATTACAATTTCAATTTCTATACAAAAAAAGTAAAAATATGAACTTTAATACAATTTCAAAAAAGAAAGACCGAAAAGAAAAACATGCAAAAACAAAATATTCTAAATGTAACAAACAATTTTCGTAATTTAATCGACACATATCCTGAATGAAATAAATGATTTTCAGAATTTACATAATGCATATCCTAAATGAAACAAACAATTTTCGTAATTTACTCGATGCATATCTTAAATGAAACAAATGACTTTTGTAGTTTACTCGATGCATATCCTAAATGAAACAACAATTTTCGTAATTTACATAATGCATATCCTAAATGAATCAAACGATTTTGTAATGTACATAATCTATATCCTAAATGAAACAAACGGTTTTTGTAATTTACTCTATGCATATCCTAAATGAAACAAACAATTTTCTTAATGTACATAATGCATATCCTCAACAAAACAAACGATTTTTGTAATTTACATAATGGATATCCTAAATGAAACAAACAATTTTGTAATCGACATAATGAGTATCCTAAATGACACAATCGGTTTTCATAATTTACTCCCTGCGTATCCTAAATGCAAAGTTATGAAAATCGTTCGACGATAGCTGATGGTCGACCGGTAAACGATTAATTGAAGTAGGTGGGGATTAGTCGGAGGAGATTAATTGGGGACCCTAAATTATTAATAAAATTATTTAAAAAATAATTTTATTAATATACACCATCACACCACTTAAAAAGGAAAAAAGAATAAAGAAAAGTTGATTGTCTCTTTTTCTTAGCCTACGTTGGAAAATGTTGAGAGGGTAAAATGGCTTAACATCACATGAAAGCAAAACAATTTTCACATATTATAACATATGTTAAGGGACGTCAAGTAATACCGCATAACCTAAATGATATTTGGTGCCTTTGCCACTTGTAATTGATGTTCACAAACGATTTACGTAGTTAACTCGATGAATATCGTAAATGAAACAATCATTTTGCGTAATTTACATAATGCATGTCCTAAATGAAAGAAACGTTTTTCGTAATTACGCAATGGATATCCTAAAGAACATATTACTGAAATGGTCCTTATGGTTTACAAAAAGTTCATGATTGGTCCCTATGTTATTATTTGCACTCGGACGGACCCTAGGGTTTGGTTTTATTGCGTTTTTCATCTCTCGTAGAAATGAAAAGACCATATTGTCCTTTGTATTTGTCTTCTTCTTCTTCTTCTTCTTTTTTTTTTTTTTAGCTTTTTATGATTAATTTATTATTAATGAATGTAAATGATTAAATAAACTTAAAATGGAACGATGGTGTTTTCAGATCGGCGGTGTCTTGTAATTTCGTGTCGCCTCTTGGTGGTTTCCGGTGGCGTCTGACATTTGGTGTTTTCCGGTAGTGTTTGGTGTTTTCGAGTGACGTCTAGTGTTTTAATACATGGAGTTTATATATGATTTTTTTTCTTCTTCAATTCAAACTTTATTCGAGTAGGCTGCCACTTGGTTTCAAAATATTTTTTTCTTCATAATTCTAATTAATATGTATATAATATTATAAGTTTTTCTATTTAAGTTACAAAAAGTTGATTAAACTAGAAGGGTGCATGTAGAAAAAACTTCATGTGACATCCATACCTTCATCGAAATATTTACAAAAAGATTGATATTCAGGCATTCCAAATTTACAACCATAAATCACATGTGCAACTTGAAGGGTATAAAAGCCATACAAGCTAACTTCATGTAACTCATTTTGTCATTTTACTAATCATCATGTATCTGGAAAAAAAACATGGAAATTGAAGTAGACTATATCGTAATGGAATGTAAAATACACAAGAAATAAGTCAATAAGTCAATCGACTACCACTTTAACACTTGTATTCCCTTAAAGTGCCGAGCCTCCCAAATTCCATGAATATATCTAATAGTTGCTTTAGGTTTATTTATGCACTCTGCTAAGTTTGCAACATTAAGAAAACAGACTTTTTAAATTCTGATAGAAATTGTATTCAAATTAAGAGGACAAAGAAGAAAAGATTTCATGTGATTATGTATATTTACAAACAATATAAACATAAAGAGTGGGTGCCAAATGCATATGGTTTATGAGTAAAGCAAAATCATACTAGTATATGGATGTTGAAAAGATAAAACCTATGTTGTTTGTTTTTTTATAGGAGTGACTTGCATAAGCACATACATTAATGCATGAAATTAGGGCTGAAAAAGGTGAAGCGCTTACATTAAGATAACATCAACCCAATTTGACATATATTGCCCCACCTTCATCCCTTGTGAAATCGGAATCTCAAGGTGTAATATCATCAAATGCAGGTTCAATTACAATTTCAATTTCTATACAAAAAAAGTAAAAATATGAACTTTAATACAATTTCAAAAAAGAAAGACCGAAAAGAAAAACATGCAAAAACAAAATATTCTAAATGTAACAAACAATTTTCGTAATTTAATCGACACATATCCTGAATGAAATAAATGATTTTCAGAATTTACATAATGCATATCCTAAATGAAACAAACAATTTTCGTAATTTACTCGATGCATATCTTAAATGAAACAAATGACTTTTGTAGTTTACTCGATGCATATCCTAAATGAAACAACAATTTTCGTAATTTACATAATGCATATCCTAAATGAATCAAACGATTTTGTAATGTACATAATCTATATCCTAAATGAAACAAACGGTTTTTGTAATTTACTCTATGCATATCCTAAATGAAACAAACAATTTTCTTAATGTACATAATGCATATCCTCAACAAAACAAACGATTTTTGTAATTTACATAATGGATATCCTAAATGAAACAAACAATTTTGTAATCGACATAATGAGTATCCTAAATGACACAATCGGTTTTCATAATTTACTCCCTGCGTATCCTAAATGCAAAGTTATGAAAATCGTTCGACGATAGCTGATGGTCGACCGGTAAACGATTAATTGAAGTAGGTGGGGATTAGTCGGAGGAGATTAATTGGGGACCCTAAATTATTAATAAAATTATTTAAAAAATTAATATATCCTAAAAAAAATAAGTATTTGAAAATTTAAAATTTTTAAAATTTAAAAATTTGAATATTTTAGAATAATATTTTAAAATTTGAAAACTTAAAAATATGAAATTTTAATATTTTAAAGTAATTTTTGAAAATTAAAATTTTTGAATATTTTAAATATTTCCCACCTATTACCGCTAAGGAGTGCCAATGACCGCCGAGCCCGATTTTGACTAATTTCCGCCAAGCACCCTAATCGTAATCGGTTCAAGGCCGCCTAACGATTAATCAGACACCAAGCGAATGGTACATGTGGTTTAAGGTGATTTGTGTGATTGGTCCCTAAAAACTTTTTTTTAACTCGTACCGTCCCTAAAACTGTATTTTGTTGCGTATATTTGATCTTTATTAACTTAAATTGACCACTTTACCCTTATAATTTTATTTTTAAAATTATTTTTTATTTAATTTTTGATTAGAAAATTATTTAATAAAAAATCCATGTGGGCCCACCACCAAAACCTACTCCCTTTAGACTGACTACCTTCATTGGCAACCAACTCAACCCAAATATTTATTAAAAAATAAGTTATCTATCTTCCATGTACACAACTTAACTGACCATGAACTTTTATTCACATTAGCAACCCAACCCAATCCTCTATTTTATTTTTAAAAAATTAACAAAAAATATATCAACATTATACTCATTTTGTAGAGAATTTTATTTTATGTTTTTTATTATATTTTATTTAATTCTAAAATTAATATATAGTCAATTTTTTATCAAATAAATGAGATATAAAAAAGAACAAGAAGTGAGAAAGATGGTGAACTATGGTGAGCTAGGTTGTGGGGGCAATCTGCTCACTCAATTTCTTTTCTTTTTAATTTACTTTTTTTAATTTTTTGGGTGGCCCATAGTGAGCTGCTCACCAATGGGGATGGTCTTACATCCTTCGACCTTCTTCATTGTCGGCTGCATCCATGCAACCTCCTCCTTCGCCACTGTGACTTGCATCCCATCCTTTATCCCTCGTTCATCTTCAACATCGAGCTGCATCTCCTTCTTTCCTTTCCTTTCTACTGCCTCTATATTTCTTGCTCATATGTGACAGGCGAAGCATTACTGACGGAATCCACCATTAACGAACCATCAAATGCCCTTAAACCCCAAACTGTCGATCATTCCTAAAGCCACCATTGTGAAATCAAAACCATGCATCGTGGTTTCTGTGGTTGTGCCGCTGAAAGAAATCACCACCGTCATTGCTTCAGTCCTCGTCCACCTTCATCGGATCCTAAATCCCTTTACTGTTACTGTCCATCATGAGAAAGAAAAAGAAAATGAGATAAGAAAGAGACTAGAGGAGGCTAGGGTTCGGTGGTTTGAGCATTGTTGCATCATGAGAAAGAAATGAGAATTAGATATGAAAGTCAGATCCATGGAGGTCACTATCATCTGGTTCCAGCTTCTCTCCACTCCCCTTTTTTTTCTTATCTCTCATCTATTAACGAAATAAATGTTGAAAATATTTTTTTGGGATTTTTTTTGGATTTGATGGCTTAAGGTGTGCAATCTAGAACATTAAGTTCATCAATTGGGTTGTAATTTAGAATCTGTGTGTTATTTTATGATTTCTATTTCATCTTATTTTCTTTTTTTGAGATTTCAGCTTCATCAAATATTGGTTTTAGTTTTGTGTTTTTTTAATAAAGTTGACAGTAGTTATAAGCTTGGTTATGGATCTTTCCTTAAACACCAAGGAGGTGGGCAAGCGGGAAGGCATCGTTTTGGTCGGAGAAGGACGATAAAAATGAAACAGAGTTATGGATGGTTCGCCGGAGAAACCAAATTTGTGGGTTATTTACCAGAGAAGAAGAGGGCGGAGGGTGGAGGTTGAGGTGGGTAGAGTAGGAATGAGGTGGTGGGACCCATCAAATTTTAATACTTAATTGATACCTTTTTTTAACATTTAATTAATAATTTTTATTTAATCGATAATTTAAAAAATATAAAAGAAATCAGTAGGGGTAAATCCATTTTTTTACACAGGATAAGGACAAGCATGCAACAAAAATATAAAATAGGGATCGTCCGAGTTAAAAAAAGGTTGTTAGGAACAAAACACGCAGATTACCCTAAACTATAGGGATCATCCGTGTTATTTACCCTTTACTTGATGCATATCCTAAATGAAACAAACGATAATCATAACTTACTCAATCTATATCCTAAATGAAATAAACGATTTTCGTAATTTTCATAAGGCATATCCTAAATAAACACAAACAGTTTTCGTAATTTATTCATAAAAATTCCTGAAAATGGTCCCTGTGGTTTGCAAAATTTTATTTTTCGGTCTCTATGTTTTCGTTTGCACTCGAACCGTCCATGGGTTTTTGTTTTATTTTGTTTTTCATCCCCTCGCAGAAATGAAAATACCATATTGTCCTTTGACTTTATCTTTTCTAATTTTTTTTGTTATCTATTTATTATTAATGAATATGAAAGATTAAATAAACTTAAAACGGAAACCATTCAAAACCCTACACCCCACACTTCTCATGTACTTCTCTCTCATTTTAATTCACCACCACTTTCGAAACCCTCCCACCGGAAGCTTCATCAGACCAATAATAAACAATCACCACCACCACCATCGTTGTCTCTTACCTTTCCAAAAACACCTCTTGTGTTTTTTCAGGTAGTGTTTGGTGTTTTCCGGCAGAGTTTGGTAGTTAGCATCGCTGATGAACTGAAATGAGAGAGAAGGGCATGAGGGGTGTAGGGTTTTGGGTGGGTCCAATTTCAAGTTTATTTAATAATAAACTAATAATATAAAAATGAAAATATAAATATAAAGGAAAATATAGTCTTTTTTTAGCGCTATGAGGGATGAAAAACACAATAAAATTAAAACTTAGGGACCTTCCAAGTACAAAAGAAAACATAGGAACCAAATGTGAAATTTTAGCAAACGACAAGGAGCATTTCAGTAAATTGTTCTCTCCATTGGCACTCTATCAAAGTATCACCTATAAATATAAGCACCCCATATCATCTTAACGTATTCACGTCACAGTTGCCTCGTCGGAATTTCGAGAAGATGGATCCTATCGAATCAGAAGCCAACCTCCGTTCACAATTCCTTGAAGTTCTCTGCAGTCGCCGTTCTCGTGTAGGCAAGCTGCTTTCATATATTTGGTCAATTTTTATGTTTATTTGTTGCGAATACTTGGGCTCATATCATACTCTCCTCTACTCTTATACAACCCTGTGAGTTCTTTGCCTAAAATAATTAAGCAATATAGAAAAAGGAGTAGTTCTGGGACAGATATTGCTGCTAGACTGCTAGTAGCAGTAGATTTCTTTTGAGCTAATTAAGATAGTGGCTATGGAGATCACAGATAATTGTGTGCGTTTTATGTATCTAGATTTGTTTATAAATATCGAAAACTTCCTCAATCTTGTAAGAGTAGTATAAGGTCAGTTGCTTTCATTATAAAATAACTCATTTGATTGTCCAAAGTCAAAGTGCAAAACTTGTCTGAATACATGTAGTTTCTATTGTAATACCCTGTTTCTTTGTTTTCCATTAATTGTTCTCTAGAGAAAATAATTGAGAAGGAAAAACTGAGTTGTGTATATTTGTAAAAAGATAGGACTTAACTGGAAAAGCCTTATTTCCGTAACCTTTTCAATCAAGCTTTTCTCTTGCATCAACTTAAAAAAAAAGAAAGATAAAACATAACTACCTTACCAGATTAAGTCATGACCCCATTAGGTAACAAAGAAACAACACCAAACTTTGTTCGTTATCTCTCATTGTCTTGTTAGGAGAGGAATTAAGTTTAACTTTTCAATAACTACTGTTATCACTCTTGTTTATCAATAATTTCATTGAAATATGGCTTCATCTCTTTATTTGTCAAAATGTGGATTCATAATATATTTCTAATATAGTTTTTTTTTCAGTTCCACTTCAGACACTACCTGCAAAATGCGTGGTGGATCCCTTATATCAGGGAACACCTTGTGACTATGAGGTGGACATTACTTGGCATATACTTTACTTTTCTGTTAATCATTGTTAGAAGTTATCTTAATTGAACACTATCAGGAAATGAAATCTGTCCTGAAAGCACCCATCCATAACTTCAACGAAGAAAACTTCTACCTAATCACTAAGGTAACTTTCACCCCCTTTTTTTCTCATTGAATGCTAATCGGATAAAGTTAATATGACATTTGAAAGATATCTGATCAGAAAATAATTACATACATGGAACTATGATAGTATGGAAGGATTGAAGGAAAAAATAAACGAAAAGAAATTTTTAAATGCTAGGAATTAAATTAGACCTTTTCTATAAAGTCAATCTTTCTGCATTAAGTTAAAAATAAACACTCATATTGGATGAGCCTTCTTTCGTTGACTTTCTCTATTAAGTCGTTCTTTTTATACCAAGTCAACAAGATACATATATATATATATATATACTTCTCTCTATTTAAAGGTTTTCCTATGAGCACCTTTATGAAGAAACTAACATGTGATTCTTTTATTCCTGATGTTAACATGATGAAACTAATTATTTTATTCAAATTAGGAAGGAGAGCAAGGGCAACTGCCAGTGCTGATTTTGAGCAAGAAAGAAAGCACATATTCGAAAAGACTAGCTGTTGTTTTTCTACATAGCTCACATACATGCAAAGAGTGGGTACGCCCTTTACATGAGGTATAATATAAAATTACAAGGGTAGATTGGTCATTTTTTCATTTAACAAATGACTTTGATCTAATGATTTCTTCCTTTGAATTCAGGATTATGCTTCACGTGGATATATTGCAGTTGCCATTGATTCTCGTTACCATGGAGAACGTGCCAAAACCCCCACCGCCTATGAAGATGTGAGCATTGAAACCTGTATTTATTTTTATTTTCTTTATGCCAAAAAGAATAGGGATAAATGCAAGATAATAATAAAAAGCAACATACTTTCATATATTTGTTTATTATAGAATCCTACTTTGAAAAAAATCTATCCAGTTATAGCAATGTGATTCATATGGAAACCAATTTTTCCATGCTATGTATAGTTGAGTAGTTTTTGAAGAGTACAATTGAGAATATCCTAATTATCTTTCATGATCTCAAACCATAAATATATATTCAATTTTATATATTCTGGTTTATATATTCTGTTTATGTATTCTGGATCCAGGCTCTGGTTTCATCATGGAAAAAAGGTGATACAATGCCATTTATATGACACGGTTATACTTCTTAACTCTTGAATTTTTCAAATGACATTATAACCTTTTAATGCCCAAATGTTTAACATTTATTATGTTTTAGGTGTGGGACCTTTTAATGTTGGCAGATTATCTAACCGCAAGAGAAGACATAGACAATTCCAAGATAGGAATCCTTGGGATGTCACTTGGAGGTTGAAATTTAATATTTTATTAAACACAACATCTATCAAAAAGAAGTGTGTGTGTGTGTGTCTATATATATATATATATATATATATATATATATATAATGAGTTAACATGCCTTTAATTCCACAACTCAATTATTCATGTGTGAATTTGTGATGTAGGAATGCGTGCATGGTTTGCTGCTTTTGCTGATACACGTTATTCAGTGGTTGTCCCCATAATTTCTGTTCAGGTATTGTTTCTTTTTGACTTAATGAGCTTAATTAAACACTTAATCCGACCTAATCACTTCATATGAATGTGTAGAGCTTTCGGTGGGCCTTAGATAATGATCAATGGCATGCTCGTGTGCACAGTATTAAGTCTGTGTTTGAAGGTAACTTAGACACTACTTTACAAAAGAAATATAAAATCTATATTTTTAATATGTTATCACTTATGTTTTTAATAAAACATGTAAGTTAAGTTATATAGGGGTGTTTTTTTACTTAATGCAGAAAAAAACGACTTTGAGTTGTAAATTTTTCAAAATTTCCCTCATTTATTTCGTAAAATATATTAAAAAAATTGTTTAAAATTCTCTTTATATATATATATATATATATATATATATATATATATATATATATATATATATATATATATATATAATTATGGTTTTTAGAATCTTACACCTATAGTTAGCACATTCACTCTTTCTAAATTGTAATTATTTTTTGCATGATTTTGTGATGTTAGTTTTATATTCTTTTTCTTCAGAAGCAAGGATTGATTTAGGGAAGGATACCATTGACAAAGAGGTTGTATAAAAGGTAAGTTTCATAAAGATTGATAAAATGTGTTGCAACGTGCATCAAATTGGTGTCTCACTTTTGATATTGTGCTACTTTTATGACCAGGTTTGGAACAGAATAGCTCCTGGTTTGGCATCTGAGTTTGACTCACATCATACAGTCCCAGTCATTGCAGTACGCCCTTTGTTGATTATAAACGGTGAAATGACCAATCTACCCATTCTTCTTGATCATATATATATATATATATATATATATATATATATATATATATATATATATATATATATATATATATATATATATATTCTGATGAAATAATAATATGGATAAAACTATCAGGTGAAGTCGATCCCCGTTGTCCGCTAGAAGGTCTTGATGCTACCATATCAACAACACAAAAGGCTTTCGATGCCCATTCTTTGACTCATTTCAAGGTATTGACTTTTAACTTTTTGGTCTTGACCAATGTTTCTTGATTTTTCTAAATGGGCAAATTGCACGGAATAACAACGTACTTTACTAACAAAGAATATTAGTATGTTGATATTATAGGTAAAAAATAGAGTAGATTGTCTATATTGGTAAACAACAGTAAACAATAATGTTATATGATGTAATATTGTGTTGTATATGATGTAATTATGTGTTTTATTACGAATGAAATTTAGGTGATAGTCGAACCAGGAATTGGACATGAAGTGACGTTATCAATGCTTAAAGAAGCGAGTGATTGGTTTGACAGGTTTCTCAAACCGTAGAAATTTCTCATGCATGTGTATGTATGATACCTTTAGGCCCTGTTTTTAAGCTCTGCTGAATATTGTTCTATATCTAAACACCATGTGTATATCACATAAATAAAGCATTGGCATTGTTATTTGTATTAAACACATGAAAAAAACTTCCAATAAATAAACCTTATTCCAAATTTGATTATGTATTTTTTTTATTATAAAGGTGAGGGTAATTTAAGTATGTGTCTCAAGATTTGTGTTTTAAATTTGAAAGACATAGTTGTTGGTTATTCGGAAGTGGCAAACATTCTGAAAACTATACTTTGTGATTTGTCATTTAGAATTTATATCCTTATAAGTGTGATTTATCATTCTTCGAATTGTGGCTTTGTACATTCTTAATAACCATATAAGAAAATACTTTCTATTGTTGAAAGCCGAAAGGAGTAGCTAAAAAACTAAGCATAAAGCGGAAGTTACTTGGTGTAGTGGTATAATTTTTGCAAAAGTGTTGTTTTTTAATCAACCACCATGTAAATTAAGTACACAACGACCCGTTAGGTTGGACAGAATGGTCACATGACAGAAAGATAACAATTCCCATGGTTTTGGGATAAAATCAAAATAGAGACAATTTGATGCTGGTGTGTGTAGAGGGATGGACGAATGGAAATATGGTCATTCTCTCATCATTGTTTCTATAGTAACCATATAGTTGAACTCATCGGAGTTGAAAATAGTCTGTTCGAATTTGAAATAAACTTCGTTAATAATATGATTTCAAAAGATTCCCCAAAGACTCGACTAATCTAGACTTTGTATTTTTTGTATGTTGAGAAACATTTTAAATTTTTTTTTAATAGATATATATTTAAGTAAATACATAAAATATTAATGAATATATTTTTTAAAGTTATATGACTAACAAGTAATTGTTAAAACATTCATAGTAATAATGAATACATTTTCTTAAAATTAACTAATTTTCCTTAATTAACTTAAATATTGTAAAAAGTTCTATATCACATAATGTATCATATTTCAAAAATTGTATTAGTTGAAATTAATATTTATTTAAATAAAGATATGAGAATAATATTATTAATATTTGATATTTGTGTATTTAAAAGTTCAACAATAAATTTTTAATGATATAAAATTTCAATAATATATATTCAGATGAATAGAGTAAATTATCACAAAATTATAAAATTTAAACATTTAAATATAAGTAGAGTGTAAGTTGTTATTAAATGTAAGGTTTAAAATAGAAAACATCTATAAATGATTAAAATGTTGAAGTTTAGTAAATGGTTGGAGTGTATTTAAAAAAACCCTTCTTATCTCTACTTATATAAAGTTTTTAATGTTTTTTTGAAATAATAACAAAAAATTTATAAAAAAATTACCATTAAAAATTCCCTAGAAGTAATTGTCCAAATATTCAAAATAAAACACACACACACACACACAAACATACACACACACATACACATATATATATATATATAAATATATATATATGTATATATATATATATATATATATATATATATATATATATATATATATAAACACACACACACGCAAAAGTTAAACAAACAACCATTCTAAATTATGGAACCAAGGAACAAATCTTGGCCATTAGAAAGAAATTTGATCAGAGGCCAAAACATCTGATGCACATTAAAAGGTTGTACGCATATTCACTGGATCGTAACAAAAAACCCATTTTTTTTTTCTTATGACTAATCTTTAATAAAAAAAATAAATCGACTTTCCCGAACTTCATAATTTTTATCCTCTTTCCATAAACATCCATACCGATATACTAAAACTATTTTTTTTTTCAAAAACTCACTTCCTTTGGTTAGCGTTTTTAACATTTAGTCTTATTTTTTATTGAAAAAAAATGAATTTAATAGACCAATATTCATAATTATTTGGTACACTTTAAATAAACATTCATATGGTTGTAAAAAAATAATAATAAAAAAAAGAATAAATCGAAACTATCAACACATTTACACTTTGAATCTGACCATACTGTGTGAATCAGATTCAAAAAGTGTGAATCTGATCTGCATATAATTGTCTTTAGCATTCACAGTGTGAATAAATTCACTTGTGAATTTTACAAAACCAATTTTTAAGTAATTAAAACATTAAAATATTATAAACTATAAGGAAATATACTTTGATTCATATGTAAATTTCACTAAATCAATTTGTAGATGATAAAAAGTGTTGAAATAATAAGTAAGATTCACATTGTGAATACGAAAAACAAAATTATATGCAGGTCACGTTCACCGTGTGAATCAAATTCACAATATGAATCTATTTAAAGTGTGAATTTAGATTCACAATGTGAATCTGATTTCCAGTATGATTCTGAATTGCCCTGAACGTGAATGTACCATGTTTTGGTACAATCGAATTGGCATGAGATTTGTGGCACTTCCAGCAAATTATGTAAATATGCTTTAATATAATTTCAAAAAATAAATAAATAAAATAAAAAATATATCAAAACGAAATGTGTACATTGAAAGAACACTACTGGCAGAAGACCAACCATAAACCTTCAATAACCTAACACCATTAATTAAATGACACTCAACATTTTTGTAACATCCTGATCTTGAGGTATTTTTAATTTTAACCGTAAATATTAAAGAATATTGCATTTTGACCCTTGGGTTTGAAAATGTTTGCAAAAATGGCCTATAGTGGCATTTCAGTAACTTTGGCCAAGAATTAGTACATTCAATGTATGTTCTGTACGCTAGGTGTACTAGGACAGACCCTAGTATGTGGGAGTACACCACATATGTAGGGCGTACATGATTAACATTCAAACCCTAACATTTAGTGTTTCATCCATATACAAACATCATTATCTCTCGTTTCTCATTCCCTCGCTAGCTCCCTTTGAGAAAAACGACCCCCAAGATAACCCTAAGTGAGAAGACTACATCTTGAGCTTATCCTTTTGTTTTGTGGCATTCGTGAAGAAGAAGAAGGAATTGAGAAGAGCTTAGAGCTCTGAAGCAACTTGGATATGAGATTATATCCTTGCTAGAAACCTTCAGGAGGTAAGAAGTTCATAACTTGATCACCATATCTTGTAGATATATCCAGTTCTTCATTTAGGGCACTTTTTGTGCCAAATATGGTGATTCTTGATCATGGCATGCTCTTAACCAAATTAGTCATCCTTTCAGACCTTGTGAGGGGTCTTGAGTCATAAAAACATTTATAAATGATCACGTTGAAGTCTGGTGGGAATTTCATGGCTGATGTCATTGATTGTGAGAGGAAGGTTGTTGATGTTGATAAGTCCGTCATCTGCTGAATCATCCGCCTCAGACGATCTAGAACCGTGAGAGGTGCTTGCCGCGTACTCATTTGCGATTAGCTCAGGAAAGAGAAGCTCCATGAAATATTGAGTAGCAGCGGAAGTATCTCTAGTCATGAATCCTCTTTCAGCAAGAGTAAGAGGAGTGGCTTCAGCATCAGGATTGATTCTTTGACTTGGAGAACCTAAAGAAGTATTTGGAACAGCTTTATCCACCATAGGAGTCGTAGGAGGCGCCAAAGGTGGTCTGTACATAACATCTTCCTCTTTATCTGCAATAACAACCTTCGTACCCGAGCAAGAACCTGACACATCATCTGAAAACACATTAAATGATTTAAATAAAGAAGCATAGTCAAATAACCAGTCAGGACCGACTCGGCATCTGTCTCATTCTCTTCCAGCCGGCGCACATTGAAACATTCCACAATCTACTTGGTGTTCTTGTTGTATACCCGATAAGTAGTGCATGCAGCGTATCCCACAAAGTAGCAATCATTGGCCTTCGAGTTGAACTTGATGGGTTTCGAGCAATACATCATTCCTATGGTGTACATGCAAATCCTAATAGCTTTTGGATCTAGTTTGTCTAAATTAAATATCCAAATCTATAAACCCTAGATCTAGCATACAATTAATCATATTAACATAAAATAGGGTTTAGATCTAAACTTTGATTGTTATAACAATCAATCCTTGGCTTCAGAAAGCTTAGTGCAACAACTGCTGCACCTCTAATGGAGTCATAAACACCATTAAGCAACAAGATGAAGAAGAGAAGAGAGGTGAGGAACCAAAAACGGCTGGAAACCCTAATCCAAGTGTTGGCTACGTTTTTGGTGCATAGAGGGTCTTTATATACATGTAGGCTATTAGGGTTTACAACTAGGAAATCCTACTATGGCTGCTTAAGCCCTAAGCAGCGCATGGACTCCTTTAACATATCCCTTGGAAGAATTCCTTATGGTCTTCCCATAGAATTCGTCCAACCTATATTATTTAGGTAATCCATAGCCCAATTGCAATTATCTTATAATTACAAATCCAGTCCTGTAAGTTCAATTAATCTCTTTTAGCCACAAAATCAATTCTTAATTAATTCTTGACTAATATTAATTAAACAATATGATTTTTCCTTTAATATATTACTCTCATAATATATTAATAAATCATAATTAAACCTATCTCTCCTTAATTCATCCTGCATATTGCTATGGTGAAGGCAACCCAAAAGGACCATGCTCATAATCGGGTCAAGTACAAAACAAAATAGTTATGGACTTAGACGCTAATCCAACAGTCTTCCACTTGGATAAGTCTAATAACTATTTTTCGTATGACTTCAGAACCTGATCAGCAATCGTAGCTTTCAAAAGCCGCTGTCAACTCTGATCTTTTTAGATAGTGTGTCCTTTAGATAAGAGATTATATATTCCTCCATTCTCAAGATATCATATAGACATAAGACATAAATTTCAATCGTTCTCTCTATACTGTTTGCCGACTTCCGATTTATGACGACTGACAACAGACTACAATTGAACACATCAACTTAGTTCCGGCTTGGGCAAGCGCTTAGGTGTCATCACTAAATCATCGAGGGGCCCCACAGATATCACTTTGATCCCACTTTGGGTAAAAGGAATGGATAAAACTCAACTCAAATGCTCGCTTGCATTTATTGTTTGAATTACACACAACAATAAGTTTTATAACAACAAGTTACTGGTGCGTTTTCTTATTATCAATGTGCAACCGACCCACAAATAACAACTCACACGTCTCGGTTTCAAGAATATACAATATTATCGACTCACAATCACTAGTGATAAATCTATGAAGTGATCCATGTGAATACTGTAATCTTATCAAAGCACTCATGAACCTTGCAGCAAACTTCTGCTATGTCTAAACACTCCATGATAGTTTTCCTTCATACTTACTTCCAACGTATGACCGACTGTGGAGGTTCGAATAACCCAGTTATTCGGGAAGTCAAAACATGCAAAGTGAAACACAACAATAATACTTAATCCTATATGGCCCCAAACTTGTGGGGGTAAATAAAACACTTTTGTTTAAACACCATATTGATTACTCATTATTCATTTTTACTGCTTCAGAAAATCAACTTATTACTCAAATTACAACAATAGCTATCCATCTAACCACAGTCATAATCCATGAGGTGCTTCAAACTCCTGTGATCCGTGTAGATTGTACAACGAACCTCATAGAGGTAATGTCGCCAAATCTTGAGGGCGAACACCACTTCCCCAGATCTAAATCGTGAGTTGGATAGTTAGCCTCGTGAGGCTTCAACTGTCTCGAGGCTTAAGCTATCATATGCCCTCGTTGCATCAACACCGCTCCCAAACCTGTGATTGAAGCGTCACAGTAGATTACAAAGTCATCCACTCCCTTTGGTAGGGTAAGAATCAGTGCCTCGCACAATCACCATTTGAGGGTCTCAAATACTGCCTGCTGCTCAGGCCCCAATGAAACGCCACCGACTTCTTGGTCAGTCAGGTGATCGTAATTGCTATCTTCGATAAACCCTGGATAAATCTCTTGTAATACCCTGCCAAACGTAGGAAGCTCCGAATCTCAGATGCAGACCTCAAGCCCTCCCACTGCATCACGGCCTCAATCTTGGCCGGATCTACCAATATACCCTTTTGGTTGACAAGGTGCCCTAGGAACTGCACCTCGCGCAACCAGAACTTGCACTTGGTGAACTTTGCGAAAAGTATCTCCCTCCTCAAGGTCTCAAGCATCTCCCTCAAGTGCTCCTCATGCTGCTCCTGAGTCTTGGAATACACCAATATATCATCAATGAACACTATCATGGACCGATCCAGCATCGGTCTGCACACACGGTTCATGAGGTCCATGAACGCGGCTGGAGAATTGGTGAGCCCAAATGGCATCACCACGAACTCATAATGACCATAGTGGGTCCTAAATGCGGTCTTCTGCACATCCTCATCCCTGAACCGCATCTGGTGATATCCGGAGTGTAAATTAATATTGGAAAACCAAGATGCTCCCTGAAGCTGGTCAAACAGATCATCTATCCTCGGAAGGGGGTAATAATTCTTCACTGTCACCTTGTTCAACTACCGGTAATCTATACACATATGTTGCGACCCGTCCTTCTTCCTCACAAACATGATCGAGGCTCCCCATGGTGAACTGCTCGGCCTGATAAATCCTTTGTCTAGCAGCTCCTGCAGTTGCATAGATAACTCCTGCATCTCGGGAGGAGCCAGCCGACACGGTGCCTTGGCTATCGGAGCCGCACCGGAAACCAGATCAATCTTGTACTCAACCTGTCTCTCAGGACGTATACCAGGAAAATCCTCTGGAAATATATTTGGTTACTTCGCACCAATGGTACATCATCAAATGTCACCTTACCATTCTCACGGGCATCCATAACATAGGTGACGTACCCCGCACATCCCTGCTGGAAGTAGTTCCTCGCTCTTGCTACTGAACAAAGAATTGATCCGCGCTTTGGCCTCTCACCCTGAATCACTAACTCTCCCCCACTAAGAGTGCGGACCCTTACCAACTGCAGCCCACAATCAATCACTTCCCCATTGGGGCTCAGCCAATCCATACCCACTATAACTTTATTCCCTCGCAGGGGAATAGGAATCAAATCCATTGAGAACTGCTCGTCAAATAAACGCAACGAACACCCCTATATAGTCTCGCGACCCTAACAGTCCTGTCATCATCTATCTCAACCTCAAGTGGGCAATCCAGCTCCCCTGGAGCTCTGCTAAACTGCTTGCTAAGCATAAGCGAGACAAATGGTCGGGTAGCCCCCGAGTCAAACAATACTGTAGATGAAATGTCGTTTACTAAGAACAACCCTATACACAAACACATAACCATAAGAAACTATCAATACTAAAACAGAGATAAGAGGAAAATTCATACCTATCACCATGTTAGGAGTTGCTCACGCCTCCTCTGCTGTCATCTCAAATGCTCTACTCTTCACCACTGGCACCTCAGCCCGACCCTGACGGCCGTCTGTAATCCTCAATGTTGCAGGGGCAGGTGCCACCACCTTCCCAGCTGCTACTAAGCTCGGCCACTGGGACCTCTTATGGCCCCTCTGATTGCACTGAAAGCAAATCAGATCAGATGCTGAGGTGGGAGTCATAGTAGTAGTAGTTGTAAAATCCTTGCTCATGTGCCTAGTCCGACCACACTTGTAGCAGCCGGAACTTCCTGCCTTGCACACTCCATCGTACAACCACCCACACTTGCCACACCGACTGTGGCTCTGCTGTCCCTTAGATCTGTGATATGATACCTTGGTTTTTTTCCCAAACTCCTTGTGCCAGATACCACCTCTAGCTTCCTCTTCCTCTCCATCTCTAAATAAATCTCCCTCTCACGAGCCCTCGCAATCATGTCATCCAACGTTTTCCAACTGGACCGGATCACAAACTGTCTGATATCACTCCTCAAAATCTCATGGTATCGGGCCTTCTTCATTTCCTCATCTGCTGCATACTGAGGAACGAGAAGAGCTCTCTCCCTGAACTTGGCGGTAATCTCTGCCACTGTCTCTGTTGTCTGCTGGAGATCCTGGAACTCCCTAGCAATATTCTGCACCTCAATGGTCGGTGAAAACTCCACTCTAAATCTGGTCGTGAAATCAGCCCAATTCATCGCATCAAGGGTTGCGTCATCCCCGATGCCATGTCCGACCACCTCCCACCAATCACCTACCCTGCCCTTCAGAAGATAGGATGCAAGTCGGACATTGATATTCTAGAGCTCCACAAGCTCTGGAATCCCTGAAGGTCAAAGTACATGACCCCATGAAGGCCACTATCTCAGTACGGAAGGCACTCAACCTCTCATCAAGAATATCTAGAATGGCCTCCTTTACAGTACTAAAGATCACATGAGTTTGGTCTAATATGCTGCATTTGATCTCTGAGGAGATGAACTTCTTAGTCTGCTCATCCAAATGCTCGGTCCCCAAGCCTGAACCTGATCCCTCTCCGGCACCCGAACTATCGACTGTTGGTTTAGGACGTAAAACCACCATTTTGAAACACAATGTAACAATGTCAGAAACACTGATATAACTAGAAAGATCACATCTACTATAAGTTCCCTGGTCTCGTCTCAGCCTTTCCTGATTCGAGTACGGATCCTCTGCTTTTAGTTATATGGGCCCCTACAACCTTCCACATCTATCCGTACTTTCCTGAAGAACTATCTAGGGTAATCACCAACCCACTCTCCGACATTAGATGCATAAGAAGTCCCCGCTTTATTCCCCTAACTAGCTCACGAATAATATTACATATTACTAAGACTAGGTAATTCTTCGAATGAGAGATCCTACCATATAATCGTTGGACTCAAACGAGAGCTGCGAAATTGAGCTAAACCTAACCTTCTAAAATTATTTAGTCCTTGCAATATGTACCTTATCATATTCGTTTACTAGTTAGTGAATGACAACTAGAACTCCTAAAAGCACAAAGCAAGCAACATTCGGGCATTAAGTACACATAATCAAGCATATACTACTCTGGCTATCATACTGACTAATCTGTACTAGCATGTAGTTCTCAATAAGCTGGTACACATATAACAGGCACATAAGACATCCTTCTTGCATCCTTAGCCCTAAACTAGCATGCAGTTCTCATAAAGCTGATACACATACAATAGGTACATAAGGCATCCTTCCTAGATCCTTAGTCCTAATATAGTATGCAGTTCTTATAAAGCTGATACTCATATCATAACATGAACTAGTATGGGTAATTTAGGACTACTTACTTGAGCTCGGCTGATCGCATGCACCACACCCATTTTCTCCTTTTAAAACTCTTTTCTCTTTTAAGTTTCTTTTTCGAAAATTTCTTTCGAAAATGTTTTTCTTTTGAAAACCTTATACCATTTCCTTAGTTTGAGTTCAGACATGCCCGAAAGTGCGTCCGAATTCCTCAAACCAAGGCTATGATACCAACTTGAAACATCCCAAAAATACAAGCCAAAAATTTCATTTGAAAATATTACTAAAACCATAATATTCAACATCATATAGAAAAACATAAGTCATGTATCTCAAGATATTATAAAATATGTCTCATATCACATAAAATGTCAAAATCATGTCAAATATCAGAGTCTAGCTCCCACGCTAAAACTTTGGTGGGTTCTATGCCATCATCCCGAGCCCTTTCCCTTGCTAGCTGAAGTACGTGCAACCAAAACTGAAAATGTAAGCATGAAGCTTAGTGAGCTCCCCCAAACTACCACATACCAGAAAATAACATATAAAGCACATACTGGGCCTTGCCCACTGCATCGGACTGAAGCCCGGAACTAACTAGGGCCTCGCCCTCTACATCAGACCGAAGTCCGGAACTGACTAGGGCCTCGCCCTCTGCATCGAACCGAAGTCCGGAACTGACTAGGGCCTTGCCCTCCGCATCGGGACGAAGTCCGGAACTGACTAGGGCCTTGCCCTCTATATCGAACCGAAGTCCGGAACTGACTAGGGCCTCGCCCTCTGCATCACACCGAAGTCCGAAACTGACTGAACATAGCATAACATAATCGTAACATATAACAATAACACATATATTGCATACTGCATCGGACCGCGTGGACATGCCTGAATCACAAAGACATCAAGCATATTGAACTACTTCTCGGGACCACCCCGACATCGGACCATAGTCTGGAACTACTACTATCTAAGCAGGTCGACATTGTGGCCGTAGACCCGTTCCTATTGGAAGGAAACTCACCTCGAAGAACTTACCGCTGAAAATCCAAGTAAAGGATCAGTGGCTGCTATCCCGGCTGCTCTCCGACTATAATGACTAGTAGAACGCTTAATCAAAACGAGGATCCTTTTGTGGGTGAAATGACTATTTTACTCCTGCTATGGTGTGGGTCGTAACAGAGGCCTAAACCCTTTTCATCTTTCTAAGTCCACTAATGGCCCACTAAAGGCCCACTAATGGCCCATATTTTTTCTAAATTAGGCCTAACTCCTCATATGGCCCTACTTAAGCCCAAAAAAAAATGCCTTTGGCCCATACAATGACTCCTGCTGGCCCACTAAGGCCCAAAGTCCAAAATGTCTTCTCCAACCTTTCCTTTCCTTCTTCACAACTTTCTTTCACTAAAAACACTCACAAAAGCAACTTCACACAACGAAAAGGGGTAAGAACAAGTTAGGGTTTTCTTGTGGGTGAGGAGGCTGATAAGAAACCAGGGGAGGCTATAATGGAGTTTATATAGCTCTTAAACCCTTAAATTAGGGTTTTCCTTATCTGTTCACGTACGTTGAGCGTACACTTTGGTACGCTGCATGTACGTGTGCACTCCCCCGATTCTAAATGTGACCCATTACGCCCCGCATACGCCCAAGATACGCCCAACGTAAGTCTTCTGGGCGGCCCAAATCTTTGTCCAAGTGCATAAGTCCAATCCAATACTCCTATTATCCATACTTGGCCAACTTATAATTTAAGAAAATTAAATAATTAATACCTCGAAAGTCGATCGTTACAAAAGGATAGTTGGCCTTAATATGATCAACCTGCTCACAGTGATAACATATCTTGGTGGTCAGTGTGGGGACCTATTGGCGACAATCCTTGGTATAATGTGGTTGATTAGTGTCTAAGTCCATAACTATTTTGGTATGTACTTGACCCGATGGTGCATGGTTCTTTTGGGTTGCCTTCACCAAAGCAACTTGATGGGATGAATTATAGAGAGAGAAAGGATTAAATATGATTTATTAATATATTATGAGAATAATATACTAAAGGAGAAATCATATTGTTTAATTAATATTAGTCAATAATTAATTGGTAATTAGTTTTGTGACTAAAAGAGATTAACTAAACTTAAGGGATTGGAATTGTAATTATAAGATAATTGCAATTTGGGCTATGGATTGTCTTAAATTAAGGAGTGGATGAATTCTATGGGGAAGCCCATAAGGAAATCGTCCAAGGCCTTAATTAAAGGAGTCTATGGGTTGCTTAGGGCTTAAGCATCTAAATTAGGGTTTCCTTGTTAGATAGCCCTAATAGCCTCACTATATAAAGATCTCTTATGACTCAAAAACGTGGGGAAGACTTCTTCTAGGGTTAGAACACGTTTTGGGTAGCGTCCATCCTCTTTCCTCTTCATCCTCTTGCTTATGGTGTTTGTGAATCATTAGAGGAGTGACATTTGTGACTCTAAGCTTTCTAAAGTCAATACAAGGAGATTTGGGATTGTTATTGCTACATAACAATCAAGGTATGATCTTAAACCTATTCTCATGTTAATATGATTACTTGAATGCTAGAATTAGGGTTTATAGTCTTGGATAACTTGCATGTACAATAGAGAAACCTAGATCCAAGCATTAGGGTTTGTATGAGCACATAGGATGTTCTTATGACCAAAACCCATCAGTGGTATCAGAGCCTAGATTGGTTTCTATTGTATTGATGCATTATATGTTTGAAAAAAAATCGTTTTTTGTGTTTCTGGGGGCTGGACTCACCGAGTCCATAGCTGAACTCGCCGAGTCCATGCTGACTCGACGAGTCCATGCTTGACTCGACGAGTCAACTCGTCAGATGGAGCAAACTTCGGGATTTCTTGCTATTTTTGCCTAAGGATAGTTTCCTTATCATATTAGATCAATATAAATCCAATTTTATGCTATATTTGACTATATTCTTGATCTAATTGAAGATATTTATCAATTAATAAAATATTTGTTTCCTTATGTGATAATTGATTAATTATTTTGATTAAATTGGTAAATTGTTTTGCAAGAAATCATTAAATAAATCAAATATGGATAATTATCTGATTAAATGTTAATTTAGATTATTTGTTATTTGATCCTTGTTGTTATGAAAAGTTTAATATTTTCCCCTTTAGGTTTTATAGTTTAAATTTGAACCCAAAAAGTTTTGTTGTTTTGAAATTTAAATAGTTGAAACCCTAATGTTTTGAAATGTTTCAAAACTTGCCCTCAAGTTTTGGAATTTAAATTTTGATTTAAAGTTTAATTTTGATGTATATTAAAATTCTAAACCGTAAGTTTTTGAAATGTTTCAAAACTTGCCCTCAAGTTTTGGAATTTAAAAGTTGATTACAAGTTTAATTAGGAATGTTAAATTCTAAAACCCTAGTAATGTTTTGAAAAGTTCAATTCACAGCCTTATGGTTTTATTAATTAATTAAGGTGTATAATTAAAAAAGGTTTAATAAATCCATAAAAGTTTTGGTTTGCAATTTAATTGAATTAAAAGTATAATTATTAAATTTGACCACCTAGTATTTTAAAAGTGTAAAATACACCCTATACTATATTTATAACATTTAAAGTCTAACATTATATATATGTATGAGTAAAAGTCAGTCTTACCGTTAGTAGGCCTCATTCACGAAGCTGGTCTATAAGGGGTGTTTAAGGAAATTTCTTATAATATGGCGATTGAATGGATATCCACTCTTACCCACCGCACTCTTGACTAGTGGAGGGTCGTTAGCCGAACGGGTAGGATAGGACGAAACCTTCCATTATAAGTATAATGAAATACAAAGTAACTAAATGTTTTTCAATTTCCCAATCTTAGTTACTTAGGCAAAAGTGAATTGATGCAATTCCATGAAATTACACTTTGTGCCATTGCGAAGACGTTAGTGGAGCGTGTGTGGTTTACCGGCACACTAAATGGTTCTAAGCAAAGGTAGCAAAGGGTGAATCAATGTTTGTCATAGTTCGGCGGAGCGTGTGTGGTTTACCGACACATCGAATAGGTGACTGTAACGTGTGAGGACACCATGTAAGTTTGCATGGTTATTCACACCCGCTTTGTGATCCTCGGCATCCCAGTCACAAAAATGAGGGGCATATCGAGATTTAAACATGTCATTGAAATGTTCAATGAATCTCAAAGGATCTAGGAGTTTTCATAGATTTAAAACTTAAATTTCTTTTTCGTTTTTCATGGTGGAAACTAGTGAATCGTCATTCACTTACCTTCAAATATTCTTCAACTAGATTACGGCATCCCTTTTCTAGGTTGTAGCATATTGTGTTTGGTCCTAGCCTTAGTATCTCATTTGGGTGATTTACTAAGGACTCAATCAATCAACTAACTTGAATTCGTTTTCTCCCGTTTTGTAGATGTCAAAGTTCGATAACTATGGTCTTCCCAAATCCCGTGGAACAAGCATTCCACATGAAGATGGCAGTCCACGATTCGATCGAGGAACAAGAAATCATGCTTCACTTCCTCCACATCCTCCAATTATTCTCTCTAACCCACAAGATCGAAGAATTTAAAGGTTCAATATCACGAAAGCCCTATTGGAAATTAAACATGAAGATGGTAAACCCGTGTGTGCCCATGTTCTAGGAATGAAATCACACATTGATAGGTTTATAATGTTGGGTGTGTCATTCCCGGATGAGTTGGCTGTGAATTGGGTTTTGCAGTCACTTCCTGAATCATATAATGAGTTCAAAAGAAAGTATTATATGATGGATCATGATGACAACCTCATTGACCTAACTTACATGCTCATTGCTGCTGAATCAGAAATGATTTGGCGAAGCAATGGAGCGTATTTGTTGGGAAAGTCAACCGACCATGCTTTCGAGGACGTTCTAAGAGAAGCGACATGCGTTAGCTACCAAGAGAAAGGGAGTTGGATAGAAGTCTGCCCCAAGAGCCTGAAAATTCCAAAGATGGGAGAGTCAAAGAGTATGACTGCGCTTCAGGTAAAATCCACTATCTAACTCGATTAAGTTCCTATTCGTTGATTCATGATACATAATGTGATAAGATTGCATTTGAATGTTTTGCAGGATCGATGAAAGGAGAGAAAGCTTGATAAAATAGAGCAAGATGAGTCTAATCACGAAGAAATGGATCTCGATCGCATAAATTTGAAGATTAGATTTTGAGCTTAGATAGTTATGATAGAGTTGTTAGAAATTTTCCTTTTTGAAATACACAGTTTTCAATGGATTTTTCATTGTAAGGACAAATGTTTTCCGCTGCTTTTATAAATAAAATAAATTTTGTTTGACTTATTTATTTATTTGTTTATTTCCTCGCAATGAAATCATTATGAAAGTTGATGTTTACATATTTCTACAACGAACGGATATGATTCTTATTTATGGAAATGTCGAGAATTTACCAAAGAGGGAGAGTTTCTCATCGCCCAAATTTCAATTGGACAGAAATTTGGAATCACGCAACTTGGTTGCATGATGAATGAGAAATTTCATATTTGGAAATTAGACTAATTCGTTGACAAAGTGTCAAGTGAAGGACTGGGAGATCGAGCACACAAAGTTGTGTGTTGATCAAGTCCACCATAAGAGTAACAAAGATATTCGTCATGATTTACTAAAGGTTTAGTAAATATGATTATACTTATAAGATTAAGTGTAATTTGGAATTGATTAAAAAGGTTTAAATCAATAGCAAAATGAATAAGAAGAATCAAGTAGGCAGAAAGATAAAAGTTTCTCCATTCTAAGAAGAAGGGAGAGTAGCTTTTATGCTTTATGATAGGTCTTAATAATTAAGAACCATATCTTAATTGATCCTCTAAATGAGTCTTAGCACAATTGTATGTCAAAGAAGAGGAATCAAGAATTGAAGAAATGGTTAAATCAAAAAGTCAATCATACTTCGTTCCAATAACAAGTCTTAAAGTTAAGATTGTGACGTCGAGTGAAAAAGTATTAATAAAGTTTATAACATTCATCAAATGTGGAAAGTTGTGATGTCTTGGATAAGACAAAGACCAACTAGGACCAATTTATGAAGTGTTTTGATATAAGCTACACTAACTATTGAATAATTGTTTGTCAAGAAATGGTTAATGACAAGAGAATCTTATATGTCAAGGAGTCAGTGGGAGTCTTAATGGTATTGAAAGGTTTCAAGAAAAAATCAAATAAACCTTATCATTCATCACTAGTACACGAGTTAAGGTTTACAACCTATCGTGTGGACACTATTTTGTTTTCTATGCCATTCCAATTGAGTTAATTGTGCATATGAGTTTTATGATTTCTCATTTTGAACGCATAAAAGGCAAGGCACCTTAATCAATGAAAGGTACATGATAGGAAAGGGTGAGCTGCTTAACTACTTGGAAGACATGGTGGGCAGCTGTGCCACCATAAGGCAAGAAATCAAGATTAAGAAAGTTCGATCCATATGAGTTTGAATTTGTCGTAAACGTTGGTTTTGACAAATTCACATGGATAGGAACAAATAAACCGTTTAAATCTAAGTGTCATAAGATTTCCTCCTTCATGAAAATGATTGTGAGGAAATGCTTTCACTAAGAAAGATTTTAAGAAGATAGTGATTGTAAAATTGCATTCTCGAATTCGATTATGGTTACGGTATCCCTTTCCATAATTTGAATTGTGAGGTTTGGCAATTAGTCTTAAGTGTTTAGACACACATATGAACTATCTAAGGCAAATGTGTATAAGTTCGAGAAGCCTTGATAAAAGATTATCAAAGCATTAAGTATTAGAAACATGGACTTAAGAAATTCAATGGGTATTGTTTTTCTGAAAGTTAAGATGTTTATGAATACATGTTGAAGCTAGTGGGAGCATAAGTGTTATGTTTATAATAATCATCATGATAGTGGGAGCATAAATGTTATGATTGTATGATTATTAAGGAAAGTATTGCCACTTGGCAATATTAATTATAGAAAACAAGAGTCATTCTTTGCAAAAGTCGTAAGGATGGAATAGTTGTTTTGCTATAATTAAGGGAGAGAATATTATGCTTCGTTTCAAATCTAAAGGCTTAGGTTGAGAAATGTTAATAAACTTAGTCAAAGGTACATAGTGTGTTCTTAAAATTTCGATTATGATTACAGCATTCCTCTTCACAATTCGAATTTTGATAACATAACAAATAAAACATTATGCATCGTGTCCCATACGATTCGGGTATAGGATCAATTGCAAATGCTTTAATATTTGACCATTCTAAAATTTTCCAAATGTGTAGCGCATCTAGAGGGAAAAAGGACTAGAATCGGTTTTGACTAAAATAATTAGACAACTGTCAAAGGACAATCCAAAGTTCGATGAGGATTGATTGCTTATGAGTAGTTGGAAGCATGGTATTGAATGGACCATATCGACATTATTATGAATAGATAAAATTCTATTAAGAATAAGTTGTCATATGGAAAATATGGAAACATGTCCATATTGGGAAGTGAATATTGAAAATCTATGACTAGATTAGAAACTTTTATGCAAAAGGATGTTCAAAGGAATGTACTTTGAGTGGGAGACATCATATCTAAGGAGTTGTCTTGTAATAATCTCCGATAGAGGACTTTGTATTTTCATTGGCAATAGTCTCTGTGACTTTGGTGTAGTGATATTCTATAAAATGTTATATGGAAAATAAGGATGATTGCATAAAATGTTAGAATCTAGCATATTCTATAAGTGGCAGAATTTGATATTCTTACACTTATGAAAAAGTATTTGGAGTTGTGAAATAAGAATGATTGGAAATGTATTCAATTTGATCTATTTCACAAAGTAAGAATGATAGGTAAACATTGTGTGCATGCGAAAGAGCATGGGACAAGTGTAATAATTCAAGTAAGAAGTTGATTACCCGAAACGACAAATAATGAGTAATCGATATGGTGATAAATAAAAGGTGTTTTATTTATGCTCAAAGGTTTGAGGCCATATGGGATTAGTATTATTCTTGTGTTTTACTTTGCATGTTTTGACTTCCTGAATAATTTAGTTGGTTAAGAACAGTCAAATTATTCGAACGGGCCACAGTTGTTCATATGCTGGAAGTAGGTATGAATGAAAACTGTTGTGAATTGGTGTGTGGATTGTCTAAAAGACTATTAGACATAAGCAAATGTTTGCTGCAACGTTCATGAGTGCTTATGAATATGAATTTGAGCATTGGATCAAACCCACGCTCACTTGGATCACTCCATGAATTGTATCACGAGTGATTGGTGAGACGATAACATCTTATATTCTTGAAACCAAGATGTGTGAGTTGTATCTTGCTAATCGGTTGCACATTGATAATATGTAAACGCACTAGTAACTTGGTGTTATAAAACATATTATTGTGTGTGATTCGGTGAGTGAGTACAAGCAAGCATTGTATCAAAGTTTATCCGTTCCTTTTATCCGAAGAAGGATAAAAGCGATATCTTTGGGCCCCTCGATGATTTTGTGATGACAAACATAAATGCTCAGCTGGGCTAGGCCTAATTTGATTTGTTCAATTAGTTAGTCGTCATAAATCGGAAATCTAGATATAGTACAAAGAGAATGATTAGAAATCATGTCTCATATGATATCTAGAATGGAGGAATATATGATCCCTTATCTAAGGACACGAGTATCTGATAGGATTAGAGTTGACAGTGGCTTTGGAAAGCTACGATTGCACATCAGGATCTGAAGTCATACACAGAATAGTTATTAGACTTATCCAAGTGGGAGACTGTTCGATTAGTGTCTAAGTCCATAACTATTTTGGTATGTAGTTCACCCGATGGTGCATGGTCCTTTTGGTTTGCCTTCACCAAAGCAACTTGATAGGATGAATTATGGAGAGAAAGGATTAAATATGATTTATTAATATATTATGAGAATAATATATTAAAGGAGAAATCATATTGTTTAATTAATATTAGTCAATAATTAATTTGTAATTAGTTTTGTGACTAAAAGAGATTAATTAAACTTAAGGGACTGGAATTGTAATTATAAGATAATTGCAATTTGGGCTATGGATTGTCTTAAATTAAGGAGTGGACGAATTCTATGGGGAAGCCCATAAGGAAATCGTCCAAGGCCTTAATTAAAGGAGTCTATGGGTTGCTTAGGGATTAAGCATCCAAATTAGGGTTTTCTTGTTAGATAACCCTAATAGCCTCACTATATAAAGATCCCTTATGACTCAAAAACGTGGGGAAGACTTCTTCTAGGGTTAGAACACGTTTTGGGTAGCCTCCATCCTCTTTCCTCTTCATCCTCTTGCTTATGGTGTTTGTGAACCATTAGATGAGTGATATTTGTGACTCTAAGATTTCTAAAGTCAATACAAGGAGATTTGGGATTGTTATTGCTACATAACAATCAAGGTATGATCTTAAACCTATTCTCATGTTAATATGATTACTTGAATGCTAGAATTAGGGTTTATAGTCTAGGATAACTTGCATGTACAATAGAGAAACCTAGATCCAAGCATTAGGGTTTGTATGAGCATGTAGGATGTTCTTATGACCAAAACCCATCATAATGCCATTCCTTACCACATTTGTGGCACCTGAACGAAGATCAAAAAGAACCCTCATGAACCTTGGCGCACTTGCGAAGAGTACAACCCCACTGAGTCATAAATATCACAACAGCAGCCTTAAACGACTTCACTACAGGATGCAACTGCATATGAGCCTGAGTTTGCTCCCTCGTCTAGAGCTCCAACTCAATCTCCCGCTTCCTAGCGGCCTCCTGTAACTCCAAAAGTGTACCATAATGCTGAGTAGACACAAACTGGTGGATGTTTGTCTTGAGCGTGCTCAAGTACCGGGTCATCTGAGCTTGCTCAAAAGCAGAAAACTTAGGACAAAACAGAGCTCTCTTTGTAAACATCTTGGTGATCTCAGTGACTGACTCCGTCCCCTGCCTCAAATCTAAATACTCATGGGCTAGTCTCTCCTTCTCAACCAATGGAACATATCTCGTGCGGAACATATCAGATAACTACTCCCATGAAATAGTATCCCTCTACTCCAAAGTATATGAGCTATTAACCATACTCCACCAATCCTTCGCCCCAAACCTGAGAAGGTTCAGGGTGCACTTCACCTTCTGGTCGGCTGCACAGGAGCAATTAAAGAAACATCCCTCGATGTCAGACAACCACCTCATAACAATGATCAGATCCTGAACCCCATCAAACACTGGGGGCTTCGTATTGTCGAAGTCCCGATATTGGAAAGGTCTATCTCCACGAACCCTAGTGGCTGTAACGGTCGTGGTAGCTGCAGCAAGAACAACCTTAGTAAGAGCAGCATATTGGTCATCAAAGAGTTCAATTATGGCAGTCTTTATAGAACCAAATAGCTCTGGTATCTACCCCCAGATAGCAGTAACAACCTTAGAAGAAATCAATGCCCTAATGACATCATCAGACAACCCCAAACAATCTTGGCCACTCGACTTAGCTCCTGTCTCGAATCTCCTCGTGACCACCATACTTAAAAAAAAAAACAAAAAAAAAACACATATTAGGCGCATTGCATACTATATGAGCTATTCTAAACAACAACTCTAGGGGTTGTGACTTCTCTGATATGTGTACAAGTCCTATGCTTCTAGTAGTACGGGCCCATACTACCTTCCGCACATACCCATATTTGTCTCAAAAGATCATCACAATGACCCTATTAGCACACAATAGAATACGCATACATCCTATTCTCACTCCGTAGAGAAAGGCTAGAAATTCCTCAACTGGTCGGCTGCTTACACATAACCCACCCATGAAACTTCCAACACCCCTGCATCACTCGTGTGTGCTAATTATACATAACGCTAGATCCTATAGACAGTCGGATACCTGATTCTACACTAAGCCCTTCATCAAACAAGAACATAAAATATAGCTAAACCAAACATTCTCATGCTATAGAGTCTTATTTATGTACAACTATGATGAATACACTAAGCAACTACAATGACGATTTCAATTCCAGACTAGAAAGAATCCTAAGCTTTCAGGAATCAATTATCAGGCAATTCTATCATGCAATACCTATTGGTCATTTGTTGTCATCAATATTATTTAAGTGTAATGGGATTACTTTTGTTGACCAAAGGTGATCTTGATAAATATTAAACAAGTAAGGAAGGTGTGGCATACACACTAGTTTAAGTTTGATAAATACCGGGGGGCAGCGCCCCTAGGAGTGGGGTCCAAGGGGCAGAGCCCCTGCCAGGTTAGTACGAATTTTTTTTATAAAGGGTATGTTGCTATATAAAAAATGCATCAGAAAATCGTATTTTCAGAGAATTAACCATTGTTTGACCCTTATCCAAACTTCCATTTTATGTCAGTTTTTACAGTTTATGACAGTTTGAAGCTGTCATATGACAGTTTTCAGACAAAGATCATAAATTCGGTTTTTGGTCTCATTTTTTGGTACATACGAAATCATCATCAAAGCATTCTAAATTCTTGTCTCTCTGAGTCTTATACGATTAAAGAATATTAGGAGTACCACCCAAATGCTTTAATCTTAAAGTGTTTTACACAATTCTAAGAATTCCAAGCCTTACTATACCCCAATTTCTAACAAAGATTAAAGCATTTCTATGATCATGACAAGTGGTGATTCTATGAAGGAAATGACTAGTAAAATTTCGAAGATGGCAGAAGAAGATGAAGTTTCTCCTTACCACTCTGAAAGTGGTGTATGTTTTGAGTACACCCATGCCAGTCTTACCAGAATCTGTTGAAGATGAACCTTTGGAGGCAACAAGAAGAAGATCAAAGTGGAAAAATGATGATTACGTATGTCGTGGTCGTATTCTCAATGGTATGTATGATTCTCTTTTTGATATCTATCAAAATTTCAAATCTGCAAAAGAACTATGGGATTCTCTTAAATCCAAGTATATGGCTGAAGATGCTTCTAGCAAGAAGTTTCTTGTCAGTAACTTTACGGGTTACAAGATGATTGACTCCAGGCCTATTATGGAACAATACCATGAAATGTTAAGGATCCTAGGACAGTTTGCTTAACAAAATCTGAAAATGGATGAAGCCATTGTTGTGGCTGTGATTATTGACAAACTGCCCCCTTCCTGGAAGGATTTTAAAAACAATCTGAAACATGACAAAGAGGATTTGACTTTGACTCAACTTGGAAGCCATTTACGGATTGAAGAGTCCTTAAGGACTCAAGAACTTGATAACAATCCCAAAGGAAAGAACCAAGTTGGTTCCTCTTCTGTGAACATGGTGGATGGAGAAGGATGAAAGAATCAAAAGAAGTCTAATGGAAAAAGGAAGTTTAAAGGAAAGGATGACAAGTCTTCCAAAAATAAGGCTAAAGTGGTGTGTTGGAATTGTAACAAACCGGTTCACTTCAAGAAAGATTGTCGTTTGCGTAAAGTGAACAAGGATGGTGCAGGACCAAGTGGATCCAAGGTTCCAGAAAAGCAACAAGGTCAGAATTCTTTTTTCATGTAGAATTTTAACTATATTCAAAATTACATTTCTATGATTTCTGAAGCATTTTATGCTCAAAATGAAAATGTTGCATGGTGGGTTGATTTGGGAGCAACAAGTCATGTTTGCAAAGATCTAAATTGGTTCAAGGACTTTCAACCAATTGATGATGGGTCTGTTGTGAAAATGGGAAATGTTGCAACTGAACCAATCAAGGGCATAGGATCTGTTTTACTTACTTTTACTTCTGGGAAATGTTTGTGTTTGAACAATGTTTTATATGTTCCAGGGATTCGTAAGAATCTCGTGTCTGAAATTGTATTAAATAATTGTGGTTACAAACAAGTGTTAGAAAGTGACAAGTATATCTTGTCAAGACATGGTTCTTTTATGGGATTTGGCTATATATGTGATGTAATGATTAGGCTTAATATTAATTATCCTTCTAGTGATAATTCTGTTTGCATGGTTTCTAGTAGTACTAGCAATAATTTTCATAAATCTGAATTATGGCATGCTAGACTAGGACACATTAATTACAAGAGATTAAAAGACAAGTCTAAAATGAGTTTAATTCCTGTTTTTGATATGCAAAATAATGAAAAATGTAAAACATGCATGCTATCTAAAATCACTAGACAACCTTTCAAAGATGTTGTTAGCTCTTATACATAGTGATTTATGTGATTTCCATGCAACACCTTCCCTTGGAAACAAGAAGTATGTTGTTACTTTTATTGATGATGCATCTAGATATTATTATATCTATTTGCTACATTCTAAGGATGAAGCACTTGATAAATTTAAAATTTATAAACAACAATTTGAGCTTCATAAAAATGAATTAATAAAAGTATTGCGTACTGATAGAGGTGGTGAGTATTATGATCCACTTTATTTTGAATCAACTGGAATAATACATCAAACCACAGCTCCATATACACCACAACAAAATGGTGTAACTGAAAGGAAGAATAGGACTTTGAAAGAAATGGTTAATTCCGTGTTGTCGTATTCTGGTTTAAGTGAAGGGTTTTGGGGTGAGGTAATGTTAACAGCATGTTACATCTTGAATTGAACTCCTAATAAAAGGAGTAAGAATACTCCTTATGAAATTTGGTGTTAAAAGGTACCAGATTTGAGTTATCTAAAAGTTTGGGGTTGTAGAGCAGTTGTAAGGCTCACTGAACCTAGAAGGAAAACGTTTGGTGAGAGAGGTATAGATTGTATCTTTATTGGATATCCTGAGCATTCTAAAGCATATAGATTCTATGTTTTAGAATCTAATGAATCTGTGTCTGTAAACATAGTGATAGAGTTAAGAGATGCTATTTTTGATGAAGAAAGATTTACATCTATACCTAGACCAAGGGACATGATTCATCAATTTTCCAACAAAAGTGCTACTCAAGCTGAAGATATTTCTGGTGGTGCAAGTTTTGTACTCGAACCTAGGAAAAACACCAAAGCTAGAAAAGCTAAGTCTTTTGGATCTGATTTTCACCTATATTTAGTTGAAGGAACAAGGAATGCGACTGTTTCTCAACATCAATATTGTATTCATATTGAAGAGGATCCAAAGACTTTCAGTGAAGCTATGGATTCTAGGGATGTACATTTTTGGAAAGAGGCAATTCATGATGAGATTGATTCTATCATGCATAACAATACTTAGGTATTGGTTGATTTACCTCGTGGTTGCAAGGCATTAGGATGTAAATGGATCCTCAAAAGAAAAATGAAGGTGGATGGCACAATAGATAAGTATAAAGTTAGATTGGTTATCCAAGGCTTTAGACAAAAGGAAGGCATTGATTTCGTGTCGCCTCTTGGTGGTTTCCGGTGGTGTCTAACATTTGGTGTTTTCCGGTAGTGTTTGGTGTTTTCGAGTGACGTCTAGTGTTTTAATACATGGAGTTTATATATGATTTTTTTTCTTCTTCAATTCAAACTTTATTCGACTAGGCTGCCACTTGGTTTCAAAATATTTTTTTTCTTCATAATTCTAATTAATATTTATATAATATTATAAGTTTTTCTATTTAAGTTACAAAAAGTTGATTAAACTAGAAGGTTGCAAGTAGAAAAAACTTTATGTGACATCCATACCTTCATCGAAATATTTACAAAAAGATTGATATTCAGGCATTCCAAATTTACAACCATAAATCACATGTGCAACTTGAAGGGTATAAAAGCCATACAAGCTATCTTCATGTAACTCATTTTGTCATTTTACTAATCATCATGTATCTGGAAAAAAACATGGAAATTGGAGTAGACTATATCGTAATGGAATATAAAATACACAAGAAAAAAACAAGGCCGCCTAGCGATTAATCAGACACCAAGCGAATGGTGCGTGTGATTTAAGGTGATTTGTGTGATTGGTCCCTAAAAACTTTTTGTTAACTCTTACTGTCTCTAAAACTTTATTTTCTTGCGTATATTTGATCTTTATTAACTTAAATTGACCACTTTACCCTTATAATTTTATTTTTAAAATTATTTTTTATTTAATTTTTGTTTAGAAAATTATTTAATAAAAAAATCCATGTGGGCCCACCACCAAAACCTACTCCCTTTAGACTGACTACCTTCATTAGCAACCAACCCAACCCAAATATTTATTAAAAAATTATTTTATCTATCTTCCACATAGACAACGTAACTGACCATGAACTTTTATTCACATTAGCAACCCAACCCAATCCTCTATTTTATTGTTAAAAAATTAACAAAAAATATATCAACATTATACTCATTTTGTAGAGAATTTTATTTTATGTTTTTTATTATATTTTATTTAATTCAAAAAGTAATATCACGTCAATTTTTTTTATCAAATAAATGAGATATAAAAAAGAAAACGAAGAGAGAAAGATGGTGAACTATGGTGAGCTAGGTTGTGGGGGCAATCTGCTCACTCAATTTCTATTCTTTTTAATTTACTTTTTTTTAATTTTTTGGGTGGCCCATAGTGAGCTGCTCACCAATGGGGATGGTCTTACGTCTTTCAACCTTCTTCATTGTCGGCTGCATCCATGCTACCTCCTCCTTCGCCACTGTGACTTGCATCCCATCTTTTATCCCTCGTTCATCTTCAACATTGAGCTGCATCTCCTTCCTTCCTTTCCTTTCTACTGCCTCTCTATTTCTTGCTCAGATGTGACAGGCGAAGCATTACCGACGGAATCCACCATTACCGGATCATCAAATGCCCTTAAACCCCAAACTGTAGATCATTCCTAAAGCCACCATTGTGAAATCAAAACCATGCATCGTGCTTTCTGGTGGTTGTGACGCTGAAAAGATCCATCGGCTCATTACCGTCGGCTAATGAAAGTCTACCCACCACCGTCATTGCTTCAGTCCTCGTCCACCTTCATCGGATCCTAAATCCCTTTACCGTTAGCGTGCATCATGAGAAAGAAAAAGAAAATGAGATAAGAAAGACTAGAGGCGGCTAGGGTTCGGTGGTTTGAGCGCTGTTGCATCATGAGAAAGAAATGAGAATTAGATATGAAAGTCAGATCCAAGGAGGTCACCGTCATCTGGTCCAGCTTCTCTCCACTCCCCTTTTTTTCTTGTCTCTCATCTATTAACGAAATAAATGTTGAAAATATTTTTTTTGGGATTTTTTTTGGATTTGATGGCTTAAGGTGTGCAATCTAGAACATTAAGTTCATCAATTGGGTTGTAATTTAGAATCTGTGTGTTATTTTATGATTTCTATTTCATCTTATTTTCTTTTATTTTGAGATTTCAGCTTCATCAAATATTGGTTTTAGTTTTGTGTTTTTTTTTCATAAAGTTGACAGTAGTTATAAGCTTGGTTATGGATCTTTCCAGAAACACCAAGGAGGTGGGCAAGCGGGATGGCGTCGTTTTGGTCGGTGAAGGAGGATAAAAATGAAATACAGTTATGGATGGTTCGCTAGAGAAACAAAATTTGTGGGTTATTTACCAGAGAAGAAGAGGGTGGAGGGTGGAGGTTGAGGTGGGTAGAGTAGGAATGTGGTGGTGGGACCCATCAAATTTTAATACTTAATTGACACCTTTTTTAACATTTAATTAATAATTTTTATTTAATCGAAAATTTAAAAAATATAAAAGAAATCAGTAGGGGTAAATCCATTTTTTAACATAGGATAAGGACCAAGCATGCAACAAAAATATAAAATAGGGATCGTCCGAGTTAAAAAATTTTGTTAGGGACAAAACACGCAGATTACCCTAAACTATAGGGATCATCCGTGTTATTTACCCTTTACTTGATGCATATCGTAAATGAAACAAACGATTATCATAACTTACTCAATCTATATCCTAAATGAAATAAACGATTTTCTTAATTTTCGTAAGGAATATCCTAAATAAACACAAACAGTTTTCGTAATTTATTCGATGCGTATCCTAAATTAAAAATTACTGAGAACGGTCCCTGTGGTTTGCAAAATTTTCTTTTTCGGTCCCTATGTTTTCGTCTGCACTCGAACCGTCCATGGGTTTTTGTTTTGTTTTGTTTTTCATCCCCTCGCAGAGATGAAAATACCAGATTGTCCTTTGACTTTATCTTTTCTAATTTTTTTATTATCTATTTATTATTAATGAATATAAAAGATTAAATAAACTTAAAACGGAAACCATTCAAAACCCTACACCGCACACTTCTCATGTACTTCTCTCTCATTTTAATCCACCACCACTTTCGAAACCCTCCCACCGGAAGCTTCATCAGACCAATAATTAACAATCAGCACTGCTACCATTGTTGTCTCTTACCTTTCCAAAAACACCTCTTGGGTTTTTTCCGGTAGTGTTTGGTGTTTTCCGGCAGGGTAGTGTTTGGTGTTTTCCGGAAGAGTATGGTAGTTACCATCGCAGATGAACTGAAATGAGAGAGAAGGGCATGAGGGTGTAGGGTTTTGGGTGGTCCAATTTCAAATTTATTTAATAATAAACTAATAATATAAAAATGAAAATATAAATATAAAGGACAATATAGTCTTTTTTTAGCGCTATGAGGGATGAAAAACACAATAAAACTAAAACTTAGGGACCTTCCAAGTGCAAAAGAAAACATAGGAACCAAATGTGAAATTTTAGCAAACGACAAGGAGCATTTCAGTAAATTGTTCTCTCCATTCGCACTCTATCAAAGTATCACCTATAAATATAAGCATCTCATATCATCTTAACGTATTCACGTCATAGTTGCCTCGTCGGAATTTCGAGAAGAAGGATCTTATCGAATCAGAAGCCAACCTCCGTTCACAATTCCTTGAAGTTCTCCGTAGTCGCCGTTCTCCTGTAGGCAAGTTGCTTTCATAGATTTGGTCAATTTTTATGTTTATTTGTTGCGAATACTTGGGCTCATATCATACTCTCCTATACTCTTATACAACCCTGTGAGTTCTTTGCCTAAAATAATTAAGCAATATAGAAAAAGGAGTAGTTTTGGGACAGATATTGCTGCTAGACTGCTAGTAGCAGCAGATTTCTTTTGAGCTAATTAAGATAGTGGCTATGGAGATCACAGATAATTGTGTGTGTTTTATGTATCTAGATTTGTTTATAAATATCGACAACTTCCTCAATCTTGTAACAGTAGTATAAGGTTAGTTGCTTTCATTATAAAATAACTCATTGGATTGTCCAAAGTCAAAGTGCAAAACTTGTCTGAATACATGTAGTTTCTATTGTAACACCCTGTTTCTTTGTTTTCCATAAATTGTTCTCTAGAGAAAATAATTGAGAAGGAAAAACTGAGTTGTGTATATTTGTAAAAAGATATGGCTTAACTGGAAAAGCCTCATTTCCGTAACCTTTTCAATCAAGCTTTTCTCTTGCATCAACTCAACAAAAAAAAAGATAAAACATAACTATCTTACCAGATTAAGTCATGACCCCATTAGGTAACAAAGAAACAACACCAAACTTTGTTCGTTATCTCTCATTGTCTTGTTAGGAGAGGAATTAAGTTTAACTTTTCAATAACTACTGTTATCACTCTTGTTTATCAATAATTTCATTGAAATATGACTTCATCTCTTTATTTGTCAAAATGTGGATTCATAATGTATTTCTAATATAGTTTTATTTTCCTGTTCCACTTCAGACACTACCTGCAAAATGCGTGGTGGAACCCTTATATCAGGGAACACCTTGTGACTATGAGGTGGACATTACTTGGCATATACTTTACTTTTCTGTTAATCATTGTTAGAAGTTATCTTAATTGAACACTATCAGGAAATAAATCTGTCCTCAAAGCACCCATCCATAACTTCAACGAAGAAAACTTCTACCTAATCACTAAGGTAACTTTCACCCCCTTTTTTTCTCATTGAATGCTAATCGGATAAAGTTAATATGACATTTGAAAGATATCTGATCAGAAAAATAATTACATACATGGAACTATGATAGTATGGAAGGATTGAAGGAAAAAATAAACGAAAAGAAATTTGTAAATGCTAGGAATTAAATTAGACCTTTTCTATAAAGTCAATCTTTCTGCATTAAGTTAAAAATAAAACTCATATTGGATGAGCCTTCTTTCCTTGACTTTCTCTGTTAAGTCGTTCTTTTTATACCAATTCAACAAGAAACATATATATATATATATATATATATATATATATATATATATATGTATGTATATGTATATGTATGTATGTATGTACTTCTCTCTGTTTAAAGATTTCCTATGAGCACCTTTATGAAGAAACTAACATGTGATTCTTTTATTCCTGATGTTAACATGATGAAACTAATTATTTTATTCAAATTAGGAAGGAGAGCAAGGGCAACTGCCTGTGCTGATTTTGAGCAAGAAAGAAAGCACACATTCGAAAAGACCAGCTGTTGTTTTTCTACATAGCTCACATACATGTAAAGAGTGGGTACGCCCTTTACTTGAGGTATAATATAAAATTACAAGGGTAGATTGGTCATTTTTTCATTTAACAAACGACTTTGATCTAATGATTTCTTCCTTTGAATTCAGGATTATGCTTCACGTGGATATATTGCAGTTTCCATTGATTCTCGTTACCATGGAGAACGTGCCAAAACCCCCACCGCCTATGAAGATGTGAGCATTGAAACCTGTATTTATTTTTATTTTCTTTATGCCAAAAAGAATAGGGATAAATGCAAGAAAATAATAAAAAGCAACATACTTTCATATATTTGTTTATTATAGAATCCTACTTTGAAAAAAATCTATCCAGTTATAGCAATGTGATTCATATGGAAACCAATTTTTCCATGCTATGTATAGTTGAGTAGTTTTTGATGAGTACAATTGAGAATATACTAATTATCTTTCATGATCTCAAACCATAAATATATATTCAATTTTATATATTCTGTTTATGTATTCTGGATCCAGGCTCTGGTTTCATCATGGAAAAAAGGTGATACAATGCCATTTATATATGACACGATTATACTTCTTAACTCTTGAATTTTTCAAATGACATTATAACCTTTTAATGCCCAAATATTTAACATTTATTATGTTTTAGGTGTGGGACCTTTTAATGTTGGCAGATTATCTAACCGCAAGAGAAGACATAGACAATTCCAAGATAGGAATCCTTGGGATGTCACTTGGAGGTTGAATTTTAATATTTTATTAAACACAACATCTATCAAAAAGAAGTGTGTGTGTGTGTATATATATATATATATATATTAATTATGAGTTATCATGCCTTTAATTCCACAACTCAATTATTCATGTGTGAATTTGTGATGTAGGAATGCATGCATGGTTTGCTGCTTTTGCTGATACACGTTATTCAGTGGTTGTCCCTATAATTTCTGTTCAGGTATTGTTTCTTTTTGACTTAATGAGCTTAATTAAACACTTAATTCAACCTAATCACTTCATATGGATGTGTAGAGCTTTCGGTGGGCCTTAGATAATGATCAATGGCATGCTCGTGTGCACAGTATTAAGTCTGTGTTTGAAGGTAACTAAGACACTACTTTACAAAAGAAATATAAAATCTATATTTTTAATATGTTATCACTTATGTTTTTAATAAAACATGTAAGTTAAGTTATATAGGGGTGTTTTTTTACTTAATGCAGAAAAAACGACTTTGAGTTGTAAATTTTTCAAAATTTCCCTCATTTATTTCGTCAAATATATTAAAAAAATTGTTTAAAATTCTCTTCATATATATATATATATATATATATATATATATATATATATATATATATATATATATATAATTATGGTTTTTAGAATCTTACAGCTATAGTTAGCACATTCACTTTTTCTAAATTGTAATTATTTTTTGCATGATTTTGTGATGTTAGTTTTATATTCTTTTTCTTTAGAAGCAAGGATTGATTTAGGGAAGGATACCATTGACAAAGAGGTTGTAGAAAAGGTAAGTTTCATAAAGATTGATAAAATGTGTTGCAGACGCGCATCGAATTAGTGTCTCACTTTCGATGTTGTGCTACTTTTATGACCAGGTTTGGAACATCTGAGTTTGACTCAGATCATACAGTACCAGTTTTTGCAGTACGCCCTTTGTTGATTATAAACGGTGAAATGACCAATCTACCCATTCTTCTTGATCCAATATATATATATATATATATATATATATATATATATATATATATATATATATATATATATATATATATATATATATATATATATATATATATATATATATTCTGATGAAATAATAATATGGATAAAACTATCAGGTGAAGTCGATCCCCGTTGCCCACTAGAAGGTCTTGATGCTACCATATCAACAACACAAAAGGCTTTCGACGCCCATTCTTTGACTCATTTCAAGGTATTGACTTTTGACTTTTTGGTCTTGACCAATGTTTCTTGATTTTTCTAAATGGGCAAATTGCACGGAATAACAACGTACTTTACTAACAAAGAATATTAGTATGTTGATATTATAGGTAAAAAATAGAGTAGATTGTCTATATTGGTAAACAACAGTAAACAATAATGTTATATGATGTAATATTGTGTTGTATATGATGTAATTATGTGTTTTATTACGAATGAAATTTAGGTGATAGTCGAACCAGGAATTGGACATGAAGTGACGTTATCAATGCTTAAAGAAGCGAGTGATTGGTTTGACAGGTTTCTCAAACCGTAGAAATTTCTCATGCATGTGTATGTATGATACCTTTAGGCCCTGTTTTTAAGCTCTGATGAATATTGTTCTACATCTAAACAACATGTGTATATCACATAAATAAAGCTTTGGCATTGTTATTTGTATTAAACACATGAAAAAACCTTCCAATAAATAAAACTTATTCCATACTGGATTATGTATTTTTTTTATTATAAAGGTGAGGGTAATTTAAGTATGTGTCTCAAGATTTGTGTTGTAAATTTGAAAGACATAGTTGTTGGTTATTCGTAAGTGGCAAACATTCTAAAAACTATACTTTGTGATTTGTCATTTAGAAGTTATATCCTTATAAGTGTGATTTATCATCTGAGCTTGCTCAAAAGCAGAAAACTTAGGACAAAACAAAGCTCTGTTTCTAAACATCATGGTGATCTCAGTGACTGACTCCGTCCCCTTCCTCAAATATAAATACTCATGGGCTAGTCTCTCCTTCTCAACCGATGGAACATATCTCGTGTGGAACATCTCAGATAACTACTCCCATGAAATAGTAGCCCTCTGCTCCAAAGTATATGAGCTAGTAACCATACTTCCGCACATACCCGTACTTATCTCAAAAGATCATCACAATGACCCTATCAGCACACAATAGAATACGCATACATCCTATTCTCACTCCCTAGAGAAAGGCTAGAAATTCCTCAACTGGTCGGATGCTTACAGATAACCCACCCATGAAACTTCCAACACCCCTGCATCACTCGTGTGTGCTAATCATACATAACACTAGATTCTATATACAGTCGGATACCTGATTCTACACTAAGCCCTTCATCAAACAAGAACAAGAAATAAAGCTAAACCAAACATTCTCATGCTATAGAGTCTTATTTATGTACAACTATGATGCATACACTAAGCAACTACAATGACGATGTCAATTCCATACTAGAAAGAATCCTAAGCTTTCAAGAATCAATTATCAGGCAATTCTATCATGCAATACCTGTTGGTGATTTGTTGTCATCAATATTATTGAAGTGTAATGGGATTACTTTTGTTGATCAAAGGTGATCTTGATAAATATTAAACAAGTAAGGAAGGTGTGGAGTACACACTTGTTTAAGTTTGATAAATACCGGGGGGGGGGGGGGGGCAGCGCCCCTAGGAGTGGGGTCCAAGGGGCAGAGCCCCTGCCAGGTCAGTGCGGAAATTTTTTATAAAGGTATGTTGCTATATAAAAAATGCATCAGAAAATCGTATTTTCAGAGATTTGACCATCGTTTGACCCTTATCCAAACTTCCGTTTTATGTCAGTTTTTACAGTTTATGACAGTTTGAAACTGTCATATGACAGTTTTAGACAAAGATCATAAATTCGGTTTTTGGTCTAATTTTCTGGTACAGACGAAATCATCATCAAAGCATTCTAAATTCGTGTCTCTCTGAGTCTTATCCGATTTATGAATATTGGGAGTACCTCCCAAATGCTTTAATTTGAAAGTGTTTTACACAATTCTCAAAATTCCAAGCCTTACTATACCCCAATTTCTAACAAAGATTAAAGCATTTCTGTGATCATGACAAGTGGTGATTCTATGAAGGAAATGACTAGTAAATTTGAAAAATTGAACAAGTTTGAAGGGCAAGATTTTCAAAGATGGCAGAAGAAAATGAAGTTTCTCCTTACCACTCTGAAAGTGGTGTATGTTCTGAGTACACCCACGCCAGTCTTACCAGAATCTGTTGAAGATGAACCTTTGGAGGCAACACCAAGAAGATCAAAGTGGGAAAATGATGATTACATATGCCGTGGTCATATTCTCAATGGTACGTCTGACTCTCTTTTTGATATCTATCAAAATTTCGAATCTGCAAAAGAACTATGGGATTCTCTTGAATCCAAGTATATGGCTGAAGATGCTTATAGCAAGAAGTTTCTTGTAAGTAACTTTATGGGTTACAAGATGATTGACTCCAGGCCTATTATGGAACAATACCATGAAATGGTAAGGATCCTGGGACAGTTTGCTCAACACAATCTAAAAATGGATGAAGCCATTGTTGTGGCTGTGATCAATGACAAACTGCCCCCTTCCTGGAAGAATTTTAAAATCAATCTGAAACATAACGAAGAGGATTTGACTTTGACTCAACTTGGAAGCCATTTACGGATTGAAGAGTCCTTAAGGACTCAAGAACTTGATAACAATCCCAAAGGCAAGAACCAAGTTGGTTTCTCTTCTGTGAACATGGTGGATGGAGAAGGATCAAAGAATCAAAAGAAGTCTAATGGAAAAAGGAAGTTTAAAGGAAAGGATGACAAGTATTCCAAAAAGAAGGCTAAAGTGATGTATTGGAATTGTAACAAACCGGGTCACTTCAAGAAAGATTGTCATTTGCGTAAAGTGAACAAGGATGGTGCAGGACCAGGTGGATCCAAGGATCCAGAAAAGCGACAAGGTCAAAATTCTTTTTTCTGTAGATTTTTAACTATATTCAGAATTACATTTCTGTGATTTCTGAAGCATTTTATAAACAACAAGTTGAGCTTCATAAAAATGAATTAATAAAAGTATTGCGTACTGATAGAGGTGGTGACTATTATGATCCACTTTATTTTGAATCAACTGGAATAATACATCAAACCACAACTCCATATACACCACAACAAAATGGTGTATCTGAAAGGAATAATAGGACTTTGAAAGAAATGGTTAATTCCATGTTGTCGTATTCTAGTTTAAGTGAAGGGTTTTGGGGTGAGGCAATGTTAACTGCATGTTACATCTTGAATAGAACTCCAAATAAAAGGAGTAAGAATACTCCTTATGAACTTTGGTGTAAAAAGGTACCAGATTTGAGTTATCTCAAAGTTTGGGGTTGTAGAGCAGTTGTAAGGCTCACTGCACCTAAAAGGAAAATGTTGGGTGAGAGAGGTATAAATTGTATCTTTATTGGATATCTTGAGCATTCCAATGCATATAGATTGTATGTTTTAGAATCTAATGACTCTGTATCCGTAAACACAGTGATAGAGTCAAGAGATGCTATTTTTGATGAAGAAAGATTTACATCTATACCTAGACCAAGGGATATGATTCATCAATTTTCCAACAAAAGTCCTACTCAAGCTGAAGATGTTTCTGGTGGTGCAAGTTTTGTACTCGAACCTAGGAAAAACACCAGAGCTAGAAAAGCTAAGTCTTTTGGATCTGATTTTCACCTATATTTAGTTGAAGGAACAAGGAATGCGACTGTCTCTCAACATCAATATTGTTTTAATATTGAAGAGGATCCAAAGACTTTCAGTAATGCTATGGCTTCTAGGGATGTACATTTCTGGAAAGAGGCAATTCATGATGAGATTGATTCTATCATGCATAACAATACTTGGATATTGGCTGATTTACCTCCTGGTTGCAAGACATTAGGATGTAAATGGATCCTCAAAAGAAAAATGAAGGTGGATGGCACAATAGATAAGTATAAAGCCAGATTGGTTATCCAAGGCATTAGACAAAAGGAAGGCATTGATTTCTTAGATACTTATGCTCCTGTTGCCAAAATTTCTATATTAGATTATTATTAGCTCTTGCAGCTATACATAATATTGTCATTTACAAAATGGATGTGAAAACTGCATTCTTGAATGATGACTTGGATGAGGAAATATACATGAAACAACCTGAAGGGTTTGTGATGCCTGGAAATGAACACAAAGTGTGCAAGTTGAAGAAATCATTATATGGTTTGATACAAGCACCAAAACAATGGCATTAAAAGTTTGATGATGTTGTGTTGTCTAATGGTTTGGCATTAAACCAAGCTGACAAGTGTGTATATAGTAAATTTGATACTTCTGGTAAAGGAATCATGATTTGCTTATACGTAGATGATATGTTGATTTTTGGTACCAATTTAGAAGAAGTTGATAAAACCAAGAAATTCTTATCATCTAGTTTTGATATTAAAGACATGGGGGAGGCTGAAGTAATTCTTGGTATAAGAATTAGAAAAGGAAACAATAGGATTTCAATTTCTCAATCTCATTATATTGAGAAGATATTGAAAAAGTTTAACTTTGAGAATTGTTCTCCGGTTAGCACTCCTATAGATCCTATTCTTAAGCTTCTACCTAATAAAGGATCTCTAGTGTCTCAACTAGAATACTCAAGGGCTATTGGTTGTCTAATGTATGCCATGATTAGTACTAGGCCAGATATAGCATATGCTATAGGAAGGCTTAGTAGATATACCAGTAATCCTACTTCACATCATTGGCAAGTCGTGAGTAGAGTATTCAAATACTTAAAAGGGACCATGAATTATGGTTTAACTTATAGTGGATATCCTTCTATTTTAGAAGGTTATTCAGATGCCAACTGGATTAACAACTTAGAGGATCACTCCTCTACTAGTGGTTGGGTGTTTCTTCTTGGAGGAGGTGCCATTTCTTGGGTGTCTAAGAAACAGACTACAGACTTGTATTAACCATGGAGTCTGAATTTTTTGCTTTGTCTGCTGCTGGTAAAGAAGCTAAGTGGCTAAGGAATTTGATTTATGAAATTCCATTACGGCCCAAACTGATATCTACCATTTCTATCAGATGTGATAGTGCGGTAACCTTGGCTAAGGCTTATAGTCAAGTATACAATGGAAAGTCTAGACATTTAGGTGTTAGACATAGCATGATTCGTGAGCTCATCATGACTGGTGTGATATCTGTGGAGTTTGTAAGAACTCAGTTGAATTTAGCCGATCATCTATCTAACCAAAGGGTTAGTAAGAGATCTTGTGCACAAGGCGGCTATAGGGATGGGTTTAAATTCCACTTAAAATATTTTATATTGAGATACCCAATTCCCATCTAATGTGATATTAGATATTGAATTCAATGTGGAAACCCTGATATTTGAATATTGGAACACATTATTATCATCATCCCAAGGTATGTGTTTAGTACTGAAAGTAAACGAGGTTGAATTTATATTGTTAATAGTTCTTTTGAAAAATTGCATTTGCAGGTGCAAGAATAAAAGGACTACCTATATAAGCATGATGTTTAGCTGCTTCAAGAAGTTAGGACTTGGCTTTGATATGCTTACTGAAGGATGGGACACAAGCTAGTAAAATATAGTGTCAAGTTAGAACTTATGAGAATGTAAACTGTTGTGTGTATTATCTTCATGTATTCACTATGGATAGAAAGGGTTCAATCCTTACTGACACCCTGATATTCGAATATTTGGATTGTGTAATATACAAGGGTGAAATTCAATCGTCACGATATTTCATTTATGCATCAGTTTGTTGGTGTTATGTTTCATTTTAAATTAATCATGATTACACTTAAATTAAGGAGGTTTGTTGGTGATTTGTTGTCATCAATATTATTTAAGTGTAATGGGATTACTTTTGTTGACCAAAGGTGATCTTGATAAATATTAAACAAGTAAGGAAGGTGTGGAGTACACACATGTTTAAGGTTGATCAAGTTTTCAAAGTACACTGTCATTTAGGGGCGAAGCCCCTAAACGAACGGGGTCCGGGGGCAGCGCCCCTGAGAGCGGGGTCCAAGGGGCGGCAACCCCTGGCGGTGTCCATGGGGTAGATCCCCTACCAGGTCAGCGCGAAAATTTTTTATATAGGGTTTGATGCTATATAAAAAATGCATCAGAAAATCGTATTTTCAGAGAATTGACCATTGTTTGACCCTTATCCAAACTTCCGTTTTATGTCAGTTTTTATAGTTTATGATAGTTTGAAACTGTCATATGACAGTTTTCTGACAAAGATCATAAATTCGGTTTTTGGTCTCATTTTCTGGTATAGATGAAATCATCATCAAAGCATTCTAAATTCTTGTCTCTCTGGGTCTTATACGATTAAAGAATATTGGGAGTAATACCCAAATGCTTTAATCTGAAAGTGTTTTACACAATTTTAAGAATTCCAAGCCTTACTATACCCCAATTTCTAACAATACCTGAAGATCCCTAGCCTACCACTAGTATGTTGTTTTAACATAAACATAATATCAATAATAGTGTGGGTAACTTGGTGTATACTTGTTGGATTAGGCGTCTAAGCCCATAACTATAATTGTTATGTACTTGACCCGATTGTATCATGGTCCTTTTGCGTTGTCTTCACCATAGTAATATGATAGGATAAGTTTTGGTGGTTAATTAATAATTTATTAATATATTATAAGAATAATTTGAGAAATAATATTATTTAATTAGTATTGATTAGAAATTAATTTGGAAATACTTTAGTGATCAAAAGAAAATGATTAAAATAGCGAGGATTTCTTATGTAAATCAGTAATAGTTGTAGTTTGGGATAATGGATCTTATTGGTATAGGATGGACGAAAATCTATGGGGAGCCCATAGAGGTTTCTTCCAAGGCTTGCTATATAGGGGTCCATATGTTGCTTAGGGCCTAAGCAAGGGAAATTAGGGTTTCCAGCTAGAAAGCCTTAGCAGCTCAGCTATATAAGTAACCCTTAGGTTACAGTTTTCGGTTATGCATTCTTAGAGAACCATTTGGCCGAAAATTGTGAAGCTCCACAACCTTTCTCCTTCTTCCTCATTGGTAGTGGTGTTTTTGACGCCATTAGAGGTTCAAGAATTGAGGCACTAAGCTCTTGAAGGTCAAGATCAAGCAATCAACAAGAAATGTATTCTTCCAACTCTTATTTATTCATTGAACCTGAAAATATGTATGCTAGATTAGGGTTTTTCTTTGGAAAATTATTATGCATGTATAACTTGAGAAAAACCTAGATCCAAAGCAATCAGGGTTCCATGTGCACCATGAATATTGTAATGCTCATAACCCATTAATACTTTCTTTCTTCGGATGATTGTACACATCACATCCTTCCTTATTTACTTTTGAAAACAATTTTGAAAAATCAGTTTAAAACTTTTGTTGCTCCCTAGCTTGAGTCTGGATTCACATAAATGTTCATCCAATTCTCTAAAACCAAGACTCCGATACCAGCTTGTAAGACTCCAAATATCACAAAAAATTTAAAATTTTCATAACCAACCATGAATCAATATTGTTTACAAGAAAGTCATTCTTACAAAAAAATTATTTCAAATCAGAGTTTTCCTAAGACCCGGTGACATAAAACAGGAAGTTGTGTACGATCACGCATTTGCCTTCCCACGGTCCTCAGAAGTACCTGAAACGATAAATTAAAACTCTAACCAAAAGCTTAGTGAGTTCCCCCAAAGTAACAACACACCACATAACAAACAAGCATACAAATATGAGCAAGCAACCTAACTGGACCGCCTTGCAGGGCCTACAACCTATCTGAACCTATCTACGAGCCTTCGACATGACTGGACCGCTTCATAAGGCCTACAACCTATCCCGACCTCTCCACAGGCCGCCGACCTGAATGGGCCGCCTCACAGGGCCTCAACCCAACACAACATGTCGACATATCCAACAAATAAACATAAATAGTGAGTTAGCAAATAAAGATAATCATACAAATCTACTGAATAGATACAAACTATCATATGATTATCCTGACCAACATAAATAATCTAATGGGCGTACATTGGTGCCTACGACCCATGGGTACAGTGAGGAAATTCAACTCTCAGTCTAAATGCAAGCTGAATAAATCTCAGTCCCCAGAATCGGCTCAAGGATCACCTAACCAAAACCAAGGACGTAATCTCAATTAATCATCTCAAAATACCTAAAATACCCTCAGGTCAACTTGGTAAAAACTCTGGTAAAATATCAAGGTCAACGAGTCAACTCGGTCCACTCAGCTGAGTACATGGGGCATACTCAACTCCTATGCTGAGCATACTCAAGCTTTGACTGCAGTCGGACGGTTGACCCCATATGTATGGCATACTCTAGGTTACGCACGACCTATGCACAAAATCCTTTTTCATTAATAAGAGCTTAATGCATTAAGCTTTCACGTCCAAATTTCAGATCCATTGCCAAAATACCACTAAGAGTCATAAAGTTTCAAACTTTATGACTTTGCATGCCCATTAGTGCATAATAAATAAAATCCCAACTTCTTAACACCTTAAGACCTTTTAGAGCATGCGTTGGGAAGAACTAAGCATCAAGACAACATTTTTATAACTCAAGACCCCTCATTGGGTCTGAAAGGACGAGTTATTTGATTAAGAGCATGCCGTGCTTAAGAATCATCATAGTTTGGACCAAAAATGCCCTAAATGAAAAATTGGCTAGATCTATAAGATAAATGATCAAGCTTGGAGCTTTTACCTCCCGAGGGTTGCTAGCAAGGAGAGAATCCTATATCCAAGTTGCTTTCAAGCTCCAAAGTCTTCCTACCACCTTCTTCTTCTTCTTCTTCTTCTTCTTCTTCTTCTTCTTCAAGAATACCACCAAAACACAAAAATAAGCTCATGAAGGACATATATGACATTTTCATGTTAAAGAAGGGCATATATGATATTTAAAAAATTTATGAAGGATAAATATGATATTTAGACATTAATTTGGATAAATATGATTTTTTGATGTTTAATAATGACATATATGAAATGGTAACTAAAATGTAAATATTTAAATATTAGTATGGCGTAATTTATTATTAAATGTAAGCTCTAAAATAGAAAACAACTATAAAATGATTAAAATAATGACATTTATTAAATGGTTGAAAAGTTATCCCAGAAAAAAACTATTGTCTCCATTTATATATAGTTTTAAAAAACTTTTAGAAATACCGAATAAACTACCATTAAAGATGTCCTAAGCAAGTTACTGTCTAATTATTATATATATATATATATATATATATATATATATATATATATATATATATATATATATATATATATATATATATATCAAGGTTGTAAAAAATGCTAGACGTTTGCTAGTCGGTAGGCTGGGGTTAAGGGATTAATCGGTTGGTCGTGGATTAATCGGGGGATTAATCGGAAACCATTAATTGTTAATTCGTTGAATTTAAAAAACTTAAATATGACTAATATCATAACAAAGTTCGTAATTACCACTAATATCATAAGAAAATCGATTAACATGATTAATATAATACTAATCATTCCTTAAATAGGTTTTATTGAGATAGAACTTCTTCAAGTGTTAAAATTTCATCTTTTTCTACCGATCCACTCGTTTTCTAGGCATGGAATAATCGGTAGGCGCCCTCTAATCGGTTGGCTAGCGCCTAAGGATTAATCGGAGATTACGGGACCTAGTCGGGATTTTTACAACACTGATATATATATATATATATATATATATATATATATATATATATATATATATATATATATATATATATATATATATATATATGTATGTATGTATGTATATATATATATATATATATATATATATATATGTTTCTTGTTGACTTAATAAAAAAAGAACTACTTAACAGAGAAAGTCAAGGAAAGAAGGCTATTCCAATATGAGTGTTTATTTTTAACTTAATGCAGAAAGATTGACTTTATAGATAAGGTCTAATTTAATTCCTAGCATTTTACAAATATCTTTTCATTTATTTTTTCCTTCAATCCTTCCATATGCATCGTTTGAGGATTCAGTTGAAATTTCAATTTAATTTAATTTTTTAGAAGAGATAAAGTTTTCAAATTAAAAAGGTTAGCAAAACCCTAACAAAAAATTAGAAAGGAATGGTTAATTTGTCCAATAAAAAAATTTACAAATATATCTCATTTAACTAATAACTAATATGAATATATTTCATATAACTTATAGGAGTGATCTTTTGTCATGTTATTCTACGCATGACTCAATTTTTGCTAGGAAATATACACCACACGATCACACCACTTAAAAAGGAAAAAAGAATAAAGAAAAGTTGATTGTTTCTTTTTCTTAGCCGACGTTGGAAAATGTTGAGAGGGTAAAATGGCTTAACATCACATGAAAGCAAAACAATTTTCACATATTATAACATATGTTAAGGGACGTCAAGTAAGCAAAACGTAATTGACGTTCAAACCATACCGCATAACCTAAATGATATTTGGTGCCTTTGCCACTTGTAATTGATGTTCACAAACGATTTAGGTAGTTAACTCGATGAATATCGTAAATGAAACAATCATTTTGCGTAATTTACATAATGCATGTCCTAAATGAAAGAAACGTTTTTTTGTAATTACGCAACGGATATCCTAAAGAACATATTACTGAAATGATCCTTATGGTTTACAAAAAATTCATGATTGGTCCCTATGTTATTATTTGCACTCAGACGGACCCTAGGGTTTGGTTTTATTGTGTTTTTCATCTCTTGTAGAGATGAAAAGACCATATTGTCCTTTGTATTTATCTTCTTGTTTTTAGCTTTTTATGATTAATCTATTATTAATGAATATAAATGATTAAATAAACTTAAAATGGAGCCATGGTGTTTTCAGATCGGTGGTGTCTTGTAATTTCGTGTCGCCTCTTGGTGGTTTCCGGTGGTGTCTAACATTTGGTGTTTTCCGGTAGTGTTTGGTGTTTTCGAGTGACGTCTAGTGTTTTAATACATGGAGTTTAAATATGATTTTTTTTCTTCTTCAATTCAAACTTTATTCGACTAGGCTGCCACTTGGTTTCAAAATATTTTTTTTCTTCATAATTCTAATTAATATGTATATAATATTATAAGTTTTTCTATTTAAGTTACAAAAAGTTGATTAAACTAGAAGGTTGCATGTAGAAAAAACTTTATGTGACATCCATACCTTCATCGAAATATTTACAAAAAGATTGATATTCAGGCATTCCATATTTACAACCATAAATCACATGTGCAACTTGAAGGGTATAAAAGCCATACAAGCTATCTTCATGTAACTCATTTTGTCATTTTACTAATCATCATGTATCTGGAAAAAAACATGGAAATTGAAGTAGACTATATCGTAATGGAATGTAAAATACAGAAGAAATAAGTCAATAAGTCAATCGACTACCCCTTTTACAGTTGTATTCCCTTAAAGTGCCGAGCCTCCCAAATTCCATGAATATATCTAATAATTGCTCTAGGTTTTTTTATGCACTCTGCTAAGTTTGCAACATTAAGAAAATAGACTTCTTTAAATTCTGATAGAAATTGCGTTCAAATTAAGAGGACAAAGAAGAAAAGATTTCATGTGATTATGTATATTTACAAACAATATAAACATAAAGCGTGGGTGCCAAATGCATATGGTTTATGAGTAAAGCAAAATCATACTAGTATATGGATGTTGAAAAGATAAAACCTATGTTGTTTTTTTTTTTTTTTTTATAGGAGTGACTTGCATAAGCACAAACATTAATGCATGAAATTAGGGCTGAAAAAGGTGAAGCGCTTACATTAAGATAACATCAACCCAATTTGACATATATTGCCCCACCTCCATCCCTTGTGAAATCGGGATCTCAAGGTGAAATATCATCAAATGCAGGTTCAGTTACAATTTCAATTTCTATACAAAAAAAGTAAAAATATGAACTTTAATACAATTTCAAAAAAGAAAGATTGAAAAGAAAAACATGCAAAAACAAAATATTCTAAATGAAACAAACAATTTTTGTAATTTAATCGACACATATCCTGAATGAAATAAATGATTTTCATAATTTACATAATGCATATCCTAAATGAAACAAATTTTTTTTTGTAATTTACTCGATGCATATCTTAAATGAAACAAACGATTTTTGTAATTTTACTCGATGCATATCCTAAATGAAACAACAATTTTCTTAATTTACATAATGCATATCCTAAATGAATCAAACGATTTTGTAATGTACATAATCTATATCCTAAATGAAACAAATGGTTTTTGTAATTTACTCTATGCATATGCTAAATGAAACAAACAATTTTCTTAATGTACATAATGCATATCCTCAACGAAACAAACGATTTTTGTAATTTACATAATGGATATCCTAAATGAAACAAGCCATTTTTGTAATCGACATAACAAGTATCCTAAATGACACAATCGGTTTTCATAATTTACTCGCTGCATATCCTAAATGCAAAGTTATGAAAATCGTTCGACGATAGTTGAGGGTCGACCTGTAAGGATTAATTGAAGTAGGTGGGGATTAGTCGGAGGAGATTAATTGGGGACCCTAAATTATTAATAAAATTATTTAAAAAATTAATATATACTAAAAAAATAAGTATTTAAAAATTTAAAATTTTTAAAATTTGAAAATTTGAATATTTTAGAATAATATTTTAAAATTTGAAAAATTTAAAATATGAAATTTTAATATTTTAAAGTAATTTTTGAAAATTAAAATTTTTGAATTTTTTAAATATTTCCCACCTATTACCGCTAAGTAGTGCCAATGACCGCCGAACCCGATTTTGACTAATTTCCGCCAAGCACCCTAATCGTAATCGGTTCAAGGCCGCCTAGCGATTAAACAGACACCAAGCGAATGGTGCGTGTGATTTAAGGTGATTTGTGTGATTGGTCCCTAAAAACTTTTTTTTAACTCTTACTGTCTCTAAAACTTTATTTTCTTGCGTATATTTGATCTTTATTAACTTAAATTGACCACTTTACCCTTATAATTTTATTTTTAAAATTATTTTTTATTTAATTTTTGTTTAGAAAATTATTTAATAAAAAAATCCATGTGGGCCCACCACCAAAACCTACTCCCTTTAGACTGACTACCTTCATTAGCAACCAACCCAACCCAAATATTTATTAAAAAAATATTTTATCTATCTTCCACATACACAACGTAACTGACCATGAACTTTTATTCACATTAGCAACCCAACCCAATCCTCTATTTTATTTGTAAAAAATTAACAAAAAATATATCAACATTATACTCATTTTGTAGAGAATTTTATTTTATATTTTATATTATATTTTATTTAATTCTAAAAGTAATATCATGTCAATTTTTTTTATCAAATAAATGAGATATAAAAAAGAAAAAGAAGAGAGAAAGATGGTGAACTATGGTGAGCTAGGTTGTGGGGGCAATCTGCTCACTCAATTTCTATTCTTTTTAATTTACTTTTTTTAATTTTTTGGGTGGCCCATATTGAGCTGCTTACCAATGGGGATGGTCTTACGTCTTTCAACCTTCTTCATTGTCGGCTGCATCCATGCTACCTCCTCCTTCGCCACTGTGACTTGCATCCCATCCTTTATCCCTCGTTCATCTTTAACATTGAGCTGCATCTCCTTCCTTCCTTTCCTTTCTACTGCCTCTCTATTTCTTGCTCAGATGTGACAGGCGAAGCATTACCGACGGAATCCACCATTACCGGATCATCAAATGCCCTTAAACCCCAAACTGTCGATCATTCCTAAAGCCACCATTGTGAAATCAAAACCATGCATCGTGGTTTCTGGTGGTTGTGACGCTGAAAAGATCCCTCGGCTCATTACCGTCGGCTAATGAAAGTCCACCCACCACCGTCATTGCTTCAGTCCTCGTCCACCTTCATCGGATCCTAAATCCCTTTACCGTTAGCGTGCATCATGAGAAAGAAAAAGAAAATGAGATAAGAAAGAGACTAGAGGCGGCTAGGGTTCGGTGGTTTGAGCGTTGTTGCATCATGAGAAAGAAATGAGAATTAGATATGAAAGTCAGATCCAAGGAGGTCACCGTCATCTGGTTCAGCTTCTCTCCACTCCCCTTTTTTTTCTTGTCTCTCATCTATTAACGAAATAAATGTTGAAAATATTTTTTTTCGGATTTTTTTTGGATATGATGGCTTAAGGTGTGCAATCTAGAACATTAAGTTCACCAATTGGGTTGTAATTTAGAATCTGTGTGTTATTTTATGATTTCTATTTCATCTTATTTTCTTTTTTTTTGAGATTTCAGCTTCATCAAATATTGGTTTTAGTTTTGTGTTTTTTTTCATAAAGTTGACAGTAGTTATAAGCTTGGTTATGGATCTTTCCAGAAACACCAAGGAGGTGGGCAAGCGGGATGGCGTCGTTTTGGTCGGTGAAGGAGGATAAAAATGAAATAGAGTTATGGATGGTTCGCTAGAGAAACCAAATTTGTGGGTTATTTACTAGAGAAGAAGAGGGTGGAGGGTGGAGGTTGAGGTGGGTAGAGTAGGAATGAGGTGGTGGGATCCATCAAATTTTAATACTTAATTGACACCTTTTTTAACATTTAATTAATAATTTTTATTTAATCGAAAATTTAAAAAATATAAAAGAAATCAGTAGGGGTAAATCCATTTTTTAACATAAGATAAGGACCAAGCATGCAACAAAAATATAAAATAGGGATCGTCCGAGTTAAAAAATTTTGTTAGGGACAAAACACGCAGATTACCCTAAACTATAGGGACCATCCGTGTTATTTACCCTTTACTTGATGCATATCCTAAATGAAACAAACGATTATCATAACTTACTCAATCTATATCCTAAATGAAATAAACGATTTTCGTAATTTTCATAAGGCATATCCTAAATAAACACAAACAGTTTTCGTAGATTATTCGATGCGTATCCTAAATTAAAAATTACTGAGAACGGTCCCTGTGGTTTGCAAAATTTTCTTTTTCGGTCCCTATGTTTTCGTTTGCAGTCGAACCGTCCATGGGTTTTTGTTTTATTTTGTTTTTCATCCCCTCGCAGAGATGAAAATACCAGATTGTCCTTTGACTTTATCTTTTCTAATTTTTTTATTATCTATTTATTATTAATGAATATAAAAGATTAAATAAACTTAAAACGGAAACCATTCAAAACCCTACACCGCACACTTCTCATGTACTTCTCTCTCATTTTAATCCACCACCACTTTCGAAACCCTCCCACCGGAAGCTTCATCAGACCAATAATTAACAATCAGCACTGCTACCATCGTTGTCTCTTACCTTTCCAAAAACACCTCTTGGGTTTTTTCCGGTAGTGTTTGGTGTTTTCCGGCAAGGTAGTGTTTGGTGTTTTCCGGAAGAGTATGGTAGTTACCATCACAGATGAACTGAAATGAGAGAGAAGGGCATGAGGGTGTAGGGTTTTGGGTGGTCCAATTTCAAATTTCTTTAATAATAAACTAATAATATAAAAATGAAAATATAAATATAAAGGACAATATAGTCTTTTTTTTTAGCGCTATGAGGGATGAAAAACACAATAAAACTAAAACCTAGGGACCTTCCAAGTGCAAAAGAAAACATAGGAACCAAATGTGAAATTTTAGCAAACGACAAGGAGCATTTCAGTAAATTGTTCTCTCCATTCGCACTCTATCAAAGTATCACCTATAAATATAAGCACCCCATATCATCTTAACGTATTCACGTCACAGTTGCCTCGTCGAAATTTCGAGAAGATGGATCCTATCGAATCAGAAGCCAACCTCCGTTCACAATTCCTTGAAGTTCTCCGTAGTCGCCGTTCTCCTGTAGGCAAGTTGCTTTCATAGATTTGGTCAATTTTTATGTTTATTTGTTGCGAATACTTGGGCTCATATCATACTCTCCTCTACTCTTATACAACCCTGTGAGTTCTTTGCCTAAAATAATTAAGCAATATAGAAAAAGGAGTAGTTCTGGGACAGATATTGCTGCTAGACTGCTAGTAGCAGTAGATTTCTTTTGAGCTAATTAAGATAGTGGCTATGGAGATCACAGATAATTGTGTGTGTTTTATGTATCTAGATTTGTTTATAAATATCGACAACTTCCTCAATCTTGTAACAGTAGTATAAGGTTAGTTGCTTTCATTATAAAATAACTCATTGGATTGTCCAAAGTCAAAGTGCAAAACTTGTCTGAATACATGTAGTTTCTATTGTAACACCCTGTTTCTTTGTTTTCCATAAATTGTTCTCTAGAGAAAATAATTGAGAAGGAAAAATTGAGTTGTGTATATTTGTAAAAAGATAGGGCTTAACTGGAAAAGCCTCATTTCCGTAACCTTTTCAATCAAGCTTTTCTCTTGCATCAACTAAAAAAAAAAAAAAAGATAAAACATAACTATCTTACCAGATTAAGTCATGACCCCATTAGGTAACAAAGAAACAACACCAAACTTTGTTCGTTATCTCTCATTGTCTTGTTAGGAGAGGAATTAAGTTTAACTTTTCAATAACTACTGTTATCACTCTTGTTTATCAATAATTTCATTGAAATATGACTTCATCTCTTTATTTGTCAAAATGTGGATTCATAATATATTTCTAATATAGTTTTATTTTCCAGTTCCACTTCAGACACTATCTGCAAAATGCGTGGTGGAACCCTTATATCAGGGAACACCTTGTGACTATGAGGTGGACATTACTTGGCATATACTTTACTTTTCTGTTAATCATTGTTAGAAGTTATCTTAATTGAACACTATCAGGCAATGAAATCCGTCCCAAAAGCACCCATCCATAACTTCAACGAAGAAAACTTCTACCTAATCACTGAGGTAACTTTCACCCCCTTTTTTTCTCATTGAATGCTAATCGGATAAAGTTAATATGACATTTTAAAGATATCTGATCTGAAAATAATTACATACATGGAACTATGATAGTATGGAAGAATTGAAGGAAAAAATAAACGAAAAGAAATTTGTAAATGCTAGGAATTAAATTAGACCTTTTCGATAAAGTCAATCTTTCTGCATTAAGTTAAAAATAAAACTCATATTGGATGAGCCTTCTTTCCTTGACTTTCTCTGTTAAGTCGTTCTTTTTATACCAATTCAACAAGAAACATATATATATATATATATATATATATATATATATATATATATATATATATATATATATGTATGTATGTACTTCTCTTTGTTTAAAGATTTCCTATGAGCACCTTTATGAAGAAAATAACATGTGATTCGTTTATTCCTGATGTTTACATGATGAAACTAATTATTTTATTCAAATTAGGAAGGAGAGCAAGGGCAACTGCCTGTGCTGATTTTGAGCAAGAAAGAAAGCACACATTCGAAAAGACCAGCTGTTGTTTTTCTACATAGCTCACATACATGCAAAGAGTGGGTACGCCCTTTACTTGAGGTATAATATAAAATTACAAGGGTAGATTGGTCATTTTTTCATTTAACAAACGACTTTGATCTCATGATTTCTTCCTTTGAATTCAGGATTATGCTTCACGTGGATATATTGCAGTTGCCATTGATTCTCGTTACCATGGAGAACGTGCCAAAACCCCCACCGCCTATGAAGATGTGAGCATTGAAACCTGTATTTATTTTTATTTTCTTTATGCCAAAAATAATAGGGATAAATGCAAGAAAATAATAAAAAGCAACATACTTTCATATATTTGTTTATTATAGAATCCTACTTTGAAAAAAATCTATCCAATTATAGCAATGTGATTCATATGGACACCAATTTTTCCATGCTATGTGTAGTTGAGTAGTTTTTGATGAGTACAATTGAGAATATACTAATTATCTTTCATGATCTCAAACCATAAATATATATTCAATTTTATATATTCTGTTTATGTATTCTGCATCCAGGCTCTGGTTTCATCATGGAAAAAAGGTGATACAATGCCATTTATATATGACACGGTTATACTTCTTAACTCTTGAATTTTTCAAATGACATTATAACCTTTTAATGCCCAAATGTTTAACATTTGTTATGTTTTAGGTGTGGGACCTTTTAATGTTGGCAGATTATCTAACCGCAAGAGAAGACATAGACAATTCCAAGATAGGAATCCTTGGGATGTCACTTGGAGGTTGAATTTTAATATTTTATTAAACACAACATCTATCAAAAAGAAGTGTGTTGGTGTGTGTGTGTATATATATATATATATATGTATATATATATATATATATATTAATTATGAGTTATCATGCCTTTAATTCCACAACTCAATTATTCATGTGTGAATTTGTGATGTAGGAATGCATGCATGGTTTGCTGCTTTTGCTGATACACGTTATTCAGTGGTTGTCCCCATAATTTCTGTTCAGGTATTGTTTCTTTTAGACCTAATGAGCTTAATTAAACACTTAATCTGACCTAATCACTTCATATGAATGTGTAGAGCTTTCGGTGGGCCTTAGATAATGATCAATGGCATGCTCGTGTGCACAGTATTAAGTCTGTGTTTGAAGGTAACTAAGACACTACTTTACAAAAGAAATATAAAATCTATATTTTTAATATGTTATCACTTATGTTTTTAATAAAACATGTAAGTTAAGTTATATAGGGTGTTTTTTTACTTAATGCAGAAAAAATGACTTTGAGTTGTAAATTTTTCAAAATTTCCCTCATTTATTTCATCAAATATATTAAAAAAATTGTTTAAAATTATCTTCATATATATATATATATATATATATATATATATATATATATATATATATATATATATATATATATATATATATATATAATTATGGTTTTTAGAATCTTACAGCTATAGTTAGCACATTCACTATTTCTAAACTGTAATTATTTTTTGCATGATTTTGTGATGTTAGTTTTATATTCTTTTTCCTCAGAAGCAAGGATTGATTTAGGGAAGGATACCATTGACAAAGAGGTTGTAGAAAAGGTAAGTTTCATAAAGATTGATAAAATGTGTTGCAGACGCGCATCGAATTAGTGTCTCACTTTCGATGTTGTGCTACTTTTATGACCAGGTTTGGAACAGAATAGCTCCTGGTTTGGCATCTGAGTTTGACTCAGATCATACAGTACCAGTCATTGCAGTACGCCCTTTGTTGATTATAAACGGTGAAATGACCAATCTACCCATTCTTCTTGATCGAATATATATATATATATATATATATATATATATATATATATATATATATATATATATATATATATTCTGATGAAATAATAATAAGGATAAAACTATCAGGTGAAGTCGATCCCCGTTGCCCACTAGAAGGTCTTGATGCTACCATATCAACAACACAAAAGGCTTTCGACGCCCATTCTTTGACTCATTTCAAGGTATTGACTTTTGACTTTTTGGTCTTGACCAATGTTTCTTGATTTTTCTAAATGGGCAAATTGCACGGAATAACAACGTACTTTACTAACAAAGAATATTAGTATGTTGATATTATAGGTAAAAAATGGAGTAGATTGTCTATATTGGTAAACAACAGTAAAGAATAATGTTATATGATGTAATATTGTGTTGTATATGATGTAATTATGTGTTTTATTACGAATGGAATTTAGGTGATAGTCGAACCGGGAATTGGACATGAAGTGACGTTATCAATGCTTAAAGAAGCGAGTGATTGGTTTGACAAGTTTCTCAAACCGTAGAAATTTCTCATGCATGTGTATGTATGATACCTTTAGGCCCTGTTTTTAAGCTCTGCTGAAAATTGTTCTATATCTAAACAGCATGTGTATATCACATAAATAAAGCTTTGGCATTGTTATTTGTATTAAACACATGAAAAAACCTTCCAATAAATAAAACTTATTCCATATTGGATTATGTATTTTTTTTATTATAAAGGTGAGGATAATTTAAGTATGTGTCTCAAGATTTGTGTTGTAAATTTGAAAGACATAGTTGTTGGTTATTCGGAAGTGGCAAACATTCTAAAAACTATACTTTGTGATTTGTCATTTAGAAGTTATATCCTTATAAGTGTGATTTATCATCTGAGCTTGCTCAAAAGCAGAAAACTTAGGACAAAACAGAGCTCTGTTTCTAAACATCATGGTGATCTCAGTGACTGACTCCGTCCCCTTCCTCAAATCTAAATACTCATGGGCTAGTCTCTCCTTCTCAATCGATGGAACATATCTCGTGCGGAACATCTCAGATAACTACTCCCATGAAATAGTAGCCCTCTGCTCCAAAGTATATGAGTTAGTAACCATACTTCCACACATACCCGTATTTATCTCAAAAGATCATCACAATGACCCTATCAGCACACAATAGAATACGCATACATCCTGTTCTCACTCCCTAGAGAAAGGACAGAAATTCCTCAACTGGTCGGATGCTTACACATAACCCACCCATGAAACTTCCAACACCCCTGCATCACTCGTGTGTGCTAATCATACATAACGCTAGATTCTGTAGACAGTCGGATACCTAATTCTACACTAAGCCCTTCATCAAACAAGAACAAGAAATAAAGCTAAACCAAACATTCTCATGCTATAGAGTCTTATTTATGTACAACTATGATCCATACACTAAGCAACTACAATGACGATGTCAATTCCATACTAGAAAGAATCCTAAGCTTTCAAGAATCAATTATCAGGCAATTCTATCATGCAATACCTGTTGGTGATTTGTTGTCATCAATATTATTGAAGTGTAATGGGATTAATTTTGTTGACCAAAGGTGATCTTGATAAATATTATACAAGTAAGGAAGGTGTGTAGTACACACTCGTTTAAGTTTGATAAATACCGGGGGGGGGGGGGGGGGGGGGGCAGCGCCTCTGGGAGTGGGGCCCAAGGGGCGGCAACCCCTGGCACGGTCCAAGGGGCAGAGCCCCTGCCAGGTCAGTGCAGAAATTTTTTATAAAGGTATGTTGCTATATAAAAAATGCATCAGAAAATCGTATTTTCAGATATTTGACCATCGTTTGACCCTTATCCAAACTTCCGTTTTATGTCAGTTTTTACAGTTTATGACAGTTTGAAACTGTCATATGACAGTTTTAGACAAAGATCCTAAATTCGGTTTTTGGTCTCATTTTCTGGTACAGACGAAATCATCATCAAAGCATTCTAAATTCTTGTCTCTCTGAGTCTTATCCGATTTAAGAATATTGGGAGTACCTCCCAAATGCTTTAATCTGAAAGTGTTTTACACAATTCTCAGAATTCCAAGCCTTACTATACCCCAATTTCTAACAAAGATTAAAGCATTTCTGTGATCATGACAAGTGGTGATTCTATGAAGGAAATGACTAGTAAATTTGAAAAATTGAACAAGTTTGAAGGGCAAGATTTTCAAAGATGGCAGAAGAAGATGAAGTTTCTCCTTACCACTCTGAAGGTGGTGTATGTTCTGAGTATACCCACGCTAGTCTTACCAGAATCTGTTGAAGATGAACCTTTGGAGGCAACACTAAGAAGATCAAAGTGGGAAAATGATGATTACATATGTCGTGGTCATATTCTCAATGGTATGTCTGACTCTCTTTTTGATATCTATCAAAATTTCGAATCTGCAAAAGAACTATGGGATTCTCTTGAATCCAAGTATATGGCTGAAGATGCTTCTAGCAAGAAGTTTCTTGTCAGTAACTTTATGGGTTACAAGATGATTGACTCCAGGCCTATTATGGAACAATACCATGAAATGGTAAGGATCCTGGGACAGTTTGCTCAACACAATCTAAAAATGGATGAAGCCATTGTTGTGGCTGTGATCAATGACAAACTGCCCCCTTCCTGGAAGAATTTTAAAATCAATCTGAAACATAACGAAGAGGATTTGACTTTGACTCAACTTGGAAGCCATTTACGGATTGAAGAGTCCTTAAGGACTCAAGAACTTGATAACAATCCCAAAGGCAAGAACCAAGTTGGTTTCTCTTCTGTGAACATGGTGGATGGAGAAGGATCAACGAATCAAAAGAAGTCTAATGGAAAAAGGAAGTTTAAAGGAAAGGATGACAAGTATTCCAAAAAAAAGGCTAAAGTGATGTGTTGGAATTGTAACAAACCGGGTCACTTCAAGAAAGATTGTCATTTGCGTAAAGTGAACAAGGATGATGCAGGACCAAGTGGATCCAAGGATCCAGAAAAGCGACAAGGTCAAAATTCTTTTTTCTGTAGAATTTTAACTATATTCAGAATTACATTTCTGTGATTTCTGAAGCATTTTATAAACAACAAGTTGAGCTTCATAAAAATGAATTAATAAAAGTATTGCGTACTGATAGAGGTGGTGAGTATTATGATCCACTTTATTTTGAATCAACTGGAATAATACATCAAACCACAACTCCATATACACCACAACAAAATGGTGTATCTAAAAGGAAGAATAGGACTTTGAAAGAAATGGTTAATTCCATGTTGTCGTATTTTGGTTTAAGTGAAGGGTTTTGGGGTGAGGCAATGTTAACTGCATGTTACATCTTGAATAGAACTCCAAATAAAAGGAGTAAGAATACTCCTTATGAACTTTGGTGTAAAAAGGTACCAGATTTGAGTTATCTCAAAGTTTGGGGTTGTAGAGCAGTTGTAAGGCTCACTGCACCTAAAAGGAATATGTTGGGCGAGAGAGGTATAGATTGTATGTTTATTGGATATCCTGAGCATTCCAAAGCATATAGATTGTATGTTTTAGAATCTAATGACTCTGTATATGTAAACACAGTGATAGAGTCAAGAGATGCTATTTTTGATGAAGAAACATTTACATCTATACCTAGACCAAGGGACATGATTCATCAATTTTCCAACAAAAGTACTACTCAAGCTGAAGATGTTTCTGGTGGTGCAAGTTTTGTACTCGAACCTAGGAAAAACACCAGAGCTAGAAAAGCTAAGTCTTTTGGATCTGATTTTCACTTATATTTAGTTGAAGGAACAAGGAATGCGACTGTTTCTCAACATCAATATTGTTTTAATATTGAAGAGGATCCAAAGACTTTCAGTAATGCTATGGCTTCTAGGGATGTACATTTCTGGAAAGAGGCAGTTCATGATGAGATTGATTCTATCATGCATAATAATACTTGGGTATTGGCTGATTTACCTCCTGGTTGCAAGGCATTAGGATGTAAATGGATCCTCAAAAGAAAAATGAAGGTGGATGGCACAATAGATAAGTATAAAGCCAGATTGGTTATCCAAGGCATTAGACAAAAGGAAGGCATTGATTTCTTAGATACTTATGCTCCTGTTGCCAAAATTTCTATATTAGATTATTATTAGCTCTTGCAGCTATACATAATATTGTCATTCACAAAATGGATGTGAAAACTGCATTCTTGAATGATGACTTGGATGAGGAAATATACATGAAACAACCTGAAGGGTTTGTGATGCCTGGAAATGAACACAAAGTGTGCAAGTTGAAGAAATCATTATATGGTTTGATACAAGCACCAAAACAATGGCATCAAAAGTTTGATGATGTTGTGTTGTTTAATGGTTTGGCATTAAACCAAGCTGACAAGTGTGTATATAGTAAATTTGATACTTCTGGTAAAGGAATCATGATTTGCTTATACGTAGATGATATGTTGATTTTTGGTACCAATTTAGAAGAAGTTGATAAAACCAAGAAATTCTTATCATCTAGTTTTGATATTAAAGACACGGGGGAGGCTGAAGTAATTCTTGGTATAAGAATTAGAAAAGGAAACAATAGGATTTCAATTTATCAATCTCATTATATTGAGAAGATATTGAAAAAGTTTAACTTTGAGAATTGTTCTCCGGTTGGCACTCCTATAGATCCTATTCTTAAGCTTCTACCTAATAAAGGATCTCTAGTGTCTCAACTAGAATACTCAAGGGCTATTGGTTGTCTAATGTATGCCATGATTAGTACTAGGCCAGATATAGCATATGCTATAGGAAGGCTTAGTAGATATACTAGTAATCCTAGTTCACATCATTGGCAAGTCGTGAGTAGAGTATTCAAATACTTAAAAGGGACCATGAATTATGGTTTAACTTATAGTGGATATCCTTCTGTTTTAGAATGTTATTCAGATGCCAACTGGATTAACAACTTAGAGGATCACTCCTCTACTAGTGGTTGGGTGTTTCTTCTTGGAGGAGGTGCCATTTCTTGGGTGTCTAAGAAACATACTTGTATTAACCATGGAGTCTGAATTTGTTGCTTTGTCTGCTGCTGGTAAAGAAGCTAAGTGGCTAAGGAATTTGATTTATGAAATTCCATTACGGCCCAAACTGATATCTACCATTTTTATTAGATGTGATAGTGCGGTAACCTTGGCTAAGGCTTATAGTCAAGTATACAATGGAAAGTCTAGACATTTAGGTGTTAGACATAGCATGATTCGTGAGCTCGTCATGACTGGTGTGGTATCTGTGGAGTTTGTAAGAACTAAGTTGAATTTAGCCGATCATCTATCTAACCAAAGGGTTAGTAAGAGATCTTGTGCACAAGGCGGCTATAGGGATGGGTTTAAAGTCCACTTAAAATCTTTTATATTGAGATACCCAATTCCCATCTAATGTGATATTAGATATTGAATTCAATGTGGAAAGCCTGATATTTGAATATTGGAACACATTATTATCATCATCCCAAGGTATGTGTTCAGTACTGCAAGTAAAAGAGGTTGAACTTATATTGTTAATAGTTCTTTTGAAAAATTGCATTTGCAGGTGCAAGAATAAAAGGACTACCTATATAAGCATGATGTTTAGCTACTTCAAGAAGTTAGGACTTGGCTTTGATATGCTTATTGAAGGATGGGACACAAGCTAGTAAAATATAGTGTCAAGTTAGAACTTATGAGAATGTAAACTGTTGTGTGTATTATCTTCATGTATTCACTATGGATAGAAAAGGGTTCAATCCTTACTGACACCCTGATATTCGAATATTTGGATTGTGTAATATACAAGGGTGAAATTCAATCGTCACGATATTTCATTTATGCATCAGTTTGTTGGTGTTATGTTTCATTTTAAATTAATCAAGATTACACTTAAATTAGGGAGGTTTGTTGGTGATTTGTTGTCATCAATATTATTTAAGTGTAATGGGATCACTTTTGTTGACCAAAGGTGATCTTGATAAATATTAAACAAGTAAGGAAGGTGTGGAGTACACACTTGTTTAAGGTTGATCAAGTTTTCAAAGTACACTGTCATTTAGGGGCGAAGCCCCTAAACGAACGGGGTCCGGGGGCAGCGCCCCTGAGAGCGGGGTCTAAGGGGCGGCAACCCCTGGCGGTGTCCAAGGGGCAGATCCCCTACCAGGTCAGCGCGGAAAATTTTTATATAGGGTATGTTGCTATATAAAAAATGCATCAGAAAATCGTATTTTCAGAGAATTGACCATTGTTTGACCCTTATCCAAACTTCCGTTTTATGTCAGTTTTTACAGTTTATGACAGTTTGAAACTGTCATATGATAGTTTTCTGACAAAGATCATAAATTCGGTTTTTGGTCTCATTTTCTGGTATAGACGAAATCATCATCAAAGCATTCTAAATTCTTGTCTCTCTGGGTGTTATCCGATTAAAGAATATTGGGAGTAATACCCAAATGCTTTAATCTAAAAGTGTTTTACACAATTTTAAGAATTCCAAGCCTTACTATACCCCAATTTCTAACAATACCTGAAGATCCCTAGCCTACCACTAGTATGTTGTTTTAACATAAACATAATATCAATAATAGTGTGGGTAACTTGGGGTATACTTGTTGGATTAGGTGTCTAAGCCCATAACTATAATTGTTATGTACTTGACCCGATTGTAGCATGGTCCTTTTGCGTTGTCTTCACCATAGTAATATGATAGGATAAGTTTTGGAGGTTAATTAATAATTTATTAATATATTATAAGAATAATATATTAATTGAGAAATAATATTATTTAATTAGTATTGATTAGAAATTAATTTGGAAATACTTTAGTGATCAAAAGAAAATGATTAAAAGAGCGAGGATTTCTTATGTAAATCAGTAATAGTTGTAGTTTGGTATAATGGATCTTATTGGTATAGGATGGACGAAAATCTATGGGGAGCCCATAGAGGTTTCTTCCAAGGCTTGCTATATGGGGGTCCATATGTTGCTTAGGGCCTAAGCAAGGGAAATTAGGGTTTCCAGCTAGAAAGCCTTAGCATCTCAGCTATATAAGTAACCCTTAGGTTACAGTTTTCGGTTATGCATTCTTAGAGAACCATTTGGCCGAAAATTGTGAAGCTCCACAAGCTTTCTCCTTCTTCCTCATTGGTAGTGGTGTTTTTTACGCCATTAGAGGTTCAAGAATTGAGGCACTAAGCTCTTGTAGGTCAAGATCAAGCAATCAACAAGAAATGTATTCTTCCAACTCTTATTTATTCATTGAACCTGAAAATATGTATGCTAGATTAGGGTTTTGCTTTGGAAAATTATTATGCATGTATAACTTGAGAAAAACCTAGATCCAAAGCAATCAGGGTTCCATGTGCACCATGAATACTGTAATGCTCATAACCCATTAATACTTTCTTTCTTCGGATGATTGTACACATCACATCCTTCCTTATTTACTTTTAAAAACAATTTTGAAAAATCAGTTTAAAACTTTTGTAGCTCCCTAGCTTGAGTCTGGATTCACATAAATGTTCATCCAATTCTCTAAAACCAAGACTCCGATACCAGCTTGTAAGACTCCAAATATCACAAAAAATTTAAAATTTTCATAACCAACCATGAATCAATATTGTTTACAAGAAAGTCATTCTTACAAAAAAATTATTTCAAATCAGAGTTTTCCTAAGACCCGGTGACATAAAATAGGAAGTTGTGTACGATCACGCATTTGCCTTCCCACGGTCCTCAGAAGTACCTGAAACGATAAATTAAAACTCTAACCAAAAGCTTAGTGAGTTCCCCCAAAGTAACAACACACCACATAACAAACAAGCATACAAATATGAGCAAGCAACCTAACTGGACCGCCTTGCAGGGCCTACAACCTATCTGAACCTATCTACGAGCCTTCGACATGACTGGACCGCTTCACAAGGCCTACAACCTATCCCGACCTCTCCACAGGCCGCCGACCTGAATGGGCCGCCTCACAGGGCCTACAACCTATTTGGTGGTCCCAAGATGTCTTAGCCTATAGTGCAAAATAGAACCGCCTCAACCCAACACAACATGTCGACATATCCAACAAGTAAACATAAACAGTGAGCTAACAAATAAAGATAATCATACAAATCTACTGAATAGATACAAACTATCATATGATTATCCTGACCAACATAAATAATCTAATGGGCGTACATTGGTGCCTACGACCCATGGGTACAGTGAGGAAAATTCAACTCTCAGTCTGAATGCAAGCTGAATAAATCTCAGTCCCTAGAATCGGCTCAAGGATCACCTAACCAAAACCAAGGACGTAATCTCAATTAATCATCTCAAAATACCTAAAATACCCTCAGGTCAACTTGGTAAAAACTCTGGTAAAATATCAAGGTCAACGAGTCAACTCGGTCCACTCAGCTGAGTACATGGGGCATACTCAACTCCTATGCTGAGCATACTCAAGCTTTGACTGCAGTCGGATGGTTGACCCCATATGTGTGGCATACTCTAGGTTACGCACGACCTATGCACAAACTCCTTTTTCATTAATAAGCGCTTAATGCATTAAGCTTTCACGTCCAAATTTCAGATCCATTGCCAAAATACCACTAAGAGTCATAAAGTTTCAAACTTTATGACTTTGCATGCCCATTAGTGCATAATAAATAAAATCCCAACTTCTTAACACCTTAAGACCTTTTAGAGCATGCGTTGGGAAGAACTAAGCATCAAGACAACATTTTTATAACTCAAGACCATCATTGGGTCTAAAAGGACGAGTTATTTGATTAAGAGCATGCTGTGCTTAAGAATCATCATAGTTTGGACCAAAAATGCCCTAAATGAATAATTGGCTAGATCTATAAGATAAATGATCAAGCTTGGAGCTTTTACCTCCCGAGGGTTGTTAGCAAGGAGAGAATCCTATATCCAAGTTGTTGTCAAGCTCCAAAGTCTTCCTACCACCTTCTTCTTCTTCTTCAAGAATACCACCAAAACACAAAAATAAGCTCATGAAGGACATATATGACATTTTCATGTTAAAGAAGGGCATATATGATATTTAAAAAATTTATGAAGGATAAATATGATATTTAGACATTAATTTGGATAAATATGATTTTTTGATGTTTAATAATGACATATATGAAATGGTAACTAAAATGTAAATATTTAAATATTAGTATGGCGTAATTTATTATTAAATGTAAGCTCTAAAATAGAAAACAACTATAAAATGATTAAAATAATGACATTTATTAAATGGTTGAAAAGTTATCCCAGAAAAAAACTATTGTCTCCATTTATATATAGTTTTAAAAAACTTTTAGAAATACCGAATAAACTACCATTAAAGATGTCCTAAGCAAGTTACTGTCTAATTATTCAAAATAATATATATATATATATATATATATATATATATATATATATATATATATATATATATATATATATATATATATATATATATATCAAGGTTGTAAAAAAAGCTAGACGTTTGCTAGTCGGTAGGCTGGGGTTAAGGGATTAATCGGTTGGTCGTGGATTAATCGGGGGATTAATCGGAAACCATTAATTGTTAATTCATTGAATTTAAAAAAATTAAATATGACTAATATCATAACAAAGTTCGTAATTACCACTAATATCATAAGAAAATCGATTAACATGATTAATATAATACTAATTATTCCTTAAATAGGTTTTATTGAGATAGAACTTCTTCAAGTGTTAAAATTTCATCCTTTTCTACCGATCCACTCGTTTTCTAGGCATGGAATAATCGGTAGGCGCCCTCTAATCGGTTGGCTAGCGCCTAAGGATTAATCGGAGATTACGGGACCTAGTCGGGATTTTTACAACACTGATATATATATGTATATACATACATACATATATATATATATATATATATACATATATATATATATATATATATATATATATATATATATATATATATATATATATATATATGTTTCTTGTTGACTTAATAAAAAAAGAATTACTTAACACAGAAAGTCAAGGAAAGAAGGCTATTCCAATATGAGTGTTTATTTTTAACTTAATGCAGAAAGATTGACTTTATAGATAAGGTCTAATTTAATTCCAAGCATTTTACAAATATCTTTTCATTTATTTTTTCCTTCAATCCTTCCATATGCATCGTTTGAGGATTCAGTTGAAATTTCTATTTAATTTAATTTTTTAGAAGAGATAAAGTTTTCAAATTAAAAAGGTTAGCAAAACCCTAACAAAAAATTAGAAAGGAATGGTTAATTTGTCCAATAAAAAAATTTACAAATATATCTCATTTAACTAATAACTAATAGGAATATATTTCATATAACTTATAGGAGTGATCTTTTGTCATGTTATTCTACGCATGACTCAATTTTTGCTAGGAAATATACACCACACGATCACACCACTTAAAAAGGAAAAAAGAATAAAGAAAAGTTGATTGTTTCTTTTGATCACACCACTTAAAAAGGAAAAAAGAATAAAGAAAAGTTGATTGTTTCTTTTTGTTAGCCGACGTTGGAAAATGTTGAGAGGGTAAAATGGCTTAACATCACATGAAAGCAAAACAATTTTCACATATTATAACATATGTTAAGGGACATCAAGTAAGCAAAACGTAATTGACGTTCAAACCATACCGCATAACCTAAATGATATGTGGTGCCTTTGCCACTTGTAATTGATGTTCACAAACGATTTAGGTAGTTAACTCGATGAATATCGTCAATGAAACAATCATTTTGCATAATTTACATAATGCATGTCCTAAATGAAAGAAACGTTTTTTTGTAATTACGCAAAGGATATCCTAAAGAACATATTACTGAAATGGTCCTTATGGTTTACAAAAAATTCATGATTGGTCCCTATGTTATTATTTGCACTCAGACGGACCCTAGGGTTTGGTTTTATTGCGTTTTTCATCTCTCGTAGAGATGAAAAGACCATATTGTCCTTTGTATTTATCTTCTTGTTTTTAGCTTTTTATGATTAATCTATTATTAATGAATATAAATGATTAAATAAACTTAAAATGGAGCCATGGTGTTTTCAGATCGGTGGTGTCTTGTAATTTCGTGTCGCCTCTTGGTGGTTTCCGGTGGTGTCTAACATTTGGTGTTTTCCGGTAGTGTTTGGTGTTTTCGAGTGACGTCTAGTGTTTTAATACATGGAGTTTATATATGATCTTTTTCTTCTTCAATTCAAACTTTATTCGACTAGGCTGCCACTTGGTTTCAAAATATTTTTTTTCTTCATAATTCTAATTAATATGTATATAATATTATAAGTTTTTCTATTTAAGTTACAAAAAGTTGATTAAACTAGAAGGTTGCATGTAGAAAAAACTTTATGTGACATCCATACCTTCATCGAAATATTTACAAAAAGATTAATATTCAGGCATTCCATATTTACAAACATAAATCACATGTGCAACTTGAATGGTATAAAAGCCATACAAGCTATCTTCATGTAACTCATTTTGTCATTTTACTAATCATCATGTATCTGGAAAAAAACGTGGAAATTGGAGTAGACTATATCGTAATGGAATGTAAAATACAGAAGAAATAAGTCAATAAGTCAATCGACTACCCCTTTAACACTTGTATTCCCTTAAAGTGCCAAGCCTCCCAAATTCCATGAATATATCTAATAATTGCTCTAGGTTTTTTTATGCACTCTGCTATGTTTGCAACATTAAGAAAATAGACTTCTTTAAATTCTGATAGAAATTGCGTTCAAATTAAGAGGACAAAGAAGAAAAGATTTCATGTGATTATGTATATTTACAAACAATATAAACATAAAGCGTGGGTGCCAAATGCATATGGTTTATGAGTAAAGCAAAATCATACTAGTATATGGATGTTGAAAAGATAAAACCTATGTTGTTTGTTTTTTTTTTATAGGAGTGACTTGCATAAGCACAAACATTAATGCATGAAATTAGGGCTGAAAAAGGTGAAGCGCTTACATTAAGATAACATCAACCCAATTTGACATATATTGCCCCACCTCCATCCCTTGTGAAATCGGGATCTTAAGGTGTAATATCATCAAATGCAGGTTCAGTTACAATTTCAATTTCTATACAAAAAAAGTAAAAATATGAACTTTAATACAATTTCAAAAAAGAAAGACTGAAAAGAAAAACATGCAAAAACAAAATATTCTAAATGAAACAAACAATTTTCGTAAATTAATCGACACATATCCCGAATGAAATAAATGATTTTCATAATTTACATAATGCATATCCTAAATGAAACAATTTTTTTTTTGTAATTTACTCGATGCATATCTTAAATGAAACAAACGATTTTTGTAATTTTACTCGATGCATATCCTAAATGAAACAACAATTTTCGTAATTTACATAATGCATATCCTAAATGAATCAAACGATTTCGTAATGTACATAATGTATATCCTAAATGAAACAAACGGTTTTTGTAATTTACTCTATGCATATGCTAAATGAAACAAACATTTTTCTCAATGTACATAATGCATATCCTCAACGAAACAAACGATTTTTGTAATTTACATAATGGATATCCTAAATGAAACAAGCCATTTTTGTAATCGACATAACAAGTATCCTAAATGACACAATCGGTTTTCATAATTTACTCGCTGCATATCCTAAATGCAAAGTTATGAAAATCGTTCGATGATAGCTGAGGGTCGACCGGTAAGGATTAATTGAAGTAGGTGGGGATTAGTCGGAGGAGATTAATTGGGGACCCTAAATTATTTAAAAAATTAATATATCCTAAAAAAATAAGTATTTAAAAATTTAAAATTTTTAAAATTTGAAAATTTGAATATTTTAGAATAATATTTTAAAATTTGAAAACTTAAAAATATGAAATTTTAATATTTTAAAGTAATTTTTGAAAATTAAAAATTTTGAATTTTTTAAATATTTCCCACCTATTACCGCTAAGCAGTGCCAATGACCGACGAACCCGATTTTGACTAATTTCCGTCAAACACCCTAATCGTAATCGGTTCAAGGCCGCCTAGCGATTAAACAGACACCAAGCGAATGGTGTGTGTGATTTAAGGTGATTTGTGTGATTGGGCCCTAAAAACTTTTTTTTAACTCTTACTGTCTCTAAAACTTTATTTTCTTGCGTATATTTCATCTTTATTAACTTAAATTGACCACTTTACCTTTATAATTTTATTTTTAAAATTATTTTTTATTTAATTTTTGTTTAGAAAATTATTTAATAAAAAAATCCATGTGGGCCCACCACCAAAACCTACTCCCTTTAGACTGACTACCTTCATTAGCAACCAACCCAACCCAAATATTTATTAAAAAATTATTTTATCTATCTTCCACATAGACAACGTAACTGACCATGAACTTTTATTCACATTAGCAACCCAACCCAATCCTCTATTTTATTGTTAAAAAATTAACAAAAAATATATCAACATTATACTCATTTTGTAGAGAATTTTATTTTATGTTTTTTATTATATTTTATTTAATTCAAAAAGTAATATCACGTCAATTTTTTTTATCAAATAAATGAGATATAAAAAAGAAAACGAAGAGAGAAAGATGGTGAACTATGGTGAGCTAGGTTGTGGGGGCAATCTGCTCACTCAATTTCTATTCTTTTTAATTTAGTTTTTTTAATTTTTTGGGTGGCCCATAGTGAGCTGCTCACCAATGGGGATGGTCTTACGTCTTTCAACCTTCTTCATTGTCGGCTGCATCCATGCTACCTCCTCCTTCGCCACTGTGACTTGCATCCCATCCTTTATCCCTTGTTCATCTTCAACATTAAGCTGCATCTCCTTCCTTCCTTTCCTTTCTACTGCCTCTCTATTTCTTGCTTAGATGTGACAGGCGAAGCATTACCGACGGAATCCACCATTACCGGATCATTAAATGCCCTTAAACCCCAAACTGTCGATCATTCCTAAAGCCACCATTGTGAAATCAAAACCATGCATCGTGGTTTCTGGTGGTTGTGACGCTGAAAAGAACCCTCGGCTCATTACCGTCGGCTAATGAAAGTCCACCCACCACCGTCATTGCTTCAGTCCTCGTCCACCTTCATCGGATCCTAAATCCCTTTACCGTTAGCGTGCATCATGAGAAAGAAAAAGAAAATGAGATAAGAAAGAGACTAGAGGCGGCTAGGGTTCGGTGGTTTGAGCGTCGTTGCATCATGAGAAAGAAATGAGAATTAGATATGAAAGTCAGATCCAAGGAGGTCACCGTCATCTGGTCCAGCTTCTCTCCACTCCCCTTTTTTTTCTTGTCTCTCATCTATTAACGAAATAAATGTTGAAAATATTTTTTTGGGATTTTTTTTGGATTTGATGGCTTAAGGTGTGCAATCTAGAACACTAAGTTCATCAATTGGGTTGTAATTTAGAATCTGTGTGTTATTTTATGATTTCTATTTCATCTTATTTTCTTTTTTTCTGAGATTTCAGCTTCATCACATATTGGTTTTAGTTTTGTGTTTTTTTTTTCATAAAGTTGACAGTAGTTATAAGCTTGGTTATGGATCTTTCCATAAACACCAAGGAGGTGGGCAAGCGGGATGGCGTCGTTTTGGTCGGTGAAGGAGGATAAAAATGAAATACAGTTATGGATGGTTCGCTAGAGAAACCAAATTTGTGGGTTATTTACCAGAGAAGAAGAGGGTGGAGGGTGGAGGTTGAGGTGGGTAGAGTAGGAATGTGGTGGTGGGACCCATCAAATTTTAATACTTAATTGACACCTTTTTTAACATTTAATTAATAATTTTTATTTAATCGAAAATTTAAAAAATATAAAAGAAATCAGTAGGGGTAAATCCATTTTTTAACATAGGATAAGGACCAAGCATGCAATAAAAATATAAAATACGGATCGTCCGAGTTAAAAAATTTTGTTAGGGACAAAACACGCAGATTACCCTAAAATATAGGGATCATCCGTGTTATTTACCCTTTACTTGATGCATATCCTAAATGAAACAAACGATTATCATTACTTACTCAATCTATATCCTAAATGAAATAAACGATTTTCGTAATTTTGATAAGGCATATCCTAAATAAACACAAAAAGTTTTCGTAATTTATTCGATGCGTATCCTAAATTAAAAATTACTGAGAACGGTCCCTGTGGTTTGCAAAATTTTCTTTTTCGGTCCCTATGTTTTCGTTTGCAGTCGAACCATCCATGGGTTTTTGTTTTATTTTGTTTTTCATCCCCTTGCAGAGATGAAAATACCAGATTGTCCTTTGACTTTATCTTTTCTAATTTTTTTATTATCTATTTATTATTAATGAATATAAAAGATTAAATAAACTTAAAACAGAAACCATTCAAAACCCTACACCCCACACTTCTCATGTACTTCTCTCTCATTTTAATCCACCACCACTTTCGAAACCCTCCCACCGGAAGCTTCATCAGACCAATAATAAACAATCACCACTGCCACCATCGTTGTCTCTTACCTTTCCAAAAACACCTCTTGGTTTTTTCCGGTAGTGTTTGGTGTTTTCCGGAAGGGTAGTGTTTGGTGTTTTCCGGAAGAGTATGGTAGTTACCGTCGCAGATGAACTGAAATGAGAGAGAAGGGCATGAGGGTGTAGGGTTTTGGGTGGTCCAATTTCAAATTTATTTAATAATAAACTAATAATATAAAAATGAACATATAAATATAAAGGACAATATAGTCTTTTTTTAGCGCTATGAGGGATAAAAACACAATAAAATTAAAACCTAGGGACCTTCCAAGTGAAAAAGAAAACATAGGAACCAAATGTGAAATTTTAGCAAACGACAAGGAGCATTTCAGTAAATTGTTCTCTCCATTCGCACTCTATCAAAGTATCACCTATAAATATAAGCACCCCATATCATCTTAACGTATTCACGTCACAGTTGCCTCATCGGAATTTCGAGAAGATGGATCCTATCGAATCAGAAGCCAACCTCCGTTCACAATTCCTTGAAGTTCTCCGTAGTCGCCGTTCTCCTGTAGGCAAGTTGCTTTCATAGATTTGGTCAATTTTTATGTTTATTTGTTGCGAATACTTAGGCTCATATCATACTCTCCTCTACTCTTATACAACCCTGTGAGTTCTTTGCCTAAAATAATTAAGCAATATAGAAAAAGGAGTAGTTATGGGACAGATATTGCTGCTAGACTGCTAGTAGCAGTAGATTTCTTTTGAGCTAATTAAGATAGTGGCTATGGAGATCACAGATAATTGTGTGTGTTTTATGTATCTACATTTGTTTATAAATATCGACAACTTCCTCAATCTTGTAACAGTAGTATAAGGTTAGCTGCTTTCATTATAAAATAACTCATTGGATTGTCCAAAGTAAAAGTGCAAAACTTGTCTGAATACATGTAGTTTCTATTGTAACACCCTGTTTGTTTGTTTTCCATAAATTGTTCTCTAGAGAAAATAATTGAGAAGGAAAAACTGAGTTGTGTATATTTGTAAAAAGATAGGGCTTAACTGGAAAAGCCTCATTTCCGTAACCTTTTCAATCAAGCTTTTCTCTTGCATCAACTCAAAAAAAAAAAGATAAAACATAACTATCTTACCAGATTAAGTCATGACCCCATTAGGTAACAAAGAAACAACACCAAACTTTGTTCGTTATCTCTCATTGTCTTGTTAGGAGAGGAATTAAGTTTAACTTTTCAATAACTACTGTTATCACTCTTGTTTATCAATAATTTCATTGAAATATGACTTCATCTCTTTATTTGTCAAAATGTGGATTCATAATATATTTCTAATATAGTTTTATTTTCCAGTTCCACTTCAGACACTATCTGCAAAATGCGTGGTGGAACCCTTATATCAGGGAACACCTTGTGACTATGAGGTGGACATTACTTGGCATATACTTTACTTTTCTGTTAATCATTGTTAGAAGTTATCTTAATTGAACACTATCAGGCAATGAAATCCGTCCCAAAAGCACCCATCCATAACTTCAACGAAGAAAACTTCTACCTAATCACTGAGGTAACTTTCACCCCCTTTTTTTCTCATTGAATGCTAATCGGATAAAGTTAATATGACATTTGAAAGATATCTGATATGAAAATAATTACATACATGGAACTATGATAGTATGGAAGGATTGAAGGAAAAAATAAACGAAAAGAAATTTGTAAATGCTAGGAATTAAATTAGACCTTTTCGATAAAGTCAATCTTTCTGCATTAAGTTAAAAATAAAACTCATATTGGATGAGCCTTCTTTCCTTGACTTTCTCTGTTAAGTCGTTCTTTTTATACCAATTCAACAAGAAACATATATATATATATATATATATATATATATATATATATATATATATATGTATGTATGTACTTCTCTCTGTTTAAAGATTTCCTATGAGCACCTTTATGAAGAAACTAACATGTGATTCTTTTATTCCTGATGTTAACATGATGAAACTAATTATTTTATTCAAATTAGGAAGGAGAGCAAGGGCAACTGCCTGTGCTGATTTTAAGCAAGAAAGAAAGCACACATTCGAAAAGACCAGTTGTTGTTTTGCTACATAGCTCACATACATGCAAAGAGTGGGTACGCCCTTTACTTGAGGTATAATATAAAATTACAAGGGTAGATTGGTCATTTTTTTCATTTAACAAACGACTTTGATCTAATGATTTCTTCCTTTGAATTCAGGATTATGCTTCACGTGGATATATTGCAGTTGCCATTGATTCTCGTTACCATGGAGAACGTGCCAAAACCCCCACCGCTTATGAAGATGTGAGCATTGAAACCTGTATTTATTTTTATTTTCTTTATGCCAAAAAGAATAGGGATAAATGCAAGAAAATAATAAAAAGCAACATACTTTCATATATTTGTTTATTATAGAATCCTACTTTGAAAAAAATCTATCCAGTTATAGCAATGTGATTCATATGGAAACCAATTTTTCCATGCTATGTATAGTTGAGTAGTTTTTGATGAGTACAATTGAGAATATACTAATTATCTTTCATGATCTCAAACCATAAATATATATTCAATTTTATATATTCTGTTTATGTATTCTGCATCCAGGCTCTGGTTTCATCATGGAAAAAAGGTGATACAATGCCATTTATATATGACACGGTTATACTTCTTAACTCTTGAATTTTTCAAATGACATTATAACCTTTTAATGCCCAAATATTTAACATTTATTATGTTTTAGGTGTGGGACCTTTTAATGTTGGCAGATTATCTAACCGCAAGAGAAGACATAGACAATTCCAAGATAGGAATCCTTGGGATGTCACTTGGAGGTTGAATTTTAATATTTTATTAAACACAACATCTATCAAAAAGAAGTGTGTGTGTGTGTGTGTATATATATATATATATATATATATATATATATATATATTAATTATGAGTTATCATGCCTTTAATTCCACAACTCAATTATTCATGTGTGAATTTGTGATGTAGGAATGCATGCATGGTTTGCTGCTTTTGCTGATACACGTTATTCAGTGGTTGTCCCCATAATTTCTGTTCAGGTATTGTTTCTTTTTGACTTAATGAGCTTAATTAAACACTTAATCCGACCTAATCACTTCATATGAATGTGTAGAGCTTTCGGTGGGCCTTAGATAATGATCAATGGCATGCTCGTGTGCACAGTATTAAGTCTGTGTTTGAAGGTAACTAAGACACTACTTTACAAAAGAAATATAAAATCTATATTTTTAATATGTTATCACTTATGTTTTTAATAAAACATGTAAGTTAAGTTATATAGGGGTGTTTTTTTACTTAATGCAGAAAAAACGACTTTGAGTTGTAAGTTTTTCAAAATATCCCTCATTTATTTCGTCAAATATATTAAAAAAATTGTTTAAAATTCTCTTCATATATATATATATATATATATATATATATATATATATATATATATATATATATATATATATATAATTATGGTTTTTAGAATCTTGCAGCTATAGTTAGCACATTCACTCTTTCTAAATTGTAATTATTTTTTGCATGATTTTGTGATGTTAGTTTTATATTCTTTTTCTTCAGAAGCAAGGATTGATTTAGGGAAGGATACGATTGACAAAGAGGTTGTAGAAAAGGTAAGTTTCATAAAGATTGATAAAATGTGTTGCAGACGCGCATCGAATTAGTGTCTCACTTTCGATGTTGTGCTACTTTTATGACCAGGTTTGGAACAGAATAGCTCCTGGTTTGGCATCTGAGTTTGACTCAGATCATACAGTACCAGTCATTGCAGTACGCCCTTTGTTGATTATAAACGGTGAAATGACCAATCTACCCATTCTTCTTGATCCAATATATATTTATATATATATACATATATATATATATATATATATATATATATATATATATATATATATATATATATATTCTGATGAAATAATAATATGGATAAAACTATCAGGTGAAGTCGATCCCCGTTGCCCACTAGAAGGTCTTGATGCTACCATATCAACAACACAAAAGGCTTTCGACGCTCATTCTTTGACTCATTTCAAGGTATTGACTTTTGACTTTTTGGTCTTGACCAATGTTTCTTGATTTTTCTAAATGGGCAAATTGCACGGAATAACAACGTACTTTACTAACAAAGAATATTAGTATGTTGATATTATAGGTAAAAAATAGAGTAGATTGTCTATATTGGTAAACAACAGTAAAGAATAATGTTATATGATGTAATATTGTGTTGTATATGATGTAATTATGTGTTTTATTACGAATGGAATTTAGGTGATAGTCGAACCAGGAATTGGACATGAAGTGACGTTATCAATGCTTAAAGAAGCGAGTGATTGGTTTGACAAGTTTCTCAAACCGTAGAAATTTCTCATGCATGTGTATGTATGATACCTTTAGGCCCTGTTTTTAAGCTCTGCTGAATATTGTTCTATATCTAAACAGCATGTGTATATCACATAAATAAAGCTTTGGCATTGTTATTTGTATTAAACACATGAAAAAACCTTCCAATAAATAAAACTTATTCCATATTGGATTATGTATTTTTTTTATTATAAAGGTGAGGATAATTTAAGTATGTGTCTCAAGATTTGTGTTGTAAATTTGAAAGACATAGTTGTTGGTTATTCGGAAGTGGCAAACATTCTATAAACTATACTTTGTGATTTGTCATTTAGAAGTTATATCCTTATAAGTGTGATTTATCATCTGAGCTTGCTCAAAAGCAGAAAACTTAGGACAAAACAGAGCTCTCTTTCTAAACATCTTGGTGATCTCAGTGACTGACTCCGTCGCCTTCCTCAAATCTAAATATTCATGGGCTAGTCTCTCCTTCTCAACCGATGGAACATATCTCGTGCGGAACATCTCAGATAACTACTCCCATGAAATAGTAGCCCTCTGCTCCAAAGTATATGAGTTAGTAACCATACTTCCGCACATACCCGTATTTATCTCAAAAGATCATCAAAATGACCCTATCAACACACAATAGAATACACGTACATCCTATTCTCACTCCCTAGAGAAAGGCTAGAAATTCCTCAATTGGTCGGATGCTTACACATAACCCACCCATGAAACTTCCAACACCCCTGCATCACTCGTGTGTGCTAATCATACATAACGCTAGATTCTGTAGACAGTCGGATACCTGATTCTACACTAAGCCCTTCATCAAACAAGAACAAGAAATAAAGCTAAACCAAACATTCTCATGCTATAGAGTCTTATTTATGTACAACTATGATGCATACACTAAGCAACTACAATGACGATGTCAATTCCATACTAGAAAGAATCCTAAGCTTTCAAGAATCAATTATCAGGCAATTCTATCATGCAATACTTGTTGGTGATTTGTTGTCATCAATATTATTGAAGTGTAATGGGATTACTTTTTTTGACCAAAGCTGATCTTGATAAATATTAAACAAGTAAGGAAGGTGTGGAGTACACACTTGTTTAAGTTTGATAAATACCGGGGGGGCAGTGCCCCTAGGAGTGGGGTCCAAGGGGCAGAGCCCCTGCCAGGTCAGTGCGGAAATTTTTTATAAAGGTATGTTGCTATATAAAAAATGCATCAGAAAATCGTATTTTCAGAGATTTGACCATCGTTTGACCCTTATCCAAACTTCCGTTTTATGTCAGTTTTTACAGTTTATGACAGTTTGAAACTGTCATATGACTGTTTTAGACAAAGATCATAAATTCGGTTTTTGGTCTCATTTTCTGGTACAGACGAAATCATCGTCAAAGCATTCTAAATTCTTGTCTCTCTGAGTCTTATCCGATTTAAGAATATTGGGAGTACCTCCCAAATGCTTTAATCTGAAAGTGTTTTACAAAATTCTCAGAATTCCAAGCCTTACTATACCCCAATTTCTAACAAAGATTAAAGCATTACTGTGATCATGACAAGTGGTGATTCTATGAAGGAAATGACTAGTAAATTTGAAAAATTGAACAAGTTTGAAGGGCAAGATTTTCAAAGATGGCCGAAGAAGATGAAGTTTCTCCTTACCACTCTGAAAGTGGTGTATGTTCTGAGTACACCCATGCCATTCTTACCAGAATCTGTTGAAGATGAACCTTTGGAGGCAACACCAAGAAGATCAAAGTGGGAAAATGATGATTACATATGTCGTGTTCATATTCTCAATGGTATGTTTGACTCTCTTTTTGATATCTATCAAAATTTCGAATCTGCAAAAGAACTATGGGATTCTCTTGAATCCAAGTATATGGCTGAAGATGCTTCTAGCAAGAAGTTTCTTGTCAGTAACTTTATGGGTTACAAGATGATTGACTCCAGGCCGATTATGGAACAATACCATGAAATGGTAAGGATCCTGGGACAGTTTGCTCAACACAATCTAAACATGGATGAAGCCATTGTTGTGGCTATGATCAATGACAAACTGCCCCCTTCCTGGAAGAATTTTAAAATCAATCTGAAACATAACGAAGAGGATTTGACTTTGATTCAACTTGGAAGCCATTTACGGATTGAAGAGTCCTTAAGGACTCAAGAACATGATAACAATCCCAAAGGCAAGAACCAAGTTGGTTTCTCTTCTGTGAACATGGTGGATGGAGAAGGATCAACGAATCAAAAGAAGTCTAATGGAAAAAGGAAGTTTAAAGGAAAGGATGACAAGTCTTCCAAAAAGAAGGCTAAAGTGATGTGTTGGAATTGTAACAAACCGGGTCACTTCAAGAAAGATTGTCATTTGCGTAAAGTGAACAAGGATGGTGCAGGACCAAGTGGATCCAAGGATCCAGAAAAGCGACAAGGTCAAAATTCTTTTTTCTGTAGAATTTTAACTATATTCAGAATTACATTTCTATGATTTCTGAAGCATTTTATAAACAACAAGTTGAGCTTCATAAAAATGAATTAATAAAAGTATTGCATACTGATAGAGGTGGTGAGTATTATGATCCACTTTATTTTGAATCAAATGGAATAATACATCAAACCACAACTCCATATACACCACAACAAAATGGTGTATCTGAAAGGAAGAATAGGACTATGAAAGAAATGGTTAATTCCATGTTGTCGTATTCTGGTTTAAGTAAAGGGTTTTGGGGTGAGGCAATGTTAACTGCATGTTACATCTTGAATACAACTCCAAATAAAAGGAGTAAGAATACTCCTTATGAACTTTGGTGTAAAAAGGTACCAGTTTTGAGTTATCTCAAAGTTTGGGGTTGTAGAGCAGTTGTAAGGCTCACTGCACCTAAAAGGAAAATGTTGGGTGAGAGAGGTATAGATTGTATCTTTATTGGATATCCTGAGCATTCCAAAGCATATAGATTGTATGTTTTAGAATCTAATGACTCTATATCTGTAAACACAATGATAGAGTCAAGAGATGCTATTTTTGATGAAGAAAGATTTACATCTATACCTAGACCAAGGGACATGATTCATTAATTTTCCAACAAAAGTGCTACTCACGCTGAAGATGTTTCTGGTGGTGCAAGTTTTGTACTCGAACCTAGGAAAAACACCAGAGCTAGAAAAGCTAAGTCTTTTGGATCTGATTTTCACCTATATTTAGTTGAAGGAACAAGGAATGCGACTGTCTCTCAACATTAATGTTGTTTTAATATTGAAGAGGATCCAAAGACTTTCAGTAATGCTATGGCTTCTAGGGATATACATTTCTAGAAAGAGGCAATTCATGATGAGATTAATTCTATCATGCATAACAATACTTGGGTATTGGTTGATTTACCTCCTGGTTGCAAGGCATTAGGATGTAAATGGATCCTCAAAAGAAAAATGAAGGTGGATGGCACAATAGATAAGTATAAAGCCAGATTGGTTATCCAAGGCATTAGACAAAAGGAAGGCATTGATTTCTTAGATACTTATGCTCCGGTTGCCAAAATTTCTATATTAGATTATTATTAGCTCTTGCAGCTATACATAATCTTGTCATTCACAAAATGGATGTGAAAACTGCATTCTTGAATGATGACTTGGATGAGGAAATATACATGAAACAACTTGAAGGGTTTGTGATGCCTGGAAATGAACACAAAGTGTGCAAGTTGAAGAAATCATTATATGGTTTGAAACAAGCACCAAAACAATGGCATCAAAAGTTTGATGATGTTGTGTTGTCTAATGGTTTGGCATTAAACCAAGCTGACAAGTGTGTATAAAGTAAATTTGATACTTCTGGTAAAGGAATCATGATTTGCTTATACGTAGATGATATGTTGATTTTTGGTACCAATTTAGAAGAAGTTGATAAAACCAAGAAATTCTTATCATCTAGTTTTGATATTAAAGACATGGGGGAGGCTGAAGTAATTCTTGGTATAAGAATTAGAAACGGAAACAATAGGATTTCAATTTCTCAATCTCATTATATTGAGAAGATATTGAAAAAGTTTAACTTTGAGAATTGTTCTCCGGTTAGCACTCCTATAGATCCTATTCTTAAGCTTCTACCTAATAAAGGATCTCTAGTGTCTCAACTAGAATACTCAAGGGCTATTGGTTGTCTAATGTATGCCATGATTAGTACTAGGCCAGATATAGCATATGCTATAGGAAGGCTTAGTAGATATACTAGTAATCCTAGTTCACATCATTGGCAAGTCGTGAGTAGAGTATTCAAATACTTAAAAGGGACATGAATTATGGTTTAACTTATAGTGGATATCCTTCTGTTTTAGAAGGTTATTCAGATGCCAACTGGATTAACAACTTAGAGGATCACTCCTCTACTAGTGGTTGGGTGTTTCTTCTTGGAGGAGGTGCCATTTCTTGGGTGTCTATGAAACAGACTTGTATTAACCATGGAGTCTGAATTTGTTGCTTTGTCTGCTGCTGGTAAAGAAGCTGAGTGGCTAAGGAATTTGATTTATGAAATTCCATTACGGCCCAAACTGATATCTACCATTTCTATCAGATGTGATAGTGCGGTAACCTTGGCTAAGGCTTATAGTCAAGTATACAATGGAAAGTCTAGACATTTAGGTGTTAGACATAGCATGATTCGTGAGCTCATCATGACTGGTGTGATATCTGTGGAGTTTGTAAGAACTCAGTTGAATTTAGCCGATCATCTATCTAACCAAAGGGTTAGTAAGAGATCTTGTGCACAAGGCGGCTATAGGGATGGGTTTAAATTCCACTTAAAATCTTTTATATTGAGATACCCAATTCCCATCTAATGTGATATTAGATGTTGAATTCAATGTGGAAAGCCTGATATTTGAAGATTGGAACACATTATTATCATCATCCCAAGGTATGTGTTCAGTACTGCAAGTAAAAGAGGTTGAATTTATATTGTTAATAGTTCTTTTGAAAAATTGCATTTGCAGGTGCAAGAATAAAAGGACAACCTATATAAGCATGATGTTTAACTACTTCAAGAAGTTAGGACTTGGCTTTGATATGCTTATTGAAGGATGGGACACAAGCTAGTAAAATATAGTGTCAAATTAGAACTTATGAGAATGTAAACTGTTGTGTGTATTATCTTCATGTATTCACTATGGATAGAAAGGGTACAATCCTTACTGACACCCTGATATTCGAATATTTGGATTGTGTAATATACAAGGGTGAAATTCAATCGTCACAATATTTCATTTATGCATCAGTTTGTTGGTGTTATGTTTCATTTTAAATTGATCAAGATTACACTTAAATTAGGGAGGTTTGTTGGTGATTTGTTGTCATCAATATTATTTAAGTGTAATGGGATCACTTTTGTTGACCAAAGGTGATCTTGATAAATATTAAACAAGTAAGGAAGGTGTGGAGTACACACTTGTTTAAGGTTGATCAAGTTTTCAAAGTACACTGTCATTTAGGGGCGAACCCCTAAACGAACGGGGTCCGGGGGCAGCGCCCCTGAGAGCGGGGTCCAAGGGGCGGCAACCCCTGGCGGTGTCCAAGGGGCAGATCCCCTACCAGGTCAGCGCGGAAAATTTTTATATAGGGTATGTTGCTATATAAAAAATGCATCAGAAAATCGTATTTTCAGAGAATTGACCATTGTTTGACCCTTATCCAAACTTCCGTTTTATGTCAGTGTTTACAGTTTATGACAGTTTGAAACTATCATATGACAGTTTTCTGACAAAGATCATAAATTCGGTTTTTGGTCTCATTTTCTGGTATAGACGAAATCATCATCAAAGCATTCTAAATTCTTGTCTCTCTGGGTCTTATCCGATTAAAGATTATTGGGAGTAATACCCAAATGCTTTAATCTAAAAGTGTTTTACACAATTTTAAGAATTCCAAGCCTTACTATACCCCAATTTCTAACAATACCTGAAGATCCCTAGCCTACCACTAGTATGTTGTTTTAACATAAACATAATATCAATAATAGTATGGGTAACTTGGGGTATACTTGTTGGATTAGGTGTCTAAGCCCATAACTATAATTGTTATGTACTTGACCCGATTGTAGCATGGTCCTTTTGCGTTGTCTTCACCATAGTAATATGATAGGATAAGTTTTGGAGGTTAATTAAAAATTTATGTGACAACCGTCAAATTCTGGTCAATTCAAAGTCAAATAAAGTCAACAAGTCAAACCGGTCAGCTCAACTGACCCTTGTGTACTTGGACTTACGTTCAGTATTTACTAAACAACCCACTATTCTAATAAGAGAACATAAATCGAAAAGTACGTACAACTAGATCTCTTTAACCTAAAAACTGTAGTACGTGGCGAGCCAAACCGATAAAACAATGATGCATACTCAACGGGAGTGTGTAAGATCCTTAAACAAGGCTTAACATGGTTTACGAACCATGCATTACGGTGCCGAACACTCACAACTGTCCCACACGGAACCTCTCTCAATTGTTTTCACTCTATCTCTCTCTATGTCAAATCTCTCCCTAATCTCTCCAAGTATGTGAAATCTCCCTCTAATATCTCTCTGTATTAGAAATCTCTCTAAGAATGTCAAACCTCTCCCAAATCCCTCTAAGCATGTGAAATTTCTCTCAAATATCTCTCTGTATGAGAAATCTCTCCAAGAATGTCTAATCTCTCCCAAATCTCTCCAAGTATGTGAAATCTCTCTCAAATATCTCTCTGTATGAGAAATCTCTCCAAGAATGTCAAATCTCTCCCAAATCTCTCCAAATATGTGAAATCTCTCTGAAATATCTCCTTGTATGAGAAATCTCTCCAAGAATGTCAAATCTCTCCCAAATCTCTCCAAGTGTGAGAAATCTCTCCCAAATCTCTCCAAGTGTGAGAAATCTCTCCCAAATCTCTCTCAAAAGTTTCCCTTAACTTTTTGGAATCATTCGGGTCATTCCGACCCTTAACCGGGTCAAAAACGGCTCAAAACGGGGCGAAAACGAGAAAAATAGGCTTTAGGAACCGAAACCAAGAGAGAAGCTTCTTAGGACCCGAAGGTCCTCTTAGGGACTGAGAGCAAGAGGAACCGAACCCTCCTGATGCCGAACCGAAACCTCCTGAGCCGAACCGAAACCTCCTGAGCCGAACCGAAACCTCCTGATGACGAACCGAAACCTCCTGAGTGAGCCGAACCGAAACCTCCTGAGCCGAACCGAAGGTACTATTCACCAAACGAACCGAAGGTACTGTTCACTACTGTTCACTACAGTACGTTCGGTTCTGACATTCTCGCCTCTTATCCCGAACCGAACCCCAATGACCCTTCGGACCGAACCCTCGCCCATCGCTCTCGCGTCCGACTCGCCCCTTTCGTTTTCCCTCTGTTCGTTTCCGACTCCAACCACAGCGTGGACCGAGCCTCGGCCTAGGGACCGAACCTCGGCCTAGGACCGAGAGGTCTCGCTGAGAACTCTTTTCTTCCCGGTTTTCGCATAGTTTTGCATTTAAGGCCCGTTTTTAATTATTTTAACGCGGGATTTTCACCCAAAATCATATTTTAACATAATAAACCCCAAATATTCACAATTTAATCATATTTTCATAAAAATCTTTATTTAAATAATAAAAGCAAGTGGGTAAAGTACAAAGAGGTGGAGTGTTGACTTTGCTTTACCTTATAACACAAGCAACCACTCCCACACCCACTCTATGACCAGCCACACCTCCCCACCTTACCTAGGTCACATCAATGTCTTTTCCACTCAATTATCCCTCTTTCCCACGTTTTTGAGTGCTGATTATTCATCCTTTCTCCTCACTTCTCTCATTTGCTCTCATTTCACATGAAGATCAAACTCTTTCCTCTCTCACTTTCTCTCTCTAGAAATTCGAGATTCAAGGGCTGATCTTGAGTTTTTCCTCCACATTTGGTAAGCATAATCCATTCTCTTTATGATTATCTCATTTATTTCCACTCAATTCATGGATATCTTAGACGAACTCTCTCATAATTGTGTTAGATCTTCGAATCTTCAAGTGATTCTTCAAGTGTTCTTGGGTTGAACACTTATCTTCTTCAACACTTACCTACTGAAATCACTCAAGGTGAGTTCATACCCCTACATTTTCATGTTTTCTCAAGTTTTCAGGGGGGGAATACAAGTTAAAACACTAAGAACATAACTAAATTATTCTAATAGCCTTCTTCAGAAAAGTTCAACTCCATTCACGGACTGTTTTGGGCATCTTAAACATTTTTGTTTTCAAAACTGTACAAGGTGCAAATAGTTCAAGTTTTTAGCTTTAAAATGGCTACTTGCACATCTCCATACGATTTTTCTACAATTTATGGTGATTTTTACAAAACTGCCTATCATTTCAAACAACAATCCGGACCAGTCTGTGATTATGGACTTTTTCACCCAAGTAAGAGGTCATTAAAAATTGTGATAAAAATTATGAGTAAACTAGACACATTTTGTGAACGCTCAGAATATACGGATCTAGTTTTCGACTTCGTATGATTTTTCTATGATTTTTCCAAAACAGGGCAGAATTGCTAAATTTTGCCAACAGCATGTAAATATCATAACACTTTGTATTATGTTGAGCAAAGTGTATAATCATAAGTTTTAGTATTTGAATGTGTTTCCTTGTTAGTTTATCATTATGAACTGAAACTAAGACATTCATATTAAATATTATTCATTCATTTTGGAACACGTATTATTTAACTATAAAAAAAAAAGTATAGTTTGAATAAATTCATAACACTAATACATTCCCATAAAAGAGTCCATTCATATTACATACATTTTAGATAAACTATAATAGGTATAGTTTATGATACATCACTCAACGCACTAGTACAAGAAGGGTACATTCATACAAGAAATATTTATATTCACACACATTTCACGTAAACTTGTTAACCTATATTGTGAGACTCTCTCTCTCTCTCTCTCTCTCTCTCTCTCTCTCCCCGTACGTCCGAGTGCGGGATATAATTCCTGGTAGTTATAATCAGAATCTCCTTGAGGGAGAACGTGATACTTGTATATAGATCTATATTGGGTTTGACACCCCACACCTTGCTGCTAGCTAAAGTTGGACCTGCAGGTCTACGGGTGACAAATGTCATTTTATTTTTCGCGACACTGAGAATGTCGTGGCAGGTTCACATAGTCATAGTATGATTATAGCGACTCACATAGGGATATAACAATCCATAAGTTTACGGGATTTTATTTTTAAAACCTAAATGAGTTTTGTGTCGAATTAAAATCACATTTTTATCTCTATGAGTACAGATATTACTGTACACTTTTGGTTTTGGTAGTTACGACTACACATCGTTTGAAACCACATTTATACTTTTAAGTATGGTCAATACTTGTTATTACTCGGTCCTCTAATTTAGGACTACATATATAATGTATTAACAAACTATTTTTCATCTAGAACTGTTAGACTTCAACTATAATCGCTGAGCGTACATGTTTGAGTCCTATAAGAATTTAGTCTTGATTGACCTAGAATTGGTGGTGCCCGCCTCATCTCCTGTTCCTCGTTGGGTTGTGGACCTGGGGCAGACCCACTACATTCAACGTTTTATCTAATTTAAACCTTATATAACTTTTATACGTTGGACGATTATAGAGGAACTCTACGGGTTACTCTAGGGTTCATTAATGCATCATGTAGAAATATTTCTATTCACACTTAACTAAGAAAATATTGGATTTTCTGGAAATCAAACTATATCGATCTTACAAGGAAAAACGGTTTCTACTTCAAACAAAACTCTTATGAACTCACCAACCTTTGTGTTGACACTTTTTAAAACTACTTGTATTCTCAGGAAATCAGTGAAACAGGAAAACTTCATCGCTTTGAGGATGGGACGTTAAACCGTCAACAATTTATTTTTTCATCATAATGTAATTGCTTTTGAAACATATAAACATATACTTTGGTGTAACTTTTGCAATTATATATATGGTGGTTGTTTTTACTTTGAGCACTATTATACACGTTGTTGTGATACTGTACATGAAGTCCTCCACCCCCAGACGTTTCCGCCATCCTTGGTTTGGGGGTGTGATAATTTATTAATATATTATAAGAATAATATATTAATTGAGAAATAATATTATTTAATTAGTATTGATTAGAAATTAATTTGGAAATACTTTAGTGATCAAAAGAAGATGATTAAAAGAGCGAGGATTTCTTATGTAAATCAATAATAGTTGTAGTTTGGGATAATGGATCTTATTGGTATAGGATGGATGAAAATCTATGGGGAGCCCATAGAGGTTTCTTCCAAGGCTTGCTATATGGGGGTCCATATGTTACTTAGGGCCTAAGCAAGGGAAATTTGGGTTTCCAGCTAGAAAGCCTTACCATCTCAGCTATATAAGTAACCCTTAGGATACAGTTTTCGGTTATGCATTCTTAGAGAACCATTTGGCCGAAAATTGTGAAGCTCCACAACCTTTCTCCTTCTTCCTCATTGCTAGTGGTGTTTTTGACGCCATTAGAGGTTTAAGAATTGAGGCACTAAGCTCTTGAAGGTCAAGATCAAGCAATCAACAAGAAATGTATTCTTCCAACTCTTATTTATTCATTGAACCCGAAAATATGTATGCTAGATTAGGGTTTTGCTTTGGAAAATTATTATGCATGTATAACTTGAGAAAAACCTAGATCCAAAGCAATCAGGGTTCCATGTGCACCATGAATATTGTAATGCTCATAACCCATTAATACTTTCTTGCTTTGGCTGATTGTACACATCACATCATTCCTTATTTACTTTTGAAAACAATTTTGAAAAATCAGTTTAAAACTTTTGTAGCTCCCTAGCTTGAGTCTGGATTCACATAAATGTTCATCCAATTCTCTAAAACCAAGGCTCCGATACCAGCTTGTAAGACTCCAAAAATCACAAAAAATTTAAAATTTTCATAACCAACCATGAATCAATATTGTTTACAAGAAAGTCATTCTTACAAAAAAATTATTTCATATTAGAGTTTTCCCAAGACCCGGCGACATAAAACAGGAAGTTGTGTACGATCACGCATTTGCCTTCCCACGGTCCTCAGAAGTACCTGAAACGATAAATTAAAACTCTAACCAAAAGCTTAGTGAGTTCCCCCAAAGTAACAACACACCACATAACAAACAAGCATACAAATATGAGCAAGCAGCCTAACTGGACCGCCTTGCAGGGCCTACAACCTATCTGAACCTATCTACGAGCCTTCGACATGACTGGACCGCCTCGCAAGGCCTACAACCTATCCCGACTGCTCCACAGGCCGCCGACCTGAATGGGCCGCCTCACAGGGCCTACAACCTATTTGGTGGTCCCAAGATGTCTTAGCCTATAGTGCAAAACAGAACCGCCTCAACCCAACACAACATGTCGACATATCCAACAAATAAACATAAATAGTGAGCTAGCAAATAAAGATAATCATACAAATCTACTGAATAGCTACAAACTATCATATAATTATCCTGACCAACATAAATAATCTAATGGGCGTACATTGGTGCCTACGACCCATGGGTACAGTGAGGAAAATTCAACTCTCAGTCTGAATGCAAGCTGAATAAATCTCAGTCCCCAGAATCGGCTCAAGGATCACCTAACCAAAACCAAGGATGTAATCTCAATTAATCATCTCAAAATACCTAAAATACCCTCAGGTCAACTTGGTAAAAACTCTGGTAAAATAACAAGGTCAACGAGTCAACCCGATCCACCCAGCTGAGTACATGGGGCATACTCAATTCCTATGCTGAGCATACTCAAGCTTTGACTGCAGTCGGACGGTTGACCCCATATGTGTGGAATATTCTAGGTTACGCACGACCTATGCACAAAATCCTTTTTCATTAATAAGAGCTTAATGCATTAAGATTTCACGTCCAAATTTCAGATCCATTGCCAAAATACCACTAAGAGTCATAAAGTTTCAAACTTTATGACTTTGCATGCCCATTAGTGCATAATAAATAAAATCCCAACTTCTTAACACCTTAAGACCTTTTAGAGAATGCATTGGGAAGAACTAAGCATCAAGACCACATTTTTATAACTCAAGACCCCTCATTCGGTCTGAAAGGACGAGTTATTTGATTAAGAGCATGCCGTGCTTAAGAATCATCATAGTTTGGACCAAAAATGCCCTAAATGAATAATTGGCTAGATCTATAAGATAAATGATCAAGCTTGGGGCTTTTACCTCCCGAGGGTTGCTAGCAAGGAGAGAATCCAATATCCAAGTTGCTTTCAAGCTCCAAAGTCTTCCTACCACCTTCTTCTTCTTCTTCTTCTTCTTCTTCTTCTTCAAGAATACCACCAAAACACAAAAATAAGCTCATGAAGGACATATATGACATTTTCATGTTAAAGAAGGGCATATATGATATTTAAAAAATTTATGAAGGATAAATATGATATTTAGACATTAATTTGGACAAATATGATTTTTTGATGTTTAATAATGACATATATGAAATGGTAACTAAAATGTAAATATTTAAATATTAGTATGGCGTAATTTATTATTAAATCTAAGCTCTAAAATAGAAAACAACTATAAAATGATTAAAATAATGACATTTATTAAATGGTTGAAAAGTTATCCCAGAAAAAACTATTGTCTCCATTTATATATAGTTTTAAAAAACTTTTAGAAATACCGAATAAACTACCATTAAAGATGTCCTAAGCAAGTTACTGTCTAATTATTCAAAATAATATATATATATATATATATATATATATATATATATATATATATATATATATATATATCAATCAAGGTTGTAAAAAATGCTAGATGTTTGCTAGTCGGTAGGCTGGGGTTAAGGGATTAATCGGTTGGTCGTGGATTAATCGGGGGATTAATCGGAAACCATTAATTGTTAATTCGTTGAATTTAAAAAAATTAAATATGACTAATATCATAACAAAGTTCGTAATTACCACTAATATCATAAGAAAATCGATTAACATGATTAATATAATACTAATCATTCCTTAAATAGGTTTTATTGAGATAGAACTTCTTCAAGTGTTAAAATTTCATCTTTTTCTACCGATCCACTCGTTTTCTAGGCATGGAATAATCGGTAGGTGCCCTCTAATCGGTCGGCTAGCGCCTAAGGATTAATTGGAGATTACGGGACCTAGTCGAGATTTTTACAACACTGATATATATATATATATATATATATATATATATATATATATATATATATATATATATATATATATATATATATATATATATATATATATATATATATATATACATACATACATACATACATACATACATACATACATACATAGATATATATATATATATATATATATATATATATATATATATATATATGTTTCTTGTTGACTTAATAAAAAAAGAATTACTTAACAGAGAAAGTCAAGGAAAGAAGGCTCCTCCAATATGAGTGTTTATTTTTAACTTAATGCAGAAAGATTGACTTTATAGATAAGGTATAATTTAATTCCTAGCATTTTACAAATATCTTTTCATTTATTTTTTCCTTCAATCCTTCCATATGCATCGTTTAAGGATTCAGTTGAAATTTCAATTTAATTTAATTTTTTAGAAGAGATAAAGTTTTCAAATTAAAAAGGTTAGCAAAACCCTAACAAAAAATTAGAAAGGAATGGTTAATTTGTCCAATAAAAAAATTTACAATTATATCTCATTTAACTAATAACTAATAGGAATATATTTCATATAACTTATAGGAGTGATCTTTTGTCATGTTATTCTACGCATGACTCAATTTTTGCTAGGAAATATACACCACACGATCACACCACTTAAAAAGGAAAAAAGAATAAAGAAAAGTTGATTGTTTCTTTTTCTTAGCCGACGTTGGAAAATGTTGAGAGGGTAAAATGGCTTAACATCACATGAAAGCAAAACAATTTTCACATATTATAACATATGTTAAGGGACGTCAAGTAAGCAAAACGTAATTGACGTTCAAACCATACCGCATAACCTAAATGATATGTGGTGCCTTTGCCACTTGTAATTGATGTTCACAAACGATTTAGGTAGTTAACTCGATGAATATCGTCAATGAAACAATCATTTTGCATAATTTACATAATGCATGTCCTAAATGAAAGAAACGTTTTTTTGTAATTACGCAAAGGATATCCTAAAGAACATATTACTGAAATGGTCCTTATGGTTTACAAAAAATTCATGATTGGTCCCTATGTTATTATTTGCACTCAGACGGACCCTAGGGTTTGGTTTTATTGCGTTTTTCATCTCTCGTAGAGATGAAAAGACCATATTGTCCTTTGTATTTATCTTCTTGTTTTTAGCTTTTTATGATTAATCTATTATTAATGAATATAAATGATTAAATAAACTTAAAATGGAGCCATGGTGTTTTCAGATCGGTGGTGTCTTGTAATTTCGTGTCGCCTCTTGGTGGTTTCCAGTGGTGTCTAACATTTGGTGTTTTCCAGTAGTGTTTGGTGTTTTCGAGTGACGTCTAGTGTTTTAATACATGGAGTTTATATATGATTTTTTTCTTCTTCAATTCAAACTTTATTCGACTAGGCTGCCACTTGGTTTCAAAATATTTTTTTTCTTCATAATTCTAATTAATATGTATATAATATTATAAGTTTTTCTATTTAAGTTACAAAAAGTTGATTAAACTAGAAGGTTGCATGTAGAAAAAACTTTATGTGACATCCATGCCTTCATCGAAATATTTACAAAAAGATTGATATTCAGGCATTCCAGATTTACAACCATAAATCACAAGTTCAACTTGAAGGGTATAAAAGCCATACATGCTATCTTCATGTAACTCATTTTGTCATTTTACTAATCATCATGTATCTGGAAAAAAAACATGGAAATTGGAGTAGACTATATTGTAATGGAATGTAAAATACACAAGAAATAAGTCAATAAGTCAATCGACTACCCCTTTAACACTTGTATTCCCTTAAAGTGTCGAGCCTCCCAAATTCCATGAATATATCTAATAATTGCTCTAGGTTTTTTTTGTGCACTCTGCTAAGTTTGCAACATTAAGAAAATAGACTTCTTTAAATTCTGATAGAAATTGGGTTCAAATTAAGAGGACAAAGAAGAAAAGATTTCATGTGATTATGTATATTTAAAAACAATATAAACATAAAGCGTGGGTACCAAATGCATATGGTTTATGAGTAAAGAAAAATCATACTAGTATATGGATGTTGAAAAGATAAAACCTATGTTGTTTGTTTTTTTATAGGAGTGACTTGCATAAGCACAAACATTAATGCATGAAATTAGGGATGAAAAAGGTGAAGCGCTTACATTAAGATAACATCAACCCAATTTGACATATATTGCCCCACCTCCATCCCTTGTGAAATCGGGATCTTAAGGTGTAATATCATCAAATGCAGGTTCAGTTACAATTTCAATTTCTATACAAAAAAAGTAAAAATATGAACTTTAATACAATTTCAAAAAAGAAAGACTGAAAAGAAAAACATGCAAAAACAAAATATTCTAAATGAAACAAACAATTTTCGTAAATTAATCGACACATATCCCGAATGAAATAAATGATTTTCATAATTTACATAATGCATATCCTAAATGAAACAATTTTTTTTTTTTGTAATTTACTCGATGCATATCTTAAATGAAACAAACGATTTTTGTAATTTTACTCGATGCATATCCTAAATGAACTAACAATTTTCGTAATTTACATAATGCATATCCTAAATGAATCAAACGATTTCGTAATGTACATAATCTATATCCTAAATGAAACAAACGGTTTTTGTAATTTACTCTATGCATATCCTAAATGAAACAAACAATTTTCTTAATGTACATAATGCATATCCTCAACGAAACAAACGATTTTTGTAATTTACATAATGGATATCCTAAATGAAACAAGCCATTTTTGTAATCGACATAACAAGTATCCTAAATGACACAATCGGTTTTCATAATTTACTCGTTGCATATACTAAATGCAAAGTTATGAAAATCATTCGACGATAGCTGAGGGTCGACCGGTAAAGGATTAATTGAAGTAGGTGGGGATTAGTCGGAGGAGATTAATTGGCGACTCTAAATTATTAATAAAATTATTTAAAAAATTAATATATCCTAAAAAAATAAGTATTTAAAAATTTAAAATTTTTAAAATTTGAATATTTTAGAATAATATTTTAAAATTTGAAAACTTAAAAATATGAAATTTTAATATTTTAAAGTAATTTTTGAAAACTAAAAATTTTGAATTTTTTAAATATTTCCCACCTATTACCGCTAAGGAGTGCCAATGACCGCCGAACCCGATTTTGACTAATTTCCGCCAATCATCCTAATCATAATCGGTTCAAAGCCGCCTAGCGATTGATTAGACACCAAGCGAATGGTGCGTGTGATTTAAGGTGATTTGTGTGATTGGTCCCTAAAAACTTTTTTTTAACTCTTACTGTCTCTAAAACTTTATTTTCTTGCGTATATTTGATCTTTATTAACTTAAATTGACCACTTTACCCTTATAATTTTATTTTTAAAATTATTTTTTATTTAATTTTTGTTTAGAAAATTATTTATTAAAAAAATCCATGTGGGCCCACCACCAAAACCTACTCCCTTTAGACTGACTACCTTCATTAGCAACCAACCCAACCCAAATATTTATTAAAAAATTATTTTATCTATCTTCCACATACACAACGTAACTGACCATGAACTTTTATTCACATTAGCAACCCAACCCAATCCTCTATTTTATTTGTAAAAAATTAACAAAAAATATATCAACATTATACTCATTTTGTAGAGAATTTTATTTTATGTTTTTTATTATATTTTATTTAATTCTAAAAGTAATATCACGTCAATTTTTTTTATCAAATAAATGAGATATAAAAAAGAAAAAGAAGAGACAAAGATGGTGAACTATGGTGAGCTAGGTTGTGGGGGCAATCTGCTCACTCAATTTCTATTCTTTTTAATTTACTTTTTTTAATTTCTTGGGTGGCCCATAGTGAGCTGCTCACCAATGGGGATGGTCTTACGTCTTTCAACCTTCTTCATTGTCGGCTGCATCCATGCTACCTCCTCCTTCGCCACTGTGACTTGCATCCCATCCTTTATCCCTTGTTCATCTTCAACATTGAGCTGCATCTCCTTCCTTCCTTTCCTTTCTACTGCATCTCTATTTCTTGCTCAGATGTGACAGGCGAAGCATTACCGATGGAATCCACCATTACCGGATCATCAAATGCGCTTAAACCCCAAACTGTCGATCATTCCTAAAGCCACCATTGTGAAATCAAAACCATGCATCGTGGTTTCTGGTGGTTGTGCCGCTGAAAAGATCCCTCGGCTCATTACCGTCGGCTAATGAATGTCCACCCACCACCGTCATTGTTTCAGTCCTCGTCCACCTTCATCGGATCCTAAATCCCTTTACCGTTAGCGTGCATCATGAGAAAGAAAAAGAAAATGAGATAAGAAAGAGACTAGAGGCGGCTAGGGTTCGGTGGTTTGAGCGTCGTTGCATCATGAGAAAGAAATGAGAATTAGATATGAAAGTCAGACTTAAGGAGGTCACCGTCATCTGGTTCAGCTTCTCTCCACTCCCCTTTTTTTTTCTTGTCTCTCATCTATTAACGAAATAAATGTTGAAAATATTTTTTTTGGGATTTTTTTTTGGATTTGATGGCTTAAGGTGTGCAATCTAGAACATTAAGTTCATCAATAGGGTTGTAATTTAGAATCTGTGTGTTATTTTATGATTTCTATTTCATCTTATTTTCTTTTTTTTTTTTGAGATTTCAGCTTCATCAAATATTGGTTTTAGTTTTGTGTTTTTTTTCATAAAGTTGACAGTAGTTATAAGCTTGGTTATGGATCTTTCCAGAAACACCAAGGAGGTGGGCAAGCGGGATGCGTCGTTTTGGTCGGTGAAGGAGGATAAAAATGAAATAGAGTTATGGATGGTTCGTTGGAGAAACCAAATTTGTTGGTTATTTACCAGAGAAGAAGAGGGTGGAGGGTGGAGGTTGAGGTGGGTAGAGTAGGAATGAGGTGGTGGGACCCATCAAATTTTAATACTTAATTGACACCTTTTTTAACATTTAATTAATAATTTTTATTTAATCGAAAATTTAAAAAATATAAAAGAAATCAGTAGGGGTAAATCCATTTTTTAACATAGGATAAGGACCAAGCATGCAACAAAAATATAAAATACGGATCGTCCAAGATAAAAAATTTTGTTAGGGACAAAACACGCAGATTACCCTAAAATATAGGGATCATTCGTGTTATTTACCATTTACTTGATGCATATCCTAAATGAAACAAACGATTATCATTACTTACTCAATCTATATCCTAAATGAAATAAACGATTTTCGTAATTTTCATAAGGCATATCCTAAATAAACACAAACAGTTTTCGTAATTTATTCGATGCGTATCCTAAATTAAAAATTACTGAGAACGGTCCCTGTGGTTTGCAAAATTTTCTTTTTCGGTCCCTATGTTTTCGTTTGCAGTCGAACTGTCCATGGGTTTTTGTTTTATTTCGTTTTTCATCCCCTCGCAGAGATGAAAATACCAGATTGTCCTTTGAATTTATCTTTTCTAATTTTTTTATTATCTATTTATTATTAATGAATATAAAAGATTAAATAAACTTAAAACGGAAACCATTCAAAACCCTACACCCCACACTTCTCATGTACTTCTCTCTCATTTTAATCCACCACCACTTTCGAAACCCTCCCACCGGAAGCTTCATCAGACCAATAATAAACAATCACCACTGCCACCATCGTTGTCTCTTACCTTTCCAAAAACACCTCATGGGTTTTTTCCGGTAGTGTTTGGTGTTTTCCGGCAGGGTAGTGTTTGGTGTTTTCCGGAAGAGTATGGTAGTTACCGTCGCAGATGAACTGAAATGAGAGAGAAGGGCATGAGGGTGTAGGGTTTTGGGTGGTCCAATTTCAAATTTATTTAATAATAAACTAATAATATAAAAATGAAAATATAAATATAAAGGACAATATAGTCTTTTTTTAGCGCTATGAGGGATGAAAAACACAATAAAATTAAAACCTAGGGACCTTCCAAGTGCAAAAGAAAACATAGGTACCAAATGTGAAATTTTAGCAAACGACAAGGAGCATTTCAGTAAATTGTTCTCTCCATTCGCACTCTATCAAAGTATCACCTATAAATATAAGCACCCCATATCATCTTAACGTATTCACGTCACAGTTGCCTCATCGGAATTTCAAGAAGATGGATCCTATCGAATCAGAAGCCAACCTCCGTTCACAATTCCTTGAAGTTCTCCGTAGTCGCCGTTCTCCTGTAGGCAAGTTGCTTTGATAGATTTGGTCAATTTTTATGTTTATTTGTTGCGAATACTTGGGCTCATATCATACTCTCCTCTACTCTTATACAACCCTGTGAGTTCTTTGCCTAAAATAATTAAGCAATATAGAAAAAGGAGTAGTTCTGGGACAGATATTGCTGCTAGACTGCTAGTAGCAGTAGATTTCTTTTGAGCTAATTAAGATAGTGGCTATGGAGATCACAGATAATTGTGTGCGTTTTATGTATCTAGATTTGTTTATAAATATCGAAAACTTCCTCAATCTTGTAAGAGTAGTATAAGGTCAGTTGCTTTCATTATAAAATAACTCATTTGATTGTCCAAAGTCAAAGTGCAAAACTTGTCTGAATACATGTAGTTTCTATTGTAACACCCTGTTTGTTTGTTTTCCATAAATTGTTCTCTAGAGAAAATAATTGAGAAGGAAAAACTGAGTTGTGTATATCTGTAAAAAGATAGGGCTTAACTGGAAAAGCCTCATTTCCGTAACCTTTTCAATCAAGCTTTTCTCTTGCATCAACTCAAAAAAAAAGATAAAACATAACTATCTTACCAGATTAAGTCATGACCCCATTAGGTAACAAAGAAACAACACCAAACTTTGTTCGTTATCTCTCATTGTCTTGTTAGGAGAGGAATTAAGTTTAACTTTTCAATAACTACTGTTATCACTCTTGTTTATCAATAATTTCATTGAAATATGACTTCATCTCTTTATTTGTCAAAATGTGGATTCATAATATATTTCTAATATAGTTTTATTTTCCAGTTCCACTTCAGACACTACCTGCAAAATGCGTAGTGGAACCCTTATATCAGGGAACACCTTGCGACTATGAGGTGGACATTACTTGGCATATACTTTACTTTTATGTTAATCATTGTTAGAAGTTATCTTAATTGAACACTATCAGGCAATGAAATCTGTCCCGAAAGCACCCATCCATAACTTCAACGAAGAAAACTTCTACCTAATCACTGAGGTAACTTTCACCCCCTTTTTTGTCATTGAATGCTAATCGGATAAAGTTAATATGACATTTGAAAGATATCTGATCAGAAAATAATTACATACATGGAACTATGATAGTATGGAAGGATTGAAGGAAAAAATAAACGAAAAGAAATTTGTAAATGCTAGGAATTAAATTAGACCTTTTCTATAAAGTCAATCTTTCTGCATTAAGTTAAAAATAAAACTCATATTGGATGAGCCTTCTTTCCTTGACTCTCTCTGTTAAGTAGTTCTTTTTATACCAATTCAACAAGAAACATATATATATATATATATATATATATATATATATATATATATATATATATATGTATGTACTTCTCTCTGTTTAAAGATTTCCTATCAGCACCTTTATGAAGAAATTAACATGTGATTCTTTTATTCCTGATGTTAACATGATGAAACTAATTATTTTATTCAAATTAGGAAGGAGAGCAAGGGCAACTGCCTGTGTTGATTTTGAGCAAGAAAGAAAGCACACATTTGAAAAGACCAGCTGTTGTTTTTCTACATAGCTCACATACATGCAAAGAGTGGGTACGCCCTTTACTTGAGGTATAATATAAAATTACAAGGGTAGATTGGTCATTTTTTCATTTAACAAACGACTTTGATCTAATGATTTCTTCCTTTGAATTCAGGATTATGCTTCACGTGGATATATTGCAGTTGCCATTGATTCTCGTTACCATGGAGAACGTGCCAAAACCCCCACCGCCTATGAAGATGTGAGCATTGAAACCTGTATTTATTTTTATTTTCTTTATGCCAAAAAGAATAGGGATAAATGCAAGAAAATAATAAAAAGCAACATACTTTCATATATTTGTTTATTATAGAATCTTACTTTGAAAAAAATATATCCAGTTATAGCAATGTGATTCATATGGAAACCAATTTGTTTATGTATTCTGGATCCAGGCTCTGGTTTCATCATGGAAAAAAGGTGATACAATGCCATTTATATATGACACGGTTATACTTCTTAACTCTTGAATTTTTCAAATGACATTATAACATTTATTATGTTTTAGGTGTGGGACCTTTTAATGCCCAAATGTTTAACATTTATTATGTTTTAGGTGTGGGACCTTTTAATGTTGGCAGATTATCTAACCGCAAGAGAAGACATAGACAATTCCAAGATAGGAATCCTTGGGATGTCACTTGGAGGTTGAATTTTAATATTTTATTAAACACAACATCTATCAAAAAGAAGTGTGTGTGTGTGTGTATATATATATATATATATATATATATATATATATATTAATTATGAGTTATCATGCCTTTAATTCCATAACTCAATTATTCATGTGTGAATTTGTGATGTAGGAATGCATGCATGGTTTGCTGCTTTTGCTGATACACGTTATTCAGTGGTTGTCCCCATAATTTCTATTCAGGTATTGTTTCTTTTTGACTTAATGAGCTTAATTAAACACTTAATCCGACCTAATCACTTCATATGAATGTGTAGAGCTTTCGGTGGGCCTTAGATAATGATCAATGGCATGCTCGTGTGCACAGTATTAAGTCTGTGTTTGAAGGTAACTAAGGCACTACTTTACAAAAGAAATATAAAATCTATATTTTTAATATGTTATCACTTATGTTTTTAATAAAACATGTAAGTTAAGTTATATAGGGGTGTTTTTTTACTTAATGCAGAAAAAACGACTTTGAGTTGTAAATTTTTCAAAATTTCCCTCATTTATTTCGTCAAATATATTTAAAAAATTGTTTAAAATTCTCTTCATATATATATCTATATATATATATATATATATATATATATATATATATATATATATATATATATATATATATATATTATGGTTTTTAGAATCTTACAGCTATAGTTAGCACATTCACTCTTTCTAAATTGTAATTATTTTTTGCATGATTTTGTGATGTTAGTTTTATATTCTTTTTCTTCAGAAGCAAGGATTGATTTAGGGAAGGATACCATTGACAAAGAGGTTGTAGAAAAGGTAGGTTTCATAAAGATTGATAAAATGTGTTGCAGACGCGCATCGAATTAGTGTCTCACTTTCGATGTTGTGCTACTTTTATGACTAGGTTTGGAACAGAATAGCTCCTGGTTTGGCATCTAAGTTTGACTCAGATCATACAGTACCAGTCATTGCAGTACGCCCTTTGTTGATTATAAACGGTGAAATGACCAATCTACCCATTCTTCTTGATCCAATATATATATATATATATATATATATATATATATATATATATATATATATATATATATATATATTCTGATGTAATAATAATATGGATAAAACTATCAGGTGAAGTCGATCCCCGTTGCCCACTAGAAGGTCTTGATGCTACTATATCAACAACACAAAAGGCTTTCGACGCCCATTCTTTGACTCATTTCAAGGTATTGACTTTTGACTTTTTGGTCTTGACCAATGTTTCTTGATTTTTCTAAATGGGCAAATTGTACGGAATAACAACGTACTTTACTAACAAAGAATATTAGTATGTTGATATTATAGGTAAAAAATAGAGTAGATTGTCTATATTGGTAAACAACAGTAAAGAATAATGTTATATGATGTAATATTGTGTTGTATATGATGTAATTATGTGTTTTATTACGGATGAAATTTAGGTGATAGTCGAACCAGGAATTGGACATGAAGTGACGTTATCAATGCTTAAAGAAGCGAGTGATTGGTTTGACAAGTTTCTCAAACCGTAGAAATTTCTCATGCATGTGTATGTATGATACCTTTAGGCCTTGTTGTTAAGCTCTGCTGAATATTGTTCTATATCTAAACAGCATGTGTATATCACATAAATAAAGCTTTGGCATTGTTATTTGTATTAAACACATGAAAAAACCTTCCAATAAATAAAACTTATTCCATATTGGATTATGTATTTTTTTTATTATAAAGGTGAGGGTAATTTAAGTATGTGTCTCAAGATTTGTGTTGTAAATTTGAAAGACATAATTGTTGGTTATTCGGAAGTGGCAAACATTCTAAAAACTATACTTTGTGATTTTTCATTTAGAAGTTATATCCTTATAAGTGTGATTTATCATTTGAGCTTGCTCAAAAGCAGAAAACTTAGGACAAAACAGAGCTCTCTTTCTAAACATCTTGGTGATCTCAGTGACTGACTCCGTCCCCTTCCGCAAATCTAAATACTCATGGGCTAGTCTCTCCTTCTCAACCAATGGAACATATCTCGTGCGGAACATCTCAGATAACTACTCCCATGAAATAGTAGCCCTCTGCTGCAAAGTATATGAGCTAGTAACCATACTTCCGCACATACCCGTATTTATCTCAAAAGATCATCACAATGACCCTATCAGCACACAATAGAATACGCATACATCCTATTCTCACTCCCTAGAGAAAGGCTAGAAATTCCTCAATTGGTCGGATGCTTACACATAACCCACCCATGAAACTTCCAACACCCCTGCATCACTCGTGTGTGCTAATCATACATAACGCTAGATTCTATAGACAGTCGGATACCTGATTCTACACTAAGCCCTTCATCAAACAAGAACAAGAAATAAAGCTAAACCAAACATTCTCATGCTATAGAGTCTTATTTATGTACAACTATGATGCATACACTAAGAAACTACAATGACGATGTCAATTCCATACTAGAAAGAATCCTAAGCTTTCAAGAATCAATTATCAGGCAATTCTATTATGCAATACCTGTTGGTGATTTGTTGTCATAAATATTATTGAAGTGTAATGGGATTACTTTTGTTGACCAAAGGTAATCTTGATAAATATTAAACAAGTAAGGAAGGTGTGGAGTACACACTTGTTTAAGTTTGATAAATACCAGGGGGCAGCGCCCCTAGGAGTGGGGTCCAAGGGGCAGAGCCCCTGCCAGGTCAATGCGAAATTTTTTATAAAGGTATGTTGCTATATAATAAATGCATCAGAAAATCGTATTTTCAGAGATTTGACCATTGTTTGACCCTTATCCAAACTTCTGTTTTATGTCAGTTTTTAAAGTTTATGATAGTTTAAAACTGTCATATGACAGTTTTAGACAAAGATCATAAATTCGGTTTTTGGTTTCATTTTCTGGTACAGACGAAATCATCATCAAAGCATTCTAAATTCTTGTCTCTCTGAGTCTTATCCGATTTAAGAATATTGGGAGTACCTCCCAAATGCTTTAATCTGAAAGTGTTTTACACAATTCTCAGAATTCCAAGCCTTACTGTACCCCAATTTCTAACAAAGATTAAAGCATTTCTGTGATCATGACAAGTGGTGATTCTATGAAGGAAATGACTAGTAAATTTGAAAAATTGAACAAGTTTGAAGGGCAAGATTTTCAAAGATGGCAGAAGAAGATGAAGTTTCTCCTTACCACTCTGAAAGTGGTGTATGTTCTGAGTACACCCATGCCAGTCTTAGTAGAATATGTTGAAGATGAACCTTTGGAGACAACACCAAGAAGATCAAAGTAGGAAAATGATGATTACATATGTCGTGGTCATATTCTTAATGGTATGTCTGACTCTCTTTTTGATATCTATCAAAATTTCGAATCTGCAAAAGAACTATGGGATTCTCTTGAATCCAAGTATATGGCTGAAGATGCTTCTAGCAAGAAGTTTCTTGTCAGTAACTTTATGGATTACAAGATGATTGACTCCAAGCCTATTATGGAACAATACCTTGAAATGGTAAGGATCCTGAGACAGTTTGCTCAACACAATCTAAAAATGGATGAAGCCATTGTTGTGGTTGTGATCAATGACAAACTGCCCCCTTCCTGGAAGAATTTTAAAAACAATCTGAAACATAACGAAGAGGATTTGAATTTGACTCAACTTGGAAGCCATTTACGGATTGAAGAGTCCTTAAGGACTCAAGAACTTGATAACAATCCCAAATGCAAGAACCAAGTTGGTTTCTCTTCTGTGAACATGGTGGATGGAGAAGGATCAATGAATCAAAAGAAGTCTAATGGAAAAAGGAAGTTTAAAGGAAAGGATGACAAGTCTTCCAAAAAGAAGGCTAAAGTGATGTGTTGGAATTGTAACAAACCGGGTCACTTCAAGAAAGATTGTCATTTGCGTAAAGTGAACAAGGATGGTGCAGGACCAAGTGGATCCAAGGATCCAGAAAAGCGACAAGGTCAAAATTCTTTTTTCTGTAGAATTTTAACTATATTCAGAATTACATTTCTATGATTTCTGAAGCATTTTATAAACAACAAGTTGAGCTTCATAAAAATGAATTAATAAAAGTATTGCGTACTGATAGAGGTGGTGAGTATTATGATCCACTTTATTTTGAATCAACTGGAATAGTACATCAAACCACAACTCCATATACACCACAACAAAATGGTGTATCTGAAAGGAAGAATAGGACTTTGAAAGAAATGGTTAGTTCCATGTTGTCGTATTCTGGTTTAAGTGAAGGGTTTTGGGGTGAGGCAATGTTAACTGCATGTTACATCTTGAATAGAACTCCAAATAAAAGGAGTAAGAATACTCCTTATGAACTTTGGTGTAAAAAGGTACCTGATTTGAGTTATCTCAAAGTTTGGGGTTGTAGAGCAGTTGTAAGGCTCACTGCACCTAAAAGGAAAATGTTGGGTGAGAGAGGTATAGATTGTATCTTTATTGGATATCCTGAGCATTCCAAAGCATATAGATTGTATGTTTTAGAATCTGATGACTCTGTATCTGTAAACACAGTGATAGAGTCAAGAGATGCTATTTTTGATGAAGAAAGATTTACATCTATACCTAGACCAAGGGACATGATTCATCAATTTTCCAACAAAAGTGCTACTCAAGCTGAAGATGTTTCTGGTGGTGCAAGTTTTGTACTCGAACCTAGGAAAAACACCAGAGCTAGAAAAGCTAAGTCTTTTGGATCTGATTTTCACCTATCTTTAGTTGAAGGAACAAGGAATGCGACTGTCTCTCAACATCAATATTGTTTTAATATTGAAGAGGATCCAAAGACTTTCAGTAATGCTATGGCTTCTAGGGATGTACATTTCTTGAAAGAGGCAATTCATGATGAGATTGATTCTATCATGCATAAGAATACTTGGGTATTGGCTGATTTACCTCCTGGTTGCAAGGCATTAGGATGTAAATGGATCCTCAAAAGAAAAATGAAGGTGGATGGCACAATAGATAAGTATAAAGCCAGATTGGTTATCCAAGGCATTAGACAAAAGGAAGGCATTGATTTCTTAGATACTTATGCTCCTGTTGCCAAAATTTCTATATTAGATTATTATTAGCTCTTGCAGCTATACATAATCTTGTCATTCACAAAATGGATGTGAAAATTGCATTCTTGAATGATGACTTGGATGAGGAAATATACATGAAACAACTTGAAGGGTTTGTGATGCCTGGAAATGAACACAAAGTGTGCAAGTTGAAGAAATCGTTATATGGTTTGAAACAAGCACCAAAACAGTGGCATCAAAAGTTTGATGATGTTGTGTGGTCTAATGGTTTGGCATTAAACCAAGATGACAAGTGTGTATATAGTAAATTTGATACTTCTGGTAAAGGAATCATGATTTGCTTATACATAGATGATATGTTGATTTTTGGTACCAATTTAGAAGAAGTTGATAAAACCAAGAAATTATTATCATCTAGTTTTGATATTAAAGACATGGGGGAGGCTGAAGTAATTCTTGGTATAAGAATTAGAAAAGGAAGCAATAGGATTTCAATTTCTCAATCTCATTATATTGAGAAGATATTGAAAAAGTTTAACTTTGAGAATTGTTCTCCGGTTAGCACTCCTATAGATCCTATTCTTAAGCTTCTGCCTAATAAAGGATCTCTAGTGTCTCAACTAGAATACTCAAGGGCTATTGGTTGTCTAATGTATGCCATGATTAGTACTAGGCCAGATATAGCATATGCTATAGGAAGGCTTAGTAGATATACTAGTAATCCTAGTTCACATCATTGGCAAGTGGTGAGTAGAGTATTCAAATACTTAAAAGGGACCATGAATTGTGGTTTAACTTATAGTGGATATCCTTCTGTTTTAGAAGGTTATTCAGATGCCAACTGGATTAACAACTTAGAGGATCACTCCTCTACTAGTGGTTGGGTGTTTCTTCTTGGAGGAGGTGCCATTTCTTGGGTGTCTAAGAAACAGACTTGTATTAACCATGGAGTCTGAATTTGTTGCTTTGTCTGCTGCTGGTAAAGAAGCTGAGTGGCTAAGGAATTTGATTTATGAAATTCCATTACGACCCAAACTGATATCTACCATTTCTATCAGATGTGATAGTGCGGTAACTTTGGCTAAGGCTTATAGTCAAGTATACAATGGAAAGTCTAGACATTTAGGTGTTAGACATAGCATGATTCGTGAGCTCATCATGACTGGTGTGATATCTGTGGAGTTTGTAAGAACTCAGTTGAATTTAGCCGATCATCTATCTAACCAAAGGGTTAGTAAGAGATCTTGTGCACAAGGCGGCTATAGGGATGGGTTGAAAGTCCACTTAAAATCTTTTATATTGAGATACCCAATTCCCATCTAATGTGATATTAGATGTTGAATTCAATGTGGAAAGCCTGATATTTGAAGATTGGAACACATTATTATCGTCATCCCAAGGTATGTGTTCAGTACTGCAAGTAAAAGAGGTTGAATTTATATTGTTAATAGTTCTTTTGAAAAATTGCATTTGCAGGTGCAAGAATAAAAGGACTACCTATATAAGCATGAAGTTTAGCTGCTTCAAGAAGTTAGGACTTGGCTTTGATATGCTTATTGAAGGATGGGACACAAGCTAGTAAAATATAGTGTCAAGTTAGAACTTATGAGAATGTAAACTGTTGTGTGTATTATCTTCATGTATTCACTATGGATAGAAAGGGTTCAATCCTTAGTGACACCCTGATATTCGAATATTTGGATTGTGTAATATACTAAGGTGAAATTCAATCGTCACGATATTTCATTTATGCATCAGTTTGTTGGTGTTATGTTTCATTTTAAATTAATCAAGATTACACTTAAATTAGGGAGATTTGTTGGTGATTTGTTGTCATCAATATTATTTAAGTGTAATGTGATTACTTTTGTTGACCAAAGGTGATCATGATAAATATTAAACAAGTAAGGAAGTTGTGGAGTACACACTTGTTTAAGTTTGATCAAGTTTTCAAAGTACACTGTCATTTAGGGGCGAAGCCCCTAAACGAACGGGGGTCCGGGGGCAGCTCCCCTGAGAGTGGGGTCCAAGGGGCGGCAGCCCCTGACGGTGTCCAAGGGGCAGATCCCCTACCAGGTCAGCGTAGAAATTTTTTTATATAGGGTATGTTGCTATATAAAAAATGCATCAGAAAATTGTATTTTCAGAGAATTGACCATTGTTGGACCCTTATCCTAGCTTCCGTTTTATGTCAGTTTTTACAGTTTATGACAGTTTGAAACTGTCATATGACAGTTTTCTGACAAAGATCATAAATTCGGATTTTGGTCTCATTTTCTGGTATAGACGAAATCATCATCAAAGCATTCTAAATTCTTGTCTCTCCGATTCTTATCCGACTAAAGAATATTGGGAGTACTACCCAAATGCTTTAATCTGAAAGTGTTTTACACAATTCTAAGAATTCCAAGCCTTACTACAATACCTGAAGATCCCTAGCCTACCACTAGTATGTTGTTTTAACATAAACATAATATCAATAATAGTGTGGGTAGGGTATACTTGTCGGATTAGGTGTCTAAGCCCATAACTATAATTGTTATGTACTTGACCCGATTGTAGCATGGTCCTTTTGCGTTGTCTTCACCATAGCAATATGATAGGATAAGTTTTGGAGGTTAATTAATGATTTATTAATATATTATAAGAATAATATATTAATTGAGAAATAATATTATTTAATTAGTATTGATTAGAAATTAATTTGGAAATACATTAGTGATCAAAAGAAAATGATTAAAAGAACGAGGACTGCTTATGTAAATCAGTAATAGTTGTAGTTTGGGATAATGGATCCTATTGGTATAGGATGGACGAAAATCTATGGGGAGCCCATAGAGGTTTCTTCCAACGCTTGCTATATGTGGGTCCACATGTTGCTTAGGCCCTAAGCAAGGGAAATTAGGGTTTCCAGCTAGAAAGCCTTAGCAGCTCAGCTATATAAGGAACCCTTAAGTTACAGTTTTCGGTTATGCGTTCTTAGAGAACCCTTTGGCCAAAAATTGTGAAGCTCCACAACCTTTCTCCTTCTTCCTCATTGCTAGTGGTGTTTTTGACTCCATTTGAGGTTCAAGAATTGAGGCACTAAGCTCTTGAAGGTCAAGATCAAGCAATCAACAAGAAATGTATTCTTCCAACTCTTGTTTATTCATTGAACCCGAAAATATGTATTCTAGATTAGGGTTTTGCTTTGGAAAATTATTATGCATGTATAACTTGAGAAAAACCTAGATCTAAAGCAATTAGGGTTCCATGTGCACCATGAATATTGTAATGCTCATAACCCATTAATACTTTCTTGCTTCGGCTGATTGTACACATCACATCCTTCCTTATTTACTTTTGAAAACAATTTTGAAAAATCAGTTTAAAACTTTTGTAGTTCCCTAGCTTGAGTCTGGATTCACATAAATGTTCATCCAATTCTCTAAAACCAAGGCTCCGATGCCAGCTTGTAAGACTCAAAAAATCACAAAAAATTTAAAATTTTCATAACCAACCATGAATCAATATTGTTTACAAAAAGGTCATTCTTTCAAAAAAATTATTTCAAATAAGAGTTTTCCCAAGACCCGGTGACATAAAACAGGAAGTTGTGTACGATCACGCATTTGCCTTCCCACTGTCCTTAGAAGTACCTGAAACGATAAACTAAAACTCTAACCGAAAGCCTAGTGAGTTCCCCCAAAGTAACAACACACCACATAACAAACAAGCATACAAATATGAGCAAGCAGCCTAACTGGACCGCCTCGCAGGGCTTACAACCTATCTGAACCTATCTACGAGCCTTCGACATGACTGGACCGCCTCGCAAGGCCTACAACCTATCCAGACCGCTCCACATGCTGCCGACCTGAATGGCCCGCCTTACAGGTCCTACAACCTCTTTGGTGGTCCCAAGATGTCTTAGTCTATAGTGCAAAACAGAACTGCCTCAACCCAACACAACATGTCGACATATCCAACAAATCAACATAAATAGTGAGCTAGCAAATAATGATAATCATACAAATCTACTGAATAGTTGCAAACTATCATATCATTATCTTGACCAACATAAATAATCTAATGGGAGTACATTGGTGCCTTCGACCCATGGGTACAGTGAGGAAAATTCAACTCTCAGTTTGAATGCAAGCTGAATAAATCTCAGTCCCCAGAATCGGCTCAACGATCACCTAACCAAAACCAAGGACGTAATATCAATTAATCATCTCAAAATACCTAAAATACCCGTAGGTCAACTTGGTCGAAACTCCGGTAAAATATCAAGGTCAACGAGTCAACTCGGTCCACTCAGCTGAGTACATGGGGCGTACTCAACTACTATGCTGAGCATACTTAAGCTTTGACTGGAGTCGGACGGTTGACCACATATGTGTGGCATACTCTGGGTTACGCACGACCTATGCACAAAATCGTTTTTCATCAATAAGAGCTTAATGCATTAAGCTTTCACGTCCGAATTTCAGATCCATTGCCAAAATACCACTAAGAGTCATAAAGTTTCCAACTTTATGACTTTGCATGCCCATTAGTGCATAATAAATAAAATCCCAACTTCTTAACACCTTAATACCTTCTAGAGCATGTGTTGGGAAGAACTAAGCATCAAGACCACATTTTTATGACTCAAGACCCCTCATTGGGTCTGAAAGGACGAGTTATTTGATTAAGAGCATGCCATGCTTAAGAATCATCATAGTTTGTACCAAAAATGCCCTAAATGAATAATTGGCTAGATCTATAAGATAAATGATCAAGCTTGGAGCTTTTACCTCCCGGGGGTTGCTAGCAAGGAGAGAATCCCATATCCAAGTTGCTTTCAAGCTCAAAAGTCTTCCTACCACCTTCTTCTTCTTCTTCTTCTTCAAGAATACCACCAAAACACAAAAATAAGCTCATGAAGGACATATATGACATTTTCATGTTAAAGAAGGGCATATATGATATTTAAAAAAATTTATGAAGGATAAATATGATATTTAGACATTAATTTGGACAAATATGATTTTTTGATGTTTAATAATGACATATATGAAATGGTAACTAAAATGTAAATATTTAAATATTAGTATGGCATAATTTATTATTAAATATAAGCTCTAAAATAGAAAACAACTATAAAATGATTAAAATAATGACCTTTATTAACTGGTTGAAAAGTTTTCCCAGAAAAAACTCTTGTCCCCATTTATATATAGTTTTAAAAAACTTTTAAAAATACCGAATAAACTACCATTAAAGATGTCCTAAGCAAGTTACTGTCTAATTATTCAAAATAATATATATATATATATATATATATATATATATATATATATATATATATATATTGTATGTATATCAAGGTTGTAAAAAATGCTAGACGTTTGCTAGTTGGTGGACTGGGGTTAAGGGTTAAGGGATTAATCGGTTGGGGTGGGATTAATCGGGGGATTAATCGGAAACCATTAATTGTTAATTCGTTGAATTTTAAAAAATTAAATATGACTAATATCATAACAAAGTTCGTAATTACCACTAATATCATAAGAAAATCGATTTACAAGATTAATATAATACTAATCATTCCTTAAATAGGTTCTATTGAGATAGAACTTCTTCAAGTGTTAAAATTTCATCTTTTTCTACCGATTCACTCGTTTTCTAGGCATGGAATAATCGGTAGGCGCCCTCTAATCGGTCGGCTGACGCCTAAGGATTAATCGGAGATTACAGGACCTAGTCTGGACTAGTCTGGATTTTTACAACACTGATATATATATATATATATATATATATATATATATATATATATATATATATATATATATATATATATATATGTTTCTTGTTGACTTAATAAAAAAATAATTACTTAACAGAGAAAGTCAAGGAAAGAAGGCTCCTCCAATATGAGTCTTTATTTTTAACTTAATGCAGAAAGATTGACTTTATATAAAAGGTCTAATTTAATTCCTAGCATTTTACAAATTTCTTTTCATTTATTTTTTCCTTCAATCCTTCCATATGCATCATTTGAGGATTAATTTGAAATTTTAATTTAATTTTATTTTTTAGAAGAGAAAAAGTTTTCAAATTAAAAAGGTTAGCAAAACCCTAACATAAAATTAGAAAGGAATGGTCCATTTGTCCAATAATTTACAAATATATCTCATTTAACTAATAACTAATAGGAATATATTTCATATAACTTATAGGATTGATCTTTCGTCATGTTATTCTACGCATGACTCCATTTTTGCTAGGAAATATACACGACACGATCACACCACTTAAAAAGGAGAAAAGAGTAAAGAAAAGTTGATTGTTTCTTTTTCTTAGCCGAAAGTTGGAAAATGTTGAGAGGGTAAAATGGCTTAACATTACATGAAAGCAAAACAATTTTCACATATTATAACATATGTTAAGGGACGTCAAGTAAGCATAACGTAATTGACGTTCAAACCATACCGCATAACCTAAATGATATTTGGTGCCTTTGCCACTTGTAATTGATGTTCACAAACGATTTACGTAGTTAACTCGATGAATATCGTAAATGAAACAATCAGTTTGCGTAATTTACATAATGCATGTCCTAAATGAAAGAAACGTTTTTCGTAATTACGCAATGGATATCCTAAAGAACATATTACTGAAATGGTCCTTATGGTTTACCAAAAATTCATGATTGGTCCCTATGTTATTATTTGCACTCGGACGGACCCTAGGGTTTGGTTTTATTGCGTTTTTATCTCTTGTAGAGATGAAAAGACCATATTGTCCTTTGTATTTATCTTTTTGTTTTTAGCTTTTTATGATTAATTTATTATTAATGAATATAAATGATTAAATAAACTTAAAATGGAACCATGGTGTTTTCAGATCGGTGGTGTCTTGTAATTTCGTGTCGCCTCTTGGCGGTTTCCGGTGGCGTCTCACATTTGGTGTTTTCCGGTAGTGTTTGGTGTTTTCGAGTGACGTCTAGTGTTTTAATATATGGAGTTTATATATGATTTTTTTTCTTCTTCAATTCAAACTTTATTCGACTAGGCTGCCACTTGGTTTCAAAATATTTTTTTTCTTCATAATTCTAATTAATATGTATATAATATTATAAGTTTTTCTATTTAAGTTACAAAAAGTTGATTAAACTAGAAGGGTGCATGTAGAAAAAACTTCATGTGACATCCATACCTTCATCGAAATATTTACAAAAAGATTGATATTCAGGCATTCCAAATTTACAACCATAAATCACATGTGCAACTTGAAGGGTATAAAAGCCATACAAGCTATCTTCATGTAACTCATTTTGTCATTTTACTAATCATCATGTATCTGGAAAAAAACATGGAAATTGGAGTAGACTATATCGTAATGGAATATAAAATACACAAGAAATAAGTCAATAAGTCAATCGACTACCACTTTAACACTTTTATTCCCTTTAAGTGTCGAGCCTCCCAAATTCCATGAATATATCTAATAATTGCTCTAGTTTTTTTTTTTATGCACTATGCTTAGTTTGCAACATTAAGAAAATAAACTTCTTTAAATACTGATACAAATTGCGTTCAAATTAAGAGGACAAAGAAGAAAAGATTTCATGTGATTATGTATATTGACAAACAATATAAACATAAAGAGTGGGTGCCAAATGCATATGGTTTATAAGTAAAGCAAAATCATACTAGTATATGGATGTTGAAAAGATAAAACCTATGTTGTTTGTTTTTTTATAGGAGTGACTTGCATAAGCAGAAACATTAATGCATGAAATTAGGGCCGAAGAAGGTGAAGCGCTTACATTAAGATAACATTAACCCAATTTGACATATATTGCCCCACCTTCATCCCTTGTGAAATCGGGATCTCAAGGTGTAATATCATCACATGCAGGTTCAGTTACCATTTCAATTTCTATACAAAAAAGTAAAAATATGAACTTTAATACAATTTCAAAAAAGAAAGACTGAAAAGAAAAACATGCACAAACAAAATTTTCTAAATGAAACAAACAATTTTCGTAATTTAATCGACACATATCCTGAATGAAATAAATGATTTTCATAATTTACATAATGCATATCCTAAATGAATCAAACAATTTTCGTAATTTACTCGATGCATATCTTAAATGAAACAAATGATTTTTGTAATTTACTCGATGCATATCCTAAATGAAACAACAATTTTCGTAATTGACATAATGCATATCCTAAATGAATCAAATGATTTTGTAATGTACATAATCTATATCCTAAATGAAACAAACGCTTTTTGTAATTTACTCTATGCATATCCTAAATGAAACAAACAATTTTCTTAATGTACATAATGCATATCCTCAACGAAACAAACGATTTTTGTAATTTACATAATGGATATCCTAAATGAAACAAACAATTTTTTTAATCGACATAACGAGTATCCTAAATGACACAATCGGTTTTCATAATTTACTCGCTGCATATCCTAAATGCAAAGTTATGAAAATCGTTCGACGATAGCTGATGGTCGACCGGTAAACGATTAATTGAAGTAGGTGGGGATTAGTCGGAGCATATTAATTGGGGATCCTAAATTATTAATAAAATTATTTAAAAAATTAATATATCCTAAAAAAAATAAGTATTTGAAAATTTAAAATTTTTAAAATTTGAAAATTTTAATATTTTCGAATAATATTTTAAAATTTGAAAACTTAAAAGTATGAAATTTTAATATTTTAAAGTAATGTTTGAAAATTAAAAATTTTGAATTTTTTAAATATTTCCCACCTATTACCGCTAAGGAGTGCCAATGACCGCCGAGCCCGATTTTGACTAATTTCCGCCAAGCACCCTAATCGTAATCGGTTGAAGGTCGCCTAACGATTAATCAGACACCAAGCGAATGGTGCGTGTGGTTTAAGGTGATTTTTGTGATTGGTCCCTAAAAACTTTTTTTAACTCATACTGTCCCTAAAACTTTATTTTGTTGCGTATATTTGATCTTTATTCACTTAAATTGACCACTTTACCCTTATAATTTTATTTTTAAAATTATTTTTTATTTAATTTTTGTTTAGAAAATTATTTAATAAAAAATCCATGTGCCCACCACCAAAACCTACTCCCTTTAGACTCACTACCTTCGTTGGCAACCAACCCAACCCAAATATTTATTAAAAAAATTATTTTATCTATCTTCCACATACACAACGTAACTGACTATGAACTTTTATTCACATTAGCAACCCAACCCAATCCTCTATTTTATTTTTTAAAAATTAACAAAAAATATATCAACATTATACTCATTTTGTAGAGAATTTTATTTTATGTCTTTTATTATATTTTATTTAATTCTAAAAGTAATATCAAGTCAATTTTTTTTTTATCAAATAAATGAGATATAAAAAAGAAAAAGAAGAGAGAAAGATGGTGAACTATGGTGAGCTAGGTTGTGGCGGCAATCCGCTCACTCAATTTCTATTCTTTTTAATTTACTTTTTTTAATTTTTTGGGTGGCCCATAGTGAGCTGCTCACCAATCCAGATGGTCTTACATCTTTCGACCTTCTTCATTGTCGGCTGCATCCATGCTACCTCCTCCTTCGCCACTGTGACTTGCATCCCATCCTTTATCCCTCGTTCATCTTCAACATCGAGTTGCATCTTCTTCCTTCCTTTCCTTTCTACTGCCTCTCTATTTCTTGCTCAGATGTGACAGGCTAAGCATTACCGACGGAATCCACCATTACCGGACCATCAAATGCCCTTAAACCCCAGACTGTCGATCATTCCTAAAGCCACCATTGTGAAATCAAAACCATTCATCGTGGTTTCTGGTGGTTGTGCCACTGAAAAGATCTCTCGGCTCATTACCGTCGGCAAATGAAAGTCCACCCACCACCGTCATTGCTTCAGTCCTCGTCCACCTTCATCGGATCCTAAATCCCTTTACCGTTACCGTCCATCATGAGAAAGAAAAAGAAAATGAGAGAAGAAAGAGACTAGAGGCGGCTAGGGTTCGGTGGTTCGAGCATCGTTGCATCATGAGAAAGAAATGAGAATTAGATATGAAAGTCAGATCCATGGAGGTCACCGTCATCTGGTTCCAGCTTCTCTCCACTCCCCTTTTTTTCTCGTCTCTCATCTATTAACGAAATAAATGTTGAAAATATTTTTTTGGGATTTTTTTTGGATTTGATGGCTTAAGGTGTACAATCTAAAACATTAAGTTCATCAATTGGGTTGTAATTTAGAATATTGGTTTTAGTTTTGTGTTTTTTGGGATTTTTTCTATTTCATCTTATTTTCTTTTTTTGAGATTTCAGCTTCATCAAATATTGGTTTTAGTTTTGTGTTTTTTTCATAAAGTTGACAGTAGTTATAAGCTTGGTTATGGATCTTTCGAGAAACACCAAGGAGGTGGGCAAGCGGGAAGGCGTTGTTTTGGTCGGAGAAGGAGGATAAAAATGAAACGGAGTTATGGATGGTTCGCCGGAGAAACCAAATTTGTGGGTTATTTACCAGAGAAGAAGAGGGTGGAGGGTGGAGGTTGAGGTGGGTAGAGTAGGAATGAGATGGTGGGACCCATTAATTTTTAATACTTAATTGATACCTTTTTTGACATTTAATTAATAATTTTTATTTAATCGATAATTTAAAAAATATAAAAGAAATCAGTAGGAGTAAATCCATTTTTTTACACAGGATAAGGAACAAGCATGCAACAAAAATATAAAATCGAGATCGTCCGAGTTAAAAAAGGTTGTTAGGGACAAAACACACAGATTACCCTAAACTATAGGGATCATCCGTGTTATTTACCCTTTACTTGATGCATATCCTAAATGAAACAAACGATTATCATAACTTACTCAATCTATATCCTAAATGAAATAAACGATTTTCGTAATTTACATAAGGCATATCCTGAATAAACGCAAACAGTTTTCGTAATTTATTCGATGCGTATCCTAAAGTTAAAATTACTGAGAATGGTCCCTGTGGTTTGCAAAATTTTCTTTTTCGGTCCCTATGTTTTCGTTTGCACTCGAACCGTCCCATGGGTTTTTGTTTTATTTTGTTTTTCATCCCCTCGCAAAGATGAAAATACCATATTGTCCTTTGACTTTATCTTTTCTAATTTTTTATTATCTATTTATTATTAATGAATATAAAAGATTAAATAAACTTAAAAAGGAACTCATTCAAAAGCCTACACCCCACACTTCTCATGTACTTCTGTCTCATTTTAATTCACCACCACTTTCGAAACCCTCCCACCGGAAGCTTCATCAGACCAATAATAAACAATCACCACCACCACCATCGTTGTCTCTTACCTTTCCAAAAACACCTCTTGTGTTTTTTCCGGTAGTGTTTGGTGTTTTCCGGCAGGGTAGTGTTCGGTGTTTTCCGGCAGAGTCTGGTAGTTAGCATCGCAGATGAACTGAAATGAGAGAGAAGGGCATGAGGGGTGTAAGGTTTTGGGTGGGTCCAATTTCAAGTTTATTTAATAATAAACTAATAATATAAAAATGAAAATATAAATATAAAGGACAATATAGTCTTTTTTTAGCGCTATGAGGGATGAAAAACACAATAAAATTAAAACTTAGGGACCTTCCAAGTGCAAAAGAAAACATAGGAACCAAATGTGAAATTTTAGCAAACGACAAGGAGCATTTCAGTAAATTGTTCTCTCCATTCGCACTCTATCAAAGTATCACTTATAAATATAAGCACCCCATATCATCTTAACTTATTCACGTCACAGTTGCCTCGTCAGAATTTCGAGAAGATGGATCCTATCGAATCAGAAGCCAACCTCCGTTCACAATTCCTTGAAGTTCTCCGTAGTCGCCGTTCTCCTGTAGGCAAGCTGCTTTCATAGATTTGGTCAATTTTTATGTTTATTTGTTGCGAATACTTGGGCTCATATCATACTCTCCTCTACTCTCATACGACCCTGTGAGTTCTTTGCCTAAAATAATTAAGCAATATAGAAAAAGGAGTAGTTATGGGACAGAAATTGTTGCTAGACTGCTAGTAGCAGTAGATTTCTTTTGAGCTAATTAAGATAGTGGCTACGGAGATCATAGATAATTGTGTGCGTTTTATGTATCTAGATTTGTTTATAAATATCGACAACTTTCTCAATCTTGTAAGAGTAGTATAAGGTCAGTTGCTTTCATTATAAAATAACTCATTGGATTGTCCAAAGTCAAAGTGCAAAACTTGTCTGAATACATGTAGCTTCTATTGTAACACCTTGTTTCTTTGTTTTCCATTAATTCTTCTCTAGAGAAAATAATTGAGAAGGAAAAATTGAGTTGTGTATATTTGTAAAAAGATAGGACTTAACTGGAAAAGCCTCATTTCCGTAACCTTTTCAATCAAGCTTTTCTCTTGCATCAACTCAAAAAAAAAAAAAAAAAAAAAAAGATAAAACATAACTACCTTACCAGATTAAGTCATGACCCCATTAGGTAACAAAGAAACAACACCAAACTTTGTTCGTTATCTCTCATTGTCATGTTAGGAGAGGAATTAAGTTTAACTTTTCAATAGCTACTGTTATCACTCTTGTTTATCAATAATTTCATTGAAATATGACTTCATCTCTTTATTTGTCAAAATGTGGATTCATAATATATTTCTAATATAGTTTTTTTTTTCAGTTCCACTTCAGACACAACCTGCAAAATGCGTGGTGGAACCCTTATATCAGGGAACACCTTGTGACTATGAGGTGGACATTACATATACTTTACTTTTCTGTTAATCATTGTTAGAAGTTATCTTAATTGAACACTATCAGGCAATGAAATCCGTCCCAAAAGCACCCATCCATAACTTCAACGAAGAAAACTTCTACCTAATCACTGAGGTAACTTTCACCCCCTTTTTTTCTCATTGAATGCTAATCGGATAAAGTTAATATGACATTTGAAAGATATCTGATCAGAAAATAATTACATACATGGAACTATGATAGTATGGAAGGATTGAAGGAAAAAATAAACGAAAAGAAATTTGTAAATGCTAGGAATTAAATTAGACCTTTTCTATAAAGTCAATCTTTCTGCATTAAGTTAAAAATAAACACTCATATTGGAGGAACCTTCTTTCCTTGACTTTCTCTGTTAAGTCGTTCTTTTTATACCAATTCAACAAGAAACATATATATATATATATATATATATATATATATATATATATATATATATATATATATATATATATATATATATATATATATATATATATATATATATATATATATATATACTTCTCTCTGTTTACAGATTTCCTATGAGCACCTTTATGAAGAAACTAACATGTGATTCTTTTATTCCTGATGTTAACATGATGAAACTAATTATTTTATTCAAATTAGGAAGGAGAGCAAGGGCAACTGCCTGTGCTGATTTTGAGCAAGAAAGAAAGCACACATTCGAAAAGACCAGCTGTTGTTTTTCTACATAGCTCACATACATGCAAGGAGTGGGTACGCCCTTTACTTGAGGTATAATATAAAATTACAAGGGTAGATTGGTCATTTCTTCATTTAACAAACGACTTTGATCTAATGATTTCTTCCTTTGAATTCAGGATTATGCTTCATGTGGATATATTGCAGTTGCCATTGATTCTCGTTACCATGGAGAACGTGCCAAAATCCCCACCGCCTATGAAGATGTGAGCATTGAAACATGTATTTATTTTTATTCTCTTTATGCCAAAAAGAATAGGGATAAATGCCAGAAAATAATAAAAGGCAACATACTTTCATATATTTGTTTATTATAGAATCCTACTTTGAAAAAAATATATCCAGTTATAGCAATGTGATTCATATGGAAACCAATTTTTCCATGCTATGTATAGTTGAGTAGTTTTTGAAGAGTACAATTGAGAATACACTAATTATACTTCTTAACTCTTGAATTTTTCAAATGACATTATAACCTTTTAATGCCCAAATGTTTAACATTTATTATGTTTTAGGTGTGGGACCTTTTAATATTGGCAGATTATCTAACCGCAAGAGAATACATAGACAATTCCAAGATAGGAATCCTTGGGATGTCACTTGGAGGTTGACTTTTAATATTTTATTAAACACAACATCTATCAAAAAGAAGAGTGTGTGTGTGTGTGTGTGTATATATATATATATTAATTATGAGTTATCATGCCTTTAATTCCACAACTCAATTATTCATGTGTGAATTTGTGATGTAGGAATGCATGCATGGTTTGCTGCTTTTGATGATACACGTTATTCAGTGGTTGTCCCCATAATTTCTGTTCAGGTATTGTTTCTTTTTGACTTAATGAGCTTAATTAAACACTTAATCCGACCTAATCACTTCATATGAATGTGTAGAGCTTTCGGTGGGCCTTAGATAATGATCAATGGCATGCTCGGGTGCATAGTATTATGTCTGTGTTTGAAGGTAACTAAGACACTACTTTACAAAAGAAATATAAAATCTATATTTTTAATATGTTATCATTTATGTTTTTAATAAAACATGTAAGTTAAGTTATATAGGGGTGTTTTTTTACTTAATGCAGAAAAAACGACTTTGAGTTGTAAATTTTTCAAAATTTCCCTCATTTATTTCGTCAAATATATTTAAAAATTTGTTTAAAATTCTCTTCATATATATATATATATATATATATATATATATATATATATATATATATATATATATATATATAATTATGGTTTTTAGAATCTTACAGCTATAGTTAGCACATTCACTCTTTCTAAATTGTAATTATTTTTTGCATGATTTTGTGATGTTAGTTTTATATTCTTTTTCTTCAGAAGCAAGGATTGATTTAGGGAAGGATACCATTGACAAAGAGGTTGTAGAAAAGGTAGGTTTCATAAAGATTGATAAAATGTGTTACAGACGCGCATCGAATTAGTGTCTCACTTTCGATGTTGTGCTACTTTTATGACCAGGTTTGGAACAGAATAGCTCTTGGTTTGGCATCTGAGTTTGACTCAGATCATACAGGTACCAGTCATTGCAGTACGCCCTTTGTTGATTATAAACGGTGAAATGACCAATCTACCCATTCTTCTTGATCCTATATATATATATATATATATATATATATATATATATATATATATATATATATATATATATTCTGATGAAATAATAATATGGATAAAACTATCAGGTGAAGTCGATCCCCGTTGCCCACTAGAAGGTCTTGATGCTACCATATCAACAACACAAAAGGCTTTCGACGCCCATTCTTTGACTCATTTCAAGGTATTGACTTTTGACTTTTTGGTCTTGACCAATGTTTCTTGATTTTTCTAAATGGGCAAATTGCACGGAATAACAACGTACTTTACTAACAAAGAATATTAGTATGTTGATATTATAGGTAAAAAATAGAGTAGATTGTCTATATTGGTAAACAATAGTAAAGAATAATGTTATATGATGTAATATTGTGTTGTATATGATGTAATTATGTGTTTTATTACGAATGAAATTTAGGTGATAGTCGAACTAGGAATTGGACATGAAGTAACGTTATCAATGCTTAAAGAAGCGAGTGATTGGTTTGACAAGTTTCTCAAATCGTAGAAATTTCTCATGCATGTGTATGTATGATACCTTTAGGCCCTGTTTTTAAGCTCTGCTGAATATTGTTCTATATCTAAACAGCATGTGTATATCAATAAATAAAGCTTTGGCATTGTTATTTGTATTAAACACATGAAAAAACCTTCCAATAAATAAAACTTATTCCAAATTTGATTATGTATTTTTTTTATTATAAAGGTGAGGGTAATTTAACTGTGTCTCAAGATTTGTGTTGTAAATTTGAAAGACATAGTTGTTCCTTATAAGTGTGATTTATCATTCATTTAATTATGGCTTTGTACATTCTTAATAACCATATAAGAAAATACTTTATATTGTTGAAAGCCGAAAGGAGTAGCTAAAAAAATAAGCATAAAGCGGATGTTACTTGGTGTAGTGGTATAATTTTTGCAAAAGTGTTGTTTTTTAATCAACCACCATGTAAATTAAGTACACAACGACCCGTTAGGTTAGACAGAATGGTCACATGACAAAAAGATTACAATTCCCATGGTTTTGGGATAAAATCAAAAGAGAGACAATGTGATGCTGGTGTGTGTAGAGGGATGCACGAATGGAAATATGATCATTCTGTCATCATTGTTTCTATAGTAACCATATAGTTGAACTCATCGGAGTTGAACATAGTCTGTTCGAATTCGAAATAAAATTCGTTAATAATATGATTTCAAAAGATTCTCCAAAGACTCGACTAATCTAGACTTTGTATTTTTTGTATGTTGAAAAACATTTTTTTTAATTTTTTAATAGATATATATTTAAGTAAATACATAAAATATTAATGAATATATTTTTTAAAGTTATATGACTAACAAGTAATTGTAAAAACATTCATAGTAATAATGAATATATTTTCTTAAAATTAACTAATTTTCCTTAATTAACTTAAATATTGTAAAAAGTTCTATATCACATAATGTATCATATTTTCAAAAATTGTATTAGTTGAAATTAATATTTATTTAAATAAAAATCTGAGAATATAATATGATAATAATATTATTAATATTTGATATTTGTGTATTTAAAAGTTTAACAATAACTTTTTAATGATATAAAATTTCAATAATATATATTCAGTTGAATAGACTAAATTATCACAAAATTATAAAATTTAAACATTTAAATATAAGTAGAGTGTAAGTTGTTATTAAATGTAAGGTGTAAAATAGAAAACATCTATAAATGATTAAAATGTTGAATTTTAGTAAATGGTCGCAGTGTATTTAAAAAAAACCCTCTTATCTTTACTTATATAAAGTTTTTTATTTTTTTTTGAAATAATAACAAAAAATTTATAAAAAAATTACCATTAAAAATTCCCTAGAAGTAATTGTTCACATATTCAAAATAACACACACACACACACAAACGTACGCGCACACACACATACACACACACACACACATATATATATATATACATATATATATATATATATATATATATATATATATATATATATATATATACACACACACACACAAAAGTTAAACAAACAACCATTCTAAATTATGGAACCAAGGAACAAATCTTGGCCATTAGAAAGAAATTTGATCAGAGGCCAAAACATCATTCACATTAAAAGGTTGGACGCACATTCACTAGATCTTAACAAAAAAACCCACTTTTTTTTTTCTTATGACTAATCTTTTATAAAAAAAAAATCGACTTTACCGAACTTCATAATTTTTAGCCTCTTTCCATAGACATCCATACCGATATACTAAAACTAATTTTTTTTTTTCAAAAACTCACTTCCTTTGGTTAGCGTTTTTAATATTTAGGCTTATTTTTTATCGGAAAGAAAAGAATTTAATAGACCAATATTCATAATTATTTCGTACTCTTTAAATAAACATTCATATGGTTGTAAAAAAAAAAAAAAAAGAATAAATCGAAACTATAAACACATTTACACTTTGAATTTGACCATACTGTGTGAATCTGATTCAAAAAGTGTGAATCTGATCTGCATATAATTGTCTTTAGCATTCACAGTGTGAATAAATTCACTTGTGAATTTTACAAAACCAACTTTTAAGTTATTAAAACATTAAAATATTAGGAAATATTAGGAAATATACTTTGATTCATATGTAAATTTCACTAAATCAATTTGTAAATGCGAAAAACAAAATTATATGCAGGTCACGTTCACCGTGTGAATCAAATTCACGATATGAATCTATTTAAAGTGTGAATTTAGATTCACAATGTGAATCTGTTTTCCAGTATCAATGTGAATTGCCCGGAACGTGAACGTACCATGTTTTGGTACAATCGAATTGGCATGAGATTTGTGGCACTTCCAGCAAATTATGTAAATATGCTTTAATATAATTTCAAAAAAATAATAAATAAAATAAAAAATATATTAAAACGAAATGTGTACATTGAAAGAACACTACTAGCAGAAAACCAACCATAAACCTTCAATAACCTAACACCATTAATTAAATGACACTCAACATTTTTGTAACATCCTGATCTTTAGGTATTTTTAATTCTAACCGTAAATATTAAAGAATATTGCATTTTGACCCTTGGGTTTGAAAAAGTTTGCAAAAATGGCCCATAGTGGCATTTCGGTAATTTTGGCCAAGAATTAGTACGTTGAGCGTATGTTGTGTACGCTAGGTGTACTAGGACAGACCCTAGTATGTGGGAGTACACCACATACATAGGGCGTACATGGTTAACATTCAAACCCTAACATTTAGTGTTTCATCCATATACAAACATCATTATCTCTCGTTTCTCATTCCCTCGCTAGCATCCCTTTGAGAAAAACGACCCCCAATATTTATCCACCGTGAGAGGTGCTTGCCACGTACTCATTTGTGATTGGCTCAGGAAAGAGAAGCTCCATGAAATATTGAGTAGCAGCGGAAGTATCTTTGGTCATGAATCATCTTTCAGGAAGAGTAAGCGCAGTGGCTTCAGCATCATGATTGATTCTTTGACTTGGAGAACCTAAAGAAGTATTTGGAATAACTTTATCCACCATAGGAGTCGTAGGAGGCGCCAAAGGTGGTCTATACACAATATCTTCCTCTTTATCTGCAATAACAGCCTTCATACCTGAGCAAGAACCTGACACATCATTTGAAAACACATTAAATGATTTAAATAAAGAATCATAGTCAAATAACCAGTTAGGACCGACTCAGGCATCTGTCTCATTCTCTTCCAGCCGGCGCACATCGAAACATTCCACAATCTACTTGGTGTTCTTGTTGTATACACGATAAGTAGTGCGTGCAGCGTATCCCACAAAGTAGCAATCATCGGCCTTCGAGTTGAACTTGATGGGTTTCGAGCAATACATCATTCCTATGGTGTACATGCAAATCCTAATAGCTTTTGGATCTAGTTTGTCTAATGAACATGAAATTATCTAAAGCCATAAACCCTAGATCTAGCATACAATTAATCATATTAACATAAAATCGGGTTTAGATCTAAACTTTGATTGTTATAACAATCAATCCTTGGCTTCATAAAGCTTAGTGCAACAACTGTTGCACCTTTAATGGAGTTATAAACACCACTAAGCAACAAGATGAAGAAGAGAAGAGAGGGGAGGAACCAAAAACGGCTGGAAACCCTAATCCAAGTGTTGGCTACGTTTTTGGTGCATAGAGGGTCTTTATATACATGTAGGCTATTAGGGTTTACAACTAGGAAATCCTAATATGGCTGCTTAAGCCCTAAGCAGTCCATGGACTCGTTTAACATATCCCTTGGAAGAATTCCTTATGGGCTTCCTATAGAATTCGTCCAACTTATATTATTTAGGTAATCCATAGCCCAATAGCAATTATCTTATAATTACAAATCCACTCCCGTAAGTTTAATTAATCTCTATTAGCCACAAAATTAATTCTTGACTAATATTAATTAAACAATATGATTTTTCCTTTAATATATTATTCTCATAATATATTAATAAATCATAATTAAACCTTTCTCTCCTTAATTCATCCTACATATTGCTATGGTGAAGGCAACCCAAAAGAACCATGCTCATAATTGGGTCAAGTACATAACAAAATAGTTATGGACTTAGACACTAATCCAACAGTCTCCCACTTGGATAAGTATAATAACTATTTTTCGTATGACTTCAGAACCTGATCAGCAATCGTAGCTTTCAAAAGCCGTTGTCAACTCTGATCTTTTCAGATAGTGTGTCCTTTAGATAAGAGATTATATATTCCTCCATTCTCAAGATATCATATAGACATAAGACATGAATTTCAATCATTCTCTCTATACTGTTTGCCGACTTCCGATTTATGACGACTGACAACAGACAACAATTGAACACATCAACTTAGTTCTGGCTTGGCCAAGTGCTTAGGTGTCTTCACTAAATCATCGAGGGGCCCACAGATATCACTTTAATCCCACTTTGGGTAAAAGGAATGGATAAACCTCAACTCAAATGCTCGCTTGCATTTATTGTTTGAATCACACACAACAATAAGTTTTATAACACCAAGTTACTGGTGCGTTTTCTTATTATCAATGTGCAACCGACCAACAAATAACAACTCACACGTCTCGGTTTCAAGAATATACAATATTATCGACTCACAATCACTAGTGATAAATCTATGAAGTGATCCATGTGAATACTCTAATCTTATCAAAGCACTCATGAACCTTGCAGCAAACTTGTGCTATGTCTAAACTCTTCATGACAATTTTCCTTCATAATTACTTCCAACGTATGATCGACTGTGGAGGTTCGAATAACCCAGTTATTCGGGAAGTCAAAACATGCAAAGTGAAACACAACAATAATACTTAATCCTATATGGCCCCAAACTTGTGGGAGTAAATAAAATACTTTTGTTTAAACACCATATTGATTACTCATTATTCATTTTTACTGTTTCAGAAAATCAACTTATTACTCAAATTACAACAATAGCTGTCCCATCTAACCACACTCATAATCCTTTACCACATCTAACCACTGACGTTGCCGCATGTTCAGATTCGGCTGATCCATGAGGTACTTCAAACTCCTGTGATCCGTGTAGATGGTACAACGAACCTCATAGAGGTAATGTCACCAAATCTTGAGGGTGAACACCACTGCCCCCAGATCTAAATCGTGAGTTAGATAGTTAGCCTCGTGAGGCTTCAACTGTCTCGAGGCATAAGCTATCACATGCCCTCACTGCATCAACACTGCTCCCAAACCTGTGATCGAAGCGTCACAGTAGACTACAAAGTCATCCACTCCTTTTGGCAGGGTAAGAATCGGTGCCTCGCACAATCGCCATTTGAGGGTCTCAAATGCTGCCTGCTGCTCAGGCCCCCAGCTAAACGCCACCGACTTCTTGGTCAATCGGGTGAGCGTAATTGCTATCTTCGATAAATCCTGGATAAATCTCTTGTAATACCCTGCCAAACGTAGGAAGCTTCGAATCTCAGATGTAGACCTCAAGACCTCCCACTGCATCACGACCTCAATCTTGGCCGGATCTACCAATATACCCTTTTGGTTAACAAGGTGCCCTCCTCAAGTCTCGCGCAACCAGAACTTGCACTTGGAGAACTTTGCGAAAAGTCTCACCCTCCTCAAGGTCTCAAGCACCTCCCTCAAGTGCTCCTCATGCTGCTCCTGAGTCTTGGAATACACTAAAATATCATCAATGAACACTATCATGGACTGATCCAGCATCGGTCTGCACACGCAGTTCCTGAGGTCCATGAACGCGGCTGGAGCGTTGGTGAGCCCAAACGGCATCACCACGAACTCATAATGACCATAGTGGGTCCTAAAAGCGGTCTTTTGCACATCCTCATCCCTGACCCGCATCTGGTGAAATCCAGAGCGTAAATTAATATTGGAAAACCAAGATGCTCCCTGAAGCTGGTCAAACAAATCATCTACCCTCATAAGGGGGTAATGATTCTTCGCCGTCACCTTGTTCAACTACCGGTAATCTATACACATACGGTGCGACCCGTCCTTCTTCCACACAAACATGATCGAGGCTCCCCATGGTGAACTGCTCGACCTGATAAATCCTTTGTCTAGCAGCTCCTGCAGCTGCATAGACAACTCCTGCATCTCGGGAGGAGCCAGCTGACACAGTGCCTTGGCTATCGGAGCCGCACCGGAACCAGATCAATCTTGAACTCAACCTGTCTCTCATGACGTATACCAGGAAAATCCTCTGGAAATACATCTGGGTACTTCGCACCAATGGTACATCATCAAATGTCACCTTACCATTCTCACGGGCATCCATAACATAGGCGATGTACCCCGCACATCCCTGCTGGAAGTAGTTCCTCGCTCTTGCTACTGAACAAAGAATCGATCCACGCTTTGGCCTCTCGCCTTGAATCACTAACTCTCCCTCACTAAGAGTGCGAACCCTTACGAACTGCAGCCCACAATCAATCACTTCCCCATTGGGGCTCAACCAATCCATACCCACTATAACTTTATTCCCTCGCAGGGGAATACGAACCAAATCCATTGAGAACTGCTCGTCAAATAACCGCAACGAACACCCCCTATATACTCTCGCGACCCTAACGGTCCTGTCATCATCTATCTCAACCTCAAGTGGGCACTCCAGCTCCCCTGGAGCTCTGCTAAACCGCTTGCTAAGCATAAGCGAGACAAATGATCGGGTAGCCCCTGAGTCAAACAATATTGTAGCTGAAATGTCGTTTACTAAGAACGACCCTATACACAAACACATAACCATAAGAAACTATCAATACTAAAACAGAGATAAGAGGAAAATTCATACCTATCACCACGTAAGGAGTCACTCACGCCTCCTCTGTTGTCATCGAAAATGCTCTACTCTTCGCCACTAGCACCTCAGCCCGACCCATACGACCGTCTGTAATCCTCAATGTTGCAGGGGTAGGTGCCACCACCTTCCCAGCTGCTGCTAAGCTACGCCACTGGGACCTCTTATGGCCCCTCTGATTGCACTGAAAGCAAATCAGATCAGATGATGAGGTGGGAGTCATAGTAGTAGTAGTTGTACAATCCTTGCTCATGTGCCCAGTCCGACCACACTTGTAGCAGCTGGAATTTCCTGCCTTGCACACTCCATCGTACAACCACCCACACTTACCACACCGACTGTGGCTCTGCTGTCCCTTAGATCTGTGATATGATACCTTGGGCTTTTTTCCCAAACTCCTTGTGCCAGATACCACCTCTGGCTTCCTCTTCCTCTCTATCTCTAAATAAATCTCCCTCTCACGAGCCCTCACAATCATGTCGTTCAACGTTTTACAACTTGATTGGCTCACAAACTATCTGATATCACTCCTGAAAATCTCATGGTATCTGGCCTTCTTCATTTCCTCATCTGTTCCATACTGAGGAACGAGAAGAGCTCTCTCCCTAAGCTTGGCGGTAATCTCCGCCACTGTCTCTGTTGTCTGCTGGAGATCCTGGAACTCCCTACCAATCTACTGCACCTCAATGGTTGGTGAAAACTCCACTCTAAATTTGGTCGTGAAATCAGCCCAATTCATCGCATCAAGGGTTGCGTCATCCCCGATGCCATGTCCGACCACCTCCCACCAATCACCTGCCCTACCCTTCTGAGGATAGGATGCAAGTCGGTCATTGATATTCTGGAGCTCCACAAGCTCTGAAATCCCTGAAGGTCAAAGTATGTGCCCCCATCAAGGCCGCCATCTCAGTACGGAAGGCACTCAACCTCTCATCAAGAATCTCTAGAATGCCCTCCTTGACCATACTAAAGATCACAGGAGTCTAGTCTAGTATGATGCATTTGATCTCTGAGGAGATGAACTCCTTAGTATGATCATCCAAATGCTCGGTCCCCAAGCCTGAACCTGATCCCTCTCCGGCACCTGAACTGTCGCCTGCTGGTCTAGGGCGCAAAACCACCATTTTGAAACATAATGTAACAATGTTAGAAACACTGATATAACTAGAAAGATCACATCTACTATAAGTTCCCTGGTCTCGTCTTAGCCTTCCCTGATTTGAGTACGGATCCTCTGCTTTCAGTAGTATGGGCCCCTAGAACCTTCCACATCTATCCGTACATTCCTCAAGAACTACCTTGACTCAACCAAATCCCTTCTACTACTACTACTACTACTACTGATCTCTTGCTAATCTCTGATGGGTTTTGAGCATTCTAACACTTCCTAAGTGTACATGCAACCCTAATAACCTTGGATCTATGTTTGTCTAATTTGTCATGCAAAGTTGATTTCCAAGGTTATATTCCTATCTAGCATACATGGGGAACAATTTTAACATAAAGTATAGATAGAATAACTTACCTTGTTGTTGCTTGTGTTCCTTGAAACCTTGTGAGCCTAGCACCCCAAGTGTGATGCCTCAAATGCTTCACACAACACCAAATGCTCTTGGAAGAACTTATGAGAGAATACTCACTTCACAAAATCGGCCAAGCCCTCTATATTCTTAGTGTGTAGCCGATTTGGGAGGAGATCATATTACTTATATAGTGTTGACACACCTAGGGTTAAACCCTAATGTGTCATGACTCTTCATTTCCATGACCCATGGGTTTGTAACTCCCATGGAGCATCCATGGAGCATCCTATGGGTGGAACCCAACTTGATGATCCATGGAGCCTTTTAGCCCACTATACAAGATATGGATGATTTACTTAATCAACCCATATATTTAATTAGTTATCTTTTTTGATCACTTAATTAATTCTAAATTAATTCTTGATCAAACTAATCAAATAATATTATTAATATATTAGAACTTATAATATATTAATAATCTCCAAGCGTTATTTCTCTCTTTTAGTCTATCCAATTGCATGGTGCCATGCAACCCAAATGGACCATGCCGGGTCGGGTCAAGTACATACCAGAAATAGTTATGGACTTAGACACCTTATCCAACAGTCTCCCACTTGGATAAGTCTAGTAACTATTACTGCAAGTATGACTTCAGGAACCGATTGGCAATCGTAGCTCTTTACAAGGTTTCTCGAAACTTGAGAAGATGATGGTACGCCATTTAAGATAAGTGATCATATAATCCTCTGTTCTAGATATCAGTCGGACAAATACATGGAACAATGTCTTACTTATTGTCCAACATTTGTTTCCCGATTTCCGATTTGTTTGACAAAGAACTTCATTGAACACATCAATTTAGTTCTGACCGGGCCCGGTACATAGGTCAAAACAAAATCATCGAGGGGCCCAGATATCAGCTTCTAATCCAAGAAGGAACAGATAAACTTCGACTCATATGTTTGTTCTACTACTCATTGAATTACACATAAGAGCACGATTTTATAACATCGAGTTACCAATGCGTTTTTCGTACAATCAATGCCTAACCAACTTGTAAGTAACAAATCATATCTCTAGGTTTAAAGACTTATATGATATTACCGTCTCACGATCACTCGAGATAGAATTCCATGAAGTGATTCCAGTGAGCGTGGGTTGAGTCTAATGCTCAGAACTTATGAGCACTCATGATTGTTGTAGCCTTGTCCCAGACCTTCTACAACCAAACATGACAGTCTTGATTCATACCTACTTCCGACATATGACCGACTGTGGAGGTTTGAATAATGTGTTATTCCAAACAAAATTATTCTGGAAGTCAAAACATGCAAAAGAAATATAGTAAACGATCGACAAGAGATAGCAACACTTTACTCATAAATAAAACACTTTTATTCATCATCAAATGTCAATTACACTTTACAAATTTCGAGATTATCTAACTACTAAATCTAATATCATCCTTCAGCCCTATGCTCCGAGCATGCTGGAGATGCTTAATCCGAGTCAGTCCCTTCGTGAGAGGATCTGCCGGATTCTCATCTGATGATATCCTCTTTGCCACGAGGAGTCCTTCTTCGATCCGATGTCTGATGAAATGGTATTTTCTGTCGATGTGTCTGGATCTCCCGTGATCCTTTGGTTCCTTGGCTAAGGCAACAGCACTTTCACTATCACAGAAAATTTCCATTGGCTCTTTAATAGCTGGTACAACTCCAAGGTCTCCAATGAAGTTTCTCAGCCATAATGCCTCCTTTTCCGCTTCGCTAGCTGCAATATACTCTGATTCACAAGTAGAATCTGCCACTGTCTCTTGCTTGGAACTCTTCCAAGAAATTGCTCCTCCATTTAGGGTAAAGACCCAGCCCGACTGAGAGCGGAAGTTATCCCTATCAGTCTGAAAGCTAGCATCACTATACCCTACAACTCTCAAGTTATCACTCCCACCGAGGGTAAGGACCCAGTCCTTAGTCCTTCGTAGGTACTTGAGAATATTCTTTACCGCAATCCAGTGTGCCTTGCCAGGGTTCCCCTGAAACCTGCTAACCATGCTCAAGGCAAAGGCTACATCAGGTCGAGTACACGTCATAGCATACATGATCGAACCTACAGCTGAAGCATAAGGTATTCGACTCATTTCTGCTATCTCAGCCTCAGTGCTAGGGCTTTGTGTCTTACTCAGCTTGGCGCTACTCTGGATGGGCAACTCTCCTTTCTTGGAGTCTTGCATTCTGAATCTCTTCAGAATCTTCTCCAAGTAGGTACTTTGACTAAGTCCAATTAGTCTTTTACTCCGATCTCTCAAGATCCTTATCCCCAAAATATAGGCAGCTTCACCAAGGTCCTTCATAGCGAAACACTTTCCAAGCCAGGACTTTACTTCCTGCAGGGTTGGAATGTCGTTTCCTATGAGTAGTATGTCATCCACATACAATACCAAAAAGCTAACTATACTCCCACTAGCCTTGACATATACACAAGATTCATCTTCACTCCTAGAAAAGCCAAATTCCTTGACCTTTTCATCAAAGCAAAGATTCCATCTGCGAGGTGCTTGCTTTAATCCATAAATGGATTTCTCAAGCTTACACACTCTATTAGGGCACTCGTTACTGACAAAACCCTCTAGCTGACTCATGTAAACATCTTCAGCCAACTTCCCATTAAGGAAAGCGGTTTTGACATCCATTTGCCAAATTTCATAGTCATGAAATGCGGCTATGGCTAACAGAACCCGAATAGACTTAATCTTGGCTACCGGAGAAAATGTCTCATGATAGTCCACTCCAGGAATTTGAGAGAAGCCCTTTGCAACCAGTCTAGCCTTGTAAGTGTGTACTTTACCATCCATGTCGGTCTTCTTTTTGAAGACCCATTTGCACCCTACAGTCTTTCGACCTGGTACATTCTCAACCAAGTTCCAAACTTGATTGTCATACATGGATTGTATCTCGCTATCCATAGCCTCTTTCCATTTGGCAGACTCGGGGCCCGCCATGGCTTCCTCGTAGCTGTTAGGGTCATCTTGACTTACTAGTGTCTCATCACTAATAAGTGTCTCACCTTCTGCAGTAATATGAAATCCATAGTAATGCTCAGGTGCACTCCTAACTCTCATGGAACGCCTCAGAGGTACAGATTCGTCAATTGGCTCAACAGGAGTTTCCTCCTCAATTTGAGGGCTAGAGTTTGAAGTTCCTTCACCACTTGACTCTTGAATTTCTTCAAGATCAACTTGCCTCCCACTGTCTCTTTGGCTTATAAAGTCTCTTTCTCGAAAGACTCCTCTTCTTGCTACAAAGACCACATTGTCACTAGGTCTGTAGAAGAGGTAACCAAAGGATTGTTGTGGGTAGCCGATGAAAATACACCTCTCGCTTCGGGGTTCGAGCTTATCATGAGTCTCGCGTCTCACGAAAGCCTCGCAGCCCCAAATCTTGATGTGGTCTAGTTTAGGTACTTTACCAGTCCACATCTCGTGAGGAGTTTTGGCAACTTTCTTTGTAGGGACTAGATTGAGGATATGGGCGGCAGTCTCTAAGGCATACCCCCAGAATGAGATTGGTAGCGAAGCTCGACTCATCATGGAACGAACCATTTCCAACAAGGTTCGATTACGCCTCTCAGCCACACCATTCAACTGCGGTGTCCTGGGAGGTGTCAATTGTGAGACAATCCCACATTCCTTTAGATAGTCGAGGAACTCTGAACTAAGATACTCACCACCTCGATCGGATCGAAGCATCTTAATGTTCCTGCCCAATTGATTCTCGACTTCCTGTTTAAATTCCTTAAACTTCTCAAAAGTCTCTGACTTATGCTTGATTAAGTAGACATATCCATATCTACTGTAATCATCGGTAAAAGTCAAATAATAACGATTAGCATCCCTTGTGGCATGTTTGAATGGTCCACACACATCCGTGTGTATAAGGTCCAACAAACCTTCACCCCTTTCACATGAGCCTGTGAAGGGTGACTTTGTCATTTTTCCAAGTAAGCATGATTCGCAACTATCGTTTGACTTTAGGTCAAACGACTCCAAGACTCCATCCTTTTGGAGTTGGCCTATGCGTTTCTTGCTTATATGTCCAAGACGACAATGCCATAATGATGCTTTATCCAAGTTATTATTATTAGTAGAATCAATACACAAAACATTATTTCCTAAGTTATCTACAATAGATACAGCTTCATACACACCATCACAAGGTAATGCTTTAAAATAAAGTACATTATTAAAGAAAGCATTAATCGAACCAACTTCATTATCAAACGAAAAGGTGAAACCTTGTTTGTACAATGCATGAAAGGAAATAATATTTCTAGCCATTTCTGGCGAATAACAACATTTATTCAAATCTAAATTTAACCCACTACTTAGCGATAAAGTATAAACTCCAATCTTGGTGACAAGTGTAACTTTCCTATTCCCCATGATTAAGTTTATTCTTCCTTGCTCCACATTCTCACTTCTTCCTAGTCCCTGCAAGTCACAACAAATATGAATACCGCAACCTGTATCAAGGACCCAAGATTTCGAATGGGATGAGTTATTAGTAATGATAGTGTAAATACCTGCATGGTTGGGTTTGACTTTCCCATCCTTTACATCTTGCTGGTACTTTGGGCAGTTCCGCTTCCAATGAGCTTTTTCATGGCAATAGAAGCATTCAGCCTCTTTTGGGTCAGAAGAAGGAGTAATGAAACCTTTCTTGGTTCCACTTGAAGAAGAGCCATCAAGGGTCCGAGCCTTGGTACCCTTTGAAGATCTCTTTCTCTTCCTCCCTCGACTTTGCCCGATTGCCAAGACCGGAGTTGAGTCTGGAGTAGGAGTGATAGCAACCAACTTCCCCTTAAGACCTGTTTCTGCGGTCTTGAGAAGTCCCTGAAGTTTGCTGAGGGTGACCTCTTCCTTGTTCATGTGATATGTCATGCGGAATTGATCATAGCACGATGGTAAGGAGTGCAAAATGATATCTATTGCAAGCTCCTCAGGGAAGTTCACATTGAGCTTCAGCAACCGATCCACATACCTTTGCATTTTCTGCATGTGGCTCGTGACGGACTCTCCGTCCTTCATCATGGTTGTTATCATGGAGCAGATGACTTCGTACCTCTCTTGTCGTGCACTTTGATGGTATCTTTCCATCAAATCTTGGTGCATTTCATAAGGGTAGAAGTCTTCGTAAGACTTTTGGAGTTCAGCTGTCATGGTGGCTAACATGATGCAAGCCACCTTGGTTGCATCTCTTTCATGAGTATGAAAGTCAGCAATCTCCTGGGGAGTTGCAGTGGACTCGTCAATTTCCTTAACCTCCTTGTCAAGGACATATTCTTTGTCCTCGTAGCGGGTAATCATCCTGATGTTTCTGATCCATTTATTGAAGTTGGATCCATCAAAGGTGACTTTCCCACACAGACTCATAAGAGTAAAGGAGCCATTAGGATTCGAGCCAGAAGCATTATTTGAAGACATCTGAAAGAGAAGAACAAGTTTAGTATAGATTTAAGAGAGTCCTTAATAAAACACCCAAATGTAATATTAAGGCTAGGATCCAATCACAATATAATATAACTTAGAAGAGGTATGCCGTAATCTAAGCTATACCATATTTGAAAGGTAGGTGAATGACGATTCACCAATTTTCACCACGAAAACCGAAATATTAGATATTTAGTTTTTTATTGGTTTTAGAAATTCCTAGATTCTTTGAGATCCAATGAACTTTTCAAAGGCATGTTTCAATCTCGAGAGTGCCCTCCATGTTTTGTGACTGGGATGCCGAGGATCACAAAACGAGGTGTGAAGTAACCATGCAAATCACTTGGTACCCTTAAAGTTTATCACTCAATCGATGTGCCGGTAAACCACACACGCTCCACCGATACTATAATAAACCTTAAGTCACCCTTTACCTACCTTGTTAAGTCCAAGTTAGTGTGCCGGTTAACCACACACGCTCCACCAACGACTCAGACAATTTCATGGATTAGCACCTTATTCACATTTTTCCTAAAGTAACTAAGATTGGGAATTTAATAAACATTTAGTTACTTTATATATTCATCATACTTTGAATGAGAATTTATAAGTCCTTGTCTTACCCGTTCGGCTAACGACCCTCCACCAGTCAAGCAAGCGGTGGGTGAGAATATACACCCATTAAGTCACCATTTTATAGGCAACAACCTTATACCCACCTTATAGACCGGCTTCGTGAATGAGGCGTACTAGCGGTAAGACGACTTGTTCTTATACATATATATATATAATTATTAAATCATCGTAATATAAGTATAAAGGTTGAATTTTAACTTTTAAAATTCTAGGGGTTGGAACTAAAGTTTTAACTTAACTTTACTTGTTCCAAAACTTGAGGGCAAGTTTTGTAACTTTCAAAACTTTTCATTTCTTGTAACTTATGAGTTTAATAGAGTCATAAAATGAAGACTCTTCATTTTTACAACTCTTGTGTTTTCTTAATGGTTTTAACTCAAGTGTGACTCTTGGTTTTCCATAACTTAAGGATAAGTTATGAACTCCATTAAAACACATTATGATCAAGAATTAAACTACCAAATAGGTTACAAATAATTCCTATGATCATCTAAAACATCATAAGAACAAGAACATGAATATGTACACAATAAAAAATTACATAAAACTTTGTAATTTTGATAACTAGTTGTTGTAAATGAATTAGCAAGACATTACACCACCAAAAACAAGTTTACATTTACTAAAACAGTTTAGGGTAATGTTTCTAATTCATTTTCCAGCAACTGAATCGAAATTCTGCACTCATTCGACCCTACTCGCCGAGTTGGTTGAAGATACACATGGACTCGACGAGTCCCCCCTATGGACTCAACGAGTCCGTTCGCAGACAGCAAATTTTCGATTCTGTTTTCAACTTTTAAGCACAAATAAGAACAAACAAGCCTAGGCTCTGATACCACTGATGGGTTTTGAGCATTCTAACACTTCCTAAGTGTACATGCAACCCTAATAACCTTGGATCTATGTTTGTCTAATTTGTCATGCAAAGTTGATTTCCAAGGTTATATTCCTATCTAGCATACATGGGGAACAATTTTAACATAAAGTATAGATAGAATAACTTACCTTGTTGTTGCTTGTGTTCCTTGAAACCTTGTGAGCCTAGCACCCCAAGTGTGATGCCTCAAATGCTTCACACAACACCAAATGCTCTTGGAAGAACTTATGAGAGAATACTCACTTCACAAAATCGGCCAAGCCCTCTATATTCTTAGTGTGTAGCCGATTTGGGAGGAGATCATATTACTTATATAGTGTTGACACACCTAGGGTTAAACCCTAATGTGTCATGACTCTTCATTTCCATGACCCATGGGTTTGTAACTCCCATGGAGCATCCATGGAGCATCCTATGGGTGGAACCCAACTTGATGATCCATGGAGCCTTTTAGCCCACTATACAAGATATGGATGATTTACTTAATCAACCCATATATTTAATTAGTTATCTTTTTTGATCACTTAATTAATTCTAAATTAATTCTTGATCAAACTAATCAAATAATATTATTAATATATTAGAACTTATAATATATTAATAATCTCCAAGCGTTATTTCTCTCTTTTAGTCTATCCAATTGCATGGTGCCATGCAACCCAAATGGACCATGCCGGGTCGGGTCAAGTACATACCAGAAATAGTTATGGACTTAGACACCTTATCCAACAATCTCATCCTAGGATTAACCTAGGGTAACCACCAACCCACTCTCTGAAATTAGATTCATAAGAAGTCCCCGCTTTATTCCCCTAACTAGCTCGCGAATACTATTACATATTACTAAGGCTAGATAATTCTTCGAATGAGAGATCCTACCCTATAATGGTTGGACTCATACGAGAGATACGAAATAGAGCTAAACCTAACCTTCTAAAATTATTTAGTCCTTACAATATGTACCTTATCATATTCGTTTACTAGTTAGTGAATGACAACTAGAACTCCTAAAAGCACAAAGCAAGCAACATTCGGGCATTGAGTACACATAATCAAGCATATACTACTCTGGCTATCATACTGACTGATCTGTACTAGCATGTACTTCTCAATAAGCTGGTACACATATAATAAGCACATAAGACATCCTTCTTGGATCCTTAGCCCTAAACTAGCATGCAGTTCTCATAAAGCTGATACATATATAATAGGCACATAAGGCATCCTTCCTAGATCCTTAGTCCTAATCTAGCATGCAGTTCTCATAAAGATGATACTCATATCATAACATTGACTAGTATCGGTAATTTAGGAGTACTTACTTGAGCTCGGCTGATCGCATGCACCACACCCCTTTTCTCCTTTTAAAACTCTTTTCTCTTTTAAGTTTCTTTTTCGAAAATTTCTTTCGAAAATGTTTTTCTTTTGAAAACCTTATACCATTTCCTTAGTTTGAGTTCAGACACGCCCAAAAGTGTGTCTGAATCCCTCAAACCAAGGCTCTGACACCAACTTGAAACATCCCAAAAATACAAGCCAAAAATTTCATTTGAAAATATTCCTAAAACCATAATATTCAACATCATATAGAAAAACATAATTCATGTATCTCAAGATATTATAAAATATGTCTCATATCACATCAAATGTCAAAATCATGTCAAATATCAGAGTCTAGCTCCCACGCTAAAACTTTGGTGGGTGCCATGCCATCATCCCGAGCCCTTTCCCTTGCTAGCTGAAGTACGTGCAACCAAAACTGAAACTGTAAGCACAAAGCTTAGTGAGCTCCCCCAAACTGCCACATACCATAAAATAATATATAAAGCACATACTGGGCCTTGCCCACTGCATCAGACTGAATCCCAGAACTGACTAGGGCCTCGCTCTCTACATCAGACCGAAGTCCGGAATTGACTAGGGCCTCACCCTCTGCATCGGACCGAAGTCCGGAACTGACTAGGGCCTTGCCCTCTGCATCAGGACGAAGTCCGGAACTGACTAGGGCCTTGCCCTCTACATCGGACCGAAGTCCGGAATTGACTAGGTCCTCGCCCTCTGCATCGGACCAAAGTCTGGAACTGACTGAACATAGCATAATATAATCGTAACATATAACAATAACACATATATTGCATACTGCATCAGACCGCAGTCTGGAACACATAACACATAGACATGCCTGAATCACAAAGACATCAAGCATATTGAACTACTTCTCGAGACCACCCCGGCATCGGACCACAGTCTGGAACTACTACTATCTAAGCGGGTCAGCATTGTGGCCGTAGACCCGTTCCTATTGGAAGGAAACTCGCCTTGAAGAACTTACCGTTGAAAATCCAAGTAAAGGATCTGTGGCTGCTGTCCCGGCTGCTCTCCGACTATTATGACTAGTAAAACGCTTAATCAAAACGAGGATCCTTTTGTGGGTGAAATGACTATTTTACCCCTGCTATGGTGTGGGTCATAACCAAGGCCTAAACCCTTTTCATCTTTCTAAGTCCACTAATGGCCCACCAAAGGACCACTAATAGCCCCTATTTTTTCTAAATTAGGCCTAACTCCTTATATGGCCCTACTTAAGCCCAAAAAATGCCTTTGGCCCATACTATGACTCCTGCTGGCCCACTAAGGCCCAAAGTCCAAATACAACCCACACCAAGGCCCAAATACCCAAGGTACAAACTCACTGAGTTACGCGAGGCGTACTCTGAAGTACGCTTAGCATAACTGTTTGATGGCGAGTACGTTGGGCGTACTCCCATTTACGCTCATCGTAATACCCTGTTAAGTCCTTTCTCTATTAAGTTCTTAATATTCTGAGTCAGAAGCTACAAACTTAGATCTAATTCTTATTCCATGCATTAAACCACAAAGTTGCTTACTTGATGGCTTACATTACTCACATAAGCTCAAACTCTAAAAACAATAATCTATTTCCATGGAAAGGGCTAGATCTCATGCATGGCTTCATGAAATCCTCAAACATTGAAACTTTATTGCTAAGAAAGTGTTTTGAGCTTCAAGGATGGAAACCCCAAGCTCAAAAACGGATTCACAACACCAAGGTCCAACCTTTGGACCTAAAGAGGTCCAAAACTCCCATAACCCTAGATCTAGAATATGAGGAAGAAAGTTAAGTGTTATATACCTTCTTTTGTGACAAATAGGTGAGCTTAGTCCAAATCCTTAAGCTCAAGCTTCTTCTCCAACCTTTCCTTTCCTTCTTCACAACTTTCTTTCACTAAAAACACTCACAAATGCAACTTCACACAACGAAAAAGGGTAAGAATAAGTTAGGGTTTTCTTGTGGGTGAGGAGGCTGATAAGAAAACAGGGGAGGCTATAATGGAGTTTATATAGCTCTTAAACCCTTAAATTAGGGTTTTCCTTATCTGTTCATGTACGTTGCACGTACACTTTAGTATGCTGCATGTATGTGTGCGCTCCCCCGATTCTAAATGCGACCCATTACGCCCCGCATATGCCCAGGCTACACCCAACGTAAGTCTTCTGGGCGGCCCAAGTCTTTGTCCAAGTGCATGAGTCCAATCCAATGCTCCTATTATCCATACTTGGCCCACTTATAATTTAAGAAAATTAAATAATTAATACCTCGAAAGTCAATCGTTACAAAAGGATAGTTGGCATTAATATGATCAACCTGCTCATAGTGATAACATATCTTACTGGTCAGTGTGGGGACCTATTGGCGACAATCCTTGGTATAATGCCTATCCTTACCACATTTGTGGTACCTAAACGAAGAACGAAAATAACCCTCGTGAACCTTGCCGCAATTGCGAAGAGTACAACCCCACTGACTCACAAATATCACATCAGTAGCCTTAAACGGCTTCACTATAGTATGCAACTGCATATGAGCCTGACTTTTCTCCCTCGTCTGGAGCTCCATATCGATCTCCCGCTTCCTAGCAGCCTCCTGTAACTCCAAAAGTGTACCATAATGCTAAGTAAACACATACTGGCGGATGTTTGTCTAGAGCGTGCTCAAGTACCGGGTCATCTGAGCTTGCTCAAAAGCAGAAAACTTAAGACAAAACATAGCTCTCTTTCTAAATATCTTGGTGATCTCAGTGACTGACTCCATCCCCTGCCTCAAATCTAAATACTCATGGGCTAGTCTCTCCTTCTTAACCAATGGAACATATCTCGTGTGGAACATCTCAGATAACTACTCCCATGAAATAGTATCCCTCTGCTCCAAAGTATATGAGCTAGTAACCATACTCCACCAATCCTTCGCCCCAAACCTGAGAAGGTTCAGGGTGCACTTCACCTTCTGGTCGGCTGCACAGGAGCAATTAAAGAAATATCCCTCGACATCAGACAACCACCTCATAACAATGATCAGATCCTGAACCCCATCAAACACTGGGGGATTCGTATTGTCGAAGTCCCGATACTGGAAAGGTCTATCTCCACGAACCCCAGTGTCCGCAACGATCGTGGTAGCTGTAGCAAGAACAACCTTAGTAAGAGCAGCATATTGGTCATCAAAGTGTTCAATTATGGCAGTCTTTATAGAACCAAATAGCTCTGGTATCTACCCCTAGATAACAGTAACAACGTTAGAAGAAATCAATGCCCTAATGTCATCATCAGACAACCCCAACCAATCCTGGCCACTCGACCCAGCTGCTGTCTCGAATCTCCTCGTGACCACCATACTTAAAATAAACAAAAAAAACCACATATTAGGCGCATTGCATACTATATGAGCTATTCTAAACAACAAACTCTAGGGGTTGTGACTTCTCTGATAAGTGTACAAGTCCTATGCTTCTAGTAGTACGGGCCCATACTACCTTCCGCACATACCCGTATTTGTCTCAAAAGATCATCACAATGACCCTATCAGCACACAATAGAATACGCATACATCCTATTCTCACTCCCTAGAGAAAGGCTAGAAATTCCTCAACTGGTCGGCTGCTTACACATAACCCACCCATGAAACTTCCAACACCCCTGCATCACTCGTGTGTGCTAATCATACATAACGCTAGATCCTATAGATAGTCGGATACCTGATTCTACACTAATCCCTTCCTCAAACAAGAACAGGAAATAAAGCTAAACCAAACATTCTCATGCTATAGAGTCTTATTTATGTACAACTATGATGTATACACTAAGAAACTACAATGACGATGTCAATTCCATACTAGAAAGAATCCTAAGCTTTCAGGAATCAGTTATCAGGCAATTCTATCATCCAATACATGTTGGTGATTTGTTGTCATCAATATTATTTAAGTGTAATGGGATTACTTTTGTTGACCAAAGGTGATCTTGATAAATATTAAACAAGTAAGGAAGGTGTGGAGTACACACTCGTTTAAGTTTGATAAATACCGGGGGGGGGGGGGGGGGGGGCGGGCAGCGCCCCTGGGAGTGGGGCCCAAGGGGCAGCAACCCCTCGCACGGTCCAAGAGGCAGAGCCCCTGCCAGGTCAGTGCAGAAATGTTTTATAAAGGGTATGTTGCTATATAAAAAATGCATCAGAAAATCGTATTTTCAGAGAATTGACCATTGCTTGACTCTTATCCAAACTTCCGTTTTATGTCAGTTTTTACAGTTTATGACAGTTTGAAACTGTCATATGACAGTTTTCAGACAAAGATCATAAATTCGGTTTTTGGTCTCATTTTCTGGTACAGACGAAATCATCATCAAAGCATTCTAAATTCTTGTCTCTTTGAGTCTTATCCGATTTAAGAATATTAGGAGTGCCACCCAAATGCTTTAATCTGAAAGTGTTTTACACAATTCTCAGAATTCCAAGACTTACTATACCCCAATTTCTAACAAAGATTAAAGCATTTCTGTGATCATGAAAAGTGGTGATTCTCTGAAGGAAATGACTAGTAAATTTGAAAAACTGAACAAGTTTGAAGGGCAAGATTTTCCAAGATGGCAGAAGAAGATGAAGTTTCTCCTTACCACTCTGAAAGTGGTGTATGTTCTGAGTACACCCATGCCAGTCTTACCAGAATCTGTTGAAGATGAACCTTTGGAGGCAACAAGAAGAAGATCAAAGTGGGGAAATGATGATTACATATTTCGTGGTCATATTCTCAATGGTATGCATGACTCTCTTTTTGATCTCTATCAAAATTTCAAATTTGCAAAAGAACTATGAGATTCTCTTGAATCCAAGTATATGGCTGAAGATGCTTCTAGCAAGAAGTTTCTTGTCAGTAACTTTATGGGTTACAAGATGATTGAATCCAGGCCTATTATGGAACAATACCATGAAATGTTAAGGATCCTGGGATAGTTTGCTCAACACAATCTGAAAATGGATGAAGCCATTGTTGTGGCTGTGATCATTGACAAACTGCCCCCTTCCTGGAAGGATTTTAAAAACAATCTGAAACATAACAAAGAGGATTTGACTTTGACTCAACTTGGAATCCATTTACAGATTGAAGAGTCCTCAAGTACTCAAGAACTTGATAACAATCCCAAAGGTAAGAACCAAGTTGGTTCCTCTTCTGTGAACATGGTGGATGGAGAAGGATCAAAGAATCAAAAGAAGTCTAATGGAAAAAGGAAGTTTAGAGGAAAGGATGACAATTATTCCAAAAAGAAGGCTAAAGTGGTGTGTTCGAATTGTAACAAACCGGGTCACTTCAAGAAAGATTGTTGTTTGCGTAAAGTGAACAAGGATGATGCAGGACCAAGTGGATCCAAGGATCCAGAAAAGCAACAAGGTCAGAATTCTTTTTTCATGCAGAATTTTAACTAAATTCAAAATTATATTTCTGTGATTTCTGAAGTATTTTATGCGCAGAATGATAATCTTGCGTGGTGGGTTGATTTTGGAGCAACAAGTCATGTTTGCAAAGATCTATATTGGTTCAAGGACTTTCAACCAATTGATGATGGGTCTGTTGTGAAAAATGGGAAATGTTGCAACTGAACCAATCAAGGGAATAGGATCTGTTTTACTTACTTTTACTTCTGGGAAATGTTTTTGTTTGAACAATGTTTTATATGTTCCAGGGATTCGTAAGAATCTCATGTCTGAAATTGTATTAAATAATTGTGGTTACAAACAAGTGTTAGAAAGTGACAAGTATATCTTGTCAAGACATGGTTCTTTTATGGGATTTGGCTATATATGTAATGGAATGATTAGGCTTAATATTAATTATCCTTCTAGTGATAATTCTGTTTGCACGGTTTCTAGTAGTACTAGGAATAATTTTTATAAATCTGAATTATGGCATGCTAGACTAGGACACATTCATTACAAGAGATTAAAAGACAAGTCTAAAATGAGTTTAATTCCTGCTTTTGATATACAAAATAATGAAAAATGTAAAACAAGCATGCTAATTAAAATCACTAGACAACCTTTCAAAGATGTTGTTAGGGAAAGCAAGGTGTTGGATCTTATACATAGTGATTTATGTGATTTCCATGCAACACCTTCCCTTGGAAACAAGAAGTATGTTGTTACATTTAATGATGATGCATCTAGATATTATTATATCTATTTGCTACATTCTAAGGATGAAGCACTTGATAAATTTAAAATTTATAAACAACAAGTTGAGCTTCATAAAAATGAATTAATAAAAGTATTGCGTATTGATAGAGGTGGTGAGTATTATGATCCACTTTATTTTGAATCAACTGGAATAATACATCAAACCACAACTCCATATACACCACAACAAAATGGTGTAGCTGAAAGGAAGAATAGGACTTTGAAAGAAATGGTTAATTCCATGTTGTCGTATTTTGGTTTAAGTGAACGGTTTTGGGGTGAGGCAATGTTAACCGCATGTTACATCTTGAATAGAACTCCAAATAAAAAGAGTAAGAATACTCCTTATGAACTTTGGTGTAAAAAGGTACCAAATTTGAGTTATCTCAAAGTTTGGGGTTGTAGAGCAGTTGTAAGGCTCACTGAGCCTAAAAGGAAAACGTTGGGTGAGAAAGGTATAGATTGTATCTTTAGTGGATATCCTGAGCATTCCAAAGCATATAGATTCTATGTTTTAGAATCTAATGACTCTGTATCTGTAAACACAGTGATAGAGTCAAGAGATGCTATTTTTGATGAAGAAAGATTTACATCTATACCTAGACCAAGGGACATGATTCATCAATTTTCCAATAAAAGTGCTACTCAAGCTGAAGATGTTTCTGGTGGTGCAAGTTCTGTACTCGAACCTAGGAAAAACACCATAGCTAGAAAAGCTAAGTCTTTTGGATCTGATTTTCAACTATATTTAGTTTAAGGAACAAGGAATGCGACTGTTTCTCAACATCAATATTATTTTAATATTAAAGAGGATCCAAAGACTTTCAGTGAAGCTATCGCTTCTAGGGATGTACATTTCTGGAAAGAGGTAATTCATGATGAGATTGATTCTATCATGCATAACAATACTTGGGTATTGGCTGATTTACCTCCTGGTTGCAAGGCATTAGGATGTAAATGGATCCTCAAAAGAAAAATGAAGGTGGATGGCACAATAGATAAGTATAAAGCCAGATTGGTTATCCAAGGCTTTAGATAAAAGGAAGGCATTGATTTCTTAGATACTTATGCTCCTGTTGCCAGAATTTCTATATTAGATTATTATTAGCTCTTGTAGCTATACATAATCTTGTGATTCACCAAATGGATGTGAAAACTGCATTCTTGAATGATGACTTGGATGAGGAAATATACATGAAACAACCTGAAGGGTTTGTGATGCCTGGAAATGAACACAAAGTGTGCAAGTTGAAGAAATCATTATATGGTTTGAAACAAGAACCAAAACAATGGCATCAAAAGTTTGATGATGTTGTGTTGTCTAATGGTTTAGCATTAAACCAAGCTGACAAGTATGTATATACCAAATTTGATACTTCTGGTAAAGGAATCATGATTTGCTTATATGTAGATGATATGTTGATTTTTGGTACTAATTTAGAAGAAGTTGATAAAACCAAGAAATTCTTATCATCTAGTTTTGATATTAAAGACATGGGGGAGGCTGAAGTAATTCTTGGTATAAGAATTAGAAAAGGAAACAATAGGATTTCAATTTCTCAATCTCATTATATTGAGAAGATATTGAAAAAGTTTAACTTTGAGAATTGTTCTCCTGTTAGCACTCCTATAGATCCTAGTCTTAAGCTTCTACCTAATAAAGGATCTCTAGTGTCTCAACTAGAATACTCAAGGGCTATTGGTTGTCTAATGTATGCCATGATTAGTACTAGGCCAGATATAGCATATGATGTGGGAAGGCTTAGTAGATATACTAGTAATCCTAGTTCACATCATTGGCAAGTTATGAGTAGAGTATTCAAATACTTAAAAGGGACCATGAATTATGGGTTAACTTATAGTGGATATCCTTCTATTTTAGAAGGTTATTCAGATGCCAGCTGGATTAACAACTTAGAGGATCACTCCTCTACTAGTGGTTGGGTGTTTCTTCTTGGAGGAGGTGCCATTTCTTGGGCATCTAAGAAATAGACTTGTATTAACCATGGAGTCTGAATTTGTTGCTTTGTCTGCTGCTGGTAAAGAAGCTGAGTGGCTAAGGAATTTGATTTATGAAATTCCATTATGGCCCAAACTGATATCTACCATTTTTATCAGATGTGATAGTGCGGCAACCTTGGCTAAGGCTTATAGTCAAGTATACAATGGAAAGTCTAGACATTTAGGTGTTAGACATAGCATGATTCGTGAGCTCATCATGACTGGTGTGATATATATATGGAGTTTGTAACAACTCAGTTGAATTTAGCTGAGCATTTAACCAAAGGGTTAGAAAGAGATCTTGTGCACAAGGCGGCTATAGGGATGGGTTTAAAGTTGACTTAAAATCTTTTATATTGAGATACCCAATTCCCATCTAATGTGATATTAGATGTTGAATTCAATGTGGAAAGCCTGATATTTGAAGATTGGAACACATTATTATCATCATCCCAAGGTATGTGTTCAGTACTGCAAGTAAAGGAGGTTGAATTTATATTCTTAATAGTTCTTTTGAAAAATTGCATTTACAGGTGCAAGAATGAAAGGACTACCTATATAAGCATGAAGTTTAGCTGCTTCAAGAAGTTAGGACTTGGCTTTGATATTCTTATTGAAGGATGGGACCCAAGCTAGTAAAATATAGTGTCAAGTTAGAACTTATGAGAATGTAAAATGTTGTGTGTATTATCTTCATGTATTCACTATGGATAGAAAGGGTTCAATCCTTAGTGACACCCTGATATTCGAATATTTGGATTGTGTAATATACTAAGGTGAAATTCAATCATCACGATATTTCATTTATGCATCAGTTTGTTGGTGTTATGTTTCATTTTAAATTAATCAAGATTACACTTAAATTAGGGAGGTTTGTTGGTGATTTGTTGTCATCAATATTATTTAAGTGTAATGGGATTACTTTTGTTGACCAAAGGTGATCTTGATAAATATTAAATAAGTAAGGAAGGTGTGGAGTACACACTTGTTTAAGTTTGATCAAATTTTCAAAGTACACTATTATTTAGGGGCGAAGCCCCTAAACGAACGGGGGTCCGGGGGCAACGCCCCTGAGAGCGGGGTCCAAGGGGCGGCAGCCCCTGCGGTGTCCAAGGGGCAAATCCCCTACCAGGTCAGCGTAGAAATTTTTTATATAGGGTATGTTGCTATATGAAAAATGCATCAAAAAATCGTATTTTCAGAGAATTGACCTTTGTTTGACCCTTATCCAAACTTCCGTTTTATGTCAGTTTTTACAGTTGATGACAGTTTGAAACTGTCATGTAACAGCTCAAAATTTCAAATAAATTTTTCATTTAAAATAAAACATCATTATTCGACAAAAGAGTTTATTCCAAGTTTATTGCAAAATATAAATAACGAATCCTCAAGATCTTCAACAATGGCAGTGTGTACGTGTCACGCCGGCGCCTTCCCACGGTCATCACTAGTACCTGAAAAACATAAACACAACTAGTAAGCATAAATGCTTAGTGAGTTCCCCAGTATACGACTTACCCACATACGCCTTCCGGCCCGGACCTTTCGGTCCACATAACATTGCCTTCCGGCCCGTAACATAATCGCCTTCCGGCCCATAACATATCGCCTTCCGGCCCATAGTATTTTGCCTTCCGGCCCATAATAGTAATAAACATAACACATATAACATATCACACATAACACATAAATCATACATCATACCGTTCTTTCTATCACATAAAGTCTCGCCTTCCGGCCCGTATAAGCATACATCACATATGAAGCATCTACCTCTCTAGACATAGCATAAATATAACACATACGACCTTCCGGCCACGCAGTCAAACCCTTCCGGGTGCAGTATAGTGAGAAGACTCACCTCGTAATATGCAAGCTATAAACCCTTCGAGCCCCTCGCACTCGATCCGCTAATCTGCAGGATCCTTATAATACCACATACCTTTATTAATGATCTTATCAAACAAGACAACTGACCCTACTAAATTACATACAAGTCAACGGTCAACTTGACCGGACTCGTCGAGTGCAAAGGCAACTCGGCGAGTCTAGACACCCCGACTCCACTCGCCGAGTCTAAAGAACGACTCGACGAGTTCCAGTAGATCTTCAAGCTACTCCCCGAGTCTGAAGAACAACTCGGCGAGTCCTAGTGAATCTTCAAGATACTCGCCGAGTCTGATCATTGGACTCGGCGAGTCCTCGCCATGCAGTCAATCAACTGCCTCCTGTAACTCGCATGATTCCGTAATATATAGATATGGGACTTCCTGGACCTTCACATATACTATTACAGGGGTTTAAACACTTGTAACAACACTATGATCTATCAAATCCTTAAATGGGTTTCCTAAACCCTAGATTCGTATACAACGCCAAAACTACAGAAAATGATCCGAGGATTACCTGGAAAACGTGTTCCCTGAGTCCCCAACCTTCAGAGCTCGATCCCCTTGAACCTCCTTTGATCACCACCTTGCCTCTCCTTGCCTAACAACCTCTTCAAGCTTCCACTAGCCTTCACCCTTGTTCCAGATGCCCACAGACTTTTTGGTTATCTTCAATCGGCCAAAAGACGAGACATGACGGCCCTAAAGGCATTATATACGATCCAGAATCAAAACGGCTAGGGTTTCAGCTGAACAGCGTCGACTCGCCGAGTCCCTAATGAACTCGCCGAGTCCAGTCGCGAATCTGTGTCCAAGACCGTGGTCCTACTCGGCGAGTCAGGCACCAACTCGCCGAGTCCCCTCCTAAATATGCCCCAAAAATAATTTAAAGAAATACCTGAAATTCCGGGCTGTTACAACTCTCCCCCACTAGAACTAGACTTCGCCCTCGAAGTCTCACTCTGTGAATAACTCCGGATGTTGCTCTCGCATTTCACTCTCCGACTCCCAAGTCATCTCCGATCCCTTCCGATGTTGCCACTGAACCAACACCAAAGGTATCTCCTTGTCCCGCAAAACCTTGATCTTCCGATCCCTGATAGCTACTGGTCTCTCGGCGTAATTCAGGCTCGCATCCACCTGAATATCCTCTAACGGAACCACTGCCGCTTCATCGGCTATACACTTCCTCAATTGTGATACGTGAAAGGTATTGTGAATCTGACTCAGCTCCGCTGGCAACTCCAACCGATAAGCTACCCGACCTACCCTTGCAATTACCCGAAATGGACCTATGAACCGGGGCCCCAATTTTCCCCTCTTTCTGAACCAAATCACCCCTTTCCAAGGAGAAACCTTTAGGAGAACGAAGTCGCCAACCTGGAATTCGAGCTCGGACCGGCGTCTGTCCGCATAACTCTTCTGTCGGCTCTGGGCGGTCAATAACCTCTGCCTCACCTGTTGAATCTGTTCGGTCGTCTGAAGTACGATCTCTGTACTGCCCATCACTCTCTGTCCCACTTCTCCCCAGCAAATGGGAGTCCGACACCTCCTACCATACAACAACTCAAAAGGTGGCATACCAATGCTCGAATGATGGCTGTTGTTGTAGGAAAACTCAGCCAACGGCAGATGCGCATCCCAGCTACCCCCGAAGTCTAACACACACGCTCTAAGCATGTCTTCCAATGTCTGAATCGTCCGCTTGCTCTGACCGTCGGTCTGGGGATGGTATGCGGTACTAAAATGCAGTTTAGTACCCAACTCCTCATGGAATTTCTTCCAGAACCTAGAAGTGAAACGTACATCGCGGTCCGAAACAATCGAGGTCGGCACTCCATGCCGAGATACTATCTTTCTCACGTATAACTCTGCCAACTTCTCTGCTGATGAACTTTCGCTAATGGCAAGGAAGTGTGCACTCTTTGTTAGCCTATCCACAATCACCCAAATCGCATCGACTCCCCTGGCAGTTCTCGGCAATTTGGTGATGAAATCCATCGTGATCTGTTCCCACTTCCACTCAGGAATCTCCAAGGGTTGCAACTTACCGTGCGGTCTCTGGTGCTCGGCCTTAACCCTACGGCAGGTCAAACACCTCTCAACGAACCAGGCGACGTCTCTCTTCATGCAAGGCCACCAGTACTCCTTTCTCAAATCCAAATACATTTTCGTAGCACCGGGATGGATCGAGAATTTCGATCTGTGTGCCTCCTCCATCAAAGTAACACGCGTACCGCCCACGAATGGTACCCAGATCCGACCCGGAAACGTCAGAAGTCTCCGTCCATCCATAACGAACTCTGAAATCAACCCGACGACCCGCTCCTGTTTCTGCATCCCAGATTTCACAACCTCGGCCTGTGCCCCACGAATAGCATCTAATACCGGAGTCATCACCGTCAATCTCAAACATACGTCCCGCAATGGAGTGCTCTCCGCCCTACGACTCAATGCATCGGCTACCACATTAGCCTTGCCTGGGTGGTATAGGATCTCACAGTCATAATCCTTAACCACGTCTAACCATCTCCTCTGACGCATATTTAGGTTGGGTTGATCCATCAAATACTTCAAACTCTTATGGTCCGTATATATGGTACAACGAACTCTGTACAGGTAGTGACGCCAAATTTTGAGGGCGAACACTACTGCCCCCAACTCTAAGTCATGCGTGGGATACCTCGCCTCGTGAGGCTTCAGCTGCCTCGATGCATAGGCTATCACATGGCCCCTCTGCATCAACACTGCACCCAGTCCCGAAATCGATGCGTCGCAATATACGACAAAGTCCTCCATCCCTTCCGGGAGAGCTAATACTGGGGCTTCGCACAGTCTCTGACGAAGTGTCTCGAAGGAAGTCTGCTGCTCGGGTCCCCATGAAAATGTAACACCCTTCCGGGTCAATCTGGTGAGCGGCACCGCGATCTTGGAGAAGTCCCTAATGAACCTCCGATAGTACCCCGCCAACCCAAGGAAACTCCTGATCTCAGAAGGTGACTTCGGTGCCTCCCAACTCATCACTGCTTCCACCTTGGCCGGATCAACCAATATCCCTTCCTGATTTACAACGTGCCCCAGAAATTGGACCTCCCGTAACCAGAAGTCACATTTGGAGAATTTTGCATATAGCTTCTCCGACCTCAGCACCTCAAGGACCTCCCTCAAATGTCCCTCATGCTGCTCTCTAGACCGCGAATACACCAGAATGTCGTCGATAAATACAATCACAGACCGATCCAGCATCGGCCTGCATACCCTGTTCATGAGGTCCATGAACATTGCTGGGGCATTGGTGAGCCCAAAAGGCATCACCACGAACTCGTAATGCCCATATCGCGTCCTAAATGCTGTCTTCTGGACGTCCTCATCCCGCACTCTTACCTGATGGTACCCTGATCTCAAATCAATCTTGGAAAACCAAGATGCCCCTTGCAACTGATCGAATAGATCATCGATCCTCGGTAACGGATAGCGGTTCTTGACCGTCACCTTGTTCAATTCCCGGTAATCGATACACATCCGGTGTGAACCATCCTTCTTCTTGACGAACAGAATCGTTGCTCCCCACGGCGAGCTACTCGGCCGAATAAATCCCTTTCCCAACAACTCCTGAAGTTGCGAGGACAACTCTTGCATCTATGGAGGTGCAAGACGATAAGGCACTTTCGCAATAGGCGCAGCCCCTGGAACTAGGTCGATACCAAACTCTACTTGCCTCGCAGGAGGTACTCCCGGAAAATCCTCGGGAAAAACATCTGGAAACTCGCGCACCACTAGAACCTCCTCCACTGTCTTCGGCCTCTCGGAAGTCTCCCGCGTATCCATCACATACGCCACAAAACCGTTACATCCCCGCTGTATGCATTGCCTCGCCCTAGCGGCCGAACAAAAAGCTGATCCCGAACGGGTACCCTCGCCGTATACCGTAAGAACTCCCCCACTAGGGTCTCGTATAGTCACCAGCTGACGCTCGCAGTCGATGACAGCGCTGAATCGGCTCAACCAGTCCATGCCTACAATGACACAGACGTCCCCCATCGCAATAGGAACTAGGTCAATCGGGAACGCGACCCCGAAGATCTCTAGCACACATCCCCGAAGGACCTCCGTAGCACAAACCACCCTCTCGGCCGCAATAGAAACACTCAAAGGTCGACTTAACGGCTCACGACTAGTGCCGATATGCTGACTAAAGGCTAACGATACAAACGATCTACTCGCACCCGAATCAAATAACACTAGAGCAGGCATAGAGTTCACAAGAAAAGTACCTACACATACATTAACATAAGCATAACATTTTGACCTTTAAGTGAATACGTGAGTGATAACATACCTGCCACAACATCGGGTGCAGCGCGGACCTCCTCCGCAGTCAGCTGAAAGGATCTTCCGCGAGCCCTCGGGGCCTCGACCTTCGCCGGTCGGGTCTCAGTAGTCCTGGTAGTAGGTGTAGCTCCCTGACGAAGCTGCGGACACTCGGCCTTCCGATGGCCTGTCTGGTTGCAGTGAAAGCAAACCATAAACCCCTTAGGGCAATCCCTGGCAATATGTCCCTCCTTGCCACACTTGTAGCAACCACTAGCTCGACACACCCCCTCGTGACTCTTGCCGCACTTCGCGCAAGTGCGACCCTTCGGACCTCCCATCCTCGAATCAGCGAACTTAGTCCGCTTGGCTGCCGGCTGAGACTGAGCCGGCCGCCGATCCACCTGCCGAGACTCAGCCTCCTCCCTCGCCTGAGTCTCCAACTCGATCTCGCGCTTCCTGGCGTTCGCCTGAAGCTCAGTGAAAGTACGATAGGTGGAGTTTGACACAAACTCCCGGATCTCCCTCTTCAAAACGCCCAAATACCGGCTCATCCGCGACTGCTCCGTAGATACCAGCTCGGGGCAGAACATTGCCCTCTCATGAAACTTCCGCGTGATCACTGCCACGGAATCAGTACCCTGTTTAAGGGTCAAGAACTCCTGAATCAATCGCCCCCTCTCCACCGGGGGAACGTACTCGTCCCTGAACATCTCCGTAAACCTCTCCCGTGTTACCGCTGAAATCTCCGCCTGAGTGAAGTTCGCCATCACGAACTTCCACCAATCCTTCGCTCCCAGACGGAGCTGGTTCAAGGCGAACCGTACCCTCAAGTGCTCCGGGCATGAGCAAGTATAGAAGCACCCCTCAATGTCGGCGATCCACCTCATAGCCGCAATCGGATCCTGCGTCCCATCGAACTCAGGGGGTTTCGTGTTGCTGAATTCCCTGAATAACAACGAATCACCCCCTTGCGGCCTGGCAGCAGCCACAGCTGCGGTAGCGGCAGCGACTGCAGCTTCAGTAAGTGCGGCGTACCACTCCTCAAACTCCTCCATCAGGGTGGTCTTAATAGACCCAAACATCTCCGGGATCTCAGCCCGAACCGCCGCAGCTACCTCTTCTTGAATAATCTGACGAATCTCCTCGTCACTCGCACCGCTCGAACTCGCCCCATTGCGTGTGATGACCATGATGTCTCTGAAATACAACATAAAATCATCAGAGACTCCACCAAGTACAATTGTACTCGATACGCGCCCTACTCAGTCTCCGATTTCCAGGGATTCTTACTTGGGTCTTCCACTAATCCGGTGCCTTCGGTAGTACGGGCCCAATACTACCGACCACACCGTATCAGTATTCGTCCCAAATCTTCCTCCCCAAATCCCGAATAATGAGTACTCTACCTCTATTATGCACTATCTACTTGCACGCTACCAAATATCTCATATAAGCAATCTCCCTAGACTAAGGCATCACAAAACAGGCAATTCTAGTCGTATCATGTATACCTAGTCTTCTAGCATGCATAACAATTCATAATTCAGTGCATAACATAACATTGTAAGGTATTCTGGGGATCTTTACCGTTCGGGCGCTGGCTGATCGTACACACTGCTCCATTCTTGTTTTACCGCCCTACCATTTATGAAATGTTGTGTCCTTATTATTTTAAAAAGGTTTTTCCTCAAATCCACGGTCTGAGTTCAGTTGCACCCGAAAGTACACCCGAATCCCTCAAACCAAGGCTCTGATACCAATTGTAACAGCTCAAATTTTCAAATAAATTTTTCATTTAAAATAAAACATCATTATTCGACAAAAGAGTTTATTCCAAGTTTATTGCAAAATATAAATAACGAATCCTCAAGATCTTCAACAATGGCAGTGTGTACGTGTCACGCCGGCGCCTTCCCACGGTCATCACTAGTACCTGAAAAACATAAACACAACTAGTAAGCATAAATGCTTAGTGAGTTCCCCAGTATACGACTTACCCACATACGCCTTCCGGCCCGGACCTTTCGGTCCACATAACATTGCCTTCCGGCCCGTAACATAATCGCCTTCCGGCCCATAGTATTTTGCCTTCCGGCCCATAATAGTAATAAACATAACACATATAACATATCACACATAACACATAAATCATACATCATACCGTTCTTTCTATCACATAAAGTCTCGCCTTCCGGCCCGTATAAGCATACATCACATATGAAGCATCTACCTCTCTAAACATAGCATAAATATAACACATACGACCTTCCGGCCACGCAGTCAAACCCTTCCGGGTGCAGTATAGTGAGAAGACTCACCTCGTAATATGCAAGCTATAAACCCTTCGAGCCCCTCGCACTTGATCTGCTAATCTGCAGGCTCCCTATAATACCACATACCTTTATTAATGATCTTATCAAACAAGACAACTGACCCTACTAAATTACATACAAGTCAACGGTCAACTTGACCGGACTCGTCGAGTGAAAAGGCAACTCGGTGAGTCTAGACACCCCGACTCCACTCGCCGAGTCTAAAGAACGACTCGACGAGTTCCAGTAGATCTTCAAGCTACTCGCCGACTCTGAAGAACAACTCGGCGAGTCCTAGTGAATCTTCAAGATACTCGCCGAGTCTGATCATTGGACTCGGCGAGTCCTCGCCATGCAGTCAATCAACTGCCTCCTGTAACTCGCATGATTCCGTAATATATAGATATGGGACTTCCTGGACCTTCACATATACTATTACAGGGGTTTAAACACTTGTAACAACACTATAATCTATCAAATCCTTAAATGGGTTTCCTAAACCCTAGATTCGTATACAACGCCAAAACTACAGAAAATGATCCGAGGATTACCTGGAAAACGTGTTCCCTGAGTCCCCAACCTTCAGAGCTCGATCCCCTTGAACCTCCTTTGATCACCACCTTGCCTCTCCTTGCCTAACAACCTCTTCAAGCTTCCACTAGCCTTCACCCTTGTTCCAGATGCCCACAGACTTTTTGGTTATCTTCAATCGGCCAAAAGACGAGACATGACGGCCCTAAAGGCATTATATACGATCCAGAATCAAAACGGCTAGGGTTTCAGCTGAACAGCGTCGACTCGCCGAGTCCCTAATGAACTCGCCGAGTCCAGTCGCGAATCTGTGTCCAAGACCGTGGTCCTACTCGGCGAGTCAGGCACCAACTCGCCGAGTCCCCTCCTAAATATGCCCCAAAAATAATTTAAAGAAATACCTGAAATTCCGGGCTGTTACATGTCATATGATAGTTTTCTGACAAAGATCATAAATTCGGTTTTTGGTCTCATTTTCTGGTATAGACGAAATCATCATCAAAGCATTCTAAATTCTTGTCTCTCTGAGTCTTATCCGATTAAAGAATATTGGGACTACTACCCAAATGCTTTAATCTGAAAGTGTTTTACACAATTCTAAGAATTCCAAGCCTTACTATACCCTAATTTGTAACAATACCTGAAGATCCCTAGCCTACCACTAGTATGTTGTTTTAACATAAACATAATATCAATAATAGTGTGGGTAACTTGCGGCATACTTGTTGGATTAGGTATCTAAGCCCATAACTATAATTGTTATGTACTTGACCTGATTGTTGCATGGTCCTTTTGCGTTGTCTTCACCATAGCAATATGATAGGATAAGTTTTGGAGGTTAATTAATGATTTATTAATATATTATAAGAATAATATATTAATTGAGAAATAATATTATTTAATTAGTATTGATTAGAAATAAATTTGGAAATACTTTAGTGATTAAAAGAAAATGATTAAAAGAACGAGGACTGCTTATGTAAATCAGTAATAGTTGTAGTTTAGGATAATGGATCTTATTGGTATAGGATGGACGAAAATCTATGGGGAGCCCATAGAGGTTTCGTCCAAGGCTTGCTATATGGGGGTCCATATGTTGCTTAGGGCCTAAGCAAGGGAAATTAGGGTTTCCTGCTAGAAAACCTTAGCAGCTCAGCTATATAAGGAACTCTTAGGTTACAGTTTTCAGTTATGCATTCTTAGAGAACCCTTTGGCTAAAAATTGTGAAGCTCCATAACCTTTCTCCTTCTTCCTCACTGCTAGTGGTGTTTTTGACTCCATTAGAGGTTCAAGAATTGAGGCACTAAGCTCTTGAAGGTCAAGATCAAGCAATCAACAAGAAATGTATTCTTCCAACTCTTGATTATTCATTGAACCCGAAAATATGTATGCTAGATTAGGGTTTTGCTTTGGAAAATTATTATGCATGTATAACTTGAGAAAAACCTAGATCCAAAGCAATTAGGGTTCCATGTGCACCATGAATATTGTAATGCTCATAACCCATTAATACTTTCTTGCTTCGGCTGATTGTACACATCACATCCTTCCTTATTTACTTTTGAAAACAATTTTGAAAATCAGTTTAAATCTTTTGTAGTTCCGTAGCTTGAGTCTGGATTCACATAAATGTTCATCCAATTCTCTAAAACCAAGGCTCCGATACCAGCTTGTAAGACTCCAAAAATCACAAAAAATTTAAAATTTTCATAACCAACCACGAATCAATATTGTTTAAAAAAAATTCATTGTTTCAAAAAAAATATTTCAAATCAGAGTTTTCCCAAGACCCGGTGACATAAAACAGGAAGTTGTGTACGATCACGCCTCTGCCTTCCCACGGTCCTTAGAAGTACCTGAAACGATAAACTAAAACTGTAACCAAAAGCTTAGTGAGTTCCCCCAAAGTATCAACACACCACATAACAAACAAGCATACAAATATGAGCAAGCAGCCTAACTGGACCGCCTCTTAGGGCCTACAACCTATCTGAACCTATCTACGAGCCTTCGACATGATTGGACCGCCTCGCAAGGCCTACAACCTATTCAGACCGCTCCATAGGTTGTTGGCCTGAATGGGCCGCCTCACAGGGCCTACAACCTATTTGGTGGTCCCAAGTGTCTTATCCTATAGTGCAAAACAGAACCGCCTAACCCAACACAACATGTTGACATATCTAACAAATAAACATAAATAGTGAGCTAGCAATTAAAGATAATCATACAAATCTACTGAATAGCTACAAACTATCATATCATTATCCTGACCAACATAAATAATCTAATGGGCGTACATTGGTGCCTACGACCCATGGGTACAGTGAGGAAAATTCAACTCTCAGTCTGAATGCAAGCTGAATAAATCTCAGTCCCCAGAATTGGCTCAACGATCACCTAACCAAAACCAAGGATGTAATTTCAATTAATCATCTCAAAATACCTAAAATAACCTTAGCTCAACTTGGTCAAAACTCTGGTAAAATATCAAGGTCAACGAGTCAACTCGGTCCACTCAGCTAAGTACATGGGGCGTACTCAACTCCTATGCTGAGCATAATTAAGCTTTGACTGGAGTCGGACGGTTGACCCCATATGTGTGGCATACTCTGGGTTACGCACGACCTATGCACAAAATCCTTTTTCATCAATAAGAGCTTAATGCATTAAGCTTTCACGTCCAAATTTCAGATCCATTGCCAAAATACCACTAAGAGTCATAAAGTTTCCAACTTTATGACTTTGCATGCCTATTAGTGGATAATAAATAAAATCCCAACTTCTTAACACCTTAAGACCTTTTAGAGCATGCGTTGGGAAGAACTAAGCATCAAGACCACATTTTTATGACTCAAGACCCCTCATTGGGTCTGAAAGGACGAGTTATTTGATTAAGAGCATGCCATGCTTAAGAATCATCATAGTTTGGACCAAAAATGCCCTAAATGAATAATTGGCTAGATCTATAAGATAAATGATCAAGCATGGAGCTTTTACCTCCCGGGGGTTTCTAGCAAGGAGAGAATCCCAGATCCAAGTTGCTTTCAAGCTCCAAAGTCTTCCTACCACCTTCTTCTTCTTCTTCTTCAAGAATACCACCAAAACACAAAAATAAGCTCATGAAGGACATATATGACATTTTCGTGTTAAAGAAGGGCATATATGATATTTAAAAAATTTATGAAGGATAAATATGATATTTAGACATTAATTTGGACAAATATGATTTTTTGATGTTTAATAATGACATATATGAAATGGTAACTAAAATGTAAATATTTAAATATTAGTATGGCGTAATTTATTATTAAATGTAAGCTCTAAAATAGAAAACAACTATAAAATGATTAAAATAATGACCTTTATAAACTGGTTGAAAAGTTTTCCCAGAAAAAACTCTTGTCTCCATTTATATATAGTTTTAAAAAACTTTTAGAAATACCGAATAAACTACCATTAAAGATGTCCTAAGCAAGTTACTGTCTAATTATTCAAAATAATATATATATATATATATATATATATATATATATATATATATATATATATATATATATATATATATATATATATATATATATATATCAAGGTTGTAAAAAATGCTAGACGTTTGCTAGTCGGTGGACTGGGGTTAAGGGATTAATCGATTGGGCGGGGATTAATCAGGGGATTAATCGGAAAAGAATTACTTAACAGTGAAAGTCAAGGAAAGAAGGCTCATCCAATATGAGTGTTTATTTTTAACTTAATGCACAAAGATTGACTTTATAGAAAAGGTCTAATTTAATTCCTAGCATTTTACAAATTTCTTTTCGTTTATTTTTTCCTTCAATCCTTCCATATGCATTGTTTGAGGATTCAGTTGAAATTTTAATTTAATTTTATTTTTTTGAAGAGATAAAGTTTTCAAATTAAAAAGGTTAGCAAAACCCTAAAAAAATTAGAATGGAATGGTCAATTTGTCCACTAAAAAAATTTACAAATATATCTCATTTAACTAATAACTAATAGGAATATATTTAATATAACTTATAGGACTGATCTTTTGTCATTTTATTCTACGCATGACTCCATTTTTGCTAGGAAATATACACCACATGATCACACCACTTAAAAGGAAAAAAGAATAAAGAAAAGTTGTTTGTTTCTTTTTCTTAGCCGACGTTGGAAAATGTTGAGAGGGTAAAATGGCTTAACATCACATGAAAGCAAAACAATTTTCACATATTATAACGTATGTTAAGGGACGTCAAGTAAGCATAACGTAATTGACGTTCAAACCATACCGCATAACCTAAATGATATTTGGTGCCTTTGCCACTTGTAATTGATGTTCACAAACGATTTAAGTAGTTAACTCGATGAATATCGTAAATGAAACAATTATTTTGCGTAATTTACATAATTCATGTCCTAAATGAAAGAAACGTTTTTCGTAATTACGCAATGGATATCCTAAAGAACATATTACTGAAATGGTCCTTATGGTTTACAAAAAATTCATGATTGGTCCCTATGTTATTATTTGCACTCGGACGGACCCTAGGGTTTGGTTTTATTGCGTTTTCATCTCTCATAGAGATGAAAAGACCATATTGTCCTTTGTATTTATCTTCTTTTTTTAGCTTTTTATGATTAATTTATTATTAATGAATATAAATGATTAAATAAACTTAAAATGGAACCATGGTGTTTTCAGATCAGTGGTGTCTTGTAATTTCATGTCGCCTCTTGGTGATTTCCGGTGGCGTCTGACATTTGGTGTTTTCCGGTAGTGTTTGGTGTTTTCGAGTGACTTCTAGTGTTTTAATACATGGAGTTTATATATGATTTTTTTCTTCTTCAATTCAAACTTTATTCGACTAGGCTGCCACTTGGTTTCAAAATATTTTTTTTCTTCATAATTCTAATTAATATGTATATAATATTATAAGTTTTTCTTTTTAAGTTACAAAAAGTTGATTAAACTAGAAGGGTGCATGTAGAAAAAACTTCATGTGACATCCATACCTTCATCGAAATATTTACAAAAAGATTGATATTTAGGCATTCCAAATTTACAACCATAAATCACATGTGCAACTTGAAGGGTATAAAAGCCATACAAGCTATCTTCATGTAACTCATTTTGTCATTTTACTAATCATCATGTATCTGGAAAAAAACATGGAAATTGGAGCAGACTATATCGTAATGGAATGTAAAATACACAAGAAATAAGTCAATAAGTCAATCGACTACCACTTTAACACTTGTATTCCCTTAAAGTGTCGAGCCTCCCAAATTCCATGAATATATCTAATAATTGCTCTAGGTTTTTTTATGCACTCTACTAAGTTTGCAGCATTAAGAAAATAGACTTCTTTAAATTCTAATAGAAATTGCATTCAAATTAAGAGGACAAAGAAGCAAAGGTTTCATGTGATTATGTATATTTACAAACAATATAAACATAAAGAGTGGGTGCCAAATGCATATGGTTTATGAGTAAAGCAAAATCACTAGTATATGGATGTTGAAAAGATAAAACCTATGTTGTTTGTTTTTTTATAGGAGTGACTTGCATAAGCACAAACATTAATGCATGAAATTAGGGCTGAAAAAGGTGAAGTGCTTACATTAAGATAACATTAACCCAATTTGACATATATTGCCCCACCTTCATCCCTTGTGAAATCGGGATCTCAAGGTGTAATATCATCAAATGCAGGTTCAGTTACAATTTCAATTTCTATACAAAAAAAATAAAAATATGAACTTTAATACAATTTCAAAAAAGAAAGACTGAAAAGAAAAACATGCAAAAACAACATATTCTAAATGAAACAAACAATTTTGGTAATTTAATCGACACATATCATGAATGATATAAATGATTTTCATAATTTACATAATTACATATCCTAAATGAAACAAACAATTTTTGTAATTTACTCGATGCATATCTTAAATGAAACAAATGATTTTTGTAATTTACTCGATGCATATCCTAAATGAAACAACAATTTTCGTAATTTACATAATGCATATCCTAAATGAATCAAACGATTTTATAATGTACATAATCTATATCCTAAATGAAACAAACGGTTTTTGTATTTTACTCTATGCATATCCTAAATGAAACAAACAATTTTCTTAATGTACATAATGCATATCCTCAACGAAACAAACGATTTTTGTAATTTACATAATGGATATCCTAAATGAAACAGACAATTTCTGTAATCGACATAACGAGTATCCTAAATGACACAATCGGTTTTCATAATTTACTCGCTACATATCCTAAATGCAAAGTTATGAAAATCGTTCGACGATAGCTGATGGTTTACCGTAAACGATTAATTGAAGTAGGTGGGGATTAGTCGGAGGAGATTAATTGGGAACCCTAAATTATTTAAAAAATTAATATATCCTAAAAAAAATAAGTATTTGAAAATTTAAAATTTTTAAAATTTGAAAATTTGAATATTTTAGAATAATATTTTAAAATTTGAAAACTTAAAAATATGAAATTTTAATATTTTAAAGTAATGTTTGAAAATTAAAAATTTGGAATTTTTTAAATATTTCCCACCTATTACCGCTAAAGAGTGCCAATGACTGCCGAGCCCGATTTTGACTAATTTCCGCCAAGCACCCTAATCATAATCGGTTCAAGGTCGCCTAGCGATTAATCACACACCAAGCGAATGGTCCGTGTGGTTTAAGGTGATTTGTGTGATTGGTCCCTAAATTTTTTTTTCACTCGTACCGTCCCTACAACTTTATTTTCGTGCGTATATTTTATCTTTATTAACTTAAATTGACCACTTTACCCTTATAATTTTATTTTTAAAATTATTTTTTATTTAATTTTTGTTTAGAAAATTATTTAATAAAAAATCCATGTGGGCCCACCACCAAAACCTACTCCCTTTAGACTACCTTCATTGGCAACCAACCCAAGCCAAATATTTATTAAAATTCTCTTTATGTATATATATATATATATATATATATATATATATATATATATATATATATATATATATATATATATATATATATATATGGTTTTTAGAATCTTATGGTTATACTTAGCATATTCACTCTTTCTAAATTGTAATTTCTTTTGCATGATTTTGTGATGTTACTTTTATATTCTTTTTCTTCAGAAGCAAGGATTGATTTAGGGAAGGATACAATTGACAAAGAGGTTGTAGAAAAGGTAAGTTTCATAAAGATTGATATGTTGTTGTAGACGTGCATCGAATTGGCGTCTAACTTTCGATCTTGTGCTACTTTTTTGAGCAAGTTTGGAACAGAATAACTCCTGGTTTGGCATCTGAGTTTGACTCACATCATACAGTCCCAGTCATTGCAGTACACCCTTTGTTGATTATAAACGGTGAAATGACCAATCTACCCACTCTTCTTGATCCAATATATATATATATATATATATATATATATATATATATATATATATATATATATTATGGTAAAAGTATCAGGTGAAGTCGATCCCCGTTGCCCACTAGAATGACTTGATGCTACCATATCAACAACACAAAAGGCTTTCGACGCCCATTCTTTGACTCATTTCAAGGTATTGGCTTTTGACTTTTGGGTCTTGACAAATGTTTCTTGATTTTTCTAAATGGGCAAATTGCACGGAATAACAATGTACTTTACTAACAAAGAATATTAGTATGTTGATATTATATGTAAAAAATTGAATAGATATTCTATATTGATAAACAACAGTAAAGTATAATGTTATATGATGTAATATTGTGTTGTATATGATGTGATTCCATGTCTTATTACAAATGAAATTTAGGTGATAGTCGAACCAGGAATTGAACATGAAGTGACGTTATCAATGCTTAAAGAAGCGAGTGATTGGTTTAGACAAGTTTCTCAAACCGTAGAAATTTCTCATGCATGTGTATTTATGATAATGTTAGGCCCTATTTTTAAGCTCTGCTGAATATTGTTCTATATCTAAACAACATGTGTATAAATAAAGCTTTGGCATTGTTATTTGTATTAAACACATGAAAAGACCTTCCGGTAAATAAAACTTATTCGAAATTTGATTATGTATTTTTTTATTATAAAGAGGAGGGTCAAATTTAACTATGTGTCTCAAGATTTGTGTTGTAAATTTGAAAGACATAGTTGTTGGTTATTTGGAAGTGGCAAGCATTTTAAAAACTATACTCATATAACTTAACTGTGATTTGTCATTTCGAAGTTATATCCTTATAAATGTGATTTATCATTCTTTAAATCATGGCTTTGTACATTCTTAATAATCACATAAGACAATACTTTATATTGTTGAAAGCCGAAAGGAGTAGTTAAAAAACTAAGCATAAAGCGGAAGTTACTTGGCATAGTGGTATAATTTTTTCACAAGTGTAGTTTTTTAAGTAACCACCATGTAAATAGAGTACACAACGACCCGTTAGGTTGGACAGAATGGTCACATAAAGATAACAATTCCCATGGTTTTGGGATAAAATCATAAGAGAGATAATGTGATGTTGTTGTGTGTAGAGGGATGCACGAATGGAAATATGGGCATTCTCTCATCATTGATTCTATAGTAACCATATAGTTGAACTCATCGGAGTTGAGCATAGTGTGTTCAAATTTGAAATAAACTTTGTTAATAATCCGATTTCAAAAGATTCCCCAAACACTCGACTAATCTAGAATTTGTATTTTTTGTATGTTGAGAAACATTTTTTTTATAAATTTTTTATTTTTTAATAAATATATATATATATATATATATTTATTTATTTATTTATTTATTTATTTATTTAAGTAAATACATAAAATATTAATGAATATATTTTATAAAGTTATATGACTAACAAGTAATTGTGAAAACATTCATAATAATAATGAATATATTTTCTTAAAATTAACTAATTTTCCTTAATTAACTCAAATATTGTAAAAAGTCCTATATCACATAATGTATTATATTTTCAAAAATTGTATTAGTTGAAATTAATATCTATTTAAATAAAAATCTTATATATATATATATATATATATATATATATATATATATATATATGTATATATATATATATGGTTCTTAGAATCTTACAGCTATAGTTAGCACATTCACTTTTTCTAAATTGTAATTTTTTTGCATGATTATGTGATGTTAGTTTTATATTCTTTTTCTTCAGAAGCAAGGATTGATTTAGGGAAGTATACCATTGACAAGGAGGTTTTAGAAAACGTAAGTTTCATAAAGATTGATAAAATGTGTTGCAAATGTGAATCGAATTGGAATCTAACTTTCGATGTTGTGCTACTTTTATGACCAGGTTTGGAACAGAATAGCTCCTAGTTTAGCATTTGAGTTTGACTCACATCATACAGTCCCAGTCGTTGCAGTACGCCCTTTGTTGATTATAAACGGTTAAATGACCAATCTACCTACTCTTCTTGATCCTATATATATATATATATATATATATATATATATATATATATATATATATATATATATATATATTCTAATGAAATAATAACGTGGATAAAACTATTAGGTCAAGACGATCCCCGTTGCCTACTAGAAGGTCTTGATGCTACCATATCAACAACAGAAAAGGTTTTCAACACCCATTCTTTGACTCATTTCAAGGTATTGACTTTCAACTTTTGAGTTTTGAGTTTTGGGTCTTGACCAATGTTTCTTGATTTTTCTAAATGGGCAAATTGCACAGAATAACAACGTACTTTACTAACAAAGAATACTTGTATGTTGATATTATAGGTAAAAAATAGAGTAGATTGTCTATATTGGTAAACAACAGTAAAGTATAATGTTATATGATGTAATATTGTTTTGTATATGATGTAATTATGTGTTTTATTACAAATGAAATTTAGGTGATAGTCAAACCAGGAATTGGACATGAAGTGACGTTATCAATGCTTAAAGAAGCGAGTGATTGGTTTGACATGTTTCTCAAGCCGTAGAAATTTCTCATGCATTTGTATGTATGATATCGTTAGGCCCTGTTTTTAAGCTCTGCTGAATATTGCTCTATATCTAAACAACATGTGTATATCACATAAATAAAGCATTTGCATTGTTATTTGTATTAGACAGATGAAAAAACCTTCCAATAAATAAAACTTATTCCAAATTTGATTATGTATTTTTTTTTATTATAAATGTGAGGGTCAAATGAAACTATGTGTCTCAAGATTTGTGTTGTAAATTTGAAAGACATAGTTGCTGGTTATTTGGAAGTGGCAAACATTTTATAAACTATACTCATAATGTATCATATTTTCAAAAATTGTATTAGTTGAAATTAATATTTATTTAAATAAAAATCTTATAAGATAATATGATAATAATATTATTAATATTTGATATTTGTGTATTTAGAAGTTTAAAGATAATTTTTTAACGATATAAAATTTCAATAATATGTATTAAGTTGAATAGACTAAATTATCACAAAATTCTAAAATTTAAACATTTAAATATAAGTAGAGTGTAAGTTATTATTAAATGTAAGGTTTAAAATAGAAAACATCTATAAATGATTAAAATGTTGAAGTTTAGTAAATGCTTGGAGTGTATTTAAAAAAAAAAAAAAAAAAAAAAAAAAAAAAAAAAAAACCTCTTTATCTCTACTTATATAAAGTTTTTTTTAAATAATAACAAAAAAATTATAAAAAAAAATTACCATTAAAAATTCCATAGAAGTAATTGTCCAAATATTCAAAATAATATATATATATATATATATATATATATATATATATATATATATATATATAATATATTTTTTTTAATAATAACAAAAAAGACTTTCACTTTAACACTTGCAATCACTTAAAGTGTCGGGCCTCCCAAATTCCATGAATCTAAGTTTGCAACAGTATGAAAGTAGACTTTTTTAGATTATGATAGAAGTTGCATTTAAATTAGGAGGACAAAGAAGAAAATATTTCATGTGATTATGTATACTTACAAAAACATAAACATAAAGAACCGGTGTCAAATGCATATGGTTTATTTGTAAAGCAACATCATACTAGTATATGGAAGTTGAAAAGATAAAACCTATGTTGTTTGTTTTCTTCTAGCAGTTACATGCATCAGCATAAATGTTACTACATGAAATTAGGGCTGAAAAATGTGAACCACTTACTTTACAATAGTGTTAACTCAATTTGACATATATTGCCCCAACTTCATCCGCTCAGAAAATCAGGATCTTAAGGTGTAATATCATAAAATACAGGTTCAAGTACATTCTCGATTTCTATACAAAAAAAGTAAAAATATTAACTTTAATAGAATTTCAAAAAACACACACATCAAAAAAATATATATACTAAATGAAAAAAAATGATTTTTGTAATTTACTCAATGCATATCCTAAATGGAACAAACGATTTTCATAATTTACACAATGCATATCCTAAATGAAACAAACAATTTTTGTAATTTACTCGATGCATATCCTAAATGAAACAAATGATTTTCGTAATTTACTTGGCGTATATCCTAAATGAAACAAATGATTTTCGTAATTTACATAATGCATATTCTAAATAGAACAAACGATTTTTGTAATTTACATAATCCATATCCTAGATGAACCAAACAATTTTCGTAATTGACATAATGCATATCCTAATGAAACAAACGATTTTCCTAATTTAATCGATGTATATCCCAAATGAAACAAATAATTTTCGTAATTTACATAATGTATATCCTAAATGAAACAAATGGTTTTCGTAATTTACATAATACATATCCTAAATGAAACAAACAATTTTTGTAATTTACTCGACGCATAGCCTAAATGAAGCAAACGGTTTTTGTAATTAACTCGACATATATCCTATATGAAACAAATGATTTTTCGTAATTTACATAATGCATATCCTAAATGAAACAAACAATTTTCTTTATTTACATAATGCATATCATAAATGAAACAAACGATTTTCGTAATTTACTCGATGCATATCCTAAAAGAAACAAACAATTTTCGTAATTTACTTTATGCATATCCTAAATGAAACAAACAATTTTTGTAATTTATATAATGCATATCCTAAATGTAACAATCAATTTTCGTAATTCGCTCGATGCATATCCTAAAGTACAAATTATTGAATGATCTATGTGGTTTGAAAAATTTCACATTTGGTCCCTATGTTTTCGTTCGCACTCGAATGGTCCCTAGGTTTTGGTTTTTATTGTGTTTTTCATCCCCTAGTAGAGATGAAAAGACCACATTGTCCTTTGACTTTATCTGTTTGAGCTTTTTCTTTATTATCATTTTTTTATTATTAATGAATATAAATGATTAAATAACCTTAAAATGGAACCCACCCAAAACCCTACACCCCACACTTCTCATGTACTTCTTTCTCATTTTAATTCACCGCCGCTTCTGAAGCCCTCCCACTGGAGGAAGCTTCGTCAGACAAATAAAAAAAATCAGCACCATCACCATCCTTGTCTCTTATCTTTCCGAAAACACCTCCTCCCTTGAAAACATCTATCCCTTTGTTTCCTGAAAACCGCTACTAAAAACCAAAAGCTTCTAGATCTCCTGCCATCATCGCCATGAAGCTACCACTGTCATAGTACCATGAAACAATGACCACCGGGATCCACTACGGTGTTAGGAAGTTAACCCCGCCAAGTGACAATAAGGGAGGAAGACAAGTAAAGTGAACCACCACCACCCCTAAACCCTTTACAAAACTGATAGCGGATAGGATGAGCGAGGAAGGACAAATGCAATCAATGGCGAAGAGGGAAGAGCAAGGAGGGAGCAGATGCAATCAATGGTCAGATGTCCAGATAGGGGCATCGAGAAGAAGAGAAGCAACTCATGAACCAGATCTCCATCCCTCACTACTTCATATCTCCTTCTAACAATGACAAATGTTGGTTGCAGGATGCTTCTAGTGGCATCCAGTGATGAAGATCGGTGGTTGATGGAGTAAATCGGTAGATTTAGAGTTTAGATCAGTAGTGTCTTGTGCTTTATTCTTTTGCGAATATCTATCCCTCTCTCTCTCTCTCCCTCTCTCTACCAGCGACACATAACGTGAGCGGAACATCTCAGAGAACTTCTCCCAAGACACAACAACCCTCTGGTCAGCGGAGTAGGAGCTAGTAGCAAGCCTCTACCAATCCTTGTCTGTGGACCTCAGAAGGTTCAAAGCACACCTGACCTTCTACTCATCAGAGCATGAATGGGTAAAGAAACATCCCTCCACATCAGAAAGCCACCTCATGGCTATGATCGGTTCCTGATGTAACACGCCAAAATTTGAGGCCCAAAAATTTTGTTTTTAAATTAAGTAAATCATAATTTATATTACCAAAACATTGTCACTATTTCATCATTCATAAAATCAGAAAATCATGACTCGAAAACCATATCATCAAGAATAATGAAATCAGAGTACAATCCCAGAAAATCCAATGCGGAAACCATGTGTGTGATGCGTTGTTGTGCCGCCGGATCTTTCCCCTTGGATGAAGAGGTACTTGAAACCAAAACTAATACTGTAAGCACAAAGCTTAGTGATTTCCCCCATCATACCACACACCACATAACACCATCGGTATCTTTCAACCGGTAACTGCCATCGGTATTTTTCAACAGGTAACCATCATCGGTATCTTTCAACCAGTACACGCCATCGATGTCTTTCAACCGGTAACTGTGGACTATTTTACCCCCTAGCACTAGCATATCGTAACGAGAGATAATCATACAGTCAGGCATAACTGGGTAGGGACAACTAATCCCTTCTACACACATAGCATATCATACAGGCATGTCTCGTGACCATAACAAATTAATATACCAAGATAACTATCACAAAGACAATCATCTCATACATAACTACTTACTGGTAGGCCGACATTGTTGCTTCGGAAATCCTCCAGCTATAATTCCCATCAAACACCGAATCAGAGTCTGATAACTACTCTTATGGAGGAATGACTATTCTACCCCTGACCTAGTTAAAGTTAAGCCAAAGTCAACTTCTAGCTAACTTGACTCACCGAGTTGGGCCGCCAACTCGTCGAGTCCTTAACCATCTAATTGTCCTCATTCCCGTCCCTACTCGTCAAGTTAGGCAATGACTCGACGAGTTCTCCTCCCAGTCGAACATCGAATGATCCTTCATCCGACACGCCGAGTTGTATGAACAACTCGTTGAGTTCATCTTCATCTGAAGAACAAGCCTTGTCCTTGACTCACCGAGTTGTATGAACAACTCGCCGAGTTAATCTTCATGTGCTGGGAGATTGCCTTGGACTCGTCGAGTCTGTTCATGTACTCGTCGAGTCCAATGAACTCCAGGTCTAAGGCTAAGTCAAATACATCTAAATAGCTATGGGACTCCCTTTTCTAACAACTGACCATCACAGAAGGGTTTCAGAAAGCTAAAAGCGCACCGACTCGCTGAGTCCCAAGAACGACTCGCCGAGTCCAACCTTGACCATTTCTATAAAATCGATCTAAAAGGGATTTAACACACCAAAACCAATGATATGGCCTCCTAATGTCCATTTTATACGTAAAGTTCCAAACTTGATGCACATGCATGGGGTTTTTAGCTTAAAAGTCCATAGAAGGTGCTCTACAATGTGCATGGGGCTCTCATGGCCATAAAGTTGGCACCTTTATACCATGAGACCCCTCCAATGACTAAGATCAGGAAGTAGAACCCCATGAATCACCTTACAAATCCGAAGATGGCTTAAGAAGCCCTAAATGCACCATGACCCTAAGCCCTAAAGATGAACAACTAAAAAGGAAGACCAAAATAGGGGCATTTACCTTGCTTAAGCTAAAGATGAAGTAAGATCTACGGATCTACTAGTCCCAACTAGAAATCCCAAGCTTCCTCTCTCCTTCCAAGCTTCACAAACCAACCAAGAACACCAAAATGGCCTTAACACACACACACACAAATGACTAGGGTTTCAATATCCAGCTCTAAGGGAGTGTTAGGGACAACGGAGGATGAGTTAATGTGTTTATATAGGGTGCAAACCCTCAGATTTAGGGTTTTTCTCGCACAGCGCCTACTCACCGAGTCCGTCTTCTGACTCATCGAGTAGGTCACTTAAGATGTCTGCAAAAACGTCTCTACTCGACGAATGGGTCCTCCGACTCGTCGAGTCCTGGGGAAAAACATAAAAATGCTTGAATTAAATGCATACCAGGAATTGGGTGCTACACCTGAACTCCATCAAAGGTCTGGGGCATCGTGTTATGGAAGTCCTGATTCTAAAACACCCACACTGGCCCAACGCCTACAGTCGCCACAGCTGTAGAAGCTGCAGTAGCAGCAGTCTCAACAATGGTTGTGTATCTGTCCTCAAAATACTCCATCATTGCGGTCTTGATAAACCCGAGCATCTCCAAAATTTGACTCCAGAAAATCTCAACCACCTCCTCAAGGATGATCTCCCTGACACAGTCCTCTGTCAATGCAGTCCTATCCTGACTGCCAACTCCTGCTCTTGACCAGGATCCAGTTTCAAATCGTCTCGTAATCACCATACTGAAAATATACCAGGAAGATATTAGATAATTCACATATTGATGGGGAACCAACTCCCAACAAAACCCTTAGGTTATGACTTCCTTGTTACGCATATGGGTCATGTGCATTCAGTAGTACGAGACCATATTACCTTCCACACATACCCATATTTGTCTCAAGGATCGTCACAGTGCCCTAACAATACTCGCAATCATGACTATACACGTAATCCTCATTCCTTAGAGGAAATACTAAATATCTCCTGGCTGGCCAGCTAACCCCACACGACTCATCCATGAAACTTCCACCAACCCTGCAACACTCATCTAAGCTAACCATACATAACGCTAGACCCCGTAGACATTCGAATACCTGATCCTACCCTAAGCTCTTCAACAAACAAGAATAGGAAATAAGGCCAAACCAAACATTCTTAGGCTATAAGATCTTAGTTATATACAACTATGATGCATACGCTAAGAAACTACAATAATGATGTCATTTTCATAAAAGAAGGAATCTAGGCTATCAGACAATTCTATCAAGCAATTCCTGAAGATCCCTAGCCTATCACTAGCTTGTTGTTCTAACATATCAAAATATCAAATAACAATATGGTATTTTAGGGCCTACTTACTAGCTTCGGCTGATCGTACACATCGCATCCTCCTTACTTATTTTGAAAACCATTTTAAAAATCTTTTTCCTTAGTTTGAGACTGAATTCACATGAGTGTTCCCCTAATTCACTCAAACCAAGGCTCTGATACCAGCTTGTAACATCCATAAATTTCGCAAGAATTTTAAACTTTTTAAGATATTCAAAATCCACCAATTATTACTATTTCTTTTCAAAATAGTTTAGCATCAGAGAATTCCTGGAAATGATAACATAAAATGTGAGGAGGTCCACGATCAAGCCTTCGCCTTCCTTGATCATCCAAAGTACCTGAAACAAAATCCACAACTGTAAGCCCGAAGCTTAATGAGTTTCCCCCAAAATACCCATAATGAAAGATACACATAAAAACAACATACTATGGGCCCAATCATCCATTGGTTTGGAATTCCTCGGGCCCTCGACCATCGGATTAAAATGCCAACATAGTATGGGTCCAATCAACCTTCAGATTGGATTCCTAGGCCCTAAACCATTGGATTGGAATGCCAACACACAATGGGTCTAATCATCATCGGGATGGTATACCGTAGGACCTCAACCATCGGGTTGCAATGCCAACACATTATGGGTCCAATCATCCTCGGGATGGAATACCCCAACTACCAATCAAACATGTGCACATATTTCAGATAATCACATAACAGTCTACAGACAATCAAACAGATCTACACATCACTAAGCATATCACCATCCTATCTACCAGGATACCGATCTAACAGATCATAACAATATAGTGACATCCTATCTATCAGGATACCGATCTAACAGATCATAATAGCATAGCAACATCTTATCTATCAGGCTACCGATCTAATAGATCATTCCAACGTAGCAACATCCTATCTATCAGGATATCGATCTAACATATCATAGAAGTACTCAATCAGTAGATAAACCAGGATAACAATCCAAAGGGCCGCCTAGGTGCCTTAGACCCTTGAGTATAGTGAGGAAAACTCACCTCACAAGTAGTGCTGAATCAAGAAGATCAAATTCCAACTTTCAGCTCTGATCTCGATTGCCTATAACCACCATGTGACTCACTTCATTAAAATCCTGAATTACAAAAATACCCCTAGATGTCAAACTTGGTCAACCATGTTCAAAGTCAAAGTCAACAGTCCATGTTGACCTAACTCGTCGAGTGCATCTACTGAATCGTCGAGTTCCTTCAGAACACAAAAAACCGGGAAAAACCCTACCCGAGTTAGTCGAACAACTCGTCGAGTTCCTACAGAATCCAGAAAGCGGGAAATCCCGAACCAACTTGTCGAGTTGGCAAGGCAACTCGTTGAGTTTTCCCAGTCTCAACATATTCAACCCCCTTTTTTCTTGAATCCGCAGCCCCAAACTATAGATCTGGTCCCTTGGGACTAAAATACTACATAAACTTGCTAACTTTATGTCCATGCATGGCATCAAGAGGCTAAAACACTAAAACTAAGCTTCGTAAAGGACCTAGGGCATGAAGGAGGGCTAAGACTTAATCAAGTTGGCAACTTTAAGTCCACAAAGGCCCTGAGATGTCTAGATATGAAGTCATAGCTTCATGACATTTTCAAATCCCAAAATGAATATGGACCAAGAATGACAACATACTTCCATATGAGAATATCTAAGCAATGAAAGGCCAAAGTATCAACTTTATACCTCAATATGGTTGCAAAGACAAAGAAAATGTCAGATCTATAGCCTTCCTCCTAGTCCAACCTCTTCATACTTCAAGTTCCTTCCTAAAGAGGACCAAAAGTCACTTTCCAAGCTCACACACACATACAATGAGATATGATGCATAAATTAGGGTTTCTCTGGACAAGGGGGTGGATAAAGAGGCCAACAACGGGACTTAAGGTCATTAAATAGTGTGCAAAAACCATAAAAGTTAGGGTTTCATATTCTGCCTTCAACTCGTCGAGTTGGGGTCTTCCAACTCGTTGAGTAGGGTTTGAAAATCACGCGACCACTATAACTCTACACGACAAGTTGAAGCCTCCCAACTCGTCGAGCTCCCTTTTAAATATGTGTGTGTGTGTGTGTGTGTGTGTGTGTGTGTGTGTGTGTGTATATATATATATATATATATATATATATATATATATATATATATATATATATATATATATATATATATATATGGGAAGGGTTATATGAAAACAAAAAAAACCCCTAACAATCATATAAATGGACAAAAAAAAACTAGCGATCAGGAATCTTTTTTTTTTTTGACTTTATATTCTTCAAAATCGTAGCTTTTTTATAAATTTGTAGCGAAAAGTTTTAAAAATCCATTTTTTATTTTTTATTTATTTATTTTTAATTTTTTAATTTTTTGATTTTTTTTTTCAAAAACATTTTCAGCGATATTATATAAAAAGTTGAGATTTTAAAAATATAAAGTCAAAAAAAATATTTGTGATCTCTAAATATTTTATGCATTTTTATGATTTTTAGGCTTTTTTTTTCCATAGAGCCTAAACCATATATATATATATATATATATATATATATATATATATATATATATATATATATATTCTAAAACAAATATTTTCCACAATTAAGAGTTATCAATGAAAGCACCACCATTGAGCAGATAAACTTCGTTTTGAATATTCAGTTGAAATTTTTATTTTTATTTTTATTTTAAATTTTTAGGACAACTAAAGTTTTCAAATTAAAATAGTTTGTAAATCCCTAACAAAACGGTAGAAAGGAATGGTCTATTTGTCTAATGAAAAATTTACAAATATATTTCATATAACTTGTAGGAATGATCATTTGTTGTGTTATTCTCCATACGACTCCATTGTTTCAAGGAAATGTGCACCACACTATCACAACACTCTATCACAACACTGAAAAAAGAATAAAAACTTTGATTATTTTTTGAACTCGCGTTGGGAAATGTTGAGAAGACAAAACGGCCTAACACCACATGAAAACATAGCAATTTTCACATATTATTACATTTGTTAAGAGATGCCATGTAAGCATAAAGTAATTTATGTTAAAACCATATCACATAGCCTAAATGATATTCGGTGCCTTTGTCACTCGTTTGGAACAAAAGAGGACCTAAATGTTTTGTTTCGACTTTAGAGTGTACTGTTTGCCTCACAAACGATTTACATGGTTAACTCGATGCATATTGTAAATGAAACAAATGTTATTCCTAATTTATGTAATGCATGTTCTAAATGAAAGAAATGTTTTTCGTAATTACTCAATGCATATTCGAAAGAAAAATTACCGAAATGGCCCTATGGTTTACAAAATTTAACATTTGGTCCCTATGTTTTCATTTGCACTTAGAATGTCCCAAAGTTTTGGTTTTATTGAGTTTTTCATGTGCTCGTAGAGATGAAAAGACCATATTGTCGTTTCTCTATTTAAGTGACAAAAAGATTTTTAATGAATATAAATGATTAAATAAACTTAAAATGGAACCTTGGTGGTTTTAAACTTAAATGCCACTTGGTTTCAAAATATAATTATTTTTTCTTCATAATTCTAATTAAGATATATAATATTACAAGTTTCTCTATTTAAGTGACAAAAAGATTTTTAAACTAGATAGGTGCATGTAGATAAAACTTCATCTGACATCCCTACCTTCATCGAAATATCTTCAAAAAGATTGATACTCACGCATTCCAAATTTAAAACTATAAATCACATGTGCAACTTCAAGTGTATAAAATTCATATATGCTATCTTGATGTAACTCATATCGTAATGGAATGTAAAATACACAAGAAATAAGTGAATACATCTATCGACTGCCACTTTAACACTTGCAATCACTTAAAATGTCGAGCCTCCCCAATTCCATGAATATATCTAATGATTGCTCTATGTATTTTATGCACTCTGCTAACTTTGCAACAGTATGAAAATTGACTATTTTAGATTCTCATAGAAGTTGCATTCAAATTAGGAGGACAAAGAAGAAAAGATTTCATGTGATTATGTAAACTTACAAAAACATAAACATAAAGAATTGGTGTTAAATGCATATGGTTTATTTGTAAAGCAACATCATACTAGTATATGGAAGTTGAAAAGGTAAAGCCTATGTTGTTTGTTTTCTTCTAGCAGTGACCTGCATCAGCATAAACGTTACTGCATGAAATTAGGGCTGAAAAATGTGAACCACTTACTTTACAATAGTATTAACTCAATTTGACATATATTGCCCCAACTTCATCCCCTCAGAAAATCAGGATCTTAATGTCTAATATCATAAAATACAGAGTCAACTACATTCTCGATTTCTATACAAAAAAAGTAAAAATATTAACAGTAATAGAATTTCAAAAAACACACACATCAAAACAAAATATACTAAATGAAAAAAATGATTTTTGTAATTTACTCAATGCATATCCTAAATGGAACAAACGATTTTCATAATTTACACAATGCATATCCTAAATGAAACAAACAATTTTTGTAATTTACTCGATGCATATCATAAATGAAACAAATGATTTTCGTAATTTACATAATGCATATTCTAAATAGAACAAACGATTTTCGTAATTTACATAATCCATATCCTAGATGAAACAAACAATTTTCGTAATTAACATAATGCATATCATAATGAAACAAACGATTTTCCTAATTTACTCGATGTATATCCTAAATGAAACAAATATTTTTCGTAATTTACATAATGTATATCCTAAACGAAACAAATGATTTTCGTAATTTACATAATACATATCCTAAATGAAACAAACAATTTTTGTAATTTACTCCATGCATAGCCTAAATGAAGCAAACGGTTTTTGTAATTAACTCGACACATATCCTATATGAAACAAATGATTTTTCGTAATTTACATAATGCATATCCTAAATGAAACAAACAATTTTCGTTATTTACATAATGCATATCCTAAATGAAACAAACGATTTTCGTAATTTACTCGATGCATATCCTAAAAGAAACAAACAATTTTCGTAATTTACTTGATTCATATCCTAAATGACACAAACAATTTTTGTAATTTATATAATGCATATCCTAAATGAAACAAACAATTTTCGTAATTCGCTCAATGCATATCCTAAAGTACAAATTATTGAATGGTCTATGTGGTTTGCAAAAATTTAACATTTGGTCCCTATGTTTTCGTTCACACTCGAATGGTCCCTAGGTTTTGGTTTTTATTGTGTTTTTCATCCCCTAGTAGAGATGAAAAGACCACATTGTCCTTTGACTTTATCTGTTTTAGCTTTTTTTTATTATCATTTGTTTATTATTAATGAATATAAATGATTAAATAACCTTAAAATGGAACCCACCCAAAACCCTACACCCCACACTTCTCATGTACTTCTTTCTCATTTTAATTCACCGCCACTTTTGAAGCCCTCCCACTGGAGGAAGCTTCTTCAGACAAATAAAAAACAATCAGCACCACCACCATCCTTGTCTCTTATCTTTCCGAAAACACCTCGATCCTCCCATGAAAACATTTATCCCTTCGTTTCTTGAAAACCGCTACTTCATATCTCCTTCCAACAATGACAAATGTTGGTTGCAGGATGCTTCTTGTGGCGTCCATTGATGAAGATCGGTGGTTGATGGAGAAAATCAATAAATTTAGAGTTTAGATCAGTGGTGTCTTGTGGTTTCCTTGTGCGTCTGGTGTTTTCCGATGATGACATCTGGTGTTTTCTGGTAGTGTTTGGTGTTTTTCGACAGTGGCTGGTGGTTTGCAACGCAGATGAATTGAAACGAGAGAGGACATAAGGGGTGTAGGGTTTTGGGTGGGTCCAATTTCAAGTTTATTTAATAATTTATATTATTTAATAATAAACTAATAATATAAAAAATGAAAAAATTTTAAGATAAAGAGCGATATAGTTTTTTTAGCTCTATGAGGGATGAAAAACACAATAAAATCAATACTTAGGGACCGCCCAAGTGCAAAAGAAAACATAGGAACCAAACGTGAAATTTTTGCAAACGATAGGGACCATTTCAGTAATTTATTCTCTCTATTCACACTCTATTAGGTAAAAATACAACCACCACATATCCGAGGTGTTCCATCACTCTCACCTGCTCCCATATCGCAATTACTCTACTATATATAAAAACACAACATATTATCTTAACGTGTTCATGTCACTATTACTCGTCGAAATTTTGAGAAGATGGAGCCTGTGGAATCAGCAGCCAACCTCCATTCACAATACCTTGAAGTTCTTCGTAGTCACCGTTGTCCTCCAGGTAAGCTTCTTTCATAGATTTGGTCAATTTTAATGTTGATTTGTTGCGAATCTTTGGGATCATATCATGCTCTCCTCTACTCTGATACGATGAAATATACAAAAATAAGGAGTTGTTCTAGGATGGACATTGCAGCTAGATTGCCGGTAGTAGTATAAGATTTCTTTTTAGCAAAAATAGTGGCTATGGAGATCCGAGCTTAATCTGTGCGTTTTATGTATCTAGATATGTTTATGAATATCGACAATTTCCTCAATCTAGTAAGCAAAAAAACTAAGACGGTGTAAATTTGTATATGAGTTTAGTTTCTTTGGTTTAAACTTTATTTGGCTGGGCTGCCACTTGGTTTCGAAATATTTTTTTCGTAATAATTCTAATTAATAGGTATATAATATTATAAGTTTCTCTACTTAAGTTACAAAAAGTTGTTTAAACTAGAAGATACTTCATCTGGCATCCATACCTTGATCGAAATATCTACAAAAAGTTGTTTCGAGGTGTAATATTATCAAATGCAGGTTCAGTTACATCCTAATCCTAACACCCTAGTAGATCCCGGTGTCAATTTCAAAAAAGAACACATCAAAACAAAGTATGTACCTTGAAATAGCGCTACTGGTACAAACCAGCCATAAACCTTCAATAACCTGACACCATTGCATAAATGACACTCAAGATTTTTATTTGTAAAATAAGAAACAAAAAATATAATTTAATTTTCGTTACAAACAAAGTTTCTTGCATAAATACAAGAAAGAAACATTACAGTTTGTAAAATTGGAGATTTTTTGATAAAAAGCATATGATGGTTTATTTGCATTTACACTTTAATCCTTTTGTTACAATATTTAGGGATGAACTTCAACCTTTTTTTACAGTCAATTATCTAATTCTTATGCTTAATGATCTTGGTACTTCCACATTTGGGTAGGAATCAATAATCTAGTTTTTTAATGCAATCATCTCTTGTTTTGGTTTTACACCTATTTTGAGTTAATGTGCGGATGGATTTTGTACAACATATGTTTAATAGGCCAAAGTTGAACAATATGTTTACCAAAAACAAAAGGTATGTATGAATTTTTCACCTTTATTAGAAAGGAAGATGCAATCACAAAGAACAACAAACTATTACTCTCCATTGATGGATGTTCGTTGGAGATATCAAAAATCAAAACCCCATCATGAATCACCATAGAATCGACTATTAGATGAAGTACCACCATTAATGATACTATCGTAGCCCAACCCAACAACAATGGGGCTGTAACACTCAAAATTTAAGCCAAATTTAAATTTTTAAAAACACGTCAAATTCATCAAAACATTACAGCTTTGTTTTCAAAATACATTTATATCAGAGTTTTCCCCAGAAACATAACACATTAGGAGGAGCTGTACGATCAAGCCTTAGCTTTGCAACAATCCCCTAAGGTACCTGAAACAATAAACTGAAACTGTAAGCCCGAGAGCTTAGTGAGTTACCGCCAAAATACCGATACACATACAGTTCACATAACAATATCAACATTAACATATCATATCAATCAAAACAGAACAACATGCACTAGGTCCACAAATTTACAAGCTGGACTACCCCTGGGCCCTCAGTACAAGTCTGGAATGCCTACCGGTCCTTCAGCTCGTATTTGGAATGCCATCGAGCCCTCAGTACGAGTTTGGAATGCCTACCAGACCCTCAGCTCATATCTGGAATGCTCTCGAGTCCTCAGTATGAGTTTGGAATGCCTACCGGGCCCTCAGCTCATATCTGACTCTCGGGTTTGTTGTCTACCGCATGGAGCAATACAACCTCAACCCACCCCACATAACATGTCGACATGTAACAGATAAATGCACATACAGGTAATCAATCAATATCACAGGCAATCCTATAGATCTACCCGACTTGCATATCAACTAGCATACATTACCAACTCAACTCAACATATCAATGACTACTAGGATATCAAATCCAATGGGCCGGCCTTGGTGCCTTAGACCCCTTAGTATAGTGAGGATAACTCACCTCGCAACTATCATCGGAAATAAGAAAGCTCAACTCCCAGGTCCAACACGAACTTCACCACCTAAAAGTACCACACAACCTTTTTCATAAATCTCCCAATCCCAGAAACCCACAAAATTCAATTGGTCAACCAATTGGTCCAATTCAAAGTCCACAGTCAGAGTCAACAGTCCATGTTGACTTGACTCGCCGATTTTTCTAACACTCGCCAAGTTCAAGGCAATCTTCAATTAACTCGCTGAGTTTATGGCCATCTTCAACGGACTCGCCGAGTCCCTTAATCAACTCGCCGAGTCCATGCAGATCTTAATCCATGCAGCTGCTTTTTAAGCCATGGTAAGGCCCCAAATTACATATCCAAGCTCCTAAGGCACGTTTATTATGTAAAGTTGCAATGTTTACGTAAATGCAAGGCTCTAAAGGCCCGAAATGATCAATCTAAGCTCTTTAATGGAGTTTTACACCTTGGAAGAGTCTCAACCTTGCACTATCTGGGAACTTTATGGATCTAGAGGTCAAGGGAAGTCCAGATCTGAAGTTATAACTTCAAATCTTAGCTTAAACAAGGAGAGTCCTTCACAACACCCATCCAAGGGAGGTTCAAAGTGAAAAGAGCCTAAGGGAATAGCTTATTACCTTCCAGAGAGTGATGTTTGATGCAATCCCTTAGCTTTTCCCGAGTTCCTGGCCTTGATTTTCCTTTCTTCTTCAAATGCTTCCTTCCAAAGTTACTCCTTCAAGCTTGGATACCAAACACACACACACACACGTTTTAGGGTTTGAGAGAGAAGAGAGGCATAAGGGGAGGCTGGTGGAGGCCAATGATCCTTTAAATAGGGTGTAAAACCCCCATAATTTAGGGTTTCATCTACCAGCTCCTACTCGTCGAGTCCCTTGGTGCTCGCCGAGTAGGTCACTAAACATGCGTTCCAATCCCACTACTACTCGGCGAGTAGGGCAACCAACTCGCCGAGTAGGACATAATACCAATTATTCTTTAATTAAATTTATACCTGGAATCGGGACGTTACAATTCTCCCCCACTTGAACTAGACTTCGTCCTTGAAGTTTGCTGCGGTGAATAGCCCCGGATAATGTTCTCGCATTTCTGCCTCTGCCTCCCACGTCCATTCGGATCCCTTCCGATGCTCCCATTGTACCTTCACCAAAGGTATTTCCTTGTTCCTTAGTATCTTCACCTTTTTCTCTAGTATGGCCACGGGCCTCTCCACATAGTTCAGGCGCTCATCGACCTGAATATCATCCAACGACACCACCGACTCCTGATCCATAACGCACTTTCGCAGCTGTGAAATGAGGAAAGTGCTGTGTATCCGACGAAGCTCCTCTGGCAGCTCTAACCTGTAAGCCACCTTACCAACCCTGGCAGTGATCCTGAACGGTCTGATATACCGGGGACCCAATTTTCCCCTCTTCCTGAAGCGGATCACGCCTTTCCAGGGCGAGACCTTCAGGAGTACCATGTCTCCCACCAGAAATTCCAACTCAGATCGGTGTTTGTCGACATAACTCTTCTGTCGACTCTGAGCGGTCTGCAAGCGTTGTCGAACTTGCTGGATCTTTTCAGTAGTCTGCAAATCCACCTCCGTACTACCCATCACCCTGTGTCCAACTTCGCCCCAAAAGACCAGGGTGCGACATCTACATCCGTACAATAGCTCGAATGGTGGGGCGCCCAGACTGAAGTGATGGTTGTTGTTATAGGCGAACTCCGCAAGCGTTAGATGGGAGTCCCAGCTCCCGCCGAAATCAATGACACATGCCCTCAACATGTCCTCGAGGGTCTGAATAGTCCGTTTGCTCTGGCCATCGGTTTGCGGGTGGAATGTTGTGCTGAAGTGCAACCGCGTGCCTAGCTCCTCGTGAAACTTTTTCCAGAAGCGAGAGGTAAACCTGACATCCCGATCGGAGACAATGGAGACAAGAACCCCATGGCGCGACACGATCTCCCGAACGTACAATTCGGCCAGTTTCTCGGCCGATGAGCCCTCTCGAATACCCAAGAAATGGGCACTCTTGGTTAGTCGATCCACGATGACCCATATAGCATCAAATCCCCTTGCCTTCTTTGGCAATTTGGTAATAAAGTCCATCGTGATTTGTTCCCATTTCCACATGGGAATCTCTAGGGGCTGCAATTGCCCATGTGGCCTCTGATGCTCGACCTTGACCATCCTACAGGTCAAGCATCTCTCAACGTACCAAGCTATTTCCCGCTTCATGCACAACCACCAATAACTCAACCTCAAATCTCGGTACATCTTGGTGGCCCCCGGGTGAATAGAGAAATGAGACTTATGAGCCTCTTCCATAACCGTCTGCCTAACCCCACCCGTCATCGGGACCCAAACCCGACCACATCGGGTCAATAGTCCCCAACTATATTTCACGAACTAGGTGTTCTCGCCTTTGATCCTTTCCAGCTTCCAATTATCCGGGCGGATGCCCTCGACTTGGGGCATCTTTGATCAAACCCACCAGCGGAGAATCCACTAATATCCTCATACATACTGCTGGGGTGGAAGACCCTACTGACTTGCGGCTCAAAGCGTCCGCCACTACATTCGCTTTACCGGGATGGTAAAGAATCTCACAATCGTAGTCCTTGACTACATCCAGCCACCTGTGCTGCCTCATGTTCAGGTTTGGCTGATCCATGATATGTCTCAAACTCTTGTGATCCATGTAAATGGTACAACGGATCCCGTATAGGTAATGTCTCCATATCTTAAGAGCAAACACCACCGCCCCCAACTCCAAGTCATGCGTAGGGTATCTCGTCTCATGCGGCTTTAGCTGTCGCGATGCGTAAGCTATCACTCGCCCTCTTTGCATGAGGACCGCCCCTAAACCTGTGATGGATGCATCACAGAACACCACAAAATCGTCAGCTCCCTCCGGGAGTGTCAACACTAGAGCCTCGCACAATTTCTGACGGAGGGTCTCAAATGCTCTTTGATGCTCGGGACCCCACCGGAAATCTACTCCTTTCCTAGTCAGATGAGTGAGTGGCACTGCAATTTTGGAGAAGTCTCGTATAAACCTCCGGTAGTACCCTGCCAAACCTAGAAAGCTCCTAATATCCGAGGGAGATTTCAGAACCTCCGACTGCATAACTGCCTCGATCTTGGTCGGATCGACCAAAATACCCTCCTGGTTAACGAGATGTCCGAGGAACTGGACCTCCCGTAGCCAAAACTCACACTTCGAGAACTTGGAGTACAGCCGTTCCCATCTCAGATCTCCCAACAGCTCCCACAGATGCTCCGCATGCTGCTCTCGGGTCTTGGAATACACCAAAATATCATCTATAAATACTATGACCGAGCGATCAAGCATCGGTCTACAAACTCGATTCATCAAGTCCATGAACACCGCTGGTGCGTTGGTGAGCCCGAACGGCATCACCACGAACTTGTAATGACCATAACGAGTTTGGAACGTGGTCTTCTCCACGTCCTCCTCTCTGACCCTGACCTGATGATACCCAGACCTCAAGTCTATCTTAGAAAACCAAGATGCACCTTGTAGTTGGTCGAAGAGATCATCTATCCTCGGGAGCGGGTAACGGTTCTTCACCGTCAACTTATTCAACTCCCGGTAGTCGATACACATCCGGTGTGAACCATCCTTTTTCCGGACGAAAAGTATCGGTGCTCCCTATGGAGAACTACTAGGCCGAATGAACTACTTGCCCTGCAGTTCCTGCAGCTGCGATGACAACTCTTGCATCTCTGGCGGTGCCAACAGGTACGGTGCCTTAGCAATAGGGGCGGCACTTGGCACCAGATCAATCTTGAACTCAACCTGCCTTTCCGGAGGTATCCCTGGTAGTTCCTCCGGGAATACATCTGCAAATTCCCTAACCACCGGCACGTCGGAAATCGAAATCTGGTCCCTGGCTCGTGTATCTACCACGTATGCTAGATAACCTGTACACCGATGCTGAAGGTACTGTCGTGCCCTGGCAGCTGAACAAAACCCTGATCCCACTCTGGTGCCCTCGCCATAAACAATCAGTTCTCCCCCACTTGGGGTTCGAACTACCACACGCTGCCCCTCACAGTCGATCATGGCACTGAATCGACTGAGCCAATCCATGCCTACAATCACGCACACCTCCCCCATGGGAATCGGAAACAAATCTATCGGAAATGACACCCCGAAAATTTCCAAGTCACACCCTCAATAAACTGAAGAAGTAGAAACCTCGTGTTCGTTGGCGATAGACACTCGCAACGGAAACTCTAACTCGCCCACTGGTGCACTGAACCCCCTACTAAATGGCTGCGATACAAAAGACCGACTCGCCCCCGAGTCAAATAAAACCAAAGCAGGCAAGGAGTTCACTAAAAACGTACCTAACCACAGCTGCCACAAATAAGAATGCAACAAATATAAAAATAACCAGATAAGGATAGAAACATACCAGCAACCACATTCGGTGCTGCTCTGGCCTCCTCCGCTGTAAGCTGGAAGGCACGGCCCTGAGACTTTGGAGGCTGGAGCCTGCACTGGATTGGCGTGATCCTCAAAGTAGCCAGCGCTGGAGCCTGCGCCGGATTGGCGGCGAGTAACGGGCAGTTGGCCTTCAAATGGCCAACCTGATCACAATGGTTACATAACCTCAGACTCTGAACTGGAGCAGCCTGGTGACAGTCCCTCGCGTAATGCCCCTCCCTTTCACACTTGTGGCATCCACTACCAGCTCGACACACACCAGAATGACCTTTGCCACACTTCCTACATGTGCGGCTCGGCTGACCCCCAGTCCTAGTTTCAGCGTTCTTAGGCCGCTTCGACGTCGGCTGAGAATGTGCTGGGGCCTGCCGCTGTTCTCTCAACTGTTGCTCAATCTCCAACTCACGCCGTCTGGCGGCCTCCTGCAACTCTAGAAGAGAATCACATCGCTGGGTAGACACAAACTGACAGATATCCGTCTTGAGCATACTCAAATAACGAGTCATCTGAGCCTGCTTTGAAGCAAACTCCGGGAAAAACATCGCCCTCACGGTGAACATCCGGGTGATCTCCGTCACCGACTCCCCATCCTGTCTCAAACTCAAAAACTCCTGTGACAATCGCTCCCATTCAACCCGTGGAATGTAACGGGCACGGAACATTGTTGGATTAGTGTCTAAGTCCATAACTATTTTGGTTTGTACTTGACCCGATGGTGCATGGTCCTTTTGGGTTGCCTTCACCAAAGCAACTTGATTGGAGAAATAAATAAAGAGAGAAAGGTTATTATGATTTATTAATATGTTATAAGAATAATATATTAAAGGAGAAATCATATTTGTTTAATTAATATTGGTCAATAATTAATTAGGAATTAATTTTGTGATCAAGTGTAATTAATTAAACTAGAGGGGCTGATTTGTAATTATGTGATAGTTACAAAATAAGGTAAGGATTATCTTAAATATAGGGTGAACGAATTTAAGGAGATAATGCCTTAGAATTCGACTAGGATAAGGGTTTCTAAGACTTATCTTATGGTTACTTGGTGGGCAAGCAACTAGATAAGGATAAGGACTAAAACCCTAATCTTTACACTTATATAAACCCCCTAAGGCTCATGAATTCGTCCAAGCCTTCTCAACAAGTCCTAAGGAAGAATTCCTACCTCTCTCCTCTCTCTTTATACCTTCTCCACTTGCTTATGGTGTTTGTAAGCCATTAGAGGAGTGACACTTGTGACTCTAAGCCTTCCAAAGTCAATTCAAGGAGGAATTGGGATTGTTATTGCTACATAACAATCAAGGTAATATCTTAAACCTAATTATATGTTAATATTGATTTCCGTATGCTAGAATTAGGGTTTATAGTCTTGGATTCAAAGCATGTACAATAGAGAAACCTAGATCCAAGCATTAGGGTTTGTATGAGCACATAGGATGACTTATGACCAAAACCCATCAGTGGTATCAGAGCCTTGATTGGTTTCTATTGTATTGATGCTTAATATGTTTGAAAATTTAGAATTTTTCTGTTTCTGGAGGCTGGACTCGCCGAGTTCATAGATGAACTCGCCGAGTCCAAGGTGACTCGATGAGTCCATGCCTGACTCGGCGAGTCGGCTCGTCAGATGGAGGGTATTCCGGGATTTCTTGCTGTTTTTGCTTATGGATAGTTACCTTATCATGTTAGATCAATATTAATCCGATTATATGATATATTTGACTATAATTTTGATCTAATTGAAGATATTTATCAATTAATAACATAATTGTTTCCTTATGTGATAATTGATTAATTATTTTGAGTAAATTGATAAATTGTTTTGCAAGAAATCATTAAATAAATCAAATATGGATAATTATGTGATTAATTGTTAATTTAGATTATTTGTTATTTGATCCTTGTTGTTATGAAAAGTTTCATATTTTGCCCTTTAGGTTTTATAGTTTAAATTTGAACCCAAAAGGTTTGTTGTTTTGAAATTTAAATAGTTGAAACCCTAATATTTTGAAAAAAGGTTTCAAAACTTGCCCTCAAGTTTTGGAATTTAAATTTTGATTAAATGGTTTAATTTTGATGTATATTTAAATTCTAAACCCTAATGTGTTGAAATGTTTCAAAACTTGCCCTCAAGTTTTGGAATTTAAAAGTTGATTAAAAGTTTAATTAGGAATGTTAAATTCTAAAACTCTAGTATTGTTTTGAAAAAGTTCAAATCACACCCTTATGGTTTTATTAATTAATTAAGGTGTATAATTAAAAGGAAGTTTAATAAATCCATAAAAGTTTAGGTTTACAATTTAATTGAATTAAAAGTATAATTGTTAAACTAGACCACCTAGTATTTTAAAAGTATAAAATACACCCTATACTATATATAACATTAAAAGTCTAACATTATATATATGTATGAGTAAAAGTCAGTCTTACCGTTAGTAGGCCTCATTCACGAAGCTGATCTATAAGGGGTGTTTAAGGAAATTGCCTATAAAATGGCGATTGAATGGGTATCGACTCTTACCCACCGCACTCTTGACTAGTGGAGGGTCGTTAGCCGAACGGGTAGGATAGGACGAAACCTTCCATTATAAGTACAATGAATTACTAAATTAACTAAATGTTTTTCAAAATTCCCAATCTTAGTTACTTAGGAAAAGTGAATTGATGCAATTCCATGAAATTACACATTGTGCCCTTGCGAAGACGTTAGTGGAGTGTGTGTGGTTAACTGGCACACTAAATGGTTCTAAGCAAAGGTAGCAAAGGGTGACTCAATGTTTGTCATAATTCGGTGGAGCGTGTGTGGTTTACCGGCACATCGAATAGGTGACTGTAACATGTGAGGGCACCATGTAGTTTGCATGGTTATTCACACCCGCTTTGTGATCCTCGGCATCCCAGTCACAAACTAGAGGGGCATATCGAGATTTAAACATTCTATTGGAAGTTCAATGAATCTCAAAGGATCTAGGAGTTTTCATAGATTTAAAACTTCAATTTCTTTTTCGTTTTTCATGGTGGAAATTAGTGAATCGTCATTCACTTACCTTCAAATATTCTGCAATTAGGGTTACGGCATCCCTCTCCCGAGTTGTAGAATATTGTGTTGGGTCCTAGCCTTAGTATTTCATTTGGGTGATTTACTAAGGACTCAATCTATCAACTAACTTTAATTTGTTTTTCTCCCGTTTTGTAGATGTCAAAGTTCGACAACTATGGTCTTCTTAAATCCCGTCGAACAAGCATTCCACATGAAGATGATATTCCACGATTCGATCGAGGAACAAGAAATCATGCTTCACTTCCTCTACCTCCCCCAATTATTCTCCCTAACCCACAAGATCCAAGGCTTGAAAAGTTCAAGATCACTCAAGCCCTTTTGGCAAGTAAACATAAAGAAGGAAAGTCCGTGTGTGCACACATCCTAGGGATGAAGTCACACATTAATAGGTTAAGAATGTTGGGATCCGTTGTCTTTGAGGAAATGGCTGTTGATTGGGTTCTTCAGTCACTTCCCAACTCATATAGTGAGTTGGTAAGAGAGTACTATATGATGAACTACGACGTGACCCTTATAGATCTCACCTATATGCTTATTGCTGCTGAATCAGCAATAATTTGGTGCAATAGAAAAGCAAAGTTGATTGGTGAATCTGACTTCTAGACCTCTATGGATATAGACAATGGCAACGAAAGACATGCTATGATCGAAAAGTTTGATTATAAGAGAAAGGCGATGTCTGAAGTAGTTCCATGTCCTGTTCCAAAAGAGTCAATTTGCTTTTATTGCCAAGAGAAAGGGCATTGGAGACAAAGCTTCCCCATTTACCTAAGAGATCTAAGAGATGGGAGAGTCGAAACGTATGGCTCTAATTTAGGTAAAATCCATTGACTAACTCTTTTAAGCTTCATAATGTGATAAGATTACAATTGATGTTTTGAAGGATCGAAGAAAAGAAAGGAAGCCTAAGGGAAGAAGTGAGCAGAATCTAACCGTGAAGGAATGGATTTCGATCGCGTTTCTCGAAGATTAGATTTTTGAGCTACTACTTAGAGTTAGAATTAGATTGCTAAGAAAGATGTATTAGCATAAGTTTTTCAATGCGTTGCATTGTAAGGACAAATTTTTCCGCAATAAAATAAATTTTGATTTTAAATGTTATTTATTTATCCTTACAATGGCGTGTATGAAAAATTGATGTTAAAATGTTTCCATTATTAGCAATAATGGATTTGGTTCTTATTGTGTTATGGAAAGTCGAGAATTTACCAAATAGGGAGAGTTTCTCATCGCCCAAGTTTCAATTGGACATAAACTTGGAATCTTGCAACGTGGATGCACGATAAATGAGAAATTTCGTATTTGGAAATTAGACTAATTCATTGACAAAGTGTCAAGTGAAGGAGTTCGAGCACACAAAGTTGCGTGTTGATCAAGTCCACCATAAGAGTAACAATGATATTCGTCATGATTTACTGAAGGTTTAGTAAATATGATTATACTTGCAAGATTAAGTGTAATTCTTAGTTGATTGAAAAAGTTTAAATCAATAGCAGAACGAATAAGAAGAATCAAGAAGGCAGAGAGATAAAAGTTTCTCCATTCTAAGAAGAAGGGAGAGTACCTTTTATGCTTTATGATAAGTCTTAATGATTAAGAACCATATCTCAATTGATCCTCTAAGTGAGTCTTGGTACAATTGTATGTCCAAGAAGAGGAATCAAAGATTGAAGAAATGGTCAAATCAAGAAGTCAATCATACTTCGTTCCAAAGCAAGTCTTAGAGTTAAGATTGTGACAATGAGTGAAAAGTATTAAAAAGGTTTATAACATTGATCAAATGTGGAAAGTTGTGATGTCTTGGATAAGACAAAGACCAACTAAGACCATTTTATGAAGTGTTATGCTTTTGATAAAAACTACACTAACTCTTGAATATTTGATTGTCAACAAATGGTTAATGATAAGAGAATCTTATATGTCAAGGAGTCAGTAGGAGTCTTAATGGTCTTGAAAGGTTTCAAGAACAAATCAAACAAACCTTATCGATCGTCACTAGCACACGAGTTAAGGTTTACAACCTATCGTGATGACATTATTTTGATTCTGTGCCAATCCAATCGAGTTAATTATGCATGAGAGTTCTATGAGTTCTCATTTTGAACGCATAAAAGGCAAGGCACCTTGATCAATGAAAAGTACATTGATAGGAAAAGGTGAGCTGCTTAACTACTTGGAAGACGTGGTGGGCAGCTGTGCTACCATAAGGCAAGAAATCAAGATTAAGAAAGTTCGGTCCATATGAGTTTGAATTTGTCGTAAACTTTGGTTTTAACAAATTCACATGGATAGGAACACATACACCGTTTAAATCTAAGTGTCATAAGATTTCCTCCTTCATGAAAATGATTGTGAGGAAATGCTTTCACTAGGAAAGATTTTAAGAAGATAGTGATTGTAAAATTGCATTCTCGAATTCGATTATGGTTACGGTATCCCTTTCCATGATTTGAATTGTGAGGTTTGGCAATTAGTCTTAATTGTTTAGACACACATATGAACTATCTAAGGAAAAGGTGTATAAGTTCAAGAAGCATTGATAAAAGATTATCAAAGTACTAAGTATTAGAAACATGAACTTAAGAAATTCAATAAGTATTGTTTTTCTGAAAGTTAAGCTGTTTCCGAATACATGTCAAAGCTAGTGGGAGCATAAGTGTTATGTTTTATAATAATCATTATGATAGTGGGAGCATAAATGTTATGATTGTATGATTATTAAGGCACGTATTGCAAGTTGGCAATATTAATTATAGAAAACAAGACTTATACCTTGCAAAGTCGTAAGGGTTGTAAAGTTGTTTTTCTATAATTAAGGGAGAGAATATTATGCTTCATTTCAAATCTAAAAGCTGAGGTTGAGAAATGTTAATAAATTTAGTCAAAGGTACATAGTGTGTTCTTAAAATTTCGATTATGATTACGGCATTCCTTTTCACAATTCGAATTTTGAGAACATAGCAAATAAAACATTGTGCATCGTGTCCCATACGCTTCGGGTAAAGGATCGATTGCAAGTGCTTTATTTTAGTGGAAAAAGGGACTAGAATTGGTTTTGACTAAAATAATTAAACAACTATCAAAGGACAATCCAAAGTTCGACGAGGATTGGTTGCTTGTGATTGGTTGGAAGCATGGTATTGGATGGACCATATTGACATTATTATGAATAGATAAGATTCTATTAAGAATGAGTTGTCATATGGAAAATATGGAAGCGTGTCCATATTAGGAATTGAATATTGAAAATCTATGTCTAGATTAGAAACTTTTGTGCAAAAGGATGTTCGAAGGAATGTACTTTGAGTGAGAGACATCATATCTAAGGAATTGTATTGTAACAATCTCCGAAAAAAGACTTTGTAATTTCATTGGCATTAGTCTTTGTGACTTTGGTGTAGTGATATTACGAAAGGATCATTGCATAAAATGTTAGAATCCAACATATTCTATAAGTAGCGAGAATTTGATATTCTTTTACTTATGAAAAAAGGATTTGGAGTTTGTGAAATCAGAATGATGGGAAATGTGTTAAATTTGATCTATTTCACAAAGTAAGAACTGTAGGTAAACATTGTGTGCAAGCTAAGAGCATAGGACAAGTGTAATAATTCAAGTAAGAAGTTGATTACCCGAAACGAGAAATAATGAGTAATCGATATGGTGATAAATAAAAGGAGTTTTATTTATACTCAAAATTTGAGGCCATATGGGATTAGTATTATTCTTGTGTTTTCACTTTGCATGTTTTGACTTCCAGAATAATTGAGTTTATTAAGAATAATTGAATTATTCAAACGGGCCACAGTCATTCATATGTTGGAAGTAGATATGAATGAAGACTGTCGTGAATTGGTGTGTGGATTGTCTAAAAGAGTATTAGACATAAGCAAATGTTTGCTGCAACATTCATGAGTGCTTATGAATATGAGTTTGGGCATTGGATTAAACCCACGCTCACTTGTATCACTCCATGAATTGTATCACGAGTGATTGGTGAGACGATAACATCTTATATTCTTGAAACCGAGATGTGTGAGTTGTATCTTGCAAATCGGTTGCACATTGATAATATGTAAACGCACTAGTAACTTGGTGTTATAAAACATATTGTTGTGTGTGATTCGGTGAATGAGTGCAAGCAAGCATTGTATCAAAGTTTATCCGTTCCTTTTATCCAAAGTAGGATAAAAGCGATATCTTTGGGCCACTCGATGGTTTAGTGATTACAAACGTAAATGCTCGGTCGGGCTAGGGCTAATTTGATTTGTTCAATTAGTCAGTCGTCATAAATCGGGAATCGAGAAATAGTACAAAGAGAATGATTGGAAATCATATCTCATACGATATCTAGAATGGAGGAATATATGATCCTTTATCTAAGGACACGCGTATCTGATAGGATCAGAGTTGAAAGAGGCTTTGGAAAGCTACGATTGCAGATCAGGATCTGAAGTCATACGCATAATAGTTATTAGACTTATCCAAGTGGGAGACTGTTGGATTAGTGTCTAAGTCCATAACTATTTTGGTATGTACTTGACCCGATGGTGCTTGGTCCTTTTGGGTTGCCTTCACCAAAGCAACTTGATTGGAGAAATAAATAAAGAGAGAAAGGTTATTATGATTTATTAATATGTTATAAGAATAATATATTAAAGGAGAAATCATAATTGTTTAATTAATATTGGTCAATAATTAATTAGGAATTAATTTTGTGATCAAGTGTAATTAATTAAACTAGAGGGGCTGATTTGTAATTATGTGATAGTTACAAAATAAGGTAAGGATTATCTTAAATATAGGATGAACGAATTTAAGGAGATAATGCCTTAGAATTCGACTAGGATAAGGGTTTCTAAGACTTATCTTATGGTTACTTGGTGGGCAAGCAACTAGATAAGGATAAGGACTAAAACCCTAATCTTTACACCTATATAAACCCCCTAAGGCTTATGAATTCGTCCAAGCCTTCCCAAGAAGTCCTAAGGACGAATTCCTACCTCTCTCCTCTCTCTTTATACCTTCTCCACTTGCTTATGGTGTTTGTAAGCCATTAGAGGAGTGACACTTGTGACTCTAAGCCTTCCAAAGTCAATTCAAGGAGGAATTGGGATTGTTATTACTACATAACAATCAAGGTAATATCTTAAACCTAATTATATGTTAATATTGATTTCCATATGCTAGAATTAGGGTTTATAGTCTTGGATTCAAAGCATGTACAATAGAGAAACCTAGATCCAAGCATTAGGGTTTGTATGAGAACATAAGATGTCTTATGACCAAAACCCATCAAACATATCCCTGAACTGCTCCCAAGTAACAGCAGCTCTCTGATCATCAGAGAATGACCCAGTCGCATGTCTGCACCAGTCCTTGGCCCCCGACCTAAGCAGGTTCAGAGCACACCTGACCTTCTGGTCAGTAGGACACGAGCAGGTGAAGAAACACCCCTCCACATCTAAAATCCACCTCATAGCCTTGATGGGATCATGCGTCCCATCATAAGTAGGGGGCTTCGTGTTATCGAAGTCCCTGTACTGGAAACCCTTACCAACTCCTCCCCCCGTCGCTGATACAACTGATGCAGCTGCTGTCTCTGCAAGGGCTGAATAGCGCTCATCAAAATACTCCACCATGGCGGTCTTAACCGACTCGAACATCTCCGGTAACTGAGCCCAGAATGCAGCAGCAACCTCATCATGCAGGATTTCCCGAATCCTGGCATCCAACTCCTCTGCACCCATCTGCACCACTGACTCAGGTGCTGTCGGCCCCTCCTGGCCTCCATCCCCTGATCCTGATCCCGAACCGGATCCAACCACGAAGCGTCTCGTCATCACCATTCTGAAACATAGCACAGGATATTAGATAATTCATATAAATATTTGGGAGCCAACTCCCTACTAACCCTAGGGATTGCGACTTACTTGGCACGCGTATAGGTTTGGTGCTTCCAGTAGTATGGGCCCCTACTACCTTCCACACTTACCCATATTCGTCCCAAGTATCCCCACAACCCTAACAATATGCACAATAAGGCGAGTGCTCAACCCTCACTCCTAGAGGAATGCTAAATATCTCATAACTGACCTCTCGGTCCCACTCAATCCTTTTTTACTCGTAAAACTTCCACCAACCGTGCAACACTAATATATGCTAGCCATACATAACGCTGGACCCTATAGACTTTTGAATATCCAATCCTACCCCAAGCTCCCAATCAAACAAGAACAAAACATAAGGCCAAATCAAACATTCTCAGGCTATAAGATCTTAATTAGGTACAACTGTGATGCATACATTAGACAACTACAGTAATGATGTCAATCTCACATAAGGGATCCCTAGGCTATTAGGCATCATATAATCAGGCAATTCTATCATGCAATTCCTGAAGATCCTTAGCCTAGTACTAGCATTTGTTCTAACATATCACAATATCAAATAACTATATGGCATTTTGGGGTCTACTTACTGGCTCCGGCTGATCGTACACCCTGCATCCTCCTTTACTTATTTTGAAAACCATTTAAAACCATTTGAAAATCTTTCCTCGATTTGAGATTGGATTCACACGAATGTTCCTCCAATTCACTCAAACCAAGGCTCTGATACCAACTTGTAACACTCAAAATTTAAGCCAAATTTAAATTTTTAAAAACACATCAAATTCATCAAAACATTACAACTTTGTTTTCAAAATACATTTATATCAGAGTTTTCCCCAGAAACATAACACAATAGGAGGAGCTGTACGATCAAGCCTTAGCCTTGCAGCGATCCCCTGAGGTACCTGAAACAATAAACTGAAACTGTAAGCCCGAGAGCTTAGTGAGTTACCCCCAAAATACAGATACACATACAGTTCACATAGCAATATCAACATTAGCATATCATATCAATCAAAACAGAACAACATGCACTGGGTCCACAGCTTTACAAGATGGACTACCCTTGGGCCCTCAGTACAAGTCTGGAATGCCTACCGGACCCTCAGCTGGTATCTGGAATGCCATCGAGCCCTTAGTACGAGTTTGGAATGCCTATCGGGCCCTCAACTCGTATCTGGAATGCTCTCGAGTCCTCAGTATGAGTTTGGAATGCCTACCGGGCCCTCAGCTCATATCTGACTCTCGGGTTTGTTGGCTACCGCATGGAGAAGTACAACCTCAACCCACTCCACATAACATGTCGACATGTAATAGATAAATGCACATACAGGTAATCAATCAATATCACAGGCAATCCTATAGATCTACCCGACTTGCATATAAACTGGCATACATTACTAACTCAACTCAACATATCAATGACTACTAGGATATCAAATCCAATGGGCCGGCCTTGGTGCCTTAGACCCCTTAGTATAGTGAGGATAACTCACCTCGCAATTGTCGTCAGAAATAAGAAAGCTTAACTGTCGGGTCCAACACGAACTTCACTACCTAAAAGTACCACACAACCTTTTTCATAAATCTCCCAATCCCAGAAACCCACAGAATTCAATTGGTCAACCCCTTGGTCCAATTCAAAGTCCACAGTCAGAGTCAACAGTCCATGTTGACTCGACTCACCGAGTTTTCTAACACTCGCTGAGTTCAAGGAAATCTTCAACGAACTCGCCGAGTTTATGGCCATCTTCAACGGACTCGGCGAGTCCCTTAATCAACTCGTCGAGTCCATGCAGATCTTAATCCATGCAGCTGCTTTTTAAGCCATGGCAAGGCCCCAAATTACAGATCCAAGCTCCTAAGGCACGTTTATTACGTAAAGTTGCAATCTTTACGTACATGCAAGGCTCTAAAGGCCCGAAATGATCAATCTAAGCTCTTTAATGGAGTTTTACACCTTGGAGAGTTTCAACCTTGCACAATCTGGGAACTTTATGGATCTAGGGGTCAAGGGAAGTCCATATCTGAAGTTATAACTTCAGATCTTAGCTTAAACATGGAGAGTCCTTCATAACACCCATCCAAGGGAGGTTCAAAGTGAAAAGAGCCTAAGGGAATAGCTTATTACCTTCCAGAGAGTGATGTTTGATGCAATCCCTTAGCTTTTCCCGAGTTCCTGGCCTTGCTTTTCCTTTCTTCTTCCAATGCTTCCTTCCAAAGTTACTCCTTCAAGCTTGGACACCAAAAACACACACACACACAGATGTTTTAGGGTTTGAGAGAGACAAGAGGCATAAGGGGAGGCTGGTGGAGGCCAATGATCCTTTAAATAGGGTGTAAAACCCTAGAATTTAGGGTTTCATCTGCCAGCTCCTACTCGCTGAGTCCCTTGGTGGACTCGCCGAGTAGGTCACTAAACATGCGTTCCAATCCCACTGCTACTCGGCGAGTAGGGCAACCAACTCGCCGAGTAGGACATAATACCAATTATTCTTTAATTAAATTTATACCTGGAATCGGGACGTTACAGGGGCTCATCTTGCTACTCCAAAAGCTGCAACCAGGTCCAAAAGAACAATCAAAATACCCATCCGTTTTAAGGTTTAAAGGAACAACTAATGAAAGTTGACAGAGTCTATGACCCCACTGTCACAAACTCATCTAACCCACTGCTACTACAACCCCCACCCAAACCAAACCCAGAATTATCCTTCAACCGTTTATCTCCTGATGCATTACAAAAACGCCCATCTGAATTCTTATTAATAGCCGACGATGATGATTCCCATGATATTAATGACACCCGATCTGACATCACTCATACCCACGAGATACATAGGCCGGAGGGAGTGGTGCCGCAACCGTAGGGACCAATCAGAGGGAGGTAAGAAAAAATAATTACAATCCAAAAGTGGTCCACTCCAAACTCCTTCACAACCCTTAGTACATTTTTGGGCTTAACAAGTTTTTATAGGTTTGTCCGTAATTAGATTCAAATCGCAGCTCCTCTACCCGTAATTACATTGAACTTCACTCCCAACTTAGCCTTCGAACAACACAACACAAACAAACAATGGAATTGCTCATAACGCTAGCTTGTCCAGACTTCACAAAGCCCTTCGATATCACCACTAATGCTTCCAGAACCACTATTGGCTCAGTTTTATGCCAGAATGATAAGCTAATTGCATTCTTTATTACAGACCCGTCCCACAGGGTGGACGATAAGGGAGACCGTCCATGTCTAAATACTTGTAATGTTAGTCATCTCCGATAGCTATTTCATGATCCTAGTTTTTAGATAGTTGCTGCATTTTCCCTTTTAAATTACAATGTAAGTTTGCATTGGAAAAGAAGCAGAAAATTGTCCCAAATCCTTTTCTTCTTTGTGTTCTTATTGAGGAATTGCCATCTCGAATTGGCTATACCAATTAATGTCCTCATTCAAGTTTCAACACACAATGAAATAGGGAAAAGAAATGGAAACTAACCGATTCCATAGCTGAGTCTAACAACAGCACGAGTTTTGTTTCAAACCGGAAACTCGGCATCTGGGAATGTGTGGTTAAATGTAGTGACCTCCATTGCAGAACTTGTACAGATAGCTCACAGAAGGTGGAAGTGATCAATGGCAAAAGTACTACATGTAAAAGCACAGATGCAAAGCTGAGGAAGAAGAAGAGAACAGCAGTGCGGACAATCTCTACAAACAGACATCAAACATAAGGATAGACATTGCTGCTAGACAGCTAGTCGTAGTAGATTTCTTTTGAGCTAAGATAGTGGCTATGTTTTGAGCTAAGATAGTGGCTATGGAGATCTGAGCTAACTTGTGTGCGTTTTATGTATCTAAATTGGTTTATGAATATCAACAGTTTCCTCAATCTAGTAAGAGTAGCATAAGGCCAGTTGCTTTTATTATTAAATAAATCATTTGATTGTCCAGAGTCAAAGTGCCAAACTTCCCTATTTCTATGTAGCACCATGTTTCTTTGTTGTCCATTAATTGTTGTGCAAATAAAGTAATTGAGAAGGAAAAACTAAGATGGCGTAAATTTGTAAAATGTTTGGACCTAATTGGGAAAGCCTTATTTCCTTAACTTTTTCAATTATGTTGTTCTCTTGCATCAACTCAAAAAGAAACATAACTAGCTTAGCATATGAAGTCATGACCCCATTATGTAAAAAAGAAACAACACCAAACTTTGTTCTTTATCTCTCATTGTCTTGTTAAGAGAGGAATTAAGTTTAACTTTTTTCATCAATAACTACTGTTATCACTCTTATCCAACCACTATTATGTTTATCAATAATTTCATTGAAATATGAGTTCATCTCTTTATTTGTCAAAATATGGATTCGTATTATATTTCTACTACATTTTGTTTTTAGTTCCACTTCTGAAACTACCTGCAAATCCCGTGGAGCATCCCTTATTTCAGACAATGCCTACTGAATTGGTGGACTTTAAGGTGGATATTACTTGACATATACTTTACCTTTATGTTAATCTTTGTTAGAAGTTATCTTATTTAACACTATCAGGCAATGATATCCTTCCGGAAACCACTCAAATATACCTCCGAGGAACTGCTAAATGAAGAAAACTTTTACTTAACCATTGAGGTAACTTAAACCATGTTTCTTTTGTCTCATTGGATGTTGACCGGATAAAGTTTAATATGAATATATGATGCTTAAAAGATATCTATGAAATTAACTACATACTTTGGAATATGGAAAACAAGAGCAAATTGGTAATACCAATATATGATGCATAAAGTTTAATATGTGAAACTTAATATTTTATTAAAATTAGGAAGGAGACCAAGGGCTACTGCATGTGCTCATTTTGAGCATGAAAGAAAGAACACAATCGAAAAGACCAGTCGTTGTTTATCTGCATCCAACAAATGCAAACATAGAGCATCTACGCCCTTTACTTGAGGTATAATATAAAATTACAAGGGTAGACTGGTCATTTCTTCATTTGACAAAAGACTTTCATCTAACGATTTCTTCCTTTCAATTCAGGATTATGCTTCACGTGGATATATTGCAATTGCCATTGATTCTCGTTACCATGGAGAACGTGCCAAAATGAAACAAACAATTTTCGTAATTTGCTCGATGCATATCCTAAAGTACAAATTATTGAATGGTCTATGTGGTTTTCAAAAATTTCACATTTGGTCCCTATGTTTTCGTTCGCACTCGAATGGTCCCTAGGTTTTGGTTTTTATTGTGTTTTTCATCCCCTAGTAGAGATGAAAAGACCACATTGTCCTTTGACTTTATCTGTTTTAGCTTTTTTTTATTATCATTTGTTTATTATTAATGAATATAAATGATTAAATAACCTTAAAATGGAACCCACCCAAAACCCTACACCCCACACTTGTCATGTACTTCTTTCTCATTTTAATTCACCGCCACTTCTGAAGCCCTCCCACAGGAGGAAGCTTCGTCAGACAAATAAAAAACAATCAGCACCACCACCATCCTTGTCTCTTATGTTTCCGAAAACACCTCGATCCTCCCTTGAAAACATTTATCCCTTCGTTTCCTGAAAACAGGTACTAAAAACCAAAAGCTTCTAGATCTCCTGCCATCATTTCCATGAAGCTACCACTATCATAGTACCATGAAACAATGACAACCGGGATCCACTATGGTGCCAGGAAGCTAACCCTGCCATAGTGACAAGAAAGGAGGAAGACAAGTAAAGTGAACCACCAACACCCCTAAACCCTTTACAAAACTGATAACGGAGAGGATGAGCGAGGAAGGATAGATGAAATCAATGGCGAAGAGGGAAGAGCAAGGGGGAGCAGATGCAGTCGATGGTCGGATGTCCACAAGGGGTGTCGAGAAGAAGAGAAGCGACTCATGAACCAGATCTCCATCCCTCACTACTTCATATCTCCTTCCAACAATGACAAATGTTGGTTGCAGGATGCTTCTTGTGGCGTCCATTGATGAAGATCGGTGGTTGATGGAGCAAATCAATAAATTTAGAGTTTAGATTAGTGGTGTCTTGTGGTTTCCTTGTGCGTCTGGTGTTTTCTGTAGTGTTTGGTGTTTTTCGACAGTGGCCGGTGGTTTGCAACGCAGATGAATTGAAACGAGAGAGGACATAAGGGGTGTAGGGTTTTTGGGTGGGACCAATTTCAAGTTTATTTAATAATTTATATTATTTAATAATAAACTAATAATATAAAAAATGAAATTTTTTTAAGATAAAGGGCGATATAGTCTTTTTTAGCTCTATGAGGGATGAAAAACACAATAAAATCAATACTTAGGGACCGCCCAAGTGCAAAAGAAAACATAGGAACCAAACGTGAAATTTTTGCGAACGACAGGACCATTTCAGTAATTTGTTCTCTCTATTCACACTCTCTTAGGTAAAATACAACCACCACATATCCGAGGTGTTCCATCACTCTCACCTGCTCTCATATCGCAATTACTCTACTATACATATAAACACAACATATTATCTTAATGTGTTCATGTCACCATTACTTGTCCAAATTTTGAAAGATGGAGCCCGTCGAATCAGCAGCCAACCTCTGTTCATAATACGTTGAAGTTCTTCGTAGTCGCCGTTGTCCTTCATGTAAGCTTCTTTCATAGATTTGGTCAATTTTAATGTTGATTTGTTGCGAATCTTTAGGCTCATATCATGCTCTCCTCTACTCTCATACGATGCAATATACAAAAATAAGGAGTTGTTCTAGGATGGACATTGCAGCTAGATTGCCAGTAGTAGTATAAGATTTCTTTTTAGCAAAAATAGTGGCTATGGAGATCCGAGCTTAATCTGTGCGTTTTATGTATCTAGATATGTTTATGAATATCGACAATTTCCTCAATCTAGTAAGCAAAAAAACTAAGATGGTGTAAATTTGTATATGAGTTTTGTTTCTTCGGTTTAAACTTTATTTGGCTGGGCTGCCACTTGATTTCAAAATATTTTTTTCGTCATAATTCTAATTAATAGGTATATAATATTATAAGTTTCTCTACTTAAGTTACAAAAAGTTGTTTAAACTAGAAGATACTTCATCTGGCATCCATACCTTGATCGAAATATCTACAAAAAATTGTTTCGAGGTGTAATATTATCAAATGCAGGTTCAGTTACATCCTAATCCTAACACCCTAGTAGATCCCGGTGTCAATTTCAAAAAAGAACACATCAAAACAAAGTATGTACCTTGAAATAGCGCTACTGGTACAAACCAGCCATAAACCTTCAATAACCTGACACCATTGCATATGACACTCAAGATATTGCATATGACACTCAAGATTTTTATTTATAAAATAAGAAACAAAAAATATAATTTAATTTTTGTTACAAACAAAGTTTCTTGCATAAATACAAGAAAGAAACATTACAGTTTGTAAAATTGGAGATTTTTTTGATAAAAAGCATATGATGGTTTATTTGCACTTACACTTTAATCCTTTTGTTACAATATTCAGGGATGAACTTCAACCTTTTTTTACGGTCAATTATCTAATTCTTATGCTTAATGATCTTGGTACTTCCACATTAGGGTAGGAATCAATAATCTAGTTTTTAGATGCAATCATCTCTTGTTTTGGTTTTACACCAATTTTGAGTTAATGTGCGGATGGATTTTGTAGAACATATGTTTAACAGGCCAGAGTTGAACAATATGTTTACCAAAAACAAAAGGTATGTATGAAATTTTCACCTTTGTTAGAAAGCAAGATGCAATCACGAAGAACAACAAACTATTAATCTCCATTGATGGATGTTCGTTGGAGATATCAAAAATCAAAACCCCATCATGAATCACCATAGAATCGACTATTAGATGAAGTACCACCATTAATGATACTATCATAGCCCAACCCAACAACAATGGGGTTCATCTTGCTACTCCAAAAGCTGCAACCAGGCCAAAAATAACAATCAAAATACCCATCCGTTTTAAGGATTAAAGGAACAACTAATGAAAGTTGACTGAGTCTATGGCCCCACTGTCACAAACTCATCTAACCCACCGCTACTACAACCCCCACCCAAACCAAACCCGGAATTATCCTTCAACCGTTTATCTCCTGATGCATTACAAAAACGCCCATCTGAATTCTTATTAATAGCCGACAATGATGATTCCCATGATATTAATGACACCCAATCTGACATCACTCATACCCACGAGATACTTAGGCCGGAGGGAGTGGTGCCGCACTCCCTCGTGAAACCGTAGGAACCAATCAGAGGGAGGTAAGAAAAAATAATTACAATCCAAAAGTGGCCCACTCCAGACTTCACAAAGCCCTTCGATATCACACTAATGCTTCCAAAACCACTATTGGCTCAATTTTATGCCAGAATCATAAGCTAATTGCATTCTTTATTACAGACCCGTCCCACAGGGCGGGCGATAAGGGAGACCGTCCATGGCTAATCTTTTAAATGGCCCAAAAAATTTATACACTCTATTAATGGTAAGTTAGACAAGGTCAATTTTGAAGATATTATTAATGATTTTTCATCTCAAAATACTAGAAGATATATTTTTCTTTAATTATATAAATATTTGTAATTGAAAATGTTATATTTAGGAGGTAGTATAAGTATTTTTCTTTCAATTATTAAATTATTATAAAAGCAGTGGATGCAATTTGTGTAGTTTAAGGGCCTTTTTTTCCTTTTGCCCTGAGCCCAAAATATATTTGGAACGGCCTTGCTTTAGTAAAAAACAATGCAACCGAATGCAAGCCAACTCTACATATGTCCGGGAGCTTTATGCGATCACCGATTCTGTCAAAAAATGTTGGGATGCAAATTTTGTCTGTTCACAGATCACCACAGCTTGAAATATTTTCTCACCCAAACGATTCAAACACCTGAACAACATAAGTGGATCACTAAGCTCTTGGGTTATGAATTCAAGCTCCACTATGAATCGAGTCGGGAAAACAAAGTGGCTGATGCCCTTATCCAAAAACATCATTCCATTCCTCTACGATTGCCACCGTCTTCTCCTCCATTACCATCTAATTGCATTCATGTTTCCCTTTTGCTTAGGCATGTAATGTTAGTCATCTCCGATAGCTATTTCATGATCCTAGTTTTTAGATAGTTGTTGCATTTTCCCTTTTAAATTACAATGTAAGTTTGCATTGGAAAAGAAGCAGAAAATTGTCCCAAATCCTTTTCTTCTTTGTGTTCTTATTGAGGAATTGCCATCTCGAATTGGGTATACCAATTAATATCCTCATTCAAGTTTCAACACACAATGAAATAGGGAAAAGAAATGGAAACTAACCGATTCCATAGCTGAGTCCATTGCAGAATTTGTTTCAAACCGGAAACTCAGCATCTGGGAATGTGTGGTTAAATGTAGTGACCTCCATTGCAGAATTTGTACAGATAGGTCACAGAAAGTGGCAGTGATCAATGGCAAAAGTATTACATGTAAAAGCGCAGATGCAAAGCTGAGGAAGAAGAAGAGTACAGCAGTGAGGACAATCTCTACAAACAGACATCAGACATAAGGATAGACATTGCTGCTAGACAGCTAGTCGTAGTAGATTTCTTTTGAGCTAAGATAGTGGCTATGGAGATCCGAGCTAACTTGTGTGCGTTTTATGTATCTAAATTGGTTTATGAATATCAACAGTTTCCTCAATCTAGTAAGAGTAGCATACGGCCAGTTGCTTTTATTATAAAATAAATCATTTGATTGTCCAGAGTCAAAGTGCCAGACTTCTCTGTTTCTATGTAGCACCATGTTTCTTTGTTGTCCATTAATTGTTGTCTAAATAAAGTAATTGAGAAAGAAAAACTAAGATGGCGTAAATTTGTAAAATGTTAGGACCTAATTGGGAAAGCCTCATTTCCTTAACTTTTTCAATTAAGTTGTTCTCTTGCATCTACTCAAAAAGAAACATAACTAGCTTAGCATAGTAAGTCATGACCCCATTATGTAAAAAAGAAACAACACCAAACTTTGTTCTTTATCTCTCATTGTCTTGTTAAGAGAGGAATTAAGTTTAACTTTTTTCATCAATAACTACTGTTATCACTCTTATCCAACCACTATTATGTTTATCAATAATTTCTTTGAAATTTGAGTTCATCTCTTTATTTGTCAAAATCTGGATTCATATTATATTTCTGCTACATTTTTTTTTTCAGTTCCACTTCAGACACTACCTGCAAAGCCCGTGGAGCATCCCTTATTTCAGAAACCACCTCCTGAATTGCCGGACTTTAAGGTGGATATTACCTGACATATACTTTACCTTTCTGTTAATCTTTGTTAGAAATTATCTTATCTGAACACACTATCAGGCACTGTTATCCTACCGGAAACGACGCATGGAACCAGGGGCGGAACACAAAAACCATAACCAAACCAAGGGGGCCGGAACAAAAAATATATAGTAAAATTTATATAAACCAGTTTAATTACACTCGTCAAATTGGGTACCTCCTTCTAGTGTACTATTATATTATACTCATTTTAACAGCAACATATAAAAAAGTGACCACAAAAAATCGTTTTTTTTTTCTTAAAGGACGAACAAATTGCAAAAGAGTCTGCCTTTGATGGACTCTAAATTTTGTTCATATTTTTTTTGGTTTGTAACCTTGGATTTTTTTTTCTAAAACTTTGATATAATTTTTTAAAGTACACACTTATAAATGTATATAAGCTTTAAACTATGCCTTTGATTTCAAAATGTTATACTTTGTGCTTTTATTAAGTTAATTAATTAGTCTTTTTTGTAACTTTTAACATATTTACGCATTGATTAAAATATATAATAATAATAAAGTTAAATTATAACTTGTTCGAACAATTTCTTGATGTATAATATAACACACTATTTATTTGATTAATGTAACTTTTTCACATTTTAATTATATAATTTATTTAATTAATATATTTTCTATGATTTAAAAAAGGGTATTATAATAATAATAATAATAACAAATATAGCTTTTAAATGTTAAATTAAAAGATATTGAAAAAAAAAGCTGACAGCTAACATATATTGCGCAGTGTACAAACCCATCATGAAATGTCATATATATCTTCTCTTAAAATTTCTTATTTCTGAATATATAAACCCTAAAACACTATAATAAGAAGATACAAAATGAAAGACAAAAAGACTTACAACTAATCGAGAGTTTGAGACTGTAGAGATGAGATGAAGATGTGATAATCTGGAAGTCCTCAAGCGCTCGGAGCTGTGGAAGTCGGAGAAGTACTCCAGACAGAGAGATTGAGAGATCGAGCGGTGACAGTGATTCAACGACTTAGGAGCAAGAGAAGAAACCAACTGTGACGGTGAGGATGCGAATAAGGAGGCGAAGACATGGTTAAGAGCTATAGGTTTTTGGTTTTAATTTTGAGACATTTTTTATTTCTTTCTTTACCTCGTAGGTTATTAAATAGTTCTAAATTTCAAAATTTATCTTTGGTACAATATCCCCATTTCCTTCAAAATAGGTATTTAGGTATTTTGAGTGTAGTTTTTATTTTAGTGGCTTCCGATTCTCTTAAATTTCTCAAATATATGCCCTTTGGGATTAACTTGGAAATAATTTCAATGTTTCATCCATTATTAAAAAAAACTGGAGGGGCGGATTTGTTTTTATTTTCCTGGAAATATAGTATACATTTGTTGTTTGTATAATATTTTGTATTTAGAAGATAAAAAACCAGGGGGGCCATGGCCTCCCCTGACCCCTTCTTAGCTCCGCCACTGCATGGAACCAATCATGTATACCTTCGAGGAACCGCTAAATGAAGAAAACTATTACTTAACCATTGAGGTAACTTATACCATGTTTCTTTTGTCTCATTGGATATTGACCGGATAAAGTTTAATATGAATATATGATGCTTAAAAGATATCTAAGAAAATAACTACATACTTTGGAATATGGAAAACAAGAGCAAATTGGTAATACCAATATATGATGCATAAAGTTTAATATGTGAAACTTATTATTTTATTTAAATTAGGAAGGAGATCAAGGGTTACTGCCTGTGCTCATTTTGAGCAAGAAACAAAGAACACAATCGAAAAGACCAGCTGTTGTTTATCTGCATCCATCAAATGCAAACAAAGAGTATCTACGCGATTTATAATATAAAATTACAAGGGTAGACTGGTCATTTCTTCATTTGACAAAAGACTTTCATCTAACGAGTTCTTCCTTTCAATTCAGGATTATGCTTCACGTAGATATATTGCAATTGCCATTGATGCTCGTTACCATGGAGAACGTGCCAAAACCCCCAACACCTATCAAGAAGTGAGCACCAAAACATTTCTTTAGTTTTTTGGGTTTATGCCAAAAAAGAATATGGCTAAATGCAAGAACATAAGAAATAGCAACATACTTTCATATACTTATTTATTATAGCATCCTACATTGAAAAAAATCTATCCAGTTATAGCAATGTGATTCACATAGAAGCCAATTTTTCGTTGCTATAGTTGAGTAGATATTTGAGAGTACAATGGATAATATACAAATCATCTTTCATGATCTCAAAGCATAAATATAACCTCTATTTCATATATTCTGGATCTAGGCTCTTGTTTCATCATGGATAAGAGGTGATACAATGCCATTTATATTTGACACGGTTATACTTCTTCACTATTGAATTTTTCAAATGACATTCATTATGTACTTTTAATGCCCAAATGTTTAACATTTATTATGTTTTAGGTGTGGGACCTTATAAAGTTGGCAGATTATCTAACTGACAGAGATGATATACACCATTCCAAGATAGGAATAACTGGGAATTCGCTTGGAGGTTGAATTTTAATATTTTATTAAACACATCATCTTGAAATAACATGAGTATATATATATATATATATATATATATATATATATATATATATATATATATATATATATATATATTCTTTTGTTATGAGTTATTATGCCTTTAATTCCATAACTCATTTCTGATATGTGATGCAGGAATGCATGCATGGTTTGCTGCTTTTATTGATAGACGTTATTCAGTTGCTGCCCCTGTAATTGCTGTTCAGGTATTGTTTATTTTTGACTTAATGGGCATAATTTAACACTTAATCTAACCTACTAACATAATATGAATGTGTAGGGCTTTCGGTGGGCCATAGATAATGATCAATGGCAAGCTCGAGTTGACAGTATGTGGCCTGTGTTTGAAGGTAATTAAAACATGTAACTTTACAAAAGAAATATAAAATATTTACTTTTTATATGTTATTATTTCTATGTTTAATAAAACATGTAACTTAAGTTATATATCGGTGTTTAACGACTTCGAACTATAAATTTGTACAAATTTCTCTCATTTATTTCCTCAAATATATTTATAAAAATTGTTTAAAAGTTCTCTTAAAATGTGTGTGTGTGTGTCTATATATATATATATATATATATATATATATATATATATATATATATATATTGTTTTAAAAATCTTACAGCTATAGCTAGCACATGCACTCTTTCTAAATTATAATTTTTTTTGCATGATTTTGTGATGGCGCATTTATATTCTTTTTATTCAGTAGCAAGGATTGATTTAGGGAAGGTAGCCATTGACAAAGAGGTTGTGGAAAAGGTATGTTCCATAAAAATTGCTAAATGTTTTGCTGACGTGGCATTCTGATGGCATCTAACTGTTGTTGTTCTGCTATTATTTTGACCAGGTTTGGAAAAGAATAGCTCCTGGTTTAGCATCTGAGTTTGACTCACCTTATACGGTGCCACTCATTGCACCACGCCCTTTGTTCATTATGAATGGTGAAATGACCGATCCTCTCTCCTATTCTTGATCCATTTTTTTCTGATGAAATAATAACATGGAAAAAACTATCAGGTCAAGATGATCCCCGTTGCCCAATCAATGGTATTGATGGTACCATATGTAAAACATATAAAGCCTTCGAAGATGCCCAATGTTTGAATCATTTCCAGGTCTTGACTTTTGACTCTTCACTTTTCACCAATGTTTCTTGCTTTTTCTAAACGAGCAAATTGCATGGAATAGCTACGTACTTTACTACCAGAGAATATTAGTATGTTGCTATTATGGGTAATAAATTGAGTAGATTGTCTACATTGGTAAAAAAAAGTTAAGTATAATGTTATATGATGTAATATTGTGTTGTATATGAGGTAATAATGTGATTTATTGTTAATGAAATTTAGGTGCATATCGAACCAGGAATTCGACATGAAGTGACACCATCAATGCTTAACGAAGTGAGTGATTGGATTGACAAGTTTTTAAAAGCATAGAAATTTCTCATGCATAGCTATGTACCTTATGCTCGACTGAATATTGTTGTATGTTGCAAAAGTATATGTATATCACCTTCCAATAAATGAAAGTTATTCCAAATTTGATTATGCATTTTTAATTTTTTTTTATTATAAATGTGAGGGTGAAATCTAACTATGTGTCTCAAGATTTGTGTTGTGAATTTGAATGACATAGTTGTTGGTTGTTCCGTCTCTGAAGTGGCAAGCATTTTAGAAACAATATTCTTATAACTATGATTAATCATTTAGAAGCTATATCCTTATAAGTGTGATTTATCATTCTTCGAATCATGGTTTTGTACATTCTTAATAACATAAAAAAAAAATACTTAGGGGCTATTTGATATTTGTTGATTGAGTCAAATTTGATAGAGTTAGGGTCTGACTAGGTTAAACGCATGTCTCTGACTGAAACAATATTGTTTGATTATACATCTGACTATGCTGATTGCTGAAAATAATTATTTTACCCTTCTGTTATGACTAACACACATGTTAGTGACATATCATCCATGGATTTTTCGGTAAATAAATTAATTGTTTTTAAAATTATTATTAATATTATTGTTATTGTAAAATTATATAAACTCAAAATTATAAATACTTTATAATATTCAGGCTTTATTCATGTTCTATGATCGTGTTCCTGTTCATGAACATCCTTCAACCACTACCATCGTTCACTATTGAGCACCATGATGGAACAAGAAGAAAAATTAAAAGTGAAATCGACAGATTACAGATTTTATTTAATCGCAAATCTCAGATTTGCAAGTTTGATGCCATAGGTCCATAGTTAATAAAAGAATTGTGATATTACGAGCATTATTGAACCAGAATCTGCACATGAGCACAAACTTCTTGCTGATGACCAAGTGATCTTCAATCTACGAAAATATGATGAAACTTTTCCTCTCTTTGAGGATTCCCATTCACCATCAAATGCACCAGAACTTACTCATATCCCAGAACCTTCACATAAACATCATCACAAGCATGAGCATGAAAAACACCCTCACAAGGATGAGCATGGAGAAGTACCAACATAGAGAAGCATAAAGAAGTACCAACATGGATCAGATTTCATACATACATAAGATTTCTACCAACATGGAGAAGAACGTGGAAATTCTTCAGATTTCTACCCCACTTGGAGAAAAAAAAAAAAAAAAGAGAAATTCATATATAATCTTATTTCACGTATACATACATAATCTGATTTCACAAACAAATAAATTCATCTGATTTTGTTCAGGCATTTTATCAAATAGTTAACGTGCATACCAAAACATTACACTTTGATGCTTCAAACTTGTACATAAAATCATATACAGCTCCAAAGTAGATGATATGAAGATGAGAACAACATCTATAAGATAATACATGGCAGAAAAATCGAAAAAATAAATATATACCTGGAAAAAAATAAAATAAAAAAGGAGGAAAAAGATGGGGTTTTTCTTACTGCTGGAAGGAGGCCGGAGCTTAGGTGAGGCGACCAAGGCGTTGGTCGGAGGTGAGAGGAACCGACATAGATGTCGGAGGTGGTAGGAGTTGTGGAAGAAATTGCGACTGGGATAAGGAGAGAAAGAAATCACGTCAAGGCTATGAGAACGAGAGGGTAAATCTAGGCAATATTATCTCAGTCAGCGTTTTTTTCATCTATTGTTTTAAATAGTCACTGATCTTTTTTAACGCATTCTAAATCCCTAAACTAACAAATAATCTGTTACCAATGAAGCCCAACCCAGCTGGGGAAGAGGTGTAGGGTTTATACCCATTGAGCGGCAGAGGTGGGGAGTTTGACTCGTATTCGTGGCCACTCGTGGGGAATTTTTCTTGGAAATTTCAAAAAAAAAGTGAGGGTTTGCGTTGTAAAGAAGCTCGAACCAGGGTTTTGCTGTAAAACACAAAAGGGGCTTCCACTTGGATATTGGTCGTTTCGAAAAAAAAAAAAACAAATAATCTATTAAAGCAATTCGCAACCTAGATTTGGTTTCTTCTTCATGCCCCTCTTCTTCTTCTTCACCATTCATTTTCCTCACGACTCAAAAATTCTTCGAAACCACTGGCTTTGAATCTGCCACCAAGCTTCTCCATGTTCTAAATTGTGGTTGCAACCGATAACATCTTAATATATGTTTTTCATCTTCAAATTGTGGTATGTAATTACTGCGAGAATGTGAAGGTACCAACAATGTCAATGGGTTCTTGATCAAGGCCGTAAAGCTGAAACCAGAAGGTAGGAAAACTCATATTGCTTTGCTCTAAAGACAGACTACCATTTAGTCGAAGCAATAAAGCATCAATGAAAAGTCCAGTTATGTGTTTTGATGAAGACAGTCTTGAGAAGAACATAAGATTTTATTTGACCTGGATGGTGTTTTGATGAAGACAGTCTTGAGAAGGCATGTGATTTTGGTCCAATGATGATGTTAATTTGTTCTTGTGGTGAGCTAATGTAGTTTCCTTTGGTTTTGTTTCAAGAAAAAAAATAAGAACCAAACCAAACTTTGTTCTAAAGTAAGAGGCAATGATGAGTTATCAAACGCACTGACCTTGACCAGACGTTAACAACCGGACCAGTAACAGGTCTAATGTCATTCTAACCAAACCAACTTTCATCTATTGTTTTGAATCGTCACTAATCTTCTTTTAGGCATTCTTTTATGTTTTTTTAAGCAAAATGGTTGTTTTTGATATACATGCCAATCATTCTATATTGTTTTTAAAATTTTTACCGTGGTTTTTGTTGTTGCTATTACGATAATTACAACCATCCAGCTATGTTGTATACTCTTGTGATTTTTTTTAATTACTTCTTTTAATTTAATTTTTCAAAGAATCAATATTTGTAATAATTAAATGGTTGGATTTATTTTAATTACTCATTTCAGTTGAATTTTTCATAACATATATGTTGCTAAAGAGTTGTTGTTTTTCTGAATAATTGTTGGATCGAGTTGAATATTATAACAATTAAAGAGTGTAATAAAAGCATCTCTTCTTACCAGCATAGCAACATACTTACAGCTAATTCCAAAATAGCAATTTATTGTAATTGTCATTGATTTTTGTTTGTTTTTCAAAGTTTTTTTTTATAGTAGTTTATACCGTTTTAAAATAAAGTCAGTTTGACCCATAAAAGCATCATACTTATGGCTCTTTACCGATAATAACAATGCAAGAAAAAATTACAGAAATGGTCCACGTGGAAAAAAAATTACATTATTGGTCTTTGTGGTGGAAAATAACTATATAATTGGTCTCTAGGTTGAAAAAGATTACGTAATTGGACCCTCACTCCGTAACGCAGAAAAAAATTATACTAATATATCATGTGCCAAGAAAAATATTACATAACTGGTTACTAATGGTGGGATTTTTTTTTTGCTATTTAAAAAATGAAGTATGTTGTTATAACTATTATTAGTAGATTTGTTATAGTACAATGTTATAATGATGAAACATTGACCGGTCGTTGTCATTAATGAAATTCAAGGGAAAACATTATCAAATGTTGGATATCCTACTTGTATAGGCTCGTCTTCACTCATGGTCAGTTATATGTCGTTTATCACGTCACAAGTAAAAAAGAATTCAAGGTACTAATATGTGACAATGATTGTTTTCCATTTAATAAAACAAAAAATAGTGTTTACAATGAGGTCCCACAATGGTTATAGATATTCAAGCATCTTATTGTTTTTTTTTTTTTCAAACATTTCAATTTTACCAATAACATTAAATATGTTTCTATTTATTTATCTTTTTTTATTTTATTATTATTGTACCTACTTTTTAAAAAAAATCAGGATTTTGCATTAACTGAATTGCTCTTCCAATTTAGCCTCTATTATCATGCCAAATATAGAGATTGGAACTTGAAAATCAAATTCATTTCTTATTTTCATATATATGGAATTGAAAAGGAAGTTGAATTAAATTATCGTGGATAATCTAAACTTCTCACAGTAACATTGTTGTACAATGTAATTGTTATCTTTTTTATTGAACAAGTTACTTGATGATTTGCAGAATATGGACAAAGTAGATGATACATTATTTTTTTCAGGAATGATTCCTTTTGCTTTTCTTGAAGATATTTAACAAAAGTTTGTGAGGACTTATCATCGAGCAGTATTATCAGCCCAAGCTTATGACATGAATGATGAATTTTCAAGGGTTCTTAACCAAAAAATAGAGTACTAATCGAACGATTGTAATGCAAATAGGATAAACCGTATAAAAGGTGAAATGAGCCAGCTCAGAAGCTTCTTCTTCTATAATTGAAATCATATATTTTTAATCATTTCTGCATATATTCAGATCCCCCATTAACCGATATTCTAAACCATTTAAGTTTTTATAATAGTAATGTCCTGTAAATAAGAAAATTATCAATTAATTTGAAATATTGAATCAATATAATTGATATCTTTCTTTTTTCCAGCTAAATATCTGAAAATCTCCTATATGATGTCTTAGGATCCCTGCTTTTTTTGGAAATAATGGTTTCCTTATTCAAAAACACCTATATATATATGATTACATTAAAATTGTTGTTCTCATGATTTTGGATTGAGGCATAAGATTTCCAGTGGTCTTCTTCAGCGGTCTTCTTCTCCAAAAAAATTTCTAGGTTCTTTCTTTACTCTGGATCTCTTTCTTCTTCTCCAATTTCTTGCATTTACTATGTTCTTATTACCTGTTATCACTTTATATTCATGTTGAGAATTCATGAAAAATAAATAATCAACATTCTTTAAACATCTTACTTTCCTTACTCCTTCTGTGAACGTTCCCTACTCCAGCAAGTAAAAATCCAATAATGGTGTCCTACATTAGATTTAAACTATTATTATAGGAACTTTGAAACACATCAATATTCTTAAACTGATGATAAATTAACCATGGCTCTTTGTATACAAAATTACACATGGAATGGCAAATAGTACGATTCTATAATACATTATAACCTAAATTACAATTTATATTCTCAAACTATGTTCATAAAATATGACATTTTTAATAAAAAAAATTCAAAATTTTAATCCAGAAAAAACAAACAAGAACCTTACATGTCCATTATGGTAATGTTCTTTCAAGAAAGAAATTATAAAAAACAAATGGGTTAGTGACCATCGGATTATGTCATGTATGACATGATACCACATCTAATAGCATTGTACTTTATAAAAATTGGTCTTTAACAATTTTCCATAAGAAAGTATATTGTTTTGTTGTGTGTGATTGATTTGCCTCTGAAGTTCTACATCTTTTATAGAGAAAACAAAAAAAAAAGAAAAAAAAACTTCAAAACAATGCAATAAATAGCATTGTATTTTCAAAATAAAATTGAGTTTTGCCTATTTTGCCCTTACTCTAAAAACTACTTTTATAAATTTTCTTGAAATATCAACTTACTTCCTATATTTACTTTGAATATTGACCATTTATTAACACAATTTACATAGTAAATTTAGGTATACTTACTATAACAATGACCAATCTTGTAAATCCACTTGAACAGAGACCATTTTTGTAAAAATATTATAGCAGAGACCATTACTGTAGATTTACTATATCAGAGATCATTCTGGTAAACATACTTGAAAAGAGACCATTCATCATACTAACACCTTCTAATGTTGATTTGATATATATTCCGAAGAATATTTAGTGATATATGCACCTTCTATTATTAATTATTTCAACTTGTATGCATCGAGACTTATCAAGTTTAACGGAAAATTGAAATATTTTTTCTATAAGTGGAGATCGTTTGTGGGTTATTTGGCTTTTCATTTAGAATCGGTGGTTTAAAGTAGATATTATAATTACGGTGCATGTGCAAATGAATGGTTGGATTATCAAAAAAATCTCCTTTATTTCTTTAAAGGAAATACAATTGAGTATGCCATTCCGGCACATCGTTCTCATGAAGTATTTTCATTTCGTTCAGATTTTGAAATAGTGACTATGCCAAGTAGAAATATGTGATTGTATATATTTTAAATTGCATTCAAAAACCATTGTTTTTTCTCATGATGATATTTACTATTTTATATTTGTTTGTGATTGACTACTTTGTTTTTTTTTTTTTTTAATTTATAGTTTTAATCGTCAAGTCATGTTTTATTTTGTTTTATGATATTAATTTTTTTAATATATGTGTTTCGATTTTTAATGGTACTGAATGTTATTTTATTTAGCAATATGTGTGTTGATTGCAATTGTTGTTTTTGAAAAATAGCAATGTTCTATTCCTTTTTTTCTAGTAATAGGGATGTAGTTTTTATATCAACTTAATTGACTTAATTGACTGATATAGAATCATCAATTTATCGTTTTTACTTAAACATAGTGCAATTACATATGTATTGACATTATTAATGGCTATTATAAAAAACTTTATACATATGAAATGAATGATTTTTCTTTCATCATGCATCTAATAGTTAGAAAATGAAGGACACTTATAGTGCATATTATGGATCTTTTTAATCTCTCCCCACATGTTTCCATTCAATAAGTAGAAACAATGTTTTCTACACTACAGGTGACCATATTCATTCAATTGTATCGACCATTTATCCGTCTTTTGAAAACTGTCTTGATATTGTGTCGGCTTTTTATACCTTATATATATATATATATATATATATATATATATATATATATATATATATATATATATATTATGCTTCCCCACATTTTACACGGGTTATAATCTAGTAATTCAATATATATAACGAGAATATAAAGGCCATAAAGAAACTTATTAGATCATGTCAGATTGCCAATCATTGCATCAAAATCCACAATTCGCATCAAATGCAATAAACTCGATCATTCAAATTCATCAATAAAAATTTGAATCAAACTGCATGTATGGATTGATAGAGTTAACTGAACATTAACTTGCCCCAGATGCAATGGAGAGATCAATAGATCTGTAACATCCATGAAATTCATGAAAATTTAAAACTTTTTCAAGCATTCAAAAAACCATTATTTAGTACAAAATGTTTTCAAAATAGTTTCATATCAAAGTATCACAGAAATCAAAATCATAAAATGTAAGGATTGTGAACACATAAACATACACTTACACACATACACACTCACAGTTTTAATGATGATGGTGGTTGGATTTCATCCAAAACAATATGCATGTTGTAGATGGTGAAGTCCTATGACCTAAACCTAAGTTAAAATCATGGAAATGCACTTTTCTTCACGTTTTGGTGGAAAAACACCACATGCATCCAAAGTTTTCTTTCAAAAACGATTTTTGAACATTTCAAACTCATGAATGGTCTTCCGTAGAAGAGTTTAATCGAGTTTTTGAAGAAAATCTGAGTAAATATGAATACAAGAAGTAAATAAGTTCTGGTTTAAGCTCCCATTACTTCCAATGAACACGAGTACAAAATTATAACAGAAAACTAGAAAAACTCTATCATCTACTCTATGTTCAGCTCCTATTTATAAGAGAGACTGAAAGTACAAAAAAAATACTAAGGCTAAACATTTAAGCTTTGTAAAAACAGATGCCTTAGTAAATACATAATAAACATACGAAAAAGATAGTTACATAGATTTCGATATATTACAACAAAATTCGACATTACAATCTCCCCCTTTGTAATCATGTCAAACTTCTCAATTCGTGAGAATCTGTGCAGCAAAATGCATCATCCTTCGTATCTCCGAGTACCAAGTAATTATCTTTCTTAAATCCTTCTTCTCTCCATCGTTATTCTTCTTGCAACTATTCATACGAACAATAAAGTTTGTATATTGCGAAGTGGTATATAGAAGTTTGGAACAAAACTTCTTTGCTTTGCCATTCTTGTCTTTTCCAGCAAAGACCATCCCAAAAGGTTTTAAACAAATTTACTCATCTGCATATTTCTTCAGTTCTTCTTGAGTCTTCGACAATTCCATACCAACTTTAACTTCTTTACCAAGTGTCATTGACAATTCGACATCAGTCAAGGCTAAACAATCATAATAATTGTCTATGAAAATATTGATATGACCAAGACCTAGTCTCAAAATTTCCTTTTCAGTTCCTTGAACATGCGAAGCCTCCATATCTTTCAAAATTAATGCAACTTGAATCAAATCATTCAAGTTCATGAGAGGAAACTCTACTATCGAGAAGTCACATGCAAGATTATTTGTTCTAACAACATGATAACAAAACTTTTGTATCATGTTCCCAAACATTACATCCCTTGTCATGCTCAACACCATTTTGATCTTGATGAGTGACCACACTTCTTCTTGATCTTTTCGCACAACAACATGAAACCTGTTTCATATGAAGAAAATCATCTTCGTTCTTGAACCTCTCTATCACCTTATACTGAGCATTAATGAACATCATTTCATTAACAAGAAAGTCGAGTTGATTCATATTTGAATTTTCGATAGAATAACTCTTTCATGGTGTGACAACCTGAAATTTATTCCGTCACTGTAACCCGTTTCTGTCAATAAAACTCGTCTTTATCAAATTGTTCTGTTAACATTTTGGATTAGGTTATTTAACTTGAGACTTTTATTACGACTTCATGAGTGTCAAAATGCATTAGAAACACGTGAAACACCCTCGGTGTTCCTTTTTAAAAGTTTCTAATTCACGACCACGTCGGGGTACGAACACTTAATCGGGTACGACCATAAGCCCCGTTTAACGTCAGGATCGGGTAGATTTCCACCGGGCCACAAACTCAAACCCTATATAAGGGTGAGTGGACCTCCATTTGAAGCTTTTCCACCCTCTTAACACACACTCTCTCTACTCTCTCTCTACAAGCCAATTTTGATCCAAAACACCCCTTTCAAGCTCCAAAATAGTATGTGATCTATCCTAACTTGTTTTTTTTAGCTTATTTTGCATGCAAATCCGTGTTTAAACCATCCAAAAGTATCAAAAACATGTGTTTACGGCCCTGGAACACTCCAAAACCGTAAACACCCATAAATGGGGTTTTGAAGCCCCAAAACCCTTCCAAATCACTTCTAGTGCTTAGCTATGACTTAGGGACTTGCATGAATGAACTTAGGACACCAAAATCTTGTCATTTAGGTAGTAAACATGAGTTTACAGCCCAAGAACATTCTTGGACCGTAAACCCTCCTTCATAGGCCGTAAACACCATTTAAGGTGTTAAATTGCCCCTTAAACACCTCCTATGGCTTGAGGTAATGTCTAGAATCAACCACCATCGAAGTAGGGACCTTAATCATCAAGGAAACCATTACCTTAGGAGATTATGGCCGTAAACCCACCAAGGATTGGTTCCTTGGCCGTAAACTCCCTTAAGGAGGTCAAATGGTGCCCTAACTTCTCCATATGGCTTGGATTAATGCATAGAACCTTGTATTCTTTCATTTGAGACCTTAAATCATGCAAGTTTGGACCAAGCACGAGTTTATGGCCGTAAACCCATATGTTTATGGCAGTAAACTCCCCAAGTGTCCTTCATGAGTAGCAAACTCCATTTCCAAGGTCATTTCAAGTCCCGATCACTTCCTAAGCAATTGAATCAACCCTAGAACCTTCCCTTGTGCAAAGTAAGACCTTTAAACATCCAAGAACACTCCAACCATGAGTTTACGGCCGTAAACTCATTGGCATATGGTCATTGGGCCGAAAACTCTTCTAAGAGTTTACTCTTGAAGAGTAAACTCCCTAACTAGGCCCTACACCCCCTTAGATGCAACCCGTATCATTCCTAACACTTGAGATAAAGTGTTTTCGCGCCTCGGAGTGTATTATCTTACTTAATTAGTAGTTCAATGTCTAATTAGATACAATAGGATCCTCGCGCGTGTTCAAGCCCTAAACTGACACTTAGCATCCTACGCCGCACATTTCTCGACTAGTGAGTTCATACCCCTACACTTTTTCCGTGTTTTCATGTTTTCAGGGGGGAATAAAAGCAAAAGTACAAGGAAATCTTGTACTCAAACTTATTATTTCGTATGAAATGTTTCATATTCAATATGCTTTTAACAATGAAAAATCATATTAACCAACCGTTTAACTTGTAGAGTTAGTTTTCAAACTAACTGCGAAACTCATTATAAAATGTTATATCTTATATTTCACAAAGGATTTCATGTTATTCATGAAACAGGATTTTCCATATTATTACTTGTAAATTCGTTATTCTTAAGATTGGAGACGCGCCCTTGGTAACAGTCCACAGAGATACGTGAGTGGAGGACCGCCCCTTGGACGGAGAGCGTGACTTGAGTGTATAGATCTATACGGGGCTGACTACCCCTCACCTTGTTGCTAGCTACAGTGGGACCGGCAGGTCTACGGGTGACAAAAGTCATAAAGTGATATTGGCCTTCTTCTTTCCATATCTAGCTTATCGTATGGTTATAGAACTCACAAACTTAGATAATGGAGATTTGCTTTTAAGTAATAAAGAACCTAGTGAATTAATACCTTAGGAATTAGTTTACTACCTACTAATTTACGTGTTAAAACTAATGTACTTTTCAAGGATAACCAGGCTTTCAAGATACTTCACTTAACGCTACAAGTAAGGTAGATACTTGTACACTTCTTTCCGGATTGATAACCAACCACCAACTTTTAAGGAAAATAAGGGTTTTTCCTGGGATAATCTAACTTTTCATAAACAGGCTGTTTAACAAATGGATAACTAAACTTCTTTTTTAAGAAAATATGGGATTTTCTTGGATAACAATCTGTTTCATAAAACCAAAGGAAAATTTATTCTTTCACCAGAACCAAACTACTTATGAACTCACCAGCTTTATGCTAATATTTTTAAAACTGCTTGTATTTTCAGGTTCTCATTAGATAGGTATCCTGCGTTCTTTTGGAGAAGACAGAGTGTGTAGAAGTCTCGTCTTTACTTTTGTTATACTGATGTATATAGAAACATGTATTACTTCATGTCACACCCCGAAAACCAAGGCGGAAACATTTCTGAGGCGGACTCCACGTTGTGTATCAAATCCAATGCACATAGTAAGCAAAGTAAACAACCATTACATTACATATTAGAATTTACATTTGTTCATAAGTAAAGTTGTACAAGTGATGATACATATGTATATATAAACAAAAATTTAGATGTGTCTTCTACGTACTCCGTCTTCATCAAAAGGGTCATCGGGTACCTGTCTAATGCGGACCTGAGAATACAAGCATTTTAAAAATTAGCATAAAGCTGGTGAGTTCATAAGCAGTTTTTTTTTTCTAAATATGAACAAGTTTCCTTCCGGTTTTCTGAAAAAGTTTTGAACCCAAGAAAATCCCATATTTTCTTAAAAGTAATGTTAAGTTTTCTGTTGTGTTACACAAATCTGGTTATGAATAGTTATTACCCCAGGAAAATCCTATATTTTCCTAAAACGTTTGTGAAGTGTTATCGAATCTGAGAGTAACGTACAAGTATCTACCATACTTAAAGTGTGTGTGTGTGAAGTTTCCTGAAAGTTTGGTTACCTTTAAATGTACATTAGTTTTAACATGTATATAAAACTAATAAGTAAGTATAAAGTTTTCATAATCTTGATTGCGAGTTCCATAACCATACTACAGACTAGATATGACTCGAGACAGGGCCAATATCTTTTATGACTTTTGTCACCCTTGAACCTTTCGGTTCGGCTGTAGCTAGCAGCCAAGTGCGGGATAGTCAATCCCGTATAGATCTATACACTCAAGTCACGCTCTCCCTTTCTAGAGATTCTGGTTACAGGGATAGTCCTCCACTTTCGTGTCTAGGGGAAGTGTTGCAAAGGACGTGTCTCCAATCTTAAGATTCATGAATTTAAAACTGAATATATTAATACGAAAAACCCGGTTTTACTAGTTCCTTACTCTCGTATCTAGGGGGAGTATTAACTAGGACCTATCTAAGTTCTAATGATACATGTCCTTCACACTCGTATCTAGGGGGTGTTTTATTAAGGACAATACAAAGTTCTATGATTTCAAACAGTAAATGTGTGAACTACCAATTGTGAAGTATAAAGTATAACACTATATAATAAGAACTGAAACTTGGTTTGAAAAATAACTCTGCAAGTCAAACAGTTTATTATTATGCTTTCAATTCTTAAAAGTTTATGTGTTATGAAAAAATTCAATCGAAATAATGAATTTAAGTACAAGATATTCTTGTACTTTTCCTTGTATTCCCCCCCCCCCCCTGAAAACATTGAAAAACATTGAAAAAGGGTAGAGGTATGAACTCACCGGTCGAGAAGTGTATCGACTAGGATGCTAAACGTCGAATCGAGGCTTGAAAACGTGCGAGGTTCCTATGTAATATTAAATCATACACAAGTGTATCTAATTAGACTTGAAATTACTAATTAGATATGATTTTACACTCCAAGATGCGAGAACACTTCAAATCAAGTGTTTGGAGTGACCCGGGTGACATCTATGGACGTATGGGGCTTAGATAATGAGTTTGCTCTTCAAGAGTAAACTCCTTAAGGATTTTAGGGCCTTAAGACCATGACCACATGAGTTCATGGCCATGAACTCATGGTTAATGGGTTTTAAGGTGCTAAATGGTCTTATTTCACTTGGGAAAATTGGCTAGGATCAAATCTAGGGCATAGGAGTGGATTAAACTTACAAATGGACCATTTAATGGAGTTTATGGTAGTAAACTAGGATTTTACGGCCATAAACTCCCCCACACACATTCCTTATGTCTTTTGGTGGTGCTAGGACAATCACATGTGATTTAAACTCATTTTACAAGCCTTGGATGGAATTTAGGCCATCATTTGACTTGTGTTTATGAGTTTACGGGCCAGGAGCCCATTCTAGGGGGGTTTACAGTCGTGAACTATCCAAGGGGTGGTTTTTATCAAGTTTAAGGCCCCTAAATCGATTGTGGTTGATTCTAGAATTTAATCCAAGGCTATTGGTGTGTTTAAGTGGCTTTTAAACACTCAAATATGAGTTTACTCTCCATGAAGGTGAGTTTACGGACCAAGCATGTTCTTGGGCAGTAAACTCATGTTTACTCCCCAAAAATTTGATTCAAGGTGTTCTAAGTCCAGTACATTAAGTCATCTAGCCATATCTAAGCTCCAAAGGTCGATTGGAAGTGTTTAAAGGCTCAAAAACCCCTTATATGTGTGTTTATGGCCCAAGCATGTTCCAGGGCCGTAAACACATGAAAATGGTCCTAAATGATTTTTTAAACTCGGATTTGAAGGTCTAAGATGCTATAATAAGAGTTAGGGAAGTTACCTTGGTGATTTGGAGCTTAAATTTGATGTTTTTGGGCCTTAGATTTGGTTTGAGGAGAGAGGTTAGAGAGAGAGAGAGAGTAGTGTCACATTATCCCCCTGTTAGAGGGAATTTCATCACATTATCCCCCCATTAGAGGGAATTTCGTCCCGAAATTCAAACTTTAAATACGAGTCAAGGATTTCGAAAGAGATACGGATACTTCAGTTTCATCGGATCTTTACGCTCCCAATGAACTCGCGTCCTCGTATGGCATTCCAGCGAACCTTCGTTATCATGATAGGGTTTTGTTTCGTATGTTTAGTCTCTCGATCTATGGTTTCAATTGATTCCTCCATGAGGTTCAGACTTTCGTTGGTTTCGGTCACTTCGAAGGGATTACTAGGGTTTCATCGGGTAGGCATTTCTTATGAATCAAAACGTGGAATACCGGATGGATGTTGCTAAGTTCTGAAGGTAGTCGGGGTTTGAAGGTTATGGAATCGATCCTAACGAGGATCTCGAAGAGTCTAATGTACCACGAGTTAAGTTTTCTGTGCTTTCCAAGGTGTACCATGTCTTTTCAGGGTAAGACTTACTACAAGAGGGTACACCTTTCGGTGTCGGAATGGTTAGGGTTTTGGTGATTCAGGAAAAACTTCTGGATGAACCTGCAATAGTAGCCAGTGAGACCCAAGAATTTGATGGGTTTCTATGGGTACCTTCAGTGCCGACTAATTCTCTATTGCCTTGATCTTAGAAGGATCCCACATGTATGTCTTCATCGTCTACTACATGACCAAGGAAAATGGTTTGACTGATGGACATTACTACGAACTTATAGTGATCATATCGAGTTCGGCATACTGTCTATGGAACATCACTCTCATGGATTTGTAGCTAACGGTACCTTGACCTAAAGTTTATCTTTGGGAAGTGGTTAGTTCTCTGAAGTCGATCGAAAAGGTCATCTTTTCAAGGAAAGAGGATATGGGTTTTGACGGTCAACTCATCAAGTTGACTGAATAACTCCTGCATTTTTGTTGGAGCTAACGATACGGAGATTTGGCTACTGTGGTAGTTCCAGGAATTAGGTTGATGCGAAATTGAACCTGATGTTTGGAAAGAATTCTCTGAAGCTATATAGGAAATATATCAGAACAGTCACAGACTTCGGGGACGTTCTTGAGGTTTCTAACTTCCTTTTTCCCGGGGGTCACATGGGCTAGGAATGCATGACACTCCTTTTGGGGAATATTCTTGAGTTTTGATGCACAAAATGATACGAAGGTTGGAATCGAATTTATCGCCGTAGGTCATGAGGGTCTGACCAGAGAGGAGAGTGGGGTGGATGACTTTTTCAATACAGAGGTATGAGCATGATTGGGACTAATCCATTCCATGCCACAAATAACATCAAAACTATTTATGGAAACTGGCATATGATCAATGGATGAAGAATGGTCGTTCAGAGTAAAGGTACAACCTATGGATGTATCGATAAAGTTCTCTTTCCCACTGTTAGTTGTCTCGATGGTGAATGTTTCATTTAATAGTGAAGGGATAAGATTAAGAAGATGTCTGAATGAGTAGTTAACTGATTTTCTTTTAGCACTAGAATCAGAAAGAATTGCAAGCGTAAGAGTTGTTGAGGAGGAATATACCTGAGGCAACGGTGGGATCAGTGGCTGTCTCCTCTCGTCCTATTGCTAGAACTCTTCTGGTGTTACCAGGCGTTGTTTCCTTGGGGCAGTTTTGCTTAAAATGCCCGACTTCTCCGCAAGCATAGCAGGCCTAACTAATGCCCGCTCCGGAAGCCTGATTGGTTGATTCAGTTGGTGTCTTGCAGTTTTTCGCAGTGTGACCCTTTTTGCCACAACTGTTGCAAAACACCTCTCGACATGGGCTGGAAGTGAGGTGATGATAATTGTACTTGTGACAACTAAGGAGGGTTCCAGCATACCTACTGGTAAGTGTTCGAGCTGAGGATCCAACAACAGAGATAGTTGCAGGGTAGTAGCAGCGTGAACTGCCACAGTTTGCTGCCTCTTCGAAGACTCCTGCGATGTCTGACTTTTCTTCTTCTTCCCAATTTTTCTGATCTCGTCACTCCTCTCTATCGGTTCAGGAGTGGTAGCTGCTTTTTCAAGGTCATCACTATGGTAGATTAAGATTTGTGCTAAGCATTTGGAGCTGTTGTATGTATCTGGCCTCGCAGCTATGACGTTTCCTTTTGTTGGCTGGGTCAGCCCCCAGATGAATCTCTCTATCTTCTTACTCTCCGGGGTAACCATTCCCGGGCAGATTAGCGCCAAGTCATCGAACCTGGAAGTGTAAGAAGCAATATCAGAACCTTTCATCTTCAAGTTCCAGTGTTCGTGCTCCAATTTCTGCATTTCGCCCCAAGAGCAGTACTCAGCCAGAAGAAGTTCCTTCATGGCCTTCAAACCCATGGCATTGGATACAGGTAAAGTTAGGGATTTGACTCGGCCGTTCCACCAAGTCAAGGCTTTGTCGATGAAGGTGCAGGCGGTGAACTTTACCTTATCAGATTCTGAACAGGTACAAGTTTCAAAGATTGATTCGATTTTCTCGAACCATCGGGTGAGGGAAATGACACCTCCAGTGCCATTAAAGGATGTGGGTTTCACATTCATGAATTTGTAAGAACCCTCTTTTCGGTATCCTTGGCTACCTTCCTGGTTTTGGGGCTGGGAACCACCTCTTGAACTACTGGGGTTCCTTTGTGACATGGTGGCTGTCACTGTAGTAGTAACAGCTGCCTGAAGTGTTACCAGATCGATTTGAGGAGGAGGGGGTGGCGGAGGGTTGTTGGTCTTTGAACTGGGTCTCTTTCTTGGAGGCATCTTGATCTAATAAGATCAGGAAAGAGAGGATGATAAGTCCTCCGAATTAAATCAAGAGATATGATATATATATATATATATATATATATATATATATATATATATATATATATATATATATATATATATATATATATATATATATATATATATATATATCGAATAAGCGATAAAGCAGGAAAGAGTTATGAAAACAGATAATTTTTTATCACTAGAGGAATGAGCAGGGAACAACACTCGAATGAGGATTTCTACAAAGGATTGGCTCGAGAAATACTCCCATAGTATTTCATGATTCGCTACAACCATGGTTCGATGTTTGGGGTATTAGGGTAAGTTTTAGGCATGCTGAGCACCACAGTCACTCCCAAGCACATGTTAGCCGTGTCTCGAATGAATATAGTTGGCCAGGCTATATTGATCCTAGACACGACTACATAACTGCCCAGGTTTGACCGCAACGTACAACACCCATTTACTTATGTTTTTTTCTACTTGTAGTTACAGATCTCGATGGTTAGGTATACTTGTATCCTTTTGAAAATACTTATACTTTGAAGTATACTTTTAGTTCAGAGCACTTAGGCCCCTTAGTGTTTATTATTTTATACCATGTAAGGTTTGGTATACTTCATTCACTATGAACAAGGGCTCTGATACCAATCTTTCACACCTCGAAAACCAAGGCAGAAACATTTACGGGGAGGACTCCACGTTGTGTATCAAATTCAATGCACATAGTAAGAAAAGTAAACAACCATTACATTACATATTAGAATTTACATATGTTCAAAAGTAAAGTTGTACAAGTGATGATACATATGTATATATAAACAAAAATTTAGACGTGTGTTCTACGTACTCTGTCTTCATCAAAAGGGTCGTCAGGTACCTGTCTAATGCGGACCTAAGAATACATGTGACATCCCCATTTTCACGGCCAGAAAAGACCGATTTTGTTTATGCTTTATAAAAATCAGAGTACTTCTTTTAATAAAAATGTTGCGGAATTTGTTCCCAGAAATACATGATAAATACGTTATTAAAACATTTTTGAAGAAACGTATTTTATTCATTTCAAAATGTTTGGGATGTCATCGTTAATACAGAAACATAAGCATAAACAGAACTTACATTTATTTACACTAGTGATCTACATCTCTTTAAATCTCTCAGTGTAAAGTGACTTCGTATCAACACCTGTGATATAAATGAACTGAGTGGTTCAGGTTGGGAAACCTGGTGAGTACATAGGGTTTTCAACCCACAATAATATAATTATTATGTTTAATCAATCAAGCAATTAAACCCAATTACCCATCCCCATTATCTTCTTTACTCTTAAGGATCTACCTTAAGAATCAACTATTTCTCGTTCATTCATTCCTAAGGATTATCCTAAGGAATCGGCACAAAGTACATCATAGCCACGGTTTACACAATGGGCACTAAGTCTGCTTAGTCACCAGGGTTTAGGCATCAAGTCTGCATGATCACCAAGGTTTAGGAATCAAGTCTGCATGATCACCAGGGTTTAGGCATCAAGTCTGCATGATCACCAGGGTTTAGGCATCAAGTATGCATGATCACCAAGGTTTAGAGTACACCGAGTGAACACATCGTTCACAACACCTACAGGTTGCGAGCCTGCTAGTGTTCCACTGACTGTCTAGAATAGTCTGTGGTTGTCATCCATACTCTGCTGAATGACGGGGCCATCATTTGGGAAAAAGGCTTCTCACAGTATCCACCTCTCACCCTCACCTCATGGTCTATAACACCTCTCAACTCATCATTCAAATCATATTCCATCTATTATATCTACCCATGTTTACCCCAACATTATCGTATATATAAAATACATATACAGTTTAAATCATTTAAAACATGTATAAAATCGTTCATTTAGCATAGACAACAAGTACTCAGATAATATGCACACATAGCACGTAATTTATATAAAATACATCATATCTATGTGTAAGATGAAAGGGAACTATGCACTCACCTAAAAGGTGGTGACTCAGCACTCGGACAGCGCTTCGATACTCTCAAAACAATTTCCTTCGATAAAACTTAGTACCAATACCACTAGGGTTTAGTCTAACGATAACCGCGACAAATTAATTAGTCTGACTATTATTATTGTTATTATATAAGTGTTAATAACATTCAATATAACTCATAATAATAGCCCAAATAATTGTTTTAAGGACCTAATAACATTCCTATAATTATTTGAAAGCTATATTAAAAATTGCGTAAGTGTAGCACACTTACAACGAATTTTGTCGAAAATCGGAACTTTATTTGGAGCAGCGTTTCGAAACCGAAAGACCCTTTTTCTCGGGACTCCGGAAGCCTCGGGGCTTCCCTAAGGTGCTAGGGGGTTCTTCGTAGGGTTTAGGGGGATTAAAATGGGCTAGAGAGAAAGTAATTTAGAGAGAGAGTGAGCTTTGGTGTGAAAATGAGGGCTGCCTTCCGAACCATTTTATAGGCGCACAGCTCGGTCCTTACGCTGGGCGTACTGAGGGTACGCTGGGCGTACTCCTTGGGTATGGATGCCAGCCGAAGCCAGCTGTCTCGCACTCATCTCGAAAGGATAAGGCCGAAGGTACGCGGGGCGTATCGGACCTCGTACGCGGGGCGTAATGCGAAGGGAGGCGTGTCCTCATCGGATGCGAGACCGTGGGGGGGGGGGGGAAGGTAAGGTCAGGATTGTGCCACGTCATCGCAGCTTCGCAAATTGCACACTTAACTTCTAAAAATCATAACTTTCGCATACGAGCTCCGTTTTCGATGTTCTTTATATCCACGCGAAGGTGGGAACATACTCTACAACTTTCGTTTAGACTTCGTCAGCTAATTTTGAGTTGATTTTAAATTTTATATTTTTAACAGACCGGGACAGGATTGGTCCGTTAAATCCTCATAACTTCTTCATCCGACGTCCGTTTTCACCCATCTTTTTCTCGTTACGCTAATCTTAATGAGATCTTCGATTCTCGTTTAGGTTGTGTTGGCTAAAAACTGTTTGATCTAATATTTGAATTTCGGGTTGTACACTGTTAATCCGAAACTTCGAAAAATCATAACTTCTTCCTACGAAGTCAAATTTGGGAGTTCTTTTTATCGATGTTCTTAGTTTAACATATTCTACGAATTTCATTTAGATCGCTAAGGCTAAATCCTGCTCTATCGTAAATTCACTATTTACGCTGCGGGGTATCGTACCGGTTCCGTCGCGAAACTTCAACGGGTCATAACTTCTTCGTTATAACTCGGATTTCGGCGTTCTTTATATGTACGAAAACCATGAGACATACTCTACAACTTGGTTAGGACTATTTATTCTAAATAATATTTTTTCAAAAAGTTGTTTTCGACCCCTTATTGCCTCTAAATTGACTAGCCCGGATTTGCGGGCGTTACAATACAAGCATTTTAAAAATCAGCATAAAGCTGGTGAGTTCATAAGCGGTTTTTGTTTTTTGAAAATGAACAAGTTTCCTTCCGGTTTCTGAAAAAGTTTCGAACCCAAGAAAATCCCATATTTTCTTAAAACTAATGTTAAGTTTTCTATTGTGTTACACAAATCTGGTTATGAATAGTTATTACCCCAGGAAAATCCTATATTTTCCTAAAACGTTTGTGAAGTGTTATCGAATATGAGAGTAACGTACAAGTATGTACCATACTTAAAGTGTGTGTGTGTGAAGTTTCCTGAAAGTTTGGTTACCTATAAATGTACATTAGTTTTAACACGTATATAAAACTAATAAGTAAGTATAAAGTTTTCATAATCTTGATTGCGAGTTCCATAACCATACTACAGACTAGATATGACTCGAGACGGGTCCAATATCTTTTATGACTTTTGTCACCCTTGAACCTTTCGGTTCGGCTGTAGCTAGCAGCCAGGTGCGGAATAGTCAATCTCGTATAGATCTATACACTCAAGTCACGCTCTCCCTTTCCGGAGATTCTGGTTACAGGGATAGTCTTCCACTTTCGTGTCTAGGGGAAGTGTTGCAAAGGACGTGTCTCCAATCTTAAGATTCATGAATTTAAAACTGAATATATTAATACGAAAAACCCGGTTTTACTAGTTCCTTACTCTCGTATCTAGGGGGAGTATTAACTAGGACCTATCTAACTTCTAATGATACATGTCCTTCACACTCGTATCTAGGGTGTGCTTTATTAAGGACAATACAAAGTTCTATGATTTCCAACAATAAATGTGTGAACTACCAATTGTGAAGTATAAAGTATAACACTATATAATAAGAATTGAAACTTGGTTTGAAAAATAACTCTGCAAGTTAAACTGTTTCTTATTATGCTTTCAATTCTTAAAAGTTTTATGTATTACGAAAACATTCAATCAAAATAATGAATTTAATTACAAGATATTCTTAAAAGTGTGACAACCCCAAGTTTGCCCCGACGTTATACGATGATTTTGGTCGCACCCGATTAAGTTGTCGTAACCCGATACTGTCGAAACTAAATTTTTTTTAAGTAATTGTTTGGGATGTTTTCATGAGTTTCTAACGTATTTGGATACCAATTAAGTCATAATAGAAGTCTCAAAAATAATGACTTAACTTAAAACTTAAACGGAAATAATTCGAAAGAGACAAATTTTATGGACGGAAACGGGTTACGGCAATGGGGCAAACTTCGGGTTGTCACACTTTGCTTTCAAAAAAATGTAAATATTTCTATGTAATGTATTGGTTGTGTTTACTATGCTTGCTATGTGCATTGGTTGTGATACTACGCATGGCGTCCTCCGCCCCGGAACGTTTCCGCCTTCAGTTCCGGGGTGTGACACGTGGTTTCTTCTCAAATGCATACATCTGATTATATGACACTCTAGCTTCAATGTTTTCATAGCTATGCAACTTCTTTGGATTTCCCTTATCCATACCAGGTGGATCACTTTCGCGAAGTCTCATAATGCCTTGAATTTGTCTTTGTTTTTTCCATTTCAGCCTCTATCTCATCCTTCCTCTCTTCCTTTGAATTTTCAATCAAAATTCCCTTCCCTTTATCATCATCTTCGGAAGGTTTTGGTTTAGATGAGCTTGAGCTTCCTCCTTCAGTAGAGGAACCAAAAGCAATTACCTTCAAAATGGGTCTTGTTTTTGTCTTGATGGCCTAAATTGTATTCGTCTTTGGAACTGTAGGAACTGTGATTAGATTAGATACAACTTTTGTTATTTCACCAGTAGTAGTAACAATCTTCTCAATACTTTTTGGCTTTTCCACCACCTTTGTAACCATCGAAGGTTTGCTTTCTTGAGTTTTCTTTTCTCCCCCTTGCACCCGTGTGACAACAAGTGGGGCACCAATTGATAACATATGTGTAAACTTCGAAAATTGGAGCAACAACCTTCTGAATAGCTTGATCCAACGAATGTAACTTATGAGTTAAAAACTCAAGAGTTTAGAATGAAGTAGGAGTTGGCTTCGACACTAACTCTTTTAATTCACCAAGCAGTACACCCATCTTTTCGAATTGTTGAGCATTCGCTTTATCCTTTGCATCAAACTTTGGAGTTAAAACTTGATACCATTCAATAACTATTCGGACAGCAGCTGTAATGTGACAACCCGAAAATTATTCTTTTATAAGCTCAGTCAGTCAACTCAACTGAGTGTCAGAATCATTAGTACAGAGTTCTAGCCTAGTTACAGGTCATTCTAAGGAGTTTTGAGCCTAATACACTTAAGGAATAAGTGTTAGAAAGTACCCGCTAGAACCACAGTGTAACAAATCAAATCCTAACCACATCTAAATGAGTTCACGGCCACAAGACCATGAGTTTACGGCCATAAACTCATGTGGCCATAAACTCAAGAGTAGATATAGGGCATTGGGTCATTTCTTCTCATTTCTTCCTTTCTTGGCCGGATTTTCTCCCAAATCCTCTCAACTATCATCCAACCTCATTCCTTAGATCTTCAAAAGAGTGAGTATTATATCCCTTGATTAGCTAATACATCTTATTAACTAGCTTCTTACATTGATTTCATCCATTAAAATCATGTAAGTTTAGATACTCAAGAAACACCAAGAACACACACTAGTGTTCTTGGCCAAATCGACTAGTTCAAGCCCCTATATCATAAGCACTCTTCTTCTAACTTGTTGTACACTAGATTAAACATGTCTAGAAGTTAGAAACATCAGGAAACAAAGGTTAGAAGAGAGTTTACGGCCAAGGATGTTCTTGGGCCGTAAACTCCCTTTTATCGTGCAAAGATGCCCCAAATTTTTTCCATAAGCCTAGAGACTAGCCTACCACTTTACCTTGATGTGTTAAGTACTCAAAACAATCAAAATACCATCACCCATAGGTGATTACGGCCGCAAACACATGCCAAAGTGGTCCATGGGCCGAAAACTCAATTTAAGGGTGTATTGATGCCACAAACACTTCCTAAGGCTTAGACTTGAAGTTAGGATGCTTCATTATGACTTTTTGGACCCTAAAAAACTCTCATAAACATAAATGGTCATGAGTTTATGGTTGTAAACTCATTAGGTCCGTGAACACCCCAAAAGCTTCAAAGAAAGTGGTCTTCCTCATCATAGGGTAGAGCTAAGGTCCCTAAAACATCTATAACCTTCAAACTTGCACTTATATATGAGTAACCATGAGTTTACGGCCATAAACTCCTTGGGCCGTAAACCCATGGTACTAAACTCATGTGAGTGCTATTCTACCTTCCTTTGTTGAATCACATGTGATTCCAACACTTGGTTTAGGTCTTTCCTAGTCCCGGAAGGTGTTTCCTTTCATATAGTTTTTATAAACACTATATTAATACCAAAAGGTGTCATTATATATCATTTAGGACTTATTGTGCCTTGGGACTTCATTCGTGGAACTTCTCATCCGTACGCGCATACCCGTTTGAATCACCCACATCAGGTGACTTCATACCCCGTAATGAATCTTTTAACTATTTTAACTGTTTTAAGGGGGGGAATACATGTTGAACACAATGATAATTGTGTAAATGTTTGTTGTTGAAAATCTTTCAAAATGTTACTTATGTTATTTATAAGTTGTCAAAACATTTCAAAACTCTTTTAAAAGTTATGTTACTTTATAGTTATACAAAACTCTGTTTTTTAAAGTATAAGCATAACTTAGTAGATAAACGAGTCTTTTCAGTAACAACCCAAAGTGCAGGTAGAACATTAGTAAACTATTATAGGTATAGTTTAGGAGAATGTGTGACAACCCAAAGTTCGTTCCATCAATTGTAACCCTTTTCGTTAATATATTCGTCGTTTTCAATTCCATTTCCGTTACGTCATTAAATTAAGTCATAATTGTGGGACTTCTATTATGACTTAATGAGTGTCTAAACATGTTTAGAACTCATATTAACACATCATATTAGTAATCGGAAACATTTTAGAATCGACCATATCGGGTTACGGTAACTTAATCGGGTGCGACCAAAATCATCGTATAACATCGGTATCGGGTAAAATTCCACCGTGTCCAAATCTTAAACACTATTTAAAGTGGTCTAAGCTTCCATTTGAAGCTTTTGCTCTCTCTCACTACTCTCTCTCTAACCTCTCTCCTCAATCCAAATTCAAGGTCCAAAAACATTGATTTAAGGCTTCAAATCCTTAAGGTAACTTCCTTAACTTGTTATTCAACCTCTTTAGCCTTCAAATCCAAGTTTAAACATTGATTTAGGACCATCTTCATGATTTTACAGCCCTGGAGCATGCTTGGGCCGTAAACTCAGATAAATTAGGTTTTTGAGCCTTAAAACCCCTCCAAACCAACTTTAGGACTTAGATATGACTTTATGGCTTACCAATTCGGACTTGGAACACCTTAAACATGATTTTTGAGGAGTAAACATGAGTTTACTGCCAAAGAACATGCTTGGGCCATAAAATCATCCTCATGGAGAGTAAACTCATTTTCAAGTGTTTAAAAGCCATGTAAACACACCATTAGCCTTGGAATAAATCCTAGAACCAACCAAAATCAATTTGGGGACCTTAAACATAATAAAAACTCTTCATTTGATAGTTTACGGCCATAACCCCCCAAGGATAGGGTCCAGGGCCGTAAACTCATTAAGATAAGTCAAATGGTGCCCAAAATTCATCCTAAGGCTTGTAAAAATTGTTTGAATCGCATGTGATTAGTCTAAGGCAATTAAATCATCAATCTAAGAGGGGTATAGGAGCTTACGGCCGTCAACTCCATGTTTAGGGTCATAAACTCCCTTTAATGGTGTTCTTGGTGATTTAATCCACTTCCATGTCTTAGATAAATTCATACCAACCCTCCTCGAGTGTTATCTTGCCATTTAGCACCATGAAACCCTCAACCATGAGTTCACGCCCGTGAACTCATGTGGTTAAAGTGTTTAGGGCCACAAACTCCATAAGGAGTTTACTCATGAAGAGTAAACTCATTTCCCAAGTCACACGTCCGTAGATGTCACCCGGGTAACTCCAAACACTTGATTTGAAGTGTTTTCGCTCAGTGGAGTGTATTATCATATCTAATTAGTGTTTTAAAGTCTAATTAGATACCTTTGGATATTATTTCATATTACATAGGAACCTAGCACGTTATCAAGCCCTGAACCATCGCTTAGCATCCAAACCGTCACATTTACTAGGCTGGTGAGTTCATACCCCTACCCTTTTTCAATGTTTTCACTGTTTTCAAGGGGGGGGGGAATACAAGCAAAGTACAAGTAATACTTGTACTCAAAATGTGACATCCCCAAAATCTCGGCCAGAAAAGACCGATTTTCATTTATGCTTTTAAAATAATCTCATGCTGCTTTTGTAGACACATCACCTTAATATTGTACATATTGATGTTGTATTTAATCCCATGAGTTCGATCTTAAAGCTAAGTAAACTCAAAAATCATAGCACTTGTGATTCCACTCGTTTGTAGACTTGTCTAGAATCCATGATACGATAAATCATTTGATTGCAAATGTAAATGTAGTCATGAAATGTGTCTGCTTAGTCAAGATTCCCCTAATAAATATTCAAGTGCATTACAAAGTTGTACATGTATGAATAATGTCCTTTCGTAGGTTATGTTTTGAAGAGAAACAAGAATGAATCTCATAAAGTCATTAATATCACTAGGAGATGATGTGGGATTTGTTGTAAATGAGTAAAGGGAAAATGAATCAGGAGGGTAACGAACTGTTGCGTTTGTTCTCATTTGGTCTCTTTCCTTTTTTTGTACTCAATATACCATCGAACTTGTTGTTTGTGTTCACCATAACCCTTTGACTGGCTATCACAGGTCAAAATCCGGTCAAAAGGGCTATGGTAAACACCAACAACAAGTTCGATGGTATATTGAATACAAAAAAAGGACCAAATGAGTACAAACGCAAAAGTTAATTACCCTCAAGAGTTATTTTCCCTTTCAGAATTTGTTCCCAAAAACAAAACGTGATAAAATAATATTTACCAAAGCATTTCATAAAAGAAATGTATTTTCATTATATAATCAAAACTCGGGATGTCATGTTCCGATATAGACCGTAAAGCATAAACGATAACATTACAAGTCATTCAACAAATATATACATATACAGACTTGTAAACAAAACAACTTGATGATTCATCCATCTTATGCCCTTCCGCCACTTCCTGTAATACAAATAAAACTGAGTGGGTCAGGCTTGGGAGCCTGGAGAGCATATAGGGTTTTCAACCCACAATAAATAATTATATTTAATTCCACCAACCAACAATAACCCAATTACCCATTCCTGTTATTCTCACTTTATGTCCCTAAAACAACTAACACAAGGGACCTAGTCTTAGAATATTTCATCGGGGTGACGACACATGCATTCGGGGGTTTCCCGGCAATATATGTCAAATAAGGCAACCATAAGGGGGATGGAGTACCGCGAATGAACACGCAAGTTCATTAACACCTACAAGTGGCGAACCTGCTAGCGTTCCACAGGACTGTCTAGAAAAGTCTGTGGTCATCATCTAAACTCCGCTAGATGACTGAATCAAAAACAACATCGAGTCCTCTTATCTGTTTATCACACAACTATCTACCCATGTTCTACCTGACATATTAGTAGATAAAAATATATATTTTTATACATAGTTTAAAACCTGTATAGCATTCTTATTCAATACATATTCCAAACAATAGATGAGACACATACACATAACACGTATTTCATAGAGAATAAATCATATCTATGAGATAGAAGAAAGTGAATATACTTTCACGCATATAACAACAAAATATACACATAACACGTATTTCGTATAAAATACTTCATAATTATGCGTTAGAAGAAAGTAACCACACACTCACTTGATTAGAAAATGATCGGACAGTACTACGACTTGTACAAGTAGTATTCTTCGGCAGATCTGGAAGATCTTCACAAAAACCGGACTCCTCGCGGGCAGAGCTTCGGCTTGGGAATCACACTTCTCGGGATCTTCGAGGCTTCGGGGATCGGGAATGATACCGGGGCTTCAGGATAATTCTTACACGAAAAACGATGCAAAAACACGAGAAAAAGGGAAGAAATGAGCAAAGAAGTCGGTTGCCTTCGACACCCTTTTATAGGGGCTGGAAGGTTGAATTACGCTGGGCGTAACATGAGATTACGTTGGGCGTAATGACGATAGGGTCGCTGACTCCCCCTGGATAATATCGGATAATATATATTTAAATTAAATATCGAAAATATTTAATAAACTTCAAAAATCATATCTTCCTCACACGAACTCTGTTTTCAACGTTCTTTATATCCACACGTAGGTGAGACTACGATCTACAACTTTCGTTTAGACTCCGTCGGCTAATTTTGAATTTATTTTTAAGAGGCCGGGATAGGAAAACTCCGTTATAAAATCATAACTTCTTCATCCGACGTGCGTTTTCGCCTACCCTTTCATCGTTTCAATACAATTAACAAGATCTTCGATTCTCGTTTAGATTGTTTTGGCTAAAAGCCGCTCGGTCTCAAATCGAGTATTCGGCCTGCATACTGCTAAGTCGAAACTTCGAAAAATCATAACCTCCTCATACGAAGTCATATTTGGGCGTTCTTTTTATGCACGCTCTCGGTTTAATGAACTCTACCACTTTTGTTTAGATCACTAAGGCTAAATATCGCTCTAATGTGAATTTCACTTTTTACGTCATTCAGCGTTGCTGGTTCTGTCGCGAAACTTCGATAGGTCATAACTTCTTCGTTATAACTCGGATTTCGGCATTCTTTATATCTTCGGAATCTTGGTTTTGACCACTAAATCTTTATGCAAAGATATTGGGATTATCCCACACTTCAAATTTGATGCTTATTTTATTCTTAATTCATTAAATTATATTAATTAAAAAAATAAACACATAATTCACATAATACTCAAATATTTCATCATTAATACTTCAAAAAGAGTTACAAGGGTTAACCTAGACTATTACATCAATGATAATGCCTAGCCTGGAAATGCGGGTGTTACACAAAACTTGTTTTATATATGTTGTGTTTCCTATTACATATGCTTTTAACACTGACAGTCGTAACAAGTAACCATTTGAACCTACATAATACCTTATCATATTATTTGTGAAAAATAGTTTAAATTGTTGTATTTATATTTTCGCAAATGTCTTTCCACATTATATCAGTTAAAAGCATAACATTTGAAATTAGAACATTGTTTTTGTCCTCGGTAACACTCCACAGAGATACGCGAGTGGAGGATAGTCATTTGATCTTTCAATATTATTACTAGTAAATTTGTTATTCCTATAAATTGGAGACACGTCCTCGGAGAACACTCCACAGAGATATGCGAGTGGAGGACCGCCCCTGTAACCAGAATCTCTTAGATAGGGAGCGTGACTTGAGTGTATAGATCTATACGGGACTGACTATCCCGCACCTGGCTGCTAGCTACAGCCGAACCGAAAGGTTCAAGGGTGACAAAAGTCATAAAAGATATTGGCCTCGCCTCGAGTCATATCTAGTCTGTAGTATGGTTATAGAACTCGTAATTTGGATAACAGAGATTTACATTTTAGTAATAATGGGTTTAGTAACTAGTTTACTTGGTATTTATTAGTTTTATAAACGTGTTAAAACTAATACATTTTCAGTGTACATCTTTTACATTACATTTCGGGTTGGTAAACTAACATGCACTTTACAAGGATAACCAGGTTTTCAGTATACATCTTTCACATTAGGAAAATATGGGATTTTCTTGGGATCACAGTTAAACATAACCAAAATCTTGTAACCTAACAGTTAACCAAACATTACTTTTAAGAAAATATGGGATTTTCTTGGCTCGTAATATTTTCAGAAACCAAAAGGAAACTCGTACATTTTCACAAAAAAAAACCGCTTATGAACTCACCAGCTTTATGCTGATTTTCAACCTGCTTGTATTCTCAAGTTCGCATTAGACAGGTACCCGGCGATCCTTTTGGCGAAGACGGTGTGCATCAAAGACACGTCTTGCTTTTGTTTATATATACATATGTATAACACCGTACAACTTTACTTTTGAACAAATGTAAATTTCTATATGTAATGTAATGGTTGTTTACTTTACTTACTATGTGCATTGGATTTGATACTCAATGTGGAGTCCGCCCCGGAAATGTTTCCTCCTTGGTTTTCGGGGTGTGACAGAATGCTATTCATTACTTGTAGTACAATGAAGCACACAAAGAATCAATACCATAACAGAACAAACAGTGAAGAGAATCAAACTATACCACAATAGAACAAACAGTGAAGAGAATCAAACAATATCAGAACAGAACATAACAAACAAGTTAAGTTGCTATAGCATGAGAGCACACAAACAGGATCTAATTATACCAATGAATCACTAACGCATTGGTGATAGTTATATTGGGTATACATGATCATATAACTTTAATGTGAATTACACAGCTTGTAAGAAATTGCGGGGGTCGCTTTTGGTTCCCTTAATCTCTTGTTAGGGAGAGCGTCTAGTATGGGTTCTAGCTTTCACATTATGACCGTAATAAAAAAAAATATGTTTTTAGGTTATTAGCACATCCGCATGTCATTATAAACGACAATTGTGTACTTACTTTTCCCATTACTTTCATGAAGTGACAGTACAACTTGAAAGTTGATCTATTTTCTAGTCAAGATAGTTATAAACTATGGAGAATATACTTTTACATTGAGCAAAGGAACAGTCGGGTTTAGCACAGAACAAAAGATGCCTTGGTAGAGGGCTACGATTAAAGGATAGGACCATAATGCTAGTCTTATGATTCCTTAATGCATACATCACATGATACATATGTTCTAATAGGTTCTGACAGCTAATAGGATGTGTGATCTCCGCTTCATTTCCTATTCCCCATTGGGTTGTGGACTTAGGGCAGATTCATCCAATCTATTATCTACCCGATTCTATATATATCTATACCTAGTATACATTAATTCATCATAAGGATACCAGGTATGGATCAGGTTATAGGACACAGAGTCAAAGCACAATTTTTCTAGTACAAAACTTACTTTTCAAAGTCAGTACTTTTGGTATACAAAACTAGAGATTTCCCAAATAAGGGCTTAATCCATTTTATTAAGTCAGTACAATTTTAGAGACCTTAGGTGAGTAACTCTATGATACCTTAGTTTATACACCATGTTTATATATAAAACTAATACTTAATAGGTAGTTAAATGTGTGTTTTCCACCTTACCTCCTGTTCACCGTTGATTTGTGGACTTAGGCCAGATTCACCCAATTAACTTTCTACCCAATATCAGATTATATATAGCAGTATAAACAAAGTTATTATAAAAGTAGTCACCATGGTTAGTATTTTACTATAAGAAATATAGGTTTTATTAAAGAACTTTTCTTTAGATATAAAGGAACCACTACAAATAACTCCATGAGTAACAAGTGAACACACCAGGGTTATATAGGACAACGATCTAACAACAAATGGAATGTGTGCTATCCGCCTTACTTTATGTTCCCCATTGGGTTGTGAGCTTGGGGAAGATGCGCACATTCGATTGTTTGTTTACTCTGAGTATATATAACTTGTACCCACTTAGTACCCATAGAAAGGCTTGTAGTTTCATTTTACTTAACTTTCATTCAAGTAGGAAATATAGGATTTTCTAGAGGAACAAGCAAACCTTTCAAAACAGTACTGACAACTTGCATCACTTTTACATATACATTTTCAACCACACTTTACAGCTTACTCACATCACTAAAATCTTATGAACTCACCAGCTTAATTGCTGATCAACTCTTTCAAATAACTTGTATTCTCAGGAGACTATTAGACAGGTGCTCGTGCTGGGGATTCAGAAGATGGAGCATTATAGCTTCAAATCTTGTTTTGTTATTTGTGTATGAATTCTATGTTTTGTGAACACACACAATGTAAACACTTTCTTTCTAAATGAAATGGTTGTTCATTACTTGCTTACCATATACATATCTCGTCATACTAAACATGACGTCCTCCACCCATGAACGTTTCCGCCGTTCCAGTTTTGGGGTGTGATAGATTGGTATCAGAACATTGTTTATAGTGAACTAAGTATATCAACCGATAAAAGAGATACAACTATAAATACAATGGGGCTTAAGTGCTCTGGATGATGATATATTTTAGAGTATAACTACAAATCTTAAAAGTATACCTACCTGCTCATACATGTACATAATAGAACTAGTGTCACTAGGAGAACATAACTAAAGTATTTAAAGGTTGGACACTGTCGTCAACCTGAACAGTTATGTAATCATAGCTAGGATCAATATAGCCTGATCAACTATATTCATTCGAGATGTGACCGACATGTGTTTGGGAATGATGTGGTGTTGCAACAGAGTTAAAACTTACCTAAACACCAATCAAGAGAACACGGAATGAGTAGATACAGAGTTAGAATACTATAGGAGTATTTTAGTCCAAATAAAAAACTTATTTGAGAACTTAAAAGACTCTTACAGATAAGCCTATAATCTTACAAGGTATATTCCTAAAGTGTTATATAATCAAGATCTTATAGACATAGAATCTATGGCCTACGCTTCGCTATCCAATCCTCTGAAGGGTGTAGTGTTGAGGTGGGATCAATTATTCGAAGGTCTATTTGATCTTCAATTGTATACAAACTTGTGTACCTTGTACAATTATAAGAGGATTGCATAAGGATCACCCCATAAAGTTACCTTAAAGCTCATAAATTATTTAGTCACTTCCACTCTCGCACGACAAGCCCAGATAAACGTAACCACTTCCTCATAGTATACAACAGAAGAGTCCAGGAGGAACAAGGACAAGTTCATGAGAAGATTTCAAGGAAAGATCAGCCGAAGTAACCAAAACGTCTTACACGTCAGACTAATAAATAGTAATCCTATTAATTTATCGAGTGAGTGGAAACACTGCTCACATTACATGTGTTGGGATTAATTTCTTACATGCAGTTGGTAATAGTTATTCAGAAAATAGATATTCATTCAAGGATAGTTATTTCAAATTCATAGAGTTTATTAGGTATAGACTAATTTATGAATTGTTCCTAGAACACTGTGGAAGTCAGGACCCGATACATCCAGAACTAGGATAACCTTGTCTTTTCAGCTTTCGGCTTGTGTCCATTGCTATAGACTTATTCTGTCTCATCTTTGTTTTCTTATAGCAAAGATGCCTCCTCGCAGATCACCCATGCACACTAATCCGATAACTCTAATACCGCCTCCTTTGCAAATAGATATGGCAACCATAAACGTTGCAGTGGCCGCGGCTGTGGCAACAACCATGGCTCAATATCACCCCATCAGTACAGGTGGAGGTGAAAAACCTACTAATTCTACTCAAGGTAAGGCCTCTATGTGCCGGGGAGAGTTCTCCTACAAGGACTTCACCAGATGCCAGCCATTGTCCTTTAAAGGGACTGAAGGAGTCATTGCCCTCATGCAATGGTTCGAGAAAACAAAGTCGGTCTTTGAAATCTGTTTATGCCCAGAAGGAAGCAAAGTGAAGTTTGTTGCCTGCACCTTCTCTGGAAAGGCCTTAACAAGGTGGAACAACCATGTTAAGTCACTGACCCTATCAGTGGCTAATTTAATAAGTTGGAAAAACCTAAAAGAGTTAATGCGGGAGGAATACTGTCCGTTAGGCGAGGTTCAAAAACAAGAACAAGAGCTGTGGGATCTCACTATGGTCGGCTCAGACATAGTGACCTACACTAACCGGTTCAACGAACTAGAAGTTCTAGGCCCCGAGATGATTACCTCGGAGAGCAAGAAGATTGAAAGATACATTTGGGTCTGACTGCTTCGACCTAAGGAAATGTGCTGTCTTCTAACCCAGCCACATTCGATAGTGCTAAACACCTGGCTCAGCGATTCATCGACCATGAAGTCCGCCATGGTGTAAAAGTCCCTATTCCCGAGCCATCCAGGGAAGAAGACTATAATCAGAAGTCGGAGAACAAGAGAAAGAAGAAGCGAACAACACAAGACACCCCGCAAGAGCAACCAGTGAGTACTATGTACACCGCTACAATGCCTACTGCTTCAGCACCTGCCAGTTGATATGTTGGAAACCTTCCGAAATGTGGAAAGTGCAATTTCCACCACACCGTAGTATGTCAAGAAATGCAGTGTCTGAACTGCCACAGAAAAGGACACACTGTCCGTTACTGTAGGGCACCGGCTCAACCGATCTCCTAAGTCCTCGGAACTAAAGAAAACGAAGCCTGCTATGGCTATGGTGGGACTGGACACCGTCAGAAGGACTGCCCAATAATAAAGAACTCAGTCGCGGATGGACGCATTCTAATGATCACCGCAGGAGAATCTACCACAGAGCCATCGACGAGTAGTGGTACGTTTCAAAATAGTAATTACTTTTAAAATTAATTTATATTCATATAAGATTAAAATTTGGGGATAACACTTAAAAGTAACTATAACCACTCACATGTTAAAATAGGTCGACATATTCAAGAGAACTAAAAGATCCTTTAGAGAAGATATTATGGCTCACCATATACATCAAGGTTATGCGCAAGTAAGATGTTGCAGACTTAGAGTGAGTGACTCCACTTAGGTCCCCTTTCCTTAATTGGTTGAGGATTTGAGGCAGAGATGCTTAGTCGACTTCCTGGCTCATCTTAAGTATTCACAACTTTTATATGACGGGCGATGGTAGTGATACCATGGGGGATCATGGTATAAAAGTATCCCTTCAGTTAGTAAAGCACTTTTATTTGTATGTATGCACACATAGCGGTACAATACATAGGAGTGTTAATTTCAAAATAGAAAATAGGAAACACGAGAACAGTTATAAGGAGTACATTGTTGAACATACTAGGAGTACAGTATCGAGCATACCAGGGATACATCATTGTTTATCAGACGTTTCTTTCATTTGACCAAAACTTTGTTCATTATAGAGTCCGTTGTTTTCTTTCGTCATGAGTTGGCGTGGTCCTCACCATACTAAGTTCATATGTTTCTATCGCCTCGATCGGCAAGTTCCCGAAACTTTCATCTTTAGTACCGAAAGTCAGACCTGAATTAAAATTTTTATCTTTCGCATTCTAAACCCCCGAAGTACTCGTTCGAAGAGTACTTTGTCCTTCAAAGTCTTATCGTCAGATGTCCGCAGACCGTCACGAAATACCACTCATCCAGCAGACCAAGTTCGAGCATAGAGGCTATGGACGAATACAACCCACCTATTATTATTTAGTGTATACACGAGGGTGGTATATGATTATGATTATGTAGATCTAGTATGTGTGTTTCCGCCCTACCTCCTGTTCCATGTTAGGTTGTGGACCTGGGGCAGAGTCGCACGTCCAACCGTCTAACTAACCCTAATTATATACGCCTTGTGTACACGAGGTAATGATAGATGGACCAAGTATGAATACTATTATGAACGGAAGGGCAAAGTTTCCAAGTCTACAAGCGGGTATTCTTCCAATCAGAAGAGCGCAACCCCAATATGTGTTAATAAAGCTAATTTTGGGATGAAATTCCCTCTAACCGAGGGATGATGTGACAACCTAAAAATTATTATTTTATAAGCACAGTCAGTCAACTCAACTGAGTGTCAGAATCATTAGTATAGAGTTCTAGCCAAGTTACAGGTCATTCTATGGAGTTTTGATCCTAATACACTTAAGGAATACGTGTTAGAAAGTATCCACTAGAACCACAGTGTAACAAATCAAATCCTAACCACATCTAATGAGTTAACATCCACAAGACCATGAGTTTATAGCCGTAAACTCATGTGGCCATAAACTCAAGAGTAGATATAGGGCATTGGGTCATTTCTTCTCATTTCTTCCTTTCTTGGCCGGATTTTCTCCCAAATCCTCTCAACTATCAACCAACCTCTTTCCTTAGATCTTCAAAAGAGTGAGTATTCTATCCCTTGATTATTTAATACATCTTATTAACTAGCTTCTTACATTGATTTCATCCATGAAAATCATGTTTGTTTAGATACTCAAGGAACACCAAGAACACCAAGAACACACACTAGTGTTCTTGGCCAAATCGACTAGTTCAAGCCCTTATATTTTAAGCACTCTTCTTTTAACTTGTTTTACACTATATTAAACATGTCTAGACCTTCGAAACCTCAAGAAACAAAGGTTAGAAGAGATTTTATTGCCAAGGATGTTCTTGGGCTGTAAACTCCCTTTTGTGGTGCAAAGATGCCCCAAATTCTTTCCATAAGCCTAGAGACTAGCCTACCACTTTACCTTGATGTGTTAAGTACTCAAAATAGTCAAAATACCATCACCCATAGGTGATTACGGCTGCAAACACATGCCAAAGTGGTCCATGGGCCGAAAACTCAATTTAAGGGTGTATTGATGCCACAAACACTTCCTAAGGTTTAGACTTGAAGTTAGGATGCTTCATTATGACTTTTAGGACCCTAAACAACTATCATAAACATAAATGGTCATGAGTTTACGGTTGTAAACTCATTAGGGCCGTGTACACCCCAAAAGCTACAAAGAAAGTGGTCTTCCTCATCCTAGGGTAGAGCTAAGGTCCCTAAAACATCTATAGCCTTCAAACTTGCACTTATACATGAGTAACCATGAGTTTACGGCCGTAAACTCCCTTGGGCCATAAACCCATGGTAGTAAACTCATGTGAGTGCTATTCTACCTTCCTTTGTTGAATCACATGTGATTCCAACACTTGGTCAAGGTCTTTCCTAGTCCCGGAAGGTGTTTCCGATCATATACTTATAAACACTATATTAATGCCAAAAGGTGTCATTATATATCATTTAGGACTTATTGTGTCTCGGTACTTCATTCGTGGAACTTTTCATCCGTACGTGCATATCCGTTAAATCACCCACATCAGGTGAGTTCATACCCCGCAATGAATCTTTTAACTATTTTAACTGTTTTAAGGGGGGGGGGGGGAATACACGTTGAAGACAATGATAATTGTGTAAATGTTTGTTGTTAAACATCTTTGAAAACTTTACTTATGTTATTTATAAGTTGTCAAAACATTTCAAAACTCTTTTAAAAGTTATGTTACTTTATAGTTATACAAAACTCTGTTTTTAAAGTATAAACATAACTTAGTAGATAAATGAGACTTTTCAGTAACAGTCCAGGTAGAACATTAGTAAACTATTATAGGTATAGTTTAGGAGAATGTTATTCATTACTTATAGTACAATGAAGCACACAAAGAATCAGTACCGTAACAGAACAAATAATGAAGAGAATCAAACAATACCATAACAGAACAAACAGTGAAGAGAATAAAACAATATCAGAACAGAGTATAACAAACAAGTTAAGTTGCTATAGCATGAGAACACACAAACAGGATCTAATTATACGAATGAATCACTAACCCATTGGTGATAATTATATTGGGTATACATGATCATATAACTTTAATGTGAACTACACGGCTTGCAAGAAATTGCGGGGGTTACGTTTAGTTCCCTTAATCTCTTGTCAGGGAGAGCGTCTAGTAGGGGTTCTAGCTTTCACATTATGAACGTAATAAAACAAATATGTTTTTAGGTTATTATCACATCCGCATGTCATTATAAACAACATCTGTGTACTTACTTTTCCCACTACTTTCATAAAGTGACAGTACCACTTGAAAGTTGATCTATTTTCTAGTCAATATAGTTATAAACTAGGGAGAATATACTTTTACATTGGACAAAGGAACAGTCGTGTTTAGCACAGATCAGAAGATGCCTTGGTAGAATGTTACAATTAAAGGATAGGACTATAATGCTAGTCTTATGATTCCTTAATGTATACATCACAAGATACATATATTCTAATAGGTTCCAACAGCTAATAGGATGTGTGATCTCCGCTTCATTTCTTATTCCCCGTTGGGTTTTGAACTTAGGGCAGATTAATCCAATATATTATCTACCCGATTCTATATATATATATATATATATATATATATATATATATATATATATATATATATATATATATATATATATATATATATATATATATATATATATACCTAGTATACATTAAGTCATCATAAGGGTACCAGGTATGGATCAGGTTATAGGACATAGAGTCAAAGCACAATTTTTCTAGTACAAAAATTACTTCTCAAAGTCAGTACTTTTGGTATACAAAACTAGAGATTTCCCAGATAAGGGCTTAATCCATTTTATTAAGTCTGTACAATTTTAGAGACCTTAGGTGTGTAACTCTATGATACCTTAGTTTATACACCATGTTTATATATAAAACTAATACTCAATAAATAGTTAAATGTGTGTTTTCCACCTTACATCCTGTTCCCCGTTGGGTTGTGGACTTAGGTCAGATTCACCCAATTAACTTTCGACCCAATATCAGATTATATATAGCAGTATAAACAAAGTTATTATAAAAGTAGTCACCATGGTTAGTATTTTACTATAAGAAATATAGGTTTTATTAAAGAACTTTTCTTTAGATATAAAGGAACCACTACAAATAACTCCATGAGTAACAAGTGAACACACCAGGGTTATATAGGACAACGATCTAACAACAAATGGAGTGTGTGCTATCCGCCTTACTTTATGTTCCCCATTGGGTTGTGAGCTTGGGGTAGATGCGCACAATCGATTGTTTGTTTACTCTGAGTATATATAACTTGTACCCACTTAGTACCTATAGAAAGGCTTGTAGTGTCATTTTACTTAACTTTCATTCAAGTAGGAAATATAGGATTTTCTAGAGGAACAAGAGAACCTTTCAAAGCAAAACTTACAACTTACATCACTTTTACATATACATTTACAACAACACTTTACAAATTACTCATATCACTAAAATCTTATGAACTCACCAGCTTAATTGCTGATCAACTTTTTCAAATAACTTGTATTCTCAGGAGACTATTAGACAGGTGTTCGTGCTGGGGATTCAGAAGATGGAGCATTATAGCTTCAAATCTTGTTTTGTTATTTGTGTATGAAATCTATGTTTTGTGAACACACACATTGTAAAAACTTTCTTTCTAAATGAAATTGTTGTTCATTACTTGCTTACCATATACATATTTCATGATACTAAAGATGACGTCCTCTACCCCTGAACGTTTCCACCGTTCCGGTTTTGGGGTGTGACACGTAATAGTGTCAACATTCGACTGCAGTGTCGAATAATTGGAATTCAGCACATTCAGTTCTTTGGAAACTTCTACCTTCAGCTCATCGAATTTTTGATTCACATCTTCACGAACTGTCTTGACATCTTTAACAAAAATAACATGTCGTTCTTTTGTTGTCCAATGAAGATCTTTGAGTGTAGAATTAAATGAATCATTTTGAGCTTTGACCCTGAATTCGTTATTTTTATCCATAACATCCATTTTTTTACATGCGAAGCTCCACAGCTTTGAGCATCACATCCACTTCAATCCCAAACTGTGAGAACCCAAGTTGTTCCGTCACATTTCCCCGTTACCGTTAACAGAATATTCCACTGCATACAAGTTCCGTTAATTATAGGTCGCCAATTAAATAAATATTTCAATTATATATGTCGTTAAGTCGTGATAAAAGGAAATAAAAACACATAACACACATTTCCATTTAATTGGAAAAGTTAGTTTTTATTATTACGACCACTAAATCGGGTGAGACCAAAAGCCCCGTTAAACGACAGTATCGGTTAGAATATCACTGAGCTCCGACTCTCACCCATATATAAAGGGGAGTAAACTACATTTGGAGACTTTTCCACCCTCTCTCTCTATACTCTCTCTCTCTAGGCTCATTTTTTACTCCAAAACTACGATTTTCGACTCCTAAACGTAAGACTATCAACCCTAACTTGTTCTAGGCATACATTATTGTCTTTTTAGCCTAAAAATCACAAGATAGAGACATGAAAAAGGAGTTTACGGCCTAAGTGCCTCCTTAGGCCGCAAACCCCCAAATGGTGGCCAAAATGACTCAAAAATGTCCCTAAAAGCTTAGAAACTAAATGGGGATTTAGCTTAGGAGTGTTTAAACATCAAAACACAAGATTCTAGGGCATAAAAGAGAGTTTACGGCCGAATCACAAGTTTAGGCCGTAAACACCTCTAAACCTTGTCTAAATGTCCCAAAACCCCTCCCAAACCACCCTTAGGCTTCATACATAATTTAGGGACTTAGTATTTTGGGTTTAGACCATTTAAACATAATGAAAGGAAGGGAAAAAGGAGTTTATGGCCCAAGTATGTACCAAGGCCGTAAACACCCCTAAATGTGCCAAAAATGTGGTTTTTGACCCCCAAATGGCCTTAGACTATTTCTATAAAATGCTACGAATGATTTAAGGGCTTAAACTCCAAGAGTTGTGGGTGTATGAGAGTTCACGGCCAAGCCATAGAGCTTACGACCGTAAACTCTCAAAGATTGGTCATTTGGACCATAAACTCTAAAGGAGTGCCGTCTTGGAACCCCAAACACCCCTATAGCCTTGAATAATTACTAGAAGTGATATAAGGGCTTGAAACTTCACAAAACTCAAGGAATAAGAGTTTACGGCCGTAAACTCCCTTAGGAGTTGTCCCTAGGCCGTAAACTCCATTATAGTGCCCTTAAAGACCCTAAACACACTCATGCCTTTTGGAATTAGACCTAGAATAATTCCATGAACAAGTAGAAGCCTTAAATCACACTAGATACCCTCACCATGAGTTTACGGCCGTAAACTCAGGGTGAGTAGTCCCTGGGCCGTAAACTAAGTATTAAGGGTTTACTCTCGGACAGATAGAAAACCGTGCGCTGTTAACCAACTCTCCTTGGACAAATAGAAAACTGAAGAAAAGGACACTACAGGAATTTCAGAAGACGATAACCACCCGAAGCATACCTAGTAAATTCTCTAGAAAGACCCTTCATCCTATCCCATGGAACGGGAGCTAGAGTCAAGAGAACTCTACGGATTGAGCTACTATAATGACCACAAATCCAAAGTTGTTGTCATTTCGCTCGAGCCAACCTAGTAGCTAACACCCTCGGTTGACAAAAAAACCTGAGTCGTAAGTGTCAAGGACATTGACTACGACCATCCATTCACGCTTGATTCCCCGAATTAAGCATCGCGGTGAATATCCCGGAAATCCGAGAGTTGTTATAAAGTAAACTCTAAGAAGAGTGGATGAAAAGATTAAAGTTCTGAGTGATGGGAACCTATACTCACTAGATTTGACTTAGATCGAGAAAACTCAAAAACTTCAGAAGAGTAGTGGCAGTACAAGCCCGTGCTATTCGGGCACTTCATCCATCCTGTTATAGACAAGTAGTGCCTATCATCCTCCGCCCTCTCGCATGGAGGAAATCATCGTCACCCTGTAGACGGTAGACAGCATTCTTCGAAGTGAACACTAGAATACCGAGAACCAAAAGATGACCTCCGCACCCAGGAATACTTGATCAAGGTGCGAAAGTAGTTGTGTCAAGCCTCATAACCCAGATCCCGAAGAGATTATAGACTTGACACCAGCCTTGGTGTTAGTCGAGGAGTTATGCAGGAGCATGCACTTTCCGCACTAGAATAAACCAAAGTCTTAGAGATTAATTGGACTATTAGGTGTTCCACGAATACTATCTTGCCCAGAAATAGTAGAACCACCTCCCGAGATAGTCCAGCACTTATCCGGTGAAACCCTATCTCCCTGACCCTAAGGGTTTCCGTATCTCAAGAATCGTTAGTGCAAGTTCATTTTGCATGAGCTTGAGATAGGCACTCTACAGCAGACAGATAACCGTAGATACGCAACCGATCCGATGACCTAGAAAGCCTCTAAAAGCCAATTGATGGGAAAACGCAAAACCAAAGACAACCCGAGCTTCCTAAGAACAAACCTGAAGGACTACACTACCAGTACGAGAGAGAACGTTAGGCACTTCGGAATGGCGATCACGCCAATGATGATCTTGCCATAGAAGTACACTATGTTCTAAGTACTGAAAATCTCTACCCTTCTCAGAGCTTAGGACCATCCGAGAATCTTCACAGAGATTTGGTCCAACCCTTTTTCAGGCCGCCACTACCCTCGGATATTCCACAAGTTGCACACCTCGATCGATCCACTCCTTAGACTTGATATGTGTTCACCCGACGTCACTCTTCGTATCTCACTCATTCTGATAGAAACCATTGAGAACTCTAACCTCGTAGATACACCAGTTGGAACCCATTAGCTACACGAGACAAAATCCGCATCCCGTACATGAAGGTTTGTTGGAATCACAAACACAGACCAGAGTTCACTTGGGAATGCGAGGACAAACCGTATAGGAAGTACTCTCTTACCTCTACTTGGCCATTCATACCTACTTCCTTGCCTAGACCTAAATTTCGGAACGAAATTCACTCTAACGGGGGGATGATGTGACAACCCAAGTTGTTCCGTTACATTTCCCCGTTACTGTTAATGGAATATTCCACTGCATACAAGTTCTGTTAATTAGAGGTCACCAATTAAATAAATATTTCAATTATATATGTCGTTAAGTCGTGATAAAAGGAAATAAAAACACATAACACACATTTCCATTTAATTGGAAAAGTTAGTTTTTATTATTACGACCACTAAATCCGGTGAGACCAAAAGCCCTGTTAAACGATAGTATCGGGTAGAATATCACTGAGCTCCAACTCCCACCCATATATAAAGGGGAGTAAACTCCATTAGGAGACTTTTCCACCCTCTCTCTCTATACTCTCTCTCTCTCTAGGCTCATTTTTTACTCCAAAACTGCGATTTCCGACTCCTAAACGTAACTTGTTCTAGGCATACATTATTGTCTTTTTAGCCTAAAAATCACAAGATAGAGACATGAAAAAGGAGTTTACGGCCTAAGTGCCTCCTTAGGCCGTAAACCCCCAAATGGTGGCCAAAATGACTCAAAAATGTCCCTAAAAGCTTAGAAACTAAATGGGGATTTAGCTTAGGAGTGTTTAAACATCAAAACACAAGATTCTAGGGCATAAAAGAGAGTTTACGGCCCAAGCACAAGCTTAGGTCGTAAACACCTCTAAACCTTGTCTAAATGTCCCAAAAACCCTCCTAAACCACCCTTAGGCTTCATACATAATTTAAGGACTTAGTATTTTGGGTTTAGACCATTTAAACACAATGAAAGGAAGGGGAAAAAGGAGTTTACAGCCCAAGTATGTACCAAGGTTGTAAACACCCTTAAATGTGCCAAAAATGTGGCTTTTACCCCCCAAATGGCCTTAGACTATTTCTATAAAATGCTACGAATGATTTAAGGGCTTAAACTCCAAGAGTTGTGGGTGTATGAGAGTTCACGGCCAAGCCATAGAGCTTACAGCCGTAAACTCTCAAAGATTGGTCATTTGGACCATAAACTCTAAAGGAGTGCCCTCTTGGAACCCTAAACACCCCTATAGCCTTGAATAATTACTAGAAGTGATATAAGGGCTTGAAACTTCACAAAACTCAAGGAATAAGAGTTTACAGCCGTAAACGCCCTTAGGAGTTGTCCCTAGGCCGTAAACTCCATTATAGTGCCCTTAAAGACCCTAAACACACTCATGCCTTTTGGAATTGGACCTAGAATAATTCCATGAACAAGTAGAAGCCTTAAATCACACTAGATACCCTCACCATGAGTTTACAGCCGTAAACTCATGGTGAGTAGTCCCTGGGCCGTAAACTAAGTATTAAGGGTTTACTCTCGGAGAGTAAACTCCATTCCTAGGTCATACACACCCTTAAACGCTACCCGGGACACCCAAACACTTAACCAAAGTGTTTTCCGCTCCTTTGAGCGAGTATATTTGTTTAATTAGTATTAAATATACTAATTGTATGTGAACATATGTTATCATATGTTAAATAGGTCATAGAGTGTGTTCGAGTCCTTACGTGACACCGAACGCCCAAACGGCACCTTCGTCGGACCTACTTACACCAGGTGAGTTCATACCCCTGAATGAACCTTTTAAATGTTTTTACATGTTTTATGGGGGGGGGGGGATACAAGTTAAACATGCCAGTTATCATACCAATCACATGTGATTGATAACCTGTATGCACGAGATTTTACCACACTGTACACTGTTTTACCGAGTAGGATACTATAATGGTTTTCAAAAAGGTTTTCAATTGTTTCAAAACTTTTACTTGTACTGTTGCATCAAAAATCATTTCAAACTGGTTTATAAAGATTCCAAAGATTTCTACAGGTCTTCAAACTTATTTTATCAAAGAATACCAAAATGTGATTTTCCTAAGTATAAAGGTTTTCCTAGGTTTTCGTCAAATTTCTCTTTCACGTCGTATACTTATACTTGTTAGTTACCACTGCTTCACTTTCACTTATTGTAAACTCCTACTTGATAACGCTTTCACTTCCTGATACGCTTATACCTGTTATTGCCTCTATTTCTCTTATACTTGTAGTCACTTATACTTGTTAGACGCTTCTACTTCATCAATTGTCGTTTCCATTTCATGATACACTTATACTTGGTACACTTATACACCACGATTCGATTATCCCACACTATTTGTTTACACTTTACGATTTGGTTATTCCACACTATTCGTTTACTCTTTATGATTCAGTTGATCCACACTATTCGTTCACACTTTATGATTCAGTTATTCCACACTGTACGTTATACACCACGACTCAGTTATACATCACGATGCGTTTCCACTTGTTACACACTCAGTCATAGTTAGATGTATGTCTGTGCTTGTATAGGTGCATATAAATAATGATTGAAGGACTTAGTAAGGTTTGTCTGCCCAATTTCCTTTTCTTCGTTGAGATGTGGTTTGGTGGGATCAGATGGCCATCCGAAGGTCGTTTGGTTCATTTGGTGTATGTTATGTATACGAGCATAGACATATAGGTTTACATTAGTCAGTTCTGTTATGAGTCTCTACCTCTAGTTCAACACTTATATCGGAAACACACTACCCACTATTTGGGATGCATCTTTGGGACACGGCCTTCTCCGTCGTCTAGTTGGTAACCAGAGACTCCTGTAGGGAGAGCGGACATCGTGTGTATAGATCTATACGAAATTGACATCCCCGCACCCTGACTGCTAGCTACAGTCCACGGCCCACCAAGCCAAGGGGTGACAAATTTCATATTTTATAGACGCTTGTAGGGCTTCAGGTACTCTAGTGTCGGTTAGTATGGTTACGAGTATCCCTGGTTGCCTTATAATTCATGGCCTCAAGGTAACGGTATTTCACCGACAATTTACACTCTATGCTGGTAACTCATTTTCAGAGTCACAATGTTTTAACCTTGCAAGATGTATCTTTTATTTGATACTGTCTGCGGTTTGTATTCTCTGTTTAGACCTTGTAAGATGTATCTTTCATTTAATATTGTCTGCGGTCTGTATTCTCTGTTTTGACCTTGCAAGATGTATTTTTCATTTGATACTGTCTGCAGTCTGTATTCTCTGTTTTGACCTTGCAAGATGTATCTTTCATTTGATACTGTCTGCGGTCTGTATTCACGATTTTAGACCTTATCAGCTGTACCTTTCATTTGGTACCTTCTGGGGTCTATGCCTCCAATTGTTAGACTGAACCAGGCGTGTCGTTCGTTCGATACTCTCCTGGAGTCTATGATTCCTTTGCCTTAATCAGTAGTCCTCACTGCTGAGGCATATGTTATTTCCCTGATTTCTCTTGCTTTCTTTAATAATCAAATTCAGTATTTTGATAATGATAGCGATTAAGGGAAAACTACTTTTTACCACATAACTCTCTCCAGTGTTGGTAGAAGGCTGCTTTTATTAAAGAAAATATAGGATTTCTGGAAAGAACTCTAATACACTGTAAACTCTTAAACTACTACATTATAAAGTTATTTGAATAAAATGTCACTAATTACTTATGAACTCACCAACATTTGTAAAAATGTTGATACTCGCTTTTCAAATAACTTGTATTCTCAGGTTAGCATTAGACAGGTACATCCCCGGAGCTGTTGACGAATATAGCTTAGTACCATGCTGTTCTTATTACATTTGTCTGTATTTCTTCGATACCCTGTTATGTAAACTATGTAAAACTATTACTATTAATGCAATATTTTGTTGTACTTTGATTACTATAATGCATGTGTTGTGATACTTGACATGACATCATCCACCCCAGAACGTTTCCGCCGTTCCGGTTTTGGGGTGTGACACAAACACTGAGTTCTTTGCTCTGGAATCAGCTTGTGATTAAAGAATAGCATTGAGTTTGTGATTTAGGATCTTGAACTACTTACCAGACATCAACATGTGCTTTGGTATCTGAATCGAAATGAAGATCATCAAACATAGTGAAGGGTTGGTTTAAAATTTGGTTTGGGTGGTTCGGTGGATTGTGATGGAAAGATTGTAGTGAAGAGTTGGTTTAAAACTTGGTCAAAAGTTGGTGAAGGATTTGTAGTGGAAACAGGTGTAATAAATGGTGGAAATGAAACAAAGGTACTAGAAATAGGTTCAGGAATACCTTGAGAAGATTTAGGAATACTCACCACAACAGATGCATCCGTATCACATACATTTGCAACAATGGGAGTAATTAGAACTTCCTCATAAATTGGGTTGGTAACTACAACTTCATGCGGGATTGTTGTGATTGGCAATGAAACAGTTTCGATGATAATAGGTTGTGAGACATTCAGGAAATTTGAACCTAAAGGGGATTCTGGAACAATCTCTTTTTCTGAGGACTCATCTTGAATAACCAACTTTCGCTTCTTCCTCTTCTTTTTGATATGGTTCGCCACGTCGGCTACTCTTCGCTTCTTGGAAGATGGGGAAACAGGTGCAGGAATCTCACGAACTTTAACTCCTTTTCTATTAAGTTGTGGTTTAGGAATAACAGGATATTGATATTTTGAAGTTCGTTTGGTAAAATAAAACTTCCTTAAGTGTTTGAACACACCAGATTTCGAAGGAATCACTGTCACACCCCAAAACCGGAACAGCGGAAACGTTCTGGGGTGGAGGACGTCATGTTTAGTATCACAAGACATGCATCATAGTAATAAAAGTAATGAGCAACCATTTCATTAGAAAGAAATTGTTTACAATGTGTGTGTTCACAAAACATAGAATACATAAGCAAATAACAAAACAAGACTTGGAGCTATATTGCTCCATCTTCTGAATTCCCAATGTGAGTACCTGTCTACTAGTTTCCTGAGAATACAAGTTATTGGAAAGAGTTTATTAGCAATTAAGCTGGTGAGTTCATAAGATTTTAGTGATGTAAGTACGTTGTTGAAAGTTGTTGTAAAATGTAGTTGAAACGTGTAGTAAATTGTAAGTTATGTTTAGAAAAGTCCGCATGTTCCTCCAGAAAATCCTATATTTCATGCTTTGATGAAAGATAAGTAAAAATGACTCTACAATCATTTTTATGAGTACTACAAGGATACAAGTTATATAAAACTCAGAGTAAACAAGCAATAAATTGTGTGTATCTGTCCTAAGCCCACAACCAAACAAGGAACAGGGAATGAGGCGGATGACACACATATCATTGGTTGTTAGATCCTTGTTGTATATAACCCTGGTGTATTCCCTTGGTACTCACGGAGTTAATTGTAATAGTTTCTTTATAATTTATGAAACAATTCTTTAAGAAACCCCTTATTTCTTATAATAATATTGTAACCACAGTAGTTCCTTCTATAACCACTTAGTTTATACTGGATATATATAATCTAATATCGAACAGATGGTTACTTGTGTGAATCTGCCCTAAGCCCACAACCAAACAAGGACCAGGGAATGAGGCGGAAGGCACACATCCAACTACCTATTCGATATTAATTATATATAACCTTCAATGTATAAGCTAAGGTATTCTAGAGTTAACTACTTAAGGTCCTTTAAGATGATGGTTTAATAAAGTGGATTAAACCCTTTACTGGTAAGTTTCTAGTTTTGTATATCCAAAGTTCTGATTTGAAAAGTATGTTTTGTACTAGAAAACTGTGCATTGAATTAGTGTCGTATGACCTGACCCATACATGGTACCCCTTATGATGACTTAATGTATATGGAACATATATATATAACCAATATCGAATGGATAATAGGCTAGGTGAATCCGCTGTAAGCCCACAACCAAACAAGGAATAGGAAATGAAGCAGAAAGCATACATCCTATTGCCTATCAGTTATTATTAATATATATATCTTTTGATTTATACATTAAGGAATCATAAGGTTAACATTATGGTCCCTTTCTACTGAATGTACTAGACCTGAATGTTATGTTTGTCGTTTGAAAAGATGTAAGTTTTTCCCTAGTTTATAACTATCTTGACTCGAAAATAGTTTGCATTATCTTTCAAGTGGAACTGTCACTTTATGAAAGTAATGGGAAAATATAAGTACTCAATTGTCTTATGAATTGACATTCTGACATACTAATTAGCTTAAAACATATTTGTTTTATTAAGGTCATAATGTGAAGGCTAGTTCCCATACTAAACTCTCCCTATCAAACGATTCTGGGAACCAAACGCGACATCAGCAAACGAGTTGCTAGGTCGTGTAACTTCACACTAAAGTTAAATGATCATGTATAACCAATATAACGATCACCTTTTGTTTATAAAAATGCGTTAGTGATTCATTGGTACAATTAGATCCTGTAGTTGTCCAATGTTATGCCACCTTATTATGTTTTTTTCTGTTATAGTGTCTTAGTATGTTCTTTCTATTATCGTGTATTGTATCTTCCTCCCTGTTTCTCTTTATTGTGTGTTCTCTTATGTTATCGTGTGTTGTATCTAGTATGAACTAAACCTCTAAACTATACCCAGTATAGTTTACTAATGTTTTACTTGAACTATTATTGAAAAGACTCATTTTACTACCAAGTTATGATTGTACTTTATAAATGGAGTTTTGTTAAACTAAAAAGTGACTTGAGTTTAAACGAGTTTTTGAAATGTTTTAATCACTGATTAAAGACATAAGCGACCTTTGAAAGATGTTTTAACAAAAAATTACACAATTAACAATTGTGTTCAACTTGTATCCCCCCCCCCCCCTTAAAAGCATTTAAAACAGTTTAAAAGATTGATTATGGGGTATGAACTCACCTGATGTGGGTGAATCAAACGAATACGAGTGTAAGGATGAGAAGCTCCACGGATGAACTCCCGAGACTTAACGAGTCCTAAATGACATATAATGTCATATATTGACATAAATATAGCGTTTAGAAGCAAACAAATGCAAGGAAAACACCTCATGGGACTAGGAAACACTTTGACCAAGTGTTGGAATCACATGTGATTGAACTAAGGGGAGTGTATGGTCACTTTGATGAGTGTGCGGCCATGGGTGTGCGTTCAGGGAGTGTGCAGCCGTACACTCATTGTAAAGAGTGTGAAAAGTCGTTTTCTAATGGTAGGGAGGCTTGTGGGACAATTTCTCTTTAAGTGGTGAAGTTGGAAAGGCAGATTTGGAGGCCCTTAAGCACTAAACAAAGGGGTTTAAGGCCACATGGGGTGTGTGCAGCAGCACACTCCTTGATGAACTTGGTTTTTATGTTTTCTATGGCTTATATCTAGTAAGTAACAAGCTTAGGGGATGGTACTCACGATATGGAAGCCTTTTAGGGTATTTTGAGGGGTGTACGACCACACCTATGTGTGCGGCCACACACACCATATGATTACGAGTTCTAGGCCTTTTCTAATATTAAATCAAGTGTTCCAAACAAGATTCAAGCAAAAGGGAAAGAGTACTTACGTTCTTAAATATCTAGGTTGAAAATCGGATGCTAGTTGAGAGAGAAATCAAGTTCTGGCCTTGGGAGAGTGAAAAAGGAATGAAAGAAGGTTGAGGTCTATACTTATACACGTGAGTGTGCTACAAGGGGAGGGGTATGATGCCAGTTGATGGGTGTACAGCCGTACACTCCCTATGCTGGAGTGTATGGCTCAATTTTGGTGCCTTACGTCTACGCGATCCAATCCTTTACTCAATGCTTGAATGTACTGAGCTTTGAACCTTTAAACGAACTCTAAACAAGGATAAATGATAGCAGAAACAACTCTGACACTCAGTTGAGTTGACTGTTGGATTTAAAAAGCAAAACTTTTTCGGGTTGTCACAATCACTTCCTTCGAAGATTAAGGAATAACCTTTTCCTCAGACTGCTTTGTTTCTTGTACAATCTTCTTTGGAGACTTTGTTTTAGGTTGTTTCTTGGTACTTTCTTGAACTACAGCCTCTTTAGGAACTTTCTTCAACTTTTTCGACTTTTTGGATGACCCTTCATCACTTGTTTTCAACGAAATTCTAGTTTCGATGGAAGGATTAACATTTTGTTAATACACCACCAACACAAAATTTGTTGGATCAACCTTCTTTAACATTCCAGCAAGAATTCGACCTATATTTGGAAATTCTTCTGAATCATCTACAACATTCTTAGGAAAGTGATATTATGCAAATTTTGCCTTAGCCTCATCCGTATGAACTAGAATACCTTATTTCTCATACACATACTAAAGAATCAAACTCCAATAACGGGCACACGAAATTCCTTTCACCATATTTGTGTTTTCCATATTCTTGATAAACTCCTTCCAAATCTGAGTAGCATAATCAACTTTTAGATCGTAGTACAACCCTATTACCATTTCATAAGCTTCCATTCTCCCCTTATCAAGCCCTACACATCGACCAATTAAGAAACAAAGGTATATTCCAAACAGAAAATTCCATATGCAAGGAAGACCAGATTTCTTGAAATCACTGATCTTAACGAGTGGTGGTTGATGACCCATCTCGTTGAACATGAACATGACTTGATCAACATTAGGAGTAAAGAATGGAGGAGAATTTGGAATTACCAAGATTTGAGTAAACAACTTCTTCGAGAGTTGAATTTTCTTTTCATTCACCATATTGAATGTAATAAGATCAGTGGCTTGCTGTAAGAAGCAATAGAACCAGCCATAGATAACCATGACAACGAAACTGAAAAAGCATTGAACATCTTAGTTACGAGACCAGAATGTTTAAGAGCAACAATCAACACCTTCATCTCTTCTGGATACGGTGACACATCTCCTTCAACCTGATAGTTGGTGCTTTGCATCTTCATCAGTGGTTGAGATGCAACTTCTTCAGTAGTGGAGGTTGGATCAGCCGCCATGGATTAGGGTTTTGAGAACTTCTTGAAGATTAGAGAAACTTAGGGCTTTTTGACCCTCTATGAGTTTGAACGCGTAATGATAAAAGAAAAGTATAATTTTCTTTTATATGTGACCCCTATTGAATTCCAAACGTTTCTTGAAAGAGTAAGCCACGTCTGTCCTTGAAAATCACACCAGTAGCTGTTAAACACACCATGTCAGATAAAGTTCCTTGAAAGTTGGGCCACATTGCAAACCATCACATCAGACTGTTCGTGTGTACCAAGTGGATAAGATTGAAAACCTTCGGTATGGAGGTGAGGTTCTTTCATCTTTGGGATTAAAGACGAAGTCATTTTCCAGACTTTCGAAATCATCATCCAAAGTTGGTAATACTTTGAAGTGCAGTGTGTCAAGAAAATAAGATAAGAAGTAAACTAACGAAATTTTTTGATTTGTGATGTCGAAAAATAAAATTTTGACACAAAGGCAGTTAAACCCCAAGCAAAATTTGCTTCATTAATTATCAAGAGAGATAATCAACTTCTTGTATATGTTCCCGTGAATTTCAATATAATACTTATAGAGAAGTATTGAAGGGCTTCTTTTTCAACACTTCATGGGTGGCTCATAAATTTTGTTACATATCAGCCTAAACATAAGGTGAGTAATTGTAACATAAATTTTACATATATGACCAGTGTAGTCAGGGACAAGTATGCTTTGGAAAAATATATGAAGTGACTTTAAATTTCAAATGAAACTCACACGGAAATCACATTCAAGAAAAAATTTTGTTATCTAGATCCTGTTGGGAAACAAATATCATGGGTTACGAATATTTGATCAAGATCACTTAAAACAATTAAAAATATGATTTGGAGTTTCGAAATTTGATGCTAAAACAAATGTCTCGTGAAAATATGGAACATTGTTCCCCGTTAATTCCTTAAATGTGTTTGATAATGTGGGTTTCACTTTCGTCATGGTCTCATGATGTTAGATCATTAACACAGAACTTTGATATGTCTAAGTCATGATGTTATATCATTAACACAGAACTTTGATATGTCTAAGTCTTGGACATACGTCATTGTGTGTGAAATGTGTTAGAAGTTTTAGATGAAAAAGATTGTTTCACGAAGACAATCGTACCTCTGTTATTTTGGACAAAACAGAAAACTCTTAGCTCATTGAGAAGAGTTATGTAGCTCAGTAGACTAATGTGAATACAAGCCTGATTGGGAAGAAATTTTCATAATGAAGAATTTCATTAAGGCTTTCGAAAACACACACTGAGTCAATGGAGGCTTGGGTCGAAATGCTGCAGCATGCTTCTAGGGAAATTCTAACTAGTACAAAGTTGTCAAAATTTTACCTTCCCCTTGAAAAGCAAGCATGACCCTTGTAAAACTTTCATGAAATTTGTACTAAGAAAGAAAACACAAAGTACAAAATAACAAAAATCTTTTTGGTATTTTATGTTTTTGAAAAGAGAGAAAATATTTTTGTGTTTTTTTTGTTTTTCGAAAACTAAAACAAACGACAAAAGAAAACAAAACAAAACAACGAAAATATTTTTGGAATTTTTGAATTTTTCAAAATTAAGGAAGAAACGAAAATTTAAGAAAAATTACCAAACTAAGGAAACATTCAAAATTAATGAAAATATTTTTGGTATTTTCAAAAAATTTCAAAATTAACGAAGAAACGAAAATTTAAGAAAAATTACCAAATGTTGAAAACGAAGTGTGTCAAAGTGCTGAATGTGAACAGTAACCTCTGAATGGTTAATACTATCAACCGCTGAATGAATCAATTTTGCCTCTGAATCGACACATTTGGGTATAACTCTTCTTTGTCATTCTTTCGAATTCAATCCTGAAATAGAAGTTGCCTCAATCATTCCCAATCCTGTAAAAATTCGAACAAAATGAACTTCTATATTGCCATCTTCCACATGATCTTTAATAAAGTGATAACGAAGTGCAATATGTTTTGTTTTCGAATGTGGTACTTGATTATGAAAATTGCGTATAGCACTTTGTGAATCACAGTACAATGGAAACTTTTTCATGTTAATTGCATAATCATGCAATTGACTCTGGATCCAAATGATTTGCGAAGTGCAAGCAGCAGCTACAACATATTCAGCTTTAGCAGTAAAAATCGAAACACACGTTTTCTTTTTCGACTGCTAACTGACTAAGTTTCCATCCAAGAATTGACATCCACCACGTATACTCTTTCGATCCAATGTACATCCTCCCAGATATGCATCTGAAAATGCTAGAATGAAAAATCCGGAATTCGAAGGATACCACAACCCTAACGAAATTGTTCCCTTGAGATAACAAAATATATTTTCCATTGCCGTCAAGTGTGGTTCCCTTGGATTTGCTTGATACCTAGCACAATTACATACAGAAAACATGATATCAGTGTTGGGTTTTAGCCATAAGAACTTTCCTATGTGCGCATGCAAAACCCTATTGCTTGGATCTAGGCTTTCTATCAAACATGCTTTTGAATCCAAGACTTCTAATGGCTAATTAGGTTAAACAACAACATTAAAACAGATCTAGAATCATACCTTTGAGTTCCTTGTTGATCTTCTTGTCTTGGAGCTTCTAGAGTCACAATTGTCACTCCTCTAATGGCTTACAAACACCAATAGCAAGCAAGATGATTTAGGAGAGAGGAGAGGGGATGGAATTCGGCCAGAGGTTCCTTGCTTTAGGTTCTGAAAGGTTGTACACGAATTCCACATCCCAAGGGCCTATTTATACCTTTAGACTCCTTAAGGGTTTCACCCTAAACCCTAATTGGATAATCTTCACTTAAGGCTATCCAAATCCATTCATAGATATCCTTATGGACTATTTTGAGCTATCCTAAAGCTCTTAGAAACTGTCTAAAGTCCATCCTAATGGATTTATAGTCCAAAGTCTAACTATCAAATAATTGACAGTTTATACCCTCTTATTTAATTAATCTCTTTAAGTCACCAAATTAATACCAATTAATTTATGACTTATATTAATCAAATAGCTAAATATTATTCCTTATAATATTTACTCTCTCTAAACAAATCATCCTTCAAGTTGCTATGGTGAAGGCAACCCAAAAGGACCATGCACCACCGAATATAGTTATAGCCTTAGACACTATTCCAACAGTCTCCCACTTGGATAAGTCTAGTAACTATACAAGTATAATACGGTTTGCAATCGTAGCTCTCAAAGACGCTGTCAACTTTGATCTAATCAATCTTGTCCTTTAGATAAGGGATCGTACAGTCCTCTGTTAGATATCATGCTGACAATCCTATGGAATGGTTAGTCTAGCATTTAGATTTCTCGATCTTCGATTTATTTGACATAGAACTTAATCGAACACATCAATTCAGTTCTGACCGGGCCCGGCACATAAGTCAAATCAAATCATCGAGTGGCCAAGATATCTCTTCTACCCTCTTAGGATAAAATTTACAGATAAACTTCGACTTATATGCATTTACTTATTCATTAACCAACTATACACAACAATGCGTTTTATAACATCAAGTTACTGATGCGTTTTCGCATTATCAATGCATAATCAATTAACAAATAATAAACCATATATCTAGGTTTTAAGACCATATGATATTATCGTCTTGCGATCACCTTTTATATCGTATTCCATAAGGTGATTCCAGCAAGCGCGGGTTTATTCCAATGCTCAAAACCAGTTCATAAGCACTCATGAACGTTGAAGCAACTCTTGCTATGTCTAACACCATTTAGACACTCTACACACCAATTCACGACAATCTTCATTCATATCTACTCCCAACATATGAACGAGTGTGCACCATTTGAATAATTCGATTATTCCTAATAAACTCAATTATTCTGGAAGTCAAAACATGCAAAGTGAAACAATAGTTAAACAACTAACATGTGATAGTAACTTTACTCATAAATAAAACTTCTTTATTTAATCATCAAATGTTAATTACATTTATCTATTATACGTTTCTAATACAATCTAATCTATGCTAATATCATCCTTCAGCCCAATACTCCTAGCATGCTGTAAGTGCTTAACCCTACTCAGTCCCTTCGTAAGCGGATCTGCTGGGTTATCTTCTGATGATATCCTCTTCACTACGAGTTGTCCTTCTTCTACACGATGTCTAATGAAGTGATATTTTCTGTCGATATGTCGAGATCTACCATGATCCCTCGGTTCCTTGGTCAAGGCAACCGCACCTTCGTTATCACAGAAAATCTCCATGGGCTCCTTTATGGCCGGTACAACTCCAAGATCACCGATGAAGTTCTTCAGCCATATTGCCTCCTTCGACGCTTCGCTTGCTGCGATGTACTCTGATTCGCACGTTGAATCAGCTACGGTTTCCTGCTTGGAACTTTTCCATGTCACTGCTCCTCCATTTAGGGTAAAGACCCAGCCCGACTGCGAACGATAGTTGTCCCTGTCGGTTTGAAAGCTAGCGTCACTATACCCTCGCACCTTCAAGTCATCACTCCCTCCAAGGACTAAGAACCATTCTTTCGTCCTCCGAAGGTACTTAAGGATGTTCTTCACCGCAATCCAATGTGCTTTGCCAGGGTTCCCTTGATATCTGCTAACCATGCTCAAAGCGAAGGCTACATCAGGGCGAGTACAAGTCATAGCGTACATGATTGAGCCAACTGCGGAAGCGTATGGTACTCGGCTCATTTCTGCTATCTCGGCTTCGGTACTCGGACTTTGAGTCTTACTCAACTTGGCATTTCCTTGTATCGGTAGTTCTCCCTTCTTTGAGTTTTCCATACTAAAACGTTTTAGTACCTTCTCCAAGTAAGTATTCTGACTAAGTCCAATTAGTCTCTTACTTCTTTCTCTTACTATCCTTATTCCCAATATGTAAGAAGCCTCTCTGAGGTCCTTCATAGCGAAGCACTTCCCGAGCCAGGACTTAACCTCCTGCAAAGTCGGGATGTCGTTTCCTATGAGTAATATGTCATCGACATATAGAACGAGGAAGCTTACTACACTCCCACTGGCTTTGACATACACACAAGATTCGTCTTCGCTTCGTACAAATCCAAACTCTTTGACTTTCTCATCGAAGCAAAGATTCCATCTGCGAGACGCTTGCTTAAGTCCATAAATGGACTTCTCAAGCTTACACACTCTATTCGGATGCTTCGGATCCACAAACCCCTCTGGCTGAGCCATGTAAACATCCTCAGCCAACTTTCCGTTAAGGAAAGCGGTCTTGATATCCATTTGCCAAATCTCATAATCATGAAATGCGGCAATTGCTAGCATCACTCTAATAGATTTAATCTTCGCAACTGGTGAGAAGGTCTCATCATAGTCAACTCCGGGAGTTTGAGTAAAGCCCTTCGCAACCAATCGCGCTTTGTATGTGTGTACGTTCCCATCCACGTCGGTCTTCTTCTTGAAGATCCACTTGCACCCTACGGTCTTACGTTCGGGCACGTAATCAACCAAATTCCAAACTTGGTTATCGTACATGGATTGGATCTCGCTATCCATCGCCTCTTTCCATTTTGCAGACTCCGGGCCTGCCATGGCTTCCTTATAGCTATTAGGTTCATCAAGATTTACTAGTGTACCATCACTAATATACGTGTCCCCTTCGGTAGTAATATGAAAACCATAAAACTGGGGTTGAACTCTAAATCTATCGGAACGTCTAAGAGGTAAGGATTCGTCAATCGGTTCAACCGGAGTTTCCTCCTCGGGTTGAACGCCAGCGGTAGAGGTTCCTTCATCTATCGATTCTTGAATCTCTTCAAGTTCGATTTGCCTCCCACTGTCTCCTTGGCTTATGAGTTCTCGCTCTCGGAAAACTCCTCTCCTCGCAATAAAGATAACATTATCTTTCGGTCTATAGAAGAGATATCCAAAGGAAGTTTGCGGGTAGCCGATGAAAATACATCGCTCACTTCGAGGTTCAAGCTTGTCGTGAGTATCTCGTCTTACGAAAGCCTCGCAACCCTAAACCTTGATATGTGCCAACGAGGGAGCTTTCCCCGTCCACATCTCGTGAGGTGTTTTGGCAACCTTCTTGGTAGGGACTCGGTTAAGGATATGGGCGGCAGTCTCTAAGGCATACCCCCAAAAGAAGATAGGTAGTGAAGCACGACTCATCATAGAGCGAACCATATCCAATAAGGTTCGATTACGCCTTTCTGCCACACCATTCAATTGCGGTGTCCTAGGAGGCGTCAATTGCGAAACTATTCCACACTCCTTGAGATAATCGTGGAATTCAAGACTTAGGTACTCTCCTCCTCGATCGGATCGAAGCATCTTGATTTTCCTGCCCAATTGATTCTCCACTTCATTCTTGAACTCTTTGAACTTTTCAAAGGTTTCTGACTTTTGCTTGATTAAATAGATATACCCATATCTACTATAATCGTCGGTAAAGGTCAAGTAGAAGCGGTTCCCATCCTTCGTGGTTGATCTAAAAGGTCCACATACATCGGTATGTATTAGGTCTAATAGTCCCTCACCCCTTTCACAAGTACTCGTGAAGGGTGACTTAGTCATCTTTCCAAGTAAACAAGATTCGCATGTGTCATCTTCCCTAAGGTCGAATGACTCCAACACTCCATCCTTTTGGAGTTGGGCTATGCGTTTCTTGTTGACATGTCCAAGACGACAATGCCACAAGGATGCTTTATCCATACTAGTGGAAGAATCAATATTCAAAACATCATTTCCTAAGTTATCAACAATCATAACAGTTTCATATATTCCATTACATGGTATAGCTTCAAAATAAAAGACACCATTTAGATAAGCCAAAATAGAACCATTCTCATTATTAAAAGAAAATCTAAAACCTTGTCTATATAAACCATGAAATGAAATGATGTTTCTAGCCATTTCTGGCGAGTAGCAACAATTGTTCAAATCTAAAACTAAACTATTCTTAAGCACCAAAGAATACACTCCAATCTTGGTCACAGGCGACGATCTTCTGTTCCCCATGATTAGGTTGATCCTTCCTTGCTCCACATCCCTACTTCTTTTTAGTCCCTGCACATTAGAACAAATGTGATAACCACAACCGGTGTCAAGAACCCAAGAAATAGCATGATTAGAATCGTTAGATTTTATTGCATATATACCTGCGAAAGATGGCTTGATCTTTCCTTCCTTGATGGCTTGCAGGTAGTCCGGGCAGCTTCGCTTCCAATGTCCTATCTTGTGGCAGTGGTGGCACTCTGCCTCCTTCGGGTTAGAGCAGGGCTTAGAGGGATCAACTTTTGTCACACTAGAAGAGGAACCATCTCGGGCTTTCACCTTTCGATAGTTATTTGAAGAAGCTTTCCTCTTCCTTCCCTTCCCTTGACCAATTGCCAAGACAGGAGCAGCAGACGGATTGGGAGTTGGTGCAACAGACTTGTCCTTGAAATTGCTCTCAGCAACCCTCAAGAGACCTTGGAGCTTACTTAGAGTGACCTCCTCTTTGTTCATGTGGTAGGTCATCCTAAATTGATTATACATCGGAGGCAAAGAGTGAAGCACCATGTCGATCGCCAAGTCTTCACCGAAGTCAACATTTAACTTGCGAATGCGGTCGACATACCTTTGCATCTTTTGCAAGTGCACGGTAAGAGATTCTCCATGACCCATCTTAGCGGAAATCATGTTGGTGAAGATCTCGTAACGCTCTTGTCTCGCGTTTTGGTGGTACCTCTCCAACAAGTCTTGATGCATCTCGTATGGATACATGTCCTCGTAGGACTTTTGGAACTCGGAGTTCATGGTGGCGATCATGATGCAATGTACTTTCGTCGCATCTCGCTCATGGGTTTCAAAGGCGGTGATTTCAGCGGGAGTAGCAATTTCGGGGTTGATTTTCTCGAGCTTCTCGTCGAGGACATACTCTTTATCCTCATAGCGAGCAATAGTGCGAATGTATCTTATCCATTCGCCAAAGTTCGTCCCATCGAAGGTGACCTTTTGGCAAAGGCTCATCAACGTGAAAGAACTAGCAGCAGCGTTGTTTGCGTTTGACATCTATAGAAAGGACAAAGATAGATTAGAACAAGAATCCCTAATTATCACCCAATAAGAAAAATTAGGGCTAGGATCCAACAATAACATTTACATACTAGAAAAGGGATGCCGTAATCCAACATGCAAATAAATTGAAGGTAAGTGAATGACGATTCACTGATTCTCCATCACAAAACTTAAACTTTTGGTCCTAAGTGTTTTTGAGAATTCCTAGGTTCGGATGAGATTCATTGAACTATTCAATGGCATGTTTAAATCTCGATATGCCCCTCTTGTTTGTGACTGGGATGCCGAGGATCACAAAGCGGGTGTGAATTACCATGCAAATTTACATGGTGCCTTCATTGTTACGATCACCTATTCGATGTGCCGGTAAACCACACACGCTCCATCGAACTATGATAAACAATGAATCACCCTTCGCCACCTTCGCTTAGAACCAATTAGTGTGCCGGTAAACCACACACGCTCCACTAACATCTTAGCAAGGTGCAAAGTGTAATTTCATGGGATTGCATCAATTCACTTTTCCTAAAGTAACTAAGATTGGGAAATTTTAAAAAAGTTTTAGTTACTTCGTATTTCTTATTATACTTTTAATGAGAGGATGAGGTTTCCCTATCCTACCCGTTCGGCTAACGACCCTCCACCAATCAAGCAAGCGGTGGGTGTGAGTGTACACCCATTAAGCGCCATTTTATAGGCCGCAACCTTATACCCACCTTATAGATCGGCTTCGTGAATGAGGCCTACTAGCGGTAAGACTAGCATTTAGTTATACATATATATATTATTCTAATAACATCATATAAGTATAGGGTTGCATTTTAAACTTTTCAAAATCTAGGGTTTGAAATTTAAGTTGTCTAAATTAAAGCTTTTAATCACAAATATAAATTTCAAAACTATAGGGTAGGTTTTGAACATTTAAAAACATGGAGGATCAAATAACAAATAATTCCAATTAACAATTTAATATTCTAATTATCTTTATTTGATTTATCTTGATTTCTTTGAAGATAATTACCAAAAATAATTAAAACAATTAATTAATTATCATATAAAGAAACTAAATATTTAATTAGTTGATAATTACCTTTAACTAGATCAAGATAACACTTATATTTATCAAGAAATCGGATTCATATTGATCTAATTAGTTTATGGAAAGTTTGGATAAGATAAACACAAAGAAATCCTGAATCTGGCCCTTCCTGACGCTTGGACTCGCCGAGTGCACAAGGGGACTCGCCGAGTCAGGCCTACTCGCCGAGTCCACCATGGAACTCGACGAGTCAGTGACTCAAAACCCAAAAAAATCGAATTTTGCAGGTTTGTTTCAGTTATTCAAGCAACAATTTGTAGAAAACCAATCTAGGCTCTGATACCACTGTTGGGTTTTAGCCATAAGAACTTTCCTATGTGCGCATGCAAAACCCTATTGCTTGGATCTAGGCTTTCTATCAAACATGCTTTTGAATCCAAGACTTCTAATGGCTAATTAGGTTAAACAACAACATTAAAACAGATCTAGAATCATACCTTTGAGTTCCTTGTTGATCTTCTTGTCTTGGAGCTTCTAGAGTCACAATTGTCACTCCTCTAATGGCTTACAAACACCAATAGCAAGCAAGATGATTTAGGAGAGAGGAGAGGGGATGGAATTCGGCCAGAGGTTCCTTGCTTTAGGTTCTGAAAGGTTGTACACGAATTCCACATCCCAAGGGCCTATTTATACCTTTAGACTCCTTAAGGGTTTCACCCTAAACCCTAATTGGATAATCTTCACTTAAGGCTATCCAAATCCATTCATAGATATCCTTATGGACTATTTTGAGCTATCCTAAAGCTCTTAGAAACCGTCCAAAGTCCATCCTAATGGATTTATAGTCCAAAGTCTAACTATCAAACAATTGACAGTTTATACCCTCTTATTTAATTAATCTCTTTAAGTCACCAAATTAATACCAATTAATTTATGACTTATATTAATCAAATAGCTAAATATTATTCCTTATAATATTTACTCTCTCTTAACAAATCATCCTTCAAGTTGCTATGGTGAAGGCAACCCAAAAGGACCATGCACCACCGAATATAGTTATAGCCTTAGACACTATTCCAACAATCAGGTCTACTTGCTGTAAGATAAAGTAATGAACCTATCATACTCCTGTATAAAGTAAGATCAACAGCTGATGTTTCTAACGAAGGTGTTAGCCTTGTTCCAACCGCCATTGGTACTCTTAACTTCGTGATATTTGTCATCTCAAAATTCTCGAGCAAATTCGTTGTATATTTTTCTTGATTTATAAAAATTCCTTCTCTGCTTTGATGAATTTTTAAACCAAGAAAATTATTGATTTTACCCATCATGCTAATTTCGACTTGGCTTTTCATCAAGCTTTTGAATTCACTAGACAAAGTAGGATCAGTAGAGCCAAAAATAATATCATTGACATAAATTTGAACAAGCATTAGATGATTCCCAACTTTCTTTTGAAATAATTGTTGGATTAGTGTCTAAGTCCATAACTATTTTGGTATGTACTTGATCCGATGGTGCATGGTCCTTTTGGGTTGCCTTCACCAAAGCAACTTGATATGATGAATTATGGAGAGAAAGGATTAAATATGATTTATTAATATATTATGGGAATAATATATTAAAGGAGAAATCATATTCTTTAATTAATATTAGTCAATAATTAATTGGTAATTAGTTTTGTGACTAAAAGAGATTAATTAAACCTAAAGGACTGGAATTGTAATTATAAGATAATTATACTTTGGGCCATGGATTGCCTTATATTATAAGGTGGACGAATTCTATGGGGAAGCCCATATGAAATCGTCCAAGGCCTTAAAGAAAAGGCTCCATGGGTTGCTTAGGGCTTAAGCATCCAAATTAGGGTTTCCTTGTTTGATAACCCTAATAGCCCAACCATATAAAGACCTCTTAAGGTTCAAAAACGTGGCTAATGATCTTTCTAGGGTTTCACACGTTTTTGGGAAGCTTCAAACCCCTCTCCTCTTCATCCTCTTGCTTATGGTGTTTGTGAACCATTAGAGGAGTGACACTTGTGACTCTAAGCTTTCTAAAGTCAATACAAAGATATTTGTGATTGTTATTGCTTCATAACAATCAAGCTAACATTATAAACTTATTCTCATGTTAATATGATTATTTGATTGCTAGAATTAGGGTTTATAGTCTTGGATAACTTCCATGTACAATAGAGAAACCTAGATGCAAGCTTTAGGGTTTGTATGAGTACATAAGATGTTCTTAGGATCAAAACCCATCAGTGGTATCAGAGACTAGCTTGGTTTCAATTGTATTGATGCATTGCATATCTGAAAAATTCGTTTTTTGGGTTTCTGGAGGCTGGACTCGCCGAGTCCAAGTTGACTCGACGAGTCCAGGCTTGACTCGACGAGTCAACTCATCAGTTGGAGCTTATCTCGGGATTTATTGTTGTTTTTGCATTAGGATAGTTACCTTATCATGTTAGATCAATATTAATCTGATTATATGATATATTTGACTATATTTTTGATCTAAATGAAGATATTTATCAATTAATAAGATAATTGTTTCCTTATAAGATAATTGATTAATTATTTTGAGTAAATTGATAAATTGTTTTGCAAGAAATCATTAAATAAATCAAATATGGATAATTATGTGATTAAATGTTAATTTAAAATTATTTATTATTTGATCTTTGTTGTTATGAAAAGTTTCATATTTTCCCCTTTAGGTTTTATAGTTTAAATTTGAACCCAAAAGTTTTGTTGTTTTGAAATTTAAATAGTTAAAACCCTAATGTTTTGAAAAAGGTTTCAAAACTTGCCCTCAAGTTTTAGAATTTAAATTTTGATTAAAAAGTTTAATTTTGATGTATATTTAAATTCTAAACCCTAATGTTTTGAAATGTTTCAAAACTTGCCCTCAAGTTTTGGAATTTAAAAGTTGATTAAAAGTTAATTAGGAATGTTAAATTCTAAAACCCTAGTAATGTTTTGAAAAGTTCAAATCACACCCTTATGGTTTTATTAATTAATTAAGGAGTATAATTAAAAGAGGTTTAATAAATCCATAAAGTTTTGGTTTACAATTTAAGTGAATTAAAAGTATAATTGTTAAAGTTAACCACATAGTATTTTAAAAGTATAAAATACAGCCTATACTATATATAACATTAAAAGTCTAACATTATATATATATATATATATATATATATATATATATATATATATATATATATATATATGAGTAAAAGTCAGTCTTACCGTTAGTAGGCCTCATTCACGAAGCTGGTCTATAAGGGGTGTTTAAGGAAATTGCCTATAATATGGCGATTGAATGGGTATTCACTCTTACCCACCGCACTCTTGACTAGTGGAGGGTCGTTAGCCGAACGGGTAGGATTGGACGAAACCTTCCATTATAAGTATAATGAAATACAAAGTAACTAAATGTTTTTCAAATTCCCAATCTTAGTTACTTAGGCCAAAGTGAATTGATGCAATTCCATGAAATTACACTTTGTGCCCTTGCGAAGACGTTAGTGGAGCGTGTGTGGTTTACCGGCACACTAAATGGTTCTAAGCAAAGGTAGCAAAGGGTGACTCAATGTTTGTCATAGTTCGGTGGAGCGTGTGTGGTTTACCGGCACATCGAATAGGTGATTGTAACATGTGAGGGCACCATGTAAGTTTGCATGGTTATTCACACCCGCTTTGTGATCCTAGGCATCCCAGTCACAAACAAGAGGGGCGCATCGAGATTTAAACATGCCATTGAAATGTTAAATGAATCTCAAAGGATCTAGGAGTTTTCATAGATTTAAAACTTAAATTTCTTTTTGTTTTTCATGGTTGAAATTAGTGAATCGTCATTCACTTACCTTCAAATATTCTGCAACTAGATTACGACATCCCTTTTCTAGGTTGTAGCGTACTGTGTTGGGTCTTATCCTTAGTATCTCATTTGGGTGATTTACTAAGGACTCAATCGATCAACTAACTTGAATTCGTTTTCTCCCGTTTTATAGATGTCAAAGTTCGACAACTATGGTCTTCCCAAATCCTGTGGAACAAGTATTCCACATGAAGATGGTATTCCACGATTCGATCGAGGAACAAGATATCATGCTTCACTTCCTCCACCTCCTCCAATTGTTCTCCCTAACCCACAAGATCGAAGAATTGAAAGGTTCAATATCACTATGGCCCTATTGGAAATGAAACATGAAGATGGTAAATTCGTGTGTGCCCACATTCTAGGAATGAAATCACACATTGATAGGTTTAAAATGTTGGGTGTGTCATTCCCCGATGAGTTGGTTGTGAACTGGGTTTTGCAGTCACTTCCTGAATCATATAATGAGTTCAAAAGAAAGTATTATATGATGGATCATAACGATAACCTCATTGACCTAACTTACATGCTCATTGCTGCTGAATCAGAAATGATTTGGCGAAGCAATGGAGCGTATTTGTTAGGAAAGTCAACCAACCATGTTTCCGAGGACATTCTAAGAGAAGCGACCTGCGTTTGCTGCCAAGAGAAAGGGCATTGGATAGAAGTCTGCCCCAAGAGCCTGAAAATTCCAAAGATGGGAGAGTCAAAGAGTATGACTGCGCTTCAGGTAAAATCCACTATCTAACTTCGTTAAGCTCCTATTCGTTGATTCTTAATACATGATGTGATAAGCTTGCATTTGAATGTTTTGTAGGATCGGTGAAAAGAAAGGAAGCTTGATGAAAGAGCAAGATGAGTCTACTCACAAAGAAATGGATCTCGATCGCATGGACTTCAAGATTTGATTTTGAGCTTAGATAGTTATGATAGAGTTGTTAGAAATTTTCCTTTTGAAATACATAGTTTTCAATGGATTTTGCATTGTAAGGACAAATGTTTTCCGTTGCTTTTATAAATAAAATAAATTTTGGTTTGACTTATTTATTTATTTGTTTACTTCCTTGCAATGAAATCGTTATGAAAATTGATGTTTGCATATTTCTACAACAAATAGATATGATTCTTATTTATGGTGTTTATGAAAAAAATGTCGAGAATTTACCAAATAGGGAGAGTTTCTCATCGCCCAAGTTTCAATTGGACAGAAATTTGGAATCACACAACTTGGTTGCATGATGAATGAGAAATTTCATATTTGGAAATTAGACTAATTCGTTGACAAAGTGTCAAGTGAAGGACTAGGAGATTGAGCACACAAAGTTGTGTGTTGATCAAGTCCACCACAAGCATAACAAAGATATTCGTCATGATTTACTAAAGGTTTAGTAAATATGATTATACTTATAAGATTAAGTGTAATTCGGAATTGATTAAAAAGGCTTAAATCAATAGCAAAACGAATAAAAAGAATCAAGTAGGTGGAAAGATAAAAGTTTCTCCATTCTAAGAAGAAGGGAGAGTAGCTTTTATGCTTTATGATAGGTCTTAATGATTAAGAACCATATCTCAATTGATCCTCTAAGTGAGTCTTAGTACAATTGTATGTTTAAGAAGAGGAATCAAGAATCGAAGAAATGGTTAAATCAAAAGGTCAATCATACTTTGTTCCAATAACAAGTCTTAAAGTTAAGATTGTGGCTATAAGTGACAAGTATTAAGAAGGTTTATGACATTCATTAAATGTGGAAAGTTGTGATTTCTTGGATGAGACAAAGACCAACTAGGACAAATTTATGAAGTGTTTTGATAAAAGCTACACTAACTCTTGAATATTTGTTTTGTCAAGAAATGGTTATTGACAAGAGAATCTTATATGTCAATGAGTCAGTGGGAGTCTTAATGGTCTTGAAAGATTTCAAGAACAAATCAAATAAACCTTATCGATCATCACTAGCACACGAGTTGAGGTTTACAACCTATCATGTTGACAATATTTTGATTTTGTGTTGTTCCAATTGAGTTAATTATGCACGTGAGTCCTATGAGTTCTCATTTTGAACGTATAAAAGGCAAAGCACCTTAATCAATGAAAGGTACATTGATAGGAAAAGGTGAGCTGCTTAACTACTTGGAAGACGTGGTGGGCAGTTGTGCTACCATAAGGCAAGAAATCAAGATTAAAAGAGTTCGGTCCATATGAGTTTGAATTTGTCGTAAACTTTGGTTTTGACAAATTCACATGGATAGGAACATATACACCATTAAAATCTAAGTGTCATAAGATTTCCTCCTTCATGAAAATGATTGTGAGGAAATACTTTCACTAAGAAAGATTTTAAGAAGATAGTGATTGTAAAGTTGCATTCTCAAATTCAATTATGGTTACGGTATCCCTTTCCATGATTTAAATTGTGAGGTTTGGAAATTAGTCTTAATTGTTTAGACACACATATGAACTATCTAAAGCAAAGGTGTATAAGCTTAAGAGGCCTTGATAAAAGATTATCAAAGCATTAAGTATTAGAAACATGGACTTAAGAAATTCAATAGGTATTGTTTTTCTGGAAGTTAAGATGTTTTGAATACATGACGAAGCTAGTGGGAGCATAAGTGTTATGTTTTTATAGTAATCATCATGATAGTGGGAGCATAAAAGTTATGATTGTATGATTATTATGGAAAGTTTTTGCGAGTTGGCAATATTAATTATAGAAAATAAGAGTTATACCTTGCAAAGTCGTAAGGATTGTAAAGTTGTTTTGCTATAATTAAGGGAGAGAATATTATGCTTCATTTCAAATCTAAAGGCATATGTTGAGAAATGTTAATAAATTTAGTCAAAGATACAAAGTGTGTTCTTAAAATTTCGATTATGATTACGGCATTCCTCTTCAGAATTCAAATTTTGAGAACATAGCAAATAAAACATTATGCATCATGTCCCATACGCTTCGGGTATAGGATCGATTGCAAATGCTTTAATGTTTGACCATTATAAAATTTTCCAAATGTCTAGCGCATTTAGAGGGAAAAGGGACTAGGATCGGTTTTGACTAAAATAATTAAACAACTATCAAAGGACAATCCAAAGTTCGACGAGGATTGGTTGCTTGTGAGTAGTTGGAAGCATGGTATTGGATGGACCATATCGACATTATTATGAATAGAAAAGATTCTATTAAGAATGAGTTGTCATATGGAAAATATGGAAGCGTGTCCATATTGAGAATTGAATCTTTAAAATCTAAGTCTAGATTAGAAACTTTTATGCAAAAGGATGTTCAAAGGAATGTACTTTGAGTGAGAGACATCATATATAAGGAATTATCTTGTAACAATCTCCAATAGAGGACTTTGTAATATCATTGGCAATAGTCTTTGTGACTTTGGTACAGTGACATTACGAAAGGATCATTGCATAAAATGTTAGAATCTAGCATATTCTATAAGTAGTAAGAATTTGATATTCTTTCACTTATGAAAAAAGGATTTGGAGTTGTGAAATGAGAATGATTGGAAATGTGTTCAATTTGATCTATTTCACAAAAGTAAGAACCATAGGTAAACATTATGTGCATACTGAGAGCATGGGACAAGTGTAATAATTCAAGTAAGAAGTTGATTACCTGGAACGACAAATAATGAGTAATCGATATGGTGATAAATAAAAGGTGTTTTATTTATGCTCAAAGGTTTGAGGCCATATGGGATTAGTATTATACTTGTGTTTCACTTTGCATGTTTTGACTTCCAGAATAATTGAGTTTATTAAGAATAATCGAATTATTCGAACGGGCCACAGTCATTCATATGTTGGAAGTAGGTATGAATGAAGACTGTCGTGAATTTGTGTGTGGATTGTCTAAAAGGGTATTAGACATAAGCAAATGTTTGCTGCAACATTCATGAGTACTTATGAATATGAATTTGAGCATTGGATTAAACCCACGCTCACTTGGATCACTTCATGAACTGTATCACAAGTGATTGGTGAGACGATAACATCTTATATTCTTGAAACCGAGATGTGTGAGTTGTATCTTGCTAATCGGTTGCACATTGATAATATGTAAACGCACTAGTAACTTGGTGTCATAAAACATATTATTGTGTGTGATTCGGTGAGTGAGTGCAAGCAAGCATTGTATCAAAGTTTATCCGTTCCTTTTATCCAAAGAAGGATAAAAGCGATCTCTTTGGGCCCCTCGATGGTTTAGTGATGACATATGTAAATGCTCGGTCGGGCTAGGGCTAATTTGATTTGTTCAATTAGTCAGTCATCATAAATCGGAATTCGAGATATAGTACAAAAAGAATGATTAGAAATCATGTCTTACGATATCTAGAATGGAGGAATATATGATCCCTTATCTAAGGACACGCGTATCTGATAGGATCAGAGTTGACAGCGGCTTTGGAAAGCTACGATTGCAGATGAGGATCTGAAGTCATATGCAGAATAGTTATTAGACTTATCCAAGTGGGAGACTGTTGGATTAGTGTCTAAGTCCATAACTATTTTGGTATGTACTTGACCCGATGGTGCATGGTCCTTTTGGGTTGCCTTCACCAAAGCAACTTGATATGATGAATTATGGAGAGAAAGGATTAAATATGATTTATTAATATATTATGGGAATAATATATTAAAGGAGAAATCATATTGTTTAATTAATATTAGTCAATAATTAATTGGTAATTAGTTTTGTGACTAAAAGAGATTAATTAAACTTAAAGGACTAGAATTGTAATTATAAGATAATTATAATTTGGGCCATGGATTGCCTTATATTATAAGGTGGACGAATTCTATGGGGAAGCCCATATGAAATCGTCTAAGGCCTTAAAGAAAAGGCTCCATGGGTTTCTTAGGGCTTAAGCATCCAAATTAAGGTTTCCTTGTTAGATAACCCTAATATCCCAACTATATAAAGACCCCTTAAGGTTCAAAAACGTGGCTAATGATCATTCTAGGGTTTCACACGTTTTTGGGCAGCTTCAAACCTCTCTCCTCTTCATCCTCTTGCTTATGGTGTTTGTGAACCATTAGAGGAGTGACACTTGTGACTCTAAGCTTTCTAAAGTCAATACAAGGAGATTTGTGATTGCTATTGCTTCATAACAATCAAGGTAACATTATAAACTTATTCTCATGTTAATATGATTATTTGATTGCTAGAATTAGGGTTTATAGTCTTGGATAACTTGCATGTACAATAGAGAAACCTAGATCCAAGCTTTAGGGTTTGTATGAGCACATAGGATGTTCTTAGGATCAAAACCCATCAATAATGTGGGGTTAATTGATCCTTGATTAAATTTCGATTGTTTTAAGACACTGGTAAGAGTTGCATACCATGCTCTTGGTTCTTGTTTTAATCCATATACTGATTTATCTAAAATATAAACATGAATAGGATATTCTTCATTCACAAAACCTGGAGGTTGTTCAACATAAATTGTTTCTTGAAGTTCACCATTGAGAAAAGCACATTTCACATCCATTTGATAAACATCAAAATCTTTGTGAGCTGCATAAGCCAAAAATATTCGAACAACCTCGAGTTTTGCGACAGGGGTAAATGTTTCTTCATAATCGATACCTTCTTGTTGAGAATATCCTTTGACGACTAATCGTGCTTTATTTCGAACAATATTTCCATCTTTGTCGGTTTTGATTTTGAAAATCCAGTTTAATCCAACAATAAAAACATTTTCAGTTTTAGGAATTAATATCCACACCTTGTTTCTATTGAATTCAGCCAGTTCGTATTGCATTACTACAACCCAATCTGAGTGTTCCATAGCAACATTAATTGTCTTTGGCTCAATTTTCGAGATGAAAACATTAAACATGCAAAATCCTTGATGAGTATTCAATACCTCATTCTTTGCTCAAATTTAAGCTCTAGTCAAAACTCCATCTTGTGGATATCCAATGACTTGTTCTTTTGGATGATTGTTTGTCCACTTTTCCAACGGTGGATATGCTGGATCAAAGTCCAAAGGTGCATCTTCGTACATCTCTTTATTTTCGGATCCTAAAACAGAAAGAATATCATTTAGGACATGAAATTCATCATTTTGATCAAGATTTATAGTTTCAGTATCATCATGCTCCCCTCGACATAATTATCATTTTGATACTCCCTCTCCAAAACATCATTCATACTGCTCTTATCTGTAACGCCCGTAGATTAGGGCTATTCAATTTAGAGACGATAAGTGTCAAAAATGAATTTTTGATGAAAGACTATTTAGAATGAATAATCTTAACTAAGTTATAGTATATGTTACAAGGATTTCGTACATATAAAGAATGCTGAAATCCGAGTTATAACGAAGAAGTTATGACCTGTCGAAGTTTTGCGACAGAATCGGGATGACGTTGAATGACGTAAAAAGTGAATTTACGTTAGAGAGATATTAAGCCTTAGCGATCTAAATGAAAGTCGTAGAGTTCTTTAAATCATAATCGTGCATAAAAAGAACGTCCAAATCTGACTTCAGATGAGGAAGTTATGATTTTTCTAAGTTTCGACTAAGCGGTATCTAGCCCGAATACTTGATTTGAGAGCGAGCGGTTTTTAGCCGAAACAGTCTAAACGAGAATCGAAGATCTTGTTAATAGTAGTCCAACGGTAAAAAGACAGACAAAAACGGACATCGGAAGAAAAAGTTATGAATTTATAACTAGACCTAGCAATGAGGCGGGTTTGGAGCGAATCGACCTTAATCCAAACCCTTTTAACAAATTTCAAAATCTGATCCAAACCCGCTCCGTAACCCGCAGGGTTTTGAATAATCAAACCCATACCCTTATCCATCGAATTATCAAATATCCAAACCCGCCCCATAACCCGTAGTTTTTTGAATAATCAAACACATTTTACTTAAATCATAAAATCACATTTATTAAATAAAACTAAGTGTTGATTTAGAAAACACATTATGTACTCGAGGACTTTCTATTGGAATTAAAATCATTATTTTAGTTACTTCCGATTGGTTTTTGACCGTCGATTGTATTGATAGAGAATAGCAATTACAAATTTTCTTTTGATTGATAAATGACTTTATTGATTTATAAATGAAATTGGTAATTACATGATGAAATATAAATGAAGAAGTTATGACCTGTCGAAGTTTCGCGACAGAATCGGCATGACGTTGAATGATGTAAAAAGTGAATTTACGTTAGAGCGATATTAAGCCTTAGCGATCTAAATGAAAGTCGTAGAGTTCTTTAAATCATAACCGTGCATAAAAAGAACGTTCAAATCTGACTTCATATGAGGAAGTTATGATTTTTCTAAGTTTCGACTAAGTGGTATGCAGCCCGAATACTCGATTTGAGAGCGAGCGGTTCTTAGCCGAAACAATCTAAACGAGAATCGAAGATCTTGTTAATAGTAGTCCAACGGTAAAAAGACAGACAAAAACGGACATCGGAAGAAAAAGTTATGAATTTATAACTAGACTTGGCAATGGGGTAGGTTTGGAGCGAATCGACCTTAATCCAAACCCTTTTAACAAATTTCAAAATCCGATCCAACCCCGCTCCGTAACCCGCACGGTTTTGAATAATCAAACCCATACCCTTATCCATCGAATTTGCAAATATCCAAACCCGCCACATAACCCGTAGTTTTTTGAATAATCGAACACATTTTACTTAAATCATAAAATCACATTTATTAAATAAAACTAAGTGTTGATTTAGAAAACACATTATGTACTCGAGGACTTTCTATTGGAATTAAAATCATTATTTTAGTTACTTCCGATTGGTTTTTGACCTTCGATTGCATTGATAGAGAATAGCAATTACAAATTTTCTTTTGATTGATAAATGAGTTTATTGATTTATAAATGAAATTGGTAATTACAAGATGAAATATAAATGAAATGAAATCATGACTCTTAGGAGAAGACTGAAAGTATAGAAGTTGAGTCGTCGAGTTCTATATAAAAACAGTTTAGTATTTGGCCTTTTCTCTTTGGACTTCCAATTGGAATTTAATGTAAACTTTAGGTAATATAAAATATAAATGTATAATTCTAAAATTTATATGCGGCGGGTTATAAACAGAGCGGATCGGTGATGATCCATACCCGACCCTTTTAATAAAAGGGTTAGCGGGTACGGGTCGTTAACGGGTAAATGGATCAAAAACTATGCTCCAAACCCGTATAATTGTTAAGGGTTTGGAATGGATTAGGGTAGAAAACCGCTCCATTGCCAGGCCTATTTATAACGGAGTTTTCTTGTCCTGCCCTACTAAAAATAAATAATAAAAATAAAGTCAATATTAGCCGACGGAGTCTAAACGAAAGTTGTAGAGCGTAGTCTCACCTATGCGTGGATATAAAAAACGTCAAAAACGGAGTTCTTTTGAGGAAGATATGAAATTTTGAAGTTTATTAAATCATTAAAATATTAAATTTAATTCTAAATTTTGATATTATCCGAATGGTGGTGGGGGGGAGTCAGCGACCTTATCCGGGTTACACCCACCATACCTGGATTTACGCCCAGCATAAATCAAGGATCCAGCCTCCTATAAAAGGAATTCGAGGCTACCGAGTTTCTTTGCTCATTTTCTCTTCTCTCTCTCTTCTCTCATCCAGATCTACCGAAGAATACTACTTCTACAAGCCGTAGTGTTGTCCGATCATCTTCTGATCAAGTGAGTGTGTGGTGCTTTCTTCTAACACATAAATATAAAATATTAACTATGAAATACATGCTATGTGTTATATATTATTTTTTTCTATTTGAGATGGTCTTGGAATTGATGTTTTTATATGGGTGTTAAATGATTTAAATTGTGTTTGTATTTATATCTACAAAAAAATGTTGGGTAGAACATGGGTAGATGGAATAGTTCGTGATGATGTGACTTTGTACCTATTGAGTAAGCCTTGGTGCCGATGTGACTTCGTGCCTATTAAGTAAACCCTGGAGACTATGCGACTTAGTGTCTATCGAGTAAACCTTGGTGACGATGTGACTTCGTGCCTATTATATAAACCCTGGTGACTATGGAGTTAGCGCCTATTGTATAAACCTTGGTGACTATGGAGTTAGCACCTGATAGCTATGGATTTAGTATCTGATAGATAAACTTTGGAAGCAATGGACTTCGTGCCAGTTCCTTAGGTCAATCCTTTGGAATGAAGAATAAAGGATAGTGGGTTCTTAGGGTAAACCCTTGATAAAATAAACGAGATATGGGGATGGGCATTTGAGTTGATTGTTTGATAATTGAATATAATAAATGTATTATTGTGGATTGAAAACCCTATATGCTCACCAGGCTCCCAAGTCTGACCCTCTCAGTTTTCTTTGCATTACAGGTAATGGAACAAGAGTATAAATTGGTGGACTTGACGAGAGATTTTGGATTATAGATCAGTAGTTACAAATAACTGTTGTAAGGTCTGTATTGTACTGTTTATGCTTTTGGTCTGTATCGGAACATGACATCCCGAGGTTTTATTAATTAATGAAAATACATTCTCTTTGAGAAATATTTTATTAAATTTTATCATATTTTGTTTTGGGAACAAATTCCACAACTCTTTTAATCAAAAAATTACTCTGATTTTATAAAACAAACCATAAACAAATCGGTCTTTTCTGGCCGTGAAAATGGGGATGTTGTATTATCCCCCTTGAAAGGATGTTCCCCGTCAATAGTTGAACGTATTTTTAAGTGCCCCCCCCCCCCCCCTCCACTTGAGCATCTATCATACTTTCGCCATTAGTAGTTATATTTGATGTTATTGTCGAATCATCAGTATGTTTTGAAGATTCTTGAGTATGCTTATCTTCAGTATGGACTTCAGCATTTGCAGCTCTATCTGGAACACCAAAAATTAAATCATAATTAAAATCAGATAAATTATAACTTTTAGATTCATCATTTGATTCATTAAGAATTGGTTTTTGTTCGAAACATTTTTCAACTTCTTTCTCATAGTAATCATCAAAAGTGAGATTAAATGTCTCTTCAACTTTTCGTGTTTGTTTATTCAACACTCTGTATGCAACTAAATTATTTGAATATCCCAAAAATAATCCTTCATCAGCCTTAGCTTGAAATTTTGAAAGATTATCTTTGAGATTTATGATAAAACACTTGCAGGCAAAAACATGCAAGAATTTGACATTAGGTTTTTGGTTATTGATGATTTCATACGGAGTAATATTAAAACGACGATGAATGAAAGATCGATTCTGAGTAAAACATGTTGTCGAAACTGCTTCATGTAGAGGTTAAATTGTAAAAGTCGAATTGTGTGTTTGTTTAGTTTCACATTTTTAGTTATTTTACTAAGTCAGTTTTATGCAAAGCGTATTGTAATAGACTTAGTATATTTTTTGTACACTCAGGTCTCCTATAACTAGGGTCTGAGGATAGAAGTAGAGAGGACTTTAGCATTCGAGTATTCTTTCTGCTTAATTCTTGTAATCAGTCTTTATCAATATAAGATCTGATTAATATTTACTCTTCGTGTTCTTACTTTTCAATCACTCAAATCATAATTGCTTTCATAATCTCGATAACAATTCTCATCACTTCAGCCCATAGATATTGAGGAAGATTCGCATAAGTCAACATTGTTCTTGCTGCTTCATAAAGAGACCTATTCCTCCTCTCCACTACACCATTTTGTTGTGGTGTATATGGTGATGAGAAATTATGCGAAATTCCTTTCTCAGTTAAGAACGAATCAAGCACACTGTTTTTGAACTCTGAACCATTATCACTTTTGATTTTTCGATCTTTCTTCTTTAGACTTGTCTCAATTTTCTTGATAAATTCAATCATTGTTTGAGCGACTTCAGATTTTAACCTAAGAAAATACACCCAAGTAAATCGTGAAAAATCATCAATAATAACCAAAATGTATCGTTTCTTGTTGAGAGTTTCAACAGTTGATGGTCCACAAAGGTCAATTGGATGTCCTTGATGATGTTGTTTTCCTTGTTCGCAAGTTGCACATAAAGTATCATTGTTAAACTTTAGAACAATAAATCCTCGAACAAGATACTCTACAACCAATTTATTCATATTTCGAAAGTTTAAATGAGATAAACGTCGATGCCATAACCAGCTAACATCTGATGTAGCTTTCGAAAGTAAACACACTGAGGGTTTGTCGGTGATTGGTTTGATATCAAGAGTAACCATGTCACCGTGTCGTTTGGATTTGAGTAAAACTTTGTTAGTTTCAACATTCGAAATGATGTTGCCTGCTTCATTAAAAACCACTTGATTACCAGTGCCCACAACAAGTTATGAAATAATTATCAAGTTATGTTGAAAACCTTCAACATATGCAACTCTCTTAACAGTAAATTTCCCATTTGTGACTTTTCCATATCATTTCACCTGACACTTGTGATTGTTTCGAGATTTAACTACTCCTGCATTCTCCAAACTTCGATAATCACGTAAATTCTCCTTCTTGCCAGTCAAGTGACGAGAGCAAGCACTATCAATGTACCATTTATCATCATATTGTCTGTCACATAGAACCTGCAATTAATGAAAGAATTTAGGTACCCAAGACTGTTTGGGTCCTTGGTTATTAGCTTTAAAAACCAAGTGAAATGAAGAACCTAAAAACCAATTACAAACTTTTGATTTGAAAGTATCAATTAAGTCGACATCATTAGGTATAGGAGAAAAAATATAAGTTTTCGAAGGTTTAGATTTGTCACTTACATTCGCCTTTTTGTTCTGAGTTTGTGTCGCAGCAGGTTTGTCTTTTGAAATTGGTTTCCATGTTTTTAGAAGAATATTGGATTCTTTGGAAGAGGACCCTCCATTTGAAGAATCATTCAAATATTTCTCATATTCTTCACATATTTGTTGTTGGGAATACATAAGAGATTGAAACATCTTTCCTTGTCCTTCAAGCCAATGATCAATATTATTCACATTTGATGAACCCTTTGTGTATGACACTTTCGATTTCTGCTTCCCAGAAGGATTTGGAAAATTTGGTTTTTGAGGATTAAACTTTTCCGATTTCTTGGATTGATCATGCACAAATGCTTTATTGTCTACAAACTTTCGAACGTTTTCAGATTTTCGACCATCCTCAAATTTTCAAATATTTTCTAATTTTGGAACATTCTAAAATTTTCTAACATTCTCAAATTTTAGAACATTTTCAAATCGAAGAGTATTATCGAAATTTCGACTTGTTCTATATGAGAAAATCTGTTTTCATTGATTGTTGTTTTTGAATGAAAATTATTTTGTTGATCACTTAGTTGAAAAGTTTTTGAATTTGTAAACTTTACAGAATTATTTTGAGAATCAGATGAAATTGGTTGAGCGGGATTTTCCTTTTTAGCTGAATGTTTTGAAAACTTTGTTTGAACGATTTTGGACAACTCATTTTCAAACATTTTCTTGGTCAATATGTTTGATTCCTTTTCATTTGACACAACTTGCCAAAATAATTTCTTTCTTGCCTGTCTTTTCGAAATTCCTTTTTCCTTCGAAAATTTTTCAACACAATCCTTAAATTCGTTTGAATTAAGTTTCACGTTCTCATTTGTTTCTTTAGATTCTTTTTTCAAACGTTCTTTGTATTTTCTTCTATTTCAATACATTTTCGTTGTGGTTTTTGTCTTTGAAAAACATTTGAATTCTTTGTTAGATTATTTTCAACAGTGTTTTGATTTGAAAAGAATCCTTCGTCTGATGTTTTCTTGTTGTAATCTTCGACCATTTTGTTGAACTCTAGTTTGATGTTTTCAACATTTCCAGTAGTGAAAAACACTTGATTTGGAAATACAACATCATCTGTACACTTAAAATTTGGATACACCACTTGATTTGTTTCCAAATAATGGGCTTCTTTTTCAGATAAAACTTTGTCGAAATGTTCAGTTTCTCCAAACAGTTGATCAACAACAACTTGTGGAATGATTGTTTCTGTTGAAACAGGATTTTCAGGCTTATATTTTTTCGAAACTTGTTCTTCATCCTCATCATCACTACTATCTATTTGACTATCTTTAACACGTACATTTTCGAAATCAAAACCTTCCGAAGTTGATGGTTTGTCAGTGGCAACCTTAACCAATGAATCATTACATTTTTGTTTTCCAGTAGACTTATATGTGACATTAATGGTAGACAACTGTTAACAATCGACACTTTCCTCTTCCTCAATTTCACTGATTTCGCTAAAACTATCAGAATTATCATCGACATCAGTAAAATTAGATTGAGAGTCATGTTTCGAATTCTCAGTTCTTTTCAAAATTTTGATTTCTTCATTTTTGGTTAAGGTATCATTCACAATCTCAACAAGTTCATCAACATTTAAATATTCATCTATCTTAACAATACCATAAGCACATCAATTAAAAGCACATTATCGAATTCTGCTATGGTTTTCTCAAAATCATAAGACAAGCTATCAATTTTTTCTCTTTCAAAAGTTAGAAAATGTAATAACTTCCTATGTTGTTCTTTGGTAATATCAGACGAATGATGCAAAACAGTGAATTTAGCATATAATCTCTTTGCTGAATTATAGTAAATGTTTCTTTGGGCTAACAACATTTTAACATCACTGCTTAACGAATCTCTATCACACATGATATTTGTAATTTGTAATTCCAGATACTCTACTTTTCTTTGTTTCGAATCTAACAATTTTTGTGTCTCTTGCAATTGGATGTTTAGTTTCTTAGCTTCATTACTAGTAGACACCACAACTGTATCAAAGTAATCAATAGTATCATCAAATGCAATTATTTCAGAATCATAAGCTTGTAAAGGAATGTTAAAAGATTGAAGAATAGCACATACCTTGGTAGTCATTGGTGATTTGTCTACTAATTTGGTCATGAAACAGTGATCAATCACCTTTTCATTCCCATCTTCTTCAAACTGTGCAAACATAGCACCATGCGTCGTATTATGCATGTCTTCATCGTCAGATCCTGAAGACTAGATCTGATAAGTTCCATCCTCCTCACCTTCGCCTTGAGCAACCAAAGATAACCCCTTCGTCTTTGCACAAACTTCTTCCAATCTATCAACATAATAGGCTTCGTCCTTGACCCTATTCTTTTTCTCTTCTTTCTTACGAAGCATACAATCATTAGCTAAATGATTAGATACGTTGCAATAATGCTGTCAACACCCGAATCACCCTTGAGTTTCTTCTCGCTTTTGGCTTCAGTTGCTTCACCTCATTCTTCTCAAATTTATTCTTCTCCTCTCCCACAGACTTATTAGCAAAACTTCCTTTTCCATCACTCTGTTTCCCTTTAGGTTTGAAAGGTTTCTTGAAAAACTTTTTCACTCGATTGTTCGAGTAAAATGCTATCGCTTCATCATTAGAATTCATCAGAAAACCTTCTTCATCATAATCAACTTTCTCTTATGCTTCCTTTTGAGACACTTTCGAAACAAGAGTTAAAGGACATCCCAAGCTAAGTTTCAACTCTTCCACCATCTTGTTAACTTCACTTTTGTGAGTTTTCAGCTAATTATACAAATCATTCAAAGATGAAGTATCGAAACTTTGTTGATTCTTCACCATCATGCTAACACTTCTCCACTCCATACGAAGTCCCATCACAAAAGTAAGATTGAACTCCATGGATGACCTTGTGATTCCATAATGATTGCATCGATAGATCAATTCATTAAAACGATCATAGTAAACTTCAATAATTTCATTCTCTTTTTGTTTGAACTCCTTCAGTTGCATAAGACACTGCTTAACAGAATTAATCTTTCTTTTCTCGTTTCCCTGATACTTTTCCTTAAGAGTATTCAAGATATCTTTTTCAATTTTACAACCATGGATGTAGTTTTAAACAACAGGTGGCAAGGCACCTCGCAATTCTCTTAAACAACGTTTTTCATTGTTCTGCAGCCTGGTGGATTGATCAGAGATTACAGTTGTTTATCCAGATGTTCCGATATTTTGAACAACTGTGGAGGTTGAACAATTCCTGTGATGCAACTCCAGAGTTCTTCATCCAATCCGTTCAAGTAATCCTCCATTCGATCAACCCACTGATCATAGTACTCTAGAATCAACATAGGAATCTTCGTAGAAGATCCTAACAAATGTGAAAATGAAGTCATCGTGCTCATGTTGAAATTCGCCATTTTCATTTGGATGTGATTTATTAAAAAAACTTGAAGAAATTTGGAATTTGATTTATGAAATGATCAGAAACTCAAAATCGATTACTCGATTACACAAATCAAACGCATAATCAAATGAAAACTGAAGATCAAAGGTGATTTTTAGAACCTTACAATGCAGAAACTTTCGAGACAAACTTACGACTCAGAAACAAAAGATTCAAATGAAAATCAGATCTTTGCAGTATTGATTTCTGCTCTGATACCAATTGTATAAGAGTTTAATCGAGTATTTGAATCAAAATCGAGTAAAGATGAATACGATAAGTAAATAAGTTCTGGTTTAAGCTCTCATTACTTCCAATGAACACGAGTATAAAATGATAATAGAAAACTGGAAAAACTCTATCATCTACTCTATGTTCAGCTCCTATTTATAGGAGACTGAAAGTACAAAAAAAAATACTAAGGCTAAATATTTAAGCTTCGTAAAAACAAATGCCTTAGTAAATACATAATGAACATACGAAAAAGACAATTACATAGATTTCAACATATTACAAAAAAATTTGACTTTGCATCTTCAAACCAACATACATGTGATGATCTTCAAACTTAGATGCTAGATGATCAAAGTTTGTTGTTAAAAGCTTTTTAATATGTTCCTGAAGGATTTACTCCCAAATAAATACCTAAAACTTCTTTTATGCTCAAATGCAATTTTTCCCAGAATCCAACCAACAATATAAGATGATCTATAAATTTTGAGAAATTAGTTCATTTTTCTCAAATTATTATAATTATTGCAAGAAAATAGAGCAATAAATCATATAAAATACTTTCTGAGATTCATACATCCTGGATAAATTCATGGATGACCCTTATAGTTAATAAACATCTCTCTTGAAGTTTCATTAGTTTTTGTTACTTTTTTCTATGCTTTTTGAATGTCTTTATGCTTAACACAAATAAATCATAAAACCAAGTTCTGAGATCTTAAAAGAGCATTTAATAATTTTCGCTTCCTCTAGCTCACGTTTCATACCCAGAAAATATTTTGAGTATTTTTCATAGTGTGTTTTTATTTTTCCACGATTTTTGTGTTTATAATGGACTAAAATCGGTAAAAATAGTTTTACTCATCCAAATTTATGAAAGTTTACAAGAAAATCTTATATTACATTAGGATGCTATATAAAAAGTTGTACAATTTTTCTCTTCTATAAGCTATTTTTCTTCTATTTTCCTAAGATTAAACATTCATAAATCCAAAAATTGGACTCCACTAGTTACAAATGCATCTTGATATTTTTCACATATTATATATGCAACATCAAATAATTTTACAAAAATTTTCAGGAATTATCTTAACTATTTACTAATTATTCTAATTTTTATTTATTACACACACATAAATTAGGAGAATTAAAATAACATTTTCCATTTTTTCAAGTTATATTTGTTTAATAAAAGTGGAGCACCAAGTTTGGACAATTTTAGATATTGTTTTCTAATTATCTTTATTTTGTTAAAATAAATACATAAAAATCTTAAAATCAAGTTACACTATTTGAAAACCAGTTTTGGTACTGTTTCAAGATTATGTAGTTTGCTTTAGATGTCTCGTTTCTTTGGAGGTTTTGTTTCAGCCATTAGTTTTATTTTTTTGGCGTTTCATTTCGGCAATTGTTTTCTTTCTACATTTTGTTTATGCTATTAATTTTATTTGGACTTTACATTTCGGCAATTAGTTTTCTTTAGACTTTTCATTTCGACGATAGTTCTCTTTCGAGGTTTTGTTTCGGCTATTAGTTTCTTTTGAACGGTTCATTTCGATGATTGTTTTCTTTAGATGTTTTGTTTTGTCTATTTATTTTTTTGGACGTTTCATTTCAAAGATTTTTTTTTGACGTTTCATTTTTGCTATTAGTTTTTTTTTTTTAATGTAGTTTTCTTTGGAGAATTTGTTTCAACTATTAGTATTTTTTGAACGTTTCGTTTCGACAATAGTTTTTTTGGACATTTCGTTTCGACTATTAGTTTTCATTGTACGTTTCATTTTAAGGATGGTTTTCTTTGGACGTTTGGTTTTTAATATAGTTTTCTTTTTGACGTTTCGTTTTGGCTATTAATTGTCTTTGGACGTTTCGTTGATAGTTTTTTTTGGCTGTTGATCATTTATCTTTTAAACCAATATGTTTTCTTTATATATATTAAGAGATTCTAAATTAGTGATATAAGGTTACAATTTTTCATATAAATTTATTTAAAGAAAAAAACAAAACCCACTTGATTATTTTAAATTGTGAAAAAGTAAGTCGCAATTAATAATGTATAAATAATGGTTTCGAGAATTTTACAAAATATGAAATAGGAATGCAAAAGCAAGAATGGTAAAATTTAATATTTATTAGACCATGCACTATAACTTTGTAAAAAGCTGATGTTACACACCCAAAACTCCAGCATAACGTCGGAAACGTCGCCTCCGACTCTCGTTAAAGTCTCCTTGTAATGACGACGGATGACAACGGCCCATTTCTTCTCTCCTCTTCCTCTCATTTCTACTCTCAACGTCGGTATGACATCTGTTAAAGATCATCACTAGCCCAATAAAACGAATATTATTTAGAAGACTTTAGCTTGTTCTAGAATGCACTAGAAGATTCTAGAACATTATGGAATACTATGGAGGAGTGTTGAAGATGCCGAAAGATTCTAGAATACTCTAGAACGAGATGGAAGACCCTGGAAGGCTATGGAACATTCTAGAACACTATGGAAGACACAAGAATGTTTATACTTATCTAGGACATTATAGAACATTCTACAAACATATAAAAGCTTGTAATAGATATAGAATATGGTAGATAGTTCTAGAATAGCCATGAATGTATGTAGATCTAGAAAATTCCTATACGGAGGTGGAAACACCTATAAATAGGTGTGGAGCTCATTTGCTCCAAACAATCCAACATCTAAGTATCTAGGAAAAGCCTCCAAGTAAGAAAAGTGTGTAGTAGTCTCACAAAGTGTAAGATCTTCTTAAGCGTCTTAATAAAAGTCTTGTTGTTTCCCATACAAAGAGTCGTGTTCAACAATCTGGTATCAGAGCAAGGTTTCTTGATAGTGAGAACGAGTGATTCTCGTTGTATCGTGAGTAGTTTGTGACTCTGCAAGTTTAGTATCGAAACTAGCTTGTTTGGTATTACCGAGGTACTGCCAACACGATGGGTGATCTCCAAGTCGTCGGAGGAATGAAGAAACTCAACAATAACAACTACAAAACGTGGGAAACATGTATGAAGTCCTACTTACAAGGACAAGATCCATGGGAGGTCGTTGGTGGAAGCGAAACTACGCCACCAGAGGAAGACGTTAATGGTGCTTTACGCAAATGGAAAATCAAAGCAGGCAAAGCAATGTTTGCCTTGAAGACCACAATTGAAGAAGAGATGTTGGAGCATATTCGGGATGAGAACACCCCGAAAGAAGCTTGGGACACGTTTGTGACGCTTTTCTCAAAGAGAGAAAAGTGTGTAGTAGTCTCACAAAGTGTAAGGTCTTCTTAAGTGTCTTAATAAAAGTCTTGTTGTTTCCCACATTAAGAGTCGTGTTCAACAACATCTTGAACACCATCCCGTGATCTTGTTTTGGGGAGAAGACGGTGATTGCGGGTGGGCATGAGCAACCCAATACTCTTAGACGAGTGGGTATGGGTCCAACGAGAAGCGACGGGGGGTGAGGTGGCACCCCTCAACGCCGTTATAACACGGGGAACACCGCCCCCCCTGCTCGTTGCTTCTCGTCGTGGTGAAACTCGTTGCGATGGCGACGGGAAGAAACGAGTGAAAATGACCGTTTTAAATTAAAAAAAATTACCGTTTGATTTGCAACGGTTTAAAAAAAAAAGTTAATTATTAAAAAAAACACATTTTATCCTATAAATACTCTCATTTCATTTAAAATTTTCACACTTTTTCTTATCCTCTCTACATACTTTCAATTATCTTCAAAAAAAATATGGATCCTTTTGATTCGTCCGATGATTCAGATGAAGATATTTTCTTTAGGATGATGTATCATTATTATACTACCGACCTGCTACAACCAGATCCAGCCCCGCTACTAACAAGACGTGCGATGTTAAACAGAAATCGCGAGGAAGGACACGAACATCTATATCGCGATTACTTTGCGGATAATTGTGTATACGGGGCGAAGGACTTCAAAAGAAGATTTTGTTTGAGTAGGGATGTGTTCTTACGAATCGCCAATGCCTTGGAAAGCCGGTATCATTTCTTTACTATATTTTTATACCAAATAAATAAAAATGTACTACATGTTTCTTTAATTTTACAACATATGCAATATATTTTTAAACTATAGTTAATTTATGTTTAGGTACGAATTTTTTCAATTAAGATATGATGCTAGAGGTAGACGGGGGTTTACAACGTTGCAGAAATGTGCTGCGGCCATTCGTTTGATGGCTATGGGGGAGTCACCCGACACCATGGACGACTATATGAGAATGTCCGAAAGAACCGCAAGAGAGAGTTTGTATACATTGTCAAGGGGTGTTGTTGAAACTTTTGGAGATGTGTATTTGCGGAAACCTTCGTTGCATGATTTGCAAGAATTGTATGCGGCGCATGAAGAACGTCATGGGTTTCCCGGAATGATCGGAAGCATTGATTGCACACACTGGAAATGGAAAAATTGTCCGGTAGCATGGAAAGGGCAATACGCAAGTGGTCATCACGGATCACCTTCATTGGTGTTAGAGGCTGTCGCTTCTCAAGATTTATGGATTTGGCATGCATTTTTTGGGGTTGCGGGTTCCAACAACGACGTTAACGTTCTTGATCAGTCGCCAATATTCGACGATCTTTTGAACGGAAAAGCCCCGGATGCTCCTTTTACGGTGAATGGAAACGAATACAAATATGGGTATTACCTTACAGATGGAATATATCCTCAGTATTCCACATTCGTGAAGGCATTCCGCCACCCGGTTGAAGAACGAGACAAATTTTTTAAGAGAAGACAAGAAGGAGCACGTAAGGATGTGGAACGTGCTTTTGGGGTGCTGAAGGCGAAGTGGCATATAGTCGAACATGCAGCACGACCATTGGATTTAGAAACTTTACGATATATCATGTATGCGTGTATCATAATGCATAACATGGTAGTAGAAGATAAAGGGCAAAATATTGCACACTATATCCCAACGGAGCCCAGACACGTTCAGTTTCAGCCAGGAACAGCAGATTATTTGCATCGCGTTGTTGACATTCAGGACGCAAATAAACACAAACAACTGCGAGAGGACTTGGCGGATCATATCTTCTATGGTAACAATAACGATAACGAATAGCGTTGTTTTTTTTTTTTTTTTTGAATTTGGATGTTATTTTATTTTATTTTATTTTATTTTGTTTTTGGATATTATGTGTAATTTAGTCTTTATGTTAATTTTAAGTTTTAGAAAATTTTAATTGTTTTTTATACTTTTTAAACATTATGTTTTATTTATTTTTAATTTAAAAAATATTTGTCTCAATTTAAAAAAAAAATCAAAATAAATAAAATAATTTATAAAATGAAAAAAAAGTTGGTGTCATAACAAGATATAACATGTTGCCCATTTCCTCACTTGGTGTTATAACACCATTGATGATGTGGCATGTGATGTGGCACCAAAATGGTGTTGCAACTAGTTGCCCACACCTTATGCAAGAGCTCATAAAGTCACATGAAACTTTTAACTTCCCCATACTTTTTTACTTTCTCATGCTTTTAAATTTCCCAATATATTTCCTTTTGAATTGTTTACGAAAGAAGTAGAAACCTTATATCTTCCATATTAGTGATCATTGTGAAGCCGTTTAAACATATTTTTTTCTTGTAAAATAATAAATATCATTTAAAAATAAATTTTTTATACAGTGTCTAAAACATGCCTTTAGTATATTATCCAGTTTCATGTAACTTTCTATATAAAGGGACAAAAAAATAATTGATATGCTTGATATAATGTTGATTCTTTACAAATGGAGTGTTGGTATGATTTTTTTTTCTTTCTCAAACGTATTTATATATACGTATTAATTAAGAGTAAATTGCAAATTTCATCACTAAACTTTTAATAAATTTGTTTAGATAACTTTTTAGTAATAAAAGTAATATAATAAATTATACATTTAACCACGCCATTTTTAAGAAATAACAACACATAAACCATAATAACCATATTATTTTCTAGAAATCGACCAAAATAACCCAATAAAATATTTCCAAACTATATTTTATTTACTATTTAATTTCCACAAAAGTTTTTACCGAATAGATTAAACTTTACAGTTTATTTAATACAACAATTGACTATATCTAATACTGTCTGTACTTTTTGCTTAAACTGACAAAAAAAATTGATGTGTCAATTCTTTTTTTTAACAACGTTGTATCAAATCTCTTTATCAAGCAAATTTAGTTATAACACAAACTTCGGTTTAATTTTTAAAATTATATATTTGAACTTTCAAGTTTTTTTTCCAATAATTCAAAAACAATATCATTCAGTATGACACATTTATTTAAATTTGAATTATTTAAATTTGAGTAACATCTATTTATTACATATAGTAAACATAACCAACCTCATTAATAGTGTATTTTCAAATCTTTTGGTTTTATTATTTAATACACAAACAATACAAAACGCAAACCTGTAAAATCTCAAACATCTACGTCAACATTTTGAAACGAAACTTTTCTCTTATTTTAAGAACTAACTACTTAATTTAAAAACAACAATGTTTGCCACAAATATGTAAACTTACAAACAAAAATTAAATGGACTAAATAAAATATTTCTTGTAATCAAAATTTAGTGAAGCAATCACGGGTCCCTAAATAAACATCTAATAGACTAACCCCAAGACTCTAAACCACCTTTTAACAAACCAAAAAGAAGATAAACTCATTTAAAAACCAAGCGGCAACAATTTTCAAAACACGAACACATGCATACAAATATCACATACATACAAACATGCATACAAAGAGACCATACATCTATTTAATACATTTACATAAAAAATAACTAAAAATCTGCAATAATTTTCAATATATACATCCAATTTGTTGGAGTTGTCTTAGGTAAAGAATTCTTAAATAAAACAGCACAAGCACAAACATGGAACCAGCTTTGTTCCATTCTTCTACAAAGACATCGCACCCTCCTGATTTTTATCTTCCTTTGTGTGTGTAGAACTCAACAAATAACCTAAAAGTACGCCGATAATTGTTGGAAAAAGTCAGAGGTTGTGTTTAAACAAAGTGAAATTTCAATAACATGTACCTCATAATCTATTTCAAGATATGTATGGTCCTAGAAGTACACACAAAGCCTTCATATATGAGTTAAAACCTGGACATAAAATCATATATGCTTCCAATATCCCAGATCTAATTTCGAATCTTGGTTCCACCCAACATCTGAAAGAGAGGGCAAGATTAATGATGTTCTTTTTTGGTGAGAGGAATGGATCGAGGAACTAGAAAGATGATAGTGCGGTTAAAACCAAAGGCAAATAGGCAATGCGTTGACGGTGACTTGTGGTCCATCGGTAATGAACGATGGGGGTGGTGGCTACAAAAAATGATTGTGGTCGTTCTAGGGTTTTTTGTGAACTGGGGATAGCACACCTACCTGAATATAGGTACTGAAGAACTTCATAATCCATTTTAAAGCCAATAATGAAATAAAGAAAGTGAGTGACAGGTAAAAGACAGGATCCATGTGATTTTCTTTTAGAATAGTACCAACCATTGGATAGCATATGCATAGTATATGTTTCTACTTCATTTCTATTGGTTGATTTGTGGTGACATGGATCACCAAATTTAGTATCTACAGCATTCATTTTTTATCTAATGGCCATAAACCATTCTCCTTGTTCTTTTAAGATATTGTCTTAAAAAATGGTAGGGTCCTCAATTATATACTCTTTATAAGATGGTATATATATATATATATATATATATATATATATATATATATATATATATATATATATATATATATATATATATATATATATATATATATATATATATATATATATATATATATATATATATAGCAACTCTTACCCCACCCCGTCAATGCTCTCAACGAGACTAAAAACTAACATCTCGACCTGATCCATACTCCCGGATCTAAATCTAACCTCTCGACCCGATCCATACTCCCAGATCTAAAAACAAATAATTATGTCTTGTCCATCCTCCCGGACTAAGGACAATTGACTATGTCTTAATGTATACTCCCGGATTAATGACAGACTATATGTCATGTCCATACTCCCGGACTAAGGACAACTGACTATGAAGGGTGCATGTAGCTGAATGTGATGATATTACACCTTGAAATCACTTTCTCATGGGATGAATCTGGGGCAATATATTTCAAATTGGTTTAATGTTATCTTAAAGTAAATGTTTCACATATTTTAGCCTTAATTTCTTGCATTAATGTATATGCTGATGCAGGTCATTGCTATAAGAAAACAAACAACATAGGTTTTATCTTTTCAACTTCCATATACTAGTATGATTCTACTTTACTCATAAACCATATGCATTTGGCACCCATTCTTTGCAAAAACATAAACATAAAGAATGGGTGGCAAATGCATATGGTTTATGAGTAAAGCAGAATCATACTAGTATATGGAAGTTGAAAAGATAAAACCTATGTTGTTTGTTTTCTTATAGTAGTGACATCACATAAACATTATGCATGGAATTATAGTTGAAAATGTGAAACACTTACTTTAAGATAACATTAACGCAATTTGACATATATTGTCCCACCTTCATTCCCTAAGAAATCAGGATCTCATGGTGTAACATCATAAAATGTAGGTTCAGTTACATTCTCGATTTCTATACAAAAATATAAAATAAAAAAAACGCACACACACACACATCAAAACAAAATATCCTAAATTATAAAAATAATTTTCGAAATTTACTCGATGCATATCCTAAATGAAATAAACAATTTTCATAATTTACATGATGTATATCACCACTCCAAAAAAAAATCACTACTCCAAAAGATTGAAACTCCCCCAACCGTTTGAGTCACCTAGTGATTCGTGCTCCTACATTCAACATGTTATAAGAAAAAATGCATATTATACTCTCATCATTGTTTCTTTCTTACCATATAGTTGAACTTGTCAAATTTGAACAAAGTCGGTACGAAATTTACAATTATAAATCACATGTGCAACTTGAAGTGTATAAAAGTCATATAGGCTATCTTCATGTAACTTATTTTTTTTCCTTTTACTAATCATCATGTATCTGCAAAAAGAACATGGAAATTCAAGGACACTATACGGTAATGGAATGTAAAATACACAAAAAATAAGTCAATAAGGCAATCGACTACCACTTGAACACTTGTATTCACTTAAACTATCGAGCCTCCCAAATTCCATTAATATATCTAATGATTACTCTAGGTTTTTTATGCACTCTGCTAAGTTTGCAACAATATGAAATTAGACTTCTTTAAATTCTTATAGAAGTTGCATTCAAATTAGGAGGACAAAGAAGAAAAGACTTCATGTGATTATGTATATTTACAAAAACACAAACATAAAGAGCAAAGTAAACTTATACTAATATATGGAAGTTGAAAAGATAAAACCTATGTTGTTTGTTTTCTTATAGCAGTGACCTGCATTAGCATATACATCAATGCAAGAAATTAGGGCTAAAATATGTGAAGCATTTACTTTAAGATAGCATTAAACCAATTTGAAATATATTGCCCCACCTTCATCCCCTGAGAAAGTGATTCCAAGGTGTAATATGATCAACTTCAGTTACATCCTCGGTTACTATACAAAAAAAAAAAAAAAGTAAAAATATTAACTTTAATAAAATTTCAAAAAAAAACACACATAAAAAAATATCCTAAATGAAACAAACGATTTTCGTAATTTACACGGTGCATATCCTAAATGAAACAAACGATTTTCATAATTTACATAATGCATAACCTAAATGAAACAAACAATTTTCATAATTTACTCGATGCATATCCTAAATGAAACAAACGATTTTTGTAATTTACACGATGCATATCCTAAATGAAACAAATGATTTTTATAATTTACATAATGCATAATTTTCGTAATCTAGTCAATGCATATCCTAAATGAAATAAACGGATTTTGTTATTTACATAATTCATATCCTAAATGAAACAAACATTTTTTCGTAATTTACATAATGCATATCCTAATTGAAACAAACAGTTTTTGTAATTTACATAATACATATCCTAAATGAAACAGACGGTTTTCGTAATTTACTCGATGCATATCATAAATGAAACAAACAATTTTCGTAATTTACATAATGCATATCCTAAATAAAACAAACGATTTTCATAATTTACATAATGCATATCCTAAATGAAGCAAACAATTTTCGTAATTTACATAATGCATATCCTAAATAAAACAAACGATTTTCATAATTTACATAATGCATATCCTAAATGAAGCAAACAATTTTCGTAATTTACATAATGCATATCCTAAATGAAACAAACGGTTTTCGTAATGTACTCGATGATTATGTTAAATGAAACAACGGTTTTCGTAATTTAATCAATGCATATCCTAAAAGAAACGAACGATTTTTGTGATTTACATAATGCATGTCCTAAATGAAACAAATGGTTTTCATAATTTACTTGATGCATATCCTAAATGAAACAAACAATTTTTGTAATTTGCTCAATGCATATCCTAAATGAAACAAACAATTTTCGTAATTTACTCGATGCAAATCCTAAATGAAACAACCAATTTTCGTAATTTACTCTATGCATATCTTAAAGTACAAATTAATGAAATGGTCCATGTGGATTGCAACATTTTCACGTTTGGTCCCTATGTTTTTTTTTTCACACGATCGGTCCCTAGGTTTTGGTTTTATTGCATTTTTCATCCCCTCATAGGGATGAAAAGATGATATTGTCCTTTGTCTTTATCTATTTTAGTCTTTTTTATTATTTGTTTATTATTAATGAATATAAATGATTATGTAAACTTAAAATGGAACCCACCCCAAACCCTACACCCCACACTTCTCATGTACTTCTCTCTCATTTTAACTTACCACCCAAAACCCTACACTCCACAGTTCTGAAGCCCCCCCCCCCCCCCCCCCCCCCGGTTCATCAGAAAAATAATAAACAATCACCAGCACCACCATTGTTTTCTCTTATCTTTATAAAAACACCACCTCCCCTGAAAACATCTCTCCCTTCATTGCCTAAAACCCGCTACTAAAAACCAAAAGCTTCTAGATTTTTTGCCATCATCGACGTGAAACCACCATCATCATAGTACCATGAAGCAATGACCACCGGATTCACTATGGTGTCATGAATCTACCCCTGCTATAGTGACAAGAATGGAGGAAGACAAGTAAAGTGAACCGCCGCCGCCCTAGAACCCTTTACAAAACTAATGGCATAGAGGATGATCGAGGAGGGGGAGACGCAGTCGATGGCAAAGAGGGACGAGCAAAGGGGAGTCGATGCAGTCGATGACCATCAAGGTGGATCAGATGGGGGCGTTGAGAAGAAGAGAAGTGACTCATGAACCATATCTCCATCCCTCACTGCTTCAGATCTCCTTCCAATAGTAACAAATGTTGGTTGTACGAATGGTTTTTGTAATTTATATAATGCATATCGTAAATGAAACACACAATTTTCACAATTTACATAATGCATATCCTAAATGAAACAAATGGTTTTCGTAATTTACTCGATGCATATCCTAAATGAAACAAACAATTTAGCTAGTTTACATAATGGATATCCTAAATGAAACAAACGATTTTCGTAATTTACATAATGCATATCCTAAATGAAACAAATAATTTTCTCGTAATTTACATAATGCATATCCTAAATGAAACATACGATTTTCATAATTTACATAATGTCTATCCTAAATGAAACAAACGGTTTTCATAATTTGCTCGATGCATATCCTAAATGAAACAAACAATTTTTGTAATTTATTCTATGCATGTCTTAAATGAAACAAACGATTTTCGTAATTTACTCGATGCATATCCTAAATGAAACAAACGATTTTCGTAATTTATATAATGCATATCCTAGACGAAACAAACAATTTTCATAATTTACTCTATGCATATACTAAAGTACAAATTTCTGAAATGATCCATGTGGTTTGCAAAAATTTCACGTTTGGTCCTATGTTTTTGTTTGCACTCAAACAGTACCTAGGATTTGGTTTTAATGCGGTTTTCATCCCTTCATAGAAATGAAAAGACCATATTGTCCTTTGTCTTTATCTTTTTTAGTTGTTTTATATTATTTATTTATTACTAATGAGTATAAATGATTATATAAACCTAAAATGGAACCCACCCAAAACCCTACACCCCACACTTCTCATGCACTTCTCTCTCATTTCAATTCACCACCGCTTCTAAAGCCCTCCCATCGGAAGCTTCATCAGACAAATAATAAACAATCACCACCACCACCATTGTTGTTTCTTATCTTTCCGAAAACACCGCCTCCCCTAAAAACATCTCTCCCTTCGTTGCTTGAAAACCGATACTAAAACCTAAAAGCGTCTAGATCTGTTGCGATCATCGCCGTGAAGCCATTAACGTCATAGTACCAAGAAGCAATCACTACCAGATCCATTTCAGTGTCATGAAGCTACCCCCACAATAGTGACAAGTGTTGGGGAAAACAAGTAAATTGAACCACCACCACCTCTAAACCCTTTACATAACTAATGGCGGAAAGGATGAGCGAGAAAGGAGCATATGCAGTCGATGACCGGATCTCTCGGTGGATCAGATGGGGGCGTCGAGAAGAATGCTTCTAGTGGTGTGTGGTGATGAAGATCGGTGATTGATGGAGCAAATCAATAGATTTAAAGTGCAGATCGGTGGTGTCTTGTGGTTTCCTGGTGCGATGTTTTCCAGTGACATTTGGTGTTTTCTGGTGGCAGCCATTGATTTGCAGCGCAGACGAACTGAAATGAAAGAGAAGGATATGAGGGGTGTAGGGTTTTGGGTGGGTCCAATTTCAAGTTTATTTAATAATTTATATTATTTAATAGTAAACTAATAATAATAAATAAAAAAACTGAAAAATATAAAGATAAAGAACAATATAGTCCTTTTAGCTCCACGAGGGATGAAAAACATAATAAAATCAAAACTTAGGGACCTTCCAAGTGCAAAAGAAAAGGTAAAAACCAAACGTAAAATTTTTGCAAACCATAGGGACCATTTTAGTAATTTGTTCCCTCCATTCGCACTCTATCACCTACAAGTACAAACACCACATATCGGAGGTGTTCCATCACTCTCACGTGTTCCCGTATCACAATTACTCTACTATAAATATAAACACAACATATCATCTCAACGTGTTCACATCACCATTGCTCGTTGGAATTTTGAGAAGATGGAGTCCGTCGAATCAGCAGCCAACCTCCGTTCACAATTCCATGAAGTTCTTCGTAGTCGCCGTACTCCTATAGGTAAGATTCTATCATAGATTTGGTCAATTTTGATGTTGAATTGTTGTGAATATTTGGGCTCAAATCATACTCCAGTACAAACCTGTGAATTCTTTGCCAAAAATAATTAAACAATATAGAAAAATAAGGAGTAGTTATGGGATACACATTGCAGCTAGACTGCTATTACTGGTAGATTTTTTTAGCTAACATAGTGGCTATGGAAATCCGAGCTATTTATGTATCTAGATTTGTTTATGAATATCGACAATTTCCTCAATCTAGTAAGCAAAAAACTAAGCCGGTGTAAATTTGTATATGAGTTTTGTTTTTTCAATTCAAACTTCATTTTGCTGGGCTGCCGCTTGGTTTCAAAATATTTTTTTTCTTCATAATTCTAGTTAATAGATATATATTATTATAAGTTTCTATACTTAAGTTACAAAAAGCTTTTTAAACTAGAAAATACTTCCTCAAACATCCATACCTTGATTGAAATACCTACAAAAAGATGGATAGTCAATATAAGACATTCCAAATTTAAAACTATAAATCACATGTGAAACTTGAAGGGTATAAATGTCATACATGCTATCTTCATGTAACTCATTTTGTCCTTTTACTAATCATCATTTATGTGCAAAAGAACATGGAAATTGCAGCACACTATATCGTAATGGAATGTAAAATACACATGAAATAAGTCAATAAGTCTATCAGACTACCACTTTAAACCTTCAATAACTTGACACCATTTGCATATATGACACTCAAGATTTTTAATTATATAATAAAAAAGTAAAAATATAATTTTAATATTTGTTACAAACGAAGGTTCTAGCGTAAATGCAAGAAAGAAACATTACATTTTGTAAAAGTGGAGAGTTTTGGATAAAAAACATATGAGGGTTTATTTGCATTTACAATTATATCATTTTGTTGTATTTAGGGATACATGTGCTGAACATTTTTTTTTTTTAACAGTCAGTTATCTAATCCTGATTCTTAATGATATTTGTATTTCCATATTAGGGTAGGAATCAATAATCTGGTTTTTTGATGCAATCATCTCTTGTTTTGGTTTTACACCAATTTTGAGTTAATATATGGATGGATTTTGTAGAACATGTGTTTAATAGGCCAAAGTTGAACAATATGTTTACCAAAAACAAAGAGTCCGCATGAATTTTTCACCTTTATTAGACAGGAAGATGCAATCATGAAGAACAACAAACTCTAAATCTCCATTGATCCATGCATGTTCATTAGAGATATCAAAAATCAAAACCCCATCATGAATCACCATAGAATCGACTATTCGATGAAGTACACACAATGAAATTTTCGTTTTGAAGTTTTAATTTAGGGAAAAGAAATGGAAACTAACCGATTCCCTAGCTGAGTCTGACAACACCACCAATTTTGTCCCAAACCGGAAGCTCGGCATCTGGGAATGTCTGGTTAAATGTAGTGACCTCCATTGCAGGACTTGTACAGATAGATCACAGAAAGTGGCAGTGATCCATGACAAAAGTATTACCTGTAAAAGCCCATGCAGACGCAAAGCTGAGGAAGAAGAAGAGGACAGCAGCGAGGCAATCTCTACAAACAGACGTCAGAACAAGAGAGAAGCAGACAATAACGAAAATATAGGAAATCAAAGGTCATAGAAAGGGAAATCATAGAATACGGAATATCAATGGAGGAATGTATTACATGAAAGAACAACAAAACACAGAGAAAGAAGAGGACAAGAGAAGAGAAGACGGAAATTCAAAGAGGCGACTTGCAATACCTAAACCCCAAAAAAAACGCCACGTATGTCACAAGAAACCCAAAAATCGCCACACAGAAACATAAAGGAGCTCCTCCAGAAGAAAACCCAGCCGAGTAGAATGAGAATTGGATTAGCTTAAAACATATACCCCCGCCACCCCTGAACCCTTTAAAGTGACAAGAATGGAGGAAAACAAGTAAAGTGAACCACCGCCACCCCTGAACCCTTTAAAGAAATGACGGCGGAGAGGATGGGCGAGGAAGGAGCAGATGCAGTCGATGGCGAAGAGGGAGGAGCGAGGAGGGAACAGATGCAGTCGATGACCGGATCTCTCGGTGGATCAGACGAAATTTTTGTAAATTACAACAAAATCAAAAACTTTACGACCATCCAAGTGCAAAAGAAAACATAGGAACCAAACACGAAATTTTTGTGAATTACAAGAACCATTTCAATAAATTGTTCTCTCCATCGGCGCTATCACCTACAAATACAACCACCACTTCCCATGAGGTTCTTGCGGGTTGCATTACACTCATCGCAATTACACAATAATAAGGCAATATAGAAAAATAAGGAGTAGTTATGGGATAGACATGGCTGTTAGACAGCTAGTCGTAGTAGATTTCTTTTGAGCTAAGATAGTGGTTACGGAGATCCGAACATTGTGTGTTTTATGTATTTAAATTTGTTTATGAATATCAATGGTTTCCTCAATCTAGTAAGAGTAGTATAATGCCAGTTGCTTTCATTATAAAATAACTCGTTTGATTGTCCATAGAAAAAGTGCAAAACTTGTATGTTTCTATGGTAGCACCATGTTTCTCAATTTAGTAAGAGTAGTATAATGTTTGATTGTCCATAGAAAAAGTGCAAAACTTGTATGTTTCTATGGTAGCACCATGTTTCTCAATTAATCTAGTAAGAGTAGTATAATGCCAGTTGCTTTCATTATAAAATAATTCGTTTGATTGTCCATAGAAAAAGGTGCAAAACTTGTATGTTTCTCTGGTAGCACCATGTTTCTTTGTTGTCCATTAATTGTTGTCAAAATAAAGTAATTGAGAAGGAAAAACTAAGTTGGTGTAAATTTATAAAATGTTAAGACTTAATTGGGAAAGCCTCATTTCCCTAACTTTATCAATTAAGTTGTTCTCTTGCATGAACTCAAAAGAAAAATAACTAGCTTATCATATTAAGTCCTGAACCCATTAGGTAAAAAAAAAAAAAAAAAAAAAAAAAAAAAAAAAAAAAAAAACACCAAACTTTGTTCTTTATCTCTCATTGTCTTGTTAAGAGGGGAATTAAGTTTAACTTTTTTCATTAATAACTACTATTATCACTCTTATCCTACCATTATTATGTTTATCAATAATTTCATTCAAATATGACTTCATCTCTTTATTTGTCAAAATGTGGATTCATATTAGATTTCTACTACTTTTTTTTTTCCAGTTCCGACACTACGTGCACTTCAGACGCTACCTGCAGAACTTGTGGTGGAACCCTTATATCAGGGAATACCTGTTGACTTTGAGGTGGACATTACTTGACATATACTTTACATTTCTGTTAATCTTAGTTAGAAGTTATCTTATATGAACACTATCAGGTAATGAGATCCTACCCGAAAGCACGCATTAACGTCAAGGAACTGCTCACTGAAGAAAACTTTTACTTACCCACTGAGGTAACTTAGACCATGTTTCTTTTTTCCCGTTGAATGTTGACTCGATAAAGTTTAATATGGATATATGATGTTTAAAAGATATCTAACAAAATAACTACATAATTGGGAAGATGGAAAACAAGAGCAAATTTGTAATATGAATATATGATGCATAAAGTTTAATATGATGAACCTTATTATTTTATTAAAATTAGGAAGGAGAGCAAGGGCGTCTGCCTGTGCTCATTTTGAGCATGAAAGAATGCACACAATCAAAAAGACCAGCTGTTGTTTTTGTACATCCAAAAAATGCAAACAAAGAGTGGCTACGCCCTTCACTTGAGGTATAATATAAAATTACAATGATAGATTGGTCATTTCTTCATTTGACAAAAGACTTTGATCTAACGAGTTCTTCCTTTCAATTTAGGATTATGCTTCACGTGGATATATTGCAGTTGCCATTGATTCTCGTTACCATGGAGAACGTGCTAAAACCCCCACCGCCTATCAAGATGTGAGCTCTATAACCTTTCTTTCTTTTTATTTGGTTTATGCCAAAAAGAATAGGGCTAAATGCAAGAAAATTAGAAATACCAACATATTTCATATATTTGTTTATTATAGCATCCTACTTTGAAAAAATCTATCCAATTATAGCAATGTGATTCATATAGAAACCAGTTTTTTGTTGCTATAGTTAGGAAGAATTTTGGCAGTACAATAGAGAATATACTAATTATCTTTCATGATCTCAAAGCATAAATATGACTTCAATTTCATATATTCTGGATCTAGGCTCTTGTTTCAACATGGAAAAGAGGTGATACAATGCCATTTATATATGACACAATTATACTTGTTCACTCTTGAATTTTTCTAATGACATTTATTATATACTTTTAATGCCCAAATGTTTAACATTTATTATGTTTTAGGTGTGGGACCTTTTAAAGTTGGCAGATTATCTAACCACAAGAGATGATATAGACCATTCCAGGATAGGAATAACTGGGAATTCACTTGGAGGTTGAATTTTAATATTTTATTAAACACATCATCTAGAAATAACAAGTGTATATATATTCTTTTATTATGAGTTATTATGCTTTTAAGTCCATAACTCATTTATTGATATGTGATGCAGGAATGCATGCATGGTTTGCTGCTTTTGTGGATACATGTTATTCAATGGTTGTCCCCGTAATTGCTGTTCAGGTATTATTTGTTTTTGACTTAATGGGATTAATTTAACAGTTAATCTAACCTACTAACTTAATATGAATGTGTAGGGCTTTCGGTGGGCCATAGATAATGATTAATGGCATGCTCGAGTTGATAGTATTAAGCCTGTGTTTGAAGGTAATTCAGACGCTACTTTACAAAAGAAATATAAAATCTCTATGTTATATATGTTATTACCTCTATGTTTAATAAAACATCTAAGTTAGGTTATATATATCAGTGTTTAATGACTTTCAACTGTAAATTTGTACAAATTTCCCTCATTTATTTCCTCAAATATATTTAGAAAAATTGTTTAAAAGTTCTCTTAAAATATGTGTGTGTGTGTATATATATATATGGTTTTTAAAATCTTATGGCTATAGTTAGCACATGCACTCTTTCTAAATTATAAAATTTTTCATGATTTTGTGATGGTGCGTTTGTATTCTTTTTATTCAGAAGCAATGATTGATTTAGGGAAGGAAGCCATTGACAAAGAGGTTGTGGAAAAGGTATGTCCCATAAAGATTGCTAAATGTGTTGCTGACGTGGCATTCGGTTGGCGTCTAACTGTTGTTGTGCTACTATTTTGACCAGGTTTGGAATAGAATAGCTCCTGGTTTGGCGTCTGAGTTTGACTCACCTTATACGGTGCCAGTCATTGCACTACGCCCTTTGTTGATTATAAATGGTAAAATGACTAATCCACCCTCCTCTTCTTGATCCATTTTTTTTTTCTGATGACTTAATAACATGGAAAAAACTATCAGGTCAAGACGATCCCCGTTGCCCAATCGAACGTATTGATGTTACCATATTTTAAACATAAAAAGCTTTCGAATATGCCCAATGTTTGAATCATTTCAAGGTGTTGACTTTTGACTCTTGACTTTTCACCAATGTTTCTTGCTTTTTCTAAATGAGAAATTTGCATGGAATAGCTATGTACTTTACTACCAGAGAATATTAGCAAGTTGCTATTATGGGTAATAAATTTAGTAGATTGTCTACATTGGTAAAAAAAAGTAAAATATAATTGTATATGATTAATATTGTGTTGTATATGAGGTAATAATGTGATTTATTATGAATTAAATTCAGGTGATAATCGAACCAGGAATTGGACATGATGTGACTCCATCAATGCTTAAAGATGCAAGTGATTGGCTTGACAAGTTTCTCAAACCATAGAAACTTCTCATGCATAGCTATGTATCTTATGCTCGACTAAATATTGTTGTCTATTGAAAAAGTATATCTATATCACGTAAATAAAGATTTGGCATCATTATTTGTATTAAACACATGAAAAGGACTTCCAATAAACGAAACTTATTCCAAATTCAGTTACTCCTTTTCAATATTTTTTATTTTGAATGTGATGGTAAAATTTAAATACGTGTCTCAAGATTTGTGTTGTCTATTTGAAAGATATAGTTGTTGGTTATTCTATCTATAACGCCCCGCTTCTCAAGTATGGTAAATATGAGTTTTTGGATTAGGCCCTACTCGACAAGTTGGTTTACCTACTCGTCGAGTAGCAGCGACAAGGATCGCGGGTTATGTGACCTACTCGGCGAGTCCATAATGGGACTCGGCGAGTAGGAGCTGGCAAGTGAAACCCTAATTCTCGGGGTTTGCACTCCTATTTAAAGGGACCTTAACCTCCCTTGGACCTCCTTATAGTCCCAAAGAACCCTTGAGAGCCTTATTCGTGTGTGTGCCTTGTGTGTGTGTGTTTGAAGCTTGAAAGCGAGTTCTTGGAGGGACAAGACTTGGAGGAGAAGAAGATTGAAGCAATTGGAATGTGGGAATCAACACTCATATCAAATATCAACTTCAAAAGGTACCCAAACCGTTATTCTCCTGATAAATCTCCTTTATTGGGTGAGTTTAGGGTTTTCATTGAATATCAAGTTAGTATAATGAGCTATGGGCTAGATCTGAATTTATAACTTAAGATCAGGACCCTCTTTGGATTCTAGAAGCGTAAAGTTGCAGCTTTAGTCATGATTGAGGTCCCCTTTGTGCATAAAGACCCATCAATAGCTTAGATTTGCCATTTTGAGCCTTTAAAGCCACGCATGCGCGTAAAGTTTGCAACTTTACGTGATAAGCATGCTCTAGAAGCTTAGATCTGTGATTTGGAGCTACTGCATGGCTCAAAATGGATCTGTATTGGATCCGTGATAAGCATGCCGATGAAGATTGTCATAAGACTCGACGAGTTGAAGAACAACTCGGCAAGTCGGATGAGTTTTAACCAAGAATAATGTTCGCGAGTATATCCGTCGAGTCGCAGGGAGGGAACTCGACGAGTGGCCTTAAGGTATGATCAGGATTCGAAGGAACTCGACGAGTCACCTTGATGACTCGGCCAGTTGGATTGTGCTTCAAAGGACTCAACGAGTAGCTGGGTGTACTCAGCGAGTTGAGGTCAACATGGACTGTTGACCTTGATTGAGGACTTTGACCTTGATAAGGGGTTGACTATTGGGTTATGGAGTACCTTATAAGGATAAAGACTTATGCTTATATTGAACTATGGTTATTATTTATGATTGAAACAGTTTAAATTTGGTGTGAATTTTATGGATGTTACAAGTTGGTATCAGAGCCTTGGTTTGAGTGAATTAGAGGAACAATCGTGTGAATCCAGTCTCAAATCAAGTAGATTTTCGGAAATAAGTTTAATATGGTTTTCAAAATAAAGGATGGAGGATGCAGACGGTACGATCAGCCGGAGCCTGTTAGTAAACCCCAAAATACCATGCAGTTATATAATATTTTGATATGTTAGAACAACATGCTAGTGTTAGGCTAGGGATCTTCAGGAATCTCATGATAGATTTGCCTGATTGCATGATGCCTATTAGCCTAGGGTTTCTTGTATGTGGAATTGACATCATAGTTGTAGATGTTTAGTGTATGCATCACGGTTGTGCATAATAAAGACCTTATAGCCTGAGGATGTTAATTCGGCCTTCGGGTGGGATCGGATATTCGAAAGTCTATTGGGTCCAGCGTTATGTGCAGCTAGCATGCATTGGCGCTGCAGGGGATGATGGAAGTTTCATGGATGTGAGAGTCGTGATAAGTGGCGAGTCTAGATGCGAGGTGTTTGGTATTCCCCTAGAATGAGGGTTGAGCGCATTTCCTATGTTGATGATATTGTTAGGGAGTTTGTGGTGATACTTGAGACAAATATGGGTAGGTGTGGAAGGTAGTATAGGCCCATACTACTGAAAGCACGAGACCCATACACGTAGAAAAGAAGTCACAACCCCTAGGGTTTTTGGTTTTTGGTCTCCCATCATTATGTTATTTATCTGATGACTTGTATATATTTCAGTATGGTGGTGACGAGACATGTTGCTTCATGATCCGGATTAGGATCAAGATCGGGGTCGGGAGACGGAGGGTTGGAGGTGTCGGTAGCACCCAAGCCCGTGGTTCAGATAGGGACAAAGGAGTTGGATGCTAGGATTCGGGAGATCATGCACGACAAGATTACTACTGCGTTCCGAGCGCAGCTGCCAGAGATGTTTGGGTCGATTAAGACTGCGATGGTTGAGTATTTTGACGAGCGATATGCAGCTCTAGCAGAGACAGCTATCGTTGCTGCCACTTCGGCTGTAACTGCGGCAGGGGTTGGAGGAGGAGCCGACAGGGCTTTCCATTACCGGGACTTCGATAATATGAAGCCCCCGATGTTTGATGGTACACAGGATGCGATTAGGGCTATGAGGTGGTTATCTGACGTGGAGGCCTGTTTCTTCACGTGCTCATGTCCTGTTGACCAAAAGGTCAGGTGTGCCGTGAACCTACTGAGGCTTGGGGAAAAGGACTGGTGGAGGCTGACGACTGGATTGTATACTGATGATCAGAGGGCTGTTGTTACTTGGGAGCAGTTCAGAGATATATTCCGCACCCGCTACATTCCACGTGTTGAGCGGGAGCGGCTTGCGCAGGAGTTTCTGACCGTGAGATAGGATGGGGAGTTTGTGATGGAGATTACCTGTATGTTCACAGAGAGGGCTATGTTTTTCCTGGAGTTCGCTTCAGAGCAGTCTCAGATGACTCATTATCTGAGCATGCTCAAGACTGATATTCGACAGTTCGTGTCTACAGAACGATGTGATACCCTCCTGGACCTTCAGGAAGCCACGAGGCGGCATGAGTTGGAGATATAGCTGCAGCTAAAGGAGTAGCATCATGCACCGGCATAGTCCCAGCCGGCGCCTAAGCGGTCTAAGACCACTAATACACGGTCTGGAGGTCAGCAGAGCCGCACTTGTGGAAAGTGTGGCAAGTTTCATTCGGGAGTTTTTAGAGCAGGAGGTGGGTGCCACAAATGTGGCAAGGAGGGGCACTATGACAGGGACTGCCGCCAGTCCTCCCCTCCCACAGACATGAGGATTTGTTACCATTGTCATCAGGTTGGTCATGTGAAGACCAACTGTTCGAAGCTCGCCGCCAAGTCGGTGTATGGTTCCGCGTCAGCTGCTGCGAGGATTGGAGAAGGGATGCCAGTCAAGGTGGAGCCTCGAGGCTCAAGGTCGCGCCTTCCAACTCACGGCTGAGGAGGCCAAGTCAGCACCAGATGTGGTTGCTAGTACGTTTCTATTCTCTGTCTTAGTTATTGTATTGTGCTATGCTTATTGATTGTACCTGTGATTAGGTACGTTTTTAGTAAATTCTTTGCCCGCTTTGGTATTATTTGACTCGGGGGTGAGTCGGCCGTTTGTATCTCAGTCCTTCTCTAGAGGGTTCAGTATGCCGATAGATGATCTTGAGTATCCGTTGCGAGTTTTGATCGCCAACGAGCATGGGGTTTTTGCTTCTTCGGTCTACCGGGGATGCAAGTTAGAGATTTTTGGGGTGTCCTTCTCGATAGATTTCGTTCTATCCCCATGGGGGATTTATGTGTGATTATAGGGATGGATTGGCTTAGCTGTTTTGGTGCCATGATCGACTGTGAGGGACAGCGGGTGGTGGTTCGAACCCTATGTGGGGGAGAACTTGTAGTGTATGGTGAGGGCACCAGGATGGGATCAGGGTTTTGTTCAGTAGCCAGGGCTCGACAGTATATTCAGCACAGGTGTGTCGGTTATTTGGTGTATGTGGTAGATACGCGGGTTAGAGAGCAGCTCTCAATTTCTAAGGTCCCAATGGTGAGGGAATTTGCTAATGTGTTTTCGGAGGAGTTACCCAGAATGCCTCTGGAGAGGCAGGTTGAGTTTAGGATTGACTTAGTGCCAGGTGCGGCCCCTATCACCAAGGCGCCGTACCGATTGGCACCGCCTAAGATGTTGGAGCTATCATCTTAGTTGTAGGAGCTGCTGGGCAAGAAGTTTATTCATTCGAGATGTTCACCCTGGGGAGTGTAACGCCCAAGTTTCAGGGCTAAGCATTTTTGACAATGTAATATTCTAGGTCAACTATTGTAACTCTTTTTGAAGTAATAAAGATGAAATATTTGAGTATTATGTGAATTATGCGCTTACTATTTAATTATAAATGTATAATTAATAAAGAATAAAAATAAGCGTCAAAATTAAAGTATGAGATAAGCCTAATATCTTTATACAAACTTGTAGTAGTCGAAACAGGGATTCCAGAGATATAAAGAACGCCGAAATCTGAGTTATAACGAAGAAGTTATGACCCGTTGAAGTTTCGCGACGGAACCGACACGATACCGGGAAGCGTATATAGTGAATTTACAATAGAGCGAGATTTAACCTTATAAATCTAAACAAAAGTCATAGAATACATTAAACCAAGAGCGTCCATAAAAAGAACGCCCAAATCTGACTTCGTATGAGGAAGTTATGATTTTTTGAAGTTTCGGATTAACAGTGTACAACCCGAAATTTGAATATTAGATCGAGCGGTTTTTAGCCGACACAACCTGAAAGAGAATTGAAGATCTCGTTAAGAGTAGCGTAGCGAGAAAAATATGGGCGAAAACTGACATCAAATGAAGAAGTTATGAATTTTTAACCGATCAATCCTGTCCCGGCCTATTAATAATATAACTTTTGAAATAAAGTCAAAATTAGCCGACAAAGTCTAAACGAAAGTTGTATAGTACGTTCCCACCTTTGCGTGGATATAAAAAACGTCGAAAACGGAGCTCGTATGCAAAAGATACGAATTTTTGAAGTTTGGATCCAAAGTTGCGAAGTCTGGAACAAAATTGATGACGTGGCGCTTTCTGAACCGTCCAACGCTAATCAGTGCTCGCTCCTGATGCAGCCACCTCGCCTCATTTCGCTACGCCCCGCATCCGAAGGAGTTACACCCCGCGTAACTTCGTGTCTGATCCATCCGATGTTGCGAGCCAGTTGTGCAACGCTGGCAATCTTATCCGAGGACTACGCCCCGCGTAGCCTCCCTACGCCCAGCGTAACCGAGGCTGCTGGCGCCTATATAAGGGGTCCAAACTCTTTCGAATTTCTCACACCTTTCTCATATCTCTCTCTCTAAACTTTCTCTCTCTAAGGGTTTTAACCCTCCCCTAAGCCTAGGTGATCCCCTAGCACCCTAAGGAAGCCCCAAGAAAAAGGGTCTTTTGGTTTCGGAAACGCTGCTCCGAGCAAAGCCCGGTTTTATTTAAAATCCGTTGTAAGTGAGCTTCGCTTACGCAATTTTTAATATAGCTCTCAAATAATTATAGTAATGTTATTAGGTCCTTAAAATAATTATTTGGGCTATTATTATGAATTGTATTGAGTGTTATTTAACGCTTATATAATAATAATAATAGCTAGACTATTAATTAGTCACGGTTGACGTTAGACTAAACCGTAGTGGAATTGATACTAGGTTTTATCGAAGGAAAATTGTTTTGAGAGTATCGAAGCGCTGTCCGAGTGCTGAGTCACCACCTACTCAAGTGAGTGCATAGTTACTCTCATCTTACATACAGATATGAAGTATTTTATATATTACGTGCTATGTGTTTATATTTTCTGTATACTTTCCATTTATGCTGGATGAATGTTTTATACAAGTTTTAAATGATTTAAACTGTATATATGTATTTTATATCTACAATAATGTTGGGGTAAAACATGGGTAGATGTAATAAGATGATGTGCGATAAAAGGATGAGAGGCCTTGATGTTGTTGTCATTGATCCAGTCATCTTGTGGAGTATAGATGGCGACCACGGACTCTTCTAGACAGTCCAGTGGAACGCTGGCAGGCTCGCAACCTGTAGGTGTTGTGAACGATGTGTTCACCAGTGTACTCCATCCCCCTCATGGTTGCCTTTGGGACATTTATTGCTGAGGAACCCCATTAGCAGTAGTGTCCATCTCGATGATGATCCTTAGGATAGGTCCACTATGATAAGTTTTTAGGGACGTAATGTGAGGATAACGGGAACGGGTCATCGGGTTATTGTTGGTTGATGAAATTAATAAACTTATTTATTGTGGGTTGAAAACCCTATGTGCTCACCAGGCTCCCAAGCCTGACCCACTCAGTTTCTTGTATTACAGGTAGTGGCGCATGAGCATAGATGTGGTGTTTGGATGAGGGATTACAGAGATAGGCCTGTAGATATGAAATAATGTAGTAAGGCTTATATTGTATTGTTTATACTTATGTACTGTATCGAACATGACATCCCGATTCTCTTAATGAAATACATTTATAAGGAAATGCTTTTGATAAATCTTTATCATATTATTGTTTTGGGACAAATTCCGCAACTCTTTTATTAAAAGGTTACTCTGATTTTGAAATAACGTATAAACCAAACCGGTCTTTTCTAGCAGTGATTTTGGGGATGTCACAATTGGTATCAGAGCATTAGTTTAAGCGAACTAGGAATTTGTAGGATTTCTAGACTTAAACTTAGAATGCTAAGCGATGATTGTGAGGTGTGAGCACTAGCTTATTTTAGGAATTATGCCTAAAATGCTTTTATGTGCTAAATGTTTATGCCTTATATGTTGTTATTTGTTCGGATCTATGGTCTGTTGCTGATCGGATCTGGAAACCTTATGTGTTTAGGATTCTAAACGTACGACTACGATATTATAATTAGCATGTAAACGTTTCAGAGAGATAAGAATGACTTGAACATCAGTCCTAAATAAAGATCTAAATTCACCTTATTCGGTGTATAGATCAAGATGGCAAGGACCCGTAGCAAAAACGTGAATGCAAATGGGAATAGAAACCGACCCCCAGTGGTTGAGCAAATACCAGTTGTGGAAGCTGGTGTCTGGCCAATAACGATGACCTGAGTGCAAGCGATGATCCAGGTGATGTTGGATCATCAATTGGAGGAAACCAGGCGTTTGCTCTAGCAAAATCGAGAAGAAGCGACCATACAGATCGAACAGCCCGAGTTGAATGAAGGGCAGAATGAGGAGGGAAACTACAGTGGGACTGTTGGTCAAGTCAACCTACCGATAGTTAGGCAAAACCACTAGGATGGAGGAAATGACGGACGTGGATGCAAATACAAGGATTTCATGGCATCCAAACCACCGAGTCTATCTGAAATCCCGACGCCGGTGGAAGTCATGAACTGGATCTCTGAGATGGAGACGATGTTTGAGAGTTGCAAGTGTAGCAACAGGCAGAAGACCGCTCTCGCGGTTCCTGTGTTGAAATCTGGAGTACTAAGATGGTGGAAGCTACTAGCTGATTCAATGCCCAAAGGTAAAGCAAGCAAGATGCCGTGGGAGGATTTCTGGTACAGTTGAAGATGCAATACTGCTCTGAGCAGGATCTTCTGGAGATCAACAACGAATTCCATAATTTGAAGAATGGAAGAATGAGTGTTACTGAAGACGCTGCAAGCTTTAGGGAGAAAATGAAGCTTGTTCCTCACCTCGTCCCAACTGAACTCTCCAAGGTTAACAAATTTGCCCTCGGATTACCAGCGGACTTCGGTCCAATGGTTAAGCAAACTACCACTCTGAAAGCCGCCATCTGGGCTGCTAAGAATGTGGAGACCCAGATACGAGAAAAGGGTCTGGAGAGAGTGGAGGTGGGAGAGAAAAGGAAGTTTGACGGATCCTCGAGGTCCGGAAAGAAGTGTAAATTCTCGGAATCTGGTTCGAGAGGAGGAGGATCAGAAGTGAAGTGGGGTGACAAGTGCAAGAAGAATCACTCTGGGAATTGTGACGAAGGGGTCATTTGCTTCAAGTGCGGAAAGCCTGGGCACTATGCCAATGAATGCACGTTCACTAAGAAGGTCTGTTATGAGTGCAATGTGGAGGGGCACATTTCAAAGGATTGCGCGAAGAAGAAGGAGGCAGGAAGACCAAACATACCACCAAAGCCGAAGGTAAGACCCTTCCAGATGATGCTCGAGGCTGCAAAGGAGGCAGCAGACGTCGCTTCAGGTACCTTTCTTGTAAATGGTTTTCCTACCAATATACTATTTGATTCCAGAGCCAACTACTCCTTTGTGTCATGTAAATTTGGTGGGAAACTAGCATTACCTGTAGAAAATCTTGATAATGCCCTAATTGTAGAAATTTCCAGTGGCAAATTTGTACCTATTAGTAATCGTATTAGGAACATTTTTGTCACACCCCGAAACCGATGGCGGAAACGTTCCGGGGCGGAGGACGTCATGTTAAGTATCACAACCAACGTACATAGCAAGCATAGTAAACATAACCATTACATTACATAGAAATATTTACTTTTGTTTGAAAACAAGTGATACAAATTTTTATACGTATACATCATTTAAACAAAAATACAGACGAGACTTCGATGCGCTCCGTCTTCTCCAAAAGATCGTGGGGTACCTATCTAATGTGAACCTAAGAATACAAGAAGTTTGAAATCAGCATAAAGCTGGTGAGTTCATAAGCGATTTGTTTTCTGAAAAATAACAAGTTTCCTTTAGTTTTCTGAAACAGTTGTTATCCGAGAAAATCCCATATTTTCTTATAAGTAATATTTGGTTATCCGTTTGTTACACAATCTAGTTAAGAACAGTTTGTTATCCCAAGAAAAACCCTTATCTTCCTTAAAATTTGGTGGTTGGTTATTAGTTCAGAATGCAATGTACTAGTATCTACCATACTTGTAGTATTAAGATAAGTATTCTGAAAGCCTGGATATCCTATATGCGAATGTCAAATGTCTACTATACTTAACAAAAATTTTATTTTCGAAACTCTAATTTCGCTCAGAGGAATATACTAATGGATGAAATTTTGAAACTTTGGTGACACTCAGAGACGTACACTAGCTGTATTTTCGAAGTTCTGGTGACATCCAAAGGCGTATTTTAGGCGTATTTTCGAAACTCTGGTGACACTCTGGGACGTACACTAGCTGTATTTTGGAAGTTCTGGTTACATCCAAAGGCGTGTTTTAGACTTATTTTTGAAACTCTGGTGACAGTCAAAGACGTACATTACCTGTATTTTCAAAGTTCTGGTTCCATCCAAAGGCGTGTTTTATACTTATTTTCGAAACTCTGGTGACACTCAAAGACGTACATTAGCTGTATTTTCGAAGTTCTGGTGCCATCCAAAGGCATATTTTATTAGTAATAATCCTTGTCTATGATTAGCATGAATCCTTCGTAAATTATAAAATATAACATAAATTATAATATTTTATAATGAGATTTACAATTAGGTTGAAAAACTAACCATGCAAGTCAAATGGTTGATTAAAACGGTTTCCAGTGTTAAAAGAATATGGAAAATGAAACATTACAATCGAAATAATAAGTTTGAGTACAAGATATTCTTGTACTTTTGCTTGTATTCCCCCTTGAAAACATTGAAAACACGAAAAAAGTGTAGGGGTATGAACTCACCGGACGAGAAATGTGTCGTTTGGATGCTAAGTGTCAGTTCGGGGCTTGAAACATGCGAGGTTCCTATGTAATATGAAGAGATACATAATTGTATCTAATTAGAGTTTGAATTACTAATTAGATAAGACAGTACACTCTGAGATGCGAAAACACTTTATTTCAAGTGTTAGGAGTGACCCGGGTAGCATCTAAGGGTGTGTAGGGCCTAGATATGGAGTTTGATCTTCAAGAGTAAACTCCTAATGGAGATTATGGCCATAAGACCATATCCCCATGAGTTTATGGCCGTAAACTCATGGTTGGTGGGTTCTTGATTGCTAAATGGTCTTACAACACTTGTGGGGTGATGCTAGGCTCAGTTTTAACGCATTGGAAGCGGACTTGATCAACATATGGACCATTTAAGGAGTTTACGGCAGTAAACTAGGAGTTTACAGCCGTAAACTCTCAAGTACCTTCTCCTTGTGTATTTTGGTGGTCCTAGGTTAAGTACTAGTGTTTCTAGTCCAAAGTACAAGCCATGGAAGGAAGTTAGGGAACCATTTGACCACCACAAAGGAGTATACGGCCCAGGAACCATTCCTTGGGGGGTTCACGACCATAATCTCCAAATAGGATGGTTTCTTGCATGTTTAAGGTCCCTAACATAATGGTGGATGATTCTAGACTTTATTCCAAGGCTTAGGAGGTGTTTAAGGGGTATTTTAACACCTTAAAAGGTGTTTGCGGCCTAAGAAAGGATGTTTATGGTCCAAGCATGTTCTTGGTCCATAAACTCATGTTTACCCCTCAAATGAAAAGGTTTTTGTGTTCTATGTCCAGTTTTGTAAGCCCCTAAGTCATATCTAAGCTCCAGAAGTGGTTTGGAAGGGTTTTGGGGCTCCAAAACCCCATTTATGTGTGTTTGCGGCTTGGGGCTGTTCCTGGGCCATAAACACATGTTCTTGGTCCAATTTCATGATTTAAACACGAATTTGAATGATAAACAAGCTATACTATGAGCTAGGATGGATTATATACCAAATTGGAGCTTGAAAGGGGTGATTTGGATCAAAGATTGAGTTTGTAGAGAGAGAGAGTAGAGAGAGATTGAGTGAAAAAGCTTCAAATGAAGCCCACTCAACTTTATATATGGTTTGAGTTTGAGGCTCGGTGGAAATCTACCCGATACCGACGTTAAACTGGGCTTTTGGTTGTACCCGATTAACTTGTCGTAACCCAACGTGGTCGAAACTATAAAACTTTCAAATAAACATTTGGGATGTTTTCACGTGTTTTCATTGTGTTCCGACACTTATGATGTCAAAATAAGAAGTCCCAATTTAATTAATTTAAACCAAAAGTTAACGGAAAAATTGGAAGGCAATGGTTTTACTGACAGACATGGCTTGCAGTGACGGAAAGTTTTCGGATTGTCACATTATCCCCCCGTTAAAGAGAACTTCGTCCCGAAATTTAGAATTTAGATACAAATCATGGAATTTGAAAGAGATGCGGATATTTCTGTTTCATCGAGTCTTCGCGCTCCCAAGTGAACTCAGGTCCCTGCTTGGCATTCCAGCGAACCTTCACTATCGAGATGCGACTTTGTTTCGTACGTTTAATCTCTTGATCTATGATTTCGATTGGCTTTTCCATGAATTCCAAACTTTCGTTGATCTCAGTCTCCTCAAAGGGATTACTAGGGTTTCATCGGATAGGCACTTCTTAAGAATAGAGACGTGGAAGACAGGATATATAAATGGGACTGGATGGTCATTGACAGTGTCTTCACTTTGCAACTTGAATTCTCCTTTTGGCTAAGGACATCCACTACCACATTGGCCTTTCTCCGTCAGAGTGGTAAGGGGTTTGGCGATTCTAGAAAAATTCTGGATGAATCTATGATAGTAGCCGGCGAGACCCAAGAATTGACAGATTTCTGTGGGTGTGTTTGGTGCCGACTAATTCTATATCGCCTTAATTTTGGACGGGTCCACGTGTATACCCTCCTCGCTTACCACATGACCAAGGAAAGCTACCTTCCGAATCCAAAATTCGAATTTGGAGAATTTCGCGTACAGCTTCTCTGTTCTAAGAGTTTCCAACACTAACCTCAAGTGTTGTTTGTGATCTTCTTCGCTTCGGGAATAGACAAGTATGTCGTCAACGAACACAATGACGAACTTGTCCAGAAAAGGACGACACACCCGGTTCATCAGGCCCATGAATACAACTGGTGTATTGGCTAGACCGAAGGGGATCACTACAAACTCGTAGTGTCCATATCGAGTCCTGAATGCTGTCTTGGAAACATCATTCTCGTGAACTTGAAGCTGATGGTACCCTGATCTAAGGTCTATCTTCGAGAAGTAACTGTTTTCTCCAAGGTGGGGAACACGGTCTGATGAACCCTTTGTCGAGCAGCTCATTAAGCTGACTGGATATCTCCTGCATTACTGCTGAGGCTAAGCGATATGGGGACTTAGCTACAGGATTTGCTCCAGGAATTAGGTCGATGCGAAACTCGACTCGACATTCGGGAGGAATTCTCGGGAGCTCTTCAGAAAAGACATCAGAAAAGTTGCAGACTTCGGGAATGCTCTCGAGGTCATTAACTTCCTGTTTCTCGATGATTACATGAACTAGGAATGCATGACACTCCTTTCGCAGAAACTTTTGAGCTTTGATGCACGAAATGATGTGAAGATTGGAGTTAAGTTTATCATCGTAGATCCTAAGAGTCTGGCCAGAGGGGAGATTGAGACGGGTTGATTTTTCATAACAAAAGGATATCAGCATGATTGGGACTCAACCAATCTATGCCAATGATAACATCAAAGCTCTTTATGGAAACTGGCATTAGGTCAATGGGAAAAGAATGATCATTCAGGGTAAGGGTGCATCCTATGAATATATCGTTAGTGTTCTCTTTCTCACCGTTATTCGTCTCGATGGTAAACATTTCGGTTACTAGTTGAGGACTATTTTTAAGAAGATGATTGAATGTATAGCTAACAGGTTTTCTTTCAGTACCATAATCGAAAAGGATTGCAAGCATAAGTGTTGTCGAGAAGGAATATACTTGTGGCAACGGTGGGATCGGCGACTGCCTCATCTCGTCCCATAGCTAGGACTCTCCCGGTGTTGCCAGTTGCTGCTGCCTTGGGGCAGTTTCTCTTGAAATGGCCGACTTCACTACATCCGTAGCAGGGCTGACCGATACCCGCTCCAGAAGCTTGATTGGTTGATTGGGTTGGTGTTCCGCAGTTTCGCGCGAGGTGACCCTTCTAGCCACAGATTGTACAAAACTTTTCACGACAGGGACCAGGGTTACGATGGTGGTAACTGCACCTGTTGCACCACGGGAGGGTACCAGCATATTCGGTGGTGGGTGCTTGAGCTGAGGAACCGATGACAGAAACAATAGCAGGGGTAGTAGCAACATGGACTGCCACAGTTTGCTGCTTCTTCGAGGACTCCGGCGAAGACTGACTCTTCTTCTTCTTCCAAAACTTTATTTTCTCACCACTACTCTCTGTTGGTTCAGGAGTGGTTACTGCTTCCTCAAGGTCATCACTATGGTCAATCAGAGTTTGCGCTAGGCATTTGGCGCTGTCGTATATGTCTGGCTTCGCAGCTAAGACATTACCCTTGGTTGGCTGGGTCAACCCCCAGATGAACCTCTCAATCTTTTTTCTTTCCGGGGTAACCATTGCTAGACAAAGAAGCGCCAAGTTGTCAAATCTCGAAGTGTAAGCAGCGATATCGGAACCCTTCAACTTTAGGTTCCAGAGTTCATGCTCCAGCTTCTGCATTTCACCCCAAGGGCAGTACTCCGCAAGAATAAGCTCTTTCATGATCTCCCAACCCATAGCATTGGCTACAGGTAGGTTTAAGGATTTGACTTGACCGTTCCACCAAGTCAGGGGTTTATCGGTGAACGTGCAGGCGGCAAACTTCACCTTATTAGTTTCAGAGTAGGCACAGATTTCGATTTTATAGAACCATCGGGTTAGGGTAATGACACCTCCAGTGCCATTGAAGGGTGTGGGTTTCGCGTTCATAAAGTCTTTGTAGGAACACTCCTTCTGGTGTCCCTGACTACTTTACTGGTTTTGAGGCTGAGTACCACTTCCTAGCCCGCCTGAACCACCGAGGTTCATTTGTGATATGGTAGCAGCCACAACAACATTAACGGCTGCTTGAAACATGGCGGGATCAAATGGAGGGGGAGGTGGTGGCGGAGGAGGATTGTTATTCATTGAGCTGGGTCTTTTCCTTGGAGGCATCTTGATCTAAAATAGTCCGGAAGGAGAGGATCATAAGTCCTCTAAATTGAATCAAGAGATATGGAACAAGAGATATCTCAATATGATAGATATTGAGTCCTATTAAGCGATAAAACATGAAAGAGCTATCAAAGCAGGTAAACTATCACTAAGGAAAGAATGAGTAGTAACACTCGAAATGAATTTCTATAACGTAATCGGATTTGGCTAAAATACTCCCATTGTATTTTATGTTTCACTGCGACAATGACTCATTGTTTGGATATCACGTAAGTTTTAGGCATGCTACATACAACAGTCACTTCCAAGCACATGTTAGTCGTGTCTCGAATGAATATAGTTGATCAGGCTATATTGACCCTAGACACGACTACATAACTGCCTAGGTTTAACCACAGTGTACAACACCCATTTACTTATGTTTTGTTCTACTCGTAGTTATGGTTTCCGGCGGCTAGGTATTCTTGTATACTTTTGAAAAATACTGGTGAGTTCATAAGCGGTTTGTTTTTTGAAAAACAACAAGTTTCCTTTAGTTTTCTGAAACAGTTGTTATCCAAGAAAATCCCATATTTTCTTATAAGTAATTTTTGGTTATCCGTTTGTTACACAATCTAGTTAAGAACAATTTGTTATCCCAGGAAAAACCCTTATTTTCCTTAAAAGTTGGTGGTTGGTTATTGGTTCGGAATGCAATGTACTAATATCTACCATACTTGTAGTATTAAGATAAGTATTCTAAAAGCCTGGATATCCTTTATGTGAATGTCGAATGTCTACTATACTTAACAAAAATTTTATTTTCGAAACTCTAATTTCGCTCATAGGAATATATTAATGGATGAAATTTCGAAACTTTGGTGACACTCAGAGACGTACACTAGCTGTATTTTCGAAGTTCTGGTGACATCCAAAGGCGTATTTTAGGCGTATTTTCGAAACTCTGGTGACACTTAGAGATGTACACTAGCTGTATTTTCGAAGTTCTGGTGACATCCAAAGGCGCGTTTTAGACTTATTTTCGAAACTCTAGTGACACTCAAAGACGTACATTACCTGTATTTTCGAAGTTCTGGTGCCATCCAAAGGCGTGTTTTATACTTATTTTCGAAACTCTGGTGACACTCAAAGACGTACATTAGCTGTATTTTTCATGTTCCGGTGTCATCTAAAGGCATATTTTGTTAGTAATAATCCTAGTTTATGACTATCATGAATCCTTCGTAAATTATAAAATATAACATAAATTATAATATTTTATAATGAGATTTACAATTAGTTTGAAAACTAACCCTACAAGTCAAACGGTCGATTAAAATGGTTTCCAGTGTTAAAAGAAACATTACAATCGAAATAATAATTTTGAGTACAAGATATTCTTGTACTTTTGCTTATTCCCCCCTAAAAACATTGAAAACACGGAAAAAGTGTAGGGGTATGAACTCACCGGACGAGAAATGCATCGTTTGGATGCTAAGTGTCAGTTCGGGGCTTGAATACACGCGAGGTTCCTATGTAATATGAAGAGATACATAATTGTATCTAATTAGAGTTTGAATTACTAATTAGATAAGACAGTACACTCCGAGATGCGAAAACACTTTATTTCAAGTGTTAGGAGTGACCCGGGTAGCATCTAAGGGTGTGTAGGGCCTAGATATGGAGTTTGCTCTTCAAGAGTAAACTCCTAATGGTGATTATGGCCATAAGACCATATCCCCATGAGTTTATGGCCGTAAACTCATGGTTGGTTGGTTCTTGGTTGCTAAATGGTCTTACAACACTTGTGGGGTGATGATAGGCTCAGTTTTAACGCATTGGAAGGGGACTTGATCAACATATGGACCATTTAAGGAGTTTATGATAGTAAACTAGGAGTTTATGGCCGTAAACTCTCAAGTACCTTCTCCTTGTGTGTTTTGGTGGTCCTAGGTTAAGTACAAGTGTTTCTAGTCCAAAGTACAAGCCATGGAAGGAAGTTAGGGCACCATTTGACCACCGCAAAGGAGTTTATGGCCCAGGAACCATTCCATGGGGGTTCATGGCTGTAATCTCCAAATAGGATGGTTACTTGCATGTTTAAGGTCCCTAACATAACGGTGGATGATTCTAGACATTATTCCAAGGCTTAGGAGGTGTTTAAGGCGCATTTTAACACCTTAAAAGGTGTTTGCGGCCTAAGAAAGGGTGTTTACGGTCCAAGCATGTTCTTGGGCCGTAAACTCATGTTTACCCCTCAAATGATAAGGTTTTTGTGTTCTAAGTCCATTTTTGTAAGCCCCTAAGCCATATCTAAGCTCCAAAAGTGGTTTGGAAGGGTTTTGGGGCTCCAAAACCCCATTTATGTGTGTTTGCGGCTTGGGGATGTTCCTAGGCCGTAAACACATGTTCTTGGTCCTATTTCATGATTTAAACACGAATTTGAATGATAAACAAGCTATACTATAAGCTAGGATGGATTACATACCAAATTGGAGCTTGAAAGGGGGTGATTTGGATCAAAGATTGAGTTTGTAGAGAGAGAGAGTAGAGAGAGAGAGAGAGTGAAAAAGCTTCAAATGTAGTCCACTCAACTTTATATATGGTTTGAATTCGAGGCTCAGTGGAAATCTACCTGATACCGACGTTAAACGGGGCTTTTGGTCGTACCCGATTAACTTGTCGTAACCCAACGTGGTCGAAACTATAAATTTTTCGAATAAACATTTGGGATGTTTTCACGTGTTTTCATTGTGTTTCGACACTTATGATGTCAAAATAAGAAGTCCCAATTTAATTAATTTAAATCAAAAGTTAACGGAAAAATTGGAACGCAATGGTTTTACTGACAGACACGGGTTGCAGTGACGGAAAGTTTTCGGATTGTCACAATCATCATCGACCTAAATGGAAACGAATTCCACAAAGACCTGTTACGCATAGAGTTAAATGGTTTCGAATTGGGTATGGATTGGCTTAGCGCCAACGATGATGAGATTCAAAGCCAAAAGAAGATAGTAAGGGTGAACCCACCCGAAAAAGAATCATTTATGGTGTACGGGGACAAACGCAGAGTGAATTATGGAATCATCTCCCTGATGAAAGCCATGAAATGTTTGTCGAAAGGATGTGCATCATACTTGGAAATCGTAATCAATGCTAAGAAGGAAAAGAAAGAGGTGCAGAATATACCCATTGTGTGTGATGATCCGGAAGATCTTCTCGGGTTACCACCTGATAGGCAAGTGGAGTTTCGGATAGACTTGTTACCAGGTACAACACCGATAGCAAAGGCACCTTACCGATTAGCACCGACGGAGATAAAGGAGCTTATGACGCAACTTCAAGAGCCGTTGGACAACGGTTTTATTTGACCTAGTTCATCACCCTGGGGAGCTCCAGTGTTATTCGTGAAGAAAAAGGACGGAAGTATGAGAATGTGTATAGACTACCGAGAGCTGAACAAGGCAACAGTGAAGAACAAGTATCCATTGCCGAGGATTGATGACCTATTCAATCAGCTGCAAGGTTCGAGCTACTTCTCAAATATCGATCTTAGGTCGGGATATCATCAGCTAAAAGTGAGAGATCAGGATATTGAGAAGACTGCATTCAGAACGAGATATGGACACTACGAGTTCTTGGATATGTCATTTGAACTAACTAATGATCCAGCAATATTCAGGGATTTGATGAATAGGGTTTGTAAACCATTCCTCGATAAATCCGTGATAGTGTTCATCGACGACATTCTGATCTACTCGAAAAGACAAGAGGAGCATGGAAAGCATTTACGGGAAGTGTTGGAAGTGTTAAGGAAGGAGAAGCTTTACGCTAAGTTCTCCAAGTGTGATTTTTGGATCCTAGAAGTCCAATTCTTGGATCATGCGATTAACCAGGAGGGAATAATGGTTGACCCCGCAAAAATCGAAGATGTGATGAAGTAGGAACTTCCAAAGAGTCCCATGGAGATTCGAAGCTTTCTAGGATTAGTCCGATATTACCGATGATTTATCCAAGGCTTTTCTTTGATAGCTGCTCCATTAACAACGTTGACCCACAAAGGAGCTACGTATACGTGGAGTGAGAAGCACGGTGAGGCATTCGAGAAGCTAATGAAGAAGTTATGTGAAGCACCGATACTTTCTTTACCCGATGGAGTTAAAGACTTCACGGTTTATAGTGACGCATCTAGAGTCGGGTTGGGTTGTGTTCTAACCCAGAGAGAAAAGGTGATAGCATACGCATCTCAACAATTGAAAGAGCATGAAAAGAACTACCCCACTCATGATCTGGAGTTGGCAGTGGTAGTATATGCCTTAAAGATATGGAGGCATTACCTCTATAGCACAAAGTGCTAGCTTTTCACTAATCATAAGAGTCTCCAGTATCTCTTTAATCAAAAAAAATTGAACATGAGGCAATGATGCTGGCTATAACTACTCAAGGACTATGACTGTGAGATACTTTACCACCCCGGTAAAGCAAATGTTGTTGCTGATGCTCTCACTCGGAAAGTCAACCTTGAAAGGAAAAGGCCAAGAGCCTTGAGAATGGAAGTTGTCTCGACAATTGTGGAAAGTATCAAGAAAGCTCAAGAAGAAGCTTTAGAGAAGAATGACCGAAAGGAAGAACGTTTGGGCAAAACGTTAGTGTTCGGTACAAACAGTCGAGGACTGAAGGTATTCCAAGATCGGATTTGGGTACCTAAGACGGGAGGAATCATAGACCTTTTGATTGAAGAAGCACACAAGACCATGTACTCGATGCATCCCGGTACCACTAAAATGTATAGGGACCTAAAACCCTACTACTAGTGGGCGATGATGAACTCGATGTTGCGAGGTATGTGGCCGAGTGCGTGACTTGTGCAATGGGTAACGCACAACATCAGAAACCATATGGGAGTTTGGAACCTTTGCCTGCACCCATGGGTAAATGGGAGCAGGGGCGGATCCAAGGGGATCCCGGGATACCCCTCAAATTTTTTTTCGGTAGTTTAATTTTTGTTTACGTATCCCTCAAAAATTTTTTGGTATAATGTATATATACGCATCCATCCACTTATAAACATAAACAAACGGTTGGTCTGCTGGTTAAGGCTTTGGCTTATTTAAGCAAAGGTCTTGAGTTCTATTCTCGCTTCTTACATATTCTTTGTTTATTTTTGTTTTATTTTCCCAACTATGCTATCCCACATCGCTAAACACATGTAAACTCAACCATTTTTTTCTATTATATAAACCTGTTATGCTCATGCTTTATTTGATATCTACTTTGAGTCCCATATCGATTCAAGTATCAAAATATACTTCAACTTCATGTTTATATAACAAGACTTGAGGTTAGCTAAGGATTCAATTAGGATTTGGGTTTAAAACCGAACCCGAACCCGGGAAACCCAAGTACCCCAGGAAAAAAATTAGGTTACTCTAAAAAAAATTAGGATACCCCTTTACTTTGATCCTGGCTCCGCCATTGAATGGGAGGACATCACAATGGATTTTGTAACCAAACTGCCTAGGACAAAGAACGCTCACGACATGATTTGGGTGGTTGTGGATCGTTTCACCAAGAGTGCACACTTCATAGCAGCCAATGAGAAGTAGTCTATGGATAAGCTCGCAAATGCTTACGTGAAGGAAATTATAAGACTTCACGGTGTTCCTCTTACGATTGTATCAGATCGTGATAGTCGTTTCACGTTGAGGTTTTGGAGGAGTCTACAAGAGGAGTTGGGTACAAATTTGTGTTTTAGTACTGCTTATCATCCGCAAACTGATGGTCAGAGCGAAAGAACGATTCAAACACTAGAAGATATGCTGAGAGCATGTACCCTTGAGTTCCAAGGGAATTGGGATGAGCACTTACCTCTGGTAGAATTTTCCTACAACAACAGTTTCCACTCGAGCATCAAGATGGCACCTTATCAAGCCTTGTACGGACAGAAGTGTCGTACACCATCTTGTTGGCTTGAAGCCGGAGAGAAGCAGTTTATGCGCCCCGAAATAGTCCATGAAACTGCCGAGAAACTAAAGGTGATTAGGGAAAGGATGTTAGCAGCTCAAGATCATCATAAGAGCTATGCTGAAAAGAAAAGATGACTGTTGACCTTCTAAGTTGGGGATTTGGTTTTGCTTAAAGTCTCACCGTGGAAGGGGCTTATACAATTCGGGAAACGAGGATAGTTGAGTCCAAGGTTTATTGGACCATTCAAAGTTATTCAGAAGATTGGAAACCAAGCTTACATGCAGGAATTGCCCGAAGAGCTCGATGGTATACATAACACCTTCCATGTGTGTTATCTGAGGAAATTCACGAGAGAAGTTCCCGACATAATTCTAATCTCAGAGTTAAGGATGGATGAGAATAAAAGGTTAATCGAAGAGTCTGAGGCAATTGTTGACCGTAAGACTAAGAAGTTACGACGCAAGATGGTTGACTTAGTGCTAGTCCGATGGAAACATTCGAATGTGCCAAATCTCACTTGGGAAACAGAGGATCACATGATGAGTCGCTATCCACATCTGTTTGCTGATGCATGATTTTGGGACGGAATCATCCTAAGGGGGAGAGAATTGTAACACCCGGGTTTCAGGGCTAAGCATTTTTGACAATGTAATTGTCTAGGTCAAGTATTGTAACTCTTTTTGAAGTAATAAAGATGAAATATTTGAGTATTATGTGAATTATGTGCTTACTATTTAATTATAAATGTATAATTAATAAAGAATAAAAATAAGCATCAAAATTAAAGTATGAAATAAGCCCGATATCTTTATATAAAGCTGTAGTAGTCGAAACAGGGATTCCGGGGATATAATGAACGCCGAAATCTGAGTTATAACGAAGAAGTTATGACCCGTTGAAGTTTCGCAACGGAACCGACACGATACCGGGAAGCATAAATAGTGAATTTACGATAGAGGAAGAATTAACCTTAGAAATCTAAACGAAAGTCATAGAATACGTTAAACCAAGAGCGTCCATAAAAAGAAAGCCCAAATCTGACTTCGTATGGGGAAGTTATGATTTTTTGAAGTTTCGGATTAGTAGTGTACAGCCTGAAATTCGAATATTAGATCGATCGGTTTTTAGCCGACACAACCTAAAAGAGAATCGAAGATCCCGTTAAGAGTAGCGTAATGAGAAAAATATGGGTGAAAACGGACGTCATATGAAGAAGATATAAAATTTTAACCAACCAATCCTGTCCCAGCCTGTTAATAATATAACTTTTAAAATAAAGTCAAAATTAGCCGACAGAGTCTAAACGAAAGTTGTAGAGTACGTTCCCACCTTTGCGTGGATATAAAAACCTCGAAAACGGAGCTCATATGCAAAGATACGAATTTTTGAAGTTTGGATCCAAAATTGCGAAGTCTCGAACGAAATCGATGACGTGGCGCGTTCTGCCCCGTCCATCGCTAATCAGTGCTCGCTCTTGATGCAACCACCTCGCCTCGTTTCGCTACGCCCCGCGTCTGAAGGAGTTACGCCCCGCGTAACTTCGCGTCTGATCCGTTCGATTTTGCAAGCTAGCTGTGCACCGCTAGAAATCTTATCCAAGGACTACGCCCCGCGTAGCCTCCCTACGCCCAGCGTAACTGAGGCTGCTGGCACCTATATAAGGGGTCCGAACTCTTTCGAATTTCTCACAACTATCTCATATCTCTCTCTCTAAACTTTCTCTCTCTAAGGGTTTTAACCCTCCTCTAAGCCTTGGTGATCCCCTAGCACCCTAAGGAAGCCCCGAGAAAAAGGGTCTTTCGGTTTCGGAAATGCTGCTCCGAGCAAAGCCTGATTTTCTTTAAATCTGCTGTAAGTGAGCTACGCTTACGCAATTTTTAATATAGCTTTCAAATAATTTTGGTAATGTTATTAGGTCCTTAAAATAATTATTTGGGATATTATTATGAATTATATTGAGGTTATTTAATGCTTATATAATAATAATAATAATAGCTAGACTATTAATTAGTCACAGTTGACGTTAGACTAAACCCTAGTGTAATTGATACTAGGTTTTATCGAAGGAAAATTGTTTTGAGAGTATCAAAGCACTGTCCGAGTGCTGACTCACCACCTACTCAAGTGAGTGCATAGTTACTTTCATCTTACACATAGATATGAAGTATTTACATATTACGTGCTATGTGTGCATATTTTCTGTATACTTGCTATCTATGCTGGATGAATGTTTTTATACAAGTTTTAAATGATTTAAACTATATATGTATTTTATATCTACAGTAATGTTGGGGTAAAACATGGGTATCAAGTGAGTGCATAGTTACTTTCATCTTACACATAGATATGAAGTATTTACATATTACGTGCTATGTGTGCATATTTTATATATACTTGCTATCTATGTTGGATGAATGTTTTTATACACGTTTTAAATGATTTAAACTGTATATGTATTTTATATCTACAGTAATGTTGGGGTAAAACATGGGTAGATGTAATAAGACGATGTGTGATAAAATGATGAGAGGCGTCGATGTTGTTGTCGTTGATCCAGTCATCTAGCGGAGTATAGATGACAACCACGGACTCTTCTAGATAGTCCAGTGGAACGCTGGCAGGCTCGCAACCTGTAGGTGTTGTGGATGATGTGTTCACCGGTGTACTCCATCCCCCTCATGGTTTCCTTTAGGACATTTATTGTTGAGGAACCCCCTTAGCAGTAGTGTCCATCTCGATGATGATCCTTAGGATAGGTCCCTTATGATAAGTATTTAGGGACGTAATGTGAGGATAACGGGAACAGGTAATCGGGTTATTGTTGGTTGATGAAATTAATAAACTTATTTATTGTGGGTTGAAAACCCAATGTACTCACCAGGCTCCCAAGCCTGACCCACTCTGTTTCTTGTATTACACGTATTGGCGCATGAGCATTGATGTGGTATTTGGATGAGGGATTACAGAGATAGGCCTGTAGATATGAAATAATGTAGTAAGGCTTATATTCTATTGTTTATACTTATGTACTGTATCGAACATGACATCCCGAGTCATTTAATGAAATACATTTCTAAGGAAATGCTTTTGATAAATCTTTATCATATTGTTGTTTTGGGACAAATTCCGCAACTCTTTTATTAAAAGGTTACTCTGATTTTGAAATAAAGTATAAACAAAACCGGTATTTTCTAGCTGTGATTTTGGGGATGTCACAGGGAGCACAGATCCTTTTCGTATGGAAGAAGGATGGTTGACATAGGATGTGCATTGACTATACGGAGCTGAACAAGTTAACAGTGAAGAACCATTATCGACTCCCGAGGATAGATGATCTTTTTGATTAGTTGCAGGGTGCGTCTTGGTTTTCCAAGATTGATTTGAGATAAGGATATCACCAGGTCAGGATGAGGGAGGAGGACGTGGAAAAGACCACGTTTCGGACTCGTTATGGTCATTACGAATTCAGGGTGATGCCGTTTGGGCTCACCAACGTGCCAACGATGTTCATGGATCTGATGAATCGAGTATGTAAACCGATGGTCGATCGCTCGGTCATTATGTTCATAGAGACTCGAGAGCAGCATGAGGAGCATCTTAGGGAGCTGCTAGGGGTTCTAAGGCGAGAACGGTTGTATGCCAAGTTCTCGAAATGCGAGTTTTGGTTGTGAGAGGTCCAGTTCCTCGGACATCTTGTTAATCAGGAGGGGATTTTAGTCGATCCGGCCAAGGTGGAGGCGGTAATGCAGTGGGAGACTTTGAAATCTCCCTCAGACATCAGGAGTTTCTTGGGATTACCAGGGTATTATCGGAGATTCATTCTTGATTTCTCCATGATTTCCGTACCCCTCACTCATCTAACGAGGAAGGTGGTGGATTTCAGGTGGGGCCTTGAGCAGCGGAGGGCATTTGAGACCCTCCGGCAGTGTTTATGCGAGGCGCCGGTGTTGATACTCCCCGAGGGAGTCGAGGATTTTGTGGTATTTTGTAATGCATCCATCACAGGCTTGGGGGCATTCCTCATGCAGAGTGGACGAGTGGCAGCAGCTAAAGCCACATGAGACGAGATACCCTACTCACGATTTTGAGTTGGGAGCGGTGGTTTTCGCTCTCAAGATTTGGAGGCACTATCTGTACGAGGTCCGTTGTACTATATACACGGATCACAAGAGTTTGAGACACATCATGGATCTGCCGAACCTGAACATGAAGCAGCGCAGGTGGCTGGATGTGGTCAAGGACTATGATTGCGAGATCCTTTATCACCCTGGTAAAGAAAATGTGGTTGTGGATGCTCTGAGCCGCAAGTTAGCTGGGTCCTCGACCCCAGCCAGTTGTATGAGGATAGCAGTGGATTCCCCACTGGTGGGTTTGATCAGAGATGCCCAGATTGAGGGCATGAGGCCAGAGAACTAGAATTTGGAGAGGATTAAGGGCGAAAGCGCTCGGTTTGTTCAGGATAGCCGGATTGTTGACCCGTTACGGTCGGATTTGGGTTCCGATGTCCGGAGGGGTTCGGAAGACAGTGATGGAAGAGGCTCATAAGTCTCATTTTTCGATTCACCCGAGAGCCACCAAGATGTACCGTGATTTGAGTTCGAGTTATTGGTGGCCTGGTATGAAGCGAGATATCGTTTGGTGTGTTGAGAGGTGCTTGACCTGTAGGATGGTCAAGGCTGAGCATCAGAGGCCGCATGGTAAGTTACAGCCTCTGGAGATTCCCATGTGGAAATGAGAAAGGATCGCAATGGATTACATTACGAAGTTTCCGAAGACGACAAGGGTGCTCGATACTATATGGCTCATCGTGGATCGATTGACCAAGAGTTCCTATTTCCTAACCTTACGGAAGAGTTCGTTGGCAGAGAAGTTAGCCGACCTGTATGTCAGAGAGATTGTCTCTCGCCATGGTGTTCCAGTTTCTATCATTTCCGATCGAGATGTCAGGTTTACTTCCTGTTTTTGGCAGAAGTTCCATGAGGAACTAGGTACACGAATGCATTTTAGTACAGCGTTCCATCCGCAGACTGATGGATAGAGTGAGCGGACCATTCAGACCCTCGAGGATATGTTGAGGGCGTGCGTTATTGATTTCGATGGGAGTTAGGATTCCCACCTACCGCTTGCAGAGTTCGCCTACAACAACAACTATCATTCCAGTATTGGCGCCCCGCCTTCCGAGTTGTTGTATGGGAAGTAGTGTAGGACCCCAATCTGTTCGAGGAGGTTGTGCACAGAGTGATGGTTCGGACAGAGGTAGTTCTGCAAACTACCGAAATGATACATTAGATTAGACAGCGACTACAGACCGCTCAGAGCCGGTAGAAAAGTTATGCCGACCGACACTGATCTGAGCTGGAATTTCAGGTGGGTGATATGGTTCTTCTGAAGGTCTCACCCTAGAAGGGTGTGATCTGCTTCAGGAAGAGGGGAAAATTGGGTCCCCGTTACAGCGGGCCGTTCAGGATTATCGCTAGGGTTGGCAGGGTGGCTTATACGCTAGAGCTTCTGGAGGAGCTTAGCCAGATCCATAACACATTTCATGTTTTGAAATTGCCAAAATGCATTATGGACCAGGAGGCAGTGGTATCGTTGGATGACATTCAGGTCGATGAGCGCCTGACCTATGTGGAAAGGCCTGTGGCGATTTTGGAAAGGAAGAAGAAGATTATGCAGAACAAGGAAATACCTTTGGTAAAGGTACAATGGGAACATCGGAAGGGATCCGAGTGGACATGGGAGCCGGAGGCGGAGATGCGCGAGCATTACCTGACATTGTTTATTCCAGTGGACTTCGAGGGCAAAGTCTAGTTCCAGTGGGGGAGAGTTGTAACGCCCCGATTCTCAGGTATTGTTAATATGAGTTTTTGGATTAGGCCCTACTCGACAAGTTGGTTTACCTACTCGTCGAGTAGCAGTGAGAAGGATCGCGAGCTAAGTGACCTACTCAATGAGTCCATATTGGGACTCGGCGAGTAGGAGCTGGCAAGTGAAACCCTAATTCCTGGGGTTTGCACACCTATTTAAAGGGGCATTTGCCTCCCTTGGACCTCCTTATAGTTCCAAAGAACCCTTGAGAGCCTTATTCATGTGTGTGTGCCTTGTGTGTGTGTGTTTGAAGCTTGAAAGAGAGTTCTTGGAGGAGAAGGAGATTGAAGCAATTGGAGTGTGGAAATCAAGACTTATCTCAGATATCAACTTCAAAAGGTACCCAAACATTCGTTCTCCTTATAGATCTCCTTTATTGGGTGAGTTTTAGGGTTTTCATGGAATATCAAGTTGGTATGATGAGCTATGGGCTAGATCTAAAGCTGTAACTTCAGATCTGGACTCTCTTTGGAGTCTAGAAGCGTAAAGATGCAGCTTTAGTCGTGATTGAGGTCCCCTTTGTGCATAAAGACCCGTCAATAGCTTAGATTTGCCATTTTGAGCCTCAAAAGTCATGCATGCATGTAAAGTTTGCAACTTTACGTGATAAGCATGCCCTAGAAGCTTGGATCTGTGATTTGGAGCAGCTGCATGGCTCAAAATGGATCTGTATGGGAAGAGGACTGAATGGACTCGGCGAGTCGCAGGGTTGAATCGGCGAGTCGCATGAAGATGGCCATTAAACTCGACGAGTTGGTTGAACAACTCAACGAGTTCGATGAAGATTGTCATAAGACTAGACGAGTTGAAGAACAACTCGGCGAGTCGGATGAGTTGTAACCAAGAATAATTTTTGCAAGTATATCCATCGAGTCATAAGGAGGGAACTCGACAGGTGGCCTTAAGGTCTGATCGGGATTCGAAGGAACTCGACGAGTCAGCTTGATGACTCGGCGAGTTGGATTGTGCCTCAAGGGTCTTGGCAAGTAGTTGGATTGTGCCTCAAGGTCAACATGGACTGTTGACCTTGACTGAGGACTTTGACCTTGATCAGGGTTGACTATTGGGTTATGGAGTACCTTATAAGGATAACGACTTATGCGTATATTGAACTATGGTTATAGGTAGTGGGGTCGGTGTCGAGTGATCCGAGAGTTGGAGTTTACCTTCTGAGTCGACATTTACGAGGTGAGTTATCCTCACTATATCAATAGGGTCTACGGCACCAAGGTCGGCCCTTTAGCTGTTATTGTTATGGTATGTTGCGTGTGGTTGTGATTTGTTAGTTCGGAATCGAGGTAAACAGTATGTTATGCTTTTATGATCCATAGGGATTGGTGTGTTAGTGACCTGCTAGGTCGGTACTCTAGTTACAGGAGAATTCTATGATTTTGATCAGCGAGATAGATATGTTTGATGTTTGTATATGCCAGTATATGATAGCTATGCGCACATGGTTATTTGCTTGTTGGTTGGGTTGAGGTGGTCCTGCTTTGTGCTGAAGGGCAACATACCCTATGAGCGATCCGGGGAGACTGTAGGCCCACGTAGCGGACCAGTCATGTCGAAGGCTCGGGATAGATCCAGACAGAAAGTAGGCCCGGTAGGGTGGTCCAGTCAGGCCGATGGCCCAGTATGCATGTTGATTGATTGATTGGTTATTACTGTTATGGTATTGTCAGTGTGTTGTTGGTATTTTGGGGGTAGCTCATTAAGCCCTCAGGCTTACAGTTTTCAGTTTACTGTTTCCGGTACTTCAGGAGATCGTGGAAGCTGAAGGCGTGACCGTACCGCTCCTCATCCTTACGTTATGATTTTTGGGACACTCTGATGGAAAATGATTTGAAAACATTTTGTAAACAATACTATGTGGTTTTTATTTATGATTGAAAAAGTTTAAATTTGGTGTGAATTTTTTTGGATGTTACACTATCTCTGAAATTTTCAAGCATTTTAGAAACTATATTCCTCTGAATGTGATTAATCATTTAGAAGCTATATCCTTATAAGTGTGATTTTTCATTCTTCGAATCGTGGCTTTTATAACAACACATAAAAAAAATACTTAATATTGGTGAAACCCAAAAGGAGTAGCAAAAAACTAAGCATAAAGCGAAGTTACTTGGCGTAGTGGTATAATTTATGAAAAAGATGTTTTTAAGCAACAACCATGTAAATTAAGTACACAACGACCCCTTAGGTAGGATAGAATGGTTACAAGATAGAAAGATGACAATTTCCATGGTTTTGGGACAAAATTAAAAGAGAGATAATGTGATGTTGATGTGTGTAGAGGGATGGAAATATGGACATTCTCTCCCCGCTTAACAGTGTTAGTGTAAGTTCTTGCAGAGTGATACCATGTTATTGTCACTAGTACATTGTCAAATTTGCTTATTTTAGGACCATACTACAGGAAACATAGCGGAGAATATGATTAAACATTTATAATTAGCTATAATAATTGGACATCACTTAAAGGGAATTAAATAAAGAATTAGTATAACTAGAAAGAAGATGGATTTTGCTACAAAAGGCACCCCTTTTGTTTCCTAGGTCAAGGAAAAAGGTGTTTAATAAGGCCCATTTGTCGTTGGAGCTGAATAGGGTGCGATGTAGATATTTGGGAAACCTGGATACTCCATTATGTAATATGAATATATGATTCTTGCTCTTAGAAATCTTAACTGCATCTCCACTATTAGCACGTACTAGGGAGATCTAAAAGGTTTTGTTTCTTATTTATAGTGTAATTGTAATTTATATTAGAGTTTTAATTTTCGGCTCTAGGAGGCTTTCGTAGAACAAAGATCGTTCTTGTGTTTGTGAACTCGATAGAGAGGAGCAAGTTTGATCCCTAGACTTTATGGAATAAAGACCTACATTAGTCACAGTGCACCCCTATGTAAGTTTGAAACGTTTTATAAAAACCAATTTTCACATTTGAAATTTTTGCAACCGCTTTGATGTAACACCCTATTTTTTCTAATTAAAATATATTAACCGTAAAGGTCCCATTTAAATGTTGTGGTTATTTCAAAACCAATCATAATAACATATTTACAAATATAAAATTGTTTCAACGGTGTTACACAAATATTATCGATGAGAATAAATAGTGGAAGTCTTTGTATAATCAAATCTTATCAAAATCTTTTCCCAATAAAAATGAAGATGTTGCTGCAGTTGTAAAAATGTTAATAACGGGTAAACGATACATATCACATAAGACATAAATACATATTACGATATCGCATTTCACATATATACTTTTCACATATATCACATAATTCATTAACACATGTTATCGGTGTCATTCTTGTATTACTGATTCCCCGAAGGGCTTTCTCTGTCACTTCCCAGTCATCTTCGAAAGGAAACCTTTATACCAGTGCATGGTCATCTCCCAAAGGCTCAGACTTTCATAGCATATATATACTTGATCTCATACATAACAATTAACACATAATCATGCGTAGCTAATAACATAATAAGTGTAACTCACCTCAAACCACAAAGTAGACTGAGCAAATTAGTGATGTGAACTAGATTAACTTCCACTTCTTTGAACACCTACATACCATACCGATAATTCCTACTTAGATTCTATTCTGAATCATTACTTAATAATACTTAATTATACTTCACTTTTATTTTAATTTCATTACAGATTTCTGTTTAAGGTCTGAGTTACCACTCTTATACTCATTCTTTCTGTGATATTATTATACTTTATTGTAGTTTACCCTCTTACCTTTCCATGGATATAAAGAACTTATTCTAATAATTTTTGGTTGATTTTATACGCATTTTAAAAGTTAACACTTCAAAACTATTAACTTCTGGACCAATCTGCAACCATAGTAACTTTCACTCTAGGAATAGTGAAATTCAAGTCTTGGGAAAACTATGGCATAAAATAGACATTCCATTCTAACCATATCTCTTTACTTTATATCAATTGGAGTATTGTAGAATTAATTGTGCACGTGACAAGTTAACACATGCAATCTGTGAATTTCTAGACTAGTCAGCACTCTTTGAATAAAATGTAATTTTGTGCTTGGACTTAGTGTTTAGTAAATGTCGTTTAAAAAAAGATGGGGTAGTTATTGCTCTAAGGGTTGCAACGGTTACACAACCACTATGATGGTTCGAGAATACGCCAACCATTATGATGGTTTAAAAATGTGTAGTATACTCTCTATATATATACATGTAATAATCTTATGTAAATTGCATTGATTGGTGATTAATAAAAGCTATTTTTTTCTGTACAAGAATCTCTCTTTCTATCTCCTTGTCTCAATATGTTTTCTCTAACAGTTAGCCCTTGGTGTGGATGAAACTATACACCCATACGAAGTTACAGACCCTGACCTCATGTCATTTTGAGTCTTTAAGAAATTATTATGAATTTTGGAAGTTGACAGATACAATCAGTGGGCTGCAAAAATTGGTAATTATACCCTTCAAGGAATTAAAATTAAGCAAAGTGGTCCAAAGTTCAGGGAAACTAGATGCACTAACCTTTCTAGAAAACTAGACTTCATGATTTTTGGACACACTGATGGCGTTATATGATTTTTAGAAGGTAGGGGACTGATTGCAGCATCAAACAAAACCGGATAAATGACTCATTTAAAAGCAGAACCGCGATAGGAAGAACAAAGACAAAAGATAGTAGACATTCATACCTTTTCAACCATATATATATATATATATATATATATATATATATATATATATATATATAGAGAGAGAGAGAGAGAGAGAGAGAGAGAGAGAGAGAGAATTAATTGTGGTATTTTGAACTTAGGGGCAGAATTGAAATTCTTTAGCATTAATGGTTATTTTTAGCCTTTTAGTGACGCATGCAAGCATGCATTGTTTCATGGAATAATAAGAATATATATTATACATATGAAACTCATTAGGATATACCTTGTATGAATTCAAAACAAAGTATAATGGTTATACACCAGTTCAAAAACCAATTGTCCGGTTAAAACCGAACAAATGATTTTAAGCACTTATAAAGCCACTACAAGTGAGATAGCTTCATTAACTCAAAACATATTAGGAGGTTTTGTATATGACCAAGACAAGAAAAACATGATAGAACATAGCTTTAAATATTTTAGAGTACAAGATCATTTTTATACCGAAATCAAGTATACTTTCGGTATAACCTTGATTCTTGTATTCAAACCAAATGAACTGAATAATAGAAGACTTTTAATCATACACATACCTTATGATGATAAAATCACAGAAGTTTTAATCTTCATAACTTAAGCCTTCAAGAAATTCATTCTTTTTCTCTTTTCCTTTTTATTTGTGGTTTTCATCTCTCTGGATACCTTATCATAATAAATTCTCTCTCACATCTCTTTGGGGTTTTCCTTCACCGAAATATGCCACAAAACTCCAAAAATGTAGGTATACTCTTGAAGAATGCATTGGCAAAGTCTCCATGTACTTATCTTGGCTTTAACCTACAGTTTTCGATTTTGTTTTGGACTTCCAAAATCTGCTCTCGGGAATTTGGAGGTTTTTAAGTTTTATCTTAATTCAACAAACACTTTGGCTATAATGCTTGATATAAGATGTATATAATCTATGAGATGGTGGATTTAATCACATATTTGGAGTAGTGGTGACCAAGAAAGTGATTAAGACATTCAACTACTTCATTTTTTAATACAAGACCTAATTTCCACTTTGTAAAGAAAATGATATAAGTTAAGTCATGAGGGCCAAGGTGATCATGTGGGGTTCTTTGACTAGCTTTTCAGCCATAGGAAGTCAAATGATGGAGAAAACTTGGTCTTTGTTAAATTATAACCAAAATTGTAAACATTTTCCAAAATGGCCAATTGTTTTTACTGTAGCCCTTAAAGTTCAATTTTGGAAGAAATGGTCCTTTTGAAAGTTAGTACATCACTTTGGTCTAGAATTTATGACATTTTGAACTCTCATGGTAATTACATGTCATTTTCTTTATTTTTATTATTAATTAAATTATAAATATTTTAAAAGTATATTTCCCGCTATATCATTATCCATATTATTTATTAAATTCATTTTTCTATATAGTTAATCGAAAGCAGGTGTTACATTACATAACATCAGAGATAAAGTCTTTTTGAGGTCACTCTACCAACTTTATTAAATTTTGAATAAATTTTAGAAATGGACATTTTGTTTCTATGAAAGTTGAACTCTCATTTTATCTTATTTTCTCTCTCACCATATTAGCCATGTGGTTTTATTTTGATGAAGAGATGATCCACATGGTTAAATTATCTATCTGAGTCGTGTAAATTATCATTTCTATTTTTTCCTTTTTTTTATTAATTTGTACTCTCTCTCTCTCTCTCTCTCTCTCTCTCTCTCTCTCTCCACCTTGATGCTCACTAAGCTCTCATCCAAAAAAAGTCACTACTCCAAAAGATTGAAACTCCCCCAACCATTTGAGTCTCCTAGTGATTCGTGCTCGTACATTCAACATGTTATAAGAAAAAACGCATATTATACTCTCATCGTTGTTTCTTTCTTACCATATAGTTGAACTTGTCGAAGTTGAACATAGTCGGTTCAAAATTTACAACTATAAATCACATGTGCAACTTGAAGTGTATAAAAGTCATACATGATATCTTCATGTAACTCATTTTGTCCTTTTACTAATCATCATGCATCTGCAAAAAGAACATGGGAATTTAAGGACACTATACGGTAATGGAATGTAAAATACACAAAAAATAAGTCAATAAGTCAGTTGACTACCACTTGAATACTTGTATTCATTTAAACTGTCGAGCCTGCCAAATTCCATGAATATATCTAATGATTGCTCTAGGTTTTTTATGCACTATGCTAAGTTTGCAACAATATGAAATTAGACTTCTTTAAATTCTTATAGAAGTTGCATTCAAATTAGGAGGACAAAGAAGAAAAAACTTCATGTGATTATGTATATTTACAAAACACAAACATAAAGAGTAAAGTAAAATTATACTAGTATATGGAAGTTGAAAAGATAAAACCTATGTTGTTTTTTTTTTCTTATAGCAGTGACATGCATCAGCATATACATTAATGCAAGAAATCAGGGCTAAAATATGTGAAGCATTTACTTTAAGATAGCATTAAACCAATTTGAAATATATTGCCCCACATTCATCCCATGAGAAAGTGATTTCAAGGTGTAATATCATCAAATTCAGTTACATCCTTGGTTACTATACAAAAAAAAAAAAAAAAAAAAAAAAAAAAAAAAGAAAACAAACAAATAAAAAAAATTAAAAAAAAAATAACTTTAATAAAATTTCAAAAAAAAAAAACAAACATAAAAAAATATCCTAAATTATACAAACGATTTTCGTAATTTACACGATGCATATACTAAATGAAACAAATGATTTTCATAATTTACATAATGCATATCCTAAATGAAACAAACAATATTCGTAATTTACTCGATGCATATCCTAAATGAAACAAACGATTTTCGTAATTTACACGATGCATATCCTAAATGAAACAAATGATTTTCATAATTTACATAATGTATATCCTAAATGAAACAAACAATTTTTGTAATCTACTCGATGCATATCCTAAATGAAATAAACAAATTTTGTTATTTACACAATTCATATCCTAAATGAAATAAACAATTTTCGTAATTTACATAATGCATATTCTAAATGAAACAAATAGTTTTTGTAATTTACATAATACATATCCTAAATGAAACAGACGGTTTTCGTTATTTACTCGATGCATATCATAAATGAAACAAACAATTTTCGCAATTTACATAATCCATATCCTAAATAAAACAAACGATTTTCGTAATTTACATAATGCATATCCTAAATGAAACACACAATTTCCGTAATTTACATAATGCATATACTAAATGAAACAAATAGTTTTCATAATGTACTCGATGATTATCTTAAATGAAACAACGGTTTTCATAATTTACTCAATGCATATCCTAAAAGAAACGAACGATTTTTGTAATTTACATAATGCATATCCTAAATGAAACAAATGGTTTTCATAATTTACTTAATGCGTATCCTAAATGAAACAAACAATTTTTGTAATTTACTCAACGCATATCCTAAATGAAACAAACAATTTTCATAATTTACTCGATGTAAATCCTAAATGAAACAAACGATTTTCGTAATTTACTCGATGCATATCCTAAAGTACAAATTAATGAAATGGTCCATGTGGATTGCAAAAATTTCACATTTGGTCCTTATGTTTTCGTTTTCACTCAATCGGTCCCTAGGTTTTTGTTTTATTGCATTTTTCATCCTCTCATAGGGATGATAAGACCATATTGTCCTTTGTCTTTATCTATTATAGTCTTTTTTATTATTTGTTTATTATTAATGAATATAAATGATTATGTAAACTTAAAATGTAACCCACTCCAAACCCTACACCCCACACTTCTCATGTACTTCTCTCATTTTAATTCACCATCCAAAACCCTACACCCCACAATTCTGAAGCCCCCACCCCCACCCCCCACCGGACGATTCATCAGACAAATAATAAACAATCACCACCACCACCATTGTTTTCTCTTATATATATATAAAAACACCGTGTAACATCCGGAATCCCAAGTATATTATTTAATATTTATATTTTTGAATTATGAGAAGGAACTCAACGAGTTGATGCGTAGACTCGCCGAGTAGCGTCGTGATTGGTCATCCAGAGTTACTTTGGACTCGGCGAGTCCATGAGTGGACTCGGCGAGTCTACGTTGTTTAATGAAACCCTAAATCCTCCGGGGTTGGAGCCTATTTAAGGGTACTCTTAGCCTCCCATTGCGGCTACCAGTCCTTTGAGAGCTCTCTTAGTGATCTATATCGTTTCGAAGGAAGAAGAAGCCCTTATTGATCTTTCTTTCTTTGGTTTTGAAAAAAGGAGGTGATCAAGAGCAAGAGGAGGTTGAAGGAGGTGTGGTTCAAGTGATTTCAGAGTCCAGACGTTCCAACTTGAGGCAGAGGCTAGATCGCATTTCCCACCGAGTCAGTGAGTTACTGAGATATCTGAGGTGAGTCTTCTCACTATACTGTACTCGGAAGAGTATTTATGTGTGACCGGAAGGTCGGATATGTTATGATAAGTATGCTTTGTATGCGATTAAGTTAACTGTTTGTGTATGCTATGTATGCTATGCTTGAAATGGGCCGGAAGGCGTTATGTTATGGGCTAGAAGACATTGTGATGAGGACCGGAAGGTCGATGCTGGTAGGATCGGAAGGTTTTCCGGGTTAGGACGGAAGTCCCCTAAGACACATGGACCGGAAGGTCAGGGCCTGGAAGGGCGTATGTGGGTGTAAGTAGTATTTTGGGGAACTCACTAAGAATTTATGCTTACAGTTGTTGTGTTATGTGTTTCAGGTACTAGCGAGGACCGTCGGAAGGCGCCGGCGTCATCTGTACACACTAGCAGAGGAATTAATGTATGATCTTGGGATTAATATGTTTTGTATGATGATATGATATATGGGATTTTTATGACTTGATTTGGAAGAAAACATGTTTAAGAAATTAAAATTTTGTTTTGAAAATTTACGTCGTTACAAGTTGGTATCAGAGCCTTGGTTTGAGGGATTCGGGTGCACCTTCAGGTGTAACTGAACTCAAACCGATGATTTGAGAAAAAAATTTCAATAATAAAAGCATAAAATTTTATAAACGATCTTTTGATAAGTAAAGAAGGAGCAGTGTGTACGGTCAGCCAGCGCCCGAACGGTAACATCCCCAAAATACCCTTGCAATATGTGTTAGGAGATATGTTATGATATGTTATGCATGCTAGAGTAGACTAGGTATTCATATTAGGACTAGAGTGGCCTGATTTGTGATGCCTTAGTCTAGGGGAAACCTACTGCTATGAGATGCCTTGAGAGCGAGTAGGTAGCCAATGCATAGCAAGAATAGAGTACTCGTGATCCGGGGTCCAAGGAGGAGGACTTGGGGTGAATGCTGATGCGGTGTAGTCAGTAATATAGGGCCCGTACTATTGAAGACACCAGATCAGTGGGCAGTCCAAGTAAGAATCCTTTGGGTATCGGAGGTTGAGTAGGGTTGCGTTATCGAGTGCGAGTATGCTCGATTGAGTCTCTGATATTTTTATGTTGTATTTCAAAGGCATTATGGTTGGGACACGCCACAGACCTCGGACGAACGGTGTGAGTGACGAGGAGCTTCGTCAGATGATCCACGATGAGGTGGCTATGGCAATCTGGGCCGATATTCCAGAGATGTTTGGGTCTATCAAGACCACACTGATGGAGACTTTCGATGAGCGGTACACCGCGGTGACTGAGGTCGTAGCCGCTGCAGCTACGACAGCTGTGGCTGCTGCCAAACCTCAGGGAGGTGACTCGTTGCTATTCCGGGAGTTCAGCAACACGAAGCCACCCGAGTTTGATGGGACGCAGGATCCGATCGCTGCGATGAGGTGGATTGCTGACATTGAGGGATGCTTTTATACGTGTTCATGTCCGGAGCATCTGAGGGTACTGTTCGCTTTGAACCAGCTCCGCCTAGGGGTGAAGGATTGGTGGAAGTTCGTGACGACGAACTTCACTCTTGTAGAGATTTCAACAGTGACTTGGGAAAGATTCACCACCATGTTCAAAGACGAGTATGTTCCCCCGGTGGAGAGGGAACGGTTGATTCAGGATTTCTTGACCCTCAAGCAGGGTAATGATACAGTTGTTGTGGTGACCCGGAAGTTTCATGAGAGGGTGATGTTCTGCCCTGAGCAGGTGTCTACTGAGAAGGCACGGATGAGCCGATATTTGGGTATTCTGAGGAGGGACATTCGGGAGTTCGTATCGAACTCGACATACTGGACATTTCCTGGCTCCAGGAAAATTCCCGGAAGAGGGAGATCGAGTTGGAGACTCAAGCCAGGGAGGAGGCTGAGTCTCAGCGGGTGGATCGGCGGCCGACTCAGTCTCAGCCGGCAGCCAAGCGGACCAAGTCCGCCGATTCGAGGGCGGGAAGTCAGAAGGGCCGCACTTGCAGAAAGTGCGGTAAGGGTTATGAGGGGGCTTGTCGATCGAGTGCTTGCTACAAATGTGGCAAGGAGGGGCACATTCCAGGGATTGCCCCAAAGGATTTATGGTATGTTTTCATTGCAACCAGACCGGCCATCGGAAGGCCGAGTGTCCTCAGCTTCACTAGGGGTCAGCACAGGGATCTGCGCCTGCTGCTAGGGTTACCGAGATTCGACCGGCAAAGGTCGAGGCTCCGAAGGCTCGTGGGAGAGCTTTTCAGTTGACTGCGTAGGAGGTCCACGAGGCGCCCGATGTTGTGGCTGGTATGTATTCTTTCGTGTATTTAATTTCATGTTGAGATATCGTGCTTATATTATGATATGCATAGGTACTTTTCTTGTGAATTTTGTACTTGCCTTGGTATTATTTGACTCGGGTGCGAGTCGGTCTTTTGTATCTTTGGATTTTAGTCAGCACATCAGTATTGATCGGGAGGTGATGAGTCGACCCCTGAGGGTTTCCATAGCTGATGAGAGAGCGATATATGCCACCGAGGTGATTCGAGAATTCGTACTCAAGATTTTTGGTGTAAAGTTCCCTATAGACCTAGTTCCTATTGCGATGGGAGATGTATGTGTTATCGTGGGCATGGACTGGTTGAGTAAGTTTGGAGCGGTCATTGACTGCGAGAGACAGTTGGTGACCATACGAGACCCTAGTGGGGGAGTGCTTACTGTGTATGGCGAGGGGACCCAGTGTGGGTCAGCGTTTTGTTCGGCTGCCATGGCGAGACAGAGTTTGCAGTAGGGCTGCAGTGGATTCATAGCCTATGTGATGGACACACGAGTGGCCATGGGGAGGCCAAGTTCGGTCGACGAGGTACCGGTGGTGTGCGAGTTTCCGGATGTGTTTCCCGAGGAGCTGTCGGGCGTGCCTCCGGAAAGGCAAGTGGAGTTTTATATCGATCTGGTTCCGGGAGCAGCACCTATCACCAAGGCGCCTTATCGCCTCGCTCCTCCAGATATGCAGGAGTTATCCTCACAGCTTCAGGAGCTGTTGGGAAAGGGGTTTATTCAACCGAGTAGCTCTCCTTGGGGAGCGCCGATTCTTTTTGTCAAGAAGAAGGATGGTTCACACCAGATGTGCATTGATTACCGGGAGTTGAAAAAGTTGACGGTCAAGAACCGGTATCCGTTACCTAGGATCGACGATCTATTCGATCAGTTGTAGGGGGCATCTTGGTTCTCCAAGATAGACTTGAGGTCGGGTTATCATCAGATGACGGTTCGGGATGAAGATATCCAGAAGACTGCATTCAGAACTCGTTATGGACGCTATGAGTTTGTGGTGATGCCTTTTGGGCTCACCAGTGCCCCAGCTGCATTCATGGATCTCATGAACAGGGTGTGCAGGCCGATGTTGGATCAGTCGGTGATCGTATTAATTGATGATATCTTGGTATATTCGAGGTCTAGAGAGCAGCATGAGGAGCATTTGAGGGAAATCCTTGGAGTTCTGAGATCGGAGTGGCTGTATGACAAATTCTCCAAGTGCGATTTCTGGTTACGAGAGGTCCAATTCCTTGGGCATCTTGTTAATCAGAAAGGGATATTGGTCGATCCAGCTAAAATCGAGGCGGTGATGAGATGGGAGGTGCCGAGATCACCCACTGAGATCAGAAGTTTTCTGGGATTGGCCGGCTATTATCGGAGGTTTATTAGGGATTTCTCTAAGATCGTTGTGCCACTTACCAAGATGACTCAGAAGGGTGTTGCATTTTCTTGGGGTCCGGAGCAGCAGTCCTCATTTGAGACACTTCGCCAGAAGTTGTGCGAAGCCTCGGTGCTCGCACTCCCAGAAGGGATGGAGGATTTTGTGGTATATTGGATGCATCAATATCTGGGTTAGGGCAGTGCTTATGCAGAGGGGGCACGTTATAGCATATGCATCGAGGCAGCTGAAACCTCATGAGTCGAGATATCCCACCCACGATCTGGAACTGGGGGCTGTGGTGTTTGTCCAAAAGATCTGGTGGCACTATCTGTATGGGGTTCGGTGTACCATATACACGGACCACAAGAGTCTGAAGTACTTGATGGATCAGCCAAACCTAAATATGCGCCAGAGGAGATGGTTGGATGTGGTGAAGGATTATGATTGTGAGATCCTATACCACCCGGGCAAGGCTAATGTCGTCGCCGATGCATTGAGCCGTAGGGCAGAGCGCGCCCCGATCCGAGACGTTTGTATGAGGTTGAAGGTGATGACTTCGGTATTGGATACCATCTGAGGGGCCCAAACTGAGGCTGCGAGACCAGAAAACCGAAAGAGGGAGTCGGTTGTCGGGCAGGTATCGGAGTTTGTTACCGATAGTCGAGGACTTATGACATTTCCGGGACTGGATTTGGGTACCATTTGTGGGCGGGACGCGTACCATTTTGATGGAAGAAGCACATCGATCGAAGTTCTCGATCCATCCCGGGGCTACTAAGATGTACTTGGATCTAAAGAAGGAGTATTGGTAGCCCTATATGAAGAGGGATGCTGCATGGTTCGTCGAGAGGTGCTTGACTTGTTGCCAGGTTAAGGTCGAGCACCAGCGTCCGCATGGTAAGTTGCAGCTGCTGGAGATTCCCGAGTGGAAGTGGGAGCAGATTACCATGGATTTTATCACCAAATTGCCAAGGACTGCGAGAGGGGTCGATGCAATATGGGTGATTGTGGATAGATTGACGAAGAGCGCTCATTTTCTTGCTATCAGTGAGAGCTCTTTTGCGGAGAGGTTGGCAGAGTTATATGTGATGGAGGTGGTGTCGTGGCATGGGGTTCCGATGTCGATTATTTCAGATCGGGACGTACAATTTACTTCCAGATTTTGGAAGAAGTTTCACGAGGAGTTGGGACCGAGATTGCATTTCAGTACCGCATACCACCCATAGACAGACGGGCAGAGTGAGCGGACGATTCAGACAATTGAGGATATGCTCCGAGCTTGTGTTTTGGATTTTAGAGGGAGATGGGACACCTATCTACCCTTGGCTGAGTTTTCATACAACAACAGCCATTACTCGGGCATTGGTATGCCACCCTTTGAGCTGTTGTATGAGAGGAGGTGTCGGACCCCCATCTGTTGGGGAGAGGTGGGGTAACGAGTAATGGGTAGTACGGAGATTGTGATTTAGACGACAGAGCAGATACAACAGGTTAGGCAGAGATTGTTGACTGCTAAGAGTCGCCAGAAGAGTTATGCGGACAGGCGCCGGTCCGAGCTCGAGTTTCAGGTTGGCAACCTTGTACTCTTAAAGGTCTCTCCTTGGAAAGGAGTGATCCGATTCAGGAAGAGGGGCAAGTTAGGGCCTCGATATATTGGACCTTTCAGGGTAATCGCGAGAGTAGGCAGGGTAGCCTACCGTTTGGATCTACCTGCGGAGCTGGGTCAGATTCACAATACCTTTCATGTGTCGCAGTTGAGGAAGTGTATTGCTGACGAGTCGGCAGTAGTACCATTGGAGGACATTCAGGTGGATGCAGGCCTGAACTATGTGGAGAGACCAGTGGCAATTAGGGATCGGAAGATCAAGGTTCTGAGGAACACGGAAATGCCTTTGGTGCAAGTGCAGTGGCAGCACAGAAAGGGGTCAGAGCTGACTTGGGAGCCGGAGCACAACATGCCGGAGCAGCATCTGGAATTGTTTGAAGAATGAGACTTCAAGGGCGAAGTCTGATTCTAGTGGGGGAGAATTGTAACATCTGGAATCCCAAGTATATTATTTAATATTTATAATTTTGAATAATGAGAAGGAACTCGGCGAGTTGATGCGTAGACTCGCCGTGTAGGGTCGTGATTGGTCATCCAGAGTTACTTTGGACTCAGCGAGTCCATGAGTAGACTTGGCGAGTCCACGCTATTTAATGAAACCATAAATCCTCCGGGGTTGGAGCCTATTTAAGGGTACTCTTAGCCTCCCATTGCGACTACCAGTCCCTTGAGAGCTCCCTTAGTGATCTATATCGTTTGGAAGGAAGAAGAAGCCCTTATTGATCTTTCTTTCTTTGGTTTGGCAAAAAGGAGGTGATCAAGAGCAAGAGGAGGCTGAAGGAGGTTTGGTTCAAGTGATTTCAGAGTCCAGAGGTTCAAACTTGAGGCGAAGGCTAGATCGCATTTCCTACCTAGTCCGTGAGTTACCGAGATATCTGAGGTGAGTCTTCTCACTATACTGTACTCGGAAGAGTATTTATGTGTGACCGGAAGGTCGGATATGTTATGAGAAGTATGCTTTGTATGCGATTAAGTTAATTGTTTGTATATGCTATCTATGTTATGCTTGAAATGGACCGGAAGGCGTTATGTTATGGGCCGGAAGACATTGTGATGAGGACCGGAAGGTCGATGCTGGTAGGACCGGAAGGTTTACCGAGTTAGGATGGAAGTCCCCTGAGACACATGGACCGGAAGGTCAGGGCCTGGAAGGGCGTATGTGGTTGTGAGTAGTATTTTGGGGAACTCACTAAGCATTTATGCTTACAGTTGTTGTGTTATGTGTTTCAGGTACTAGCGAGGACCGTGGGAAGGCGCCGGCGTGATATGTACACACTAGCGGAGGAATTATTTTATGATCTTGGGATTAATATGTTTTGTATGACGATATCATATATGGGATTTTATGACTTGATTTGGAAGAAAACATGTTTAAGAAATTAAAATTTTGTTTTGAAAATTTACGTCGTTACACACTGCCTCCTATGAAAACATCTCTCCCTTCGTTGCCTAAAAACCAAAAGCTTCTAGATTTGTTGCCATCGTCGACGTGAAGCCACCATCGTCATAGTACCATGAAGCAATGACCACCAGATCCATTATGGTGTCATGAAGCTACCCCTACTATAGTGACAAGAATGGAGGAAGACAAGTAAAGTGAACCACTGCTGCCCCAAAACCCTTTACAGAACTAATGGTAGAGAGGATGATCGAGGAGGGGGACATGCAGTTGATGGCAAAGAGGGACGAGCAAGGGGGAGCCGATGCAGTCGATGACCCTCACGGTGGATTAGATGGGGGCGTTCAGAAGAACAAAAGTGACTCATGAACCAGATCTCCATCCCTCACTGCTTCAGATCTCCTTCCAACAGTAACAAATGTTGGTTGTAGGATGTTTCTAGTGGCGTCTAGTGATGAAGATTGGTGGTTGATGGAGCAAATCAGTAGATTTAGAGTTTAGATCAGTGGTGTCTTGTGGTTTCCTGATGCAATGTGGTGTTTTCTGGTGGTCGTTGGTGTTTTCTGGCGGTGGCTAGTTGTTTACATTGCAGACGAACTGAAATGAGAGAGATGGACATGAGGGGTGTAGGGTTTTGGGTGGGTCCAATTTCAAGTTTATTTAATAATTTATATTATTTAATAATTAACTAATAGTATAACAAATGAAAATATATATATATATATATATATATATATATATATATATATATATATATATATATATATATAAAGGATAATATAATCTTTTTAGCTCTCTGAGGGATGAAAAGCACAATAAAATCAAAACATAAGGATCGTCCAAGTGCAAAACACTACCATGGGAAATTAACATAATAATCATGTAAGTAGATACCTGAATTGTCAGAATCTCAATTACTCACCCAAAGAATGTAGGTTACGAACCTTTTTTAGTGTATCGGTTGGTGCTTTCATTGCCATAGGCGAAGCAACATTATGGAAGCTTATGAAAGAGCAAGTCGATGTTATAACCTAAATATCAAACTCTTAGCGAATGAGTTATATGCAACTGATGGGTTTTGAGCATACTAACACTTCCTAAGTGTACATGCAACCCTAATAACCTTGGATCTATGTTTGTCTTGTTGTTGCTTGTGTTCCTTGAAACCTTGTGAGCCTAGCACCTCAAGTGGTGATGCCTCAAATGCTTCACACAACACCAAATACTCTTGGAAGAACTTATGAGAGAATACTCACTTCTCCAAATCGGCCAAGCCCTCTATTTCTTTGTTGCCACCGATTTTGGTGGAGATTATGCTTCTTATATAGTGTTGACACATCTAGGGTTAAACCCTAATGTGTCATGACTCTTCATTTCCATGACCCATGGGTTTGTAACTCCCATGGAGCATCCATGGAGCATCCTATGGGTGGAACCCAACTTGATCCATGGAGCCTTTTAGCCCACTATACAAGATATGGATGATTTACTTAATCAACCCATATATTTAATTAGTTATCTTTTGATCACTTAATTAATTCTAAATTAATTCTTGATCAAACTAATCAAATAATATTATTAATATATTAGAACTTATAATATATTAATAATCTCCAAGCGTTATTTCTCTCATTTAGTTTATCCAATTGCATGGTGCCATGCAACCCAAATGGACCATGCCGGGTCGGGTCAAGTACATACCAGAAATAGTTATGGACTTAGACACCTTATCCAACAGTCTCCCACTTGGATAAGTCTAGTAACTATTACTGCAAGTATGACTTCAGGAACCGATCGGCAATCGTAGCTCTTTACAAGGTTTCTCGAAACTTGAGAAGACGATGGTACGCCATTTAAGATAAGTGATCATATAATCCTCTATTCTAGATATCAGTCGGACAAATACATGGAACAATGTCTTACTTATTGTCCAACATTTGTTTCCCGATTTCTGATTTGTTTGACAAAGAACTTTATTGAACACATCAATCTAGTTCTGACCGGGCCCGGTACATAGGTCAAAACAAAATCATCGAGGGGCCCAGATATCAGCTTCTAATCCAAGAAGGAACAGATAAACTTCGACTCATATGTTTGTTCTACTACTCATTGAATTACACATAAGAGCACGATTTTATAACATCGAGTTACCAATGCGTTTTTCGTACAATTAATGCATAACCAACTCGTAAGTAACAAATCATATCTCTAGGTTTAAAGACTTATATGATATTACCGTCTCACGATCACTCGAGATAGAATTCCATGAAGTGATTCCAGTGAGCGTGGGTTGTGTCCAATGCTCAGAACTTATGAGCACTCATGATTGTTGTAGCCTTGTCCCAGACCTCTACAACCAAACATGACAGTCTTGATTCATACCTACTTCCGACATATGACCGACTGTGGAGGTTTGAATAATATGTTAAACCAAACAAAATTATTCTGGAAGTCAAAACATGCAAAAGAAATATAGTAAACGATCGACAAGAGATAGCAACACTTTACTCATAAATAAAACACTTTTATTCATCATCAAATGTCAATTACACTTTACAAATTTCAAGATTATCTAACTACTAAATCTAATATCATCCTTCAGCCCTATGCTCCGAGCATGCTGGAGATGCTTAACCCGAGTCAGTCCCTTCGTGAGGGGATCTGCCGGATTCTCATCTGATGATACCCTCTTTGCCACGAGGAGTCCTTCTTCGATCCGATGTCTGATGAAATGGTATTTTCTGTCGATGTGTCTGGATCTCCCGTGATCCCTTGGTTCCTTGGCTAAGGCAACAGCACTTTCACTATCACAGAAAATTTCCATCGGCTCTTTAATAGCTGGTACAACTCCAAGGTCTCCAATGAAGTTCCTCAGCCATAACGCCTCCTTTGCTGCTTCGCTAGCTGCAATATACTCTGATTCACAAGTAGAATCTGCCACTGTCTCTTGCTTGGAACTCTTCCAAGAAATTGCTCCTCCATTTAGGGTAAAGACCCAGCCCGACTGAGAGCGGAAGTTATCCCTATCAGTCTGGAAGCTAGCATCACTATACCCTACAACTCTCAAGTCATCACTCCCACCGAGGGTAAGGACCCAGTCCTTAGTCCTTCGTAGGTACTTGAGAATATTCTTTACCGCAATCCAGTGTGCCTTGCCAGGGTTCCCCTGAAACCTGCTAACCATGCTCAAGCCAAAGGCTACATCAGGTCGAGTACACGTCATAGCATACATGATCGAACCTACAGCCGAAGCATAAGGTAATCGACTCATTTCTGCTATCTCAGCCTCAGTGCTAGGGCTTTGTGTCTTACTCAGCTTGGCGCTACTCTGGATGGGCAACTCTCCTTTCTTGGAGTTTTGCATTCTGAATCTCTTCAGAATCTTCTCCAAGTAGGTACTTTGACTAAGTCTAATTAGTCTTTTACTCCGATCTCTCAAGATTCTTATCCCCAAAATATAGGCAGCTTCACCAAGGTCCTTCATAGCGAAACACTTTCCAAGCCAGGACTTTACTTCCTGCAAGGTTGGAATGTCGTTTCCTATGAGTAGTATGTCATCCACATACAATACCAAAAAGCTAACTATACTCCCACTAGCCTTGACATATACACAAGATTCATCTTCACTCCTAGAAAAGCCAAATTCCTTGACCTTTTCATCAAAGCAAAGATTCCATCTGCGAGGTGCTTGCTTTAATCCATAAATGGATTTCTCAAGCTTACACACTCTATTAGGGTACTCGTTACTGACAAAACCCTCTGGCTGACTCATGTAAACATCTTCAGCCAACTTTCCATTAAGGAAAGCGGTTTTGACATCCATTTGCCAAATTTCATAGTCATGAAATGCGGCTATGGCTAACAGAACCCGAATAGACTTAATCTTGGCTACCGGAGAAAAGGTCTCATCATAGTCCACTCCAGGAATTTGAGAGAAGCCCTTTGCAACCAGCCTAGCCTTATAAGTGTGTACTTTACCATCCATGTCAGTTTTCTTTTTGAAGACCCATTTGCACCCTACAGTCTTTCGACCTGGTACATTCTCAACCAAGTTCCAAACTTGATTGTCATGCATGGATTGTATCTCGCTATCCATAGCCTCTTTCCATTTAGCAGACTCGGGGCCTGCCATGGCTTCCTCGTAGCTGTTAGGGTCATCTTGACTTACTAGTGTCTCATCACTAATAAGTGTCTCACCTTCTGCAGTAATATGTAATCCATAGTAATGCTCAGGTGCACTCCTAACTCTCGTGGAACGCCTCAGAGGTACAGATTCGTCAATTGGCTCAACAGGAGTTTCCTCCTCAAGTTGAGGGCTAGAGTTTGAAGTTCCTTCACCACTTGATTCTTGAATTTCTTCAAGATCAACTTGCCTCCCACTGTCTCCTTGGCTTATAAACTCTCTTTCTCGAAAGACTCCTCTTCTTGCTACAAAGACCACATTGTCACTAGGTCTGTAGAAGAGGTAACCAAAGGATTGTTGTGGGTAGCCGATGAAAATACACCTCTCGCTTCGGGGTTCGAGCTTATCATGAGTCTCGCGTCTCACGAAAGCCTCGCAGCCCCAAATCTTGATGTGGTCTAGTTTAGGTACTTTACCAGTCCACATCTCGTGAGGAGTTTTGGCAACTTTCTTTGTAGGGACTAGATTAAGGATATGGGCGGCAGTCTCTAAGGCATACCCCCAGAATGATATTGGTAGCGAAGCTCGACTCATCATGGAACGAACCATGTCCAACAAGGTTCGATTACGCCTCTCAGCCACACCATTCAACTGCGATGTCCTGGGAGGTGTCAATTGTGAGACAATCCCACATTCCTTTAGATAGTCGAGGAACTCTGAACTAAGATACTCACCACCTCGATCGGATTGAAGCATCTTAATGTTCCTGCCCAATTGATTCTCGACTTCCTGTTTAAATTCCTTAAACTTCTCGAAAGTCTCTGACTTATGCTTGATTAAGTAGACATATCCATATCTACTGTAATCATCGGTAAAAGTCAAATAATAACGATTAGCATCTCTCGTGGCATGTTTGAATGGTCCACACACATCCGTGTGTATAAGGTCCAACAAACCTTCACCCCTTTCACATGAGCCTGTGAAGGGTGACTTTGTCATTTTTCCAAGTAAGCATGATTTGCAACTATCATTTGACTTTAGGTCAAACGACTCCAAGACTCCATCCTTTTGGAGTTGGCCTATGCGTTTCTTGCTTATATGTCCAAGACGACAATGCCATAACGATGCTTTATCCAAGTTATTATTATTAGTAGAATCAATACACAAAACATTATTTCCTAAGTTATCTACAATAGATACAGCTTCATACACACCATCACAAGGTAATGCTTTAAAATAAAGTACATTATTAAAGAAAGCATTAATCGAACCAACTTCATTATCAAACGAAAAGGTGAAACCTTGTTTGTACAATGCATGAAAGGAAATAATATTTCTTGCCATTTCTGGCGAATAACAACACTTATTCAAATCTAAATTTAACCCACTACTTAGCGATAAAGTATAAACTCCAATCTTGGTGACAGGTGTAACTTTCCTATTCCCCATGATTAAGTTTATTCTTCCTTGCTCCACATTCTCACTTCTTCCTAGTCCCTGCAAGTCACAGCAAATATGAATTCCGCAACCTGTATCAAGGACCCAAGATTTCGAATGGGGTGAGTTATTAGAAATGATAGTGTAAATACCTGCATGGTTGGGTTTGACTTTCCCATCCTTTACATCTTGCTGGTACTTTGGGCAGTTCCGCTTCCAATGAGCTTTTTCGTGGCAATAGAAGCATTCTGCCTCTTTTGGGTCAGAAGAAGGAGTAATGAAACCTTTCTTGGTTCCACTTGAAGAAGAGCCATCAAGGGTCCGAGCCTTGGTACCCTTTGAAGATCTCTTTCTCTTCCTCCCTCGACTCTGTCCGATTGCCAAGACCGGATTTGTTTCTGGAGTAGGAGTGATAGCAACCGACTTCCCCTTAAGACCTGTTTCTGCGGTCTTGAGAAGTCCCTGAAGTTTGCTGAGAGTGACTTCTTCCTTGTTCATGTGATATGTCATGCGGAATTGATCATAGCACGATGGTAAGGAGTGCAAAATGATATCTATTGCAAGCTCCTCAGGGAAGTTCACATTGAGCTTCAGCAACCGATCCACATACCTTTGCATTTTCTGCATGTGGCTCGTGATGGACTCTCCGTCCTTCATCATGGTTGTTATCATGGAGCAGATGACTTCGTACCTCTCTTGTCGTGCACTTTGATGGTATCTTTCCATCAAATCTTGGTGCATTTCATAAGGGTAGAAGTCTTCGTAAGACTTTTGGAGTTCAGCTGTCATGGTGGCTAACATGATGCAAGCCACCTTGGTTGCATCTCTTTCATGAGTATGAAAGTCAGCGATCTCCTGGGGAGTTGCAGTGGACTCGTCAATTTCCTTAAGCTCCTTGTCAAGGACATATTCTTTGTCCTCGTAGCGAGTAATCATCCTGATGTTTCTGATCCACTTATTGAAGTTGGATCCATCAAAGGTGACTTTCCCGCACAGACTCATAAGAGTAAAGGAGCCATTAGGATTCGAGCCAGAAGCATTATTTGAAGACATCTGAAAGAGAAGAACAAGTTTAGTTTAGATTTAAGAGAGTCCTTAATAAAACACCCAAATGTAATATTAAGGCTAGGATCCAATCACAATATAATATAACTTAGAAGAGGTATGCCGTAATCTAAGCTATACCATATTTGAAAGGTAGGTGAATGACGATTCACCAATTTCCACCACGAAAACCGAAATAATAAATATTTAGTTTTTATAGGTTTTAGAAATTCCTAGATTCTTTGAGATCCAATGAACTTTTCAAAGGCATGTTTCGATCTCGGGAGTGCCCTCCAGGTTTTGTGACTGGGATGCCGAGGATCACAAAACGAGGTGTGAAGTAACCATGCAAATCACTTGGTACCCTTAAAGTTTATCACTCAATCGATGTGCCGGTAAACCACACACGCTCCACCGATACTATAATAAACTTTAAGTCACCCTTTACCTACCTTGTTAAGTCCAAGTTAGTGTGCCGGTTAACCACACACGCTCCACCAACGACTCAGACAAAGTGTAAAGTGTAATTTCATGGATTAGCACCTTATTCACATTTTTCCTAAAGTAACTAAGATTGGGAATTTAATAAACATTTAGTTACTTTATATATTCATCATACTTTGAATGAGAATTTATAAGTCCTTGTCTTACCCGTTCGGCTAACGACCCTCCACCAGTCAAGCAAGCGGTGGGTGAGAATATACACCCATTAAGTCACCATTTTATAGGCAACAACCTTATACCCACCTTATAGACCGGCTTCGTGAATGAGGCGTACTAGCGGTAAGACGACTTGTTCTTATACATATATATATAATTATTAAATTATCATAATATAAGTATAAGGGTTGAATTTTAACTTTTAAAATTCTAGGGGTTGGAACTAAAGTTTTAACTTAACTTTACTTGTTCCAAAACTTGAGGGCAAGTTTTGTAACTTTCAAAACTTTTCATTTCTTGTAACTTATGAGTTTAATAGAGTCATAAAATGAAGACTCTTCATTTTTATAACTCTTGTGTTTTCTTAATGGTTTTTTAACTCAAGTGACTCTTGGTTTTCCATAACTTAAGGATAAGTTATGGACTCCATTAAAACACATTATGATCAAGAATTAAACTACCAAATAGGTTACAAATAATTCCTATGATCATCTAAAACATCATAAGAACAAGAACATGAATATGAACATAATCAAAAATTACATAAAACTTTGTAATTTTGATAACTAGTTGTTGTAAATGAATTAGCAAAACATTACACCACCAAAAACAAGTTTACATTTACTAAAACAGTTTAGGGTAATGTTTCTAATTCATTTTCCAGCAACTGAATCGAAATTCTGCACTCATTCGACCCTACTCGCCGAGTGCATGAACATGACTCGCCGAGTTGGTTGAAGATACACATGGACTCGGCGAGTCCCCCCTATGGACTCGGCGAGTCCGATCGCAGACAGCAAATTTTCGATTCTGTTTTCAACTTTTAAGCACAAATAATAACAAACAAGCCTAGGCTCTGATACCACTGATGGGTTTTGAGCATACTAACACTTCCTAAGTGTACATGCAACCCTAATAACCTTGGATCTATGTTTGTCTTGTTGTTGCTTGTGTTCCTTGAAACCTTGTGAGCCTAGCACCTCAAGTGGTGATGCCTCAAATGCTTCACACAACACCAAATACTCTTGGAAGAACTTATGAGAGAATACTCACTTCTCCAAATCGGCCAAGCCCTCTATTTCTTTGTTGCCACCGATTTTGGTGGAGATTATGCTTCTTATATAGTGTTGACACATCTAGGGTTAAACCCTAATGTGTCATGACTCTTCATTTCCATGACCCATGGGTTTGTAACTCCCATGGAGCATCCATGGAGCATCCTATGGGTGGAACCCAACTTGATGATCCATGGAGCCTTTTAGCCCACTATACAAGATATGGATGATTTACTTAATCAACCCATATATTTAATTAGTTATCTTTTGATCACTTAATTAATTCTAAATTAATTCTTGATCAAACTAATCAAATAATATTATTAATATATTAGAACTTATAATATATTAATAATCTCCAAGCGTTATTTCTCTCATTTAGTTTATCCAATTGCATGGTGCCATGCAACCCAAATGGACCATGCCGGGTCGGGTCAAGTACATACCAGAAATAGTTATGGACTTAGACACCTTATCCAACAGCAACCACACAAGAAGGTATCGTAGTGTTGTTGGATGTACCTTGGCCCAAGAGAGACCATGGAAAAAGAATACCAAACTAGAATATTGGTACAGTGTTGGGTTGAGTTTGAAAAACTAATGAATTGAGCGACCAACATCGATGAAAACTTAGTCGTATATTTCTACATGTCGGGATTATAAACCGTCATTAGAACAAGAATTATTGGTAGCCAAACGATAGCCCTGAGGAAAATCTTTCGCTTTAGCTAGTATATACACAATTTGATTTAAAAATCATTTGGCGAAACCGCTTGCAGTAGATTGTGGAGCATGTCAATGGTTACTAGGTACAACATCGTTACTCGCTAAACCCGACACATGCATAGTTGTAACATCCAATTTCAGGTTCTAATTTTTTTATCTTGAGATTTTTTTGGAAAATATGGTCCCTCGTAAGTTTGGCGTACATTTGGGTACGCTTACCATACGAGATTGCTTTGATCGCGGAGGTTTAACCACGTACATACACTAGACATACATGGTGTACACGGGGTGTACGTCTGTCTGGGTCAAACCCTGATTTTTAGGGTTTGCAACCAATTTAACACATCATTATGGTCTTTGGACACTTACCCACATCAGCCTCCGCCATTCATTATGTCCTATTGAAACCTTAGTTCATCCTTTGAGTGTTTTTTAGCAATGCAAGTGATTTTGTGGTATTTTTGTGTGTATTCAAGAAAAAGTAACTTGGAGACCAAGCAGTTGTTGGGGATGAGCTTCTAGATCCAGAGTCTTTATCAACTTTGGGAGATTTTGAAGGTATAAAGTTCTTACCTTGATGATTCATTTTTTTAGTTAGAGTTTAAGGCTTGGTTATGAGCTTTATTTGGTCACATGGACTCTCTTTGTGAGTTGGGAAACTCCAGGAGTTAGAGGTGTTAGATCTCAGACCCTTTGTTGTTATAGATGCATAAAAATGTCATCTTGATGGTTGATATGAGTCCATACATGAATTTAGGTCCTTAATGTTGAAGGGTTTTGAGCATTCTAACACTCATATGGTATGCATGCAACCCTAGAAACCTTGGATCTATGCTTTCTCTATTATACATGCAAACTTTCTTTTTCCAAGGTTTCATCCTAACTAGCATGTGATTGGGGTACATGTAATATAAAAAAAATAGTATGATGACATACCTTTTCTCGTGGTTGATTTCTTGGAGCTATAAGAGCCTAGAACCAATAATGTGAATGCCTCAAGTGGAATCACAAATCACCAATATAACTTGGAAGACTTTGAGGGAATATGATGCACTTCTAAAAATCGGCCCACCCTTGTTATCTCACATACTAGTGCCATTTCAAGTGCCAAAGACCACTTTATATAGTATGGTGGATTAGGGTTACATCCATGTAAACCCTAATACGCATGACCTTTCATTTCCGGATGTTCCATGGGTTAAAAGCACCATCGATTATCCATGGACTTCTATGCAAGGTTAGCCCTTCCCAAATGAACATTGGCCCATTCTATATATGTATGTATGCATATATATATATATATATATATATATATATATATATATATATATATATATATATATATATATATAAGAGTCCATATTTAATTATTTACTTTTTGATCACTAAATTAATTCTAAATTAATTTTTGATCAATACTAATTAAATAATATGATTTCATATTAATATATTATAACTTATAATAATATATTAATAAATCATAAATATACTATTCTCAAAAGATTATCCATACAAATTGTTCTGTTGAAGTGCAACCCAAATGGACCATGCCGAGTCGGGTTAAGTACACACCAAATATAGTTATGGACTTAGACACCTTATCCAACGGTCTCCCAGTTGGATAAAACTGATAACTATAGTTGCAAGTATGACTTGAGGAATCGACCTGTAATCGTAGCTCTTAAAACTCTGTTGAACTATGAAGTGCCATTTTAAATAAGTGATCATATAATTCTCTGTTCTGAAGATACCAGCCTGAAAAATACATGGAACAACGTCATACTTATTATCCAACAGTTTGTTTCCAGATTTCCGATTTGGTTGACATAGAACTAAATTGAACACATCAATTTGGTTCTGACCGGTCCTAGCACATAGGTAAAAAAAAATCATCGTGGGGCCCAAATATCGCTTCTAATCCTCCAAGGACTAAAAGGAATAGATAAACTTCGACTCATATGCTTGTACTAACTACTTTTTGAATCATACACAAATTTACGTTTTATAACATCAAGCTACTAATGCGTTTGCCTACAATCAATGTACAAGCAACTCATAGTCAACAACTCATATCTCAAGGTTTGAAGACTTATATGATATTACCGTCTCACGATCACTCGAGATAAATTCCATGAAGTGATACAAGTGAGTGTAGTTTTAATCCAACACTTAGAGCTTATGAGCACTCATGAATGTTGTAGAACCTTTTGCTATGTCTAAACAGCTTAGACATCTACAAGCCCAATTCATGACAGTCTTGACTCATACCTACTTCCAAAGTATGATTGGCTGTGGAGAGTTTGAATAAGGTAATTATTTTGGAAGTCAAAATATGCAAAGTTGAAACAATAATAAATGACTGAGACAAGATAGTAACACTTTACTCATAAACAAATAACAACTTTTATTTAATCATCAAATGTCAATTACATTTTACAAGTTTCAGAAATAGCCATCTAATCAGTAAAACTAATATCGTCCTTCAGCCCGATGCACCTCTCATGCTGCAAATGCTTAACACTAGTCAGTCCCTTCGTGAAGGGATCTGCCGGGTTCTCTTCTGACGATACCCTCTTTGCCATGAGGAGTCCTTCTTCTATCTTGTGTCTTATGAAGTGATATTTTCTGTCATTGTGTCCGGATCTGCCATGATCTCTCGGCTCCTTGGCTAAGGTAACCACAATATTGTTGCCATAGAAAATCTCCATAGGCTCCTTTATAGCTGGTACAACTCCAAGGTCTCTGATGAAGTTCTTCAGCCATATCACCTCCTTCGCCGCTTCACTTGCTACTATGTACGCTGATTTTCAAGTTGAAACAACTACTCTCTCCTACTTGGAACTTTTCCAAGTAATTGTGTAACAATTGGCAAAAATATAGACTTTTGTACGACGATATATATTAATAATAAATAATGAATAATATATTATCTAAAAATGTTACGAAAATTTGTTACAAGTTTGATAATAATGTGAGGAAATTTCATGATCTAGGAAATTGTCGAATAACGATATTATTTTAGAAGTTGAACTAGAACCGGATTCTTGTAAATGACCGACTAATAACTAATAACTGGATGTTCAAAGTATTATAAGTACACGGCTTCTAGTAACGACAAATTTTATTAATGTGACGTATAATACTATCAACGGACAAATACACGAAATTGAAATATTATATATATATATATATATATATATATATATATATATATATATATATATATATATACACACACACACACACACATATATATATGTGTCTAGAACAAATGCAAATGCCTTAGTATTTAAAAACTATGTGTATAAGTGTAATCATAAAACACATATTATATGAAAACTAGATATATAATTAAGAGCAAATTGATTACGTATGTGAGTATATATGTGGGATATGTTTAAAAATAAAAAAACCTATTATCTAGATACTTATAAAGGAATATTAAAAGGGAACCATTTCCAAATGAGAAGAGAGTGTGCAGGGAATAAAATGTCAAGTAATATGAAATGTACACAAATAAACAAATTGTAATGTTCCAACTTCTTCTCTTATCCACATATTGTTTGAATTACCAAATCCTAGCTAGATATACATGCACATGCAAGGAATAACTTAAAAAGCCTAGAGTACAATTCTAACATAAGAAATGATCATGAAGGCACATGCAAGTAACTATGACCAAACAACCATTCTAAATCTCGTTACTTCAGTTACCTCTCATATTCTAAGTTCTAGTTTCCTTGGAACCAAACTACACTTCTCAATTAACTAGTGAGACAAGAAAATCTTGATCTAATCATGAAATATCAAGAAGTAATCTTTCAAAGATATCACAATTTGATTCCTCTCTTCTTCTCACCTTATTACTCACGAGATTTCCTCCCCATATCCTCTATTTTTACCTTCTTATAACCCATACATTAAAATCAATTAGCCATTCAAGATCACTCCCAAATTCAGCCCCTCCCTCACTCATTTCCCAGCAGAAAACGAGAGCAAGAGAGGAGCTCTTGCCCTCTCGGTTTGGATAGCAAAACAGGAACATAAAAGGCTGTTATCCCTCTTCCCTTTTCTCCCTTCAAACCATCCCCATCACCACCTTTTTACTTCATGTTTGATCAGGTCCATAATCCAAAATGATGGCTTAATCACAACCCCTTTTTCCTTGTTTGTTACTTGACTGAAATCACCCAAATACACTCTTTAGTTGCTGAATTTTCGAGAACCTACACACACAAATAGTTGCTGAACTCCAGGTACCAAATAAGCTCCTAAAAACCTTCCTGTTGCTTCCATTTTTCGAGATCATAACAGTCCATTGAAAGTCATTTTCGAGTGACATAGATCCCATGACAACCTCTTCCATGATGCCTAGAAAGATGGTGTTCAACTCATGATATAACAATCCTTTGTGATAGTATTAGAACAAAGGTATACATAAAACTTTTACTTATGTTTTACATCTTAAAAATAACCCACAAGTTGTTATGAATAACTAGTTGTAATAGCTAACTTAATCTGTCATCATCTATGTTAAGTCCTCCCAAAGAATACTTCCGTCACGAGCCTTTGACAAACCGGGAACATCTCGACATCTTTGAACCCGATAACGACACGCAACTAAAGTGAGTTTTCTACGGCCCCAATTTTATGTTTTACAAGTATTGGGGGAGAATACACACTAAACAGGTTATATTTGAAAGATTTAAAGGCTTTACTAACTAAAAATACAAGTTATGTCACTAAACATACCTAAGCTCAAATTTCAGCTTTTCACAGTAAAGTTATGGTCTGTTCACCGACTGTTTTTCCCTCCTTAAACTCAATGGATTTCAAAACTGTACAATATGGAAGTATTTTATGTTAATACCTTTCTAAGGACTACTTGCACGCGTTCATACGAGTTTTCTACAATTTATAATGATTTTTACAAAACTGTCTATCATTTCAGAACATTTTCGGACCTGTCTGTAAAAATGAGTATTTTCACTCAGGTTAGGAACCACTTAAGCTTAGGATAAAAATTATGGACAAATTAGACTCATTTTCTAAACTTTGAGAGTTTACGGTGATGGGTTTTGGTCATAAGACATCCTATGTGCTCATACAAACCCTAATGCTTGGATCTAGGTTTCTCTATTGTACATGCTTTGAATCCAAGACTATAAACCCTAATTATAGCATACATATAATCATATTAACATGAGAATAAGTTTATAGTGTTACCTTGATTGTTATGTAGCAATAACAATCCCAAATCTCCTTGTATTGACTTTGGAAGGCTTAGAGTCACAAGTGTCACTCCTCTAATGGCTCACAAACACCATAAGCAAGTGGAGAAGGTATAAGGAGAGAGGTGAGAGGTTAGAATTCATATCTAGGACCTCTTGGGAAGGGATACCCGAATTCATGACCCTAGGGGTGTTTATATAGGTGTAGAGATAGGGTTTCAGTCATTATCCTTATCTAGTTGATTATCCATTAAGCAACCAATAAGATAATCCTTGAATCCTTATCATACTCGAATTCTAAGGGATTTACACCTCAAATTCGTTCACCATATATATAAGATAATCCTTACCTTATTTTGTAACTATCACATAATTACAATTCAGCCCCTCTAGTTTAATTAATTACATTTGATCACAAAACTCATTCTTAATTAATTATTGACCAATATTAATTAAACAAATATGATTTCTCCTTTAATATATTATTCTTATAACATATTAATAAATCATATTATCCTCTCTCTCTTTATTCATTTCTCCAATCAAGTTGCTTTGGTGAAGGCAACCCAAAAGGACCATGCACCATCGGGTCAAGTACATACCAAAATAGTTATGGACTTAGACACTAATCCAACATACGGATCCAGATTTCGACTTATGATGATTTTTCTATGATTTTTCTAAAAACATGGACAGAATTGCCCTTTTTGATTTATCTTGCTGTTTGGACTTTCAAATATATATATACAAAGTGTTGTGATAAATAAGAAGTACACCGATTATGATATTGTTTGGTTCACACATACTTTAATAGTTACAAAATTGTAAATTATAACAAGTACTTCTAATATGATCATGTTGAAAACCTCATAAGATATGATGATTTGGACTATATCGATTTTGGACACTCACAGCCGGGGTGCGGTATAAACTTTGTTATTCACTTACAGTCGGAGTACTGTCTAAACATATATATGGTCACTTACAGTCGACGTACTATTTACACTCGTATAGGGATACATATGACCGTTGTCCTGTTAGAACTTGGTAGTTTTACATTTTTAAGCATTACTGCCAAAAGTCTTTAAATCCAAACAATCGGGAATTATAACAAAGTCCTGGAAATAAATATACTAAGACACACTGGGATGAGGTTGTATGTAGTATGAATATTGTTTGTAGATTGTTAAAACGATTGTTAGTGTCTATCTATACAAACACTAAATATTTTGCATCTCATAAATATGTTAAAATTTACTTTTATGGTAAGTAATATAGGTACTCGTATTAGATTTCAAGTATCGGTTCTCATACGAAGCATATCGGTAACATTGTTGGACATGTTTTGCACAATTTACTTCGTTAAGCATCCCATGTCTTATAAAGATTTCATGTTATAAAACCTACGGAGTCAAAACCTGTGGAACTCACCAACAATTTTTGTTGACGTATTTTAAAAATGTGTATTCTCAGGTAACTATGGAGCCGGAGGTAGGACAACGGTTCTAAGGAAATTATAGTTCCTTTCTTTTGGGAATAATCTTGAACTGTTTTTATTTACTGATGTGTGTTTAAACTATGAATATGTAATTTCAATTCCAACACTTTAAGGTTTGTAACATATTGATTTAAATATATTAAGTGTTCGATATATGTGGTTGACTGTGATCCAATTGTATAACGTCGTAACCCCGGCGATTTCCGCCGTGGGTCGGGGTGTGACAGATTGGTATCAAAGCTAACGTCTATAGAGAACTTAGTATTTTATTTTTAAGAAATATACAACTATAGTCTAGAGCTTACTCTAGTAGGTGTAAGAAATATCCTTATCCTACAATACTTAAAAGTTAAGAATCTAATAAACTTAAACACAAGAATTTAGAATCTAATACTCAATTAGGTTTCTTAAAACATCGGTCATACCATGACTAAACCTAGATGTGCACCTAAGTTTTATTTTGGTCGGGCCTCATGGATTATCCAACCTAAGCGAACTACTTGATAAGCTAAAAACTTGGCGTTTTACAAGTAAAAGTATGATCACAAGTCAATAAAAGTCTATAAGACTTTCTTTTATTTATGTGTTTGGATATGTAAGCATATGTAAACTTTATTTGTTTATTAGTTGGTCTTTGTACCACTAATCTTAAGTCTTTACATTTTGAGAATGGTAAAGACTATTATACTCGGATGTTAATGTTTAATATAATGAAGCATATGTTATTTAGTTTAAAAATATATATATTTTTGAACTATTATATAAATCGTGAATTATGAATAATAACATTATGTGAAAACTAACAAAAACATCACAAACTTAACCTTTAGTATTAAATGAATTAGGGAATCAAAATGCCTCCAAGAAGGAACACAAGAGCAAACCCCGAAGTAACACCAACTACTGAACCAACATTAAGACGAACCCGGAGAGGTCGACCGGCCAGAGGGCCGATTGTGAGTCTAGTAACGGAAACACCAACTTCTAGCGCTCCAATTCCACCACCTCCCGAGTCCGGACTTCCTCAAACTATAGTAGAATTGGAAAAACTAGTTTCAGAACGCATTACTATTGCAATGGCAACTGTGAGGAGTTTGAATGATGGAAGACAAGTCGTGGAAGTGAATGGACTGGGAAACGGAGCTGGAAGCACTCTACACTGACATCCTGAAGAGCCTAGAAGAACTTGTTCCTACAAGGACTTCATGAGTTGCAAGCCAAGAAACTTTTATGGCAACGAAGGTGTTGTTGGTTTAACTAGTTGGTTTGAAAAAGTTGAATCTGTTTTTGACATATGCTACTGCTCTGAAGGTAGCAAAGTGCGGTTTTCTGCATGCACCTTGATGGATGGAGCCCTAACATGGTGGACTGACCATGTAAAAACCTTGGGTATCTCAGTGGCCAACTCAATGTCATGGGAGAGCATGAAAGAACTTTTAATAGAGGAATACTGCCCCCGAGAAGAAGTACAAATCCTAGAACATGAGCTTTGGAACTTAAAGATGAAAGGTTTTGAAGTCAAGGCTTACACAACAAGGTTTAATGATCTTTCACTCCTCTGTCCAGGCATGGTGAAACCAGAAGGCAAGAAAGTGGAGCGTTATATATGGGGCCTGGCTCCAAAAATAAAAGGAATGGTGCTTTCATCAAAACCTACCACATATCTCAGTGCTAAACGTCTAGCTATGCAATTGATCAAGAACGAAATCGAAAATGGAGTAATGATAAAGGAAGTTGAAACTCCAAAGGTTAGCAACAACCACCATAAACGCAAGTTCAATGGATCGAACCAGAACCAATAGAAAAAGCCTCAAAATGAAAAGGTATATGCTATGGTAGCATCCCCAGTTCCAATTCAACAAGTTCCAATCCAACAGAAGGGTTACGTTGGGAATATGCCCTTATGTAATCAATGCAACCGACACCACAAGGTAGAATGCTTCCATTGTGCCAAATGCAATAAGAAAGGTCATATGACAAACTTTTGTCGGGGAATGGCAATAGTTGATGCAGTACCAGGAAGGGGTAATAGATCGGGTTCTAGTGGAGGAGGAGCTTGTTTTGAATGTGGAGAAAAAGGGCACATCAAGCGAAATTTCCCAAAGTTGAAGAAGGGCAATGGGACTGCTCGTGGTCGGGCTTTCGTAATAGGGAACAAAGATGTCATACAAGATCCATCGGTGGTTACTGGTACGTTCCTTATCAATAACTTGTATGCTCCAATTCTGTTTGACTCCGGTGCCGATAGAAGTTTTATAACTCCATCATTTAAAGAAATATTAAATCACGAGTCTAGTAAATTAGACGTAGCATACAAAGTAGAAGTAGCAAACGGTCAGATAGAAAACACCACCGAAATCTTACGAAATTGTCTCTTAACTTTGAACAACCACACATTCTATGTCAACTTAATGCCAATGAATATTGGGAGTTTCGACATCATTATCGGCATGGATTGGTTGTCTCTGCTGTTGGATTAGTGTCTAAGCCCGTAACCATATTTGGTAAGTACTTGACCCGGTTGTACATGGTCCTTTTGGGTTGCCTTCACCAAAGCAACTTGATTGGAGAAATTAAATAGAGAGAGAGGTTATTGTGATTTATTAATATGTTATAAGAATAATATATTAAAGGAAAATCATATTTGTTTAATTAATATTGGTCAATAATTAATTAGGAATTAATTTTGTGATCAAGTGTAATTAATTAAACTAGAGGAGTTGAATTGTAATTATAAGATAGTTGCAAGATAGGGCAATATTTATCCTTGTTAAAGGATGAACGAATTTAAGGATAAGGATATCCTTAAAATCGTCCAAGGATAAGAGGATAAGGGTTTTTCAAGGCTTATCTTGTGGTTGCTTGGTGGGCAAGTAACTAGATAAGGATAAGGACTTAAACCCTAATCTAAACCCCATATAAAGACCCCTAGGCCTTGTGAATTCGTGTACATGCTCCTAAGAGGTCCCAAGGACGAATTCCAACTCCTCCCTCCTCTATCTTAAGCCTCTCCAATTGCTTGTGGTGTTTGTGAGCCATTAGAGGCACTACACTTGTGGTGCTTGCTTTCAAGACTTAGGATTTGAAGATTTAAGTTGTTATTGCAATATAACAACAAGAGGTATGTAAACCAACCTTTGTATGTTAATTTCGAAAATAGCAATGCACATTAGGGTTTTATTCTTGTGTTCATAATGTTGTGTATCTAATAGTGAAAACATAGATCCAAACTAGGGTTGCATGCACACTTAGGATTGTTTGTATAAAACCCATCAGTGGTATCAGAGCCTTTGGTTAACATGTTTTCAATTAGTTTTATTCAATTGTATGAACTTGACAAATTAGGGTTTATAGCCAATAAACCCTAGGAGGCCATAGATTTTGAGATTAGGGTTTCCTAACCCTAATTTGAGAAAATCTTGAAAGGGTTTTTGAATCCTTTCCTTTCAATCCAAGATTTTGAAATCTAGGGTTTGCAAACCCTTAGATTTCGAGATTTGCCTCCTTCCCCAAGATAAGATCCTAAATTTTAGGGATTTGGATAATCCCATATCTTGTAATTATCCTTTAATAGTTAAATATGGTAATTAAAGATCATGAATTATCCCATCCCTATTTTCGAAATTTATGGAGGGATTTAAGGGATTAGGATAATTTAAATGTTTAAATGATAACTATCTTTTAGATCTAGATAATCCCTTATGATTTGATAATACAAATTAATAGTTTAATTTAAGATAATTATTAAATCAAGAGTTTTAATAATTAAAATTTTAATTTAAGTGACATTAAATTTCGAAAATTTTAATTAAAGATTAAAACCCTAGTATTTTTGAAATGTTTAAAATACACCATATACTATTATATGATTACAAGCTTAATATATATATATATATATATATATATATATATATATATATATATATATATATATATATATATATATATATATATTAAAATGCCAGTCTTACCGTTAGTAGGCCTCATTCACGAAGCCGGTCTAAAAGGTGGGTATAAGGTTGCGGCCTATAAAATGGCGCTTAATGGGTGTACACTCACACCCACCGCTTGCTTGATCGGTGGAGGGTCGTTAGCCGAACGGGTAGGATAGGGCAACCTCATCCTCTCATTAAAAGTATAATAAGAAATACAAAGTAACTACATGTTTTCTAAAATTTCCCAATCTTAGTTACTTTAGGAAAAGTGAATTGATACAATCCCATGAAAGTTACACTTTCCACCTTGCTAGGAAGTTAGTGGAGCGTGTGGTTTACCGGCACACTAATTGGTTCTAAGCAAAGGTGGCAAAGGGTGATTCGTTGTTTATCATAGTTCGATGGAGCGTGTGTGGTTTACCGGCACATCGAATAGGTGATCGTTACAACGAAGGCACCATGTGAATTTGCATGGTAATTCACACCCAATTTGTGATCCTCGGTATCCCAGTCACAAACGAGAGGGGCATATCAAGATTTAAACATGCCATTGAAAAGCTTCAATGAATCTCATCTGAACCTAGGAATTCTCAATACATTTAGAACTTAGAGTTAGGTTTTTCATGATGGAGAATTAGTGAATCGTCATTCACTTACGTTCAAATTATTTGCATTTAGATTACGGCATCCCTTTTCTAAGATGTAAATATTGTTGTTGGATCCTAGCCCTAATTTTCTTATTGGGTGATTATTAGGGATTCATATTCTAATCTATCTTTGTCCTTTTTCTTTTAGAGATGTCGAAATCAAACAACGCTGCCGATAGTTCCTTCACATTGATGAGCCTTTGCCAAATGGTTACTTTCGATGGAACGAACTTTAGCGAATGGATAAGATACATTCGCACAATTGCTCGCTACGAAGACAAGGAGTATGTCCTCAATGAAAAGCTTGAAAAGATCAACGCTGAAATTGCTACTCCGGCTTAAATGAGTGCTTTTGAGACTCATGAGCGTGATGCAACAAAGGTTCACTGCATCATGATAGCCACAATGAACTCCGAATTCCAAAAGTCCTATGAGGACATGTACCCATACGAGATGCATCAAGACTTATTGGAGCGAAACCACCAAAACACGAGACAAGAGCGTTATGAGATCTTCACAAACATGATTTCCGCTAAGATGGGTCATGGAGAGTCTCTTACCGTGCACCTGCAAAAGATGCAAAGGTATGTCGATCGTCTTCGCAAGTTGAATGTTGACTTTGGGGAAGACTTGGCAATCGACATGGTGCTTCACTCTTTGCCTCCAAGCTATAATCAATTTAGGATGACCTACCACATGAACAAAGAAGAGGTCACCCTAAGCAAACTCCAAGGTCTCTTGAGGGTCGCTGAGAGCAACTTCAAAGACAAGTCTGTTGCACCAACTCCCAATCTAGCCGCTGCTCCTGTCTTGGCTATTGGTTAAGGGAAGGGAAAGAAGAGGAAGGCTTCGTCCAAAAAAACCAATGCAAGGTGAAAGCCCGATATGGTGCCTCTTCTAGTGGGACCAAAGTTGATCCCGCTAAGCCCTGCTCTAACCCTAAGGAGGCTGAATGTCACCACTGCCACAAGATAGGACATTGGAAGAGAAGCTTCCCAGAGTACCTGCAAGCCGTCAAGGAAGGAAAGATCAATCCATCTTTCGCAGGTATATACACAATTAAATCTAACGATTCTAATCATGCTACTTCTTGGGTTCTTGATATCGGTTGTGGTTACCACATTTGTTCTAATGTGCAGGGACTAAAAGGAAGTATGGATGTGAAGCAAGGAAGGATAAATCTAATCATGGGGAACAGAAGATCGTCGCCTGTGACCAAGATTGGAGTATATTCTTTAGTGCTTAGGAATAGTTTATGTTTAGATTTAGAAAATTGTTGCTATTCGCCAAAAATGGCTAGAAACATCATTTCATTTCATGGTTTGTTTAGACAAGGTTTTAGATTTTCTTTTAATAATGAGAATGGTTCTATTTTAGCTTATCTAAATGGTGTCTTTTACTTTGAATCTATACCATGTAATGGAATTTATGAAACTGTGATGATTGTTGATAATTTAGGAAATGATGTTTTGAATATAGATTCTTCCAATAGTTTGGATAAAGCATCCTTGTGGCATAGTCGTGTTGGACATGTCAACAAGAAACGCATAGCCCAACTCCAAAAGGATGGAGTGTTGGAGTCATTCGACCTTAGGGAAGATGACACATGCGAATCTTGTTTGCTTGGAAAAATAACTAAGTCACCCTTCGCTGGTACGTGCGAAAGTAGTGAAGGTTTATTGGACCTAATACATACCGATGTATGTGGACCGTTTATATCAACCATGAAGGATGGGAACCGCTTCTACGTGACTTTTACCGATGACTATAGTAGATATGGGTATATCTATTTAATCAAGCAAAAGTCAGAAACTTTTGAAAAGTTCAAAGAGTTTAAGAATGAAGTGGAGAATCAATTGGGCAGGAAGATCAAGATGCTTCGATCCGATCGAGGAGGAGAGTACCTAAGTCTTGAATTCCACGAATATCTCAAGGAGTGTGGAATAGTTTCACAATTGACGCTACCTAGGACACCGCAATTGAATGGTGTGGCAGAAAGGCGTAATTGAACCTTATTGGATATGGTTCGCTATATGATGAGTCGTGCTTCACTATCAATCTCTTTTTGGGGGTATGCCTTAGAGATTGCCACCCATATCCTTAACCGAGTCCCTGCTAAGAAGGTTGCCAAAACACCTCACGAGATGTGGACGGGGAAAGCTCCTTCGTTGGCACATATCAAGGTTTGGGGTTGCGAGGCTTTCGTAAGACGAGATACTCACGACAAACTCGAACCTCGAAGTGAGCGATGTATTTTTATCAGCTACCCGCAGAAATCCTTTGGATATCTCTTCTATAGATCGAAGGACAATGTTGTCTTTGTTGCGAGGAGAGGAGTTTTCCGAGAGCGAGAACTCATAGGCCAAGAGGACAGTGGGAGGCAAATCGAGCTTGAAAGAGATTCAAGAGTCGATAGATAAAGGAACCTCCACCGATGGCACTCAACCCGAGGAGGAAACTCCAGTTGAACCAATTGACAAGTCCTTACCTCTTAGACGTTCTGATAGAGTTAGAGTTCAACCCCAATTTTATGGTTTTCATATTACTACCGAAGGGGACACGTATATTAGTGATGGTACACTAGTAAATCTTGATGAACCTAATAGCTATAAGGAAGCCATGGCAGGCCCGGAGTCTGCAAAATGGAAAGAGGCGATGGATAGCGAGATCCAATCCATGTATGATAACCAAGTTTGGAATTTGGTTGATCATGTGCCCGGACGTAAGACCGTTGGGTGTAAATGGATCTTCAAGAAGAAGACCGACGTGGATGGAAAGGTACACACATATAAAGCGTGATTGGTTGCGAAGGGCTTTACTCAAACTCCCGGAGTTGACTATGATGAGACCTTCTCACCAGTTGCGAAGATAAAGTCTATTAGGGTAATGCTAGCTATTGCCTCATTTCATGATTATGAGATTTGGCAAATGGATGTCAAGACCGCTTTCCTTAATGGAAAGTTGGCTGAGGATGTTTACATGGCTCAGCCAGAAGGGTTTGTGGATCCGAAGCATCCGAATAGAGTGTGTAATCTTGAGAAGTCCATTTATGGACTTAAGCAAGCATCTCGCAGATGGAATCTCTGCTTCGATGAGAAAGTCAAAGAGTTTGGATTTGTACGAAGCGAAGATGAGTCGTGTGTATATGTCAAAGCCAGTGGGAGTATAGTAAGCTTTCTAGTTTTATATGTCGATGACATATTACTCATAGGAAATGACATCCCGACTTTCCAGGAGGTTAAGTCCTGGCTCGGGAAGTGCTTCGCTATGAAGGACCTCGGAGAAGCTTCTTACATTTTGGGAATAAGGATAGTAAGAGAAAGAAGTAAGATACTAATTGGACTTAGTCGGAACACTTACTTAGAGAAAGTACTAAAACGTTTTAGTATGGAAAACTCGAAGAAGGGAAAATTACCGATACAAAGTAATGCCAGATTGAGTAAGACTCAAAGTCCGAGTACCGAAGCTGAGATAGCTGAAATGGGCCGAGTTCCTTACGCTTCCGCAGTTGGCTCAATCATGTACGCTATGACTTGTACTCGCCCTGATGTAGCCTTTGCTTTGAGCATGGTTAGTAGATTGTTTGGATTAGTGTTTAAGTCCATAACTATTTTGGTATGTACTTGACCCGATGGTGCATGGTCATTTTTGGGTTGCCTTCACCAAAGCAACTTGATTGGAGAAATATATAGAGAGAGAGGATAATATGATTTATTAATATGTTATAAGAATAATATATTAAAGGATAAATCATATTTGTTTAATTAATATTGGTCAATAATTAATTAGGAATTGATTTTGTGATCAAGTGTAATTAATTAAACTAGAGGGGCTGATTTGTAATTATATGATAGTTACAAAATAAGGTGAGGATTATCTTATTATTAGGTTGGACGAATTTAAGGTGATAATTCCTTAGAATTCGACTATGATAAGGATTCAAGGATTATCTTATGGGTTGCTTTGTGGATAAGAAACTAGATAAGGATAATGACTGAAACCCTATCTCTACACCTATATAAAGGCCCTAAGGTTCATGAATTTGTGTATCTCTTCCCAAGAACTCCTAAGGATGAATTCTAACCTCTCTTCTCTCTCTTTATACCATCTCCATTTGCTCTTGGTGTTTGTAAGCCATTAGAGGAGTGACACTTGTGACTCTAAGCATTCCAAAGTCAAATTAAGGAGATTTGGGATTGTTATTGCTACATAACAATTGAGGTAATATCTTAAACCTAATTATATGTTAATATCGATTTCCATATGCTAGAATTAGGGTTTATAGTCTTGGATTCAAAGCATGTACAATAGAGAAACCTATATCCAAGCATTAGGGTTTGTATGAGCACATAGGATGTCTTATGACCAAAACCCATCAATGGTATCAGAGCCTAGGATGGTTTCAATTGTATTGATGCATTGTATATCTAAAAAAATTCAATTTTTGATGTTTTAGAGGCTGGACTCGCCAAGTCCATAGCTGAACTCGCCGAGTGCAGGGTGACTCGACGAGTCCAGGCTTGACTCGACGAGTCAACTCGTCAGATAGTGCGTATCTCGGTATTTCTTGCTGTTTTTGCATTAGGATAGTTTCCTTATCATGTTATATCAATATAAATCCGATTTTATGATATATATGACTATATCCTTGATCTAATTAAAGATAATTATCAATTAATAAAATATTTGTTTCCTTATATGATAATTGATTGATTATTTTGATTAAATTGATAAATTGTTCAAATATAGATAATTATGTGATTAAATGTTAATTTAGATTATTTGTTATTTGATCCTTGTTGTTATGAAAAGTTTCATATTTTACCATTTAGGTTTTATAGTTTAAATTTGAACCCAAAAGTTTTGTTGTTTTGAAATTTAAATAGTTAAAACCCTAATGTTTTGAAAAAGGTTTCAAAGCTTGCCCTCAAGTTTTGGAATTTAAATTTTGATTAAAAAGTTTAATTTTGATGTATATTTAAATTCTAACCCTAATGTTTTGAAATGTCTCAAAACTTTCCCTCAAGTTTTGGAATTTAAAAGTTGATTTAAAAGTTGATTTAAAAGTTAATTAGGAATGTTAAATTCTAAAACCCTAGAAATGTTTTGAAAAGTTCAAATACACCCTTATGGTTTTATTAATTAATTAAGGAGTATAATTAAAAGAGATTTAATAAATCCATAAAAGTTTAGGTTAACCATTTAATTGAATTAAAAGTGTAATTGTTAAAGTTAACCACATAGTATTTTAAAAGTATAAAATGCACCCTATACTATATATATATATATATATATATATATATATATATATATATATATATATATATATATATATATATATATATATATAAAACATTAAAAGTCTAACATTATATATATGTATGAGTAAAAGTCAGTCTTACCGTTAGTAGGCCTCATACACGAAGCTGGTCTATAAGGGATGTTTAAGGAAATTGCCTATAAAATGGCGATTGAATGGGTATCCACTCTTACCCACCGCACTCTTGACTAGTGGAGGGTCGTTAGCCGAACGGGTAGGATAGGATGAAACCTTCCATTATAAGTATAATGAAATACAAAGTAACTAAATGTTTTTCTAATTCCCAATCTTAATTACTTATGCAAAAGTGAATTGATGCAATTCCATGAAATTACACTTTGTGCCCTTGCGAAGACGTTAGTGGAGCGTGTGTGGTTTACCGGCACACTAAATGGTTCTAAGCAAAGGTAGCAAAGGGTGACTCAATGTTTGTCATAGTTCAGTGGAGCGTGTGTGGTTTACCGGCACATCGAATAGGTGACTGTAACATGTGAGGGCACCATGTAAGTTTGCATGGTTATTCACACCCGCTTTGTGATCCTCGGCATCCCAGTCACAAACAAGAGGGGCATATCGAGATTTAAACATGCCATTGAAAGTTCAATGAATCTCAAAGGATCTAAGAGTTTTCATAGATTTAAAACTTAAATTTCTTTTTTGTTTTTCGTGGTGGAAATTAGTGAATCATCATTCACTTACCTTCAAATATTCTTCAATTAGGGTTACGGCATCCCTCTCCCGAGTTGTAGAATATTGTGTTGGGTCCTAGCCTTAGTATTTCATTTGGGTGATTTACTAAGGACTCAATCTATCAACTAACTTGAATTCGTTTTTCTCCCGATGTCAAAGTTCGACAACTATGGTCTTCCCAAATCCCGTGGAACAAGCATTCCACATGAAGATGATATTCCACGATTCGATCGAGGAACAAGAAATCAAGCTTCACTTCCTCCTCCTCCTCCAATTATTCTCCCTAACCCACAAGATTGTAAAATTGAAATGTTCAATATCACTCAAGCCCTTTTGGCAAGTAAACATAAAGAAGGCAAGTCGGTGTGTGCACACGTCTTAGGGATGAAGTCACACATTGATAGGTTAAGAATGATGGGATCCGTTGTCGGTGAAGCGATGGCTGTTGATTGGGTTCTTCAGTCACTTCCTAACTCGTATAGTGAGTTCGTAAGAGAGTACTATATGATGAACCACGATGTGACCCTTATTGATATCACCTATATGCTTATTGTTGCTGAATCAGCAATGGTTTGGCGCAATAGAAAAGTAAAGTTGATTGGTGAATCTGCCTTCAAGACCTCTATAGATATAGACAATGGCAATGAAAGACATGCAATGATCGAAAAGTTTGATCATAAGAGAAAAGGCGATGTCTAAAGTAGTTCCATGTGTTGTTCCAAAAGAGTCAATTTGCTTTTATTGCCAAGAGAAGGAGCATTGGAGACGAAGTTGCCCTATTTACCTAAAAGATCTAAGAGATGGGAGAGTCAAAAGTATGGCTACGCTTCAGGTAAAATCCACTATCTAACTCCGTTAAGTTCTTATTCATTGATTCTTAATACATGATGTGATAAGATTGCATTTGAATGTTTTGAAGGATCGGTGAAAAGAAAGGAAGCTTGATAAGAGAGCAAAATGAATCTAAGAACAAGAGATGGATCTTGATCGCATGGACTTGAAGATTGGATTTTGAGCTTAGATAGTTATGATAGAGTTGTTAGAAATTTTCATTTTTTACATAGTTTTCAATGGATTTTGCATTGTAAGGACAAATGTTTTTCCGCTGCTTTTATAAATAAAATAAATTTTGACTTACTTATTTATTTGTTTATTTCTTTGCAATGAAATCGTTATGAAAATTGATGTTTGAATATTTCTACAATGAATGGATATGATTCTTAGTTATGTTATTTGTGGAAATGTCAAGGATTTACCAAATAGGGAGAGTTTCTCATCGCCCAAAGTTTCAATTGGATAGAAATTTAGAATCACGCAATTTGGTTGCACGATGAATGAGAAATTTCGTATTTGGAAATTAGACTAATTCATTGACAAAGTGTCAAGTGAAGGACTAGGAGATCGAGTACACAAAGTTGTGTGTTGATCAAGTTCACCATAAGAGTAACAAAGATATTCGTCATGATTTACTAAAGGCTTAGTAAATATGATTACATTTACAAAATTAAGTGTAATTCTGAATTGATTAAAGGTTTTAGATCAATAGTAGAACGAATAAGAAGAATCAAGTAGGCAGAAAGATAAAAGTTTCTCCATTTTAAGAAGAAGGGAGAGTAGCTTTTATGCTTTATAATGGGTCTTAATGATTAAGAACCAGCTCTCAATTGATCCTCTAAGTGAGTCTTAGTACAATTGTATGTTTAAGAAGAGGAATCAAGGATTGAAGAAATGGTTAAATCAAGAAGTCTATCATACTTCATTCCAATAACAAGTCTTAAAGTTAAGATTGTGAAAATGAGTGAAAAATATTAAAGGTTTATAACATTGATCATCAAATGTGGAAATTTGTGATGTCTTGAATAAGACTAAGACCGACTAGGACCAATTTATGAAGTGTTTTGATAAAAACTACACTAACTCTTGAATATTTGTTTGTCAATAAATGGTTATCGAAAAAAGAATCTTATATTTCAAGGAGTCAGTGGGAGTCTTAATGGTCTTGAAAGGTTTCAAGAACAAATCAAATAAACCTTATCGATCATCACTAGCACACGAGTTGAGGTTTACAACCTATCGTGTTAACATTATTTTGTTTCTGTGCTGTTTCCAATTGAGTTAATTATGCATCCAAGTTCTTTGAGTTCTCATTTTTGAACGCGTAAAAGGCAAGGCATCTTGATCAATGAAAGGTACATTGATAGGAAAAGGTGAGTTGCTTAACTACTTGGAAGACGTGGTGGGCAGCTGTGCTACCATAAGGCAAGAAATCAAGATTAAAAGAGTTCAGTCCATATGAGTTTGAATTTGTCGTAAACTCTGGTTTTAACAAATTCACATGGATAGGAACATATACACCATTTAAATCTAAGTGTCATAAGATTTCCTCCTTCATGAAAATGATTGTGATGAAATGCTTTCACTAAGAAAGATTTTAAGAAGATAGTGATTGTAAAGTTGCATTCTCGAATTCAATTACGGTTACAGTTTCCCTTTCCATAATTTGAATTGTGAGGTTTGGCAATTAGTCTTAATTGTTAAGACACACATATGAACTATCTAAGGCAAAGGTGTATAAGTTCAAGGAGCCTTGATAAAAGATTATCAAAGCACTAAGTATTAGAAACATGGACTTAAGAAATTCAATAGGTATTGTTTTTCTGAAAGTTAAGATGTTTATGAATACATGTTGAAGCTAGTGGGAGCATAAATGTTATGATTGTATGATTATTAAGGAAAGTATTGCAAGTTGGCAATATTAATTATAGAAAACAAGAGTCATATTTTGCAAAGTTGTAAGAGTTGAAAGGTTGTTTTGCTATAATTAAGGGAGAGAATATTATGCTTCATTATAAATCTAAAGGCTTAGGTTGTGGAATGTTAATAGATTTAGTCAAAGGTATATAGTGTGTTCTTAAAATTTCGATTATGATTACGGCATTCCTCTTCACAATTCGAATTTTGAGAACATAGCAAATAAAACATTATGCGTCGTGTCCCATACGCTTCGGGTATAGGATCGATTGCAAATGTTTTAATGTTTGACCATTCTAAAATTTTCCAAATGTCTAGCGCATTTAGAGGGAAAAGGGACTAGAATTGGTTTTGACTAAAATAATTAAACAACTATCAAAGGACGATTCGAAGTTCGACGAGAATTGGTCGCTTGTGAGTAGCTGGAAGTATAGTATTGGAAATTATGGAAATGTTTCCATATTGGATGGACAATATCGACATCATTACGAATAGAAAAGATTCTATTAAGAATAAGTTGTCATATGGAAAATATGGAAGCGTGTCCATATTGGGAAGTAAATATTGAAAATCTGTGACTAGATTAGAAACTTTTATGCAAAAGGATGTTCAAAGAAATGTACTTTGAGTGAGAGACATCATAACTAAGGAATTGTCTTCTAACAATTTCCGATAGAAGGTTTTGTAATATCATTGGCAATAGTCTTTGTGACTTTGGTGCAGTGACATTACGAAAGAATCATTGCATAAAATGTTAGAATCTAGCATATTCTATAAGTAACAAGAATTTGATATTCTTACACTTAAGAAAATGGATTTGGAGTTGTAAAATGAGAATGATTGGAAATGTGTTCAATTTGTCTATTTCACAAAAGTAAGAACCATAGGTAAACATTGTGTGCATGCTAGGAGCATGGAACAAGTGTAATAATTCAAGTAAGAAGTTGATTACCCGAAACGACAAATAATGAGTAATCGATATGGTGATAAATAAAACGTGTTTTATTTATGCTCAAAGGGTTGAGGCCATATAGGATTAGTATTATTCTTGTGTTTCACTTTGCATGTTTTGACTTCCAGAATAATTGAGTTTATTAAGAATAATCGAATTATTCGAACGGGCCACAGTCGTTCATATGTTGGAAGTAGATATGAATGAAGACTGTCGTGAATTGGTGTGTGGATTGTCTAAAAGAGTATTAGACATAAGCAAATGTTTGTTGCAACGTTCATGAGTGCTTACGAATATGATTTGAGCATTGGATTAAACCCACGCTCACTTGGATCACTCCATGAATTATATCACGAGTGATTGGCGAGACGATAACATCTTATATTCTTGAAACTGAGATGTGTGAGTTGTATCTTTCCAATCGGTTGCACATTGATAATATGTAAACGCACTAGTAACTTGGTGTTATAAAACATATTGTTGTGTGTGATTTGGTTAGTGAGTGCAAGCAAGCATTGTATCAAAGTTTATCCGTTCCTTTTATACCAAGAAGGATAAAAGCAATATCTTTTGGGCCCCTCGATGGTTTAGTGATGACAAACGTAAATGCTCGGCCGGGCTAGGGCTAATTTGATTTGTTCAATTAATCAGTCGTCATAAATCGGAAATCGAGATATAGTACAAAGAGAATGATTTGAAATCATATCTCATACGATATCTAGAATGGAGGAATATATGATCCCTTATCTAAGTACACACGTATCTGATAGGATCAGAGTTGACAGTGGCTTTGGAAAGCTATGATTGCAGATCAGGATCTGAAGTCATACGTATAATAGTTATTAGACTTATCCAAGTGGGAGACTGTTGGATTAGTGTCTAACTCCATAACTATTTTGGTATGTACTTGACCCGATGGTGCATGGTCCTTTTGGGTTGCCTTCACCAAAGCAACTTGATTGGAGAAATATATAGAGAGAGAGGATAATATGATTTATTAATATGTTATAAGAATAATATATTAAAGGAGAAATCATATTTGTTTAATTAATATTGGTCAATAATTAATTAGGAATTGATTTTGTGATCAAGTGTAATTAATTAAACTATAGGGGCTGATTTGTAATTATGTGATAGTTACAAAATAAGGTAAGGATTATCTTATTATTAGGTTGGACAAATTTAAGGTGATAATGCCTTAGAATTCGACTATGATAAGGATTCAAGGATTATCTTATGGGTTGCTTTGTGGATAAGCAACTAGATAAAGATAATGACTGAAACCCTATCTCTACACCTATATAAAGGCCCTAAGGCTCATGAATTCGTGTATCTCTTCCCAAGAAGTCCTAAGGACGAATTCTAACCTCTCTCCTCTCTCTTTATACCTTCTCCATTTGCTCTTGGTGTTTGTAAGCCATTAGAGGAGTGACACTTGTAACTCTAAGCATTCCAAAGTCAAATCAAGGAGATTTGGGATTGTTATTGCTACATAACAATCAAGGTAATATCTTAAACCTAATTATATGTTAATATCGATTTCCATATGCTAGAATTAGGGTTTATAGTCTTGGATTCCAAGCATGTACAATAGAGAAACCTAGATCCAAGCATTAGGGTTTGTATGAGCACATAGGATGTCTTATGACCAAAACCCATCATAGATATCAAGGGAGCCCTGGCAGAGTACATTGGATTGTTGTGAAGAATATCCTTAAGTACCTTCGGAGGACGAAGGAATGGTTTTTAGTCCTCGGAGGGAGTGATGACATGAAGGTGCGAGGGTACAGTGACGCCAGCTTCCAAACCGATAGGGACAACTACCGTTCGCAATCGGGCTGGGTCTTTACCCTAAATGGAGGAGCAGTGACTTGGAAGAGTTCCAAACAGGAAACAGTAGCTGATTCAATGTGCGAATCAGAGTACATAGCAGCGAGCGAAGCGTCGAAGGAGGCAATATGTCTGAAGAACTTCATTGGTGCCTTGGAGTTGTACCCGCCATAAAGGAGCCCATGGAGATTTTCTGTGATAATGAAGAAGCGGTTGCCTTGACCATGGAACCGATGGATCATGGTAGATCTCGACATATCGACAGAAAATATCATTTCATCAGACATTGTGTAGAAGAAGGACAACTCATAGTGAAGAGGATATCATCAGAAGATAACCCAGCAGATCCGCTTACGAAGGGACTGAATAGGGTTAAGCACTTGCAGCATGCTTGGAGTATTGGGCTGAAGCATGGTATTAGCATAGATTAGATAATTTTAGAAACGTATAATAGATAAATGTAATTGACATTTGATGATTAAATAAAGGAGTTTTATTTATAAGTAAAGTTACTGTCATATGTTAATTGTTTAACTATTGTTTCACTTTGCATGTTTTGACTTCCAGAATAATTGAGTTTATTAGGAATAATCGAATTATTCAAATTGTCCACAATCGTTCAAATGTTGGAAGTAGATATGAATGAATATTTTCGTGAATTGGTGCGTAGATTGTCTAAATGGTATTAGACATAGCAAAAGATTGCTGCGACGTTCATGAGTGCTTATGAACTGGATTTGAGCATTGGAACAAACCCGCGCTTGCTGGAATCACCGTATGGAATATGATATAAAAGAGGTGATCGTAAGACGATAATATCATATAGTCTTAAAACCTAGATATATATGGTTTATTATTTGCTAATTGATTGTACTTTAATAATGCGAAAACACATTGGTAACTCAATGTTATAAAACGCATTGTTGTGTATAGTTGATTATTGAATAAGTAAATGCATATAAGTCGAAGTTTATCTGTAAATTTTATCCTAAGAGGGTAGAAGAGATATCTCGGCCGCTCGATGATTTGATTTGACTTATGTGTCGGGCCCGGTCAGAACTAAATTGATGTGTTCGATTAAGTTCTATGTCAAATAAATTAGAGATCGAGAAACCTAAATGCTTACCTAATCATTCCATAGAATTGTCAGCATGATATCTAACAGAGGACTGTACGATCCCTTATCTATAGGACAGGTTACTGATAAGATAAAAGTTTGACAGCGTCTTTGAGAGCTATGATTGCTAATCGGGTTGCACGTTACATTTGTGGTTACTAGACTTATCCAAGTGAGAGACTGTTGGATTAGTGTCTAAGCCCGTAACCATATTTGGTAAGTACTTGACCCGGTTGTGCATGGTCCTTTTGGGTTGCCTTCACCAAAGCAACTTGACTGGAGAAATTAAATAGAGAGAGAGGTTATTGTGATTTATTAATATGTTATAAGAATAATATATTAAAGGAAAATCATATTTGTTTAATTAATATTGGTCAATAATTAATTAGGAATTATTTTTGTGATCAAGTGTAATTAATTAAACTAGAGGGGCTGAATTGTAATTATAAGATAGTTGCAAGATAGGGCAATATTTATCCTTGTTAAAGGATGAAAGAATTTAAGGATAAGGATATCCTTAAAATCGTCCAAGGATAAGAGGATAAGGGTTTTTCAAGGCTTATCTTGTGGTTGCTTGGTGGGCAAGTAACTGGATAAGGATAAGGACTTAAACCCTAATCTAAACCCCATATAAAGACCCCTAGGCCTTGTGAATTCATGTACATGATCCTAAGAGGTCCCAAGGACGAATTCCAACTCCTCCCTCCTCTATCTTAAGCCTCTCCAATTGCTCATGGTGTTTGTGAGCCATTAGAGGCACTACACTTGTGGTGTTTGCTTTCAAGACTTAGGATTTGAAGATTTAAGTTGTTATTGCAATATAACAACAAGAGGTATGTAAACCAACCTTTGTATGTTAATTTCAAAAATAGCAATGCACATTAGGGTTTTATTCTTGTGTTCATAATGTTGTGTATCTAATAGTGAAAACATAGATCCAAACTAGGGTTGCATGCACACTTAGGATTGTTTTTATAAAACCCATCATCTGCATCATGCTGAAATTCTTTATTTCAAAAAAGTTGTACGAGTAACTCTACCTAACAAAGAGACCATGACAATCTATGAAGATAAGTCGGGTCAAAACTTGAAGCTTATTTCTTGCACTAAGGTTCAAAAATATCTATACAAGAAGTATTATGCCTTCTTGGTGCACGTAGTAGACACGAAGAGCAAGACAAAAGAAATCAAAGACATACCTCACGTATGCAACTACCCCGACGTATTTCCTGAAGATCTGCCTGGATTGCCACCAAGTCGCAGTGTCGAGTTCCGAATTGATTTAATTCCGGGAGCAAATCCAGTAGTGAGATCTGCTTATAGATTGGCTCCTTCGGAAATGCAATAGCTTTCAAGTCAACTGCAAGAACTACTTGACAAGGGTTTTATTAGACCAAGCTTCTCACCTTGGGGAGCACCGGTCTTATTCGTCAAAATGAAAGATGGTTCTTTCAGGATGTGTATAGATTATAGGGAGTTGAACAAACTGACAGTCAAGAACTGTTATCCACTCCCTAGAATAGATGACCTGTTCGATCAACTCCAAGTATCTAGCTTCTATTCGAAGATAGATCTAAGAGCTGGATATCATCAGCTAAAAGTATTAGAAGCAGATGTTCCGAAAACTGCATTTAGAACTCGATACGGTCACTATGAGTTTCTAGTTATGCCCTTCGGGTTGACCAATTCTCCAGCTATATTCATGGATCTCATGAATCGTTTATGCAAACCATACTTAGATAAGTTCGTTATAGTGTTCATCGACAACATTCTAATCTATTCACAAACCAAAGAGGAACACGGCCAACATCTGAAATTGATCTTGGAACTATTAAGAAAGGAAAAGTTGTACGCAAAATTCTTTAAATGCGAATTTTGGATTAGAGAGGTACATTTCCTAGGACATGTGGTGAGCAACAGAGGAATACATGTGGATGCCACAAAAATCAAAGCAGTTAAGAATTGGGATGCACCAAGAATGCCAACCGAAGTGCGACAATTCTTAGGCCTTGCTGGCTACTATAGAAGATTCATAGAGAATTTTTCCAAGATAGCAATGCCACTCACTGCATTAACACAAAAAGAATTGAAGTTCGACTGGGGAGATAAGCAAGAAGTTGCATTCCAAAAGTTGAAACAGATGTTGTGTAGCGCACCAATCCTATCCTTACCTTATGGAACCGAAGATTTTGTCGTATACTGTGATGCGTCAATTCAAGGATTGGGGTGCGTTTTAATGCAGAGAGAGAAGGTTATTGCATATGCTTCACGACAACTCAAAATCCATGAAAACAACTACACAACCCACGAACTGGAATTGGGAGCAGTAGTCTTTGCCTTGAAGATTTGGAGACATTACTTATATGGAACAAAATGTATCATTTTTACCGACCATAAGAGTCTCCAACACATATTTGATCAAAAAGAACTAAATATGAGGCAAAGAAGATGGATTGAGTTATTGAATGATTACGAATGTGAGATTCGGTATCATCCTGGAAAAGCAAATGTTGTAGCTAATGCTTTAAGTCGTAAAGAGCATAAGAAACCACGACAAGTAAAAGCGCTAACAATGACCATCCATTCAAACCTTAATACCCGTATTTGTGAAGCTCAACTAGATGCTCTGAAAGAGGAGAATGTTGGAGAAGAAGCTTTATGGGGAATGGATAAATATTTTGAGCTTAAGGACGATAGAACTCGTCATTTCATGAACAGAATCTGGGTACCCAAGTTTGGTAACAATAGGAGCCTAGTCATGGACGAAGCTCAAAGATCAAGATATTCCGTACATCCTGGCTCCGACAAGATGTATTTAGATCTAAAGAAGTTATATTGGTGGCCTAATATGAAGGCTGAGATTGCCACTTATGTGGGCAAATGCTTGACTTGCTCTAAAGTCAAGGCAGAGCATCAAAAGCCGTCGGGATTGCTGTAACAACCGGAGATCTCCGAGTGGAAATGGGAGCAAATTGCAATGGACTTTATCACAAAGCTGCCTAAGACTCCTAGTGGTTATGATGCTATTTGGGTAGTGGTTGATAGATTAACTAAGTCTACCCATTTTCTACCAATCATGGAAACTGACAAAATAGAAAAGCTGACGAGAACATATCTCAGGGAAATTGTCAAGCTTCATGGAGTGCCAACCTCTATTATCTCGGATAGGGATAGTAGGTTCACATCAAGGTTCTGGCAATCACTTCACAAATCCCTGGGAACCCGCTTGGATATGAGCACAACTTACCACCCACAGACAGATGGTCAAAGTGAACGAACCATTCAGACCCTAGAAGATATGCTACGGTCTTGTGTAATTGACTTTGGAAATTCTTGGGATACTCATCTACCGTTGATTGAGTTTTCATATAATAATAGTTATCACACCAGCCTGAAAGCAGGATCATTTGAAGCTTTATATGGACGCAAATGTCGATCGCCTATATGTTGGGCAGAGGTCGGGGATACCCAACTGGCCCGAGCACACACAAATGACACGTTGCGTACTGGGCCAGAGATAATCCATGAAACGACCGAGAAGATCATTCAAATCAAGGATCGACTTAAGGCGGCACGTGACCGTCAGAAAAGCTATGCTGATATAAGGTGTAAACCTCTAGAATTCCAAGTTGGAGATCGAGTGATGCTAAAAGTCTCGCCCTGGAAGGGTATGATTCGTTTTGGCAAAAGAGGAAAGCTTAACCCAAGATACATTGGACCCTTCGAAATTCTTGACAGAATTGGTCCTGTTGCGTATCGACTAAAGTTACCCCAGGAACTGAGCAAAGTACACGATGTATTCCATGTATCCAACCTCAAAAAGTGTCTGTCCGATGACACTACAGTAATACCTCTCGATGAGATACAACTAAACACAAAACTCGACTTCGTTGAAGAACCAGTGGAAATTATGGATCGAGAAGTGAAGCGTTTAAAACAAAGTCGTATTCCTATCGTGAAAGTTCGTTGGAACTCTCAGCGAGGACCAGAATTTACTTGGGAACGCGAAGATCAAATGAAAATTAAATACCCCCACTTGTTTGGTGATATCCCGTCTACAAGTTGAATTTCGGGGCGAAATTCGTTTAATGGAGGGAGAATGTAACAATTGGCAAAAATATAGACTTTTGTACGACGATATATATTAATAATAAATAACGAATAATATATTATCTAAAAATGTTAAGAAAATTTGTTACAAGTTTGATAATAATGTGAGGAAATTTCATGATCTAGGAAATTGTCGAATAACGATATTATTTTAGAAGTTGAACTAGAACCGGATTCTTGAAAATGACCGACTAATAATTGGTTGTTCAAAGTATTATAAGTACACGGCTTCTAGTAACGACAAATTTTATTAAAGTGACATGTAATATTATCAACAGACAAATACACGAAATTGAAATATTATATATATATATATATATATACACACACACACACACACACACACACACACATATATATATATATATGTGTGTGTGTGTGTGTGTGTGTGTCTAGAACAATTGCAAATGCCTTAGTATTTAAAAACTATGTGTATAAGTGTAATCATAAAACACATATTATATGAAAACTAGATATATAATTAAGAGCAAATTGATTACGTATGTGAGTATATATGTGGGATATGTTTAAAAATAAAAACAACCTATTATCTAGATACTTATAAAGGAATATTAAAAGGGAACCATTTCCAAATGAGAAGAGAGTGTGTAGGGAATAAAATGTCAAGTAATATGAAATGTACACAAATAAACAAATTGTAATATTCCAACTTCTTCTCTTATCCACATATTGTTTGAATTACCAAATCCTAGCTAGATATACATGCACATGCAAGGAACAACTTAAAAAGCCTAGAGTACAATTCTAACATAAGAAATGATCATGAAGGCACATGCAAGTAACTATGACCAAACTACCATTCTAAATCTCGTTACTTCACTTGCCTCTCATATTCTAAGCTCTAGTTTCCTTGGAACCAAACTACACTTCTCAATTAACTAGTGAGACAAGAAAATCTTGATCTAATCATGAAATATCAAGAAGTAATCTTTCAAAGATATCACAATTTGATTCCTCTCTTCTTCTCACCTTATTACTCTTGAGATCTCCTCCCCATATCCTCTATTTTTACCTTCTTATAACCCATACATTAAAATCAATTAGCCATTCAAGATCACTCCAAAATTTAGCCCCTCCCTCACTCATTTCCCATCAGAAAACGAGAGCAAGAGAGGAGCTCTTGCCCTCTCGGTTTGGATAGCAAAACAGGAACAAAAAAGGCTGATGTCCCTCTTCCCTTTTCTCCCTTCAAACCATCCCCATCACCACCTTTTTCCCTCAAGTTTGATCAGGTCCATAAGCCAAAATGGTGGCTTAATCACAACCCCTTTTTCCTTGTTTGTTACTTGACTGAAATCACCCAAATACACTCTTTAGTTGCTGAATTTTCGAGAACCTACACACACAAATAGTTGCTGAACTCCAGGTACCAAATAAGCTCCTAAAAACCTTCCTGTTGCTGCCATTTTTCGAGATCACAACAGTCCATTGAAAGTCATTTTCGAGTGACATAGATCCCATGACAACCTCTTCCATGATGCCTAGAAAGATGGTGTTCAACTCATGATATAACAATCCTTTGTGATAGTATTAGAACAAAGGTATACATAAAACTTTTACTTATGTTTTACATCTTAAAAATAACCCAAAAGTTGTTATGAATAACTATTTGTAATATATAACTTAATATGTCATCATCTATGTTAAGTCCTCCCAAAGAATACTTTCGTCACGAGCCTTTGAGAAACCGGGAACATCTCGACATCTTTGAACCCGATAACGACACGCAACTAAAGTGAGTTTTATACGGCCCCTCTTTTATGTTTTACAAGTTTTGGGGGAGAATACACACTAAACAAGTTATAGTTGAAAGATTTAAAGGCTTTACTAACTAAAAATACAAGTTATGTCACTAAACATACCTAAGCTCAAATTTCAGCTTTTCACAGTAAAGTTATGGTCTGTTCACGGACTATTTTGCCCTCCTTAAACTCAATCGATTTCAAAACTGTAAAATATGGAAGTATTTCATGTTAATACCTTTCTAAGGACTACTTTCACGCGTTCAGACGAGTTTTCTACAATTTATAATGATTTTTACAAAACTGTCTATCATTTCAGAACATTTTCGAACCTGTCTGTAAAAATGAGTATTTTCACTCAGGTTAGGAACCACTTAAGCTTAGGATAAAAATTATGGACAAATTAGACTCATTTTCTAAACTTTTAGAGTTTACGGATCCAGATTTCGACTTATGATGATTTTTCTATGATTTTTCTAAAAACATGGATAGAATTGCCCTTTTTGATTTATCTTGCTGTTTGGACTTTCAAATATATATACAAAGTGTTGTGATAAATAAGAAGTACACCGATTATGATATTGTTTGGTTCACACATACTTTAATAGTTACAAAAGTGTAAATTATAACAAGTACTTCTAATATGATCATGTTGAAAACCTCATAAGATATGATGATTTGGACTATATCGATTTTGGACACTCACAGCCGGGGTGCTGTATAAATTTTGTTATTCACTTACAGTCGGAGTATTGTCTAAACATATATATGGTCACTTACAGTCGACGTACTGTTTACACTCGTATAGGGACACATAGGACCGTTGTCCTGTTAGAACTTGGTAATTTTACATTTTTAAGCATTACCGCCAAAAGTCTTTAAATCCAAACAATCGGGAATTATAACAAAGTCCCAGAAATAAATATACTAAGACACACTGGGATGAGGTTGTATGTAGTATGAATATTGTTTGTATATTGTTAAAACGATTGTTAGTGTCTATCTATACAAACACTAAATATTTTGCTTCTCATAAATATGTTAAAATTTACTTTTATGGTAAGTAAGTAATATAGGTACTCGTATTAGATTTCAAGTATCGGTTCTCATACGAAGCATATCGGTAACATTGTTGGACATGTTTTGCACAATTTACTTCGTTAAACATCCCATGTCTTATAAAAATTTCATGTTATAAAACCTACGGAGTCAAAACCTGTGGAACTCACCAACAATTTTTGTTGACGTATTTTAAAAATGTGTATTCTCAGGTAACTAAGGAGCCGGAGGTAGGACATCGGTTCTAAGGAAATTATAGTTCCTTTCTTTTGGGAATAATCTTGAACTGTTTTTATCTACTGATGTGTGTTTAAACTATGAATATGTAATTTCAATTCCAACACTTTAAGGTTTGTAACATATTGATTTAATTATATTAAGTGTTCGATATATGTGGTTGACTGTGATCCAATTGTATAACGTCGCAACCCCGGCGATTTCCGCCGCGGGTCGGGGTGTGACAAATTGCTTCTCCATTTAGCATAAACACCAAGCCCGACTGAGAGCAGAAATTATCCCTATCAGTCTGAAACCTGGCATCACTATACCCTACTACTCTCAAGTCATCACTCCCACCAAGGGTAAGGACCCAGTCCTTAGTCCTTCGCAGGTACTTGAGAATTTTCTTCACCGCATTCCTGTGAGCCTTGCCATAATTCACCTAATATCTGCTGACCATGCTCAAAGCAAAGGCCATATTAGGGCAGGTACAAGTCATAGCATACATGATCGAGCCAACAGTGGAAGCATATGGTAATCGACTCATCTCAGCCATCTCAGCCTCTGTACTCGGAATTTGAGCCTTACTCGGTTTGGTATTGCTTTGGATGCCGATTTATCACCTTTCTTGGGATTATGCATGTTGAACCTTTTCAACATCTTGTCTAACTAGGTACTATGACTAAGTCTAATTAGTCTTTTACTCATATCGCTCAATATCCTTATGTAACGCCTGTAGATCAGGGCTAGTCAATTTAGACACGATAAGCATCAAAAATGACTTTTTTATGAAAGATTATTTAGAATGAGTAAGCTTAACTAAGTTATAGTATATGTTACAAGGATTCCTTACATATAAAGAACGCCGAAATCCGAGTTATAACGAAGAAGTTATGACCTGTCGAAGTTTCGCGACAGAACCGACACGACACAGTGCGATGTAAAAAGTGAATTTATTTTAGAACGATATTTAGCCTTAGCAATCTAAACGAATGTCGTAGAATACGTTAAACCATGAGCGTGCATAAAAAGAATGTCCAAATCTGACTTCGTATGAGGAAGTTATGATTTCTCTAAGTTTCGACTTAGTGGTATGCAGCCCGAATACTCGATTTGAGATCGAGCGGTTTTTAGCCGAAACAATCTAAACGAGAATTAAAGATCTCGTTAATAGTAGTGAAACGATAAAAAGATAGGTGAAAACGGACGTCGAATGAAGAAGTTATGAATTTATAACGAAGTTTTCCTGTCCCGGCCTACTAAAAAAAATATATAAGTAATATATTTATAATATATCAAAAATAAATTCAAAATTAGCCAAACGAGTCTAAATGAGAGTTGTAGATCATAATCTCACCTACGTGTCGATATAAAGAACATCGCAAACGGAGTTCGTATGCGAAAGTTATGAATTTCTGAAGTTCGGGGCGCGAAACCCCAAAACTGTCAGATACCACGATGTGGCAAGCAGTGCCACGACGTGGCAAGTCTTCTGAAACCTCCTGGAGTCCCCCAGATGCAACTTGTGATGACACATGTAGTGACAACCAAGCCCACGATGTGGAAAAAGGTGCCATGACGTGGCAAGGGCAAAATTTTCCCTATAAATAGATTTGAAGGGCCACCCGTTTAGGGTTGCTATTTTCTCTCCTCTCTCTCCCGTTTTACCTCGATTTATGTGCAAGAAATATCCTGAAGCCTCAGTATCAACCCCGAGAGCCGAAGCAAGTCCCGAAGCCCGAAGATCCCGAGAAGTGAAATTCCCGAGCCTAAGCTCTACCCGCAAGAAGCTTGGTTTTTGCGAAGATCTTCCAAATCTACTGAAGAATACTACTTTTACAAGCCGTAGTGTTATTCAAGCATCGTATAATCAAGTGAGTGTGTGGTTACTTTCTTCTAACACATAAATATAAGGTATTAGCTATGAAATATGTGCTATGTGTTATGTATTATTTGTCTATTTGAGATGGGCTTGGAATTGATGTTTTTATACGGGTGTTAAATGATTCAAACTATATATGTATTTTATATCTACAAAATATGTTGGGTAGAACATGGGTAGATGAAATAGTGGCAACTATGAGACGTAGTGCCTATTGTATAAACCTTGGTGACTATGAAGTTAGTGCCTATTGTATAAACCTTGGTGACTATGGAGTTAGCGCCTACCGTATAAACCTTGGTGACTATGGAGTTAGCGCCTATTGTATAAACCTTGGTGACTATGGAGTTAGCGCCTCTTATATAAACCTTGGTGACTATGGAGTTAGCGCCTATCGTATAAACCTTGGTGACCATGGAGTTAGCGCCTGTTAAAGTAAACCTTGGCGACTATGGAGTTAGCGCATGTTGAGTGAACCTTGGTGACTATAGAGTTAGCGCCTGATAGCTATCGATTTAGTACCTGATAGATAAACTTTGGCAGCAATGGACTACGTGCCGATTCCTTAGGTAAATCCTTAGGGACGAATGGATAAAGGATAGTTGATTCTTAGGGTAAAACCTTAAGAAATAAAGAGGATAATGGGGATGGGTATTTGGGTTGATTGTTTGATAATTGAATATAATAAATGTATTATTGTGGGTTGAAAACCCTATATGCTCACCAGGCTCCCAAGCCTGACTCACTCAGTTTTCTTTGCATTACAAGTAATAGCACAATGGTATAAGTTGGCGGACTTGATGAGATATTTTGGATTATAGATCAGTAGTTATAAATAACTGTTGTAAGGTCTATTTTATATTGTTTATGCTTTTGGTCTGTATTGGAACATGACATCCCGAGTGTTATTATTTAATGAAAATACATTCTCTTTGAGAAATGTTTTGATCAATTTTTTCATATTTTGTTTTGTGTACAAATTCTGCAACTCTTTTAATCAAAGGATTACTCTGATTTTATAAAACAAAGCATAAACAAATTGGTCTTTTTCTGGCCGTGAAATTGGGGATGTCACACCTTATCCATAGGATATAGGCAGCTTCTCCAAGGTCCTTCATAGCGAAACACTTCCCAAGCCAAGACTTAATCTCCTGTAAAGTTGGGATGTCATTTACTATAAGTAGTATGTCATCCACATACAGTACCAAAAAGCTAACTATACTCCCACTAGCTCTGACATATACACAAGACTCATCCTCGCTTCTCGAAAAACCAAATTCTTTGACCTTCTCATCAAAACAAATATTCAAGTTACGAGATGCTTGTTTCAATCCATAAATGGATTTTTCAAGCTTACACACTTTATCAAGGAACTTTTCATTGATAAAACCCTCTGGCGGATTCATGTAAACATCCTTAGCCAACTTTCCATTAAGGAAAGCGTTTTTGACATCTATTTGCCATATTTTATAATCATGAAATGCAATAATGGGTAACATAACCCTAATAGACATAATTTTCGCTACTGGTGAGAAGGTTTCATCATAGTCAACTCCCTAAGTTTGGGTGAAGCCCTTTATAAGGAGTCGCGCCTTAAAAGTGTGCACTTTCCCATCCATGTCGGTCTTCTTCTTGAAGATCCATTGCACCCGATTGTCTTACAACCCAATACATTATCAACCAAGTTCCAAACTTGATTGTTATACATGGATTGAATCTCGTTGTCCATAGCCTCTTTCCATTTAGCAGACTCAGGGCCTGCCATGGCTTCCTTATAGTTGTTAGGTTCATCCAAATTTACCAGTGTACTATCACTAATAAATGTATCACATTCCGCAGTAATATGGAAGCCATAGTGATGCTCAGGTGGATTCCTAACTCTGGTGGCACGCCTCAGAAGTACATACTCGTCAGTTGGTTCAACAGGAGTACAAACTCATCAATTGGTTCACCACTTGACTTTTGAAGCTCTTCAAGGTCAATTTGCCTCCCACTGTTTATTTGTCTTATGAATTCTCTCTCTCGCGAAAGACCCCTATCCTTGCCACAATGACTACATTTTCACAGGGTCTTTCGAAGAGGTAACCAAAGAATTTATGTGTGTAACCGATGAAAATACACCACTCACTAAGAGGTTCGAGCTTATCGTGCGTCTCGCGCCTTAGGAAAACCTCGCAACCCCAGATTCTGATGTGGTCTAATGTAGGAGCTTTCCCAGTCCACATCGTGTGAGGTGTTTTGGCATCCTTTTTAGTTGGGACTAGATTTAAGGATACAAGCAACAATCTCTAAGACAGACCCCAAAAATGAGATTGGTAACGAAGCTTGACTCATCATGGAATGAACCATGTCTAACAAGATTCGATTATGCCTCTCAGCCACACCATTCAGTTGTGGTGTCCTAGGAGGTGTGAATTGTGAAACAATTCCACATTCCTTAAGATAGTCAAGGAACTCGATACTAAAATACTCATCACCCCAATCGAATCAGAGCATCTTTATCTTCCTGCCCAATTGATTCTCCACTTCTTGTTTAAACTCTTTGAATTTCTCAAAGGTTTCTGACTTATGCTTGATTAAGTATACATAACCATATCCACTATAATCATTAGTAAAAGTCACATAGAAGCGGTTAGCATCCCTTGTGACGGTTCTGAAGGGCCCACACACACCGGCGTGTATGAGATCCAACAAACCCTCACCCCTAGCACAAGTACCAGTGAAGGGTGACTTAGTCATTTTTCCAAGTAAACAAGGTTCGCAACTATTATCTGACCTTAAGTCAAATGACTCCAACACTCCAGCCTTTTGGAGTTGGCATATGTGCTTCTTGTTGGCATGTCCGAGACGACAATGCCACAAGGATGATTTATAAAACCTAGTGGAAGAATCAATATGCAAAACATTATTTCCTAAGTTATCTACAACCGACACAGTTTCATATACACCATCACAAGGTAATGCTTTAAAATAAAAAACACTATTATGAAAAGCATTAATACCACCACATTCATTATCAAATAAAAAAGTAAATCCTTGCTTGTACAAACCATGAAAATAAATAATATTTCTCACCATTTCAGACTAGTAACAACATTTATTCAAATCTAACATTAAGCCACTACTCAACAATAAAGAATAAACTCCAATCTTGGTGACATGTGAATCTTTCCTTTTCCCCATGATTAAGTTTATCTTCTTGTGGTCCACATCATCACTTCTTTTTAGGCCCTGCAAATCAGAACATATGTGAATTCCACAACCTGTATCAAGGACCCAAGAATTAGTATGTGGTGATTTATTAGACAAGATAGTATAAATACCTGTATGGGTGGGTTTTACTTTCCCATCCTTAACATCCTATAAGTATTTGGGGTAGCTTCACTTCCAGTCCCCTTATCATGACAATAGAAGCATTCAACTTCTTTAGGGTTGGCAGAGGGGATAGCAGGACCACCTTTGGTTCCACTTGAAGAGGAACCATCAAGAGACTTTCCCTTGTGACCCTTTGAAGAGGTCTTCTTCTTCTTCCCTTTACCTTGACCGATTGCCAGAACAGGGGTGGTGGTAGGAGTAGGAGTGGTAACAACCGACTTACCTTTAAGACCACTGTCGGCGGTCTTCAAAAGTCCTTGAAGCTTGCTGAGTGTGACATCCTCCTTGTTCATATGATAGGTCATTCAGAACTGATCGTAACATTGAGTTAAGGAGTGTAGTATGATGTCAATAGCCAACTCCTCGGGGAAGTTCACACTTAACTTCAGCAAGTTGTCCACATACCTTTGCATTTTCTGCATGTGGCTCGTGATGGGTTCACCATCCTTCATTCGGATTGTTATAATGAAAGAGATGATTTCATACCTCTCTTGACGAGCACTCTAATGATATCTATCCAACAGGTCTATGTGCATCTCAAAAGGGTAAAAGTCATCATAGGAATTGATGTGTATATAAATGCATGGGTTTTAGTCCTACTTTTGAGATGAAATTTAAACACACAAAGGCATTTAACATGTCTATTAGTGATATAGTTGAATAAGTAGGGTATCAAACACAGGAACGGAAAATTAAACTAATAACTAGAATTAACTAAGCAAGTAAATTAAGTAAAAGGTTTTCTCTAGTTTTGCAAGACTAGAAACTTTGACAAACTATTAAACATGTAATTTAAATAACTAACAACTAAAACAAGTAAAAACCAACTAAATTCAGTAATCAAAAGGGTTTTTGTTTAGGTTCGATTCATTTATTCATATGGTTAATTTTATGTGAATGCAATGGATTAATTGTTATTGGTTACCGACTAAGGTGATTAGATTCACATTCGCTATTACCAATCCTTAGAAAATAAATTAATTTAAACTGTGATCAAGTGATTCAACTAATAAAATCCATAGTTTAATTATTCAGATTAAATAAGACTTGTAATTAGTTAATCAAATTAATAATTCAATTAACATCTTGTTGATGGTTTATCACACAAACTCACACATTAATTTACCCATTCTCTAGTTAATCCTAGTTTCACATTCACTATTCGTATGCATATAACAATGTTTTCACATAAATCATATGAGGTAAGCAATTAAGAGATGTTCATGCAGCTTAATTAATCAATAGTTAAAAGAAAATAGTTATGGTTAATGCATAAGTGTCTTTAACAACCTTAAATTAACCAAGTTTGTGACAACCTGTAATTTATTCCCTCACTAAAACCGTTCCCGTCAAATAAAATCGTCGTATTAAATTCGTTCCGTTAACCTTTGCGTTAAATTAATTTTCTCACGACTTTTATTTTGATTTCGTAAATGTTGGGATGTGTTATAATCATTAAAATATTTTCCATATTTGTTTGGAAAATTATTGTTTTCATCTAAATCGTGATTACGATAAATTTATCGGGTTCGACCAAAAGCACCGTCTAACGTCAGTATCGGGTAGAATTCCTCTGGGCCACAAACTCAACCCCTATATAAGGGATTGAGTGACATCATTTTGAGGCTTTTACTCTCTCTCTAAAAACTTTCTCTCTCCAAACTATCTCTCTAGAACTCGAAAGTGGTCCAAAAACCTCATTTCAAGCATCATTTGGTAAGAAATCCATCCTAAACTTGTTGTTTAACTTGAATGGTTTGAAAATTCTTGTTGGAATCACCCAAAACACATATGAACATGTGTTTACAGTTTGGGAACTCTCCCAAAACCGTGAACACCTCATATGAGGGTTTTGAAGCCTCAAAACCCCTCCATAACACTTCTATGGCTTAGATTCGGCCTAGAAACTTGCATGCATGAGCTTAGGACCCCAAAATCGTATCATATGATGTATGGAAATGAGTTTACAGCCCAAGCATGTTCTTGGACCGTAAACCCTCATTCATGGACCATAAACTCATGTTAATGAGTCAAAATTCCCTTAAACACCTTCAAAATGCTTCCATGGGAGTGTAGAACCTCATAAACCTTCATGTGATGCACCAAAACATCATCAAATGGGATAAACTTGAGTTTACAGCCCAAGAACATTCTTGGCCATAAACCCACCTCCTTGGGTCGTAAACAATCCTCAAAGGGTGTTAAGGTGCCTTTAACCCCTTGAATAGCTTGGTTTTGGACCTAGAATCACATATGATTGAATTACAACCACCAAAGCCCTTGATTCATGGACAAACATGAGTTTACGGTTGTAAAATCATGAGTTTAAGGTAGTAAGCTCCCCAAGAACATCTCCTTAGACTGTAAACTCTTTTCCCAAGGCCATTTCAAATCCCGATCACTTCCTAAGCCATGGAATCGACCCTAGAACCTTCCCGAGTGCATTGTATGGCCATTTGGCATCCAAGAACCCACCACCCATGAGTTTACGGCCGTAAACTCATGGGGATATGGTCAATGGTCTGTAAACTCCTTAAGGAGTTTACTCTTGAAGAGTAAACTCCTTATTTAGGCCCTACACACCCTCAGATGCTACCCGGATCACTCCTAACACTTGAATTGAAGTTTTTTCACGTATTGGAGTGCATATTCATGTCTAATTAGTGGTTCAAAGTCTAATTAGATACAATTGTATATCATTTCATATTACATAGGAACCTCACGCATAATCAAGCCCAGAACTGACAACTAGCATCCAAACCGACACGTTTTCCCAACTGGTGAGTTCATACCCCTACCCATTTTTAATGTTTTCACTGTTTTAAGGGGGGGGGGGGAGGGAGGAATACAAGTTAAGTACAAGGAATACTTGTACTCAAAAATTGTTTTATATATGTTGCGTTTCAGTTTACATATGCTTTTAACTCTGACAGTCGTAACAAATAACCGTTTGAACCTACAGAATACATTATCATATTATTTGTGAAAAACAGTATAAATTGTTGTATTTTATATTTTCACAAATGTTTTCCCACATTATAATAGTTAAAATCATAACAATTTGAACTTAGAATATTGTTTTGTCCTCGGTAATACTCCACAGAGATACGCGAATGGAGGATATGTTGGAATAGTGTCTAAGGCTATAACTATATTCGGTGGTGCATGGTCCTTTTGGGTTGCCTTCACCATAGCAACTTGAAGGATGATTTATTAAGAGAGAGAGTAAATATTATAAGGAATAATATTTAGCTATTTGATTAATATAAGTCATAAATTAATTGGTATTAATTTGGTGACTTAAAGAGATTAATTAAATAAGAGGGTATAAACTGTCAATTGTTTGATAGTTAGACTTTAGACTATAAATCCATTAGGATGGACTTTGGAGGGATTCTAAGAGCTTTAGGATAGCTCAAAATCGTCCATAAGGATATCTATGGAATGGATTTGGATAGCCTTAAGAGAAGATTATCCAATTAGGGTTTAGGGTGAAACCCTTAAGGAGTCTAAAGGTATAAATAGGCCCTTGGGATGTGGAATTCGTGTACAACCTTTCAGAACCTAAAGCAAGGAACCTCTGGTCGAATTCCATCCCCTCTCCTCTCTCCTAAATCATCTTGCTTGCTATTGGTGTTTGTAAGCCATTAGAGGAGTGACAATTGTGACTCTAGAAGCTCCAAGACAAGAAGATCAACAAGGAACTCAAAGGTATGATTCTAGATCTGTTTTAATGTTATTGTTTAACCTAATTAGCCATTAGAAGTCTTGGATTCAAAAGCATGTTTATTAGAAAGCCTAGATCCGAGCAATAGGGTTTTGCATGCGCACATAGGAAAGTTCTTATGGCTAAAACCCAACAGTGGTATCAGAGCCTAGATTGGTTTTCTTTAAATTGTTGCTTGAATAACTGAAACAAACCTGCAAAATTCGATTTTTTGGGTTTTGAGTCACTGACTCGTCGAGTTCCAAGGTGGACTCGTCGAGTAGGCCTGACTCGTCGAGTCCCCTTGTGCACTCGGCGAGTCCAAGCGTCAGGAATGGCCAGATTCGGGATTATTTCATAATTATCTTATGGAAACTTACCTTAATCATATTAGATCAATGTAAATCCGATTTTTTGATAAATATGACTGTTATCTTGATCTAATTAAAGATATTTATCATCTAATAAAATATTTAATTTCCTTATATGATAATAATTAATTATTTTTGGGTAATTATCTTCAAAGAAATCAAGATAAATCAAATAAAGATAATTAGAATATTAAATTGTTAATTGGAATTATTTGTTATTTGATCCTCCATGTTTTTTTAAATGTTTAAAACCTACCCTATAGTTTTGAAAATTATATTTGTGATTAAAAGCTTTAATTTAGACAACTTAAATTTCAAACCCTAGATTTTGAAAAGTTTAAAAATGCAACCCTATACCTATATGATATTATTAGAATAATATATATATGTATAACTAAATGCTAGTCTTACCGCTAGTAGGCCTCATTCACGAAGCCGATCTATAAGGTGGGTATAAGGTTGCGGCCTATAAAATGGTGCTTAATGGGTGTACACTCACACCCACCGCTTGCTTGATTGGTGGAAGGTCGTTAGCCGAACGGGTAGGATAGGGCAACCTCATCCTCTCATTAAAAGTATAATAAGAAATACGAAGTAACTAAACCTTTTTTAAAAATTTCCCAATCTTAGTTACTTTAGGAAAAGTGAATTGATGCAATCCCATGAAATTACACTTTGCACCTTGCTAAGATGTTAGTGGAGCGTGTGTGGTTTACCGGCACACTAATTGGTTCTAAGCGAAGGTGGCAAAGGGTGATTCATTGTTTATCATAGTTCGATGGAGCGTGTGTGGTTTACCGGCACACCGAATAGGTGATCGTAACAATGAAAGCACCATGTGAATTTGCATGGTAATTCACACCCGCTTTGTGATCCTCGGCATCCCAGTCACAAACAAGAGGGGCATATCGAGATTTAAACATGCCATTGAATAGTTCAATGAATCTCAACCGAACCTAGGAATTCTCAAAAACACTTAGGACTAAAAGTTTAAGTTTTGTGATGGAGAATTAGTGAATCGTCATTCACTTACCTTCAATTTATTTGCATGTTGGATTACGGCATCCCTTTTCTAGTATGTAAATGTTATTGTTGGATCCTAGCCCTAATTTTTCTTATTGGGTGATAATTAGGGATTCTTGTTCTAATCTATCTTTGTCCTTTCTATAGATGTCAAACGCAAACAACGCTGCTGCTAGTTCTTTCACGTTGATGAGCCTTTGCCAAAAGGTCACCTTCGATGGAACGAACTTTGGCGAATGGATAAGATACATTCGCACCATTGCTCGCTATGAGGATAAAGAGTATGTCCTCGACGAGAAGCTCGAGAAAATCAACCCCGAAGTTGCTACTCCTGCCGAAATCACCGCCTTTGAAACCCATGAGCGAGATGCGATGAAAGTACATTGCATCATGATCGCCACCATGAACTCCGAGTTCCAAAAGTCCTACGAGGACATGTATCCATACGAGATGCATCAAGACTTGTTGGAAAGGTACCACCAAAACGCGAGACAAGAGCGTTACGAGATTTTCACTAACATGATTTCCGCTAAGATGGGTCATGGAGAATCTCTTACCGTGCACTTGCAAAAGATGCAAAGGTATGTCGACCGCCTTCGCAAGTTAAATGTTGACTTCGGCGAAGACTTGGCGATCGACATGGTGCTTCACTCTTTGCCTCCGATGTACAATCAATTTAGGATGACCTACCACATGAACAAAGAGGAGGTCACTCTAAGTAAACTCCAAGGACTCTTGAGGGTGGCTGAGAGCAATTTCAAGGACAAGTCTGTTGCACCAACTCCCAATCCATCCGCTGCTCCTGTCTTGGCTATTGGTCAAGGGAAGGGAAAGAAGAGGAAAGCTTCTTCAAATAACTATCGAAAGGTGAAAGCCCGAGATGGTTCCTCCTCTAGTGGGACCAAATTTGATCCCTCTAAGCCCTGCTCTAACCCGAAGGAGGCAGAGTGCCACCACTGCCATAAGATAGGACATTGGAAGAGAAGCTGCCCGGATTACCTGCAAGCCATCAAGGAAGGAAAGATCAAGCCATCTTTCGCAGGTATATATGCAATCAAATCTAACGATTCTAATCATGCTATTTCTTGGGTTCTTGACACCGGTTGTGGTTATCACATTTGTTCTAATGTGCAGGGAATAAGAAGAAGTAGGGATGTGGAGCAAGGAAGGATCAATCTAATCATGGGGAATAGATGATCGTCGCCTGTGACCAAGATTGGAGTGTATTCTTTAGTGCTTAAGAATAGTTTAGTTTTAGATTTGAACAATTGTTGCTATTCGCCAGAAATGGCTAGAAACATCATTTCATTTCATGGTTTATATAGACAAGGATTTAGATTTTCTTTTAATAATGAGAATGGTTCTATTTTGGCTTATCGAAATGGTGTCTTTTACTTTGAAGCTATACCATGTAATGGAATATATGAAACTGTTATGATTGTTGATAACTTAGGAAATGATGTTTTGAATATTGATTCTTCCACTAGTATGGATAAAGCATCCTTGTGGCATTGTCGTCTTGGACATGTCAACAAGAAACGCATAGCCCAACTCCAAAAGGATGGAGTGTTGGCGTCATTCGACCTTAGGGAAGATGACACATGCGAGTCTTGTTTACTTGGAAAGATGACTAAGTCACCCTTCACGAGTACTTGTGAAAGGGGTGAGGGACTATTAGACCTAATACATACCGATGTATGTGGACCTTTTAGATCAACCACAAAGGATGGGAACCGCTTCTATGTGACCTTTACCGATGATTATAGTAGATATGGGTATATCCATTTAATCAAGCAAAAGTCAGAAACCTTTGAAAAGTTCAAAGAGTTCAAGAATGAAGTGGAGAACCAATTGGGCAGGAAAATCAAGATGCTTCGATCCGATCGAGGAGGAGAGTACCTAAGTCTTGAATTCCACGATTATCTCAAGGAGTGTGGAATAGTTTCGCAATTGACGCCTCCTAGGACACCGCAGTTGAATGGTGTGGCAGAAAGGCATAATCGAACCTTATTGGATATGGTTCGCTCTATGATGAGTCGTGCTTCACTACCTATCTTCTTTTGGGGGTATGCCTTAGAGACTGCCGCCCATATCCTTAACCGAGTCCCTACTAAGAAGGTTGCCAAAACACCTCACGAGATGTGGACGGGGAAAGCTCCCTCGTTGGCACATATCAACGTTTGGGGTTGCGAGGCTTTCGTAAGACGAGATACTCACGACAAGCTTGAACCTCGAAGTGAGCGATGTATTTTCATCGGCTACCCGCAAACTTCCTTTGGATATCTCTTCTATAGACCGAAAGATAATGTTATCTTTGTTGCGAGGAGAGGAGTTTTCCGAGAGCGAGAACTCATAAGCCAAGGAGATAGTGGGAGGCAAATCGAACTTGAAGAGATTCAAGAGACGATAGATGAAGGAACCTCTACCGCTGGCTTTCAACCCGAGGAGGAAATTCCGGTTGAACCGATTGACGAATCCTTACCTCTTAGACGTTCCGATAGAGTTAGAGTTCATCCCCAGTTTTATGGTTTTCATATTACTACTGAAGGGGACACGTATATTAGTGATAGTACACTAATAAATCTTGATGAACCTAATAGCTATAAGGAAGCCATGGCAGGCCCGGAGTCTGCGAAATGGAAAGAGGCGATGGATAGCGAGATCCAATCCATGTACGATAACCAAGTTTGGAATTTGGTTGATTACGTGCCCGAACGTAAGACCGTAGGGTGCAAATGGATCTTCAAGAAGAAGATCGACGTGGATGGGAACATACACACATAGAAAGCGCGATTGGTTGCGAAGGGCTTTACTCAAACTCCCGGAGTTGACTATGATGAGACCTTCTCACCAGTTGCGAAGATTAAATCTATTAGAGTGATGCTAGCGATTGCCGCATTTCATGATTATGAGATTTGGCAAATGGATGTCAAGACCGCTTTCCTTAACGGAAAGTTGGCTGAGGATGTTTACATGGCTCAGCCAGAGGGGTTTGTGGATCCGAAGCATCCGAATAGAGTGTGTAAGCTCGAGAAGTCCATTTATGGACTTAAGCAAGCATCTCGCAGATGGAATCTTTGCTTCGATGAGAAAGTTAAAGAGTTTGGATTTGTACGAAGCGAAGACGAATCTTGTGTATATGTCAAAGCCAGTGGGAGTATAGTAAGCTTCCTCGTTCTATATGTTGATGACATATTACTCATAGGAAACGACATCCCGACTCTGCAGGAGGTAAAGACCTGGCTCGGGAAGTGCTTCGCTATGAAGGACCTCGGAGAGGCTTCTTACATTTTGGGAATAAGGATAGTAAGAGATAGAAGTAAGAGACTAATTGGACTTAGTCAGAATACTTACTTGGAGAAGGTACTAAAACGTTTTAGTATGGAAAACTCAAAGAAGGGAGAACTACCGATACAAGGAAATGCCAAGTTGAGTAAGACTCAAAGTCCGAGTACCGAAGCTGAGATAGCAGAAATGAGCCGAGTACCATACGCTTCCGCAGTTGGCTCAATCATGTACGCTATGACTTGTACTCGCCCTGATGTAGCCTTCACTTTGAGCATGGTTAGCAGATATCAAGGGAACCCTGGAAAAGCACATTGGATTGCGGTGAAGAACATCCTTAAGTACCTTCGGAGGACGAAAGAATGGTTCTTAGTCCTTGGAGGGAGTGATGACTTGAAGGTGCGAGGGTATAGTGACGCCAGCTTTCAAACCGACAGGGACAACTACCGTTCGCAGTCGGGCTGGGTCTTTACCCTAAATGGAGGAGCAGTGACATGGAAAAGTTCCAAGCAGGAAACCGTAGCTGATTCAACGTGCGAATCATAGTACATCGCAGCGAGCGAAGCGTCGAAGGAGGCAATATGGCTGAAGAACTTCATCGGTGATCTTGGAGTTGTGCCAACCATAAAGGAGCCCATGGAGATTTTCTGTGATAACGAAGGTGCGATTGCCTTGACCAAGGAACCGAGGGATCATGGTAGATCTCGACATATCGACAGAAAATATCACTTCATTAGACATCGTGTAGAAGAAGGACAACTCGTAGTGAAGAGGATATCATCAGAAGATAACCCAGCAGATCCGCTTACGAAGGGACTGAGTAGGGTTAAGCACTTGCAACATGCTAGGAGTATTGCGCTGAAGGATGATATTAGCATAGATTAGATAGTATTAGAAACGTATAATAGATAAATGTAATTGACATTTGATGATTAAATAAAGAAGTTTTATTTATAAGTAAAGCTACTATCACATGTTAATTGTTTAACTATTGTTTCACTTTGCATGTTTTGACTTCCAGAATAATTGAGTTATTAGGAATAATCGAATTGTTCAAATGGTCCACAATCGTTCATATGTTGGGAGTAGATATGAATGAAGATTGTCATGAATTGGTGTGTAGAATGTCTAAATGGTGTTAGACATAGCAAGGGTTGCTGCAACGTTCATGAGTGCTTATGAACTGGTTTTGAGCATTGGAATAAACCCGCGCTTGCTGGAATCACCTTATGGAATACGATATAAAAGGTGATCGCAAGACGATAATATCATATGGTCTTAAAACCTAGATATATGGTTTATTATTTGTTAATTGATTGTGCATTGATAATGCGAAAACGCATCAGTAACTTGATGTTATAAAACGCATTGTTGTGTATAGTTGGTTAATGAATAAGTAAATGCATATAAGTCGAAGTTTATTTGTAAATTTTATCCTAAGAGGGTAGAAGAGATATCTTGGCCACTCGATGATTTGATTTGACTTATGTGTCGGGCCCGGTCAGAACTGAATTGATGTGTTCGATTAAGTTCTATGTCAAATAAATCGAAGATCGAGAAATCTAAATGCTAGACTAACCATTCCATAGGATTGTCAGCATGATATCTAACAGAGGACTGTACGATCCCTTATCTAAAGGACAAGATTGATTAGATCAGAGTTGACAGCGTCTTTGAGAGCTACGATTGCAAACCGTATTATACTTGTATAGTTACTAGAATTATCCAAGTGGGAGACTGTTGGAATAGTGTCTAAGGCTATAACTATATTCGGTGGTGCATGGTCCTTTTGGGTTGCCTTCACCATAGCAATTTGAAGGATGATTTATTAAGAGAGAGAGTAAATATTATAAGGAATAATATTTAGCTATTTGATTAATATAAGTCATAAATTAATTGGTATTAATTTGGTGACTTAAAGAGATTAATTAAATAAGAGGGTATAAACTGTCAATTGTTTGATAGTTAGACTTTAGACTATAAATCCATTAGGATGGACTTTGGACGGATTCTAAGAGCTTTAGGATAGCTCAAAATCGTCCATAAGGATATCTATGGAATGGATTTGGATAGCCTTAAGAGAAGATTATCCAATTAGGGTTTAGGGTGAAACCCTTAAGGAGTCTAAAGGTATAAATAGGCCCTTGGGATGTGGAATTCGTGTACAACCTTTCAGAACCTAAAGCAAGGAACCTCTGGTCGAATTCCATCCCCTCTCCTCTCTCCTAAATCATCTTGCTTGCTATTGGTGTTTGTAAGCCATTAGAGGAGTGACAATTGTGACTCTAGAAGCTCCAAGACAAGAAGATCAACAAGGAACTCAAAGGTATGATTCTAGATCTGTTTTAATGTTATTGTTTAACCTAATTAGCCATTAGAAGTCTTGGATTCAAAAGCATGTTTATTAGAAAGCCTAGATCCGAGCAATAGGGTTTTGCATGCGCACATAGGAAAGTTCTTATGGCTAAAACCCAACAGGATAGTCATTTGATCTTTCAGTATTATTACTAGTAAATTTGTTATTCTTATAAATTGGAGACACATGCTCGGTGAACACTCCATAGAGATACGCAAGTGGAGGACCGCTCCCGTAACCAAAATCTCTTAGATAGGGAGCGTGACTTGAGTGTATAGATCTATACGAGGCTGACTACCCCACACCTGGTTGCTAGCTACAGCCGAACCGAAAGGTTCAAGGGTGATGAAAGTCATAAGGATGTGGACTACATATTGCCATATCTTGTCTATTGTATCGTTATGGAACTCGCAATTTGGATAACAAAGATTTACTTTTTAGTAATAATGGGTTTAGTAACTAGTTTACTTGGTATTTATTAGTTTTATAAACGTGTTAAAACTAATACATTTTCAGTGTACATCTTTTACATTACATTTCGGGTTGGTAAACTAACATGCACTTTACAAGGATAACCAGGTTTTCAGTATACATCTTTCACATTAGGAAAATATGGGATTTTCCTGGGATAACAATTACACATAACCAGAACCGTGTAACCTAACAGTTAATCAAACATTACTTTTAAGAAAATATGGGATTTTCTTGGGTCGTAACATTTTCAGAAACCAAAAGGAAACTCGTACATTTTCACAAAACAAAACCGCTTATGAACTCACCAGCTTTATGCTGATTTTTAAAATGCTTGTATTCTCAGGTCCGCATTAGACAGGTACTCGACGATCCTTTTGTCGAAGACGGAGTGCATCGAAGACACATCTTGCTTTTATTTATATATACGTATGTATAACACTGTACAACTTTACTTTTGAACAAATGTAAATTTCATATGTAATGTAATGGTTGTTTACTTTCCTTACTATGTGCATTGGATTTGATACTCAACGTGGAGTCCGCCCCGGAAATGTTTCCGCCATCGGTTTTCAAGGTGTGACAGATTGGTATCAGAGCCCTTGTTTATAGTGAATGAAATATACCAAACCATACATGGTATAAAACTATAAACACTAAGGGGCCTAAGTGCTCTGAACTAAAAGTATACTTCAAAGTATAAGTATTTTCAAAAAGTATACAAGTATACCTAACCGTCGAAATCCGTAACTACAAGTAGAACAAAACATAAGTAAATGGGTGTTGTATGCTACGGTTAAACCTGGGCAGTTATGTAGTTGTGTCTATGATCAATATAGCCTGGCCAACTATATTCATTCGAGACACGGCCAACATGTGCTTAGGTGTGAAAGTGGTGTTCAGCATGCCTAAAACTTACCATAATACCCCAAACATCGAGTCATGGTCGTAGCGAATCATGAAATACTATGGGAGTATTTCTCGAGCCAATCCTTTGTAGAAAACCTCATCCAAGCGTTGTTCCATGATCATTCCTTTAGCGATAATTTATCTGTTTTGATAACTCTTTCCTGCTTTATCGCTTATTCGGAATATATATAACTGCCATATCTCTTGATTCAATTTGGAGGACTTATCATCCTCTCTTTCCTGATCTTATTAGATCAAGATGCCTCCAAGAAAGAGACCCAGATCAAAGACCAACAACCCTCCGCCACCACCTTCTCCTCAAATTGATCTCGTAATGCTACAGACAGCTATTATTGTTGGATAAGGTGTCTAAGTCCATAACTTATTTGGTATATACTTGACCCGATCCGGCATGGTCCATTTGGGTTGCATTTCATCCAAACTATTTATGGATAATTTTATGAGATTTATACACATATGTTTATTAATATATTTTAAGTTGTAATATATTAATATGAAGTTATTTAATTAGTCTTAGTCTTAAATTAATTATGAATTAATTTAGAGAATAAAAGGAAGACTAATTAAATTGTGGGCTATTGTTTATATGGTGTGAACTAACACTCATTAGTTAATGGGCTAGGCTTATATGGAAGTCCATGGATGATCCATGGAGCTTTCAACCCATGGATCCTTGGAAAAGGAAAGGTCATGGGTTATTAGGGTTTCACCCTAACCATGCACACTATATAAGCATGCTTATGTTGCATGAAATAGCCACTAGATGTGTGTGTTTGTGTGTGCCCAATTTTCTATGTGTGTATACACTCTCTCAAAGTTTTCCAAGAGTTTGTGGTGATTTATGATTCCATTTGAGGCATTCACACTATTGGTGCTTGGCCCTCAAACTCCTTAGGAATCAAACTCATCATCAAAAGGTAGGTAATCTCATCTAATTCTTTTATGTTTAAAAGTACCCCATGCCATGTTAGATAGGTTATGAACCTTGGAAATATTAATATTTTGCATGTATTTAGACAAACATAGATCCAAGGTTTATTAGGGTTGCATGCACACTTAGGAAGTGTTAGATTGCTCAAAACCCAACAGTGGTATCAGAGCCTAGGCTTGTTTGTTTGATACTTGATGCAAAATAGTGAAAAAGGTTGAAATTGTTGCTATCTGGCTGATGAACTCGCCGAGTACATGGGGGGACTCGCCGAGTTCATGTGTAAGTTCATCCTACTCGGCGAGTTGGTTCGTGCACTCTGCGACTAGGACCCTCAGAATGCAGAATTTCGACTTTTGCTGCTGGAAATGGACTAGAAACTTTACCCTAAACTGTTTTGATGTTTTAAAACTTATTTTAGTTGGTATAATGGTTGTTCTAATCCATTTACAATAGCATATATCAAAATTTCATGCTTTGTATGTGTTCATATAATTCTTGAAACTTTGATAATTATGTTCATGTTCTTATGAATTTAGAAGATGATAGGAATTATTTGCTGAATTGTTTAGGATTAATTCTTAATCATTTATGTGTTTTAATGGAGTCCATAATTTGTCCTCAAGTTATGGATATCGAAAGGTCACTTTTCTTTAACACACATTAAAAACACATAAGTTACATAAAATGAAGAGTCTTCATTTTATGAACCTTTAATTCATAAGTTATGAAATGAAAAGTTTTGAAGAGTTACAAAACTTGCCCTCAAGTTTTGGAATTTGGAAAAGTTTCACACACTTTAATAAACTTTAATTCCATACCCTAGAAGTTTTAAAAGTTAAAATTCTACCCTTATACTATTATAAGATTAATGGTTAATTATTATATATATGTATAAGAACAAGTCGTTTTACCGTTAGTAGACCTCATTCACGAAGTCGGTCTATAAGGTGGGTATAAGGTTGTTGCCTATAAAATGGCAACTTAATGGGTGTCCACTCTCACCCACCGCTTGCTTGATCGGTGGAGGGTCATTAGCCGAACGGGTAGGATAATGACTTTAAATTCTCATTAAAAGTATAATGAATATTATAAAGTAACTAAATGTTTTATTTAATTCCCAATCTTAGTTACTTTAGGAAAAATGTGAATTTGGTGCTAGCCCATGGAATTCACACTTTGTACCTTACCACGTCGTTGGTGGAGCGTGTGTGGTTAACCGGCACACTAACTTGGACTAGTAAGGATCACGAAGGGTGACTTAATGTTTGTCATAGATCAATGGAGTGTGTGTGGTTAACCGACACATTGATTAGGTGATAATATTAAGGGTACCAAGTGAATTGGTATGGTTATTCACACCTTGTTTTGTGATCCTCGGCATCCCAGTCACAAAATTTGAGAGGGCACACTCGAGATTGAAACATGCCATTGAAAAGCTCAATGAATCTCAAAAGATCTAGGAATTTCAAATCCAATTAAAACCTGATAAAATATTTCGTTTTTCATGGTGGAAATTGGTGAATCGTCATTCGCCTACCTTCAAATATTCTATAGCTTGGATTACGGCATCCCTCTTCCAAGTTATAAAATATTGTGTTGAGTCCTAGCCTTAATATTTCATATTGGGTGTTATATTAAGGATTTTGAATCAAGTAACTTGATTATCTCCCATTATAGATGTCTGGTTCAGATAACTGTGATCTTCCCAAATCTCTTGAAGATGGTGTCCCTCAACATCATGCTTCATTTCCTCCACCTCCTCCAATTATTCTCCCTCGCCCCCAAGTTCTTGAAAAGTTTAAAGTCACTCAATCCCTGTTGGCAAGCATAGTCTATGCGTGCTCACATCTTGGAGATAAAGTCACATATTGACAAGTCGGGAGAGTTGGGTGTCAAAGTCTCGTGAAAGTTGGATGTTCAATCACTTTCTTGGTAACATAGTGAGTCCCTTTGGGACTACTATGAGGCAGACTATGACATGACCCTTAATGATATTATCTATTTGCTTGGTGTTGTGGAATCAGCAATGATTTGGAACACCAGTAAAGCAAATTTGATTAAAAGAACAACTTCCCAAGTCTTAAATGGACATTGACAATGGTAGCATTGGATATCTAGAAAAAGATTTCTCTTCCCAATGGAAAGGGATCGGCTATAGTCAACTCGGTTGACCAAATGGTAAAGAGAAAGGCTAAGTCTGAGATAGTCTCATGTGCCATTACCAAAGGGTCCATGTGTTTTGTTGCCAAATGGAGGGACACTGATTGCGAAGCTGCCTTATTCACCTGAAAGGTCATAAGGTTGATCAAGTCAAGAGGTTTGACTCTACTTCGGGTAAAGTCCACTGTCTAACTCTATTAAGTTCCTATTTGGAGATTCTTATTACATAATGTGAATGGGTCACATGTTGATGTTTTAAGAATCAAAGAAAAGATAGGAAGCTTAAAGTAAGTATATGTTGATTCTGATTGTGAAGGTGGGTTTCGATCGCATGGTTCGGTAATCAGAATTTTGAGCTGTTGCTTAAGAGTTATAATATATTGCTTATGAATAGATAACAACAAGGTTTTCATGTGGATTGTAAGGATAAGTTTTTCCGCAAGGTTTTAAAATAAAAGAAAAAAAGGGTTTTAATTTTGTTTATTTTAAAAATATCCTTACAATGGCATATGTGGAAAATTGTTGCTTATAGGTTTCCAGTATTAGCAATATTGGAAAGTGGATTTGATTCTTTCATTTGTGGTAGTGCCTGAATTTACCAAATGAAGAAAGTTTTTCATCACCCAAGTTTCAATTGGACAGAAACTTGGAATCATACAAGTTGTATTGTATGATGAATGAGAATTTTCATCTTTGAAAATTAAGACTAATTCTTTGATCACATGTATATGTGAGTCAATTTAAGGACTAAGGAATTAGGTACACTGGGTGTGCGCTGGTCAAGTCCACCATAAAGATTGATTTGTCATGATTTACTAAAGATTAGTAAATATGATTATACTTATAAGGTTAAGTATAATTCTGTAACATTGGAAAGGTTACAATGTATGACAAAACAAATGAGAAGAATCAAATTAGGCAGAAAGATAAAAGTTTCTCAAATCTGAAAGGATGGGAGAGTACTTTAGTATCATATTTCATGATCATCTTAATGATTATGAAACCATATCACAAATTCATACTCTAAGGACGTCTTAGTGCATTGTTATGGCTAAGAAGAGAGGTCATGAGTTGTTGGATTGGTTAAAATCAAGAAGATGAGTCATACTTCGTTTCAAAACAATTCTTAAAGTCATACTCCAAGATTGTAACCTTGAGTCACATAAAATTAACACTAGTCAAATGTAAGAGTAAAATGTTTTCTACTCTTGTACATTTGAGATTGGTAAGTTGTGATGTCTTGGATGGGACAAAAGACCAACTAAGACCAATTGTGTGAAGTGTTATTCTTGATAAGAATCCGCACTATCCCTTGAATATTTGTTTAGTCAAGGAATTGTTCTTGACTGGGGAAACTTATATGTCAAGGGGACAGTGGGAGCCTTAAAGATCCTGAAAGAGTTTCAAGATTTAATCAAGAGTAAAACCTGTAATTTATCACTAGCACACGACTTAAGGTTTGCAACCTATCGTGTTGACATAATTCTTATTTCTGTACCTACTTCAAATAAGTTGAATTTGCATGTGAGTTATTAGAGTTCAACTTGGAAGCATTGGTGGGCCTTGTGCTACCAAGGTGACAAGAAACTAAGATTGAACAAGTTTAATCCATGTAAGGCTGAATTTGTCACTAACCTTATCTTGTGATTATGGTTTTGACAAATTCACATGGATAGGAACTCATACACTATAAAATCTAAGTGTCATAAGGTTTCCCTCTGATTCATGAAAATGATGGTGAGGAAACGCTTTCACTAAGTAGATTTTACGTAGATATCAATTGTGTTATTTGCATTTTCAAAAGTTGTTAGTGGAACGTGTGTGGTTAACCGGCACACTAACATGGACTTGTGAGAAATGGCAAAGGTCTAAGAAATTGTGACTATGATTACGGCATCCCTTTTCATAGTTCTGAAAATTGTTTAGACACACATGTGAGCTATCTAAGAAAGGGTGTATGAATCTAAATTTCAGAAGTCCATCAGATTTCTGGAAATATGTCAGAGCTAGTAGGAGCATAAGTGTTATGCTGATAATCATCATGTTAGTGGGAGCATGATTATTACGTTTAATGTTGCAAGTTAGCAATGTTAATTATAGAAAACAAAGTTTCAATTCGTGAAGTTGCAGGGGTTGAAAAGTTGTTTTGCTATAATTAAGGGAGAGGAAATTATACTTCATTTCAATTCTAAAGCTTAGATTGAGATTTTAATCATCTTTAGTCAAGAATATATATATATATATATATATATATATATATATATATATATATATATATATATATATATACATATATATGAATTTTATGTTGGAATGGTTCAACTTGAAGAAATTCTATATATATTGCGTTTTCAAAATTCGATTATGATTACAGCATCCCTCTTCATAGTTAAATTTTGAAAACATGACAAATAAAAAATATTGTAACAAAAGACTAGTCTAGTACCATGTCTTTATATCAAACATCATGAATCGTGTCCCATATGCTTCATATATAGGATCAATTGCATGTGCTATAATATTCATCTTTTCTAAATTTTCCAAATGCTTAAGGCATTGAGAAGGGAAAAGTCTAGAACTGGATATGACTAAAGTGATTAAGTAATTGTCAAGGACAATCTGAGGTTCGCCAAAGATTGGTTGGTCGGGGAAAGTTGGAAGTATGATGTAAGTTGTCGGAAAGGACTGTATTGACATGTTTTGAAAAGAAGTAACTCTTGTTCGGAAGTGATAGTCAAAATGGGACTATGGAAATGTCTCCATAGGTGGAAGTTGTTCAATCTATGTAAGATTAGAAAACCTTAATGCAAGAAGGATGTTCAAAGCAATATACTTTGAATATGAGACTTCCGTTCCATAGAAGTTGACCTTCTTTGGAATACTCTGTAATGACTGGTGACAAGGTTTTGGTGACGTTGTGAATAATCATTACAAGAGGAACATTGCATAAAAGTTTAAAATCTAACAAATTTTTTGGTAAATGATAGGAATCAGGGATTCTCACATTTACAATAAGTATTTGGGATTGTGAAATGAGTATCATTGGAATCATGTTCAATTGATCTACATCAAAATGTAAGGATCATAGACAAACATAGTGTGCATACTTGGAGTATGGCATAACTATTGTTTAGAAAAACAAAGTGTACATGCTAGGAGCATGGGACGACTGTTGTTTTTATTCAAGTCTTAAGTTGATTGTTATGAAACATTATACAATGAATAATGTGTAATCAATATTGTGATAAATAAAAGGTGGTTCTATTTATATTCAAAAGGGTTCTGAGACCATATTGGATTTGATTATTATTGTGTTTCACTTTGCATGTTTTGACTTCCAAAATAGCTAGGTTATTCTTTCCGGATGACTAAGTTATTTAAACACTCCACAGTCGTTCATATGTTGGAAGTAGATATGAATCAAGACTGTCATGAATCGAGTTTGTAGATGGATAAATGGGTTTAGTCATAGCAATGGTTCCTACAACATTCATGAGTGCTCATAAGTTATGAGTATTGGAATAAACCCACGCTCACTTGTATCACTTCATGGAATTTATCTCGAGTGATCGTGAGACGGTAATATCATATAAATCTTCAAACCTAGAGATATGAGTTGTTACCTATGAGTTGGTTGTGCATTGATTGCACGTAAATGCATCAGTAACTTGATGTCATAAAACGTGCCTTTGTGTACAATTCAACAAGTAGTAGAACAAGCATATGAGTCGAAGTTTATCTGTTCCTTCTAGAAATAGAAGCGATATCTGGGCCCCTCGATGATTTTGTTGTGACCTATGTACCGGCCGGTCAGAACTAAATCGTAAATCGGGAAAACAAACTGTTGGACAATAAGTACGACATTGTTCCATGTAAATGTCCGGCTGATATCATGAGAATAGATGATTATATGATCACTTATCTAAAATGGCGCTTCATAGTTCAACAGAGTTTTTGAGAGCTATGTTGCTGGTTGGTTCCTGAAGTAACATACGCAAATACAGTTATTAGACTTATCCAAGTGAGAGTCTGTTAGATAAGGTGTCTAAGTCCATAACTTATTTGGTATATACTTGACCCGACCCGGCATGGTCCATTTGGGTTGCATTTCATCCAAACTATTTATGGATAATTTTATGAGAGTTATACACATATGTTTATTAATATATTGTAAGTTATAATATATTAATATGATGTTATTTAATTTGTGTTAGTCTTAAATTAATTGTGAATTAATTTAGAGATTAAAAGGAAGACTAATTAAATTGTGGGCTATTGTTTATATGGTGTGGGCTAACACTCATTAGTTAATGGGCTAGGCTTATATGGAAGTCCATGGATGATCCATGGAGCTTTTAACCCATGTATCCTTGGAAAAGGAAAGGTCATGGGTTATTAGGGTTTCACCTTAACCATGCACACTATATAAGCATGCTTATGTTGCATGAAATAGCCACTAGATGTGTGTGTTTGTGTGTGGCCGATTTTCTATGTGTGTATACACTCTCTCAAAGTTTTCCAAGAGTTTGTGGTGATTTGTGATTCCATTTGAGGCATTCACACTATTGGTGCTTGGCCCTCAAACTCCTTAGGAATTAAACTCATCATCAAAAGGTATGTAATCTCATCTAATTCTTTTATGTTTAAAAGTACCCCATGCCATGTTAGATAGGTTATGAACCTTGGAAAAATTATTATTTTGCATGTATTTAGACAAACATAGATCCAAGGTTTATTAGGGTTGCATGCACTCTTAGGAAGTGTTAGATTGCTCAAAACCCAACAATTACTACCGCAGTGACAGCCGCCATGTCAAAAATGAACCTTGGTAGTTCAGGAGGTGGTTTCCAGCCCCAAAACTTAGAAGATAGTCAAGGACACCGAAAAGGGGGTTCTTATAAAGATTTAATGAGCGCAAAACCCACTTCCTTTGATGGCATTGGAGGTGTCATTTCCCTCACTCGATGGTTCGAGAAAATCGAATCCATCTTCGAAATATGTGCTTGTTCGGAGTCTGATAAAGTAAAGTTCGCAGCCTGTACCTTTATTGATAAAGCCCTGACTTGGTGGAACGGCCAAGTGAAATCCCTGACCCTACCTGTAGCCAATGCTATGGGTTAGGAAGCCATGAAAGAACTTCTTTTCGCGGAATACTGCCCTCAGGGCGAAATTCAGAAGTTGGAACACGAGCTCTGGATCCTGAAGATGAAGAGTTCCGATATTGCAGCATACACCTCGAGGCTTGATGACTTGGCACTACTCTGTCCGGGAGTGGATACCCCGGAGAGTAAAAAGATAGAGAGATTTACTTGGGGGCTGACCCAACCGACCAAAGGAAACGTTTTATCTGCAAGGCCGGATATATATGATAGTGCCAAAAGTTTAGCCCAGACCCTAATTGACCACAGTGATGATGTTGAGGAAACCACCACCACCCCCGAACCGACCAAGACTAGTGGTGAAAAGAGAAAGTTCTGGAAGAATAAGAAAGGCCAAACTTCCTAAGGATCCTCAAAGAAACAGCAGAGTGTAGCAGTCCATGCTGCTACTACCCCCGTTGTTGCTGCTTCTGTTGTTGGATCTACAGCTCAGACCCCTACCATTAGATATGTTGGTAACCTTCCTTTGTGTGAAAAGTGCAAATACCACCATAACCCTGGCCCCTACCATGAACTGTCGTGCACCAACTGCGGTAAAAAGGGGCACACAGTCCGATTCTGCAAGGCAACAGCCCAATCAGCCAATCAATCTTCTGAAGCAGGTGTTGGTCAAGCCTGCTACAATTGTGGAGAAGTTGGGCATTTTAAGAGAAATTGCCCCAAAAAGGTGATAGCTTATAATACCGGGAGAGTCCTAGCCATGGGATGGGAGGAGGAAGTCGTCGATCCCACTGTTGTTTCGGGTACGTTCCTTCTCGACAACTCTTACGCTAGTATTCTTTTCGATTCGGGTGTTGAAAGAAGCTTTGTTAGTCATTCATTCAAACATAATCTAAAACCTAATCCCCAACCATTAACCGAAACGTTTACCATCGAGATGGCTAACGGTGAGAAAGAAGACACTAGCGACATATTCATAGGTTATACCCTTACCCTGAATGATCATTCGTTTCCCATCGATCTTATGCCAGTCTCCATAAAGAGCTTTGATGTTATCATTGGCATGGATTGGTTGAGTCCCAATAATGCTGATATCCTTTGCTACGAAAAAGCCATCCGTCTCAATCTTCCTTCGGGTCAAACTCTCATAATCTATGGAGATAAACTCAGCTGCAACCTTCGCATCATTTCCTGCATCAAAGCTCAGAAACTCTTGCGAAAGGAATGCCAAGTATTCCTAGCCCATGTAATCAATGAGAAACAGGAAATTAAAGACCTCGCGAGCATCCCTGAAGTCTGTAACTTTCCTGATGTCTTTCTAGAAGAGCTTCCAGGAATTCCTCTCGAACGTCAGGTCGAATTTCGCATTGACCTAATTCCTGGAGCTACCCCCATAGCCAATTCTCCATATCGCCTAGCTCTAGCAGAAATGTAGGAGTTATCCAGCCAACTCATCGAGTTACTCAACAAAGAGTTCATCAGACCGAGTTCTTCACCCTGGGGAGCTCTGGTATTGTTTGTAAAGAAGAAAGATGGATCCTTCCGGATGTGTATCGACTACCATGAGCTGAACAAGTTGATCGTCAAGAACCGATATCCTATTCCACGAATAGATGACCTCTTCGATCAACTTCAGGGAGCCAGTTACTTCTCGAAGATAGACCTTCGGTCAGGGTACCATCAGTTACGATTTCAAGAGAGTGATGTTTCCAAAACAGCTTTCAGGACTCGGTTTGGACACTACGAGTTCGTAGTGATGCCCTTTGGTCTAACCAATGCACCGGAAGTGTTCATGGACCTGATGAACCGGGTGTGTCATCCTTTCTTAGACAAATTCTTCATCGTGTTCATTGGTGACATCCTTGTCTACTCCAGAAGTGAAGAAGATCACAAACAACACTTGAGATTAGTGTTAGAAACCCTTAGATCCGAGAAGCTGTACGCAAAATTTTCCAAGTGTGAATTCTGGATTCGGAAGGTGACTTTCCTTGGTCACGTGGTAAGCGAGGAGGGTATTCATGTGGATCCTTCCAAGATCAAAGCGATAGAGAATTGGTCGGCACCAAGACACCCACAGAAATCCATCAATTCTTGGGTCTCGCCGGCTATTATCGGAGATTCATCTAGAATTTCTCCAAAATTGCCAAACCCCTAACCACTCTAACACAGAAAGGTGTACCCTTTTGTTGGAGTGAAAAACAAGAATCAGCGTTCCAGACATTAAAGCAAGCCTTATGCAGCGCGCCCGTTCTGTCCCTACCCGAAGGGACAGAAGACTTCATTGTCTATTGCGATGCGTCTAATCAGGGCTTAGGATGTGTGCTTATGCAAAGAGGAAAAGTAATTGCTTATGCCTCAAGACAGCTGAAGGCACACGAGGTCAACTATACCACGCACGACTTGGAGTTAGGAGCTGTAGTCTTTGCACTGAAGATTTGGAAACATTATCTCTACGGAACCATGTGTACGATCTTCACTGACCATAAAATCCTGCAGCACATCCTTAATCAGAAAGACCTAAACATGAGGCAATGGTGATGCGTAGAGTTACTCAGCGATTATGAGTGTGAAATTCGCTACCATCCCGGCAAGGCCAATGTGGTAGCAGACGCCCTTAGCCGAAAGGAAGGTTCAAGCTGTCAAGTGAGGACACTGACAATGACTATCCATTCCCATTTATCCATGCAAATTCGAGACGCTCAGTTAGAAGCCCTCAAACCAGAGAACATGTCAAGGGAAGCTTTGAGGGGAATGGATAAGAAACTTGAGATCAAAGGTGATTGATTCTACTGTTTCATGGACCGAATTTGGACCCCCAAAGTCTGGAGGATTTAGGGAAGTTGTCATGGAGGAAGCACACAAGATCAGATACACTGTTCACCTGGGTTCGGACAAGATGTACCTAGATCTCAAGAAACAATACTGGTGGCCCAACATGAAAGCCGAGATCGCTACATTTGTGGGCAAGTGTCTAACTTGCGCTAAAGTGAAAGTCGAGTACCAGAAACCCTCAGGTCTGCTCCAGCAACCCGAGATACCCGAGTGGAAATGGGAGATGATTATCATGGATTTCATCACCAAGTTACCCAAGTGTCCGAGTGGGTACGATACCATTTGGGTAATTGTCAATCGTTTGACAAAATCCGCTCACTTCATCCCGATTAAAGAATCGTTCAAAATGGAAAGACTCGTGCGGATCTACATCCAGGAAGTAGTTCGACTACACGGTGTACCTGCATCCCTTATCTCTGATCGAGATAGCAGGTTTACCTCCAGATTTTGACAGTCTCTTCAGAAGGCTCTTGGAACTAAACTAGACATGAGCACAGCTTATCACCCTCAGACCGACGGACAGAGTGAGAGAACTATCCAAACCCTGGAAGACATGCTTAGGGCATGCGTCATCGATTTTGGAAAATCGTGGGACACACATCTCCCTTTGATAGAGTTCTCGTACAACAACAGTTACCACACCAGTATCAAGGCTGCTCCGTTTGAATCCCTCTACGGTCGCAAGTGCAGATCCCCTTTGTGCTGGGCTGAGGTAGGGGACACGCAGCTAGCCAAGAGTCGATTCCCCAACAATGCTCTCAATGGTCCTGAAATTATCCGCAAAACCACCGAAAAGATCATCCAAATCCAAGAACGACTGAAAGCTTCACGAGATCGCCAAAAGAGTTATGCTGATAACCGATGGAAACCTCTGGAGTTCCAGGTTGGAAACCGTGTCCTGTTGAAGGTCTCGCCCTGGAAAGGCATAGTACGCTTTGGAAAGCGTGGGACACTTAATCCGAGGTACATTGGACCCTTCGAGATCCTCGCCAAGATCGGTCATGTAGCCTATAAACTTCAATTACCTCACGAGCTTAGAAAGATTCATCCCATCTTCCACGTGTGAAACCTTAAAAAGTGTCTATCCAATGAAACCCTCGTGATTCCTCTTGACGAGATCGAGATCAACGAGAACTTAAACTTCGTGGAGGAGCCAATCGAAATCATGGATCGAGAGATCAAACGCACGAAACAAAGTCGCATCCCGATAGTGAAGGTTCGCTGAAATGCCAAGCGGGGACCGGAATTCACTTGGGAGCGTGAAGACTCGATGAAACAGAAGTATTCGCATCTCTTTCCAAATCCATGATTTGTATCTTAATTCTGAATTTCAGGACAAAATTCCCTCTAACGGGGGGATAATGTGACAACCTGTAATTTATTTCGTCACTAAAACCGTTTCCGTCAAATAAAACCGTCGTATTAAATTCGTTCCGTTAACCTTTGCATTAAATTAATTTTATCGAGACTTTTATTTTGATTTCGTAAATGTCGGGATGTGTTATAATCATTAAAATATTTTCCATATTTGTTTGGAAAATTATTATTTTCATCTAAATCGTGATTACGGCAAATTTATCTGGTTCGACCAAAAGCACCGTCTAACGGCAGTATCGGGTAGAATTCCTCCGGGCCAAAAACTCAACCCCTATATAAGGAATTGAGTGACATCATTTTGAGGCTTTTACTCTGTCTCTAAAAACTTTCTCTCTCTACACTCTCTCTCTCTCTCTCTCTCTAGAACTTGAAAGTGGTCTAAAAACCTCATTTCAAGCATCATTTGATAAGAAATCCATCCTAAACTTGTTGTTTAACTTGAATGGTTTGCAAATTCTTGTTGGAATCACCCAAAACACATATGAACATGTGTTTACAATTTGGGAACCCTCCCAAAACCGTGAACACCTCATATGAGGGTTTTGAAGCCTCAAAACCCCTCCATAACACTTCTATGGCTTAGATTCGGCCTAGAAACTTGCATGCATGAGCTTAGGACCCCAAAATCGTATCATATGATGTATGGAAATGAGTATACAGCCCAATCATGTTCTTGGACCGTAAACCCTCATTCATGGACCATAAACTCATGTTAATGAGTCAAAATTCCCTTAAACACCTTCAAAATGCTTCCATGGGAGTGTAGAACCTCATAAACCTTCATGTGATGCACCAAAACATCATCAAATGGGATAAACTTGAGTTTACAGCCCAAGAACATTCTTGGACCATAAACCCACCTCCTTGGGTCGTAAACAATCCTCAAAGGGTGTTAAGGTGCCTTTAACCCCTTGAATAGCTTGGTTTTGGACCTAGAATCACATATGATTAAATTACAACCACCAAAGCCCTTGATTCATGGACAAACATGAGTTTACGGTTGTAAAATCATGATTTTAAGGTAGTAAGCTCCCCAAGAACATCTCCTTAGACCCTAAACTCATTTCCCAAGGCCATTTCATGTCCCGATCACTTCCTAAGCCATGGAATCGACCCTAGAACCTTCCCGTGTGCATTGTATGACCATTTGGCATCCAAGAACCCACCACCCATGAGTTTACGGCCGTAAACTCATGGGGATATGTTCAATGGGCGGTAAACTCCTTAAGGAGTTTACTCTTGAAGAGTAAACTCCATATTTAGGCCCTACACACCCTTAGATGCTACCCGGATCACTCCTAACACTTGAATTGAAGTGTTTTTACGTCTTGGAGTGCATACTCATGTCTAATTAGTGGTTCAAAGTCTAATTAGATACAATTGTATATCATTTCATATTACATAGGAACCTCGCGCGTAATCAAGCCCATAACTGACAACTAGCATCCAAACCGACACATTTTCCCGACTGGTGAGTTCATACCCCTACCCATTTTCAATGTTTTCACTATTTTAAGGGGGGGGAATAAAAGCAAAGTACAAGGAATACTTGTACTCAAAACTTGTTTTATATATGTTGCGTTTCATTTTACATATGCTTTTAAATCTGACAGTCGTAACAAATAACCGTTTGAACCTACAGAATACATTATCATATTATTTGTGAAAAACAGTATAAATTGTTGTATTTTATATTTTCACAAATGTTTTCCCACATTATAACAGTTAAAAGCATAACAATTTGATCTTAGAATATTGTTTTGTCCTCGGTAACACTCCACAGAGATACGCGAGTGGAGGATAGTCATTTGATCTTTCAGTATTATTACTAGTAAATTTGTTATTCTTATAAATTGGAGACACGTCCTCGGTGAACACTCCACAGAGATACGCGAGTGGAGGACCGCCCCCGTAACCAAAATCTCTTAGATAGGGAGCGTGACTTGAGTGTATAGATCTATACGGGGCTGACTACCCCACACCTGGCTGCTAGCTACAGCCGAACCGAAAGGTTCAAGGGTGACGAAATTCGTAAGGATGTGGACTACATATTGCCATATCTAGTCTATTGTATCGTTATGGAACTCGCAATTTGGATAACAGAGATTTACTTTTTAGTAATAATGGGTTTAGTAACTAGTTTACTTGGTACTTATTAGTTTTATAAACGTGTTAAAACTAATACATTTTCAGTGTACATCTTTTAAATTACATTTCGGGTTGGTAAACTAACATGCACTTTACAAGGATAACCAGGTTTTCAGTATACATCTTTCACATTAGGAAAATATGGGATTTTCCTGGGATAACAGTTAAACATAACCAGAACCGTGTAACCTAACAGTTAATCAAACATTACTTTTAAGAAAATATGGGATTTTCTTGGGTCGTAACATTTTCAGAAACCAAAAGGAAACTCGTACATTTTCACAAAACAAAACCGCTTATGAACTCACCCGCTTTATGTTGATTTTTAAATGCTTGTATTCTCAGGTCCGCATTAGACAAGTACCCGACGATCCTTTTGTCGAAGACGGAGTGCATCGAAGACACGTCTTACTTTTGTTTATATATACATATGTATAACATTGTATAACTTTACTTTTGAACAAATGTAAATTACATATGTAATGTAATGGTTGTTTACTTTGCTTACTATGTGCATTGGATATGATACTCAACATGGAGTCCGCCCCGGAAATGTTTCCGCCTTCGGTTTTCGGGGTGTGACAAAAGTCACCAGATAACAATCAATGCAAACATAAATTAATCCATAGGAGCAACCTTATCTACCCTAATAAGAAACTAATGAAATTAGTTCATAATTACAGCAGATAAAAACCTAAAAACGAATTCAATCAAAACAAACATAGTTATATTCAAAGATCAAGTGAAAAAGTAAACTTATGTTGCTTTAATCTTCTTAAACATCAAGATATCATATTTTTCCAACTTAATTTTTTAATATCATATTTACATTTTATAACCCTTCAAAATATCAAATATGTTGAAATCTTTTTTGTACGTTTTGAATACTTAATAATCATTTTTTATAACTTAAAATTATTATAATAATTAAAAAAATAATTGTATTATCCAAATATCTATAATAATGGAACGTAAACTTCAAAAGTATTGTAATGTCAATCTCTTGACAAACATAATGTTGCATCTTCCACCCTCTTTGTGTAATGTACACATTGATTGTTTAGTTTTTGTTGTTGAATATTGTCATGTTCTAGATGGAGAATATTTTAAATATTACCAATGACATTTTGATTTTAAAAATGGCATGTACGATATTTTGATATTTAATCATATATATATATATATATATATATATATATATATATATATATATATATATATATATATATATATATATATATATATATATATATATATATATATATATGACATTTCGATATTAAAGAAAGGCATATATGATATTTTTTTTTATTTTATGAAGGATAAATATGAATTTTTTTTTCATGTTTAATAAGGATATATATGAAATTCTAACTAAAACTTAAATATTTAAATATTAGTAGGGCGTAATTTATTATTAAATGTAAAGTCTAAATTAGAAAACAACTATAAAATAATTAAAATAATGAACTTTAGTAACTGGCTGAAAGTTTCCTTAGAAAAAACTCTTGTCTCGATATAAGGGGGTATGCCAGTTTTTTCCAGGTTTACCGTTAAACCATAAACACAATATGAACAAAAATTAAAATCAAGATGAATAAACTTACAAGAAAGGCTATGAGAAGAGAAGCAACCAGAGTCGTATGTGCAGCAACATCTTTTTTTTTTTAAATGTATAAGGGATGTAATATGAAGTGCTTGAAAGAACTAGGAATTTATGAGATAGGCTAAGAGAATCGGAAAGAGAGTGTTTAGAGAGACATGAGAGAAATAAAAACATAATTTATTATTTGTATGAATATTCGATGATTTTTACAATCGTTTACAATCTTTTATATAGGCAAAGGGTAGCGTAATATTTACAATAAAAATATCGACATACAAAACTTGACATTACATAAAGTAAGAAAAGACTACACACCAAATAAAGTGATGACACATCTGTAAAAGTAGGAAATAATAATTCTATACGATAACTATAATTTCATAAATGGCCCTTGAGCTTGTTATGTCTTGTCTTTTTCACAAATGGCCCTTAAATTTGTTCAAACTTATCACTTTGTATCATTTGTTGAAAAAACATGACTTGCTAAAAATCCCGATGAGTACTGTCAATAGAAACCGATGATTCTGGTTCTGTCAACCTGTTCTTCACTGTTTATGATATCTTCTAGTCTCAATAGTGTATCTCCTTCGCCGCTGAATGGCAAGAGCATATGCAAATTTTGATGAGACCAAATTTGTTAGTAGTGTCCTTCTGCTAGGAGTTTATAATTTTCCCAACGAAAGCTTGTTGTTGGCTCAAATTATGGTTTATACTTTACTTTTCTGGGCAATTATATTTTTCTGTAATATTTATGGAGTTTACGGTCATGTTTACGGTTGAGTTTACGACCGTAAACACCTTACGGTCGTAAACCCATTTACGGCCCATGTCCACCAAGCCCATGTTCCCCTTGTATAAATATAGGTGTTAGGGTGTGAGGAACGGGTTGTTGAACTAGAAGGAGTTTACGGCCAGAGAGAAACAAGAGTTTTTATGTGTGTGTGAATCTTTTGTATCCGGATGTTCATTCATATCAATACATACAAAGATTCATATTATTCTTCTTCTCCTTCTCTTCTATTTGATCTGACATCATCCGTTTGATTGGGATTCCGCACCATCAAACGGATCTGACTGATACGCGGGCAGATTTTGGACTTACAATTGGTATCAGAGCCAAGTTGTATTAGTCAATTTTGTCAGATTTGGGGCATTATTTGATCTTATTTTCGAATTATTTTTGCGTTTTTGGATAGATATCTGAAAATTAAGGAGGGGTTTGTTCTTTGCATTTTTGATAAAAACGAGTTTTTGATCGACTTTTTGAACAAAAAAAAGGGTGAAAAACGTTGTTTTTTGAAGGGTTTTCGGCCGTAAACAGTTTGCGGCTAGGGTTTCTCGGTGGAGGCGGCTAGGGTTTCGGAGTTCACGGCCCGGAGTTTGCAGCCCGAGGTTTGCAGCTCAGAGTTTGCGGCCTCGGTTCGGAGTATACGGCTCGGTCTAGATCGTCTCGGTTCGCACATCGTCCTCGCCTCGCACCTTGCATCTCGCATGGCAGCTGTGTCTTCAGTTCGCACTTAAAAATAATCGGAACGGAATTGGGGGGGTGCCGGGATTCGAACGCAGGTCTCCTCAATAGAAGACCAACGCCTTACCAGTTGACCTACATTGCCACATGTTTCTTACCTTCCGTTTTTTCATTCAAAACCTCTCCTTTTCGCATCTAAATTTCGAAAATTGGCACTTTTAACCCCCAAAATCAATATCTTTTATTTGTAAAACCTCATTTCCAATAATAAAAAATTAAATATAAAAAAAATATATATATATAAAAAATTAGTTTTTAAATTTTGACTTTTATTTAAAATTTTAACTTTGACTTCCAAGTTTGACCTTTAACTTTAAACTTTGACTTTTTCGTTTAACTTTTAAACTTTCAAATTTAATTTCTCGGTTTGACTTTTCAGGTTTGACTTTTGAGTTTAACCTTTTAAATTTGACTTTTAAGTTTGACTTTTGAGTTTAACTTTTTAAATTTGACTTTTAAGTTTGACTTTTCAAGTTTGACTTTTGAGTTTAACTTTTTAAATTTGACTTTTAAGGTTGACTTTTGAGGTTTATAATCAAAGGGTTTGACTTTTAAGTTTTATTTTAGCTTCTAGTTGTGCTTTTTAATTGATTTTAAGGTTTACGAGGGAGTTGAAACATGAAAGAGAGTCGTCAGGATATGTTAAGACAAAATTTCAATATTTTCGATTATATCCCTGGAGAAACCCTTGAAACTCAGTTGCAGCGATTTACTACACTTATTACTGAGATGAATATAGTTGGGATCTTCTTGTCTAAATCTGAGATAAACAAAAAGCTATTGAATTCACTTCTAAAATCATGGGATATGGATGTGGCTATCATCAAGAAGACAAAAGATCTCAATCGTCTTAGTCTTGCTGATGTAATTGAAGAACTTGATGCTTTGAAGTGTGGAAATACAATGAGTTCTGCAAACATCTCGGTCAATGAAGTTTCAGATTCTCAATCATGTGAAGTTTCATGTACACTATCTAGTGAAGATACGATTAAATTTCTTCGGGAACAAATTGATTTATTAAAAAGAGAAGTTGAGGACCTGAGATATGAAGGATATCAACTCAGGAAACGACAAAAACCCCTGAAGGCTGAATTAGAAGCAAAAACCAAGGACTTTAGGAAACTTCAGGAAGAGTATAGCAACAAGTGTGAAAATTATGATTATGTTAAGAGACAACTTGCTGCTGTAATTGAAGAACTTGACGCTTTAAAAATCAAGTGTGGAAAAACTGATGTTAGTTTCAAAAATTATACTACGTCAAGTCAGAGAGTCGAGTCCTTATATGAAACCCAATTAAAATTCAAAGAAAATCAAAACAAGGGTCTAGGGTATGACAGTGTACCTCCTCCTTATAATCATAACTACACATCCATCCCTATGACACAGGACGAAACTGACAGGGAGCCACATCTTCGATATGGCAAACGAGATGGATTTGTGTCAGGAGGAGTTATTAATATTGCAGATACTAATGTTACTACTTCTTGTGCAGGAAAAGTAACAGAGGATGAGAACAAGGAGAGTTCTTCTGAACAAACCAACATCTCCTTGAACTCTGAATCTATTGCTTCGAACTCAACTGCTTTTGATCAACCTCTCGTTGAGAAATACAGGCCACCAATTCCAGCGAAACAGAGTGCCTATTGCAAGCGTGCATCTGGGAACAATAAGAGACAAGGCAAGGATACGCCACCAGGGGCAGGAAAAGATAACTTCACAGTGAAGAAAAAGACTTGTTTTCACTGTGGAACACCTGGACACATTGCCCGAAATTGTCCAAATCGCGCATATGTTCCTTACTATGCGCAAGGCTGGCAGAACGCGCCAAGAGGGAGATACTCCAAAAGAAACCCCTCAAGGTCACGTTCAGACATTGACGACTGGAATTCCAAGAAGGCCAATAATGTAACTCCCAAGGCCAAGAATCAAACTCCAAAGGACAAGCATCCAAATCCCAAGGGCAAGAAGGATATGTCAGCCAACAAGCCCAGTTCAAGAGATGCTCCTGTGAAGCCAAGACCGGTTAGGTCAACGTCATCTCGGCAGTCGGCTTCAAGTTCCAAATCAAGTACTGAGCCACCCATCGGATCGAAAAAGAAATGGGTTAAACCCAACTACAAATGGGTTCCGAAGGCTCAATCTCCCAAATCAACTAACGACTCTAATGTTTCTACATCTTCTGTTTGTGATAAGCAGGATATGTCATGGGAGAGAGTACCCTGCATTGATGACAAAGGTCGACCCAGTTTCAAAATGGACTGGGTTCCAAAGACCAACTGATCCCGCTTTATATCGGAACAGCTATGGAGGCATATCATCAGACTTCGGTTTGTTGGTAATGGCTGTTCCAGGCACATGATAGGAGACATCTCTCAACTGTACAACATTCAGACCTTTGTTTGAGAGTATGTGTCTTTTTGCAGGAAAGGAAGAAAGGAAGAGATCACACGGGATTAGTGCTTAATGATATGAAGAATTTTTGGATCTGTTCTGAGATTACGTGTGCTGTTCTCAGACCTTCTGGATGCAAATTCAATCGGTGACTTACGGTTTGCGTTTGCTTCTCTATACTCCTGAGTTTTTTCTTAAACTGATTTGCTTTAAAGACCAATTTTTGTTTTCGGATAGTTTAAATTTGCGCATTTACTTTCGTTTCTCTCATATGCACAAATTTAGGGGGAGAAATAAAAACAAAACAAAATTTTGAAAATTTGAAAAATCCAAAAACATTAGAAAAAAAATTAAAAAATTGTTGGTTATGAAATGTGCTGCTTGAGGGAGATGTTCTGGGAAGTGATATTATCTAGTGATAGCAGGCAATCTGAGTCTGCGTAACGTACCCAAAGTTGAAGGGTCTATGCTCTGACTTGATGCGTTGGTAGGCACGAAAATTTTTAAATGGACATGACTAGGCAGAGTTGAACTTAGGAAATTTTATAGAGTTGACAAATTTTGACCTAGTTAGATCCGTTCAGCCTGACAATACGACGCTCGGATAGGTTGAGCAAGGAGATATATATGGGAATCTACTTGTCACATTAAATGAACCCGTACTTGGAACCGTGGTTTAACTTTTCCTCGATGTGCGGATTCTGTCCTTAATTCCGGTTGGATGGGGCGACTGGTAAATTCCGATAAATTAGGTATGTAGAATATCATTTTCTTTCTCTCTTTCTGTTAGTCATATGTTGCACCCTTTTGCGTGATTGGAAGAGATCTGACCTGGATTGCAACATATGCAACTCTATCTCTTTGCATGCTATATATATGAAATTCTTCTTATCTGTTAGCCATATGTTGTCTCCTTTGCGTGACTTCAAATCGGACCTGGTACACAACATATGCAACATTCTACTTCTCAACCCCTCTAAAGTGATAAGTTATAGAATTATGAATCTATCTTCTCTCTGAATGATTGTCTGCTCACCCGGTGTAAGGAGTACTCTGGAAGTTCTTGATGGCTGGGGCATATCAGGAAGCGGGAAACACGTTCCAGTAAACTTAAAATTGAACACTCAAAGATTGTCTATAGATCTCGCTGCTCAATCTAGGTGGATAACAATATCCCTGGTCGTCGTCAGATGAATGGTCCTTAAGATATAGTATCTAAGGAATTAGGATCAGATATAATTTTTAGGAACTTAAGTTCACCTTGTCTTGTATCAAATAGTATGTCCTAAATAAGTCAGAAATTTTTCGTGTTTAAGTGGACCACAATACCGACGATCGACCAGACAAAGATGTGAATATGGAAGGTACCGACAAGTGGATAAAGGTTGTCTAAAAACTTTGATCCCAGATCACTCTTAAAGTTAGATATCATTTTATTTTTGTTAAATTTGTCATAGTTTCTTCTAATTTAAACATTAGGGGAGAATTAAAAATTAAAATAAAAAAATCAAAAATTAAAAATCCAAAATTAGTGTTATTTCTGTTTTATTTCTTGTTCAGAAAAATAAAAAAATCCAAAAATATTTTTGTTTATATTTTATTTTGTGTGCTAAGTTTTCTTTTAGTTTTGTTTGTCTTGAAAAGTGATTTCAGGTATAGATAAGACTCATGGAGTTTGTGTTGAAGATTTCTGAGCCAAAGCCTCGTTCGTGAGCATCGAAGAATTCACATTCGAAGGAGCAAGAAATGAAGATTATTTTTTCGACATTCAATCCTTCAACTCCAGAAGAAAGGTCAAGCTAACTTGAAGATTATGTGACGGATTGCATTGAAGCCTCCTCAATCAGTCTGTTGCTATCTTAAACCTGCTGAAGCGATCCAGAAGATTATTTCTCTCTGATATTCTCTTTGAAGATTCTCAAGCTGAAAGCACCATCTTTCAAGAATCACTGCGTCAAGCCTCCTCACCCAATGTGCGTTCAATGCCAAATTCTGAAGAAAACCTCAAGTGCTCAAGTTGAAATCATTCATTGAAGATTCATATGTTCATCCTGATGCTGTGAAGAAATCGAAGGTTAAAGTTGAAGCCAAGCTCCCATTGAAGATTAACAAGAAGAACCAGCTACTTTTTAGGGGGAGCTTGCTGGGTCATTAAGAAAAGAAAGCTATAAACCAAGGGGGAGATTGTTTGGTCAAATTATGGTTTATACTTTACTTTTCTGGGCAATTATATTTTTCTGTAATATTTATGAAGTTTACGGTCATGTTTACGGTTGAGTTTACGGCCGTAAACAACTTTCGGCCGTAAACCCATTTATGACCCATGTTCCCCTTGTATAAATATAGGTGTTAGGGTGTGAGGAACGGGTTGTTGAACTAGAAGGAGTTTACGGCCAGAGAGAAACAGGAGTTTTTATGTGTGTGTGTGAATCTTTTGTATCCGGATCTTCATTCATATCAATACATACAAAGATTCATATTATTCTTCTTCTCCTTCTCTTCTATTTGATCTGACATCATCCGTTTGATTGGGATTCCGCACCATCAAACGGATCTAACTGATACACGGGCAGATTTTGGACTTACACTTGCAGGTAGTAAAGGTGTTTTTTGAGCTGTGCATATATCTTCATTTGAAAGATTCTATCGAGTCCCAAAATCTATTTATTGTTTGCATGATAACTTTTTATGATTGCCATGTTGTACTGTTCTTTAGCTGATGAATATCCTTTTTCTAGCAGGTCTATATGTATGTTCATCCGCAGTTGGAAAAGAAGAAATAAATTTGCACCCAATAATTGGACTGATGCTGTGAGAGTCGATGTTTCCGGCTGTTAAAATAAAAAAAATCCTAATTTATTAAGAAGACTTTCTGTGCTGCTATTGAGGCAGAATTCTAAGTAATATATCATTCCATTGTGATACAAATTAATTATATGTTCTTCTGGCATGTCTGTAGTATTTAAGTTTATCTGTAACAGGAGTAAGTGAGTATCTTCACCTTCATCATTCAATCTTTGGATAACTGTAACTCCTTTATAATTAATTTCTTGAAAAGCAATCTGTACAATCTTCTGTTGTAATTTATATAGAATTGCTGGAAATTCTATACAAATTTTTTTGAGACCATTTGCTCAAATTCTTTGAATTGATCAAGTACTGGTCTCAACGTTTGTCTCCAAGGGAGATCTAAAATGTGAGCTTTAAAACATTCATAATTTTTGTATATTGTTGTTTTTAATTTTTCGTCTTTTTTCTCATTCCTTTGTATAAGATGTACATTTTTTGCTTCATGAATTTTTATTTTTTGTTTCAAAATATTGATATATATATATATATATATATATATATATATATATATATATATATATATATATATATATATATATATATATATATATATCAATGTTGCAACAAATATTGGTCTTAGCGGCCGATTAATTGGCGATTAATCGTTTGACGGCCTTGAACCGATTACGATTTGGGTGTTTGGCAGAAACCGGTCAAATAATTTCATTAATAGTTTAGGGTCCGCGATTAATCTCCTCCTAGTTTGATTAATCGATTATCACCGGTTCACTGTCGAGCTACCGTCGATCCCTTGATATATATATTCTACGATTAAGACCTATGAATGAAAGCATCACCCTTTGCACATAAGCATTAAAGATTCAGTTGAATTTTTAATTTTTTAATTTTTATTTTTTAGAACTACTAAAGTTTTCAAATTAGAAAGGTTAGCAAAACCCTAACAAAACATTACTAATAAAAAAATTTACAAATATATTTCATATAACTTATAGGAATATATTTCATATAACTTATAGAAATGATCATCTATTATGTCATTCTCCACACAACTCCATTGTTGCTAGGAAATACACTCCACACCAACACACCACTTGAAAAGGAAAAAAAAAAAAGAATAAAAAAGTTGATTGTTTTGTTTTTCGTAACGGGTGTTCAAAAATGTTGACACGGCGAAATGGCTTAACACCACATGAAAGCATAACAATTTTCACATATTACAACATATGTTAAGAGATATCATGTAAGCATAAAGTAATTGATGTTAAAACCATACCTCATACCCTAAATGATATTTGGTGCCTTTGTTACTCGTTAGGAACAAAAAATGACTAAATATTTGGTTTCGAAATTAGAGTTTACTGCTTGCCTCACAAACGATTTACGTAGTTAACGTGATGCATATCGTAAATGAAATAAACGTTTTTTGTAATTTACATAATGCATGTCCTAAATGAAAGAAACGTTTTTGGTGATTAATCAATTCATATCCTAAAGAACAAATTACTGAAATGATCCCTATGGTTTACAAAAATTTCATGTTTGGTCCGTATATTTTCATTTGCACTTCGATGGTCCCTAAGTAGTATTATTTATTATGGTCCCTATATTTTCATTTTTCAGTTTTCATCCCCTCGTAGAGATGAAAAGACCATATTGTCCTTTGTCTTTATCTTCTTTTAGTTTTTTATTATTTATTTATTATTAATGAATATAAATGATTAAATAAATATAAAATGGGGGCCCTGGTGTTTTCAGATTGGTGGTGTCTTGTAGTTTCCTGGCGCGTGGTGGTTTCCGACATCGTCTAGTTTTCCGGCGACATCTAGCGTGTTTCAATAGTGTTTGGTGTTTCCTAGTAGTGTTTTGTGTTTTGTGTTTTCTTACTATAAAAGTTGCTGATCTATGTGGACTTTCCGATTTTCTAATTAATCCATGTTCTATCATTTATGGTATTTGTTTTTTAAATTCTTCTTTATCTAAAGGACTATATTCTATATTTGCTGTTCTTATTGTAATATCAGGATTTTTTTAATTTAAATTTACATATATAGTTAACTTTTGATTTTGTAATATCTTCTCCTATAAGTCCAATTTTCTCTAAGTATAAAATTATAGGATGATTCATACTTTTGGTTATAACTTTTCCTTTTTCTAACTCATGTGTTAAAAATTTTGTTAATAGCTTAATTGTTTCATTTTGAATGTTTGTCTTAATTTGATGATGTTTTAAAAAGTCTAGTTTTTTAAAGTTGGTTGAATTGTATTGTCCAAATAAGGGGCTATGGCGGTTTTTTCCGAGTTTACCGTTAAACCATAAACTTACAAGGAAGGTTATGAGAAGAGAAGCAACCAGAGTTGTATGTGTAGTAGCTTCTTCTTCTTCTTCTTCTTCTTTTTAAATGTATAAGGGATATAATATGAAGTGCTTGAAAGAACTAGGAATTTAAGAGATATGCTAAAAGAATCGGAAAGAGAGTGTTTAGAGAGACATGAGGGAAATAACAACATAATTTTTTATTTGTATGAATATTCGATGATTTTTACAATCGTTTACAATGCTTTATATACGCAAAGGGTAGCATAATATTTACAATTAAAATATCGATAGACAAAACTTGACATTACATAAAGTAAGAAAAGACTACACACCAAATAAAGTGATGGCACATCTATAAAAGTAGGAAATAATAATTCTATATGACAACTATAATTTCATAAATGGCCCTTGAGCTTGTTATGTCTTGTCTTTTTCACAAATGGCCCTTAAATTTGTTCAAACTTATCACTTTGTATCCTTTGTTGAAAAAAACATCACTTGCTAAAAATCCCGATGAGTACTGTCAATAAAAACTGGTGATCCTGGTTCTGTGTCCACCTGTTCTTCACTGTTTATGATATCTTCTAGTCTCAATAGTGTATCTCCTTTGCCGCTAAATGGCAACAGCATATGCCAATTTTAATGAGACCAAATTTGTAAGTAGTTTCCTTCTGCTAGAAGTTTATAATTTTCCCAACGAAAGCTTGCAGGTAGTAAAGGTGTTTTTTGAGCTGTGCATATATCTTCATTTGAAAGATTCTGTAGAGTCCCAAAATCTATTTCTTGTTTGCATGATAACTTTTTAAGATAGTCATGTTGTATTGTTCTTTGGGTGATGAAGATCCTTTTTCTAGCAGGTCTATATGTATGTTCATCCGCTGCTGGAAAAGAAGAAAAAATTTTGCACCCAATAATTGGACTGATGTTGTGAGAGGCGATGTTTCCGACTGTTAAAATAAAATTTTCTCCTAATTTATTAAGAAGACTTTCTGTGCTGCTATTGAGGCAGAATTCTAAGTAATCTATCATTCCATTGTGATAAAAATTAATTATTTGTTCTTCTGGCATGTCTATAGTCTTTAGGTTTATCTGTAACAAGAGTATGGTTGCATCTTCACCTTCATCATTCAATCTTTGGATTACTGTAACTCCTTTATAATTAATTTCTTGAAAAGCAATCTGTACAATCTTCTGCTGTAATTTATATAGAATTGCTGGAAATTCTATACAAATTTTTTGAGACACCATTTGCTCAAATTCTTTGAACTGATCAAGTACTGGTCTCAACGTTTGTCTCCAAGGGAGATCTAAAATGAGAGCTTTAAAACATTCATAATTTTTGTATATTGTTGTTTTTAATTTTTCGTCTTTTTCTCATTCCTTTGTATAAGATGTACATTTTTTGCTTCAAGAATTTTTATTTTTTGTTTCAAAATATTGATATATATATATATATATATATATATATATATATATATATATATATATATATATATATATATATATCAATGGTGCAACAAATATTGGTCTTGGCGGCCGATTAATTGGCGATTAATCGTTTGATGGTCTTGAACCGATTTTGAGTTGGGTGTTTGGCAGAAACTGGTCAAATAATTTCATTAATAATTTAGGGTTCCCGATTAATCTCCTCCTAGTTTGAATAATCGATTATCACCACTTCACCTACCGTCGATCGATTTTTACAACCTTGATATATATATATATATATATATTCTACGATTAAGACCTATGAATGAAAGCATCACCCTTTGCACATAAGCATTAAAGATTCAGTTGAATTTTTAATTTTTTTTTATTTTATTTTTTAGAGCAGCTAAAGTTTTCAAATTAGAAAGGTTAGCAAAACCCTAACAAAACATTACTAATAAAAAAATTTACAAATATATTTCTTATAACTTATAAGAATATATTTCATATAACTTATAGAAATGATCATCTATCGTGTCATTCTCCACAAAACTCCATTGTTGCTAAGAAATACACACCACACTATCACACCACTTGAAAAGGAAAAAAAAAAAAAAAAGAATAAAAAAGTTGATTGTTTTGTTTTTCTAAACGGGTGTTGGAAAATGTTGAGAGGGCGAAATGGCTCAAGACCACATGAAAGCATAACAATTTTCACATATTACAACATATGTTAAGAGATGTCATGTAAGCATAAAGTAATTGATGTTAAAACCATACCTCATAGCCTAAATGATATTTGGTGTCTTTGTCACACGTTAGGAACAAAAAAGGACTAAATATTCTGTTTCGAAATTAGAGTTTACTGCTTGCCTCACAAACGATTTACGTAGTTAACGTGATGCATATCGTAAATGAAACAAACGTTTTTTGTAATTTACATAATGCATGTCCTAAATGAAAGAAAAGTTTTTGGTAATTACTCAATGCATATCCTAAAGAACAAATTACTGAAATGATCCCTATGGTTTACAAAAATTTCATGTTTGGTCCGTATATTTTCATTTGCACTTGGATGGTCCCTAAGTAGTATTATTTATTATGGTCCCTGTATTTTCATTTTTCAATCTTCATCCCCTCGTAGAGATGAAAAGACCATATTGTCCTTTGTCTTTATCTTCTTTTAGTTTTTTATTATTTATTTATTATTAATGAATATAAATGATTAAATAAATATAAAATGGAGCCCTAGTGTTTTCAGATTGGTGGTGTCTTGTAGTTTCCTGGCGCGTGGTGGTTTCCAACGTCGTCTAGTGTTTTCCGGTGACATCTAGCGTGTTTCAATAGTGTTTGGTGTTTCCCAGTAGTGTTTTGTGTTTTCCAGCGATGTCTAGTGTTTTAATACATGGAGTTTGTATATGACTTTTTCTTCTTCTATTCAAACTTTATTCGGCTAGGCTGCCACTTGATTTCAAAATATTTTTTTCTTCATAATTTTAATTAATAGGTATCTAATATTATAAGTTTCTCTATTTAAGTTACAGAAAGTTGTTTAAATTAGAAGGTTGCATGTAGCAAAAATTTCATCTTAAATATATACCTTCACCATAATATCTACAAAAAGATTGATAGTCAGACATTCTAAATTTACAACTATAAATCACATGTGCAAGTTGAAGTGTATAAAAGCCATGCATGCTATCCTAATATAACTCATTTTGTCCTTTTACTAATCATCATGTATCTGGAAAAAAAAATATGGAAATTACAGCACACTATACCAAATGACTGCTCTAGGTTTTTTATGCACTCTACTAAGTTACAACTATATGAAAATAGACTTTTTTAAATTCTGAAAGCAATTGCATTCAAATTAGGAGGACAAAGAAGAAAATATTTCATGTGATTATGTATAATTACAAAAACATAAACATAAAGAATAGGTGTCAAATGCATATGGTTTATGAGTAAAGCAGAATATACTAGAATATGGAAGTTGAAAAGATAAATCCTATGTTGTTTGTTTTCTTAGGGCAGTGACATCGCAGAAACATTATGCATGGAATTAGGGCTGAAAATGTGAAACACTTACTTTAAGATAGCATTAACCCAATTTGACATATATTGTCCCACCTTCATTCCCTAAGAAATCAGGATCTCATGGTGTAATATCATAAAATGCAGGTTCAGTTACATTCTCGATTTCTATACAAAAATATGAAAAAAAAAAACACGCACACACACATCAAAACAAAATATCCTAAATGAAAAAAAAATTGTAATTTACTCGATGCATATCCTAAATGAAACAAACAATCTTCATAATTTACATAATGCATAATCATTTTCGTAATTTACTCGATGCATATCCTAAATGAAACAAACGATTTTCGTAATTTACTCGATGCATATCCTAAATGAAACAAACAATTTTAGTAATTTATATAATGCATATCGTAAATGAAACACAATTTTCACAATTTACATAATACATATCCTAAATGAAACAAATGGTTTTCGTAATTTACTCGATGCATATCCTAAATGAAACAAACAATTTACCTAATTTACATAATGGATATCCTAAATGAAACAAACGATTTTCGTAATTTACATAATGCATCTCCTAAATGAAACAAACAATTTTTGTGATTTACATAATGCATATACTAAATGAAACAAACAGTTTTTGTAATTTATTTTTGTAATTTATTTTTGTAATTTACTCGATGCATATCTTAAATGAAACAAATGGTTTCATAATTTACTCAATGCATATCCTCAATCAAACAAACGATTTTCGTAATTTACATAATGCATATCCTAAATGAAACATACGGTTTTCGTAATTTACATAATGTCTATCCTAAATGAAACAAACGGTTCTCGTAATTTGCTCGATGCATATCCTAAATGAAAGAAACAATTTTTGTAATTTAGTTTATGCATGTCCTAAATGAAACAAACGATTTTCGTAATTTACTTAATGCATATCCTAAATGAAACAAATGATTTTCGTAATTTAGATAATGCATATCCTAAACGAAACAAACAATTTCGTAATTTACTCTACGTATATCCTAAAGTACAAATTTCTGAAATGGTCCATGTGGTTTGCAAAATTTTCAGGTTTGGTCCTATGTTTTTGTTTGCACTCAAACAGTCCCTAGGCTTTGGTTTTAATGCATTTTTCATCCCCTCATAGAAATAAAAAGACCATATTGTCCTTTGTCTTTATCTTATTTAGTTTTTTTATGTTATTTATTTATTATTAATGAGTATAAACCGATTATATAAACTTAAAATGGAACCCACCCAAAACCCTACACCCCACACTTCTCATGCACTTCTCTCTCATTTCAATTCACCACCGCTTCTGAAGCCCTCCCATCGGAAGCTTCATTAGAAAAATAATAAACAATCACCACCACCACCATCGTTGTCTCTTATCTTTCCGAAAACACCGCCTCCCCTAAAAACATCTCTCCATTCATTGCCTGAAAACCACTACTAAAACCTAAAAAGCTTCTAGATCTGTTTTAATCATCACTGTGAAGCCGCCAACATCATAATACCAAGAAGCAATGGCCACCAGATCCATTTCGGTGTCATGAAGCTACCCCCACCACAGTGACAAGAATGGGGAAAAACAAGTAAAGTGAACCACCGCCACCTCTAAACCCTTTACATAACTAATGGCGGAAAGGATGAGTGAGGAGGGAGCATTTGCAGTCGATGATTGGATCTCTCAGATGGGGGCATCGAGAAGAATGCTTATAGTGGTGTCTGGTGATGAAGATCGGTGGTTGATGGAGCAAATCAATAGATTTAAAGTGTAGATTGGTGGTGTCTTGTGGTTTCCTGGTGCGATGTTTTCCGGTGACATTTGGTGTTTTCTGGTGGCAGCCGCTGATTTGCAGCGTAGACGAACTGAAATGAGAGAGAAGGATATGAGGGGTGTAGGGTTTTGGGTGGGTCCAATTTCAAGTTTATTTAATAATTTATATTATTTAATAGTAAACTAATAATATAAAAAACTGAAAAATATAAAGATAAAGGACAATATAGTCTTTTTAGCTCCATGAGGGATGAAAAACATAATAAAATCAAAAACTTAGGGACCGTCCAAGTGCAAAAGAAAATGTAAAAAAAAAACGTGAAATTTTTGCAAACCACAAGGACCATTTTAGTAATTTGTTCCCTCCATTCGCACTCTATCACCTACAAGTACAACTACCACATATCGGAGGTGTTCCATCACTCTCACCTACTCCCGTATCACAATTACTCTACTATAAATATAAACACAACATATCATCTCAACGTGTTCACGTCACTATTGCTTGTAATAATTTTGAGAAGATGGAGTCCGTCGAATCAGTAGCCAACCTTCGTTCACAATTCCATGAAGTTCTTCGTAGTCGTCGTACTCCTATAGGTAAGATTCTATCATAGATTTGGTCAATTTTGATGTTGATTTGTTGCGAATATTTGGGCTCATATCATACTCTCATACAACGCTGTGAATTCTTTGCCACAAATAATTACACAATATAGAAAAATAAGGAGTAGTTATGGGATAGACATTGCAGCTAGACTGCTATTACTGGTAGATTTTTTTAGCTAACATAGTGGCTATGGAAATCCGAGCAATATTCTGTGTGTTTTATGTATCTAGATTTGTTTATGAATATCGACAATTTCCTCAATCTAGTAAGCAAAAAATTAAGCTGGTGTAAATTTGTATATGAGTTTTGTTTCTTCAATTCAAAGTTTATTTGGCTGGGCTGCCATTAGGTTTCAAAATATTTTTTTTCTTCATAATTCTAATTATAGGTATATAATATTAAAAGTTTCTCTATGGGAATATGACTTATCAAGGTAATTAACTTTTCGGTATGTTCACATCTGGGTAACTATCTTTTTTTGTACATATGTAGGTAACAAACTTTTTGGAAGTATTCACATATAACCATTATAACCTGCTATAGCAGGTTAAATCATAGATGTGAACTTTTTCAACAAGTTTGTTACCTAGATGTGTACAAAAAAATAATTACCCAAATATGAACAAAATGAACATTAAAAATTAAATTACATGAATGGTCCCTGTGGTTTGGGGGAATTTGTGGTTTTGGTCCATAATTTATTTTTTTAACTTAAATGGTCCCTACTATTTATTTTTGTTGCGCGTTTGGTCCCCGTCTTACCTAAAAATACTATTGTGCCCTTATTAATTTATTTTTTTAATTAATTTTCTTATCTATGTATTTATTTTATACATATTTAAAAAAATTAATAGACCACACATATTTGTATCTCCTCGGATGATCTCTACTGTTTATTTTTAATTAATTTTTTTTTTAACTTGGATGATCCTTACTGTTTATTTTTGTTACGCGTTTCAGCGTTTGGTCTCTGTCTTATCTAAAAATACTATTTTTCCCTTATTAATTTTTTAAATTAATTTTCTTATTTATGTATTTATTTTTTATAAAAAAATTAATATACCCCACATATATGTATCTTATCACCATCAACCTGAAACCACATTTGAAAATTTTAATTTAAGTCTTACCATTCACCATCTCATCTCTGATCCTCCCCATCTTCTATTTCTTTTCCATCTTTAGTAACATCAACGTCTTCACCGTCCTTCTTTTTTTGGTACTTCAACTCTGGAGAACCAACACCATAACCTACTGTCTCTTCATATTTAGTGGGTTGTGGTGTTGTTTCGACGGAGTTGAAGGACCGAAAAAAGAAGTGATGATGAAGACGTCGATATCACTAAAGATGAAAAATAAATAGAAGTTGAGAATGATGAAAGACGTGATGGTGAGGAGATACAGATATGTGAGGTCTACTAATTTTTCTTAAACATATAAAGCATAAGTACATAAACAAGAAAATTAATTAAAAAAATTAATAAGGGCACAATAGTCTTTTTAAGTAAGATAGAGACCAAGTTCGTAACAAAATTAAATAGTAGGGACCATCCGAGTTAAAAAATTAAATTAATTAAAAAATAAATAGTATGGATCATCCGAGGAGATACAAATATGTGTGGTATATTAATTTTTATAAATATGTAAAAAATAAACATAGATAAGAAAATTAATTAAAAAAAATAAATTAATAAGGGCACAATAGTATTTTTAAGTAAGATGAGGACCAAACGTGCAACAAAAATAAACAATAGGAACCATTTAAGTTTAAAAAAATAACTTAGAGACCAAAACCACAAATTTCCCCCAAACTACACGGACCATTCATGTAATTTAATTTTTACTTTTCGTTTTGTTCATATTTGGGTAACTATTTTTTTTGTACACATCTAGGTAACAAACTTGTTGAAAGCGTTCACATTTAGGATTTAACCTGCTATAGCAGGTCATAATAGTCATATGTGAACACTCCCAAAAAGTTTGTTACCTACATATGTACAAAAAAAAGATAGTTACCCAGATGTGAACATACCGAAAAGTTAATTACCTTGATAAGTCATATTCCCGTTTCTCTATTTATGTTACAAAAAGTTTTTTAAACTAGAAAATACTTCCTCAAACATCCTTAGCTTGATTGAAATATCTAGGAAATGATTGATAGTCGATATAAGGCATTCCAATTTTAAAACTACAAATCACATGTGCAACTTGAAGGGTATAAATGTCATATCTTCATGTAACTCATTTTGTTTGTCCTTTTACTAGTCATCATGTATCTGCAAAAAAAAACCATGGAAATTGCAGCAGACTATATCGTGAGGAATGTAATATGCACATGAAAGAAACATGACAGTTTGTAAAAGTGGAGAGTTTTGGATAAAAAACATATGAGGGTTTATTTGCATTTACACTTATATCATTTTGTTGTATTCAGGGACACATGTGCTGAACATTAAAAAAAAAAAATTTACCAGTCAATTATCTAATTCTGATTCTTAATGATATTTGTACTTCCATATTTGGGTAGGAACAGTAATCTGGTTTTTTGATGCAATCATCTCTTGTTTTGGTACTACACCAATTTTGAGTTAACATATGGATGGATTTTATAGAACGCACGAATTTTTCACCTTTATTAGAAAGGAAGATGCAATCATGAAGAACAACAAACTCTAAATCTCCATTGATCCATGTTCATTAGAGATATCAAAAATCAAAACCCCATCATGAATCACCATAGAATCGACTATTCAATGAAGTACCACCATAAATGTCCTCATTCAAGTTTCAACACACAATGAAATTTTGGTTTTCAAGTTTTAATTTAGGGAAAAGAAATGGAAACTAACCGATTCCATAGCTGAGTCTGACAACAGCACCAATTTTGTCCCATACCGGAAACTCAGCATCTGGGAATGTCGTAGTGACAATAGTATTACCTGTAAAAGCCCATGCAGACGCAAAGCTGAGGAAGAAGAAGAGGACAGCAGCGAGGACAATCTCTACAAACAGACGTCACATAACGAAAATTAAGGAAATCAAAGGTCATAGACAGGGAAATCATAGATGACGGAATATCAATGGAGGAATGTATTACATGAAAGAACAACAAAACACAGAGAAAGAAGACGACAAGAGAAGAGAAGAGGGAAATTCAAAGAAGCGACTTGCAATACCTAAACCCCAAAAAAAACGCCACGTATGTCACAAGAAACCCAAAAATCGCCACAGCCCCTCCAGAAGAAAACCCAGCCGAATAGAATGAGAATTGAATTAGCTTGAAACAAATACTCTTCACGATCCTACGTTTAACTTTCAATAAATACCCCCTTCCATAGTGACAAGAATGGATGAAAACAAGTAAAGTGAACCACCGCCACCCCTGAACCCTTTAAAGAAATGATGACGGAGAGGAGGGAACAGATGTTCAGACCGATGGTGTCTTGTGGTTTCAATATTATTTAATAATATATTAATATTATTAAAAATGAAAAATATAAAGATAAAAGGATAATATAGTGTTCTTTTTAGCTCGGATAAAAACACACAGTAAAATCAAAACTTAAGTACCATTCAAATGCAAAAGAAAATGTAGGAACAAAATGCGAAATTTTTGTAAACCATAGGGAACATTTCAATAAATTTTTCTCTCCATTGGCACTATCACCTACAAGTACAACCACCACTTCCCATAAGGTCCTTGCGGGTCCCTTTACTACACTCATCGCAATTAGACAATAATTACGCAATATAGAAAAACAAAGAGTAGTTATTGGATAGACATGACTGTTAGACAGCTAGTCATAGTAGATTTCGTTTAAGCTAAGATAGTCGTTGTGGAGATCCGAACTAAATTATGTGTTTTATGTATCTAAATTTGTTTATTAATATCGATGGTTTCCTCAATCTAGTAAGAGTAGTATAAGACCAGTTGCTTTCATTATAAAATAATATGTTTGATTGTCCATAGAAAAAGTGCAAAACTTGTCTTTCTATTGTAGCACCATGTTTCTTTGTTGTCCATTAATTGTTGTCTAAATAAAGTAATTGAGAAGGAAAAACTAAGTTGGTGTAAATTTGTAAAATGTTAGGACTTAATTGGGAAAGCCTCATTTCCCAAACTTTATCAATTAAGTTGTTCTCGTGCGTGAACTCAAAAGGAAAATAACTAGCTTATCAGATTAACTCATGACCCCATTAGGTAAAAAAAGAAACAACACCAAACTTTGTTCTTTATCTCTCATTGTCTTGTTAGGAGAGGAATTAAGTTTAACTTTTTTCATCAGTAACTATTGTTATCACTCATCCTACCATAATTATGTTTATCAATAATTTCATTGAAAAATGACTTCATCTCTTTATTTGTCAAAATGTGGATTCATATTATATTTCTACTACTTCTTTTTTCAGTTCCGACACTACGTGCACTTCAGACGCTATCTGCAGAACCCGTGGTGAAACCCTTATATCAGGGAATACCTGTTGACTTTGAGGTGGACATTACTTGACATATACTTCACCTTTTTGTTAATCTTCGTTAGAAGTTATCTTATTTGAACACTATCAGGCAATGAGATCCTACCCGAAAGCACGCATTAACGTCAAGGAACAGCTCAATGAAGAAAACTTTTACTTACCCACTGAGGTAACTTAGACCATGTTTCTTTTTTCCCGTTCAATGTTGACCAGATAAAGTTTAATATGGATATATGATGTTTAAAAGATATCTAAGAAAATAACTACATAATTGGACGATGGAAAACAAGAGCAAATTTGTAATATGAATATATGATGCATAAAGTTTAATATGATGAAACTTATTATTTTATTAAAATTAGGAAGGAGAGCAAGGGCGGCTGCCTGTGCTCATTTTGAGCATGAAAGACTGCACACAATCAAAAAGACCAGCTGTTGTTTTTGTACATCCAACAAATGCAAACAAAGAGTGGCTACGCCCTTCACTTGAGGTATAATATAAAATTACAAGGCTAGACTAGTCATTTCTTCATTTGACAAAAGACATTGATCTAACGAGTTCTTCCTTTCAATTTAGGATTATGCTTTACGTGGATATATTGCAATTGCCATTGATTCTCGTTACCATGGAGAACGTGCCAAAACCCCCACCGCCTATCAAGATGTGAGCATTGTAACCTTTCTTTATTTTTATTTGGTTTATGCCAAAAAGAATAGGGCTAAATGCAAGAAAATTAGAAATAGCAACATACTTTCATCTATTTGTTTATTATAGCATCCTACTTTGAAAAAAATCTATCCAAATATAGCAATGGAGAATATACTAATTATCTTTCATGATCTCAAAGCATAAATATAACTTCAATTTCATATATTCTGGATCCAGGCTCTTGTTGCAGCATGGAAAATAGGTGATACAATGCCATTTATATATGACACGGTTATTATTCCTCTACACTCTTGAATTTTTCTAATGACATTCATTATACTTTTAATACCCAAATGTTTAACATTTATTATGTTTTAGGTGTGGGACCTTCTAAAGTTGGCAGATTATCTAACCACAAGAGATGATATTGACCATTCCAGGATAGGAATCACTGGGAATTCACTTGGAGGTTGAATTTTAATATTTTATTAAACACATTATCTAGAAATAACAATAGAGTATATATACTCTTTTATTATGAGTTATTAATCCTTTAATTCCGTAACTCATTTATTGATATGTGATGCAGGAATGCATGCATGGTTTGCTGCTTTTGTTGATACACGTTATGCAGTGGTTGTCCCCGTAATTGCTGTTCAGGTATTATTTGTTTTTGACTTAATGGGATTAATTTAACAATTAATCTAACCGACTAACTTAATACGAATGTGTAGGGCTTTCGGTGGGCCATAGATAATGATCAATGGCATGCTCGAGTTTACAGTATTAAGCCTGTGTTTGAAGGTAATTTAGACGCTACTTTACAAAAGAAATATAAAAACTCTATGTGTTATATGTTATTACCTCTATGTTTAATAAAACATGTAAGTTAGGTTATATATATATATATATATATATATATATATATATATATATATATATATATATATATATATATATATATATATATCGTGTTTTACGACTTTGAACTGTAACTTTGTACAAATTTCCCTCATTTATTTCCTCAAATATATTTAGAAAAATTGTTTAAAAGTTCTCTTAAAATGTGTGTATATATATATATATATATGTGTGTGTGTGTATATATATATATATATATGGTTTTTTAAAATCTTACGGCTATAGTTAGCACATGCACTCTTTCTAAATTATAATTTTTTTTCATGATTTTGTGATGGTGCGTTTGTATTCTTTTTCTTCAGAAGCAAGGATTGATTTAGGGAAGGAAGCCATTGACAAAGAGGTTGTGGAAAAGGTATGTTCCATAAAGATTGCTAAATGTGTTGTTGGCGTGGCATTCGGCTGGCGTCTAACTATTGTTGTGCTACTATTTTGAGCAGGTTTGGAATAGAATAGCACCTGGTTTAGCATCTGAGTTTGACTCACCTTATACGGTGCCAGTCATTGCACCACGCCCTTTGTTGATTATAAATGGTGAAATGACTAATCCACCCTCCTCTTCTTGATCTATTTTTTTCTGATGACATAATAACATGGAAGAAACTATCAGGTCAAGACGATCCCCGTTGCCCAATCGAAGGTATTGATGTTACCATATCAAAAACACAAAAAGCTTTCGAAGATGCCCAATGTTTGAATCATTTCAAGGTGTTGACTTTTGACTCTTGACTTTTCACCAATGTTTCTTGCTTTGTCTAAATGAGCAAATTGCATGGAATAGCTATGTACTTTACTACCAGAGGATATTAGTATGTTACTATTATGGGTAATAAATTTAGTGACTTGTCTACATTGGTAAAAAAAAGTAAAATATAATTTTATATGATGTAATATTGTGTTGTATATGAGGTAATAATGTGATTTATTATTAATTAAATTCAGGTGATAATCGAACCAGGAATTGGACATGATGTGACGTCATCAATGCTTAAAGATGCGAGTGATTGGCTTGACAAGTTTCTCAAACCATAGAAACTTCTGATGCATAGCTATGTATCTTATGCTCGACTGAATATTGTTGTCTATTGAAAAAGTATATCTATATCACGTAAATAAAGCTTTGGCATTGTTATTTGTATTAAACACGTGAAAAAGCCTTCCAATAAACAAAACTTATTCCAAATTCGATTATTCCTTTTCAATATTTTTTATTTTGAATGTGATGGTGAAATTTAACTATGTGTCTCAAGATTTGTGTTGTCTATTTGAAAGACATAGTTGTTGGTTATTCTATCTCTGAAGTTTGCAAGCATTTTAGAAACTATATTCCTATGACTGTGATTAATCATTTAGAAGCTATATCCTTATTAGTGTGATGTATCATTCTTCGAATTGTGGCTTTTGTACATTCTTAATAACAACACAAAAAAGTACTTAATATTGTTGAAAGCCAAAATGAGTAGCAAAAAGCTAAGCATAAAGAGGAAGTTAGTTGGCGTAGTGGTATAATTTATGCAAAAGTTGTTTTTAAGCAACCACCATGTAAATTAAGTACACAACGACCCCTTAGGTTGGATAGAATGGTCACAAGATAGAAAGATGACAATTTCCATGGTTTTGGGATAAAATTAAAAGAGAGATAATGTGATGCTGATGTGTGTAGATGGATAGAAATATGGTCATTCTCTCCACGCTTAATAGTGTTAGTGTATGTACTTGCAGAATAATACCATATTATTGTCACTAGTACATTACCAACTTTGCTTATTTTAGGATCATATACAGGAAACATAGCGGAGAATATGATTAAACATTTATAATTAGTTATAATAATCGGACATCGCTTAAAGGGAATTAAATAAAGAATTAGTATAACTAGAAAGAATATGGGTTTTGCTACAAAAGGCACCCCTCTTGTTTCCTAGGTCAAGGAAAAAGGTGTCTCATAAGGCCCTTTTGTCGTTGGAGCTGAATAGGGTGCGATGTTGATATTTGAGAAACCTGGATACTCCACTATATAATATGAATATATGATGCTTACACTTAGAAATCTTAACTGCGTCTCCACTATTAGCACGTACTAGGGAGATCTAAAAAGTTTTGTTTCTTATTCATAGTGTAACTGTAATTTATATTAGAGTTTTAATTTTTGGCTCTAAGAGGCTTTCGTAGAACAAAGATCGTTCGCGTGTTTGTGAACTCGATATGGAGCAAGTTTGATCCCTAGACTTCATTATCATACATACTTATACAACTAGCATTTTTTCTTGAATCTCATGCATTTGAAACCCCCATTCTTTTTTCCTTTCACCACATCCATTTGAAACTTCCATGACTTTTCAATTTCTTTATAATAATAATTATAATTTGGTAATTAGGTTAATTAAATATCAAATCTAAAGTGTATTCATATATAAACTAAATTTCAATATTAAAATAATATCTTTAATTATACTTATAAAATTATGTTTTTTAACTTTTAACATATTATACTTAATTTATTATTTTTAATATATTGTTAGATGTAAACCACTATCATTTTAAAGGTATAATTTTTGAACAATTTTTATAAAATACTTAAATTATTAATTAAAATATAACATTATAGGCTCAACTTAAATATAAATTTTATTGAACTTAAACAACCCAAAGATTATTTTATAAATAGTTAAAAGTGATAAATTGTAGTGTCTTTCTAATAATGATTGTATGTTGGTTAATAAGGTTAAATAAATATCAAACCTAAAGTGTAATCACAAATAGACTAAATTTCAATTTTAAAATAATATCTTTACTTCTATTTATAAAGTTATGTGTTTAAATTTTGACATATTATACTTAATTTATTAGATTTAAAATGTTGATGCATGTAAACCATTATCAATTTAAAGCTATAATTTTTGAACAGTTTGGACAAAATACTTAAATTGTTAATTTAAATATAAGATTACAGTGTCAACTTAAATATAAATTTCAGTTCCACTAAAAAAACCAAATAATATTTTGTAAATAGTTAAAAGTGATAAATGCAAAAAACTAAATTGTAATATCAGTTTAACTAAAATATTTCCTAAATATATTTATATAATCGTTAAAAAATTTCAAATAAGTAGCTTAAAATAACTTATAATAACAATAGTTAAAAATAACTCTATATAAATGATTATATTGTTACCTTTAAAATCAAAAAATAATGTTTGATGTTCTAAATAATTATAATGATAGAAATTAAAACATTAAGCAAATATATTTTAAAAAATTAGTTAAAAATAACAGCTATAAATAATATTAAACCATATATAATATTTAATTTTATTGATGTGTAATTCGCGAGTAGAAGTCACTCAACCGATTGAGATTATGACAATATAATAGATTTATATACTATCATATAATTCAAAATAGTCCATACATTATATCAAATTAATATACGAATTATTATATCAAATTTAACAACAACGTTAGTGTTATATTTTAAAAAATATATATTTGTAAAGACTTTAACTATATTGGTGTTTCTGCGTATTACAAAAAACTAAAGAATATTTTGTAAATAGTTAAAAGTGATAAATTATAGTGATAAAAGCAAAAACTAAATTGTAATTTTAATTTAACTAAAATATTTCTTAAATGTGTTTTTATAATTGTTAAAAGTGTCCAAATAAGTAGCTTAAAATAACTTACAATAATAATAGTTAAAAACAACTCTATATAAATGATTATATTGTTAGCTTTAAAATAAAAAAAAACAATGTTTGACTTTTTAAATAATTATAATGATAGAAATTAAAATATTAAGAAAATAAATTTTAAAAAATTAATTAACAATAAAAACAACTAGAAATAACATCAAATCATATATTATATTTAATTTTATTCAAGTATAACTCGCGGGTAGAAGTCATTCAAATGATTGAGATTATGAAGTTATAATAAATGTATATATTATCATATACTTCAAAATAATCAATATATTATATCAATTTAGTATATACAAATTATTATATCAAATTTAACAAAAACGTTATTGTTATATTAAAAAAATCATATATATGTAAAGACTTCAACTATATAGGTGTTACTGCACAACGCGCCGGCATTCGCCTAGTATACTTATAAAGGAAGCATTTTTCTTTGCACCACATTCATTTGAAATTCCCATCTATTTTTCTTTTCACCACATTCATTTGAAACTCCCATGACTTTTTAATTTCTTTCTAATAATAATTATAATTTGGTTAATTAGGTTAAATAAATATCAAACATAAAATGTAATCACATATAAACTAAGTTTCAATATTAAAATAATATATTTATTTATACTAATAAAGTTATGTTTTTTTAACTTATAACATATTATACTTAATTTATTAGTTTTAATATATTGTTGGATGTAAAATATTATCATTTAAATATAATATTATAGGGTTAACTTAAGTGTAAATTTTAGTTTAACTTAAACTACCCAAAGAATATTTTGTAAATAGTTAAAAGTGATAAATTATAGGTGTCTTTCTAATAATGATTATAAGTTGCTTAATAAAGTTAAATAATTACCAAACCTAAAGAGTAATCATAAATAAACTAAATTTTAATTTTAAAATAATATATTACTTCTACTTATAAAGTTATGTCTTTAACTTTTAACATATTATACTTAATTTATTACATTTAATATGATGTTAAATGTAAACCATTATCAGTTTAAAGCTACAACTTTTGAACAGTTTGAACAAAATACTTAAATTGTGAACATAAATATAACATTACAATGTCAACTTAAATAAAAAATTTAGTTCCACTTAAAAAAAGTAAAGAATACTTTGTAAATACTTAAAAGTGATAAATTATAGTGATAAATGCAAAAACTAAATTGTAATCTTAATTTAACTAAAATGTTTCCTAATGATATTTTTATAATCATTAAAAGTTTTCAAATAAGTAGCTTAAAATAACTTATAATAATAATAATAGTTAAAAATAACTATATATAAATGATTATATTGTTACCTTTAAAATCAAAAAATAATATTTGATGTTTTAAATAATTATAATGATTGAAATTAAAACACTAAACAAATAAATTTTAAAAAATTAGTTAACAATAACAACAACCATAAATAATATTAAACCATAAATTCAAAATGATCAATATATTAAAAAATTATTCATGTGTAACTCGCGGGTAGAAGTTATTCAAACGATTGAGATTATAAAGTTATAACAAATGTGTATATTATCATATAATACAAATTAATCAATATATTATATCAATTTAGTATACGGATTATTATATCAAATTTAACAACACCGTTATTGTTATATTAAAAAAAAAAACATATATGTATAAAGACTTCAACTACATAGGTGTTTCTGCGCATTACAATGTCAATTTAAATATAAATTTCAGTTCCACTAAAAAAACCAAAGAATATTTTGTAAATAGTTAAAAGTGATCATTATAGTGATAAATGTAAAAACTAAATTGCAATAACAACTTATCTAAAATATTTCTTAAATGTATTTTTATAATTGTTAAAATTTTCCAAATAAATATCTTAAAATAACTTACAATAATAATAGTTAAAAATATATCTATATAAATGATTATATTGTCACCTTTAAAATCAATAAATAATGTATGATGTTTTAAATAAATATAATGATAGAAATTAAAACATTAAGCAAATAAATTTTAAAAAATTAATTAATAAAAACAACAACAACTATAAATAACATTAAACCATATATTATATTTAATTTTATTCATGTGTAACTCGCGGGTAGAAATCATTCAAATGATTGAGATTTTGAAGTTATAATAGATATATATATTATCATATAATTCAAAATAATCAATATATTATATCAATTTAGTATAAAAATTATAATATCAAATTTAACAACAACGTTATTGTTATATTTAAAAAACAAAACATATATTTGTAAAGACTTCAACTATATAGATATTTCTGCGCAACGCGCGGGCATTCGCTTAGTTATGGAATAAAGACATACAATTGTCACAGTGCGCCCCTACGTAAGTTTGAAACCTTTTATAAAAACCAATTTTCACATTTGGAATTTTTTCAACCGCTTTGATGTAACACCCAATTTTTTCTAATTAAAATATATTAACCGTAAAGGTCCCATTTAAATGTTGTGGTTATTTCAAAGCCAATCATAATAACATATTTACAAATACAAAATTGTTTAAACGATGTTACATAAATATTATCAATGAGAATAAATAGTGGAAGTCTTTATATAATCAAAGCTTATCAAAATCTTTTCCAAATAAAAATGCAGACGTTGCTGCAGTTGTAAAAATGTTTTTTTTTGAAAGGGATCTTCCCTAACGAGGGTTTCCGGGCCAGCTTTCGCGCACCGACTAATCCCCCGCTGCAAACATAAAGCTTTGCTTCAAGCCCTGGAGTCACTGCAGGCGAACCTCCATGGCCACAAGGGCTGAGTGGTGCCAGGATTTGAACATGGGTCAATAGGTTATCCACCATATCTTCCACATGCCTTACCAAGTCACCACAACCCAAGTGGTTGCAGTTGTAAAAATGTTAATAACGGGTAAACCATAATTCTTAGTGAGTCTACACATGAATCACTGCAATTATGTTAATCATATACATATCACATAACACATAAATACATATTACGTATCGCATGTCACATATATACTTTTCACATATATCACATAATTCATTAACACATGTTATTGGTGCCATTCTTGTAGGACTGATTCCCCGAAGGGCTTTCTCTGTCACTTCCCAGTCATCTCCGAAAGGAAACCTTTATACCAATGCCTGGTCATCTCCGAAAGGCTCAGACTTTCATAACATATATATACTTGATCTCATACATAACAATTAACACATAATCATGCATAGCTAATAACATGATAAATAAGTTAGTGTAACTCACTTCAAACCACAAAGTAGACTGAGCACACTAGTGATGTGAACTGGATTAACTTCCACTTCTTTGAACACCTACATACCATACCGATAATTCCTACTTAGATTCTATTCTGAATCATTACTTAATAATACTTAATTATACTTCACTTTTATTTTAATTTCATTACAGATTTCTGTTTAAGGTTTGAGTTACCTCTCTTATACTCATTCTTTATGTGATATTATTACACTTTATTGTAGTTTACCCTCTTAGCTTTCCATGAATATAATCAGTGGACAGATACAATCAGTGGGCTGCATGGACCAGTCTTCAAAGATTGGTAATTATACCCTTCAAGGAATTGAAATTAAGCAAAGTGGTCCAAAGTGCAGGGAAACTAGATGCACTAACCTTTCTAGAAAACTAGACTTCATGATTTTTGGACACTCTGATGGCGTTATATGATTTTTAGAAGGTAGGGACTGATTGCAGCAACACGCTGAAATATTTCAATGACAGCATCAAACACAACCTGATAAATGACTCATTTAAAAGCAGAACCGGGATAGGAAGAACAAAGACAAAAGATAGTAGACATACATACCTTTTCAACCATATATACCACACCTTCAAACGATATATATATATATATATATATATATATATATATATATATATATATATATATATATATATATATATATATAGAGAGAGAGAGAGAGAGAGAGAGAGAGAGAGAGAGAATTAATTGTGGTATTTTGAACTCAGGGGCAGAATTGAAATTCTTTAGCATTAATGGTTATTTTTAGCTTTTTAGTGACACATGCAAGCATGCATTGTTTCATGGAATAATAAGAATATATATTATACATATGAAACTCATTAGGATATATATACCTTGTATGAATTCAAAACAAAGTATAATGGTTATATACCAGTTCAAAAACTAAGGTTAAAACCGAACAAATGATTTTAAGCACGTATAAAGCCACTACAAGGTGAGATAGCTTCATGAACTCAAAACATATTAGGAGGTTTTGTATATGACCAAGACAAGAAAAACTTGATAGAACATAGTTTTGAATATTTTAGAGTACAAGATGATTTCTATACCAAAATCAAGTATACTTTCCGTATAACCTTGATTCTTGTATTCAAACCAAATGAACTGAATAATAGAAGACTTTTACTCATACACATACCTTATGATGATAAAATCACAGAAGTTTTAATCTTCATAATTTAAGCCTTCAAGAAATTCATTCTTTTTCTCTTTTCCTCCTTATTTGTGGTTTTCATCTCTCTGGACACCTTATGATGATAAATTCTCTCTCGCATCTCTTTGGGGTGTTCCTTCACCGAAATATGCCACAAAACTCCAAAAATGTAGGTATACTCTTGAAGAATGGATTGGCAAAGTCTCCATGTAGTTATCTTGGCTTTAACCTACCATTTTCGATTTTGTTTTGGACTTCCAAAATCAGCTCTCGGGAATTTAGAGGTTTTTAAGTTTTATCTTAATTTAACTAACACTTTAGCTAAAATGCTTGATATAAGATGTATATAATCTATCAGATGGTGGATTTAATCAGAGATTTATAGTAGTGGTGACCAAGAAAGTGATTAAGACATTCAACTACTTCAATTTTTAATACAAGACCTAATTTCCACTTTGTAAAGAAAATGATATAAGTTTGGTCATGAGGGCCAAGATGATCATGTGGGGTTCTTTGACTAGCTTTTCAGCCATAGGAAGTAAAAGGATGGAGAAAACTTGGTCTTTGTTAAATTATAATCAAAATTGTAAACATTTTCCAAAATGGCTAATTGTTTTTACTGTAGCCCTTAAAGTTCAATTTTGGAAGAAATGGCCCTTTTGAAAGTTAGTACATCACTTTGGTTTAGAATTTATGACATTTTGAACTCTCATGGTAATTAAATGTCATTTTCACTATTTTTATGATTAATTAAATTATAAACATTTTAAAAGTATATTTTCCGCTATATCATTATCCATATTATTTATTAAATTCATTTTTCTATATAGTTAATCGAAAGCAGGCATTACATTACATAACATCAGAGATAAAATCTTTTTGAGATCACTCTACCAACTTTATTAAATTTTGAATAAATTACAGAAATGGATATTTTATTTGTATGAAAGTTGAACTCTCATTTTATCTTATTTTCTCTCTCACCATATTAGCCATGTGGTTTTTATTTTGATGTAGAGATGATCATCCACATGGTCAAATTATCTATGAGTTGTGTAAATTACCATTTCTATTTTTTCCTTTTTTTTATTAATTTGTACTCTCTCTCTCTCTCTCTCTCTCTCTCTCTCTCTCCCCCTCTCCCCCCCCCCCCCCCCCCACCTTGATGCTCACTAAGCTCTCATCCAAAAAAAAATCACTACTCGAAAAGATTGAAACTCCACCAACCGTTTGAGTCTCCTTGTGATTCGTGCTCGTACATTCAACATGTTATAAGAAAAAATGCATATTTTACTCTCATCATTGTTTCTTTCTTACCATATAGTTGAACTTGTCGAAGTTGAACCTAATCGGTTAAAAATTTACAACTATAAATCACATGTGCAACTTGAAGTGTATAAAAGTCATACATGCTATCTTCATGTAACTCATTTTGTCCTTTTCCTAATCATCATGTATCTGCAAAAAGAACATGGAAATTTAAGGATATTATACGGTAATTGAATGTAAAATACACAAAAAAAAAATAAGTCAATAAGTCAATCGACTACCACTTGAACACTTGTATTCACTTAAACTGTCGAGCCTCCCAAATTCCATGAATATATCTAATGATTGCTCTGGGTTTTTTATGCACTCTGCTAAGTTTGCAACGGTATGAAATTAGATTTCTTTAAATTCTTATAGAAGTTGCATTCAAATTAGGATGACAAAGAAGAAAAGACTTCATGTGATTATGTATATTTACAAAAACACAAACATCAAGAGTAAAGTAAAATTATACTAGTATATGGAGGTTGAAAAGATAAAACCTATGTTGTTTGTTTTCTTATAGCAGTGTCCTGCATCAACATATACATTAATGCAAGAAATTAGGGCTAAAATATGTGAAACATTTACTTTAAGATAACATTAAACCAATTTGAAACATATTGCCCCACATTCATCCCATGAGAAAGTGATTTCAAGGTGTAATATCATCACATTCAGTTACATCCTCCGTTACTATACAAAAAAAAGTAGAAATATTAACTTTAATAAAATTTCAAAAAAAAACAAACATAAAAAAATATCCTAAATGAAACAAACAATTTTCGTAATTTACACGGTGCATATCCTAAATGAAACAAACGATTTTCATAATTTACATAATGCATATCCTAAATGAAACAAACAATTTTCGTAATTTACTCGATGCATATCCTAAATGAAACAAACGGTTTTCATAATTTGCTCGATGCATATCCTAACTGAAACAAACGGTTTTCGTAATTTACATAATGCATATCCTAAATGAAACAAACGGTTTTCGAAATCTACTCGATGCATATCCTAAATGAAATAAACGAATTTTGTTGTTTACATAATTCATATCCTAAATGAAACAAACAATTTTCGTAATTTACATAATGCATATTCTAAATGAAACAAACAGTTTTTGTAATTTGCATAATACATATCCTAAATGAAACAGACGGTTTTCGTAGTTTACTCGATGCATATCATAAATGAAACAAACAATTTTAGCAATTTACATAATGCATATCCTAAATAAAAAAAAAAAAAAACGATTTTCGTAATTTACATAATGCATATCCTAAATGAAGCACACAATTTCCGTAATTTACATAATGCATATACTAAATGAAACAAACGGTTTTCATAATGTACTCGACGATTATCTTAAATGAAACAACGATTTTCGTAATTTACTCAATGTAGATCCTAAAAGAATCGAACGATTTTTGTAATTTACATAATGTCCTAAATGAAACAAACGATTTTCATAATTTGCTTGATGCATATCCTAAATGAAACAAACCATTTTTGTAATTTGCTCAACGCATATCCTAAATTAAACAAACAGTTTTCATAATTTACTCGATGCAAATCCTAAATGAAACAAACAATTTTTTTCGTAATTTACTCGATGCATATCCTAAAGTACAAATTAATGAAATGGTCCATGTGGATTGCAAAAATTTCACGTTTGGTCCTTATGTTTTCGTTTTCACTCGATCGGTCCCTAGGTTTTGGTTTTATTGCATTTTTCATCCTCTCGTAGGGATGAAAAGACCATATTGTCCTTTGTCTTTATCTATTTTAGTCTTTTTTATTATTTGTTTATTATTAATGAATATAAATGATTATGTAAAATTAAAATGTAACCCACACCAAACCCTACACCCCACACTTATCATGTACTTCTCTCTCATTTTAATTCACCATCCAAAACCCTACACCCCACAATTCTGAGTCCCCCCCACCCCCCACCGGACGGTTCATCAGACAAATAATAAACAATCACCACCACCACCATTGTTTTCTCTTATATTTATAAAAACACCGCCTCCCCTGAAAACATCTCTCCCTTCATTGCAAAAAAACCGCTACTAAAAACCAAAAGCTTCTAGATTTGTTGCCATCATCGACGTGAAGCCACCATCATCATAGTACCATGAAGCAATGACCACCGGATCCACTATGGTGTCATGAAGCTACCCCTGCTATAGTGACAAGAATGGAGGAAGATAAGTAAAGTGAACCACCGCCGACCCATAACCCTTTACAAAACTAATGGTAGAAAGGATGATCGAGGAGGGGGATATGCAGTCGATGGCAAAGAGGGACGAGCAAGGGGGAGCCGATGCAGTCGATGACCATCGCGGTGGATCATATGGGGGCGTTGAGAAGAAGAGAAGTGAATCATGAACCAGATCTCCATCCCTCACTCCTTCAGATCTCCTTACAACAGTAACAAATGTTGGTTGTAGGATGCTTCTAATGGCGTTTAGTGATGAAGATTGGTGGTTGATGGAGCAAATCAGTAGATTTAGAGTTCAGATCAGTGGTGTCTTGTGGTTTCCTGGTGCAATGTGGTGTTTTCTGGTGACATTTGGTGTTTTCTGGTGGTCTTTGGTATTTTCTAGCGGTGGTTGGTGGTTTAAGTGCAGACGAACTAAAATGACAGAGATGGACATGAGGGGTGTAGGGTTTTGGGTGGGTCCAATTTCAAGTTTATTTAATAATTTATAGTATTTAATAATTAACTTATAATATAAAAAATGAAAAAATATAAAGAAAAAGAACAATATAATCATTTTAGCTCTATGAGGGATGAAAAACACAATAAAATCAAAACTTAAGGATCGTCCAAGTGCAAAACAGCACCATGGGAAATTAACATAATAATCATGTAACTAGATACCTGAATTGTCAGAATCACAATTACTCACCTAAAGAATGTAGGTTACGAAACTTTTTAGTGTATCGGTTGGTGCTTTTATTGCCATGGGCAAGGCAACATTATGGCAGCTTATGAAAGAGCAAGTCGATGTTATAACCAAAATATCAAACTCTTAGCGAATGAGTTATATGCAACCACACAAGAAGGTATCGTAGTGTAGTTGGATGTACCTTGGCCCAAGAGAGACCATGGAAAAAGAATACCAAACTAGAATATTGGCATAGTGTTGGTTCGAGTTTGAAAAACTAATGAATTGGGTGACCAACATCGATGAAAACTTACTCGTATATTTCTACATGTCGGGATTATAAACCGTCATTAGAACAAGAATTGTTGGTAGCCAAACCATAGCCCTAAGGAAAATCTTTCGCTTTATCTAGGATATACACAATTTGATTTAAAAATCATTTGGCGAAAACCGCTTGCAGTAGATTGTGGAGCATGTCAATGGTTACTGGGTATAGCATCATTACTCGCTAGACCCGACACATGCATAGTTGTAACATCCAATTTCAGGTTCTAATTCTTTTATCCCTTAAGTTGAGATTTTTGATATGGGCTTATTTAGTCATAGAAATCATTCATTATCTTATTAATTATTGTTGATTTTATAGCATTTTATGGATAAAAGATACTTAATTAGCTTAGTATTTCAATTTCAGCAATAAAAGACATGTTCGGGTGGAAAAGGAAGAGGATTGAGTGATTGGAAGCTTAGAGATTTAAGATTAAAGAAAGAAGCTGGAAAAAAAAACTCGGCGAGTTTTTAGCACAAACTCGACGAGTTGATTAGAATATTCTCGATTTAAGGATGCCTTGCCGTACACGTTGTATACGTGAATTAATGAAGAAACTCGTCGAGTTATTCTAAAAAGCTCGACGAGTTGGATCGATTTTTGGTAACTATAAATAGATAACTTATAGGCCCGAAAACCTAACTTTTGCTGGAGCCTAGCTACGAATTTTGAAGACCAGAAGGGTTCTTGGAGCTGCTATTTTCGAGATTTCAACATAAGAGACAATTTCAAAGAGAATCAAAGGAAAATAATCATTCTTCTTTTCTTAATCTTTGTTTTGAACCATGTTTGAATCATTAGATTTTGATTTTAGGTTATTAATTGTTGTAGATATGAGCTAAAAGCTTTTTACTTCTGTTTGGATGAGATAATCTTATGAACATGGTTTGATTGAGTGGTTGAATTGATATTAATTTGGTTATTCATCTTGTTAAGCTTATTAAAGATCCTTATGTATTGATGATAAATGTTTTTATTTAACAAATAAGTGATTGAGTTGCATGAATATCTCCTTGATTACTTGATTCATATAGTTTTATGGATATAAGATTGTATGCCTAGGAATAGTGAATATGAAACTAGGGTTAACTATAAAATATGTAAATCAATGTGTGAGCACGTGTGATGAACATCCATACATGAGTTGATTGAATTGAACAAATTTGATTAACTATTATTATAAGTCTTGCTTGATACGAACTGAACACTAGGAAACTTGTTAATTTAATTACTTGATCACTGTTTGAATTAACTTGTCTACTAAAGGATTGGTAATAATCAACATGAACCCAATCATATTAGGAATCGGTAACCATTGATGTATTAATTCATTGCACTTGACACGAAATCAACCATAGGAATAAGTGAATCGAATCTAAACAGAAGTCTCTTTTATCATTGAATCTAGTTGTCCTTTCTTGTTCTTCTTACTTGTTAATTGTCTTCATTTGAGTTTTAAAGTGCTTGATTAAGTTTCTAGTCTTGTAAAACTAGAGAAAACCCCCCTCTTTTATTAATTGTTTTTAATTAGGTAATACTAGTACTTAATTTGATTGTTACCGTTCCTTGTGCTCGATACCCTACTTGCTTAAACTACTATCGATAGGTACATTGCCTGCGTGTGTTTGTTTACATTTGAGTTTGTTAGGATTAAAACTAGTTCGTTTTACACACATCATTTTTTTGGTAAATATGGTCCCTCATACGTTTGGCATACATTTGGCTACGCTTAGCATACGAGATTGCTTTGATCTCGGAAGGTTAACCACGTACATACACTGGGCATACATGGTGTAGACGGGGCGTACGTTTGTCTGGGTCAAACCCTGGTTTTTAGGGTTTGTAACATATTTAACACATCATTATGGTCTTTGGACACTTACCCTCATCAGCCTACGACATTCATTATGTTCCATTGACACCTTAGTTTATCCTTTGAGTGTTTTTGAGCATTAGAAGTGATTTTGTGGCAGTTTTGTGTCTATTCAAGAAAAAGTAACTTGGAGACCAAGCAGTTTTTGAGGTTGACCTTCTAGATCCAGAGTCTTCATCAACTTTGGGAGATTTTGAAGGTATAAAGTTCCTACCTTGATGATTCATTTGTTAGTTAGAGTTTAGGGCTTAGTTATGAGCTTTATTTGGTCCCATGGACTCTCTTTGTGAGTTGGCCAACTCCAGGAGTTAGAGGTGTTAGATCTCAGTCCCTTTGTTGTTATAAATGCATAAAAATGTCTTCTTGATGGTTGATATGAGTTCATACATGAATTTGGGTCCTTAATGTTGAAGGATTTTGAGCATTCTAACACTCATATGGTGTGCATGCAACCCTAGAAACCTTGGATCTATGTTTTCTTTATTATACATGCAAACTTTCTTTTTCCAAGGTTTCATCCTAACTAGCATGTGATTGGCGTACATGTAATATAAATAATTAGTAGGATGACATACCTTTTCTTGTGGTTAATTTCTTGGAGCTTTAAGAGGCTAGCACTAATAATGTGAATGCCTCAAGTGGAATCACAAATCACCAATACAACTTGGAAGATTTTGAGAGAATATGATGCATTTCTTAAAATCGGCCCACCCTTGTTATCTCACACACTAGTGCCATTTCAAGTGCCAAAATACCTCTTTATATAGTATGGTGGATTAGGGTTACATCCATGTAAACCCTAATACGCATGACCTTTCATTTCCATAGGGTCCATGGGTTAAAAACTCCATCGACTATCCATGGACTTCTATGCAAGCTTAGCCCATCCTAATTGAACATTGGCGCATTCTATATATGTATGTACATATATATATATATATATATATATATATATATATATATATATATATATATATATATATATAAGAGTCCATATTTAATTATTTACTTTTTGATCACTAAATTAATTCCAAATTAATTCTTGATCAATACTAATTAAATAATATGATTTCATATTAATATATTATAACTTATAATAATATATTAATAAATCATAAATATACTATTCTCAAAATACTATCCATACAAATTGTTTCGGTGAAGTGCAACCCAAATGGACCATGCTGGGTCAGGGTAAGTACATAACAAATATAGTTATGGACTTAGACACCTTATCCAACAGTCTCCCACTTGGATAAGTTTGATAAATATGTTGCAAGTATGACTTCAGGAATCGACCTGCAATCGTAGCTCTTAAAACTTTGTTGAACTATGAAGTGCCATTTTAAATAAGTGATCATATAATTCTCTATTCTCAAGATATCAACCAGAAAAGTACATGGAACAACGTCATACTTATTGTCCAGCAGTTTGTTTCCGGATTTCTGATTTGTTTGACATAGAACTAAACTGAACACATCAATTTGGTTCTGACGGGGCCTAGCACATAGGTAAAAAAAATCATCAAAGGGCCTAATATCGCTTCTAATCCTCCAAGGACTAAAAGGAATATATAAACTTCGACTCATATGCTTGTACAAACTACTTGTTGAATCATACAAAAAGGTACGTTTATAACATCAAGCTACTGATGCGTTTTCATACAATCAATGTACAACCAACTCATAGTCAACAACTCACATCTCTAGGTTTGAAGACTTATATGATATTACTATCTTACGATCACTCGAGATAAATTCCATGAAGTGATACAAGTGAGTGTAGGTTTAATCCAATAGTCAGAGCTTATGAGCACTCATGAATGTTGCAGCAACTTTTGCTACGTCTAAACACCTTAGACATCTACAAGCCCAATTCATGATAGTCTTGACTCATACCCACTTCCAAAGTATGATTGACTGTGGAGAGTTTGAATAAAGTAACTATTCTGGAAGTCAAAATATGCAAAGTTGAAACAATAGTAAATGACTGACACCAGATAGTAACACTTGACCCATAAACAAATAACAACTTTTATTTAATCATCAAATGTCAATTACATTTTACAAGTTTCAGAAATACCCATCTAATCAGTAAAACTAATATCGTCCTTCAGCCCGATGCGCCTTGCATGTGGCAAATGCTTAACCCTAGTCAGTCCCTTCGTGAGGGGATCTATTGGGTTCTCTTCTGGCACTACCCTATTTACCACGAGGAGTCCTTCTTCTATCTTGTGTCTTATGAAGTGATATTTTTTGTCATTGTGTCTGGATCTGCCATAATCTCTCAGCTCCTTGGATAAGGTAATCGCATTATTGTTGTCATAGAAAATATCCATAGGCTCCTTTATAGATGGTACAACTCTAAGGTTTCCGATTAAATTCTTTAGAAATATCGCCTCCTTCGCCGCTTCACTTGCTGCTATGTACTCTGATTTGCAAGTTGAAACAACTACTCTCTCATACTTGGAACTTTTCCAAGTAATTGCTTCTCCATTTAGGTAAAGACCCAGCTTGACTGAGAACGGAAATTATCCCTATAAGTCTGAAAGCTAGCATCACTATACCCTACTACTCTCAAGTCATCACTCCCACTAAGGGTAAGGACCCAGTCCTTAGTCCTTCGCAGTTACTTGAGAATTTTCTACACCACAGTCCAGTGAGCCTTGACAGGATTCCCCTGATATCTGATGACCATGCTCAAAGCAAATGCCTTATTAGGACGGGTACAAGTCATAGCATACATGATCGAGCCAACAACGGAAGCATATGGTAATCGACTCATCTCAGCTATCTTAGCCTCTGTACTCGAAGTCTGAGCCTTACTCGGTTTGGCATTGCTTTTGATGCTGATTTATCACCTTTCTTGGAATTCTACATGTTGAACCTTTTCAACACCTTGTCTAAGTAGGTACTCTAACTAAGTCTAATTAGTATTTTACTCCTATCTCTCAATATCCTTATCCCCAGGATATAGGCAGCTTCTTCAAGATCCTTCATAGTGAAACATTTCCTAAGCCAAGACTGATCTCCTGTAAAGTTGGGATGTCATTTCCTATGAGTAATATGTCATCCACATGCAGTACCAAAAAGCTAACTATACTCCCACTAGTTCGAACATATACACAGGACTCATCCTCACTTCTCGAAAAACCAAAGTCTTTGACTTTCTCACCAAAACAAAGATTCCAGCTACGAGATGTTTGTTTCAATCGATAAATAGATTTCTCAAGCTTACACACTTTATCAGGGAACTTTGCATTGACAAAACCCTCTGGCTGACTCATGTAAACATCCTCAGCCAACTTTCCATTAAGGAAAGCACTTTTGACATCCATTTGCCATATTTTATAATCATGAAATGTAGCAATGGCTAACATAACCCTAATAGACTTAATTTTTGCTACTGGTGAGAAGGTTTCATCATAGTCAACTCCCTGAGTTTGGGTGAAGCCCTTCACAACCAGTCGCGCCTTATAAGTGTGCCCTTTCCCATCCATGTCAGTCTTCTTCTTGAAGATCTATTTACACCCGATTGTCTTACAACCCGGTACATTGTCAACCAAGTTCCAAACTTGTAGTTATACATGGATTGAATCTCGCTGTCGATAGTCTCTTTCCATGTAGTAGAATCACGGCCTGCCATGGCTTCATTATAGTTGTTAGGTTCATCCAAAATTACCAATGTGCTATCACTAATAAATGTATCACCTTCCGCAGTAATATAGAAGCCATAGTAAGGCTCAGGTGGATTCCTAACTCTGGTGGAACGCCTCAGAGTTACAGACTCATCAGTTGGTTCAACAATAGTACAAACTCGTTAGTTGGTTCACCACTTGAATATTGAAGCTCTTCAAGGTCAATTTGCCTCCCACTATTTCTTTGTCTTATGAATTCTCTCTTTCGAAAGACCCTTCTCCATGCCACAAAGACTACATTTTAATTGGGTCTGTAGAAGAGGTAACCAAAGAATTTATGTGGGTAACCGATGAAAATACACCGCTCACTACAAGGTTCGAGCTTATCGTGAGTCTCGCACCTTACGAAAGCCTCGCAACCCCAAATTATGATTTGGTCTAATGTAGGAGCTTTCCCAGTCCACATCTCGTGAGGTGTTTAAGGATATGGGCAGCAGTCTCTAAGACATACCCCTAAAATGAGATTGGTAACAAAGCTTGACTCATCATGGAATGAACCATGTCTAACAAGGTTCGATTATGCCTCTCAGCCACACCATTCAGTTGTGGTGTCCTAAGAGGAGTCAATTGTGAAACAATTCCACATTCCTTAAGATAGTCACGGAACTTGATACTAAGATACTCAACACCACGATCGGATCAGAGCATCTTTATCTTCCTACCCAACTGATTCTCCACTTCTTGTTTAAACTCTTTGAATTTCTCAAAGGTTTCTGACTTATGCTTGATTAAGTAGACATAGCCATATCTACTATAATCATCAGTAAAAGTCACATAGAAGCGGTTAGCATCCCTTGTGGCGGTTCTAAAGGGCCCACACACACTGATGTGTATGAGATCCAACAAGCCCTCACCCCTAGCACAAGTACCAGGGAAGGGTGACTTAGTCATTTTTCCAAGTAAACAAGGTTCACAACTATCATCTAACCTTAATTCAAATGACTCCAACACTCCAACCTTTTGGAGTTGGCATATGCGCTTCTTGTTGACATGTCTGAGACGACGATGCCACAAGGCTGCCTTATCCAACCTAGTGGAAGAATTAATATGCAAAACATTATTTCCTAAGTTGTCTATAACCGACACAGTTTCATATACACCATCACAAGGTAATGCTTTAAAATAAAAAAACACTATTATGATAAGTATTAATACCACCACATTCATTATCAAATGAAAAAGTAAATTCTTGCTTGTACAAACCATGAAACGAAATAATATTTCTCACCATTTCAGACCAGTAACAACATTTATTCAAATCTAACATTAACCCACTACTCAGCAATAAAGAATAAACTCCAATCTTGGTGACATGTGAAGCTTTCCTATTTCCCATGATTAAGTTTATATTCCTGTGTTCCACATCCTCACTTCTTTTTAGGCCCTGCAAATCAGAACATATGTGAATTCCACAACCTGTATCAAGGACCCAAGAATTACAATGTGGTGATTTATGAGACAAGATAGTATAAATACCTGTATGGGTGAGTTTTACTTTCCCATCCTGAACATCCTATAAGTATTTGGGGTAGCTTCACTTTCAGTGCCCTTATCATGACACTAGAAGCATTCAACATCTTTAGGGTTGGCAGAGGGGATAGCAGGACCACCTTTGGTTCCACTTGAAGAGGAACCATCAAGATAAGAGGAACCATCAAGATACTTTCCCTTGTGACCCTTTGAAGGGGACTTCTTCTTCTTCTTCCCTTTACCTTGCCCGATTGCCAGAACAGGGGTGGTGGTAGGAGTAGGAGTGGTAACAACTGACTTACCTTTTAGACCACTTTCGGCGGTCTTCAAAAGTCCTTGAAGGTTGTTGAGTGTGACCTCCTCCTTGTTCATATGATAGGTCATATGGAATTGATCATAACATAGAGGTAAGGAGTGTAGTATGATGTCAATAGCCAACTCCTCGGGGAAGTTCACATTTAACTTCAGCAAACTGTGCACATACCTTTGCATTTTCTGCATGTGGCCCGTGATGGGTTCACCATCCTTCATTCAGATTGCTATAATGAATGAGATGATTTCATACCTCTCTAGACGAGCACTCTGATGACATCTATCCAACAGGTCTATGTGCATCTCAAAAGGGTAAAAGCTAACTATACTCCTATGAGCTTTGGCATATACACAAGACTCATCCTTGATTCTTAAAAAACCAAACTCTTTGACTTTCTCATCAAAACAAAGATTCCAGCTGCGAGATGCTTGTTTCAACCCATAAATGGATTTCTTAAGCTTACACACTTTATAATGGAACTTTGCATTGACAAACCCTCTGGCTGACTCATGTAAACATCCTCAGCCAACTTTCCATTAAGGAAAGCGGTTTTGACATCTATTTGCCATTTTTTATAATCATGAAATGCAACAATGGCTAGCATAACCCTAATAGACTTAATTTTCGCTACTGGTGAGAAGGTTTCATCATAGTCAACTCCCTGAGTTTGGGTGAAGCCCTTCATAACCAGTCGTGCCTTATAAGTGTGCACTTTCCCATCCATGCCGGTCTTCTTCTTGAAGATCCATTTGCACCCGACTATCTTATGACCCAGTACATTGTCAACCAAGTTCCAAACTTGATTTTTTATACATGGATTGAATCTCGCTATCCATAGCCTCTATCCAGTTAGCAGACTCAGGGCCTTCCATGGCTTCCTTAAAGTTGTTAGGTTCATCCAAATTTACCACTGTACTATCACTAATAAATGTATCACCTTCCGCAGTAATATGGAAGCCATAGTAATGCTTAAGTGGATTCCTAACTCTGGTGGAACACCTTAGAGATACAGACTCGTCAATTGGTTCAACAGGAGTTTCCTCCTCAGGTTGATTGCTAGGGTTTTAGGTTCCTTCACCACTTGACTCTTGAAGCTCTTAAAGGTCAATTTTCCACCCATTGTTTCTTTTTCTTATGAATTCTCTCTCGCAAAAGACCCTTCTCCTTGCCACAAAGACTACATTTTCATCGGGTCTGTAGAAGAGGTAACCAAAGAATTTCTATGGGTAACTGATGAAAATGCACCACTCACTACAAGGTTTGAGCTTATCATGAGTCTCGTGCCTTACGAAAGCCTCACAACCCCAAATTCTTATGTGGTCTAATGTAGGAGCTTTCCCAATCCACATCTTGTGTGGTGTTTTGGCAACCTTTTAGTTAGGACTAGATTAAAGGATATGGGCGGCAGTCTCTAAGACATACCCCGAAAATGAGATTGGTAACGAAACTTGAGTCATCATGGAATGAACCATGTCTAACAAGCTTCGATTATGCCTCTCAGCCACACCATTCAGCTGTGGTGTCCTAGGAGGTGTCAATTGTGAAACAATACCACCACAGTCATTATCAAAATGAAAAAGTGAATCCTTGCTTGTACAAACCATGAAAAGAAATAATATTTCTCGCCATTTCAGACCAGTAACAACATTTATTCATATATAACATTAACCCACTACTCAAAAATAAAGAATAAACTCCAATCTTGGTGACAAGTGAAGCTTTCCTATTCCTAATGATTAAGTTTATCTTCCTGTGCTCCACATCCTCACTTCTTTTTAGGCCCTGCAAATCAGAACATATGTGAATTCCACAACCTGTATCAAGGACACAAGAATTAGTATGTGGTGAGTTATTAGACAAGATAGTGTAAATACTTGCATGGGTGGGTGTTACTTTCCCATCCTTAACATCCTATAAGTACTTGGGGCAGTTTCGCTTCCAGTGCCCCTTATCATGACAATAGAAGCATTCAGCTTCTTTAGGGTTGGCAGAGGGAGTAGCAGGACCACCTTAGGTTCCACTTGAAGAGGAACCATTAAGAGACTTTCCCTTGTGGCCCTTTGAAGGGGTCTTCTTCTTTCCTTTACCTTGCCCGATTGCCAGAACAGGGGTGGTGGTAGGAGTAGGAGTGGTAACAACCAACTTACCTTTGAGACCACTTTCGGCGGTCTTCAAAAGTCCTTGAAGCTTGCTGAGTGTGACCTCCTCCTTGTTAATATGATAGGTCATTTGGAACTGATCATAACATAGAGGTAAGGAGTGTAGTATGATGTCAATAGCCAGCTCCTCGGGGAAGTTCACATTTAATTGCAACAAACAGTCCACAAACCTTTGCATTTTCTGCATGTGGCCCGTGATGGGTTTGATGGATTTTGGCTATAAGAACATCCTATGTGCTTATACAAACCCTAATGCTTAGATCTAGGTTTCTCTATTGTACATGCAATTCATCCAAGACTATAAACCCTAAATCTAGTATATGATAATCGATACTAACATAATAATGAGTTTAAGATATTACCTTGATTGTTATGTAGTAATAACAATCACAATTCCTTCTTGTAATGACTTTAGAAAGCTTAGAGTCACACATGTCACTCCTCTAATGGTTCACAAACACCAAGAGCATGAGGATGAAAAGGAGAAGAGAAGGAGGCTGCCCAAAATGTGTGGAAACCCTAGAGAACAAGTTCACCACGTTTTTGGGGCTTAAGGGTACTATATATGTATGTAGGCTATTAGGGTTTTAAACTAGGAAACCTTAATATGGATGCTTAAGCCCTAAGCAACCCATGGACTCCTTTCTTAAAGGCCTTGGACGATTTCTAATGAGTTTCCCCCATAGAATTCGTCCAACCTTATATAATAAAGTAATCCATAGCCCAATAGCAATTATCTTATAATTACAATTCTAGTCCCTTAAGTTTAATTAATCTCTTTTAGCCACAAACTTAATTCTTATTAATTCTTGACTAATATTAATTAAACAATATGATTTCTCTTTTAATATATTATTCTCATAGTATATTAATAAATCATATTTCATCCTTTATCTCCATAATTCATCCTATCAAGTTGCTTTGGTGAAGGCAACCCAAAAGGACCATGCACCATCGGGTCAAGTACATACCAAAATAGTTATGGACTTAGACACTAATCCAACAGGGTTCACCAACCTTCATTCGGGTTGTTATAATGGAAGAGATGATTTCATACCTCTCTTGACGAGCACTCTGATGATATTTATCTAACAGGTCTATGTGCATCTCAAAGGGTAAAAGTCCTCATAGAAATTGATGTGTATATAAATACACGAGTTTTAGTCCTACTTTTGAGATGAAATTTAAACACACAAAGGCAGTGAACCTGTCTATTAGTTATATAGTTGAATAAGTAGAGTATCGAACACAAGGAACGAAAAATTAAAATAATAACTAGAATTAACTAAGCAAATAAATTAAGTAAAAGGTTTTCTCTAGTTTTGCAAGACTAGAAACTTTGACAAAATATTTAACACATAATTTAAATAACTAACATCTAAAACAAGTAAAAACCAACTAAATTCAGTAATCAAAAGGGTTTATGTTTAGGTACGATTCATTTACTCCTATGGTTAGTTTTATGTCAATGCAACGGATTAATTGTTATTGGTTACCGACTAAGGTGATTAGAATCACATTTGCTATTACCAATCCTTAGAAAAAAATTAATTTAAACAATGATTAAGTGATTAAACTTTAAATATGGACTATTATATATATAGCGTGGGCCAAGTTCATTTAGGTTGGGCTAAGCTTTCATGGATAGTCCATGAAGTTTTTAACCCATGGATCCTATGGAAATGAAAGGTCATGGGTATTATGGTTTACATGAATGTAACCCTAATCCTCCATACTATATAAAGATGTCTTTGATACATGAAATGGCACTAGTGTGTGAGGATACAAGAGTGGACCAATTTCTAGTGTGCTTACTATTCTCTGAAGTTTTCCAAGGTGTTTTGGTGATTTGTGATTCCACTTGAGGCTTCCACACTATTGGGGCTAAGCTTTTAAAGTTCAAGACTTCAAGCTACATCAAAAAGTTATGTAATCTAACTAGGTTTTTGTACTATAGTTGCCTCATATTAGGCTAGTTAGGATGAAACCTTGGAATGTAAAATGTTTGCACGTATAATAGAGAAAACATAGATCCAAGGTTTATAGGGTTGCATGTACAACATAGGAGTATTAGAATGCTCAAAACCCATCAGATACTGGTTGTGGTATTCACATATGTTCTGATTTGCAGGGACTAAGAAGAAGTGAGAATGTGGAGCATGGGAAGATAAACTTGATCATGGGGAATAGGAAAGCTTCACTTGTCACCAAGATTGGAGTTTATTCTTTGTTACTAAGTATTGGGTTAAGATTAGATTTGAATAAATGTTGTTACTCGTCTGAAATGGCGAGAAATATTATTTCCTTTCACAGTTTGTACAAACAAGGATTTACTTTTTCATATGATAACGAATGTGGTGGTATTAATGCTTTTTATAATAATTTTCTTATTTCAAAGCATTACCTTGTATGAAACTGTGTCAGTTGTAGATAACCTAGGAAATAATGTGTTGTTTATTGATTCTTCCACTAGCTTGGATAAATCATCATTATGGCATTGTCATCTTGGACATGTTTACAAGAAGTACATAGGCCAACTCTAGAAGGCTGTAGTCTTGGACTCATTTGACTTAAAGTCAGATGATAGTTGTGAATCTTGTTTACTTAGTAAAATGACAAAGTCACCCTTCACTGGTACCTATGCTAGGGGTGAAGGTTTGTTGGATCTCGTACACACAGATGTGTGTGGACCCTTAAGAATCACCACAAGGGATGCTAACCGCTTCTATGTGACTTTTAGTGATGATTATAATAGATATGACTATCTTTACTTAATCAAGCATAAGTTAGAAACCTTAGAAAAGTTCAAAGAGTTTAAACAGGAAATGGAGAATCAGCTAGGCAGGAACATTAAGATGCTTCGATCCGATCGAGGTGGTGAGTATCTTAGTACAAAGTTCCTTGACTATCTTAAGGAATGTGGGATTGTCTCACAATTGACACCTCCTAGAACACCACATCTTAATGGTGTGGCTGAGAGGCGTAATCAAACCTTGTTGGACATGGTTCGTTCCATGATGAGTCGAGCTTCGCTACCAATCTCATTTTGGGGGTATGCCTTAGAGACTGCCGCCCATATCCTTAATCTAGTCCCTACCAAAAAGGTTGCCAAAACACCTCACGAGATGTAGACTGGGAAAATTCCCAAGTTGGACCACATCAAAATTTGGGGTTGCGATGCTTTTGTGAGGCGCGAGACTCACGATAAGCTCGAACCTCGAAGTGAGAGGTGTATTTTCATCGACTACCCATAGAAATACTTTGGTTACATATTCTATAGACTAAGTGATAATATGGTCCTTGTAGCAAGGAGAGGATTCTTTCACGAGAGAGAGTTCATAAGCCAAGGAAATAGTTTTAGGCAAATTTTTCACACCCCGAAAACCGAAGGCGGAAACATTTCCGAGGCGGACTCCACGTTGAGTATCAAATCCAATGCACATAGTAAGTAAAGTAAACAACCATTACATTACATACAGAAATTTACATTTGTTTCAAAAGTAAAGTTGTACAAGTGATATACATATGCATCATATTAACAAAAGTAAAGATGAGATCTTCAGTACGCTCCTTCTTCTCCAAAAGGATCATTGGGTACCTGTCTATCGCTGACCTGAGAATACAAGCGGTTTGAAAATCAACATAAAGCTGGTGAGTTCATAAGATGTTTGTTTTCTGAAAATGTACTAGTTTACTTTAGTTTACCAAAGAGGTTGTTATCCAAGAAAATCCCATATTTTCTTATGTAAAGTTAGTTTAGTTATCACTTGTTACCAATTCGTTTATGTGTTGTATTTTACCCCAGGAAAATCCCATATTTTCCTAAATGTAAGACCGGTTGCATATTGCGGACTATAGTTTAATACATAAAACTATATATTGAGAATCATGGGATTACTATCCTGAACTAGATATAAATTAGTTTGATATATGTGAACTATAAATGGAAAGTAGTTTGAAACCCATGGGACTCACATCCCGTACTAAGTACAAGACAGTTTGATATACATGAAAATATAGATTGAAAACCATGGGATTACCATCCCGTACTAGATACAATATAGTTTGATATTCATGGAAATATAGATTGAAAACCATGGGACTACCATCCCGAACTAGATATAGATTCAAAACCATGGGATTATCATCCCGTACAAAATATAGTTTTAAAACCATGGGACTACCATCCCGTACAAGATATAGATTGAAATCATGGGATTACTATCCCGTACTAGATATAAGTTAAAGACCATGGGACTACCATCCCGCAGAAGATATATACGGAAATCATGGGATTATCGCCCCGTACTAGATATAAGATCAATAGACTGAAAACCATGGGACTACCATCCCGTACTAGATATGGAAGCTATAGATAGAAAGTAGATATGGAATTGAAACAAAGTCAAAACCAAACCCAAAGCGATACCGTGAATAAACTTATATTAATACGTATTGTGAGTCAGGTAACCATGCTGATACAACAAAGAGACCTCCTTGACACTTGTCAAACGTCGGACGATATCCAGAAATTTGTCACCCCAGGCGTGCCTGCCCAACTGTAGCTAGCAGTTAAGGTATGAGATTGTCAGTCCCGAATAGATCTATTCACAAATTCCTCGCTCTCCCTCCAGGAGACTCTGGTTACACTTCCGGGGAGGATTTACTGATAACCAAAGGGTAATGACGAAACTCACAAGCTAGTACTAAATTATTCACAGGGTTCTCATACGATATCAAACATACAAAAGATTACAAAACATAATACATACAATGAAACTATCTGGCAATACATTCAAATGAAACAGAGATAAACTGAATCAGACATAGGTTATCTAATAACGTTATATACATATACATGATAAAATGAGAACTAAAGAACCCCAAATTATTCCCATAATAATTTGATTAGTTTGGTTATTTCTTTAACTGAAATTCATATAATTGTAATTGATAAATCATCCCTTATGCTCAGCATAATACATAAGGAGTAAAGGTATTTATAAGTTTGCCAGATATTATTTGAAATACATTAATGTTATGTATTGAAAACATTTACAGTTTGCTTGTATTCCCCCCCTGAAAACATTGAAAAACCATTTAAAAAGGGTAGAGGTATGAACTCACCGGTTGAGAAACGCGACGTTCCGGATGCTAAGTGTCGATTCAAGGTTTGATAACATGCGAGGTTCCTATGTAATATGAAATGGTATACAAATATATCTAATTATATTTATAAACTCTAATTAGATATGATATTACACTCTAATGAGTGAAAACACTTCAAAACAAGTGTTTGGAGTGACCCGGGTGACATCTACGGACGTGTATTGATGCGTGTGACTTGGGAATTGAGTTTACTCTTCAAGAGTAGACTTTTTAGGGAGTTTAATACCCTAAACACCTCATCCATATGAGTTCACGGCCGTGAACTCATGGAGGTTAATTTTGGGTGCAAAATGGCTTCATAACACTCGGGAATAATTGCTAGACTTGGGTTTTTGGCTTTGGAATGGATTATAACACACATAGGGACCATTTATTGGAGTTTACACCTGTAAACATGGAGTTTACGGTCGTAAGCTCTCCCCTCACTTCCAATTCTTAAAGTTTTGGTCCTAAATTAATCACACATGATTCTAATGATTTTTCCTAAGTCTTGTATGGATTTTTAGGGGACTTTTGGCATGGTTTTTGGAGTTTCAGCCCATGAACCCCCTCATGGACGTGAACTCATTAAAAAGGATGTTTTTATATGTTTTAAGGTCCAATAGTTGTTTGTAAACACTTCTAGAATTTATCCCAAGGCTTTAGGTGTGTTAAAGTGGCATTTTAACACATTTAGAGGAGTTTACTCTCCAAGAACAATGAGTTTACGGCCCAAGCATGTTCTTGGGAAGTAAACTCAATTTTAAACCTCTAAATTTATGTTCAAGGTGTTCCAAGGCCAATTCCATAATTCTACAAGTCGTATCTAATCCTTGTTGGTGTTTTGGAAGGGTTTAAGCGCTTAAAAACCCTTTAATATGTGTTTACTCTCCATGATATGGAGTTTACGGACCAAGCTTGTTCTTGGGCAGTAAACTCATGGTTACTCTCCAAAAATTAAGTTCAAGGTGTTCTAAGTCCGGTCCATTAAGCCATTAAGCCATTAAGCCATATCTAAGCTCCAAATGTCGATTGGAAGGGTTTTTGGGCTCCAAAACCCATTTTATGTGAGTTCACGGCCTAGGACTGATCTAGGGCCGTAAACTCATAAATGTGGCCCTATTTCATGATTTGAACTCGAATTTGAAGGATAGAGGGGTTGCATAACAAGTTAGGGAAGGTACCTTGGTGATTAGAAGCCTTAAATTTGAGATTTGGACCCTTAAACTTGAATTTAGGAGAGAGGTTAGAGAGAGAGAGAGTAGTGAGAGAGAAAAAGCTTCAAATGATAGCTTGAACATGTTTAAATAGGTCCCAAAACTTGGACATGGTGGAATTCTACCCGATACCGGCATTAAACGGGGCTTTTGGTCGCACCCGATTAAGTTTCCGTAACCCGGCGGGGACGTTTCAAAAATTTTTGAAATAAACATTTTGGGCTAATTTCATGAGTTCCTAAGGGGTTTGGACACTCATTAGATTATAATAAACATATAAGTTTAAATAATTTAACCCAAAACGAAAACGGAACGAATTGATTAACGGCGAATTTTTTTTTTTACGGGTAGAACGGGTTTTCGACGATGGAAAACTTCGGATTGTTACAAAATTGATCTTGAAGAAATTCAAGAGTCAAGTGGTAAAGGAACCTCATACCCTAGCAATCAACCTAAGGAGGAAACTCCTATTGATCGAACTGACGAGTCTGTACCTCTGAGGCATTCCATAGAGTTAGGAATGCACTTGAGCATTACTATGGTTTCCATATTACTGTGGAAGGTGATACACTTATCAACGATAGTACACTGGTAAGTTTGGATGAACCTAACATCTACACGGAAGCCATGACAGGCCCTGAGTCTGCTAGATGGAAATAGGCTATGGACAACGAGATATAATCCATGTATGACAATCAAGTTTGGAACTTGGTTGACAATGTACCACGTCATAAGACAGTCAGGTGCAAATGAATCTTCAAGAATAAGACTGACATGGATGGGAATGTACACAATTATAACGCGCGACTAGTTGCAAAGGGATTTTCTTAAACTCCCAGAGTTGACTATGATGAGACCTTTTCACCAGCTTCCAGACTGATAGGGATAATTTCCGCTCTCAGTCAGGCTGGGTCTTTACCTTAAATGGATGAGCAATTACTTGGAAAAGTTCCAATCAGGAGATAGTGGCTAATTCAAATTGTGAATCAGAGTACATAGCAGCAAGCGAGGCAGCAAAAGAGGCAATATGGTTGAAGAACTTCATTGGAGACCTTGGAGTAGTACCAGCTATAAAGGAACCTATGGAGATTTTCTATGATAGTGAAAGTGAAGTTTCCTTAGCCAAGGAACCAAAGGATCGTGGGAGATCCAGACACATCGACAGAAAATACCATTTCATTAGACATCGAATAGAAGAAGGACTCCTTGTGGCCAAGAGGGTATCATCGGATGAGAACCCAACAGATCCCCTCACGAAGGGACTGAGTAGGGTTAAGCACCTTCAGCATGTGAGGCACATTGGGCTATAGGATGATATTAGTTTTAGAAATTAGATAGCTTTTGAAATTTGTAAAGTGTAATTGACATTTGATGATTAAATAAAAGTTGTTATTTATTTATAAGTAAAGTGTTACTATATTCTGTCAATTGTTTACTATCATTTCAATTTTCCATGTTTTGACTTCCAAAATAATTATGTTATGGTATATCATATTATTCAAACCATCCACAGTCAATCATACTTTGGAAGTAGGTAATGAGGCAAGACTGTCATGAATGGGTCTGTAGATTTGCTTGGACAAACAGACTGCAGTGTTCATGAGTACTCCTAGAATAGTGATTCTAGTATTGGATTCAACCCACGCTCACTTGTATCACTTCATGGAATTTATCTCGAGTGATCATGAGACAGTAATATCCTATAAGTCCTTAAACCTAGAGATATGAGTTGTTGCCTATGAATTGGTTATACATTGATTGTACGAAAACGCATTGGTAACTCGATATTATAAAACGTGATTTTGTGTATGATTCAACAAGTAGTTAGTACAAGTATATGAGTTGAAGTTTATCTGCTCCTTCTAGTCCTTGGAGAATTAGAAGCGATATCTGGGCCCCTCGATGATTTTGTTTTGACCTATGTATTAGGCCTGGTCAGAAATAAATTTGATGTGTTCAGTTTAGTTCTATGCCAAACAAATTGGAAATTGGGAAACAAACTGTTGGACAATAAGTACGACATTGTTCCATGTATTTGTCCGGCTGATATCTTGAGAGCAGAGGATTATATGATCACTTATATTAAATGGTAGGTCATCTTAGTTCCGTGAGACTTTGAAAGAGCTACAATTGTTGATCGGTTCCTAAAGTCATACTTGCAGTTATAGTTATTAGACTTATCCAAGTGGGAGACTATTAGATAAGGTGTCTAAGTCCATAACTATTTATGGTATGTACTTAACCCAGTTGGCATGGTCCATTTGGGTTGCATGACATCATGATAGTTGGATAGACAAAATAGAAGAAGGACAGTTATGATTTGTTAATATATTATAAGTTATAATATATTAATATGAAGTCATATTATTTAATTAGTATTGATCAAAAATTAATTTGGAATTCATTTTGCGATCAAAAAGAGACTAATTAAATATATGGGGATTGATTGCGTAAATCATCCATTATTATATAGTGGGCTAATGATCCCTGCTTTATTGAATTGGGATAAAACCCATAGGGTTCTCCATGGATACTCCATGGAGGTTAAAACCCATGGATCATGGAGGAAATGAAAAGCCATGTCAATTAGGGTTTACATGGTGTAACCCTACTTGTGACACACTATATACAGACCCCATAGGCTAGCAAAATTGGCACATAGAAAAGAACAAGGAGGGCTAGCCGATTTTGAGTGATAGTGTGCTTCTCTCAAGTTATTCCAAGAGTTGTGGTGTTGTGTGAAACATTTGAGGCATCACATTTGGGGTACTAGGGTCACAAAGTTCTTAAGGAATTCAAGCAACAACAAAGGTATGTTATTCTGCTAGCTTTTATGTTCAAGTTCCCCATACCATGCTAGTTAGGATAAGAACCTTGGAAAAAATCAAATTTTCATGTATCTTAGTAAAACATAGATCCAAGGTTTCTAGGGTTGCATGTACAACATAGGAGTGTTAGCATGCTCAAAACCCTTTACTGCTGATGCATGAATCTGATCCCGCTTCTTCTTCCACTGTTGGGCCTCTAACTGCAGCTCTCTTTCCATGGCTGCCGCTACCAAACAGGAAATTGTCTTATGACTCGAGATACTCATGTGCTCCTATATCTCCATTCTTAGCATGTCATGGTAACGAGTCATCCTCAACTGCTCCGTCGTCGCATACTGAGGGCAAATAAGTGCTCTCTTTCTGAACTCAACGGTGATCTTTACCACCTACTCTATAATCTGCTCAAGTACCAACTACTCTCGGGCCCACTGTTGATCCTTAATCACCGACACAAGCTCCCTCTTGAATCTAGTGACAAACTCCTCCTATGGCATATATTCGATTACATCAGGTTTGAGGCTCTCAACAATCTTGCACTACCTATCCCTAGCTTTTTTGCGTATAATACATGTTGCAAATATGACTTTGTACTCTGGTGGACAGAAGCTGGCATGAAAGGCGCTCTCCACGTCGACAATCCAACACATACTGATGATATGCTCCTTTCCCCCAAAGAAGCGAGGAGCTCCACAAGCATCAAACTCCTTAAACAAAACCTCCTGATTCCTGATTCGATCGACCTCCAAATTAGCCCGAAGAACCATAAGTCACTCGTCTATCACAAAAATCAACTCATCCTTGGTAGATCTGATCAAACTAGGAAAATACTCTCTCACTAACCTCGAAATTTCTGCAGCTATGATGTCTCAAACATTCCTTTCACTCAGACTTGCATCCCCAACACGGAAGGTCACCATCATGAATCTAAAAGATAATGGAAACACATCAAAATCAAATGCACAATGCAAACCCACACTATGCATACCCACCTACAAGCTTCCTGGTATTCCTGAAACACTCCCTAACACAAACATGGATCTTGTGCTTTCTTTAGTACGGGCCAAATACTACCATCCACACTTATCCATATTTGTTCATAGGACTATTCCACGACTCTCAAGTTACGTCGCATCACTCCACTAAACCTTTCGTACGCATGCATATGTCTATCTATATGCATAATTCTACACTTCTAAGACTCTCTCGATAGGATCTTTCCCTTCCCACAAACCCGCATTACTAGAAATATCTACAAAAACCGATGGTTGCATCGTGCATACAACTTATACACAATATAGGTTCAAATAGATTGTCGAATAAGTGATTCTACCCTAAGCCCACAACCAAACAAGGAATAGGAAATAAGGCTAAATCAATCATTTTAAGGCTATATAATCCTAATCATGTATAACTCTAAAACGTACACCTAGAAATTAATATTATCAATCTAGACTCCAAGAAGCACATAAAAAATAACTCCCTAGGCTATAAAGCATCATAAATCTCAGACAATTTTATCATGCAATTCATAAGCATATCTACAACCTATATTCTAGCATGCATAATAATTGTAGCACCTGGTTCCTGGTACGTAAAATTTATCTTAGTGTTTTTCATTTGTAGCCTTGGACTCGGCGAGTTGTAGGTCCAACTCGCCGAGTAGTGACGGGATCCGGAACACGTTTAAGTTGGCGACTCGGCGACTCCTCGCTGTCTGATGAAACCCTAAATTTCAAGGGTTTGCACCCTATTTAAACCCTTTGACGGATGGTCAGAATGAGCGGACCATCCAGACCTTGGAGGATATGTTGCGGGCATGCGTGCTAGACATCGGTGGTAGCTGGGATACCAATCTTCCCTTCGCTGAGTTCTCGTACAACAACAGCTACCACGTGAGTATTGACCGTCCCCCATTCGAGATGTTGTACGGTCGGAGGTGCAAGACCCCGATATGTTGGGGCAAAGTTGGCCATAGGGTCATGGGGAGCACCGAGGTGGTGCTCAAGATGACCGAGAGAATCCAGCAGGTTCGGAGCAGGCTTCAGACTGCTCAGAGTCGGCAGAAAAGTTATGCCGACAAGTGTCGATCAGACCTGGAGTTCCAGGTCGGGGATATGGTTCTCCTGAAAGTGTCGCCTTGGAAAGGCGTCACTCGATTCAGGAAGCGGGGCAAGTTGGGCCCGAGGTACAATGGACCGTTCAGGGTTGTAGCCCAGGTGGGCAAGGTAGCATATAGGCTGGATCTGCCAGCCGAGCTCAGCCAAATCCACAGCACCTTCCATGTATCCCAGCTGCGGAAGTGTCTCGTGGATGATTCAGCGGTGGTGCTGTTAGAGGATATACAGGTTGATGACAGCCTGAACTACATTGAGCGCCCAGTCGCGATCCTTGACCGGAAGTCGAAGGATCTAAGGAACATGATAGTGGAATTAGTGAAGGTGCAATGGCAACACCGAAAGGGTTCGGAATGGACTTCGGAGACGGTGGAAGAAATGATGGAGCATTACCCCGAGCTGTTTCAGGACCGAGCGGTAGACTTCGAGGACGAAGTCTAAAATAAGTGGGGGAGATTTGTAGCACCTGGTTCCTGGTACGTAAAATTTATCTTAGTGTTTTTCATTTTTAGCCTTGGACTCGGCGAGTTGTAGGTCCAACTCGCCGAGTAGAGATGGGATCCGAAACACGTTTAAGTTGGCGACTCGGCGAGTCCATATTCTGGACTCGGCGAGTCCCTGCTGTCTGATGAAACCCTAAATTTCAAGGGTTTGCACCCTATTTAAACCCTCTTATCCGCCCCCAAGCTCGCCCCCTTCACCCTCAGAGCTCTATACTTAGTTTAAGCCTTGTTCCTTGTGAGTTTGAAGCATTTTGGTGTGTTTTCTTGAAGGTTTGGAGAGGGAAGGAGAGTAGATCAAGAAGAAGAGGAGGAGGCCAGGCATATTTGGGTTATCTTAGTGATTTCCTTGAGGTATATCTCAGTTTCCCTCTGTTTTCATGCTTAATGTCCCTTGTAGCTCCATGAAAGTCCTTTTTGAGCCTTTCCCCAAGCTTGTTTGTGTTTTAGGGTTCGTAATAAGTTGTTTAGCCTCTAGATCTAGGCATGACTGAGCCCCATGAGCTTGGATCTACTGCCTTTATGGAGCCATATTGTAGGAAATCCCTAGACCTACTCTTTTGGTGCATTTTGAGCCCTAAAACCTTCATTGGTGAATATTTACACGTAAAGTTGGAAACTTTACGTGTTATTCCTGCCCTAGAAACCCAGATCTATCAATAGCATGAGTTGGATTCAAGCAGAATTGCGTGTATAGTATTTGCATGTGGCTGACTCGGCGAGTTGTTCATCTGACTCGGCGAGTCGAGTTGCGAGTCCCCGAGTTCTCCTATTTTTCCTGCTTGCAGAGTGGAGTGGTGAGTCGTGGGTTAGGACTCAGCGAGTCAGAAGCTAGACTCACTCGTGAAGTAACTCGACGAGTTCAAGGCAGTCTTCTTGTCTCAAGAACAACTCGGCGAGTCACAGCTTAGAGTGTTCTTCGGATGAAGATGAACTCGGCGAGTTGTTCATACAACTCGGCGAGTAGGATGAAGGACTATTGGCCTTTAGTTTAGAAGGAGAACTCGTCGAGTCAATGCTTAACTCGACGAGTAAAGACGGGTTTATGGTCGGACAAAGGGATAAGGACTCGGCGAGTTGACAAGTCAACTCGGCGAGTCGAGCCAACTGACAGTTGACTTTGACTTGACTCTTGATTTGGTAAAGGGGTAAATGGTCATTTTACCCTGAAGTCGGTTAGCGGTATTTGACTAAGGGTTTTGTGGGAATTATAGCCGGAGGATTTCCGAAGCGGCAGCAGCAGCAGACAGTCAGTTCCCACACAAATCAACAGCTACTTTGAGGTGAGTTTCCTTCCAGTAGTAACGGGTCTAAGGTACCAGGGTCGGCCCGATTAGATGATATGCTAGGGTCGGAGTCTGGGCCGAGCCCGTATCTCCTGGTTGAGTTGATTATGATATATGCCAGTATGATAGAATTGTCTATACTCGTTGTCTATGTGATACTTGTATATTATAGGTTAGCAGCTGATTGTGGGCGAGGCCCGTATCTCTCTGAAAGTGGAGTGTGGGCGAGGCTCGTATCTCCCGGATAGAGGAGTATGGGCGAGGCCCGTATCTCCCAGTTAGCGAAGTGTGGACGAGACCCGTATCTCCTAGCTGTTCATTGTATGTTGTATGGTATGAGGTATTATGGGGGAACTCACTAAGCTTTGTGCTTACAGTTTTTGGTTTTGGTTTCAGGTACCTCTTCTTCGAAGGGGAAGGAGCTGGCGCGGTAGCGGTACATCACACACATGCTTTATATTCCGCATTATGATATCACCTGGGGATTTGTACTCTGACACTTTTATGTTTTATAAAAATGTTTTCCAGACATGCAATATCTTTTGTGAAATGATATGATCGTTGAACGTTTTATTCATAATATTTTGCTAAGTACACGTTTTAAAAATGAAATTTTTGGCTCGTATTTTTGGGATGTTACAATAATTCATAGCACAAATACTAGATCATATGGGTATATTGGGAATCACTTACTTCCTGAGCCTCGGTTGACTGTATGCATTACATCCTCCAATCATTATAAGACATTTTGTAACATCCAAAAAATCACAAAAGATTTAAACTTTTAAAACGACCCTTTTACTAATAAAGTGTTTACAAAACCATTGTTTCCAAAATATTATTTAAAATTAGAGTCTCTTAAGATCAACAATATAAAAATATAGGATGTGTATGATCATGCCTTCGCCTTCCCGTGATCATCAGAGGTACTCGAATAATAAACTAAACCGTAAGCTAAAGCTTAGTGAGTTCCCCCAAGTACCACCACACACAACATATCAAACAACAACATGCATAATCGAGCATTCAGCCTCACTGGACTGCCTCACATAGCCTATAACCTATCTAGGCCGCTCCCGAGCTTTCGACATGACTGGACTGCATCGCAGGGCCTACAACCTATAAGGATTGCTCATCGGGCCTTCGGCCTGACTGGACTGTCACACAGGCCTACAGTCTATCCGAAGGACCCTGGGTATTTTGGCCTTCAACACAAAACAGGACCACTTCAACCCAACCACACATAACATGTTGACATATACATAACAAATAAACATATAACCAGTCAACATACAAACAAGCAAATCTACAAATCACTATCGCATGCTAACATCCTATAGACCAGGATATCGATATAACAAATCACTACCACATGCTAACATCCTATATACAGGGATAGCGATCTAATAGATCACTACAACATAACAACATCTTATATTCCAGGATACAGATCTAACATATTACTACAGCATAACAACATCCTATATACTAGGATACATATCTAACAGATCACTAAAATATAACATCCTATATACTAGGATACATATCTAACAGATCACTAAAATATAACATCCTATATACCAGGATATAGATCTAACAGATCATTACATCATAGAAACATACGGTAAACCAGGATATCAATCCAAAAGGTCGGCCTTGGTGTATTTGACCTGTAAGTACAGTAAGGAGAACTCATCTCAAAGTCTGAACAAAAGCTAATGAGGTCTCAACTCCGAATCTCAACTCTCACCGACACAATTCATCTGAATGACCAATTCTCAAACACCATTCAAAATACCCAAAATACCCTTGGTCAAACTTGGTCAAATTCAATAAGTCAACTGAGTCAACCTAGCCAATTTAACTTAACAAAGTCGACACATAATGCGTACGTGGGGTGTACTCCAAAGGTACGCGGGGCGTACCCCAACCTTGGCTGCAGATGGGAGAGTTGACCTTGTATGTGCTGCATACTCAAGTTACGTAGGGCGTACGCCCAGACTCCCCAAAACTTCATTAAGAGCTTAATACCTTAAGCTCTTACATCTAACTTTCAGATCCAATGCTAAATCATCCTCAAGAGTCATAAAGTTTCCAACTCTATGACTTTGCATGTCCATTAAGTGTTTAACTCAACATCTTAATACATTAAGACATTCTAAAGAATGCATGGAGCAAAACCAGCCATTAGGACCCCATTTTTATGACTCAATACCCTTCCTAAGGTCTGAAAGGATGATTTATTGGGTCAAGAACATGCCATGCTCAAGAATCACCACTTTAGGACCAAAAAAGTTTCTTAAAAGAGAAAAAGTCTAGATCTACAAGATGGAGTGATCAAGATGCTAACTTTTTACCTTCTAAAGGTTGCTATCAAGGAAGAAATCTCAAATCCAAGGTGCTTCCCAATTCCAAGCTCTTCACACCACACTCTTCTCCTTCAAGAACACTTCTAAACAGTTAAATGGGCTTCAAAAGGCACTCTTTCATTTAGGGTTTGCTTAGGGTGGATCTCATAGAGGGAGGTTGAAGAAGGAAGGGGATATGAGGTTATAATAACATTTATATAGGGCCAAAACCCTAAAAATTAGGGTTTAGACATCTTGTACGTACGCCCTATGCACGAGGTGTATGCCTAATGTACTAGGTTGCACTCTAGTATGCTCAGTGTACACTTCGTCCGCCCAACGTACTAACCTAAGGCCGAAATTACTACAATGCCACTAAGGGCCATCCATACAATCTTTTCCAATTCCAAGGGCTTAAACATAACTTTATTCAAACATAGGGTCGAGATTGAAATTACTTGACATCGGGATGTTACACATTTTTAGAAAATCGTTTGCTTGAATAAAGGCATTCGCTTTCAAAAAACTGTTTAAAAAATCTCTTAGTCCTCAGTTTGAGTTCAGACACATAGTAAGGCATGCCAGAATCCCTCAAACCAAGGCTCCGATACCAACTTATAACGTCTCAAAAATTACAAAGAGAATTTTCATTTCTAAAATAGATTACCAATTAAACTCTTGTCTCAAAAACCGTTAAAGAGAATATTATCCCCAATGCACCGCATGTCGAGTTTTTATATGGAGCATAACACTTTCTTTTCCATTTCTCTCTTATCAACAAAGTGGAAGAGAATTGTTTGATTTAAATGGAGCTTGATGAGCTAAACACCATACCCTCTCGGTTTAGTGCACATTTTGTAGTATTTATAATTCATAAATATTATCATAATTTCTTTTTCAATGTTTTTTATTTCTTAGACAAAACTGCAAAAATGGTCCCTATGATATGCATTCTTTTGGAGTTTTGGTGCAAACCCCAATTTTTTTGGCTTCGTGGTCATTTTGATTATGTTTGCTTGTGATTTTAGTCCCTTGGAAAACTTAAAAAAACCTAAAATACCCTTTCTGATATACATTTTATGTTATTTCATTTTAATTTAAAGGAAAAAGAAAATAGTTAATTAATTTGGGCCTCTCTCTCTCTCTCTCTCTCTCTCTCTCTCTCTCTCTCTCTCTCTCTCTCTCTCTCTCTCTCTCTCTCTCTCTCTCTCTCTCTTAACCTGCAATCAAATGACAACAAAAAGATCAAGGAACAAAAAAAACCCAAATCAAATAAAATCATTTTCTTCCACTATTAATACAATAAAACTTTATCGATTAGTATAAATAAAGTATCTTCATCTTCCTTACGCACATCTAATACTTAAAAAAAACCCATATTAGAAAAAAAAAAACAAAAAAACAACAACATCTAAGAGGATCCATCTTCTGGGATTTTCGATTTGCATGAAGAATTGTAAGATCATATAAATCTGGGCAAAACGAAATCGTTTGATCCTCATTCGGGAGCATAAATTTTGAGATTCAGATGTGTGTAAACAAAACTATGAAATCGGCTTGTATATCTCCAAAACCTAAAATCTGATAGAAACAAGTTAGTCTTTCTTTCTCTAACACTCTCGCAATTGACGAACTTATAAATATCTTATATGAGGTTTGATTCCTGCTCTATCTAGCTGGCTGGAAAGTTTGTCATTTCTCTGCAATTTTGATGAAATATTTCAAGTTCTTTTCAACACCTTCTGAATCGATTACCCATAACAGAGCATCCCTCTCGTCTCAAGCATGTATAAAACAAAACAATATATCCCCTTTGCGAAGAAGAACATGTCTGATCTTGAAATCTGATTCACAACTGGTGTGGTAGGATGATTGATATGGTTGGTGTTAGTATGGCCCAGAAACAAAATCGAAAATGATTTGTCGAGGTGATTTGTTTTTTCCAATTTTTGCATAATCGATTTTCAGAGTATATATGTGTATGTATGAGAGTTACAATGTAGAAGACGATGGAGTTAGTTACTATGTAGAAGACGATGATATATATATATATATATATATATATATATATATATATATATATATATATATATATATATATATATATATATATATAAAGAGAGAGAGAGAGAGAGAGTCTTTTTATTTTTATAATAGCAAAATAAATAAATTAGTATTAGATTTAAAAATAAATGAAAGATAAATGCAAAATAAATACCCAAAGGATATTACAATCATTTCACTATTCAAAAGGATAAAAAATACAACAAAACTAACTCAAAACGATCACCAATCTAAAAAAATCTTGGTTTGGACTAAAAACCTAAAAAAATCATACATAAGAACCATTTTGTAATTTTATCTATTTTTTATTTTAGAAAGTTTTTGAAAAAAATTAACATATGTTATTTTATTATTATTATTATTATTATTATTATTATTATTATTATTAATTTTTTTTTTTCAATTTTCTACATATCTTTCCAACAACAAAATGTTATTTCAATTTTCTACATATTCTCTTGAATTTTATTAGATAAAATTATTTTAGTTTTTTAAAAAAGAAAAACAAAGTTACAAACATACTCTTTCTTTTTTTGAATACATTGGTCACAATCAATCATAACCAGAGACCCACCACTGCTGTTCTTGTTTGGTGTTTCTCTTTTCGCTCTCCTCTCATTTTCCCTTCACAGTCACGCCCCCACAGACACATTCACAAACGCCTTTCCCTTTCCATCGTCTGGGAATCTCCAACATTTGAATTTTCTTTTTCAATCGCAAATCCCCATAATCTTCAGATACTTTGATTCTTTCGATTCCTTTCATCTGGGTATCTCTCAAGAACCCCACAATTTTGTCTGTTTTCATTTGGTTCTTTCTCAAATCTCCCAAGTTCCAACAAAATTTCATCTCTAGGGTTTATCACATTGTCATAACCTCCGATCTGGGTTTCTCTTCAATGGAGCAAGAAACCAAATCCGAAAAGAAGATGAAGAAAAGCTTAATTGCATCGCTAATGGAGTCCGGCGCCTCCCCCCTCCGCCCTCCGCCGTTCAAGGAAGACACCTACCACCACCAGAATCTCAAACCCTCAGAAAAGAAAGCACTCGCAGACCTCAAAGACATGCTCCATTCCACCTCCAATTTCCAAGAATCCATGTGGGGAATCCCTCTCACAATGACATCGGAATCAGAAAAGTCCGACGTCATACTGTTGAAATTCCTCAGAGCAAGAGAATTCAAGGTCCAAGAGACGTTCAACATGCTCCTCAAGTGTCTTTCATGGCGGAAAGACTTCGGAACCGACTCCATTGTTGATGAAGATTTAGGGTTTAAAGAACTCGAAGGCGTCGTCGCTTACATGAACGGATTCGACAGAGAAGGCCACCCTGTGTGCTACAACGCTTATGGCATCTTCAAAAACCATGAAATGTACGACAAAATTTTCGGAGACGACGAAAAATTACAGAAGTTTCTTCGATGGAGAGTTCAAGTTCTTGAGAGGGGAATCAAGATGCTTCAATTCAAGCCTGGAGGTGTTAATTCAATCATTCAAGTCACCGATCTTAAAGATATGCCCAAAAGAGAGCTTCGTGTTGCTTCAAATCACATCCTCTCTCTCTTCCAAGATAATTACCCAGAAATGGTTGCTTGTAAGGTACCCCCTCCCCACCCTACCCTACCCCACCCCACCCCACCTACCCACGCATCCCCTATGTTTATAATTCGAATTTTTACATGATTTTGGTTATTTGGTGCAGATATTCATCAATGTTCCATGGTACTTCAGCATGTTATACTCAATTTTCAGTCCCTTCTTGACTCAAAGGACAAGGAGTAAATTTGTCATCTCGAAAGAAGGAAATGTTGCAGAAACACTTTACAAGTTTGTATTCCTTCTTTACCATGCATTAAACACTTGTACACTATGCTTTTCTTGTTGGTACCCGGGTTCAGTAACTAGACTAGTTTATGAACTCAACCCGTTTGTACGTTACTTATTAAAATTTGTACTTGGTTGTGTGGAGTTAAGGTACATAAGGCCTGAAGATATACCAGTGCAATACGGTGGACTGAGTCGACCCGGTGAGTTGACGAGTGGCCCTGTCAAACCAGCTTCTGAGTTCACAGTCAAAGGTGGTGAAAGAGTCAATATTCAGATTGAGGGCATTGAGGTAATTTACGTTCTCCCACTATCTCATAATGTACTTTCATTGAGGTAATATAATGTTTTAGTTAAAAAAAAGGTAATTACAATCGTTCCCCTAAGTACAAGTCTTGATGCATATGTTGCAATTTAATACTTGTGAAAGTTACATTTCCCGCCCTTGTTTTTCTTTTTTATTGGTTTAAATACGCATTAATTAATGTTGTTTTCAACCAATGAAGACAAGTGTTGATGCATGCATGTGATATGTCAATTGTTATATGTGAAATTTTCACTTTCCCCCCTTATGGTTTCTTTATTATCGTTTTGTGCAATGAAAGTTGTACTTTATACAAAAATTGACCGATTTTGTAATTTTTTTTACTAGGGTGGTGCAAGCATAGCTTGGGATTTGGTGGTGGGAGGTTGGGATTTGGAATACAGTGCGGAGTTTGTCCCGAATGATGTTGGAAGCTACACGATCGCAGTGGAGAAAACTAGAAAGATGACAGTGACAGATAAAGCAGTGCACAACTCTTTTACTGCAAAAGAAGCCGGGAAATTAATTTTGTCAATCAATAACACGGCTTCTTCGAAAAGGAAAGTGGCCGCCTATCGTTATCTTGTTCAAAAATCTGTTGTATGAGTTTGTTGGTTTATGTTTAGGGTTTTTTTTTGTGGTTTTTTTGTATGTTAATTGGGAATGTTGATGAACTAATGTTTGTTAAATGAAGTGTATAGGTGTGTTTGTGTGAAATGTGTTTTGTTGGTTATGAGATTTGTTTTTGATATTTTAGATATATGAAATTTACTAAAAGAAAAATAGACTATAATGATAAGTTTATATAAAATTGAACTAGACTGAAAAATATCAAAGTTAAATGTTTGTAATAGCATATTTGGTCACATTTATGTAGTTAACAATAAAGCTTTATTTACAATGAAGTTCAATTGGTAATGTAGTTCTTTCTCTCCTTGATATTTTATTATATTAGATCATCTGTTATACCCACCACATACCATATATGTGGTGGGTGCTACATCAACACCATATTTTCCTACCACTAACATGGGATATCTACCATTAACATACCACTCCACCTCATTATTTTAATTAAATTTAATTAAAAAATTCATATAATTGTTTTTTTAAATACTATTTTTCATTAATTTAAAATACTAAATTACATTAATTAAAAACTACATTAACTAAAACGAAAAAAAATTACGTTAAAACTAAAAATTACATTAAGTAAAATAAAAAAACAATAAAAAATACATTAATAATTAAAAAGCTAAAAATACCAAACTTCTAATTTGTGTTTTTTTAAGCAAGATTATTCCATTTTGGAGAATTCTTCAATTTTTGCTAAGCTTTGACATGTCTAAAACGTTGCTGATTTGTGTTTTCATATTGCTCAATGGCTATATTAACCGGATCGATTTCGGCTTCATGAACGTTGTTTATAACAAAATTGTAAATTCCATTGAACTCAGAACACTTGACCCTCATATCGTGCCACTTCAAGCATATTTCATCAACATTTCGAACTGCACCACCCATTAAACCATTGAAAACACTTTCAATATTTCTCCAAAAAGAACCGGAAGTTTCACCAACGTCTTCTTCCGAAACCGTCAACCAAGCTTGTGCTAATTTCTCTTCTTCTTCTTCTGACCATTTCTTATTTTTAGGAGACATGATTTTTAAAGGATCAAACAACAAAAATATATCTAAATGGAGTAGAATTATATGAAAAATAAGAAGATATTGGTAGTATTTATAGATAAATATTGAAGAAATTGAAAAATAGCCGTTAGGAAGGGGGAAGAAAGGTCAAACGTGATTTAATGCAAGAAATGAAGCTATTGGCCGTTTGAATTCGTTGTCCAGAGCACGGAAGGCCACGACCACGACCCACCACAAACCACCGGGGTGGTGTGCACGGTCGTGGTTCGTGGCCACCTAGACCACGGACCATCTCGTGCAATGTATACCATTTGGCCTTATGTTGACTTTAAAACTTTCGTTATTTTAGATTTTTTTTTTATATAATGAAAATTATTCGTAATGTTAGATCTTATGTTTCTTATTTATAAATATTTATTCAGTTTAAAAATATTTAGAAATATAAAACTTTTATTCATTTTAATACTCTCTTTTTCAAATGAAATTTCATATGCTATATATGTGTAACAATGTACGAATAAAAACATCAATATTTTTATATATCTATGTGAAACAATGTACGAATAAAAGCATCAATATTTTACAAATACCATGGTGGGAGTTGAGGGGCAGGTGCATAAGATTTAATTTTTTTTTTATTATATATTAGATGTAAAATCTATCTATTACACGAACGAATCGATTAAAAAAAATTAAATATTAAATTTTAAACAATAAATATTTTTTAAAATAAAATTTTGAAATAAAAAATAAAAGAATTTATAAGGTGCAATTTAATATCATATTTATGATATTTAATACTTTACATATATAAATATATAAATATTATGTGACTTTTTAATTTTAAATTTTGAAAAACCTAAAAATTGATATGTGGATATTATTTATTTTAAAAATATCACAAAATGACATGTGTCAAAACTCATGAGAGATTGACATGTAACAAAATGAATCTTCATTTATTATAGTTGATTTTTATTTAAAAATAAAAACTTATAAAACGATAATGACCATTTTTTCTTTATTCGTCTTGGGCCTATAAGAATATTTAAGTTTTCAGGATCCATCCTGACAAATATAATAATACAATAAATAAAAAGTAAAATGTTTTATATGAAAAATCATCATTTAATCAAAAGATATTTGTTGTGTATGTATAATAATAGTTCATTATGCTTCACGGTGTGGGCATGGTAAGTACCATGGTTTGTGAAGATGGACCAAAGGAACACCGCTTCAACCCTCCCATCTTTAGTGTGGTTTGGTTGCATACGACTAAAAATTATTGTACTTCCTTTCTCCTCTTTACCCTTGTTTCTCATTTCCCAGTGCTTTAAACGGTCAAAATAACTCATTTTTTTTTATCTATAAATAAAACCCCACAACCATTATATTACCACACATAAATCCAATTCTTATATCTTTCTATATCTATTTCTCTTAAAATCAGTAGAAAATGTCGTTATCTTCGTCTTTTGAAGAATTTCAAGTTATACCTAAAGTTGTTGTCGAGACTTCTAAAATAGTACAACAAATGTATAACGCTATATGCAATGACGAAGCCAAAAGTTTGCAATGGAAATCGTGAAGATATATTTATAGAAACCGTGAATCTACCCACCAACGTTTGATGCACGACTACTTTGACGAGCAAACCACTTTTCAAGGCTACCATTTTCGAAGACGGTTCAGAATGTTCAAATATTTATATGAAAGTATAGTCGAAGATTTAATGAGGGAGGGTAGTTATTTCTAATAATGTTTTGATGCTAGATGTACACCCGATTTCACTCACCTACAAAAAACGCACAACCGTACTTCGTTAATTATCATATGATATCCATCTTGATGCGTTGGATAAGAGTTTTATTATATACACTAGGATCACACAAGATAGTCTCTACTACTTTTGTGAATATGTGATTCAGATTTACAGTCAAAAATATTTATGTAAGCCTAGACGTAATAACATCTTGCAATTGCAAGCCCATCATGCTAGCAAACATGGTTTTCTTGAAATGCTAATAAGTTTAAATTGTCTTTTATTGGGCATGAGAAAATTGCCTTATTATCTCACATTATGTGCAATTTACCCGAGGTGATCATGGTCACCCGATGGTCATACGTGAAGCGATGGACTCAAAGGCTCAGTGGATTTGGCATGCCTTTTTTTGGTTCTCCTGGTTCAATTAACATTCTTAGTCGTTCACTGATATTCAACTGTTAGCCTAATAAGATTTTGGACTTTATTTTGTATTAGATTTTATATTGGCCCATTAGCTAGAAAACCCTAATTAGCTAGTCTATATATTATGTATTTTTCTTCCATTGTATCTTGTACATCTCAATTCATAATAATATGAAACCCTAGCCATTCTATATCTTGTTAGCTTACATGGTATTAGAGCTCGGTTGATCATCTGTATTTTTATTTTTGGGGGCGAATTATAGCAGACACGACATTGTGTGGATCGATTTCGAGGGTTTCGTTTCGCAATTTTAGGTATAGTTTTCTTGTTCGTTTTTGTATTCTGTTTGATTTGATTTATTTGTTTCGTCGATTTTGAGAGTTTCATTTCGTCTGTTTTTTTTATTTCGAGTTATTGAGTGTTGCTACAACTATTCCTATTTATTGTTGTTTTGGTTATTCTCATTTGATTGATATTGAAATATGGTCCCGAGAGATGATTCTCTTCAATCCATTAGTATCCAACTTGATGGAAAGAACTATTCCTATTGGAGTTATGTTATGAAAAATTTCTTGCGAGGCAAGACTATATGGGGGTTGTTACAAGTGACAAAAAGAAACTAATAAATGAAAAGGTTGTGAATTATGTATCCTTATTGGATTCATGGGAGACTGATAACTCCAAGATCATTACTTAGATTAATAATTTTGTTATCCAGTCTATTGGTACTCAGTTGGCGAAGTACGAAAAATCAAAGGAGGTTTAGGATTATTTTTCTAGGCTATATACTCAGTCTAACTTTGCAAAATCAGTATCAATTAGAGTTTGATATTCGAGCCCTCCAACAAAACAATCTCAATGTTCAAGAATTTTATGTATCCATGTCATATTTTTAGGACCAGTTGGCTCTTACAGAACCTGATGTGTTGAAGTCTTTAAAGCCTTATATTGATAGAAGGGAAGAGGAACATCTGGTTAAGTTCTTACTGGCAATACATTCAGATTTTGAAGTCTTGCAGATGTGCACAAATTATACCTATCTAACTTTAGATTTATAAATCTAACTACTTATCTACTAATGTACCTATAGGCAGTGTACCTAGTCAGTATATAGTATAGTAAAGTAAGTTGGGTATCGAACACGGGGAACAGATTTAGTTAATAATTTAACTACTAAAAATTAATCTAAAAACAATTAACTAAAGTGGGGTTTTATCTAATTTTGCAAGTCCAGATTAACTTAAAACAAACTCTTAACTAAAAACCGATGTAACCAAGATAATAAAAACACTTTCGTTTAGTTTTGAATTCACCTTTTTCCTATGGTTAGTTCTAATTTATAGATTAATGAAGTTGGTTACCAATTTATATGTAATTAACAATTTAAATCCAAATTTACTAATATTTTTATCAATTCATGAACTACCTTGTATGGTCATACGTAAGCAAAACACAGAATTAGTTATTAATTATAGTTGAGCTATGTAAGATTTATCTAAACAAACATAATTATGGTTATAGTTTATGTTCTCCAGCACAACTAAATTAGTTACTTTTATCACTTATCTAAGATTTGGTCGATCCTAGCCCTGGCAATTTAATAGTCACTACACTACTATGTAACAAGTTCATGTAATTTAATGGTTACTAAGCTACACAGAACCTGAATTCAAGCAATCAAAGTCACAAATATTAACATGCTAGGTAATGATAATCAAACACGAGCATAAAACCAACTATTAAAATCCATAAATTAGATAACTAAACCATATAGTTAAAGTATCATCTAGCTAAATAAAAGCAACTAGATTCAGCTACTCATGGTTGAAAACATAAACAAAATCTCAATAGAAATTGACATAACTAAATGTAACTAAACCAATGTAATTATGTGTTCTTCAATCTCTTGATCACTAAGTAAATCTCCTTCAAAAGGATGTTTTGTGCACTTACTAGACTCTAAATTCGGGTTCTAAGAATACCTTTCCTCCAGAAAACTCTCCAAAAACCTTACAAAAGCCTCCTCAAATCGTAAGAGTGAAGGATAATTTATATTTTTGAAAATACGTGATTCACAATGTGAACAAGGGTTTCACGTCGTGACTTAGGTGTGAACTATTAGAGGCGCGACACTTGTGGCGCTTGCTACCAAAGGTTTTCAAGTAAGGATTCAAGATTGTTTACAATAACAATCTTAAATGTTAGTTTTCTTGTCTTATGAATTATTTTTTTCATAGGAAAAGTTTTGTAGATTAGCCACTCATAATATGTTGCTATACTTGAAAGACATAGATCAAACTAGGTTGGATGTGCCCTAATTATTTGAAATTGTTTGAATAAATTTCCGTTTAGTGCATTGTAAATGTAACCTCAAAAACCCATCACGTATATACTAGGATACTGATCTAACAAATCTCTATAGCACATGAGCATACTATCATGTAACATGGTAAAAAATCCATTGGGCTGAATTTGGTGCCTTCAACCCGTAAGTACAGCAAGGAAGACTTACATTGCAACCGGACAAAAGCTGATCAGGTCCTGACTCTAAATCTCAGCACCAAACGACACCTATCCTTCCAAGTGACTAATCACAATCAAAATCCTGAAATACCCAAAATACCCTTAAGTCAAACTTGGTTAAAGTCCATAAGTCAACCGAGTCAACCCAACTGAGTCAGCTCAACCGAATCAACTCAGGGTGCATATGCGGGGCGTACTATGAAGGTATGCTAGGCGTACACGCAACCTCACATGTTGACCACCATCGGGGTGGTTGACCTCGTACGCAGGGTGTACTATAAGTACATGGGGTGTACTCCCAGAAGCCTTAAAAACTAATAAGTGCTTAATGACTTAAGCACTCACGACCATTTTTAAGATCCATGGCTAAGAGTAATAAAGTTTCCAACTTTATGACTTTACATGGCCATTAAGAGCTTAACTCCAATTCTTAATCCATTAAGACCTTCTAAATGATGCATGGAGCAAAACCAACCACTTGAATTCCATTTTTATGACTCAAGACCCCTCCAAGGGTCTGAAAGGACCGCTCAATGGGTCAAGAACATGCTATGTTCATGAATCATCATTTTGGGACCAAAAAGTGTCTTTAAAGAGAAAAAGCTAGATCTACAAGATGGAGTGGTAAAGATGCAAGCTTTATACCTTCAAGATGTTGCAAATCAAGAAGAAATCCTAGATCCAAAGTGTGCCCAACTCCAAGATCTTCTCACCACCTTTTTCCATTCTTCAAACCACTCCAAAAACTCACTTAAGGGCTCAAAATGGCTCTCTTTTTCTCTAGGGTTGCTTGAAGGTCGAACTCACAGAAGGATGTTGGATAAAACGAGCGCTTGTGTCCATAAAGATGCTTAAATATGAGTAAAGACCCAAAAATTAGGGTTTGAATGCCACCGTCGTATGCCCAGCGTACTAAGGCACGCCTTAGTATGCCTAGCGTACACACACGTCTGCATGACATACTCATCCGACCCAATTTCCACCAAAAGCCACTTTGGATCCCCCTTTTCACCATTTCTCAACTTATGGACCAAATGCAACAAATCTCAAAATAAGGGTTAATAGTGGAAGTGATTCAAAACCAGATGTTACATAGAGAGAAGGAATAAATGCCAAGACTCCCAATCATCGATCTAATGAGAGTGAAACGATCACCAATCGAAAGCAACTTTAACATCCAAGAAGAAAGTCTTACGAAATCGATCAATAATGATCTACCACCCTTTAACTCTCACCATTGATTCCCCGACAGGAATACCAAGATTTGTAAAAGGAAAAGACCCTAGAGAATAACAAGTAAAAGAAGCTATAGAACTAATCTCAGAATCACCAACACCCACTCCATAAAGACTGGACTTAAGAAGATTAATTCTTAAGCCCGAAATCAAAAAGAAACATCTCAAAATACGACTGAGATTATGAATAATCAATTCATCCCATTCACCAAAAAACGAGCATCATTTGCTTAAAATAAGTGAGAAATAGAAAGCGTGTTTGAGCCCACTAGGACCCCTCTAAAGAAACCAACTGCAACTGCATCCTCAATAGCAATGTGAAGACCCTCCATAACAATAACAAAAAGAAATGGAAATATAGGATCACCCTAACGTAACCCTCTATGTAAATGAAACTCATTAGTAAGGTTTCCATTAAAAAGAATGGAAGATCTAGCATTTGAAAAAAATACCAGTAATCTAGGAACGCCATCTACTACCAAATCCCACAAAATCCAAAATCTGATCAATGTAATGCCAACTAATTAAATCATACGCTTTCTCGAAATCCACTTTAAAAATCATCATTTTTTCTTTTTCTTTTTAAACCATCCAAGTAACTCATTAACCATAAAAGAACCATCTGTAACATCCCGAAATTTAGGTAAAGCTATTTAACCCTTCTCTTTTGTCAAGTTATCAAGTTTGGCCCTTGAGTGAATTTTGTGGCAAATGAGTACGCAGGGTGTACTGGGGAGTATGTTGCGCATACTCATGCGCTTAATTTGGATGCGGACTCGCCTAGGTACGCTGGGCGTACCCAGCGTTATATTGGGCGTATAAGGCCCAGATGTAAACCGTAATATTTGGCTTGTGCACTATATAAGGAATCATAAGGCTTATTTCTCAGTCACCATATCAGAGAGTGAAACCCTAAAAGCTCCTTCCTTCGTCCTTTAGCTTGTGTGTGAGTGTTTTGAGCTAAAAGTGCCTTGGTGTGTTAGTGAAGAAGAAGGAGCGGAGCTTGTGGAGGGTAGGGCTTGAAGTGCAAGTTTGGATCTGAGATCTTCAGAGGAAGGAGCTTCATCTAGAGGTATAAAGTGTTGGATATAGTGTCTAATTCCATAACTTTATTTGGTATGTACTTGACCCGACCTAGCATGGTCCATTTGGGTTGCATGGCATTGCAATACTTGGATAGACTAAATGAGAGAATAAGTCACTTATGATCATTAATATATTATAAGTTCTAATATATTAATAATAGTATTATTTAATTAGTATTTGATCAAGTATTAATCTAGAATTAATTTGGTGATCAAAGTGAGACTAATTAAATATATAGGGTTGATTATGACAATCATCAATTCTTTTATGGTGGATTAATGATCCATGGTTTATGGGTTATGGATGTAACCATTTGGAGCTCCATGGATAGTCCATGGGAGTTACAAACCCATGGATCATGAGAAATGAAGAGTCATGACAATTATGGGTCTTCATGATGAAACCTTAATTGTGACACCACTATAAAAGGGACCCTTTGGCTAGCAAAATGGGGACATAGTGTTACTAGAGAGGGCATCACCGATTTTGAGTGTAAAGGAGTATTCTCTGAAGTTATTCCAAGTTTTGTGGTGTTGTGTGAAGCATTTGAGGCACAACATTTGGGGTGCTAGGCTCACAAAGTCTTGAAGGAATCCAAGCAACAAGGTATGTATTTCTACTAGTTTTATATTTTTATGTAATCCCCATGCCATGCTAGTTAGGAAATAACCTTGAAAAGGAAATTTGCATGTATATAGTGAAAACATAGATTCAAGGTTATTAGGGTTGCATGTACACTTAGGAAGTGTTACAATGCTCAAAACACATCAGTGGTACCAGAGCCTAGGATTGTTTTTTGTATATTTGCTGCAAAACTGCTTGAAAATCAAAAATTTTGCTCATTGATGACTGGACTCGCCGAGTTCATGGGGAGGACTCGCCGAGTCCATGAACAAATTCATCCTACTCGTCGAGTAGGATAATGCACTCGACGAGTAGGAGCGTGTTGGGCAGCTTTTCGTGTTTTGTTGCTAGAAATGGATTAAAATCATTATTCCAATCTGTTGTGGTCCTGTAAAATCTGTTTTACAAAATGATAATGATTATGTTAACCTATTTTTGTATGACTTTTATCAATTTTCAAGTATTGTATATAGTTATATGATTTCTTGAAATTGCTTGACATGAATTTGTGTTCTTATGAGTTTTTAGAAGATCATAGGAATTATATGTAACCTCCATGTGTGTTTAATTCATGATCTTAATGGCAATGATGGTGTCCATAACTTGTACTCAAGTTATGGATAACCAAAAGTCACTTCTTTAAATTGTGATTAAAGAACTAAAGAAGTTTCATAAAATGAAGAGTCTTCATTTTTATGAACCATTAAAACTCATAAGTTACAAATTGAAGAGACTTGGAATAGTTTCAATTCTTGCCCTCAAGTTTTGGAATTTGAAAAGTCTAATACTTTAATTCCAAATTAAACCTTAGATTTTTAAAAGTTTAAAAATCAACACTTATACTATTATTATAATTTTATTATATAGATATGTATAAGAATATGTCATTCTTACCGTTAGTAGGCCTCATTCACGAAGCCGGTCTATAAGGGGGTATAAGGTTGTTGCCTATAAAATGGTGACTTAATGGGTGTCCACTCTCACCCACCGCTTCCTTGATCGGTGGAGGGTCGTTAGCCGAACGGGTAGGATACGACTTTAAATTCTCATTAAAAGTATAATGAATTATAAAGCAACTATACATTATAAATTCCCAATCTTAGTTACTTTAGGAAAATGTGAAATTGGTGCTAGCCCATAAAATTACACTTTGTACCTTACCAAGTCGTTAGTGGAGCGTGTGTGGTTAACCGGCACACTAACATGGACTAGTAAGAGTGGCAAAGGGTAACTTGACTTTATTATAGATCGGTGGAGCGTGTGTGGTTAACCGGCACATCGATTAGGTAATATTGTTGAGGGTACCAAGTCAATTTGTATGGTTATTCACACCTTGTTTGTGATCCTCGGCATCCTAGTCACAAACTTGAGAGGGCACATTCGAGATTCAAACATGCCATTGAAAAGTTCAATGTATCTCAAAAGATCTAGGAGTTTCAAAACCAATAAAACCTAATAATAAAATATTTGGTTCTTATGGTGGAAATTGGTAAATCGTCATTTACCTACCTTCAAATATTTTATAGTGTGGATTACGACATCCCTCTTCCACCTATAAATAGTTTGATGGATCCCAGCCTCAATACTTCATTTGGGTGACTTATTAAGGATTCTTAATCTAATGAAAATTATCTTCCTTTTATTCCAGATGTCTTCCAATAACGCTGCTGGCTCAAACCCTACAGGCTCCTTTTCCCTAATGAACTTGTGTGGTAAGGTCATCTTTGATGGATCCAACTTTAATGAGTGGATCAGAAACATCATGATGATTACCCGCTATGAGGACAAAGAATATGTCCTTGACAGGGAGCTTAAGGTTGTTAATGAAGCCACTGCTACTCTAGAAGAGCTTGCGGAGTTCATTACACATGAGAAGGATGCCACCAAGGTGTCCTGGATCATGATGGCCACAATGACTCCGGAACTCCAAAAATCTTATGAAGATTTCTACCCCTATGAGACGCACCTGGATCTAATGGAAAGGTACCATCAGAGCGCGCGTCAAGAGAGGTATGAAATCATTTACTCCATGATAACCGCAAGGATGAAGGATGGTGAACCCATCACCGGTCACTTGCAAAAGATGCAGATGTTCGTTGACCGGTTGCTAAAGCTCAATGTTGACTTCCCTAATTGGCGATTGACATCATTCTCCATTCCTTACCTTCAAGTTATGATCAGTTTCGTATCATGAATTATCATATGAACAAGGAGGAAGTCACACTTAGCAAACTTCAAGGACTCTTAAGGACAACTGAAAATGGCCTTAAGGGTAAAGCGGTTGCTACTTCTACTCCTTTAACAGCCCCTGTTCTTGTAATTGGGCAAGGGAAGGGTAAGAAGAGGAAAAACCCTTCAAAGGGTACCAAGGGTAAGACTCTTGATGGTTCGTCTTCAAGTGGGACAAAGAAAGGTCCTATTACTCCTTCTTCAAACCCAAAGGAAGCACAATGCTTCTATTTCCAGGATAAGGGACACTTCAAGCGAAGCTGCGCCAAATATCTGCAAGATGTAAAGGATGGGAAGGTTAAACTCATCCATGCAGGTATTTACACAATATTGTCTAACAACTCATCTAATGCTAATTCTTGGGTGCTTGATGCAGGTTGTGGTATTCACATTTGTACTGATTTACAGGCACTAAGAAGAAGTGAGCAAGTGGAGCACGAGAAGATAAACTTAGTCATGGGCAATAGGAAAGCATCACCTGTTACCAAGATAGGAGTTTATTCTTTATTGCTTAATAATGGGTTAATGTTAGATTTGAATAAGTGTTGTTACTCGCCCGAAATGGCGAGAAATATTATTTATTTTCATGGCTTGTACAAACAAGGTTTTTCCTTTTCATTTGATAATAAAAATGGTGCTATTAATGTTTATTACAATGTTGTATTTTACTTTAAAGCAATACCTTGTGATGGTGTATATGAAGCTGTGAATGTTGTAGACAATTTAGGAAATAATGTGTTGTATATTGATTCTTCTGATAGCTTGGATAAAGCATCCTTGTGGCATTGTCGTCTTGGACATGTTAACAAGAAGCGCATAGGTCAACTCCAAAAGGCTGGAGTCTTGGAATCATTTGACCTCAAGTCAGATGATAGTTGCGAGTCTTGTTTACTTGGAAAAATGACAAAGTCACCCTTCACAGGTACTTGTGATAGGGGTGAAGGTTTGTTGGACCTTGTACACACGGATGTATGTGGGCCCTTCAGAGTTGCTACAAGGGATGCTAATCGCTATTATGTGACTTTTATTGATGATTACAGTAGATGTGGATATATTTACTTAATCAAGCATAAGTCAGAAACCTTTGAAAAGTTTAAAGAGTTTAAGCAGGAAGTTGAGAATCAATTGGGCAGGAACATCAAGATGCTTCGATTCCGATCGGGGAGGAGAGTATCTTAGCATTGAGTTCCTTGACTATCTTAAGGAATGTGGGATTGTCTCACAATTGACACCTCCCAGGACACCACATTTGAATGGTGTGGCTGAGAGGCGCAATCGAACCTTTTCGGACATGGTTCGTTCCATGATGAGTTGAGCTTAGTTACCAATCTCTTTCTGGGGGTACGCCTTAGAGACTGTCGCCCATATCCTTAATCTAGTCCCTACTAAAAAGGTTGCCAAAACACCTCACGAGATGTGGACTGGGAAAGTGCCCAATTTGGACCACATCAATATTTGGGGTCGTGAAGCTTTTGTGAGGCGTGAGACTCATGACAAGCTTGAACCCCAGAGCGAGAGGTGTATTTTCATCGGCTACCCACAGAGATCCTTTGGTTACCTCTTCTACAGACCCAATGATAATGTGGTCTTTGTAGCAAGAAGAGGAGTCTTTCGTGAGAGAGAATTCATAAGCCAAGGGGACAGTGGGAGGCAAATTGACCTTGAAGAGATTCAAGAGTCAAGTGGTGAAGGAACCTTAAATGCTGTCAGCCAACCTAAGGAGGAAAATCTTATTGAGTTGATAGATGAGTCTGTACCTCCAAGACGTTCCACTAGGGTGAGGAACACACCTGATTTTTATTATGGTTATCAGATCACCACTGAAGGTGATACATTTATCAGTGATAGTACACTGATAGATTTGGATGAACCTAATAATTATAAGGAAGCCATGACAGGCCCTAAGTCTGCGAAATGGAAGGAGGCTATGGATAGCAAGATTCATTCCATGTATGACAATCAAGTTTGGAACTTGGTTGACAATGTACCAGGTCGTAAGACAGTTGGGTGCAAATGTATCTTCAAGAAGAAGACCGACATGGATGGGAAAGTACAAACTTATAAAGCGCGACTGGTTGCGAAGGGCTTTACTCAAACTTCGGGAGTGGACTATGATGAGACCTTCTCACCAGTAGCTAAGATTAAGTCTATTAGAGTGTTGTTAGCCATATCTGCATTTCATGATTATGAAATATGGAAAATGGATGTCAAAACAACTTTCCTTAATGGGAAGTTGGCTGAGGATGTTTACATGGCTCATCCAGAGGGTTTTGTCGATCCAAAATACCCTAATAGAGTGTGTAAGCTTGAAAAATCCATTTATAGATTGAAACAAGCATCTCGCAGATGGAATCTTTGCTTTGATGAGAAAGTCAAAGAGTTTGGCTTTTCTAGGAGTGAGGATGAGTCTTGTGTGTATGTCAGGGCTAGTGGGAGCATAGCTAGCTTCTTGGTGTTGTATGTGGATGACATACTTCTCATAGGAAATGACATCCCAACTTTGCAGGAGGTTAAGGCCTGGCTTGGGAAGTGTTTTGCTATGAAGGACCTTAGGGAAGCTGCCTATATCCTAGGGATAAGGATATTGAGCGATAAGAGTAAGAGACTAATTGGACTTAGTCAAAGTACCTATGTGGATGAGGTACTGAAGAGGTTCAGTATGCAAGATTCTAAGAAAGGAGAATTACCAATCCAGAGTAATGCCAAGCTAAGTAAGACTCAGAGTCCGAGCACAGAGGCTGAGATAGCTGAAATGAGTCAGATACCATATGCTTCCGCTGTGGGCTCGATCATGTATGCTATGACTTGTACTCTCCCTGATGTGGCCTTTGCTTTGAGCATGGTCAGTACATATCAAGGGAACCCTGGCAAGGCACACTGGACAACGGTAAAGAACATTCTCAAGTATTTACGGAGGACTAAGGGCTGGGTCCTTACCCTCGGAGGCAGTGATGACTTGAGAGTGGAAGGATATAGTGATGCTAGCTTTCAAACTGATAAGGATAATTTCCGCTCTCATTCAGGCTGGGCATTTATCCTAAATGGAGGAGAAATTACTTGGAAAAGTTCCAAGCAGGAGAGAGTAGCTGATTCAACTTGTGAATCAGAGTACATAGCAGCAAGTGAGGCACCAAAAGAGGCGATATGGCTAAAGAACTTCATCGAAGACCTTGGAGTTGTACCAGCTATAAAGGAGCCAATGGAAATTTTATGTGACAGTGAAAGTGCGGTTGCTTTGGCTAAAGAACCAAGAGATCACAGGAGATCTAGGCACATTGACAGAAAATACCATTTCATCAGACATAGAATAGAATAAGGACTCCTCGTGGCAAAGAGGGTATCATCAGATGAGAACCCGGCAGATCCAATCACGAAGGGTCTGAGCAGGGTTAAACATTTAAAACATGCAAGGTGCATTGGGCTGAAGGATGATATTAGTTTCAATAATTAGATTCCTAAAACTTGTAAAATTTAATTAACATTTGTTGATAAATAAAAGTTGTTATTTATTTATGAGTAAGGTGTTACTATCTTGTGTTGATTGTTTACTATGTTTCAATTTTGCATGTTTTTACTTCCAGAATAATCATGTTATTATTCAAACCATCCACAGTCAGTCAAACTTTGGAAGTAAGTATTGATTTAAGATTGTCATGAATTTAGCTTGCATGATTTGTCTAAAGTGCTTTGGATAATGCAATGGTTGCTACAACATTCATGAGTACTCATAAGGGCTAAGTATTGGATTCAACCCACGCTCACTTGCATCACTTCATGGAATTTATCTCGAGTGGTCGTGAGACGGTAATATCATATAAATCTTCAAACCTAGAGATATTAGTTGTTGAGTATGAGTTGGTTATTCATTGATTGTACGAAAACACATTGGTAACTTGATGTTATAAAACGTGCCTTTGTGAGTAATTCAGCAAGTAGTTAGTACAAGCATATCAGTCAAAGTTTATCTGTTCCTTCTAGAAATAGAAGCAATATCTGGGCCCCTCAATGATTTGGTCGGGCCCGGTCAGAACTTAATTGATATGTTCAATTTAGTTCTATGTCGAAACAAATCAGAGATCGAGAAACAAATGCTGGACAATAAGTAAGACCATGTTCCATGTGTTTGTCCGACTGATATCATGAGAGCAGAGGATTATATGATCACTTATCTTAAATGGCGTATCATCATCATCTCAGTTCCGAGAGACTTTGAAAGAGCTACGATTATTGTTCGGATTTTGAAGTCATATTTGCAAATATAGTTATTAGACTGATCCAAGTGGGAGACTGTTGGATATAGTGTCTAAGTCCATAATTTTATTTGGTATGTACTTGACCCGACCCGGCATGGTCCATTTGGGTTGCATGGCATTGCAATACTTGGGTATACTAAATGAGAGAATAAGGCACTTGTGATCATTAATATATTATAAGTTCTAATATATTAATAATAGTATTATTTAATTAGTATTTGATCAAGTGTTAATCTAGTATTAATTTGGTGATCAAAGTGAGACTAATTAAATATATAGGGTTGATTATGACAATTATCAATTATTTTATGGTGGATAATGATCCATGCTATATGGGTTATGGATGTAACCATTTAGAGCTCCATGGATAGCCCATGGGAGTTACAAACCCATGGGTCATGAGAAATGAAGAGTCATGACAATTATGGGTCTTCATGATGAAACCCTAATTGTGACACCACTATAAAAGGGACCCTTTGGCTAGCAAAATGGGGACCTAGTGTTACTAGAGAGGGCATAACCGATTTTAAGTATAAAGTAGTATTCTCTCAAGTTATTCCAAGTTTTGTGGTGTTGTGTGAAGCATTTGAGGCACAACATTTAGGGTGCTAGGCTCACAAAGTCTTAAAGGAATCCAAGCAACAACAAGGTATGTATTTCTACTAGTTTTATATTTTTATGTAATCCCCATGCCATGCTAGTTAGGAAATAACCTTGAAAAGGAAATTTGCATGTATATAGTGAAAACATAGATTCAAGGTTATTAGGGTTGCATGTACACTTAGGAAGTGTTAGAATGCTCAAAACCCATCATAAAGTTCAAAACTTTCCTCTTTATTTTGGTTTGATGTTGCATGGACCATTTCTATAGTTAAAAGTCCCAAAGGTGGAGACTTTATGAGTGTAATGGACTCCATGGACCTAGATCTGTACCATTTCAGTGATATTTGTGTTATAGATCCATAAAAATCCCAACTTGGTCATTGTTATGGGGTCATGCTTGAGTTATGAGTTTTTTAGGGTTGGAAATGGAATGTTATGGGTGTTAGTGACTTGTCCAGCCATGCAAAGGCTTAAAGTCACCAACTTTATGGATTAAGAGGGTTAGAAATGGTGAGATCTAGAAGTTGGACGTGTGTCTTAACTGTTTAAGACCCCAAAATTTTAGGAGTCTAAAACTGGGAGTTACGCGGGGCGTAATCCCAGTATGCACGACCCCGTTTCTGTGAGGTCACCGAGTACGCCCAGCGTACACGTTTGGTACGTGCAGCGTAACTCGGAGGGTTGACTTTTGTTGACTTTTACGGTTTGGTAAACTTTAGGGTCGTTGAGCCATGAGAGCGGTAAAATGGTCTTTTACCCTTCTGAGAGTATTAAGAGAGGGAATAGTCTAGCCTTCAGAGTTGTATTGATTAAGAGTGTTTATTTCATATGATTAGGTGGAGGGTAGACCAGATTTTTACAGAGTTCGAGATTACCGAGTTACCCGAGGTGAGTCTTCTCACTATACTTGTAACGACAAAAAATTTCAAAAAATTTTAACTTTTCAGAAACAACCCATTTTCATAATGTTATTACAAAAAGGTTTTCAATACATTTATTATCAGAGTATTCCCAGAATCATAACATAAACATAAACACGAGAAGCGGTACGATCACGCCTTTGCCTTGCCACAGTTTCCTGAAGAACCTGAAAAACATTAAACCACAACTGTAAGCCCGAAAGCCTAGTGAGATACCCCCAAAATAACAACCACATATACCATACACGCATAACATGCTATATCATAACAAATCACAGAATAGCCATGCATATCGGGTCTACTGTGTGACTGGTCCGCCGTGTCGTGCCCTCAGTCCACCGGGTCCACCCTCCGAGTCTAGTCATGTCCCTTGAGTCTACAGTGTGGTTGGTCCGCCCGCACCTGGCCTTCAACCCACCTGGTCCACTCTCTGAGTCTACAGTATGACTGGTCCGCCCACATCGGGCCTTCAGTCGGCCTGGTCCACTCTCCGAGCCTCGGCACGTCTAGTCCGCCCTTGTAGGGCCTACAGCCTATACGGACCGCTTGCTGGGCCTTCGGTATAACCAGTCCGCCCTGGGTATGTTGGCCTACAACACAAAGCATGTCCCGCCTCAACCCAACCCCAGTCAAACAACCATGTGCTCATAAACATACAATCATATAACAATTCACATTCAATCAAACAGATCTAGCAGATCTCGTAACACGACATACTCTAAGCAGGATAACGACCTAACCGGTCACTAGCATAGCATCACCCTATATACCAGGATACCGACCTTAACCAGGTCTCTAACATATACCATCCTAACTACTAGGATGAAAACATAGTAAAACAGCAACATAACAACAATACCCGAATTACAATCCAATAAAGGGCCGGCCTTGGTGCCTTAGACCCTGTTGATATAGTGAGGATAACTCACCTCACAACTACTGGCTGGAAAGATAAGTCCAAGATGCTCCGACCACTGAAATGATCTCCACCACTGGCTAACACCAACACTGAACTCAACACAAAAGCCAACAATTACCAAAATGCTCCTGGAAGTCAACTGGTCAACTCTTGATCAAAGTCAAAGTCAAAGTCAACCTTTTGGCTGACTCTACTCACCGAGTCAGCCCGCTGACTCACCGAGTCCCCCAACACTGAAAAGTCTCATCTCAACTCACTGAGTCATCCCTTGACTCACTGATTCTTAGCTTAACCAGGAAAGGCTAGGACCTCAAGACCAGACTCGCCGAGTCCAAGGCTATCTTCTACCAACTCGCTGAGTTGTTCTTCCAACTCGTCGAGTTCCTGCCCACCTTCAAGCAACTCGCTGAGTACACCGTTGTGACTCGCCGAGTACCACTAGCTCTTAACCCATACAGAAGCCTTCCAGGCCATGCAGTTGATCCAAAACATAGATATACCCTTCTACAACCCATCCATCACGTAAAGTGGCAAACTTTACGTGAATTCAAAGAGATCTAGGCATTTTACACTCTAGGGATAGGGTTTGGGACAAGATGGCTTCACCAAACACTCAATAATAGGCACTTTAATGCATTCTAGACCTTCTCCATACCAGATCTGGGGTAGCAACCTCAGATCTAACCTTCAAACTCAAAATACCACAAGCTACACTTTCCACACATTCCACGATGATGAATCTAGATGAATAACAGCCCAAGAAACGAAGTAATACCTCAAAAGGAAGCCCCAACAGGAGAGAAATCTGATTCTTAGCAAAGCCCCTTGCTCCAAACCTCCTATCTCTCCAAGATCTCCTCCAAAATCTCTTCTCCAAGGTTCAAATGCCCTCAAATCTCTCACAAACACACCTTAGGGTTTTCTGGACTTCAAGAGAGGGTAAAGAGGCTGGGGAGAGGGTATAATGTCCTTTATATATGGCTCATCCCCTGAAATTAGGGTTTTCTTCACTCAGCGCCTACTCACCGAGTCCAGCCTCCGACTTGCCGAGTTGGCCACTTAACATGCGACCTGAGTCGCGACCCTACTCGCCGAGTCCACCCATGGACTCGCCGAGTTGCCCTTTCATATTTACACTTTGAACCCTGAACTTGCACTCCTGGACTCGGGATGTTACAATTCTCCCCCACTTAAATTAGGCTTCATCCTCGAAGCCTACGGCAACACAACTTCAGAACTACTCTCGTAATGCACCTCCTGGCATTAACCAGACCAGATTCCTCAAAACACATCCATCGAAACCCGAAACCCAACTTTCTCTTTTCTTGCGGTGTTCTGACCCTCACCTCAAACCGGCCACCGGCCTCATCCCCTGATAACCACACCTAGCCACTGAGTACCACTCCCTGATACTTCGCTCGCTCCAATTCACAACAATCATTTGACTCATGTGAGCTAGAAATAATCCCTGAACCACCAAAATCCCGGTCTGAATTCAACTTTACCCACTCCATGCTGAACTGGCTCTAGCATCCTCGGGTTGGAAAACCCGATACACTGACGATACCTCCAAACATCCTCCAGGATGAGTTATCACTACATACACAATTTCTTGACCGAAATCAAGCTGGGAATCCAAGACTCCATCTCTGCATCCCTTCCGAGCCTCTTGACTTTACACCTCGGAATTTCTTCCATGACCTCGACAGACATCCAAACCGGATGTGATTCCATACCACTACCACACACATGCTGCGCAATAACCATAATTGGAATACTCCAATCGTAACTTCGCACTACGGTTTTCATTTCCGCGACTTACATTCCCTCTCGGAGCTACATTCCCTTCCTTTTTCCTTACCAAGGAGATCCACTTGGCTGCCTTGACACTACCACAAGTGCTAAGGTGCTCACCCAATACTACACCATTTCCTTATGGCATAACCGCTATCCCATGCACCACACATACTCTGAATCCACTCGCGAAGACTCTCAAGTCCATGCTCGACTTCCCATCATGATCAATACCTGGGGCCAGACCTTCTAACGCTAACATATCACGACATACTCAATCCATTTCCTCGCACCGATCTAATGACACAAGCAGAGTATTCAGCATGACTGGACCGCCTTACCAGGCCTTCAGCCAAACTGGACCACTCTCAGAACCTTCAGCGGATCTGGACCGCCCTCCAGGGCCTTCAACCTGGTTGGACCGTTCTCCGAGCCTTCAGCCTGACTGGTACACCTACCGACCTTCAGTCTATCCGGACCGCTCAACTAGCAATCAACATTCCGAGTTACTCCTTCGGGAAACTCCTCCCATGCATACTATTCTAACCCTCTAGGGGTTCCGAACTCTACCTCCATCCCATATACTCAGTCCCGACCCGATCCCAGGCCTTCCACAATCAATCACCCTTGGTCTGTATCCCACCCCGCACACCTGCCACTTTCTCATACCAGCCTACGCTTTTGGCTGACCGAAACACTGTTGAGTCCCACACAGCTAAGCAAACTCTCATGCTCACCGATCTTCCGAAGAATTCTGGAATTCTCCCCTACTTAGAGCACTGACTATCAACCACCGATCGCCATCACCGACCTCCCTCAACAACCCTTCATGACACAAACACTTACACACGAACTGATCCACACTAGAACGAACAACCTTCACAAAATCCCATATCAATACCGATCATCTCGGACTCGAAAGAAGTCCAACCATCAGCTAACCATTCTTCAGACTGCAAATGCTATCCGATATTCAGACCAAGCACCCGATTCTCACGAACAACCCTCATGAATGATAACCAATGAAATTCCCAACACTAAACCCATAACATACCATAACCATCAAGGAACAACGAATACAATACCGAAAACCGCACAACGATACTAGCAGATAAACAATACTCCACAATAATCAAAAGATAATCAGACATCAAGAAAGAAACATACCCACAGCTGCATCCGACATTGCCCTGACCTCCTCCACTGTAAGCTGGAAAGCACGACTCTGAGCCCTTGGGGGCTCCGCTCCACCCTGACCTCCACCCGTGATCCTCAATGTGGTCGGTGATGTAGCCTGCACCGGTCCCGCAGCAAGCTGTGGACAATTGACCCTCAAGTTCCCAGCCTGATGACAATGATAATAGATCCTCAAATCCCGACCCGGGACTGCCTGCCGACAATCCCTCGCGTAGTGCCCCTCCTTTCCGCACTTGCAGCATTCACCACCGGACCGACAAACTCTGGTGTGACCCTTCCCACACTTCCCACAAGTGTGGCTGCTCTGATCTCCCAATCTAGAATCAACGGGCTTAGACCATTTCGGTGCCGGCTGCGACTGCATCGGAGCCTGCCTCTGCTCTCGCAAATGCAACTCAATCTCCAACTCATGCCGCCTGGCGGCCTCCTGCAACTCTAACAAGGTCTCGCACCTCTGTGTAGACACGAACTATCTGATATCCCTCATGAGCATACTCTGATATTGGGACATCTGAGCCTACTGCGAAGCGAACTCAGGGCAAAACATCACCCTCTCAGTGAACATCCTGTTGATCTCCATCACCGACTCCGAATCCTGCTTCAGCTTAAGGAACTTCTGAGCCAATCTCTCCCTCTCAACCCGCGGAACATAATGGGTGCTAAACATCTCTCGGAACTGATCCCATGAAACCGCAGCCCTCTGAGCATCCGAATATGACCCTGTGGTCAATCTCCACCAATCCTTCGCCCCAAGCCTCAACAGGTTCAGAGCACAACTCACCCTCTGAGCAGCAGGGCATGAACACGTGAAGAAACACCCTTCCACGTCTAACAACCATCTCATAGCAACAATCGGGTGAACTCCATCAAAAGTAGGGGGCTTCGTATTATCGAAGTCCCGATACTAGAAACCTCTACCAGCTCCTCCCTTTGCTACTGCTACAGCCATTGTAGCTGCTGCGGCAGTCGTCTCTGTGAGAGCTGCATAACGCTCATCAAAATACTCAACCATGGCGGTCTTGATCGACCCAAACAGTTCCAGCAGCTCGGCCCGGAACAACGCATCAACCTCATCATGCAGGATCTCACGGATCCTAGCATCCAACTCACCTGTGCTCATCTGACCAACAACCTCAGCTGGTACTGACCCGCCCTGACCTCCTTCTCCTGCTCTCGATCCTGACCCGGATCCTCTCCTAGCATGCCTCGTGACCACCATACTAAAAAACACCACAAAATCTCAGATACTTCCCACTAACCCGGAAACCAACTCCCAACTCAACCCTAGAGGTCATGGTTTCCCTGATACGCATATGGGTCCTGTGCTTTCAGTAGTACGGGCCCATACTACCTTCCACACCTACCCATATTTGTATGAAGTACTACCACAACACCCTAGTGACAAATGTATATAACAAGCACTCAATCCTCACTCTTAGAGGAACACTGGAATCTCATACAGAAGGAAACCCTAGGCTAGCAGGCATCATAAAACAGGCAACATTATCATGAAATCCTGAAGATCCCTAACCTAGTACTAGCATGTTGTTCTATCAAAGCTCGAAAACAAATATCATGTATGGTATTTTGGGGTTACTTATTGGCTCCGGCTGATCGTACCTCCGCGTCCTCCTTTTACTTAATTTGAAAACCATTTTAAATTCTCTATTAAAAACTCTCCCTAATTTGAGACTGGATTCACGCGAATGTTCCTCCAATTCACTCAAACCAAGGCTCTGATACCAACTTGTAACGACCAAAAATTTCAACAAATTTTAACTTTTCAGAAACAACCTATTTTCATAATGTTATTACAAAAAGGTTTTCAATACATTTATTATCAGAGTATTCCCAGAATCATAACATAAACATAAACACGAGAAGCGGTACGATCACACCTTTGCCTTGTCACGGTCTCCTGAAGAACCTGAAAAGCATTAAACCACAACTGTAAGACCAAAAGCTTAGTGAGATACCCCCAAAATACCAACCACATATACCATACACGCATAACATGCTATATAATAACAAAATACAAAACAACCATGCATATCGGGTCAACTGTGTGACTGGTCCACCGTGTCGGGCCTTCAGTCCACCGGGTCCACCCTACGAGTCTAGTCATGTCCCTTGAGTTTACAGTGTGGTTGGTCCGCCCGCACCGGGCCTTCAACCCACTTGGTCCACTCTCTGAGTCTACAGTATGACTGGTCCACCCGCATCGGGCCTTCAGTCAGCCTGGTCCACTCTCCGAGCCTCGGCACGTCTGGTCCACCCTCGTGGGGTCTACAGCCTATCCGGACCGCTCGCTTGGCCTTCAGTATAACTGGTCCACCCTGGGTATGTTGGCCTACAGCACAAAGCATGTCCCATCTCAACCCAACCCCAGTCAAACAACCATGTGCACATAAACATACAATCATATAACAATTCACATTCAATTAAACAGATCTAGAAGATAACATAACACGGCATACTCTAAGCAGGATATCGACCTAACCAGTCACTAGCATAGCATCACCCTATATACCAGGATACCGACCTTAACCAGGTCTCTAACATATACCATCCTAACTACTAGGATGCAAACATAGTAAAACAACAATATAACAACAATACCCAGATTACAATCCGATAAAGGGCTGGCCTTGGTGCCTTAGACCCTGTTGATATAGTGAGGATAACTCACCTCGCAACTGCTGACTGGAAAGATAAGACCAAGATGCTTCGACCATTGACACGATCTCCACCACTGGCTAACACCAACACTAAACTCAAAACAAAAGCCAATAATTACCAAAATGCCCCTGGAAGTCAACTGGTCAACTCTTGATCAAAGTCAATGTCAAAGTCAACCTTCTGGCTGACTCTACTTGCCGAGTCAGCCTGCTGACTCGCCGAGTCCCCCAACACTGAAAAGTCCCATCTCAACTCACTGAGTCATCCTTTAACTCACTGATTCTTAGCTTAACCAGGAAAGGCTAAGACCTCAAGACCAGACTCGCCGAGTCCAAGACTATCTTCAACCAACTCGCCGAGTTGTTTTTCCAACTCGTTGAGTTCCTGCCTACCTTCAAGCACGTCGCCGAGTACACCCTTGTGACTCGCCGAGTACCACTAGCTCTTAACCCATACAGAAGCCTTCCAGGCCATGCAGTCGATCCAAAACATAGATCTACCCTTCTATAACCCATCCATCACGTAAAGTCGCAAACTTTACGTGAATTCAAAGAGATCTAGGCATTTTACACTCTAGGGATAGGGTTTGGGACAAGATGGCTTCACCAAACACTCAATAATAGGGACTTTAATGCACTCTAGACCTTCTCCATACCAGATCTGAGGTAGCAACCTCAGATCTAACCTTCAAACTCAAAATACTACAAGCTACACTTTCCACACATTCCAAGATGATGAATCTAGATGAATAACAGCCCAAGAAACGAAGTAATACCTCAAAAGGAAGCCCCAACAGGAGAGAAATCCGATTCTTAGAAAAGACCCTTGCTCCAAACCTCCTATCTCTCCAAGTTCTCCTCCAAAATCTCTTCTCCAAGGTTCAAATGCCCTCAAATCTCTCACAAACACACCTTAGTGTTTTCTGGACTTCAAGAGAGGGTAAAGAGGCTGGGGAGAGGGTATAATGTCCTTTATATAGGGCTCATCCCCCGAAATTAGGATTTTCAATTTTCATCACTCAGCGCCTACTCGCCGAGTCCAGCCTCCGACTCGCCGAGTTGGCCACTTAACACGCGACCTGAGTCGCGGCCCTACTCGTTGATTCCACCCATGGACTCACCGAGTTGACCTTTCATATTTACTGTTTAAACCCTGAACTTGCACTCCTGGACTCGGGATGTTACAATACTTTACCAAAGATTGGTAACTAGAGTTATGTGACAGGGTATCTTGTATGCTTTTGTATGATGTGATTTTCTATGTGATTTGTGTTATGTATGATTCAGATTTTACAGAGTTAGGACCGGAGGGTCCACAGAGTTAGGACCAGAGGGTCCACAGAGATATGGGACTGGAGGGTCCCACTGAGACACATTAACCAGAGGGTCATACGGAGTTATAGCCTCGAGTGGCTAATATGTGTTGTATGTGGTTTTTTGGGGAACTCACTAAGCATTTATGCTTACAGTGTTATGTTATGTGTTTCAGGTACCAGTGAGGATCGTGGGAAGGCACCGACATGATCAGTACACACATGAGGAGTTTTTACGCATTATGATCTTGGGTTGTGTTTTTATGGATTGAGACGTGATACAATGATATTTTTATAGTATTTGTGAATGAAAGTGTGTTTTTAAATTGTGAAAAAATATTTGAAAATTTAGGTGTTACACCATCTAAATCTGATGACCTTTTAGAAAGGCCGACTTCTCAAATCCAATAACCTCCTCCAGAACACGAGGCAAACGATTAGCTAAGAGCATTGGAATAATTTGAATTGCACGCCAACAAGACTAATCAGGCGAAAGTCTTTAATGAAAAGAGGATTATCAACCTTTGAGATAAGGGTAATAAACGAGGAATTGCAACCTGGTAGGAAATAAGGTTTAGCATAAAATTCCTCCACGAAATCAATGAAATCAGAAGTAAAAATGTCCCAAAACTGTCTAATAAATCTGAAGGAGAAACCATTCGGCCCTAGCGACCGATCTTCACTACAATCGCACACCACATTTTTAATCTCTTCCACTGAGAAAGGAGCCTCAATAGTGCTAGCCACCTCAGAATTGATTCTCGAAAATCTAGGGCTTCTATTAATAATACAGACTCCCTGAAAAGATTGAAATTTAGCACCATAAAAATCATAAACAGCTTTCTTGACAACCAAAGGATCATAAACCCATTACTTATCCAAAGAAATCCCTTAAATCATCATTTGGCGTCTTCGTTTCTTCAACATCCCATGAAAGAACTTTTGAATTTTTGTCACCCTCAACTATCCACGAAACCTTAGCTTTTTGAGCCACATCAGAAGAGTGGATTTTCTCCAACTTTGCCACCTCCCTTAAGATACTTTGTCTTTCCGCCATAATAGCATCAGAACAAATACCATTATCAATACTAGAATCAATCACATTTAATCTTTGGAGAAACTAGTGACTGTCAACCTCGGCCTTCCTCTTAACTTCCAAAATCCAACTTTGGATTTTAGCTTTAATAAAATTTGTAATGCCCCGATTCTCAAGTACTGTTTAAATAAGATTAATTGGGTTAAGATCTACTCGACGAGTTGGTTGCCATAGTCGTCGAGTAGCAGCAAGGTGGGATCGCGTGTTAAGTGACCTACTCGATGAGTCCATATTGGGACTCAGCAAGTAGGAGCTGGTACATGAAACCTAAATCCCGGGGTTTGCACCCCTATTTAAAGGAGCCTCATCCTCCTTTGGCCTCTTTGCAGTCTTTGAGAGCTCCTTAAAACCCTAATTCGTGTGGTATTCCATTTTGGTGTGTCTTAAGCTTGGAAAGAAGGTTGGCTAGAAGAGGAAAGCTAGAAGTGCAAAGGAATTGAAGCAAAGAAGGTGTGGGAAGCAGAATTTACCTCAGCTAGCATCCCTTGGAGGTATCAAGTTGCCATTCTTACTTCTCTTTTTCCTTTTGTTGAGTTTTTGGGGGGTTTTTATGGATTTTGAGGTTGATAAGGTGGGCTATGGGCTAGATCTGAAGTTATAACTTTAGATCTGGACCCTCCTTAAGTTTTAGAATCATAAAGTTGATGTATAACTTCAGATCTGGACCCTCCTTAAGTTTTAGAATCATAAAGTTGATGTATTGGTCGTGAATGAGGCACCCCTTGGGCATGAGACCCTATTAAGAGCTTAGATTTGGCATTTAGAACCTTTGTAGCTATGCATGCACATAAAGTTTGCAACTTTATGTGAAAAGCATGCCCTAGAACCTTGGATCTGCGATTTGGAGCCCTTTATGGCTCATAATATGTCTGTATGGAAAAAGGACTGAATGGACTCGGCGAGTCGCAAGGTTGACTCGGCGAGTCACATGAAGATGGCCGTGAACTCGACAAGTTGGAGGAACAACTCGGCGAGTCCGATGATAATTGCCATAGACTTGACGAGTTGAAGAACAACTCGGTGAGTTGGATGATTTTTCTCTAGGATATGTATGCGTGTGTATCCGTCGAGTTGTAAGGAGGAAACTCAACGGGTGGTCTTAAAGTTTGATCGAGAATCGAAGGAACTCGACGATTCACCCCGATGACTCGGCGAGTTGGAATGTGCTTCAAGGAACTCGGTGAGAAGTTGAGGGTACTCGGCGAGTTGAGGTCAACATGGACTATTGACCTTGACTGAGGACTTTGACTTTGATTAGCGGTTGACTAGTGAGTTATGGAATACCTTAAAGGTTAAGGACTTACGAGTATATTGTACTATGATAATAGGAGGTGGAGCCTGTGTCAAGTGATCCGAGAGTTGGAGTTTACCTTCCGAGTCGACATCTACGAGGTGAGTTATCCTCACTATATGTATTTCATCTTTTTTTGTGAATTTCGAAATCCCTAAAAGCTTGTTAGGGTTCTTCACATGTTCATAATGTTGTATAACTAATAGTGATAACATAGATCCAATTCTAGGGTTGCATGCACACATAGGATTGTTTGTATAAAACCCATCATGGAGTACCTTTAAGTTGTTATTACAGTATAACAACAAGAGGTATGTATTTCATCTTTCTTTGTGAATTTCGAAATCCCTAGAAGCTTGTTAGGGTTCTTCACATGTTCATAATGTTGTATAACTAATAGTGATAACATAGATCCAACTCTAGGGTTGCATGCACACATAGGATTGTTTGTATAAAACCCATCATGGAAGTGTAACAAGCGTTAAGATACTCTAGGATCGAAGTACTTACAAGATAGAGGCTTGAAAAGGTGCTAAAAGTCCAAGAACACTAGTGTGTGTTCTTGGTGAAACTTGAAGATCTAACCTTTTGGATTGATTTCACGGATGAAAGTGTGTTAGATCACTAGATTAAGTAATATATCAACTTAATAGGGCTAGAAACACTTACAAGTTGAAGATCTTTGAAGAAAGTCGAAGATACTTGAGAGAGAATTGAGATTTGGATCTTGATTTTGTGAAAAATGGTAAATAATGACTAAGCGTCACTTATATACCCCTAATTTAGGGTTTACGACTGTAAACACCTTTGTTTAGGCTGTAAACTCCAAACTCTTGGATCTTTGTGGTATTATTGTTGCACAATAAACCCTAGAGCATCCTCTCTCCTGGTATCTCCTAAAGTGCTAACCCTAAAATACTCATACTTATTCCAAAAAGCTTGAAAATTAGCAGTAACAGTTCTGACTTCAATTGAATTCAAATGTTGTACATAATAGAAATTTCGGATTGTCACATCATCCCCCCGTTAGAAGGAATTTCATCCCAAAATTAGAGTTTAAGCAAATAAGTAGTTACAAATAACTAAGTAAAAAGAAGAGGATATTTCTGTTTCATCTGATCCTCTCGCTCCCAAGTGAATTCAGGTCCTCGCTTGGCGTTCCAACGAACCTTCACTATTGGGATACGGCTTTGCTTCGTTTGCTTGATCTCTCGGTCCATGATCTCTACTGGTTCTTCCATGAAGTTGAGGCTCTCGTTGATCTCGATCTCGTCGAGTGGGATAACAAGAGTCTCATCGGACATACACTTTTTCAAGTTCGAGACGTGGAAGGTAGAATGTACGTTACTGAGTTCGCGTGGTAAGTTAAGTTTGTAAGCTATAGGGTCGATTCTTGTGAGAATCTCGAAAGGCCCTATGTACCTTGGATTTAGCTTTCAACGCTTTCCGAAGCGTATCAAGCCCTTCGAGGGTGAGACCTTCAATAGAACGCGGTTGCCCACCTAGAATTCCAACGGTTTCCTTCGCATATCAGCGTAGCTTTTTTGTCGGTCTCTAGAGGATTTCAATCGTTCACAAATCTGAACGATCTTCTCTGTCGTTTCTCGTATGATCTCTAGACTTGTGAGAGTGCTATCAGGAACTCGTCCTTTAGCTAACTGGGTATGACCCACCTCAGCCCAGCACATAAGGGATCTGCACTTTCGTCCATAGAGGGCCTCGAATGGAGCAGCCTTAATGCTCGTGTGATAACTGTTGTTGTAGGAAAATTCAACCAGGGGTAAATGAGTATCCCATGCCTTCCTAAAGTCGATCACACAGGCTCGCAACATATCTTCCAAGGTTTGGATAGTTCTCTCACTTTTTCCGTCGGTCTGTGGATGGTAGATTGTACTCATGTCCATCTTAGTTCCTAAGGAACTTTGTAATGACTATCAGAACCTCAATGTGAATCTACTATCTCTATCCGAAATAATGGATATGGGAACACCGTGCAGTCATACAATCTCTCTAATGTAAGTTCTTGTAAGTTTCTTTATCTTGTCTATTTCCTTGATAGGCAGGAAGTGTATAGACTTGGTCAATCTGTCGACGATGACCCATATGGTATCAAGTCCACCTGTTGTCTTGGGCAACTTGGTTATGAAATCCATAGTGATACGCTCCCACTTCCATTCCGGTATCTCAGGCTGTTGTAGTAGACCGGAGGATTTCTGGTATTCGACCTTTACCTTGGTGCAAGTAAGGCATTTACTCACGAAGGTAGCAATTTCTGCTTTCATGTTAGGTCACCAGTATAACTTTTTAAGATCCAGATACATTTTATCTGAACCCGGGTGCACGAAATAACGAGTGTTGTGCACCTCGTTCATGACCAAGTCTCTGAAACCACCGAGTTTTGGTGTCCAGATCTGATCCATGAAATAATCAGCTCCGCCACCCTTAACCTCCAAGTTCTTATCCATCCCTCTCAGGGATTCACCCGCCACATTTTCAGGTTTCAAAGCATCGAGCTGAGCCACCTTAATTTGTGTGGACAAGTGTGAATGGATAGTTATAGTCAATGATTTGACTCTACGACCAGAATATTCTTTCCAACTGAGGGCGTCAGCTACTACATTAGCTTTACTCGGATGATAACGAATTTCGCATTCGTAATCACTGAGTAGCTCGACCCACCGTCGTTGTCTCATGTTGAGCTCCTTCTAGTCGAATATGTGTTGTAAGCTTTTGTGGTCTGTAAAGATAGTACTTTTCATACCATACAGGTAGTGTCTCCAGATCTTTAGAGAAAACACAACTACTCCCAATTCAAGATCGTGGGTCATGTAGTTGACCTCATGTGTATTCAGCTGTCTCGAGGCATAGGCGATGACCTTACCTTGCTGCATTAGAACACATCCGAGCCCTTGATTTAACGCATCGCAATAGACAACGAAGTCTTCTATCCCTTTGGGGAGGGATAGTATTGGTGCAGTGCACAAGGCTTGTTTGAGCATTTAGAACGCTCTTTCCTGCTTCTCTTCCCAGTCAAAGGCCATGCCCTTCTAGGTCAGTGTTGTAAGAGGTTTCGCAATGCGGGAGAAGTTCTTAATGAACTTGCGATAGTAGCCAGCGAGGCTTAGAAATTGATGAATTTCCGTAGGCGTCTTCGATGCTGACCAGTTCTCAATGGCTTTGATTTTGGAAGGGTCCACGTGTATTCCCTCTTCGCTAACCACGTGCCCTAAGAATTCGACTCGTCGGATCCAAAATTCGCATTTCGAGAACTTCACGTAGAGCTTCTCCGAACGTAATGTTTCTAAGATCTGTCGTAAATGTTGACTATGTTCTTCCTTAATACGAGAGTAGATAAGTATGTCGTCGATGAAGACGATGACGAACTGATCCAAGTAAGGACGACACACCCTATTCATTAAGTCCATGAATACAGCGGGCATGTTTGTTAATCCAAACGGCATCACTACGAATTCATAGTGCCCATAACGAGTTCAGAAGGCTGTCTTCGGAACATCCTCCCCTAGCACTCGTAGTTGGTGATATCCGGATCTCAAGTCAATTTTTGAAAAGATGTTCTCCCCTTGAAGTTGGTCAAATAAATCGTCGATACGAGGCAATGGATAACGATTTTTGACAGTCAGTTTGTTGAGCTCCCTGTAGTCGATGCACATATGAAATGATCTGTTTTTCTTCTTGACGAACAAGATTGGAGCTCCCCAGGGTGAGAAGTTTGGTCTTATAAAGCCCTTGTTGAGCAGTTCGTTAAGTTGACAGGACAATTCTTGCATCTCTATAGGTGCTAGATGATAGGGCAATTTGGCTACAAGGGTAGCCCCTGGAACTAAGTCGATTCGGAACTTGACTTGACGTTGCGGAGGTAATCCTGATAGTTCTTCTGGAAAGACGTCTGGAAAGTCGCGTACTACTGGAATGTTCTGAATGTCCTTCGTTTCTTGGCTCACATCGACCACATGAGCAAGGAATGATCGACATTCCTTTCGTAAGAATTTCTGAGCTTGAATGCTCGAGATGATACGAAGTTTCGTGTCGAGTTTGTCGCCATAAACTACTAGGGTTTCGCCAGATAGAAGATTAAGGCGAATAGCCTTTTCGTAACACATGATATTAGCACGATGTAAACTCAACCAATCCCTGCCGATAATGACGTCGAAACTTTTAATTGGGACTGGCATGAGATCGATCGAAAATAATGGTTATCTAAAGTTAGGCTACACCCTATGAATATACTGCTAGTGCTCTCTGTCTTGCCATTAGCCATTCCTACTGTGAACGGTTCTTTAAGTGCTCATGATTTTTGCTTAAGTAAATGAGCAAATTTTTGGTTCACAAAACTCCTCTCCGCTCCACTTTCAAATAGAATGAATGCATAAGAGTTATCGAGGAGAAACATACCCGTGACCATAGTGGGGTCGGTAAACGCTTCCTCATGGCCAATGGTCAGAACTCTTGCCACTCCACTGGCAAATCCTGCCTTCGGGTAGTTCCTTTTGAAGTGGCCTACCTCGCCACACCCGTAGCAAGTTTGGCCCACTCCAGCACCGGGGACTTGGGTGATTGGTTTTGCTGGAGCCTTGCAGAAACGGGCAGTGTGTCCCTTCCTACTGCAGTTAGAGCACTGCATTTCACGACAGGCTCCCACGTGGTGGAAGTTGCACTGGCTGCACTTTGGCAAACTTCCGGAGTACTGCTTTACCGGAGTAGCACCAGCAGTGGTAGATGCTATCGCAGCATGAATTGCCACGACCCGCTGCTTTTTGGCAGCCTTCTTCCTTTTCTTGTCTTCCCAGACCTTCCGCTTGGAATTAGCGGTTCGGGCGGGTTCTGAGATGGCCAGGGTTGTTGTCGCGGCCGGGGTACGAACCCCATGATCTATGAGTCGTTCGCTTGACACTATCAAATGTAGTGGGATTCGAAACCAACACATTTCCCTGGAATGGAGGCACCAGCCCCCATATGTATCTTTCGATCTTCTTTCCCTCGGTATGAACCATGTTGGGACAGAGGGCCACCAGTTCGTAGTATCTGGCGGTATAGGATACTATGTCGGAGCCCTTCATGGTTAGGCTCCATAGTTCCTCCTCCAGATTTTGGATCTCGCCCCTCAGGTAGTACTCTTCAATTATTAAATCTCTCAGAGTCTCCCAACCCATAGCATTAGCCACTACGAGAGATAGTGAATTGCCATAGCTATTCCACCATGTCAGGGCCTTGCCTTCAAAGGTACAAGCGGAAAACTTGACCTTGCTCCCCTCTGGACAGGATCAGATTTCGAAAACTGAATAAGTTTTCTCGAACCATTGCGAAAGAGCAATGACTCCACCAGTCCCTTTGAAGGACAATGGCTTGCAGTTGGTGAAGTCCTTGTAGGAGCACTCTTTCAAGCACACATGGATTTCACCATGAGTAGATAGGACAGGGGTTCCTCCTTCGGTGGAACCTGATGAATGATATTGAGCCATGGTTGTAGCCACAACTACAACTACAATAACATTTAGGGCTACTGCATCGAACTGAGGAGTGGTGTTGGTGCGAGAGGATTGCGTCTTGGTGATTTACGTGGAGGCATCCTTGAACTACAAGTTTATGAAGATGAAGACATTGATAAGAATTTAATAGAAGAATTGATGAGAATGACTCATGGACTAACTCGCCATAGCCCAATAGTACGATTGAATATAAATCTAGAACTAAATGAATGATAACATTTGGATAATAATTCCCCTAAGATTAGGTACCTGTCAATATTACTAGAATTACAGATGTAACAAGTTCGGGAAAATGGCCAACAGAAGGAGGCCTTACATCAACCAAAATGGGAAAATTTTGACTGGACTACAACCTAACCAAGACCTAACAGGCTTATGATTTACAAAGATAGGGAATTAGACCAGAGTTTTACATAACTAGGTTATATCCAAAAAGAGAAGTTGATGAGAATCTATCGGTGACGAGAACTACCAGAGTGAGTTCTTGACCCCGGCAGAAGGCGTTCCATGTCCCTCATGCGCCTATCCGATCTTGCTTTCTTAGCTCGAAGTTCCCTAACTTCAGCTTGGGTTTCAGCGAGTTCCATCTGAAGAGCTGCATTGTGGACCAGAGTCCATTCATGAGCAGACTCTAGCTGGCGAATGCGGACTGTGTTAACACCAGAGTTGGCGTCAATCTCCATTACTCTGTCGATAGCTGCTCGACCCTGCTCTGTGTTCCGAGCAATCCTACGAACTATGATGGGTAGGACTCGGTCACCGGAACCTCCCTTGGTGAGGTTGTAGAAGCTTCTGTCTCCGTTGTAGGGAATGGGTTGACCTTGTTCCTGACTCCATCTATTCAAGTTTGTGGCCCACAGGGGTGTGGGTCCTTGAAATGCTGGGTGAGGGTTTGGGTTTTGACCGGCTGGGGGTAGGTTGTTAACTTCTGGCTCTGAGTCAGAACCATCAGAAAAGCCTTCAGTTTCATAATCATCCAAAGGAATTGGGTGTCCATCTTCTGGTTCTTCCTCCAGCCATCCTGCATTGCCGTGGTTGGGGTAGTACGGGTCTCCGAGAAGATGGAATCCAACCATATTATCTACACGAGAAAAGAGGTATAAGAATCTAGTACATAAGTAGCTTATAGTAACACAAAATACTCCTATAGTATTTTAGGTTTATGTTCTATTGTTCTCGTTGTGGTATTGTGGGTAAGTTTTTAGACTTGTTGCAACCTCACAACCACACTTAGGCACATGCTAGTCAACCCTTGCATAATATAGTTGATCAGGCTATATCTTCCAAGTTTTGACTATATGTCTCTAAGTCTACTTGTGATGCCGAACAATCGTAATACTTTTGTACTGTCCTAGTGACACTGATTTTAGTATGAATGCAGGTACATATACTTAATTGTCCTAGTGACACTGATTTTAGTATGAATGCAGGTACATATACTTAATTAAATATTTTATTATTTAAAGTATAAACTCTTGGACAGAGTATTTTAATCCCATTGTATTTATAGTCTGTATATCTTTTATGGGTTGATATACTCAATTCACTATAAACAATGCTCTGATACCAATCTGTCACACCCCAAAACTGGAACGACGGAAACCTTCGGGGGTGGAGGATGTCATGTACAGTATCACAACAATGAATAGTAGTAAACAAGAAACAACATCATCCATTGCATTAATAATATAATTTTCATACAAGAGTATTCTTTCGTTGTAATAAGACACCAACATATGTAATCAAAATAAAGACGAGTCTTGTCTGTGCTCCGTCTTCTCAAAACCTGGTCATCGTACCTGTCTACTGGTGACTTGAGAATACAAGTTATTTTGAAAGAGTTTATCAGCTTTAAAGCTGGTGAGATCATAAGTATTTTAGTGTCTGTATTTGTAAGAATGTATTTGTAAGTATGTGAAGTATAAGTATGTACAAGTTTTCAAACTCCTAGAAAACCCTATGTTTCCTACTAAAAGTAGTCTTCTACCAAGGCATTTAGTATCTGTGTGTGTCTCTTGTAAGAGTGTGTATTTTCCCAAATCTGACTATCATTTATCAAAAATATAGTTTTTGCATTTCTGTATATTGTGTGAAACTCACAAGGTGAATGCACTGGGAAAATGAAATAGTATTGTAGTATTGTAATAAGTAACTACTACTGTACTAACTACCTTAAACTAATTATAATTTAAAGTACCATGTGATCGGCCTGTATCCTGCTACCGACTATAGTACGCGATAATGTAAGATGTTGGAAGAAAATGACATTTGGCACCCATAGACTTGTAAGTCTTACTGTAGCTAGCAGCGAGGTGTAGGATAGTCAATCCAGTATAGCTATACGCAAACTCATACGCTCCCCAATTAGGGAGATTCTGGATACATGAACGGCCATGGCAGGTAGTGCCATGCCCCGGAACGTGGCTCACATAACTGCAAAACTGTATATGTAATGAATATGCTAGTTGTAATGTATGTTCTCCCTCTATCTAGCCTGTATTGTAATGTACTGTGTATGCTAGCTGTATTGTGTGTTCTCTCTATCTAGAAAGTATTGACTCATGAATGAACTGACTCATTGTATGATTCTTTGTTCTAGTAATAGTATTAGTAACTTCCTAAACTACGCCTATCGTAGTTTACTAGTAATATGACTTGTACGTATGAACATAAATGTATACCCTTGCTACCCAAGGGTATTGAATTCACTGATAAAACTTTTATGTCTATATATGTATACATAATATATAACTAATATTTAGACGACATTCGGACGATTAACCGATGCCCTAAAGCCACATCCCAACGTGGAAAATAAGATAAAGCGAGCTAGTCTTCCTAAGTCCTTTAAGCATTACTTATATAACTATACATACATAGGCATGCATTTGACAATATAAAAGTATAAAAAGAGTTTAAGTAAAAGTATTTGACAAGCAAAAGAGTTTGTAACACAGTTTGAAGCAAAACAGTTTGATAACACAATTTGAAAAGTAAGAAAACCACTTGTTTGGTAGTTATTAATCACATGTGATTGATATAATAACTATAATTGTTCAACTTGTATCCCCCCCCCCCCCCCCCCCGCCCATAAAAGCATTTAAAACATTTAAAAGGTCGATTAAGTGGTATGAACTCTCCGGTAGTGAGTGGTATGGATGAACTGATGAAAGAGGATTGGTAGGTGTCAAGTGAAGTCTTGAACACACACAAGGATCCTAGTTAACATATAATATCACATATATGTATCCAATTAGTCTTTAAACAACTAATAAACAAAGTTAAGACCTCCTAGGACATGCTAAACACCTTATATAAGTGTTATAAGTCCCAAGGAGTGCATCTAAGTGTTGTAGGACATTGCTATTGAGTTTTGGGTTCAAGGGAACCCCCTTATCCGAGTTTACGGTTTTGTGACCATCACTCATTGAGTTTACGGTCGTAAAATAATGATTTTACGGTCGTAAACTCATTCTTATTTGATCATGTGTTGTTTGAAGCTCTACAAGTCCTTAGAAGCATTTCCACTTAAAGTATAAGCCTATGGAAGGGATTAGGGCACCATTTCACTCCTAAATGGAGTTTACAGTCCTTAAACCATTTTCCTTCGGGTTTATGGTCGTAAACCCCTATGTTTAATGGTATTTTGATGTTTTCAAGTGCTAAGCTCATCAAGGAAAGGATCTATGCTTGTTTCCAAGGCTTAGGAGGGACTAGGGCACACTTTGGCACCCTTTTTAGGGTTTACGGTTCAAGAACATCTCGGACCGTAAACACCTTCATCTTGGTGTTTCTTGGGTGATTTCTTGATATATGGAATGTTGGATTTGTGTCTAAGCCCATAACCATATTTGGTAAGTACTTGACCCGGTTGTGCATGGTCCTTTTGGGTTGCCTTCAAATCTGGCAATGGAATAGGATAATTGTTGGAGAGAAAAGAATGATTTATTAATTTATTACTTAGTTAATAAATTAATTTGAAATCAAGATAAATGATTTATTAATGTATTATGGATATAATATATTGATTAGAAATCATATTGTTTAATTAATATTTAATCAAAAATTAATTTTGAATTAATTTTAGGATTAAAGGAATTAATTGAAACTGCAGGGCTAAAGGTGACAATGTTCAAAAGTTGAGCATTGAAGCATTCTAGAACCTCCCTTAGAGGTGGGGAACGAAATCTGGAGTGTCCTAGGGTTTCCTTGGGATCTAAGGGTGCCTTGGAAGCCTTAGGGAGGAAGTTAAGGGATTAGGGTTATCTAAGATACACCTGCCTTATCCTAAACCTTCCTTATCACCTATATAAACCCCTACAAGGTTGAATTTCATCTAAGGCACTACAAGAGAGGCTTAGATCCTAATTTTCCACTTCCCTTCTCTCTCCATAGTAATCCTTGGTTGCTAGGTTTGTTTGTGAGCCATTAGAGGCGCGGTACTTGTGGCGCTTGCTTTCAAAGACAAGAAGATTCAAGATTTAAGTTGTTATTACAGTAGAACAAAAAGAGGTATGTATTTCATCTTTCTTTGCGAATTTCGAAATCCCTAGAAGCTTGTTAGGTTTCTTCACATGTTCATAATGTTGTATAACTAATAGTGATAACATAGATCCAACTCTAGGGTTGCATGCACACATAGGATTGTTTGTATAAAACCCATCATGGAAGTGTAACAAGCCTTAAGATACTCTAGGATAGAAGTACTTACAAGATAGAGGCTTGAAAAGGTGCTAAAATTCCAAGAACACTAGTGTGTGTTCTTGGTGAAACTTGAAGATCTAACCTTTTGCATTGATTTCACGGATGAAAGTGTGTTAGATCACTAGATTAAGTAATATATCAACTTAATAGGGCTAGAAACACTTACAAGTTGAAGATCTTTGAAGAAAGTCAAAGATACTTGAGAGAGAATTGAGATTTGGATCTTGATTTTGTGAAAAATGGTAAATAATGACTAAGTGTCACTTATATAACCCTAATTTAGGGTTTACGACAGTAAACACCTTTGTTTAGGCTGTAAACTTCAAACTCTTGAATCTTTGGGGTATTATTGTTGCACAATAAACCGTAGAGCATCCTCTCTCCTGGTATCTCTTAAAGTGCTAACCCTAAAATACTCAAACTTATCCCAAAAAGCTTGAAAATTAGCAGTAACAGTTCTGACTTCTATTAAATTGAAATGTTGTACAATATAGATATTTTGGGTTGTCACATAACTTCAGATATAGACCCTACTTAAGTTTTAGAATCATAAAGTTGATTTATTGGTCATGAATGAGGCCCCCCTTGGGCATGAGACCCCATTAAGAGCTTAGATTTGGCATTTAGAACCTTTGTAGCTATGTATGCACGTAAAGTTTGCAACTTTATGTGAAAAGCGTGCCCTAGAAGCTTGGATCTGTGATTTGGAGCCGCTGCATGGCTCAGAACAAGTCTGTATGGAAAAAGGATTGAATGGACTCGGAGAGTCGCAAGGTTGACTCGGCAAGTCACATGAAGATGGCCGTGAACTCGATGAGTTGGAGGAACAACTCGACGAGTCCGATGATGATTGCCATAGGCTCGACGAGTTGAAGAACAAATTGGCGAGTTGGATGAGTTTTCTCCAGGATATGTATGCGTGTGTATCCGTCGAGTTGCAAGGAGGAAACTCGACGGGTGGTCTTAAAGTTTGATCGAGAATCGAAGGAACTCGACGAGTCACCCCGATGACTCGGCGAGTTGGAATCTGCTTCAAGGAACTCGACGAGTAGCCGAGGGTACTCGGCGAGTCGAGGTCAACATGGACTGTTGACCTTGACTGAGGACTTTGACTTTGATTAGGGGTTGGCTAGTGGGTTATGGAGTACCTTAAAGGATGGACTTAGGAGTATATTGTATTATTATAATAGGTGGTGGAGCCTGTGTCAAGTGATCCAAGAGTTGGAGTTTACCTTCCGAGTCGATATCTGCAAGGTGAGTTATCCTCACTATATCAATAGGGTCTACGGCACCAAGGCCGACCCTTTAGTTGTTATTGTTATGGTATGCTACATGTGATTATGATCTTTTAGATCAGAATTAGGGTAGACAGTATGTTATGCTCTTATGATCCGTAAGGATTGGTATTTTAGTGACCTGCTAGGTCGATACTCTAGTTACAGGAGAATTCTATGATTGATGATCAGTGAGATAGATATGTTTGATGTTTGTATATGCCAGTATATGATGTTTATGCGCACATGGTTATTTGCTTGATTGGTTGGGTTGAGGCGGTCCTGCTTTGTGCTGAAGGCCAACATACCCTATGAACGGTCCGGGGAGACTGTAGGCCCATGTGGCGGACCAGTCATGCCGAAGGCTCGGGATAGATCTAGATAGAATTTAGGCCCTGTAGGGCGGTCCAGTCAGGCCGATGGCCCAGTATGCATGTTGATTGATTGATTATTACTGATATGGTATTGTCAGTGTGGTATTGGTATTTTAGGGGTAGCTCACTAAGCCCTCGGGCTTACAGTTTTCAGTTTATCGTTTGAGGTACTTCAGGAGATCATGGTAAGGCTACGGCATGACCGTACTGCTCCTCATTCTTATGATATGATTTTGGGACACTCTGATGGATAATGATTTGAAAACATTTTTGTAAACAAAAGGAACCCAAACTCCACTAACAATGACCACATGATTAGTACAAACGACACTATTTTTAACGAAAACATTAGGATCCCAAATCGATAGGATCCCCACCATCTCCAATTTCACCAATTTCTTTTCCTTCTTGATGAGTAAAATGAAAATTCTCATCCACATTATTCTGACCAAAACAAATTTCATCATCCGATTCTCCCAAAAGCGATGGAATATCACTATCCAAAGATTCTCCACTATCAATAATCTCCAGTTCCCAATTAGACAATTCACAAACCCCAATAATATACTCTATCCCTTGAATGGCCAATTTAACCTTATCTTGAATAAGAGAAGGTTTCAAAGTTTTGATACAAACCTGTTTCATAGCCAATGGTGCTTCACCATCTTCCTCTAAGAAACACCTTCCCCATATGTTTTCGATCTTTGGAACATCACCATCATTCTAGGCATAACAAGGGAGTCCCATAAGCTCAATCTAATCGACTCTTTCTTTAATTATAAATCCACTAACCATAGGTCTAAACATTGAGAAATATGCATGAACGTGTTTAGATTTTTTAAGTCTAGAGCAATCTTTTTCCAAATCAGAAGACACATAAAACCAATAATCACCACACACATATTGAATTTGAATGTCAGGAAAACCTTCTTCCTAAGTAATACCACCAGTTTGGGATATTTTTAACAATACAAACATTTCCAATACCGAGGGACTTAAAGATTGAGGGTTCGTAATTTCTGAATCCTGTAAAACAATGGACTTCAAATTCTTTGACTGATCAGGGACAATTCCAGACTTAACAACATTCGCATATGAACCAAATCCTCCACCATTCACCATACCCTTATCTCTACTAATTTGAGAATGCACCTGTGGTTTGGAGGTGTTAACATTATCCCTCCCAAACTGAGAAATAGAAACAAATAGGTGAATTTTTCCAATCTAGATTTCACGTAATTTAGATTCAAGAGCCCTTTGATCCACTACTTTAATAAACCCAACAAAAGAGAATTTCTTACCAAGATTTGACAACTTATAAGCCATGTACACATCTGACACTACACTATATTTATCACAAATGGTCCATGGCCTCTTGGAATCAATATCATCAGGGAAACTGGTAAAATAAAAAGGCACTAATATCCTATCCACGTTCCATGTATCCTTAGAGTTAAACGACGATCCAATACCCCTGTCTCCTTTTGATCTGCCACCCATTGAACAAAGAACAATAACAAATTAAAACACACCTATTCTGATAAGGAAGTCGAGAATCCTGCGAGAAGAAGGAAACAAATCCACTGAAGAAGAACGAGATCAGTAGACACAACACAGATAGAAGAGCCATCCTAAACCCCCCACCCCCACCGGAAAGTGACTGAAGATGAAGTCAACAGCGGGAAGTTAGTGTCACCAGAGCCTAGGGTTATTTGTAATTCTGAAACAAATGGTTATTGACAAAAGATAAATAGAGCTTTCAATGTAGATTACCTTGATAAGAAAACACTGAAAATGCATTCTGGTAACAATAAGAAATAATGATAGGAAGATACAGATAATATTACATATTGAGTCTAAAAATATCATTATAAACTTGGGTTAATGTACTTGAAAGGTAATGAACTTTGGTCTTCGTTCACATAAAGGTAACTATGCTTTTTTCGTATGCATTTTACCATTAAATTGTTTGACCTGTTCAAAATAAGGTAATATGACTAGTAATTAGTGGTAACATTACCCTATTATGAATAGGTCAAACAAGTTTACCGGTCAAATATGTACGAAAAAAACATGGTTACCTAAATATGGACAAAAACCAAAGTTCCTTACCCATTTTGGTAATATTGAGTTTTTTTTATCTTAAGTGCAAGTAGTCATGAGATCCATTGATGTGACATGAAATTTGGTTGTCCGGTCTTTGTGTATGAGGAGATGGTCAAGTCTTGGGCCAACCCAGTTTAGGCCTAGCTAGTTAGGGGTTAGGATGTATACACTTAAGCGGCTAGGCTGTATGTGCTTTAAAGACCTAGCAACACAACCTAGCCCATGACTAGTCGGGATTGAACTAAGTTAGACCAAGCCTAACCTAATTGTTCATTGACTGCCAGGCCTGATCCCAAGGCATAGTCCTTGAGACGGTTCTTATCCAATATTACCAAAAATGGGTAAGAAACTTTGGTTTTTGTCCATATTTAGGTAACCATGTTTTTTTCGTACACATTTGACCTATAAACTTGTTTTACCTATTTATAATAAGGTAATATTACCGTAATTACCAGTCATATTACCCTATTTTGAACAAGTCAAACAAGTTCAATGGTCAAATGTGAATGAAAAAAAACATAATTACCTAAATGTGGACAAAGACCAAAGTTTGTTACGTTCCCATGTCATTAACCCTATAAACTTCGATACTTCATGAATCGTGATTGCAATCACTTTCCAGAATGTATTATTTCGATCATTTTGCTTGGGGTATCACAAAACCTGATTTGGGATAATCTAAGAATGGCAATTTAGAAGTAAGACCACTTCCAAATTCGAAACACAGAAAATACCTTGCCATTTTGTGTTTTTTAGAGACAGATTCAAATAATCAATTTCGGGTATTGAAAGTGTTAACCATTTTCTGGAACATTCATCTTCCTTTTATACAAGGAACATGACAGTTAGAAGTTGGTTACATACAAAATGACTTCAAAACCAGTGATTATAAGACATAACCGATTCTTACATCACAATGATGTCACAACCTGTTTTGGTGAGATATGCATGTTCAAACTATTTTATGCAATAGAAATGCATCTAGGTTTCATACGTTGCCCCTTGGAACCCTATACTTAGGGGCGTTGTGTCACAATCAAGATTCCAAAATTCACCAAAGTACTCGAGAAGATGCTAGATCACAAAAGAGTAACCTGAAAGTCCCTGGAACATCCTAAAATTCTCTAGGACATCGTAGCATAGTTTGGAATATTTTAGAACTATGTAAATATAAAGGTCACGTAGGAACGGTCTAGAATAATCGAGAAAGATTAGGATCTGCATACTTCCATTTGAGGAGGTGTAAGAACCCTATAAATAGCGGCATAGTCATTTATAGCAAATCATCGAAAGTTGCTTTGTATTCTCTCGAGTTCTTATAGTAGAGTTCTTTATCGTTTGTAGTAACTCTAAAGCTTTAGTCTCATGATTTCCAAGTTGTTAGTACATACGAAGGAAGTGTAATAAGTTTGACTTAGTCGAAGCAACATTAAGTGACACACGGTGACTGAGTCGTCCCATGATAGCTATCCCCGGATCCTCGTATTCTCGAGTTTATATTTTATCATTTGAGTGTGCTCCCCGCACCTTCAATATCGGTGAGTACATAGAACTCAACTTATCTAAAAATTAATAATAACTATACTAAAATATGTTGATAACACCAAAATCACCAACAAATAAGTCCTGATATATCATTATTTCTCACATTTTAACCTTAAACGAAAAACAAGAAACAAATTAAAACTGTAACCTTTTTTTTTATTTATTACTTTTTATTTATCATTTTGATTATCTTTCTTCTTGGCGTCTTTGTATTAGATCTTCAAATTCAATACTTCTTTTTAGGGGAATTTTCATTATTGCTAGTTTTGTTTAGGTTTAGTGATGTAAGACAACTCAAAGATAACCATAAGAACTTTGATTTTGTAATTGGGTTAAGTTTTTGACCTAAAGGGTTTTGGGACAACGAGCTAAAAGTACTAAGCCATTATTTTATTTGTAGAGTTTATTTATTTATTTTTAAATTAATTCTCATAAGAATTATCTCATAAAATATCTATGATTTAGATTACATAATTCACTAGGTATGAGATCCGTATAATACACGAGTTTTTTTTTTTTTAAAAAATTAATATATTTTGTTAAACATTACATGTTTAATAATTTACAAAACTGAATTTGGAAAAAATATCAATATTAGCCGTGAATAAACCAATTTTTGTAAGGTTTATGTAAATTATCATGAATTAAAAAAGGATTGGCCGAAAATTATGTTTTTCAATTAAGAAAGTTGATTCGAATTTAAATTGAATTTAATACTTTAATTGACAAATTCCGTGAGAATTTATGGAGACATTTAAGTTTTCTTATTTTCTTTATTATATTTTTAAATTAGATTTTTTTTATAACTCAATAACAAAGCCAAAAAAACCACAATTTGCCAAGTGGATTTAAATTAAATTGAAAAAATTAAAAAAATATCATGTGACATATTGAATTAGGTAATGATATGTGACAAAAAAACATTCATTTATTAGGTAGGATATCCCACTTCGACGTGCATTTATATTATCTCTTAAACTAGAGGATTTCATTTCTAATCAAAAGTATTAGGGTTTTAGTTTTTATTATAATTACGTTAACTGTCTCCGTCTTTGAGTTTATTAGGGCATCTCCAACCCACCCCCAAACTCCATTTATTCCCCTATTTCTTCCTCCATTCTTCTCCAACTCTACCCCATTTTCACCTTCATTTTTGGAGATATGAATAGTATTCCCCCATATATGGGGGAATACTATTCATATCTCCAAAAATAGAGGTGAAGTTTGGTTGTCAATTTTAGTCTCTTTTATTTTTATTTTATACATTTCTAGTTTATTTTATCTACTAATAATAATTTAAATACAGTATCTAATATTTATAATATAATGTTATATACTAATTTGTATTAATTAATCATAAATATAGAGTTTAATTAGTATAGGGGTGTATTTGACAATATATATAAGTTATAAAAATGGAATATTCAAAGAATATAATTTTTGGGGTAAAAAATAAGGTAGAAAATGGAGTAGGATTGAAGATGAAATACTGTTTACTCTATTTTTTACTCCATTTATGGGGGAAAAAATAAAGATGAGTGGGAGATGGTTTTAGAGTTGAAAATTTGGATTAAGTTTTGGATAAAACCTTTATAATAATTAGACATTAACTCTCAAAGAATAGCGATTGTGTTTGTGGTTTTGCGTTATTTTTAGGCTATCTTTTCTTATAAAAATTATTAAGACATTTCTAGATCTACTTGAAAGATCGTATGATCAGAATATGATAGATTATGAGGATAATCATACAAGGAACAATTTTTATCAAACCACTGATAAGAAATCACACATTAGTGTTTACATAATTTGAGATCTTATGATTACTAATGATAAAATAAACATTAAATGTTGATTTTATCTCATAAATAAAAATGACGTTTTCAAGGAAATTATTAACACATATAATTCGAAATTAATATTTTTTATAATACTTTCCTTAGGAAATGGATGGGGCATTGCACAACGCAATGACCCGTCCCGACTCGGAAGTTGCCTCAAACCTTGTAAAGAGGTGCAACCCCTTTGATCCCACCATTTGGTTAAACCAAAATCAAACTCATTTTATATAAAATGTATACTCTATACCTCCTAACTTGTCTAAAATAAAAAAAAAAATTTAAACCTATTGGTAATTTATAAATTCTATTATATTAAATCGAGTCGATGACCTTAAAATTACTACCAAAAATGAAAAGCTAAATCTATCAAATGGTAATAACACTTGAGGAAAGATTTCATTTAATGATAAGCTATGATTTTTTTTTTCCCATAGAATATTACTACAATTCTTTTGCTTTATGAAAAGTAAATTAGTTGAGCATCAAACATAGTTTCCCCACCACGTTAAAAGTTAAAATTCAAAAGTTTGGTAGACTTTCAATATATGTCCTATTTTGGCAAAGAATAGTAGAATACAATATGGACGCACTCCATGACACGTACGAATGAACACATCTTAAAGTGAAAGTATTTATACAAGTTTAAATCATAACAAGTAATACTTTTTTCAATATATTGATAAGTAATACACATTTACAAATTATGAATTAATATTTATCAAATAACTACGAGTACAACCTTTATTGATACAAGATAACCTAGATAGCTAAGTGTAATGATAATAAAAAAAAATAACAAATTTTATATGTAGATTTAAAGAGAAATGTTAGTAGATTTCACAAAACTAAAATAAAAAATTATTATGAAATCATATATTTATACCAAAAAGAACTATTATAAGAGTTTAATCACTAGTTGATAATAATATGTTTATAATATTATAGACGATTGAAATTCTATACACATTTTAAACTGAGGAGATAATCACATGTAACAGAATGTTCTATTATATTTTATGAACATATTCTCGCATAGCAAACTCATATAGTATTCTAAAATACTTGCAAATAAGCACAAATGTCATTTCAACAATCTTTGCATCATGTACAACCTTTAAAGCATCAACCTTTATGCTATATATAGAACAGTGCTTCTTGCCCAAGTTCCTCGCAGTTTCGCGCTTCCTTTGCACTCAACAATCTCATCAAAACAAACTCTCTCTAAGTAGTAAATTAACACAAGTGATTCGTGGGTTGAAGGTATCTGTTTGCGAATTCATTTCGGTTTTGTTTTTGAATGATATTTTTCTGGGATTTCTCGCACAAGGGTTTTAAGTTCCTGAAAGGGTTTCGATCAAGTTACCGAATGTGTTTGCTTTTTTGTTCATTCGAAAATTGATCTCCTTGATGATTAATATGTTCAAGTGTAAGTTTCTTGTTTGATTGTTTACTCAATATGTCGAGAATTCGCTATTTTCTTTTCTTCCTGGGTACTCCTTGTGATGGTCTTCATACTAACGATTCATCGGTTTCATGGGTGTTTTGATCCTGCATTCGACAATGCTACAATCGTTGATTGATAAGTTTATGTTAACAAATGTGATTTCGTTCCATTTCATGTGTTTCTTTCTCGATTTTTTTTTGTGGGTTCTGCGAGAATCGAAATGCAATTTCTTCTGATCAGTTACATGTGCACATTATCTGTTTGTTAAAATGTCTAAACCAAATTTTCCCCTCAATTTTTTCTAGGAGCGCCATCAATGGGTTCAGATTATGGTTATTCAAGCACTAGAAATTTAGGTAAAACCCAACTTGGTGGAGTAATTTTTGGTGCCAAAAAGACAACAATCAAAGAATGTATTTCAAAGCAACTCTTTGGTAAGTCCCAAAACTCCACTTACAATCAATCTTTTCTACTCAAATCCCATATCAAAACCACAAAAAAAGCTTCAATTCTTAATTCCTTACTAATACAAATTACAAATTTATAACAGGTTTACCACATCAACACTTTGTGTATGTGAAAAAAATCGACCCTGGTCTCCCACTATTTCTCTTCAACTATACAGATAGAACATTACTAGGCATCTTTGAAGCTGCAAGCTCTGGTCAAATGAACATTGACCCTTATGCATGGAATAGTGATGGATCACAAAGAACACCATATCCTTCTCAGGTACACTGTATAAGTTGTACTGTCTTTGACACACATTGGACTTAGACAAAAAGACACAAATACCCTCATCATACTTGTCATTGAAATTTGAAAACTTGATGTTTTAAATCAGGTTCAAATCCGAGTAAAGCTGCAATGCAAACCATTAACAGAGATTCAATTCAAACCAATAATTATGGACAACTACTATGCTCAGAATCTCTTCTGGTTTGAATTAGATCATGCTCAAACAAATCGGTTATTATCTTTATTATCATCTCAAGCTTTTTCGGGTCCATGTACAACACTTATTCCACATGGTACAACAAAACCAAAAACATTTTTGTCTTTAGAAAATGAACGTGTACCCTATATGCCCCTAGAAGTCACTGGGAATTTAAATAGTTCCAAGAGTTTGCCTAACAATGTAAAAGATATCAAGACTTTCAACATTGCTAATGAGAAGGAAGCTATATGTATGAAGCTTAAAGAACTTGCTTTAAAGCGTAAAAATTCTGAAAAACATGAAAATGTTACTTCTGTTGTGAATGATATGCTGCCCAAAGTTGCTGCCCGACCTTCTTCTGCTGACCGAAAAGATGAGTCTGTTGTTGTTGTGAAAGATATGAGTGTGGAGAATGTTGGTTCTTTATCCAATGATCATCCTGTCATTGCTCAGGTTATATAAATTTATAAAGTATAAATATGATTGTTTATATATATATATATTTTTTTGTGTTTTGCATTGTTCTTGGTGATAATAATATCTAAAAAGTTTGTTGTTTTTTGGTGGATTTTAGTTGATTCAAAAAGTTGAAGATTTGATGGTGTGTAAAATAGCACAAAATGACAAGATTGTTCATTTGGAAAAGAAGATTGCTTATATGGAGCAGAATCTGGTATTTTTTTTTTTTTTTTATATCTAAAGAATCTTGAAGTTTAATTCATTTATAGGATCTTTATTAACTTATGTATATATTTAAATTAAGAATTTTATTCACCAAAACTACAATAATTAAGGCTTGTAACAAAGTTTTTTGTAAAAAAATATATTTAGGATGTTTTGGATTTCTAAATGATTTATAAGAATTGTATATTTTTTTATATTAAATTAGGAATCACAAAATATTTTTACTTTCTTCTATAAATTAATAATCAAACTAATATAACTAAGCGTTTTATGCAGAAAAATCCCATTATTTTGGGAAATTTTTTGATAAAGTCCTAAATGTTTTTTTTTTTTTTTTGTTTTTTTTTTTTTTTTTTTTATGAAAAGAAAAGTCCCATTATTTTGGGAAAATCACATAATCTGTCATTTCCTGTTAAAATACAAAAAATGACTTTTTCGTTAATTTGGCCAAAAAGTTAAATGATCTGGACTTTTCTGTTAAAAAAATAACATTTATGACTTTATCGAAAGTTTCCCAAAATAATTTGACTTTTGTGCATATATTCCTTTCCTGTTAAAATATAAAAAAAAGACTTTTTTGTTAATTTGGACAAAATATTAAATAATCAGGATTTTTCTGTTAAAAGAAATTACGACTTTATCAAAAATTTCCCAAAATAATGAAACTTTTCCACATAAAACCCTATAAGTAATACTATTAAATTCATAAACCCATGTTAGCCACATAGTGGGACACTGTCCGAAAGAATAACCTTTTTGCAGAAATAGTAACAACTGTCTTCATGACATATTCATATAATAAAAAAAAACAAAAATTCTTGGAATGGTGTAGTATCAATTATCAAATATGAATATTAATAACTTTTTTTTATTTTTGTATGTTATGATACTTTTTTCAGGCTGAAGCGGAAATGGAAATCAAGAACCTAAAAGATCTGTGCCACATTGTTGAAACATCTGTAGATAGTCAAGAGTTTTATGAAATAAAAGGAGATAATGGAATGAATTCGGTTGATAATTCGATCCTTCTTGTTGGTGGATATGATGGTGTATCATGGTTATCATCATTAGATTGCTTTACACCTTCACAAATTATGACTAGACCTCTTGAGCCCATGAATGGTGAAAGATGTTATGCAGCTATCACAAAGTTAGATGGTGATATTTTCGTGTTTGGTGGTGGGACATCTGGTCAGTGGTTCGATACAGGTATTACTTACTGTGTTTGGTATGCATTGGACTCAGACTGATGTGAATGAGACAAAAAGTGCAGTTTTTTGTTTGATTTAAAAAGGTGGGACATGTTTAGACTGGGACCCGCGATTGAACTTTTGTGTGTGAAAAAGACGTGAATACCCCTACTTATCTTTTTCATCATGGAAAATAGCCCTAGAATGCTTGACATGCATTGGATTGAGACTCAGATTGATGTCAATGAGATATAAATTATAGCTTTATGTCCTATTCAAAAAGGTGGGACAAAGATTGTCTCTTGATCATTTTTGTGTGTAAAAGACGTTAATGCTCTTCTTATCCTCATCATTAAAAATAGCCAAAGAAAGGTTATTGTGCATTGGACTGGGACTGAAATCGATATCAATAGGATAAAAAAATGAAGTTTTTTTGTCCCATTCAAAAAAGTGGGATAAAGACATTCTCTTGATCTTTCATGTGTGTAAAAGACGTTAATGCCCTTCTTATCCTCATCATAAAAAATAGCCCTAGAAAGGTTATTGTGCATTGGTGTATGTTATGAGCTGGACTTATAAGAACAGATTCAATAACATAAAATCAACCAAATGGTTCGAATATTGATTGAAAAACACTCTATAATACCCAAAAGATTACAAGAACAAATGATAGTTTAGCTGATTCGAGATAGCCAATCTCCCGAGGAATATATTCCAGATTTCGCTAAAAGATTGATAGATCCCTCACTCTCCCTATCCACTACCCTCTTATACTATCTGACATAACAAACTAATAATATGAAATGCCCAAAATACCCCTAATTCTCCTTGCATTAGTAAGATGATCTTTATTTGTTAATTTCCCAAACTACCTCCTATCTAAAATAACATGATGTAGTGGATGCACAACAGTGTATTGGGACAAAAATTGCAGCTTTTTGTCCCATGACTTTTTCTGGATTTATTTTGTGTGTAAAAGACGTAAATACCCTTGTTCAGTCCTGTTTTTCTCCTGGGACAACAGGATCTTCATTATCTCTTCACACTTGTCTTATAAGTAATAATTGTTTATTTTTTTTGTTTGTGAATGTGAAGCTGAATCATATAATCCGGGAGCAAATCAGTGGACAATTTGCCCTCCATTAAGTAGGAAAAATGGAAGTCTTGGTGGAGCTACTGTGAATGATAAAATTTATGCAGTTGGTGGTGGAAATGGTGTTGAATGCTATTCAGCTGTTGAGATGTTGGATTTTGATATCGGCTCTTGGATTCCAACACGCTCCATGCTTCAAAAGGTTAATTTTTTTTTTATTTATAAAATTTTAACATGAAATTATATAAGTAATAGAAAAACTGTACATATGTTCTTTCAGAGGTTTGCTTTGGCTGCTGCTGAACTTAATGGGGCACTTTATGCTGTTGGTGGTTATGATGAAAACTACTACTTGAGGTACTTCATCTTAAGGCATTCTTAATGTGAAAAAGACATGAATACCCTTCTTCTTATTATGTGGAAATTTTGTTATGTCTGCAGGACTGCTGAAAGATTTGATCCCAGAGAACATTCTTGGAAGAAAATAGCGAGCATGAGTTCAGTGAGGGGATGCCCTTCTATGGTTGTTTTGAATGAAAAATTGTAAGGCTTATGATATTTTTTTCACATGTTAAATGTGTATTAATTTAACAATGTTTCACTTTTTTCCTGATTTATGCAACAAAGTGGTTTTTTATACGAAATGTGCAACACGTTTTGTTTTAGGACAAAAAGATGTGACATTTTGTTAGTATCTTGATAAACCAGTTGAAATGTATTGTTGCATAAATTCGTAAAGAATGAAACATGGTTGCATAAAATGGTAAAAAGGTGAAACATTGTTGCACAAAATGGTGAAAAGGTGAAACATTGATACATAAATTGGTAAAGAACGAATCATTGTTGCATAAAATGGTAAAAAGGCGAAACATTTTGCATAAAGGGGTACAAAGGTGAATCATTGTTGTATAAAGTGGTAATAGAGAGAAACATTGTTGCATAAAGTGGTAAAAGAGAAAAATATTGTTGCATAAAATGGTAAAAACTTGAAACATTGTTTCATAAATTGGTAAAAGAGTGAAACAAAGTAACTTAAATAAGCATTTAACCGGTGCCAAATCATGAGAATGTTTTATATTTGGTGGTTTCATATATCATCTAAAAACCACTTTGTTGCATAAATTCGGAAAAAATAAAAATAAAATATCGTTACATTTATAGCTTAATGCTAAATTTGTTGTTGATTTGCAGATATGTTATAGGAGGTTATGATGGTGATGCAATGGTGTCAACCGTAGAAGTCTATGATCCTCGAGCCGGATCATGGATGACCGGAGAGCCAATGAACCACCCTCGGGGATTTTCGGCCGCCGCAGTCGCCGGAGATTCTATTTACGTTTTTGGTGGCCTCAAAAGTGGCAAAGAAATCAACGACACTGTAAGTGGCTTCCATCATCTAAGGGTATTTTAAACATTTGACTCAGATTCTGACTGTTGGCTTTTATTAATGGTAGGTTGAATGCTACAAGGAAGGACGAGGGTGGGAAATGACAAATTCCAATGTTGCTTGGCGAAAGTGTTTTTTATCGGCTATTGCTCTATGAATACGAGCAAAGGCTAATTTTCGCTAAACCGGTTTTGTTAATAAAATGTTGTCGGATTTATGGTATGGAGTTTATGGAGTAAATTGGTATTAGGGTAACGTATGGGAGATTTATGGTTTTGGCTATGATCTAATATTGCCAATTATTGTAAGTAACAAATTTGTAGAAATTTATGGTTTTTGGATCGAGTCTATTTTATTTCTTTTAGCTTCTCTAAGAAAATATTGATTAATTTTAAGTCGAGCTTTACCTTATGCTCATGAAGGTTTGAGGTAGTAAATGGTCAATTAGGGCATTGTAGTTAGGATTGTGATCCTTTTTTACCATAACGGTTCGAAATTGTCGATGAGATGACTTATTATTATTGTATTTTGTTGATTTTCAACTAATATATTTAGAGCAGTCAATTCTAACCCAACCTAATAATTAGTAGGTTGAATTAAGATTTTCAACTCATTTAATTAAATGGATCAATTAATCTAAGATGTTTAAGTAATTGAGTTAGGTTAATGTTGAAATTTCCAGTCTCTTAACCTGTTTAAGATTTTTAAGTTTTGTCAAGTTATATTTGTTTAGCATTAATATGTAATTAATATTTTAATAATTAAAAGCTTAGGAAGAAAATAAAAACATACGTGATACAAGTAGTAGCCGTAATCGGATACAACCTTACATCCTTAGTCGCCTACTTTGTTACTCTTCTTGTCTCACATAACCTTGAAGGTTACTATCGGTCTCCTCCTACTCTTCCATATTATGAACAAACCCTAATCGCTACAGTATTTTTGAAAGTACTATGTCTCCTCCTTCTTTGTCATCTAACTATCAGCCTTCAATCATTCTTATCGATTATTGAAGTTTTTAAGTTTTATGTAGTTTTATTTGAAAGATTAATGAAGTTTTTAAATTTTACGTATTTTTAAAAATGTTAGGTTTATAAAAAGAATAAAAATAAATAATCAGGTCAACCAATTTGATAAAATAAACAGTCAAATCAATCTATACGATAAATAAACATATTAGGTTAGATTGAGATAACCGGTTTATTTAAACCGATCAACACAAAAATAACCAAAAAGAAGTAATCCATCGTCGTCACCCGTAATAAACATTTATGAATAGTCTAATATTTTATTGTTAAACAAAAATGTGTTAACTAAATGCTTGAGACTAGAAAGTGGGGATACTTGTTATACATTAAAAAAACACTCAACTAAGGCACACAAATCAAAAAGTACATAGGTATTTTTGACATTGTTCTTATTCTTTGTATTTTTTTTATAAACTTTAACGATTGAATGTACAAATACGTACTCTTCTCTTTATGAGCAATGAATGATTTGAATGAACACGGATGGTTAATTTTCTTTTTTGAACATTCTTAGTTAAATGTGTTTCTATTATATTTAACTGATTTAACGATCATGATATGAGAGAACTTCTCTCTTGAAAACCGTTAAGTCCGAGTTTATATTAAAGTGAAATCGACGTGAAATTCCTATGTATACACATCATAATCCACTTTTTTCTTCATCTACAAGTACATATATTCATCGAGTTTAGATTGCTTCTATATCACTATCATCTGGAACTCTATCTAAAACCAAACGAATCCCTGAGTCCATCAATCGATCTTTCACATGCCCTTCACTTGTGAAGTTATGCTTTCATGGTTGCCTTTCTCGAACTTTTATCTCCTTCAATGTGGTAATTTAGCAATGTCAAAGCCACCATCATCCCCAATCGATTTTAGGGTTGTTCATTGCATCAAGATTCTAGTGATCATCCACACTTAAATCGATCAATTCAGGGCCCGATTTTGCTAAAGAAAATCGTTGTTTCTTAAAAAACAAAATAACAACCGAACAATCGTCGGTTTTTGAAGATGGATACTTCTGTCGCCAAGCTCGCACTGCCTTATCTATTAGAAATCTTGCCGCCATTGATCGGTTCCTTACAGATCCGACTATTTTTACCACCTCGTTGTTTGTTAGCACATCCCACACCTAAACCAAATTAACATAAAATCAAAAAATGATAATAGGGTTATGGAAGTAATACATCGAACAATGTGAAAGTTTTGATCTTGATCTTACTCCATCCGTCGCTAATACCACAAATTCATCTCTGTTCGTTAGTTTATGGTAGTATATATTTGGAATACATATAAGTCCATAATCTTTTATACAGAAATCCCCGAAAGATCGTGACATTGCAAGTCCGGGGCAATCTTGATCCGGCATCCATACCCTAAACACACTCGACTCACGTTCCATTGGTTGTACTCTCCCACCACAACTCTTTATTCTTTCGTATTCGCCTGTTTAGTGATCATTCATAACGAATCATCATATAAAGGAAACTTGTATGTAAATGTCGCAAATAAACAAGTGTCGCGAAAGGACATATTGAGGGTCTACAATTATAGTATTGGAAGAAAGATTTTACCTTTAGTGTTAGGTTTTAAGTCGACTGTTAGTTGGAGTGTATGAAGTTGATTTCCATTTCTTGTGCAAAGGAGTGCTCGAGAATCTCCTAAGTTTGTGATTATCAAGTTATCGCCCTACGAATTCTACCATTATATGAGAAACCAAACAATTATGTTACATCAATTATTAGTTTTGGACACTACTAATATTTTGAGCATTAGCGATGGATGAGTTGAACGGACTGAATCCGTCGCTAACGGTGTCTTGAAGGATTCAATCTGCTTAAAATTCGTCGTTAATGCCTGAGTTTTGAGTAGTGACAATATTAAGCACCAATGATACCTGTTTAATAACAGATACCGATGTAGAGCCACTACCATAGCTATCTATGCTCTTATTTGCTTCAAGATCTTCATCCATTTCTTTGAACGATTCAACAATGCTCTTTTTCCACGAAGAAAGAACCGGATCTTTACTATCGTCTATATTTATCACCTTTTTCTTAGAACCATGACCATGATGCGAACAAGATTTTCCATGAATATCAGAATCTCTAAATAGCCATGAGAGTTTCGATGGCAAAGTATCGCGTACATAACACGATACTTTGTGACCAAATGGACCATGTCCATCAAATACACCGCAATAGACCATATCCCTTTTGCCACCAAAGCTCTGAAAAATTGTACGATGATACAATTTAAAGGTTTACATGATTATAAATCTTCAAAATCTAGGGTTTTACAAATTCTTACTTCCCAAACTGTTATCGCGTCTTGATTGACCCCTTTTCGTCCTTGTCGAGTGAACATGGATATAAAGCTTGTAGACCCTTGTAACCTTATACGAGCCCCATAATCGCCAATAGTTATAACTTGGTTGCTATCCTCAGATTTGATGTTCTTTGGTTTGGCATGATGGTCATCCGTGGGTGCCTTTCGGTATCTCAAGCCCGTTTGGCATGTACAACACGCACCCATATTTTGTATTCACAAAAAATCAAGAAGATTAAGTGTGAATTTGTAAAACAACATATTGATACGATGAACCCTAGGCAATGATTGAGATATTAACAGATTATTTATAGACTCTTTTAGTGACGAAATTTGTTTTGTTGTGGTAAAAAGATGATGATCGTTCTATCTGGATGAAGATTTGAAGGTGAATGCATGTGCAAAATGATCTTACAATGATGATCGTTGGCAAAAGAATACGGTCATTGAAGATACAACCAAAATGACCGTAATTTTGCCATTCTTTCGATCCATGCATCTTTATTTTTCTTTTTATCGTCTCTCCTGCTTAGGAACCTCTTATTTTACGCAATTATTCATGGTGTTTTTGTATAGGTCGATCGAAGGATACATACTTAAATGGGGGGATTTATATATTGATAAAACAATAGCCGATCTTTAAGTTACTTTTAATGGATAACCCAGCAAGAACATTAATTTGCATAAATCAAACGTCATACTTCTTTTGGTTTATCGCGTGATCCTATACTAATAAAAAAGTAGTTATTCTGCTCTATTTATTCTGCTATGTGTCACCATATTAGATCTCTTAATTAATGTGTTGCCACTTGTCAATCTATTAATTCTCCATTTAAAATTTATTAGACCTCCTCATTAATGTAATGCTATTTATCAATATATTTATTTTCTATTTTAAGTTTTAAATTTTAAATTTTATATTATTGTTATCATTAATTCAGAAATAAAAAATGTCTAATATATAATAAAAATTAATTTTACTTATTTTTTGAATTAATGATTATAATTTTACATAACTAATAAAAATATCTCTTAATTAGTAATTTATTTAAAATAAATGATTAATAATTTTGATTTTTTATTATAAAAATCTAATTAATTTTATAACCGTGATTCTCACGGGTTATAAGGATGAGATATATATGACAATTAATGATGTATGTACATATATGTCCATAAAAACATACATGTATGTATGTATGATATGCATATGTTTGTATGCACACAAATCTTCTTAATAATCATTTGGAGCAAAGGTGATGTTAATGGGTGTTATCTAAAAAAACCCATGATAAGATATGTATGTGTGGGTGTATGGGCCGTACATACATACATATGCCATCATTGGGGTTCATTTAAGATCCCCAATATTAAAATCGGCCTAACCAGGAGCTAGACAAATGAAGTAATTACAAAGAGTTTATGACATGTATTGGGTTTTCGAACCAACCTACAAAATTACTCATAAATTTATTACTTCTATTAGAAAAATTGAGTTACTATGAAGTTGAAAATAGTTGCTTTTCTTGGTTTGACCTTCCAATGATTTCATTATGAAATTTCTAAATTGCTAAAAACTTTGTAAATATGACCGCGTTCAGACACATCCTCTACACAATAGTACTCCAAAAACCGACTCTCCCATGCTACACATTTGGTTAAGTATGACCGCGTTGTTGGAATAGTGTCTAAGGCTGCAACTATATTAGGCAAGTATTTGATCCGGTTGTGCATGGTCCTTTTGGGTTGCCTTCACCATAGCAACTTGATGGATGATTTATTAAAAGAGAGTAAATATTATAAGGAATAATATATGGCTATTTGATTAATATAAGTCATAGATTAATTGGAATTAATTTGGTGACTTAAAGAGATTAATTAAATAAGAGGGTATAAACTGTCAATTGTTTGATAGTTAAACTTTAGACTATAAATCCTTATCCTAGATAGGATGGATGATTTCTAGGGCTTGGATAAGCCAAAATCGTCCATAGGGTTATCAAGGAAAGGATATGGATCAACTTAAAGTCTAAGTTATCCAATTAGGGTTAAAGCTGTAATCCTTAAGGAGTCTACAAGTATAAATAGACCCTAGGGGTGAGGGAATTCGACACACCATCAAAAGTAGAGATACTCTGGCCGAATTCCTCCCCTCTCCTCTCTCCTAAATCATCTTGCTTGCTATTGGTGTTTGTAAGCCATTAGAGGAGTGACATTTGTGACTCTAGAAGCTCCAAGACAACAAGATCAACAAGGAATCCAAAGGTATGATTCTAGATCTATTTCAATGTTGTTATTTAAACCTCATTAGTCATTTGAAGTCTTGGATTCAAAGCATGTTTAATTAGAAAGCCTAGATCCAAGCATTAGGGTTTTGCATGCGCACATAGGAAAGTTCTTATGGCTAAAACCCATCAGTGGTATCAGAGCATAGCTTGGTTTTCTTTAAATTGTTGCTTGATTAACTGAAACAAACCTGCAAAATTCGATTTTGGGTTTATGAGTCATGGACTCGGCGAGTTCCAAAGTGGACTCGGCGAGTAGGCCTGACTCGGCGAGTCCCTTTGTGTACTCGGCGAGTCCGGACGTCTGGATTAGGCAAAACCGGGATTTTTTCATGTTTATCTTATGGAAACTTACCTTAATCATATTAGATCAACCCTAATCCGTTTTTTGATATATATGACTATAATCTTGATCTAATTAAAGATATTTATCATCTAATAAAATATTTAATTTCCTTATGTGATAAATGATTAATTATTTTGATAATTATCTTAAAAGAAATCTTGGATAAATCAAATAAAGATAATTAGGATATTAATTGTTAATTGGAATTATTTGTTATTTGATCCTTCATGTTTTAAATGTTTAAAACCTACCCTAAAGTTTTGAAATTTATATTTGTGATTAAAAGTTTTAATTTAGACAACTTAAATTTCAAACCCTAGATTTTGAAAAAGTTTTAAAATACAACCCTATACTAATATGATATTACTAGAATAATATATATATGTGTAACTAAATGCTAGTTTTACCGTTAGTAGGCCTCATTCACGAAGCCAATCTATAAGGTGGGTATAAGGTTGCAGCCTATAAAATGGCGCTTAATGGGTGTACACTCACACCAACGCTTGCTTGATTGGTGGAGGGTCGTTAGCCGAACGGGTAGGATAGGGCAACCTCATCTTCTCATTAAAAGTATAATAAGAAATATAAAGTAACTACACGTTTTAAAAATTTCCCAATCTTAGTTACTTTAGGAAAAGTGAATTGATGCAATCCCATGAAATTACACTTTGCACCTTGCTAAGAAGTTAGTGGAGCGTGTGTGGTTTACCGGCACACTAATTGGTTCTAAGCGAAGGTGGCAAAGGGTGATTCATTGTTTATCATAGTTCGATGGAGCGTGTGTGGTTTACCGGCACATCGAATATATGATCGTTACAATGAAGGCACCATGTGAATTTGCATGGTAATTCACACCCGCTTTGTGATCCTCGGCATCCCAGTCACAAACGAGAGGGGCATATCGAGATTTAAACATGCCATTGAATAGTTTCAATGAATCTCATCCGAACCTAGGAATTCTCAAAAACACTTAGGACTAATAGTTTAAGTTTTGTAATGGAGAATTAGTGAATCGTCATTCACTTACCTTCAATTTATTTGCATGTTAGATTACGACATCCCTTTTCTAGTATGTAAATGTTATTGTTGGATCCTAGCCCTAATTTTCTTATTGGGTGATAATTAGGGATTATTATTCTAATCTATCTTTGTCCTTTTTCTAATTGAAGATGTCGAATGCAAACAACGCTGCTGCTAGTTCTTTCACATTGATGAGCCTTTGCCAAAAGGTCACCTTCGATGGAACGAACTTTAGCGAATGGATAAGATACATTCGCACCATTGCTCGCTATGAGGATAAAGAGTATGTCCTCGATGAGAAGCTCGAGAAAATCAACCCCGAAGTTGCTACTCCCGAAGAAATCACCGCCTTTGAAACTCATGAGCGAGATGCAGCGAAGGTACATTGCATCATGATCGCCACCATGAACTCCGAATTCCAAAAGTCCTACGAGGACATGTATCCATACGAGATGCATCAAGACTTGTTGGAGAGATACCACCAAAACGCGAGACAAGAGCGTTATGAGATTTTCACTAACATGATCTCCGCTAAGATGGGTCATGGAGAATCTCTTACCGTGCACCTGCAAAAGATGCAAAGGTATGTCGACCGCCTTCGCAAGTTAAATGTTGACTTCGGTGAAGACTTGGCGATCGATATGGTGCCTCACTCTTTGCCTCCGATGTACAACCAATTTAGGATGACCTACCACATGAACAAAGAAGAGGTCACCCTAAGCAAACTCCAAGGTCTCTTGAGGGTCGCTGAGAGCAACTTCAAGGACAAGTCAGTTGCACCTACTCCCAATCCATCCGCTGCTCCTGTCTTGGCTATTGGTCAAGGGAAGGGAAAGAAGAGGAAAGCTTCATCGAATAACTATCGCAAGGTGAAAGCCCGAGATGGTGCCTCTTCTAGTGGGACCAAAGTTGATCCCGCTAAGCCCCGCTCCAACCCAAAGGAGGTAGAGTGCCACCACTGCCACAAGATAGGACATTGGAAGAGAAGCTGCCCGGATTACCTGCAAGCGATCAAAGAAGGAAAGATCAAGCCATCTTTCGCAGGTATATACACAATCAAATCTAACGATTCTAATCATGCTGTTTCTTGGGTTCTTGATACCGGTTGTGGTTATCACATTTGTTCTAATGTGCAGGGACTAAGAAGAAGTAGGGATGTAGAGCAAGGAAGGATCAGTCTAATCATGGGGAACAGAAGATCGTCGCGTGTGACCAAGATTGGAGTGTATTCTTTAGTGCTTAGGAATAGTTTGGTTTTAGATTTGAACAATTGTTGCTATTAGCCAGAAATGGCTAGAAACATCATTTCATTTCATGGTTTATATAGACAAGGATTTAGATTTTCTTTTAATAATGAGAATGGTTCTATTTTGGCTTATCTAAATGGTGTCTTTTACTTTGAAGCTATACCATGTAATGGAATATATGAAACTGTTATGATTGTTGATAACTTAGGAAATGATGTTTTGAATATTGATTCTTCCACCAGTATGGATAAAGCATCCTTGTGGCATTGTCGTCTTGGACATGTCAACAAGAAACGCATAGCACAACTCAAAAAGGATGGAGTGTTGGAGTCATTCGACCTTAGGGAAGATGACACATGCGAGTCTTGTTTACTTGGAAAGATGACTAAGTCACCCTTCACGAGTACTTGTGAAAGGGGTGAGGGGCTATTGGACCTAATACATACCGATGTATGTGGACCCTTTAGATCAACCACGAAGGATGGGAACCGCTTCTATGTGACTTTTACCGATGACTATAGTAGATATGGGTATATCTACTTAATCAAGCAAAAGTCAGACACCTTTGAAAAGTTCAAAGAGTTCAAGAATGAAGTGGAGAATCAATTGGGCAGGAAAATCAAGATGCTTCGATCCGATCGAGGAGGAGAGTACCTAAGTCTTGAATTCCACGATTATCTCAAGGAGTGTGGAATAGTTTCGCAATTGACGCCTCCTAGGACACCGCAGTTGAATGGTGTGGCAGAAAGGCGTAATCGAACCTTATTGGATATGGTTCGCTCTATGATGAGTCGTGCTTCACTACCTATCTTCTTTTGGGGGTATGCCTTAGAGACTGCCGCCTATATCCTTAACCGAGTCCCTACTAAGAATGTTGCCAAAACACCTCACGAGATGTGGATAGGGAAAGCTCCCTCGTTGGCACATATCAAGGTTTGGGGTTGCGTGGCTTTCGTAAGACGAGATACTCACAACAAGCTTGAACCTCGAAGTGAGCGATGTATTTTCGTCGGCTACCCGCAAACATCCTTTGGATATCTCTTCTATAGACCGAAAGACAATGTTGTTTTTGTTGCGAGGAGAGGAGTTTTCCGAGAGCGAGAACTCATAAGCCAAGGAGACAGTGGGAGGCAAATCGAACTTGAAGAGATTCAAGAGTCGATAGATGAAGGAACCTCTACCGCTGGCATTCAACCCGAGGAGGAAACTCCGGTTGAACCGATTGACGAATCCTTACCTCTCAGACGTTCCGATAGAGTTAGAGTTCATCCCCAGTTTTATGGTTTTCATATTACTACTGAAGGGGACACGTATATTAGTGATGGTACACTAGTAAATCTTGATGAACCTAATAGATATAAGGAAGCCATGGCAGGCCCAGAGTCTGCGAAATGGAAAGAGGCAATGGATAGCGAGATCCAATCCATGTACGATAACCAAGTTTGGAATTTGGTTGATTATGTGCCCGAACGTAAGACCGTTGGGTGCAAATGGATCTTCAAAAAGAAGACCGACGTGGATGGGAACGTACACACATATGAGGCGCGATTGGTCGCAAAGGGCTTTACTCAAACTCCTGGAGTTGACTATGATGAGACCTTCTCACCAGTTGCGAAGATTAAATCTATTAGAGTGATGCTAGCAATTGCCGCATTTCATGATTATGAGATTTGGCAAATGGATGTCAAGACCACTTTCCTTAACGGAAAGTTGGATGAGGATGTTTACATGGCTCAGCCAGAGGGGTTTGTGGATCCGAAGCATCCGAATAGAGTGTGTAAGCTTGAAAAGTCCATTTATGGACTTAAGCAAGCGTCTCGCAGATGGAATCTTTGCTTCGATGAGAAAGTCAAAGAGTTTGAATTTGTACGAAGCGAAGACGAATCTTGTGTATATGTCAAAGCCAGTGGGAGTATAGTAAGCTTTCTCATTCTATATGTCGATGACATATTACTCATAGGAAACAACATCCCGACTTTGCAGGAAGTCAAGTCCTGGCTCGGGAAGTGTTTCGCTATGAAGGACCTCGGAGAGGCTTCTTACATTTTAGGAATAAGGATAGTAAGAGAAAGAAGTAAGAGACTAATTGGACTTAGTCAGAATACTTACTTAGAGAAGGTACTAAAATGTTTTAGTATGGAAAACTCAAAGAAGGGAGAATTACCGATACAAGGAAATGCCAAGTTGAGTAAGACTCAAAGTCCAAGTACCGAAGCTGAGATAGCAGAAATGAGCCAAGTACCATACGCTTCCGCAGTTGGCTCAATCATGTACGCTATGACTTGTACTCGCCCTGATGTAGCCTTCGCTTTGAGCATGGTTAGCAGATATCAAGGGAACCCTGGCAAACCACATTGGATTGCGGTGAAAAACATCCTTAAGTACCTTCGGAGGACGAAGGAATGGTTCTTAGTCCTCGGAGGGAGTGATGACTTGAAGGTGCAAGGGTATAGTGACGCCAGCTTTCAGACCGACAGGGACAACTATCGTTCGCAGTCGGGCTGGGTCTTTACCCTAAATGGAGGAGCAGTGACATGGAAAAGTTCCAAGAAAGAAACCGTAGCTGATTCAACGTGCGAATCAGAGTACATCGCAGCGAGCGAAGCGTCGAAGGAGGCAATATGGCTAAAGAACTTCATTGGTGATCTTGGAGTTGTGCCGGCCATAAAGGAGCCCATGGAGATTTTCTGTGATAACGAAGGTGCGGTTGCCTTGACCAAGGAACCAAGGGATCATGGTAGATCTCGACATATCGACAGAAAATATCACTTCATTAGACATCGTGTAGAAGAAGGAAAACTCGTAGTGAAGAGGATATCATCAGAAGATAACCCAGCAGATCCGCTTACGAAGGGACTGAGTAGGGTTAAGCACTTGCAGCATGCTAGGAGTATTGGGCTGAAGGATGATATTAGTATAGATTAGATAGTATTAGAAACGTATAATAGATAAATGTAATTAACATTTGATGATTAAATAAAGGAGTTTTATTTATGAGTAAAGTTACTGTCACATGTTAATTGTTTAACTATTGTTTCACTTTGCATGTTTTGACTTCCAGAATAATTGAGTTTATTAGGAATAATCGAATTATTCAAATGGTCCACAATCGTTCATATGTTGGGAGTATATATGAATGAAGATTGTCATGAATTGGTGTGTAGAATGTCTAAATGGTGTTAGACATAGCAAGGGTTGCTGCAACGTTCATGAGTGCTTATGAACTGGTTTTGAGCATTGGAATAAACCCGCGCTTGCTGGAATCAATTTATGGAATACGATATAAAAGGTGATCGCAAGACGATAATATCATATAGTCTTAAAACCTAGATATATGATTTATTATTTGTTAATTGATTATGCATTGATAATGCGAAAACGCATCAGTAACTTGGTGTTATAAAACGCATTGTTGTGTATAGTTGGTTAATGAATAAGTAAATGCATATAAGTCGAAGTTTATCTGTAAATTTTATACTAAGAGGATAGAAGAGATATCTTGGCCACTCGATGATTTGATTTGACTTATGTGCCGGGCTCGGTCAGAACTGAATTGATATGTTTGATTAAGTTCTATGTCAAATAAATCAGAGATCGAGAAATCTAAATGCTTGACTAACCATTCCATAGGATTGTCAGCATGATATCTAATAGAGGACTGTACGATCCCTTATCTAAAGGACAAGATTGATTAGATCAGAGTTTGATAGCGTCTTTGAGAGCTACGATTGCAAACCGAATTGTACTTGTATAGTTACTAGACTTATCCAAGTGGGAGACTGTTGGAATAGTGTCTAAGGCTGCAACTATATTAGGCAAGTATTTGATCCGGTTGTGCATGGTCCTTTTGGGTTGCCTTCACCATAGCAACTTGATGGATGATTTGTTAAAAGAGAGTAAATATTATAAGGAATAATATATGGCTATTTGATTAATATAAGTCATAGATTAATTGGAATTAATTTGGTGACTTAAAGAGATTAATTAAATAAGAGGGTATAAACTGTCAATTGTTTGATAGTTAAACTTTAGACTATAAATCCTTATCCTAGATAGGATGGATGATTTCTAGGGCTTGGATAAGCCAAAATCGTCCATAGGGTTATCAAGGAAAGGATATGGATCAACTTAAAGTCTAAGTTATCCAATTAGGGTTAAAGCTGTAATCCTTAAGGAGTCTACAAGTATAAATAGACCCTAGGGGTGAGGGAATTCGACACACCATCAAAAGTAGAGATACTCTGGCCGAATTCCTCCCCTCTCCTCTCTCCTAAATCATCTTGCTTGCTATTGGTGTTTGTAAGCCATTAGAGGAGTGACATTTGTGACTCTAGAAGCTCCAAGACAACAAGATCAACAAGGAATCCAAAGGTATGATTCTAGATCTATTTCAATGTTGTTATTTAAACCTAATTAGTCATTTGAAGTCTTGGATTCAAAGAATGTTTAATTAGAAAGCCTAGATCCAAGCATTAGGGTTTTGCATGCGCACATAGGAAAGTTCTTATGGCTAAAACCCATCACGCGTTATATAATACACTTCCTTTACACGATAATACTCCAAAAATCTACTCTCCCAAGCTATACATTTGGTTTAGTTTAGTGAGCGTGGTAAAACTCCACCATCTCGCCAAACTGAGAAAATGGACATGTGAAAAATGTATGGTTAACCTTGTCAATGATTGTGTCACATAAAGAGTATAAAGTGAATCCAAATCGATACCTCTTATTATCAAGATTAGACTTGACTGGAAGTTTATTTAGTCTTATTTTCCAAGCGAGAACATTAACCTTGATAGTACAAGATTATTCCATCTCGTAGGTGAATTATAAGCTAACACATGTTTTTTTGTCAATCCACTACCTAACCGAAGATATCGTATGCTCCGAGGTAGACCCTAACTATTGTCTCCTTTTCTAGATTGCTAAGACAATATAACACACTGCAATAAATCATGAAGATCAACCCATTGAACTCCTCTAAGCAACCGACACAAGTAAGAAGGCCACGTAGCAACCGCCACTTGATTACAAACTAGATATTGTTTGTCTTGGTCTAGGTAAGATATTATCATGAAACACAAATTTAAAGTTCCATCCCCTAATAAAGAGTCCACCAATTAGAGTATCCCTCCCATTGCCCATTTTCTTGACATTAAGGAATTGTATGTATGGTTTTGAAGTATAAACGTTCTTCAAAAAGATGATACTTGGATTTTATACGACCATTAGCATTGAATATTATGTTTATTTTCTTTTAGGTATACAAACAGGTTGGTGGGTTCAATCCTTAAGACACCCTAATTCTTGAGTACTTAAAATGTGTAAAATCCTAATATGAAAATTCATTTGTTTCAAAATTTTCTTTATATCCATGGTTAGACTGTTTATTTTATCCATAATTTCAGAAGTTACACTAGAATATGTAAGATTGTTGGTGATCTTAGATTCACCAGACCATTTTTGTGTTTCTGGAATATATAATAGTACCAAAAAGAGTTTAAAATGTGAATTAATGCAATTTTGGTAGTGCAGAGTGCACACTTGTGCAAGAGGGGCACGGCAAATTGAGGGAGGCAAGTGGTACACGTCCCTTACGAGGTCAAGGGGCAAAAGGTTTAGAGGCAGAGTTTCCATATACATCCTAATCTATCATGGGTTGCCAATGTATCAACCCCCAATCTGGTCAATTTATTAGGAAACTCATGATTCAATATGGTTTCATGTCTTGAAATTGCTTTCAACTTTTTGAAACCACTATTTTTTATACTTGGCCTATTTTTGTATAGTATAAGAATATGTGCTCATAATAAGTCATTATTTGGATCTCCTAATGTAAAACCCATTTTTATAACATGTATTATTATGCAAGAATGGACCAGAGTTAGTAGAAAGAAGTGATAGATTACTCTGAGACGATTCAATGGATATAAAGATCGTCGAAAACAAAGTTCGTATGAAGAAGCTATGCCCGTTTGAAGTTAGAATGAAAATATGTTGCTATATTGAGAAAGAAAACCAAAGTCAAACTCAGACGGTTAAAGCCTGTGTCATACCCCAAAACCATTGAACGACGGAAACGTTCTGGGGCGGAGGACGTCATGTACAGTATCACAACAATGAAAAGTAGTAAACAAGCAACAACATCATCCATTGCATTAATAGTATGATTTTAATACAAGTGTGTTCTATCAAATTATAATAGACACTAAAGTATAAACAAAATGAAAGATGAGTCTTGAACGAGCTCCATCTTCTCTAAACCTTGCATCGGTACCTGTCTATGGTTGACTTGAGGATACAAGTTATTTTGAAAGAGAGTATCAGCTTTAAAGCTGGTGAGATCATAAGTATTTTAGTGTCTTAATTTATATGTAACATATGAACTATAAGTATTGAAAATGTATATGAACTGTAAGTATGAAAATGTTTTTAATGATCCTAGGAAACCCTATGTTTCCTACTAATCATATCCTTCTACATAGGCATCTAGTGTCTGTGTGTGTGTCTCTTGTAAGAGTGTGTATTTTCTCAAACCCGACTATCAATAACCAAAAATATAGTTTCTACATTACCGTGCATCGTGTGAATGTTCACGAAGTGAATGTAATGGGAAAATGAAATGGTACTATGGTGTAGTGTCGAACTACAACCGTACTAATTACCTTAAGTCTAGGGTAATCTCGTAAGTACAACAATATTTGTAATAAGTGACTGCCTCTGTACTCCTATTGCCTTATTTGAGGGATAAGGCATAATGTGATGGCTAGATCTCAGGCTAAACGCTCCCCTGTCAAAGGGATTTAGAGACCTTTACACGCCCATGCATGTATGCATGCTGTGAACATCCACATTACTATGATCATGTATACCCGATATAACTATCACAATGCGTTGCGATTCATCGGTATAGTTAGATCCTGAACTTGTTCTATGCTATAGCACCTAGTGATGTCTGCCCTATCAAAGTATATGTAACCGCACTCATGTAAACGTATATATGTAAACGTACTCATGTAAGCGTAACCATGTAAAAACATATCTATGTAATAGTATAGTAATGTACTCTGTGTACTAGCTGTAATGTATGTTCTCTCTATCTAGCAAGTATTGACTCATGAATGAACTGACTCATTGTATGATATCGCGTTCTAGTAATAGTCCTAGTATCTTCCTAAACTACCCTTATGGTAGCTTACTAGTAATATAACTGGTACGTATGAACATGGTCGTATACCCTTGCTACCCAAGGGTATTGAATGAATTGGAAGAAACTTTATGACTATATATGTACACATGATAGATAACTAATATTTAAACGCCCTTCGGACGGGTACCCGATATCCCACCAGACCACATCTCAAGCGCGAAAAGGAAATAGGGTGGATAGCCTTCCTAAGTCTTTTAAACATTCCTTACATAAATATACATATATAGGCATGCAATTTATAATATAAAAGCATAAAGTAAGTTTTGTAAAACCTTTGAACATAATTATTATCTAAGAAACGATCAACTTGATGTCAATCTATAAAATGGTTTAAACGTGTGGGTTTGATAAAACAGTTTAAGTATAAAAGAACATTTGTTTGTAACACAATTATAAATGAGTTTGAAGTGAAGCGTACAGAGTAAAGTGTACAAGTTAATAAGGAGTTTTAATCATATAAAATGTTTATGAAAATCATTTGAAGGAAATTGTTTGGTAAAATGGCTAATGAGTAGCCAATCATTTGAATGTTGCTTACTAATCACATGTGATTGATATAATAACTAGCATAATTCTACTTGTATCCCCCCCCCCCCATAAAACATTTAAAAACAGTTAAAACATTGATTAAGGGGTATGAACTCACCTGTAGTAAGTGATTGGAATTGAACAGACTGTATCATACGGAAGGATCGAACAAGTGCTTGGTGTCAAGTGAAGACTTTAGACACACACAATGATCCTAATTACATATGAAGACATATATATATATATATATATATATATATATATATATATATATATATATATATATATAAACAATTAGTGATTAAAACACTAATTAAACATGTATAAACATTCTAATCCGAGGTAAACACTTTGGTCAAGTTCTAGGAGGCTAATGGGTTGCAACAAAGGAGTGCAAGACCTCTCATGGAAGTTTATGGTCAAAAGACCATATATGTTGGAGCTTACGGCCCAGGGGAGTAAACTCCTGGCCGTAAACTCTCAATAAGGTTCCTAAATGAAGCCTAACATTATTACAACTCAAGTGGTGAATTGCTTCAAGGCTTAAACAAGTGTTTGGGCTTCCTTTTAACTCCTTTGAGGAGTTCACGGCCCTGGGACCATATCCCTTGGAGATTACGTCCGTAATCTCCCTTGGGAGGATGTTTATGGTGTTTTCAAGTCCCTAAATTACTAGGCTCTTGTACTAGGCATTAGAAGAGTTTATGGCACCATTTGGCACCATTTTATGGAGTTCACGGCCCTAGAACTTCTTGGGTCGTGAATACCTTACTCTTGGTGTTTTAAGTGTGTTTGCTAGTCCTAAACTCATTTTGGTACATGTCCAATTTAGTCTCTTGGATTAAGGAACACTTTTGAGGCATTTTGACACTTAAAAATGGAGTTCACAACCCAAGAACTTCCTTGGCCGTGAACTCACATCTAGTCATTGTTTATAATTGATTTTGTGGTCTAAAACATGTAATGGTGGCTTCTAGTTTGAGTTCCAAGGCTTTGAAGGACATTGGGCACACTTTGGCCCTTAAAAAGGAGTTTACTCTTCAAGTGTTCTTGGGCGGTAAACTCCCGAATCTTGGGATTTTGATCCGATTTTGATGTTATAAAATACAATCTAAGCTATATAATATAACTAGATAGAAGTACTCACGATTTGGGATAAAAACCCGAAGATCCGTGAGAGAGAATTCGGCTTTTCTCTAGTTGGAAATGCAACTAATGAATGAATATGGTTCTGATTTCGATATATAGTCCTGAGATTTTTGGTAGAAAATATTTTATTCCCGAAATGAACTCTAATATCATAGAGTATTGGAATAACAGTGTTGCACAAAACCCTAGTGCATCCACTCTCCTGATATCTCCTTAAGTGCTAAACCTGAAATACTCAAACTTATACCCAAAGTCTGGAATTTAACTGTAACTGTTCTAACTTCTATTGGCTTGATATGTTTTGTTAAGAATGGAAATTTCGGGTTGTCACATCATCCCGATGTTAAAGGGAATTTCTTCCCGAAATTAGAATTTAGATAAGGAAGTAGGTATGAATGATCGAGTCATGAGGAGGAAACTTCCTAAACGATTGGTTCTAGCGCTCCTTAGTGAAATTGGGTTCTCGGTTGGTATCCCAATGAACCTTCACTAATTGGCGACGACGTTGCTTCTCCCGCTTGACCTCTCGATCGAGGGTCACTACGGTTCTAATACGAAGGAGAGGATCTCGACGAGTGGACTTACAAGAGTCCTAACGGAAAGGTATGGTTTCCCGATCGAGACGCGAAGAGTATAATGTATGTTATTGAGTTCGCAGAGTAGATCTAGTCTGTGAGATACAGGACCGATTCGGGTAAGAATCTCGGAGGTCCTATATATCTTGGATTTAGCTTTCCACGATTTACGAAGCGTATTAAGTCGTTCCCAGAGTGAGACTTCCTAAAGAACTTGGTCTCAAATTTGGCATCTCAAAGGTTTCCTTTTCTTGTTTAACTTCCCAGTCAAGGGCCACTCCTTGCTGGGTCAAGGTCGTACAGTTTCCTATGATTTGCGAGGGGTTCTAGATGAACTATGACAGTAGGTTGGTAAGACCTAGAATTTTGCGAATGACTGTCGACGTCTCTGGTGTCGACAAATTCTCAACGGTTTTGACAAATTGTAAGAGTACTCAAAATTTCCCACATCACTAATAAATTCTTCAATTTCAAAACTCGTGCTTAGAGAACTTCGTGAACAGTACCTCTGAAGGTAATGTTTCCATGGGTTTCTTCTTACTATGAGGGTAGATAAGTAAGTCATTACATGGAGAAATAACGAGCTGATCCAAGTAATAAAGACGTACCCTACTCATTTAGCTCATGAAAACTATGGGCGTATTGGTCCTATCCGAAGGGTGTCACTATGGACTCGAAGTGTCCGCATCGAGTTCGGAAGATAGTCTTCCGGACATCCTTTCCTAACACTCGAACTAGTGATATTCGTATCTCAGATCCATTTCTGAAAGTAATTATCTCCTTGCGTTTGCTCAACCGCTTCATCTATGCGAGGCAGATATAATGATTTCTAATGGAAAAATCTTGACGGAGTCCTCGATATCTGAGGTACATACGATGCAATCCGTCGGTCTCTGGAAGAATATGACCGGGGTTCTCCATGGTGAGAAGCCTAGTCTTCTAATTCTATTTATGTGTAGTTCGCTAAGTTGTCCGGGCTGTTATTGTATCTCCGTAGATGTTTAGATTGTAGGGCGATCGGTTTACAGGAGTCGTGTTGGGTTCTAAGTTTGTTCACATGCCAATGCGATTACTCGTAGTCTTGGGCAGTCTCCATCCCGAAGTTCATATTTAGGATTCATACATGGTTTCACAATCACTATCTCATGTATACGAGTCGTATATAATTAAGATTGAAAAGGTAGTCGAATAACTGATTCTTCTTTAAGCTCACATCCTATCGAGGAAAAAAGAAGTTAAAGCGGAATCATCAATTCTAAACTTGTAGAACCTTAATTACATATCGCCTCTTTGTATACATTCTTCAGTGATAGATCAACCGTATGGATCTTTGGATTTGAACTTGACGTACTGTACGAGTGGTACTTCTGGGATTTCTTCGGAAAAAAGAAGAACTATGTGGTACTCTATGTAAGAGTACTTCGGTGTTCTGATATGATGGCTTCGCTGGAAGGGCGATTTCGAAGAAAGAGATGTACGTATGAAGTTGGTATGGTGCAGATCAAATTGAATCTAGTTGTATGATAATTTTGGAATCATATGGAAACTTAAAGACATTAGATTTGAACATAAGACGTTTACAGACAAAAACAAACGTGCAACCTTGAACAGAGTTACAGTACTTTAGATTTACTACAAGACTATTGATGTGAATAAGGTATACTACAAAAAACAAGTATACGCAGCACGAGCATCCCTATACAGATAGGATCTCGCAAAAGGTAAGACTCTAGTTGCACTAGTTTTGGATAATCTATAAGTCTGTTTCAACAACACGCCTAAATTACATTAACGTAGTTCCGGAGTAGGTTCTCTTGCAGCTATGATCCTAAGAATCTTCCCATCTGCGCCAGAGTTCTTTGTTATAGGGCAATCCTTCTGGAAGTGCCCTATCTCACCGTATTGGTGGCATGACTGGCTAGTACTGGCATTGTTGGCGGGAGTGCGGTGTTTAGCCAGTGTTATATGGACATGAGTGCCTTCCTCATTACTCCACCTTGGAAATTGATTTTTAAAGCGTTCTATAGGAGTTGCCACTTGTGGCTGTGGCATGGCAAGTCTTTGGGCTCTCTTGCACTCCTTCAGGGCATTACGATATCATCTCTTCCTTTCGATCTTACGGCTTCGCAAGTCCATGACTGTTTCCATTTGTTGGTTTCCCGGTTTGGTATTACCATCGGGACTCTCGAATCCTTTGTCAGTCTTGCTTGTGTTGCCTGAGTCGATGCACGTAAGGAAAGTTGTCACAGCAGCTGCTACTGCAACTTGTAATGTAGCGGTGTCGATATGGAGGATAGGGGTTTCGTTGTTCGATTGATTGTTTCCGGATGACGACATGATTCTGTAACACAAAAGATAGGGATTTTGTGAGCGATTCTGGTTGACCCTAGATGTACTTCGATTTGTTCAAGCAAAGAGCAATACTATGTTCTCGAAAGTTTGACCTACATCCCTATGATGCAGTCCTAGCACGAAATGGAAGTATGTTCAGGAATGTTTGACCTACATCTCTATGTTGCAGTCCTAGTACTGAGTGGAAGTAAGTTCGTAGAATGGTCTCAAGATGTTTGTCTTTCAAGTCGAGGTATCGTTGGTTTGTGAATAACATGATCCAACCATTAAAAGAGACTTGGAGATGTCTCCGGAGCTAAATTACTATAGTCCAATGACTTGACTAAAGCATGAATTCATATAGAATCCATTGAAAGTATGATAAACGTACTTGAATGAAAAATGACACGGAAGTTAGCCGACTATCAAAATCTTTGATATTCATGACGTAAAAGTTTGGGAAAATGACCTTGTAAAGGTCTTACATCATATCCAGAGAAGATAGTTCTTGACAACATAAAGACCTAACCAAAAGTACATACATTACAAGGTAATTTCATAGAAAATGCCACATCAGGCATAGACAGAAAAACAATTCCTTTTTAGCAAGGAAAAATAAAGTAAAGCGTCTGCTACCGGCGACGGTCATCCCTCTGGTGAACTCTCATTTCAGCCAGTTGACGTTCCATATCAAGCAGGTATCTTTAGTATACCATATGACGTACTCGGAGCTCAATGACTTCGGCTCGGGTTTCAGCTAGTGCTTGCAGCTGGGTTTCGTGGTTTCTCTCAGATCTCTCGCGAGCATGTTCAAGGCTGTTGGTGTGAAGGATATGCATCCCTCCATTGGTGTCAACTTCCTCGATACGACGTAGGGCTGTCCTGCCCTGAATTTCGTTTCGGGCAACTCTACGGATCAGGATTGGTAGAACTCTATCTGCTGTGCTCCCCTAATTTACATTGTAGAAGCTTCGGTCTCCATTAAACGGCATAGGTTGGTCTCGATCTTCGCTCCATGCTTCCAAACATTCAACCCATGGAGCGTTGGGCCATGAAAAGCTGGACGAGGGTTAGGAATTGGAACGGGAGCTGCCTGGGGTAGGTTCTTAACCTCAGGTTCGGAGTTAGCACCATGCGAAAGGTCTTCATCATGGTGATCATTCAAAGGAATCGGATGATCATTCTCTAGTTCTTCTCCAAACCATCCAGCAATGACTTCGTTCGGAAGGTACTGGTTGCCGTGGGGATGGAGTCCAGCCATGTTATCTACGCGAGGATTTGGGGTAAGAAAATAATTATTAGACGAAACTATCTAGATAATTATTTATAAAATCTTCATTAATTACATCGCTATTTCTGAAGTGCATACTAGTTATATGTAATCGAAACATGATAGACCTTCGAATAAGTGATATTAACTCCAAATTCACACAGAATAGGGGTAACGTAAAAATTTTCACAGATTCTAAGTCTATAACATCCTAATTACATATAGCCTTAGTGTATCCACTTAGCAACTATCAACTTAGTAATGAAGATCCCATTTTAGTTCTCAAGTATAAAGTACTTATAGTAACACCAAATACTCCTATAGTATTTTAAGTTTAATGTTATGTTCTACTGTTCTCATTGTGGTAGGGTTGGTAAGATTTTAGACTTTTTGCAACCACACAACTACACTTAGGCACATGCTAGTCAACCCTCGGATAATATAGATGATTAGGCTATATCTTCCCAGTTTTGACTATATGTCTCTAAGTCCACCTGTGTTGCCCAGCAATCGTAATTCTTTTGTACTGTCCTAGTGACACTGATTTTAGTATCAATGCAGGCATGTATTCTTAATTAAATAGTTTATTATTTAAAGTATAAACTCTTGGTCAGAGTATTTTTAATCCCATTGTATTTATAATCTGTATATCTTTTATGGGTTGATATACTTAATTCAGTATAAACAATGCTCTGATAGTAATCTGTCACACCCTAAAACCATTGAACGATGGAAACGTTCTGGGGCGGAGGATGTCATGTACAATATCACAACAATGAAAAGTAGTAAACAAGCAACAACATCATCCATTGCATTAATAATATAATTTTAATAGAAGTGTGTTCTGTTAAATTATAATAGACACTAAAGTATAAACAAAATGAAAGATGAGTCTTGAACGAGCTCCATCTTCTCTAAACCTTGCATCGGTACCTGTCTATGGTTGACCTGAGGATACAAGTTATTTTGAAAGAGAGTATCAGCTTCAAAGCTAGTGAGATCATAAGTGTTTTAGTGTCTTAATTTATATGTAAGAAATTGTTTGTATATGAACTATAAGTATTGAAAATGTAGATGAACTATAAGTATGAAAATGTTTTGAATGATCCTAGGAAACCCTATGTTTCCTACTAATCGTATCCTTCTACCAAGGCATCTAGTGTTTGTGCATGTGTCTCTTGTAAGAGTGTGTATTTTCCCAAACCCGACTATCATTAACCAAAAATATAGTTTCTACATTACCATGCATCGTGTGAATGTTCACGAAGTGAATGTAATGGGAAAATGAAATGATACTATGGTGTAGTGTCGAACTACAACCGTACTAATTACCTTAAGTCTAGGGTAATCTCGTAAGTACAGTCGTATTTCTAATAAGTGATTGCCTCTGTACTCCTATTGCCTTATTTGAGGGATAAGGCATAATGTGATGGCTAGATCCCAAGCTAAACGCTCCCCTGTCAAAGGGATTTTGAGACCTTTACATGCCCATGCATGTATGCATGTTGTGAACATCCACATTACTATGATCATGTATACCCAATATAACTATCACAATGCGTTGCGATTCATTGGTATAGTTAGATCCTGAACTTGTTCTATGCTATAGCACCTAGTGATGTCTGCCCTATCAAAGTATATGTAACCGCACTCATGTAAACGTATATATGTAAACGTACTCATGTAAGCGTAACCATGTAAAAACATATCTATGTAATAGTATAGTAATGTACTCTGTGTACTAGCTGTAATGTATGTTCTCTCTATCTAGCAAGTATTGACTCATGAATGAACTGACTCATTGTATGATATCACGTTTTAGTAATAGTCCTAGTATCTTCCTAAACTACCCCTATGGTAGCTTACTAGTAATATAACTTGTACGTATGAACATGGTCGTATACCCTTGCTACCCAAGGGTATTGAATGAATTGGAAGAACCTTTATGACTATATATGTACACATGATATATAACTAATATTTAAACGCCCTTCGGACGAGTACCCGATATCCCACCAGACCACATCTCAAGCGCGAAAAGGAAATAGGGTGGATAGCCTTCCTAAGTCTTTTAAACATTCCTTATATAAATATACATATATAGGCATGCAATTTATAATATAAAAGCATAAAGTAAGTTTTGTAAAACCTTTGAACATAATTATTATCTAAGAAACGATCAACTTGATGTCAATTTACAAAATGGTTTAAACGTGTGGGTTTGATAAAACAGTTTAAGTATAAAAGAACATTTGTTTGAAACACAATTATAAATGAGTTTGAAGTGAATCGTACAGAGTAAAGTGTACAACTTAATAAGGAGTTTTAATCATATAAAATGTTTATGAAAATCATTTGAAGGAAACTATTTGGTAAAATGGCTAATGAGTAGCCAGTCATTTGAATGATGCTTACTAATCACGTGTGATTGATATAGTAACTAGCATAATTCTACTTGTACCCCCCCCATAAAACATTTAAAAACAATTAAAACATTGATTAAGGGGTATGAACTCACCTGTAGTAAGTGATTGGAATTGAATGAACTGTATCGTAAGGAAGGATCGGACAAGTGCTTGGTGTCAAGTGAAGACTTTAGACACACAAAATGATCCTAATTACATATGAAGACATATGTATATAAACAATTAGTGATTAAAACACTAATTAAACATGTATAAACATTCTAATGCGAGGTAAACACTTTGGTCAAGTGCTAGGAGGCTAATGGGTTGCAACAAAGGAGTGCAAGACCTCTCATGGAAGTTTACGGTCAAAAGACCATATATGTTGGAGTTTACGGCCCAGGGGAGTAAACTCCTAGCCGTAAACTCTCAATAAGGTTCCTAAATGAAGCCTAACATTATTACAACTCAAGTGGTGAATTGCTTCAAGGCTTAAACAAGTGTTTGGGCTTCCTTTTAACTCCTTTGAGGAGTTCACGGCCCTGGGACCATATCCCTTGGAGATTACGGCCGTAATCTCCCTTGGGAGGATGTTTATGGTGTTTTCAAGTCCCTAAATTAACTAGGGACTAAACTAGGCTCTTGTACTAGGCATTAGAAGAGTTTATGGCACCATTTGGCACCATTTTATGGAGTTCACGGCCCTAGAACTTCTTGGGCCGTGAACACCTTACTCTTGGTGTTTTAAGTGTGTTTGCTAGTCCTAAAATCATTTTGGTACATGTCCAATTTAGTCTCTTGGATTAAGGAAGGCTTTTGAGGCATTTTGACACTTAAAAATGGAGTTCACGACCCAAGAACTTCCTTGGCCGTGAAATCACATCTAGTCATTGTTTATAATTGATTTTGTGGTCTAAAACATGTAATGGTGGCATCTAGTTTGAGTTCCAAGGCTTTGAAGGACATTGGGCACACTTTGGCCCTTAAAAAGGAGTTTACTCTCCAAGTGTTCTTGGGCGGTAAACTCCCGAATCTTGGGATTTTGATCCGATTTTGATGTTATAAAATACAATCTAAGCTATATAATATAACTAGATAGAAGTACTCACGATTTGGGATAAAAACCCGAAGATCCGTGAGAGAGAATTCGGCTTTTCTCTAGTTGGAAATGCAACTAATGAATGAATATGGTTCTGATTTCGATATATAGTCCTGAGATTTTTGGTAGAAAATATTTTATTCCCGAAATGAACTCTAATATCATAGAGTATTGGAATAACAGTGTTGCTCAAAACCCTAGTGCATCCACTCTCCTGATATCTCCTTAAGTGCTAAACCTGAAATACTCAAAGTTATACCCAAAGTCTGGAATTTCACTGTAACTGTTCTAACTTCTATTGGCTTGATATGTTTTGTTAAGAATGGAAATTTCGGGTTGTCACAGCATGGGTCACCATGGTGTGGTGTTGTACATGCCACGACATGGTAGTAAGCAGAGTCATTGGATATGTGTTGGATAGAGAGACACGTGTTGATCGAACGAGAAACATGGTGAAACAGGCGTAACCCTTGTCAGCACGGGTGTGGCATGCGTCTTGCCACGACACAATGCGTCTGGCATATAAATACTCCTGATTTGTGTCATTTTAAGGGTTTTGTGCTGGCGGTCGAGGTAGAGGCTAGAGAGGTGTTTCTGGAGAATTGTTACTGCGAAGTCGTACTAGTGTAACCGGATACGAGGGTTGAATTACCGGATTTGCGGATGTATCTTTTATCCCATTTTTACGTAAATACATTTATGTAATGTTTTGTAGAGGGTTGTTAGACCCAAATATGTGTTATGGGATTTTATGATATGGTGCTATTACGAACCTGGTGATCAATTAAATGTTCAATTTGAGCGGTAAGGGTTATATTCCCCGGTTTATCGAGATTTTCGGTCGGGCAAACGACTCACAGGGTTAAATCTTTATCTTATTATAAATAGAAATTTGATTAGTTTGATAACTAATGGTTACCAGGTTTAGTCGGTGATCTGATCACTATGATTGATATAGTGGTGAGTTAAGACAAGTTCTAATGAACTTGATATAGTGTCCAAATTGATCTAGACAAGTTATGGATTGGGAAGCGCTAAAGAGATTGACATCAGAAGCACAGTTAGTCTTCACTAACTAAGTGGGTTAGTAACCTCGCTTCTTTTCTAGACAAGTATTGCCTAGATGTATTTTATTATTGTATTGTATTGATTACAAGTTAAATGAAATAATGTGATTATTATGAATTGTTATGCTTAGGATTAGAACGAATAGGTTATACTTCTGTTTGGTATTGGAGAATTACAGGTCAATGGTGGACTTAATGACTGAATGCTATACTTCTGGATTGATATTGGTTGATACAATGTAATGGAGGACTTAGTGTCTGAATGCTATACTTGTATATTGTTAAGAAATATGAATTGGTAATGGGTAAAGGAAGTTCTAGAATAATATAATTATAGAAATGATTGAGATTATTATTTTATGATGGTAGCTTTGGTAGTTGTAATATCATTAGTGAAGAAATACAAGTCAATGACAGACTCAGTGTCTGCAATGCTATGTTTGAAGGGTTGTTACAGAAAGTGATGGTAGTCTTAGTGACTGTAATACTCTAACTCTACTATGCCTTTTGAGTAAGAGGAATGTTGATTGCATGGTTAGTGACATTGTATGTCTATTAATTAGCAGTATGTTAGAGTACCATTAGTGTACACACACACACACACACACACACACACACACACATATATATATATATATATATATATATATATATATATATATATATAGCTAGATTAAAGTAGCTTTGTTTTCCGTAAGGTAATATGATTAGGTTGTAAGTCATTAATGGAATTATAGAAAGAATGAAATTCTATTGTACGTCTATAGGACTCAATTTATTATAGTATGGGTGATTGTAATACTATTATTTGAGGAATATAAGTCAACGGTAGATTTAGTGTTTATAATGTTATGCTTGTAGATTATGCAGAATGAATTAGTGGTATGCATGGTGCTATAATTACCACAGTGTGTGAAAATTTTTTTAGTGGTATGCTTGGTGCTGTAATTACCACTGTGGAGGAATAAATTGTTAGCGGTATGTTGGTGCTATAATTACTCTAGAGGTCGAAATGTGTTGTGAGATGTCGAAGCATGTTTTTTCATGTTTAGTGTCGAATTCAGTTTACTTGTATTAATTGTATGTATTTCATTAGGGTACTTTTACAAGTTGATCGTTCATGCCTTAGCCCTTATGTAGATTTTGTTTACTTCTAGTGTTCCTATAAATAGGGATAGATATAAGGGTTAGAGTAACTTCTGGGCATTCGTTGTACTTTAATCTTTCACTTCTTGTATTCTTTTAGAAGTATCAATTGAGCCAAACAAATTATATTTAAAACTTGTGTTATTGATTCAATTAAAACTCTGATTTCATTTCATTCACTCGATTAATACGAACTACATTTGGTATTAGAGCAAGATTCATTCAATTGATTTCTGATTTTCTCTTTGTTTCAAAATTTTTGAATCGATGTTTTAGATTCAAAAAAATTCTGCACTTTTGATCTAGAAAATATTTTATGATCAATTGTTTTGATACGATTCTGCTTTTCGTTTGATAAATTGAGTGTTCGTCGATTTTTTTTCTAAAAGATTCACTCATTAGATTCTTCTTTCTAAAGCTTTTCATCACTTTTTTCCGTACATTAATTGCGAACTTCAACATGAGAACGATGACTGATTTTTCTCATCTTCTTGTTTCTTCAACCAAAATTCCAATGATGATTCCTGAGTACTACTAACAATGGGCGGACAAAATGGAAGATTATATCAATGGGATCGATGAAGATCTGTGGCGTTACATAACGAGTGGAGATTATCATCCAAGGAGGTTTGAATAGATTGGAACTACTGGTTCATCTGCTGATGTTACACTCCAAGAAGAGAAACAAAAAGAAAATGACAATTAATGTTTGCATGAACTTTGCGGTGCTTTTCCACCGGTGCTTTACAATTGCATTTGTGGTTGCAAAACAACAAGGGAGATTTAGGATACTTTGAAAAAGAAGTATCAAGGAAGTGAGACGACTATAAAAAGTTCTGTGAAACAATTTCTACTTGAATTAGGTGAATTCAAATAGAAGGATAATGAGACCATTGAAATGTACTATGATCATCTAAATGAATTAATATTCAAGTGCAGTCGTTATGGCGTTAATCGTTTAACTCTGGAGTACAATCTAACTTTCTTTATGGGACTTTGAAAGGAGTGGGGGAACATTAGTTTGATGATCAATACGCAACGAAGCTTCGACAACTATTCTTTGGGTGATCTTTATAATGTTTTGAAAGCCCATGAAAGTGAGAGTAACGAAATTGCTAAAGAAGGAAAACTGAGTTTGGGTGGTCCTCTTGCTTTAGTTTCGAAAGTTTCTGGAAAAGAGACTGAAGTTGATTCTACTAAGGTTGATGGTTTTGCTGATGAAGCTTTTCTCATAAACTCGGATGATGAAGTTGTGGCGTACTACTCGAATAACAAGGTCAAGAAGTTTTTCAAGAATCCATTCAATCCAAAGTTCAAAGGAAGTGATTTCAAGGGAAACTCATCTGGGAAGAATGTGAGAGAAGATTCGAAGGCATAGAAGAAAGAGTTTAAGGTTACTGGTGAAAAGGTGGAGAAGAAATTGAAAGGTGACTCTGGTTTCGATTGCAACTATTGTAATGATGCGAATCACTTGGCAATGGACTACATGTTGACGAAAACAGAAGAGAATAAGGATAGAGTGAAGGACAAATCCCCAAACTCCTTAACATACAAACCAATAATTATCCAAGCCCATTTTTGTCCTAATTTTCCAAATTAGGCCCAAACCATTACTTGGGCCTTACCCTAAAGTCCATTACTTATCCCTAATCCAAAACACAACTTCTCAGATGGCCCAACAAATCCCCAAGCAACCAGGTCCAAAAAGGTAGCCCAACCGAAGCCCAAATACTCAAACCCACTCGGACCGAGTACGTGGGCCGTACAAGCATGTATGCACGATGTACTTGCTTGGAGGCTTGTATGCAGCACGTACCTTCATGTACGCCTATCTTACTCACTTAATCAACTCCAACTAGATTTTCCCACTTAATCCATTAAGACAAAGCTCCACAACACAAATCTGACCTTCTTGAGTTGGACTAACACGTAAAGTAGCCAACTTTATGTCCATACATGGCTAAATGAATCTCTTAAGCTAAAAAGGGACTTAATGTTTAACTTAATTCATACATGGCACCATAAAACACATAAAGCTTGCACTTTTATGCCCAAGGATACCAAAATGAACTTAAGTATGAATGGACAAACCCATAAGCAAACTAACTCATCCATAAACCCAAAAAGAAGACCAAAACCACAATAAACTAGCCATGAAGAGATCTAATCACACATAAGTCAAGATGAAAACTTGATACCTCAAAAAGCTTCCCCATAAGGTCATGATTCTGGATGCAAGGTCTTTCCACCAAGCCAAACAACTTCAAGTTTCTCTTATTTCCTTCCCAAGGGACAAATGTGCACTAAAAACCTTCTAAGAGCTCAATAACACCATCAAGAGGCTACAAGATCGATTTAGGGTTTTTATGGAGTGGGGTCTGACTTAGAAATGAAGGAAGGAGGCTAACATTATGCTTATATATGGTACAACCCTAAAAATTAGGGTTTTCTCACAACCCTCGTACGGCCAGCATACTCCTTGTATGCCTATCGTACAAGGTCTCGCACCCTACTTTCACTATTGTAGTACGCTAAACGTACTTCTCATTACCCATGATGTAGAACCTCTCGCATCAGTACAGCCAGCATACATCTTTGGTGCACCCCGTGTACACCTTTTGTACGCCCTGTGTACTAGACTTTTCCCCAAACCATAATTCATTCTGAATGCCATTACATTGTCAATACAAATCCCATTTCGACCATCCTTATATCCATGAAAAGGTATCGAGACACTTTAAACTATTATCAACTCATACTCGCCATAAGATATTCTGAATGAACTTCCACTTTCTATAAAATCCTGAGCTGATAAAATACCAAAATGCCCTTTGATTCCAAAACACAAACCGAATACCAAAGGGCATTTCGGCTTGTTTCAAATTGTTCCCATGTGGGGGAGAGTGATAAAGGATTGGGTATTAGCAGGCTTCAGACCCTTGAGGAATTGAGTTTTGGACCCAATTGTATCAAGTGTTATCAAAATTGGAGTGAATGTCAAATGCGGAACTCCAATGTTGTGTGCGATGCAGTTAACTCGAGCTCTTCACCTTGGAACCGGAAGTACTTGAAAAAAAAAATAGAAATCAAAAGCATAAAGCTTAGTGAGTTCCCCTAAACAACCACATACCATACATATAATAAACATACAGTGGGCCTCGCCCTATCATCAGGCCTAGTCCAACATCAGACCCCGTCCGACATCGGGTCCCGCCCGACATCGGGCTCCGCTCGGTAATAGATTGGGCCTCGTCCAACATACATATAACATATATCAAATAAACACATACACATGCAATAATCACATAGATACATAGCATAGAAATAGTCATCGGGCCCCGCCCAACATCGGACCTTAGCCCGAAAAAATATAAGCATATACACATGAAAGAGTCACGAAGACAGCTAGCATACTAAAAATAGCATAAACATGGGATGGCATTGGTGCATTCGACCCACTAAATCCAGTGAGGAAACTCACCTCGAAAAGCTGAATCTCTCAGAAAGAGATCTCTAGCTGCTACCCTGACAACTCCTGAGCTATCAGTACAAAATAACATTCAATCAAAATCAAATAATCCATCTCAGGGTAAAATGAAAATTTTACCCCTAGCCTAATTTGGTTAATGACTAAGTCCCAAAACCATAACATAAAAGTTCCATCACTAGATAATCTTCCAAATACCACCAATGGCCCGCTTATGGCTCAATTTTCCAAATTAGGCCCAAACTCCACTAATGGGCTTTACCCTAAAGCCCAAACATAAACATCATCCAAAAACATGATTTCACATGGTCCATTATAGCCCAAAGCAACAAGGTCCAAGAAAATGGCCCAAGGGAAGCCTAATGATGGATTGAACGTTGCGCGTTCGTCACCAGCCCACAGATCACGAACCTTAGCTAGAACGTCAGGCGTTCCTCAACCTAACGATGGGCGTTTGCATGCCGACTCCCAAAAATGATTATTAAGCACTTAATTCCTAAAACCACACAACTAGAACCTAGATCCTAGTGGATGGGGCTTATACAACTCTAAAGATGCAAACTTTAAGAATCTAGAACTTCCATAAAAAAGGGCTTAATCTAATGCATGGGGCTTATACAACTCTAAAGATGCAAACTTTAAGAATCTAGAACTTTAAAAATGCCAAGAGGATCAACTCAAAGCCTCTGGAGTGGTCACAAATGCAAAATCTCAACTATGGGGCCAGAAAGGGTGAAAATCCATGAAGGCTTAGATCTAAGCTTCTAATGAGCAAGGTTAGAGCTTTATACCTTAAATGAGCTAGAAATAGAGTAGAGACCAAGATCTATAAGCTCATACTTGAACCACCACCTTGCACCAATCTTCTCTTCCTTGAATGAGCTTCAAACACACATCAAAAGACACACAATTAACTCACAACACTCTTGGAGGGTCTAGTGTTCCAAGATTAGGGTTTGGGGCTATGGAGGCTGGAAATCAGGCTAACATATAGGAATTAAGGTGTTTAAATAGGTCTTAAGCCCTAAAAATTAGGGTTTGAGATCTACGCATAAGCGCCCTATGTTCCCCAAGGGAACACGCCACATTCGAGCTTTGCCTCCAAAAGTCCGATCTTGGCATGAATAGTCCCTTCCCTACACAAAATTGTAAAACAAGGCCAAAAAGCAATAACTTAATATATAAGGGACCAAAACGAGTAATACATAGATCAAGCATTACAATTATCCCCCACTTGAATCAGACTTCATCCTCGAAGTCCGTTGCCTCGAACAACTTGGGATAATGCTCCTTCATTGCTTCCCCTGGCCTCAAGTCCAATCAGAACCCTTGTGGTGTAGCCACTGCACCTTAAGCAACTCCACAACCTTGTTCCTCAAGTTTTTCACCTTCCAATCTAAAATTGCCACCGATCTCTCAATGTAATTCACGCGATCATCCACTTGAATGTCCTCCAAAGGTACAACTGTGGAATCATCCACTAAAAACTTCCACAACTGAGAGACATGGAATGTAACAATCGGTTTCAAATTTGTTCCGTTTCCTAGGGTTGCAGCCCAGCCATCAGTTTTCATGAGGCTTAGGGCTACGAGAAAGGAAGGATTTAACCCATTTCGGGCGTAGTTGCCATAATATAAGTGATCCAAGTATTCAGGTGTGTCTTCGGAGCCAAGGTTATGATTAAAATTAGGTATCTTGGTATTTTATAGATATTCTGCTTTGTTCGGAAGGTTTTAAGGCTTAGGTGTGCTGTTAGGAATGTAGGGTTTCTAGCCACCTTTTCGTGAGTACGCCTAACATAAGCTGAAGTAATTGGCAGTTTTGGTCCCTAATGGAAAAATTTGGCAAGGCAGTCCCATGCATGCATGTGAGTATGCCCAACATAAGCTGGTGTACGCCCAATGTAGTGTTGGATAAGTAAAATTCGGGACTTAGAGCAGTCCGCATAACATACAAAAACTACACCCAATGTAGTGTGTTGAGCTCTAAAACCCTAATTTCTAGGGTTGGCTCACTATTTAAGTTCCTTAAGTCCATTATGTGAGCCTCTCTTTCATCCTCCAGTGTCTTAAACCCTAAATCTCGAGCTATAACTGCATCCAAAAGTTTTGTGAGCCTTGTAAGTGCATTTTTGGTGGATTCTAGTGCATTTCAAGAAGTGGAAGCTTGGTACAAGGTGGTGGTTCAAGGAAAGGCTAATAGATCTGGACTCTTTGCTGCATTTTCAGCTCATTGAAGGTAAAAAGTTCTTAGCTTGATCATTAGAAGTTGATATCTATGATTATGTGGGTTTTGGTCCCATTTTTACCTCTTAAGTGAGATCTACTGGTTGGACACCACTTCAAAAACTTTGAGTTGCCACTCTTGGCAGATCTAAGGTTATAATTTTATAAAAATGCTTGCTTGATTCTTAGATGAGGTCCATGCATGTTCTTGTTGGGTTTTATTGGATTAAATTGGTTATTGGGTCCCTTTAGGTCATGCAAATGCATAAAGGTGCCGACTTTATGCATTAAGAGCTTTATTGGGAGGTTTCCTGAAGTTCAAACACAAAGTTCTTAATGATTTAAGTCGAAATATGAGTTTGGAGAATCTGTGAGTATGCCCCACATAAGTCCTTATATGCCCCCACATATGCGCATTAGTAGGCTTATGGGTTTGTTTGGTGCTTGGGCTTCGAGCATGGGTTTGGGTTTTGTGTATTAGGCTTTCTGGTCAAAGGAAATTGAGAGCCTTGGACTCTTGTTTAGGTATGTCTAGTTGGGCCAAGATTTTGTATTGGGCCTTAGTGGGCTCAATGGTTTTGGGATTTAGTGGGCCTAATAGCCTTGGACCTTTGGGCGATCCAAGAATTATTATTGGACCAAGAATTGTTGGGCTATTGGGTAAGGCCCATATGGGGTTGGGCCCAATTTGGAAAATTGGGCCATTAATGGGTTTTTATGGATCTTATAGTTTTGGGCCTTGTTGGTTTTGAGCTTGGGATTTGGTTGTAAGCTTTGTTGGGCCAGGGGTAAAATGGTCATTTTACCCTATGTTTGGATTATGAATCATTGTTAGGAACCCAATTTCTAATTGGGTGATATTTTCATATTGATAGCTTGGGAAGGCGTCAGAGCAGCAGCTAGGGATTTCTTTCAATAAGCTCCTGCATTCGAGGTGAGTCTCCCTTCGTAGAATGCATGGGTCAAAGGTACCAACGTTGGCCCACTTGTATGTTATAGTATGATGATTGTCTATGTGATAATTTTCAGTTGTGCATGTATCGCTTGATGTTTTCTGTATGATATTATGTGGTAGTGGTTGGGGTGAAATAGACCCAGTATCTGGTTGAAATAGACCGAAGGGGTAGGTCAGGCACCCAGATATGTCTGACAATATGTTATATATGATATTATATGGTAGTAGTAGGCGGTGAAATAGTCCCCATAATTGGTTGGAATAAACTGATGGGTAGGTCGGGCACCCAGATATGCCTGACAAGGGTAGGTCGAGCACCTAGATATGCTTAGTAGTATCTGGTTAAAATAGACCGAAAGGGTAGGTCGGGCACCCAGATATGCCTGACAAGGGTAGGTCGGGCACCTAGATATGCTCAGCGGTATCCCACTGAAATAGACCGAAAGCGGTAGGTCAAGCACCCGGATATGGTTGACAGTATGTATGCATTATATGTGGTATTTGGGGAACTCACTAACTTTTGTGCTTACGGTTTTAAGTTTTGTTTCAGGTACTCTGGTTTTCAAATGAAAGAGCTCAGGATGATCGCAGCGCATACACCCGTGTTTTTCGCAATATGTGATATTTGGGATTAGACTCTGATATTTGTTTTAATTGAAATTTTTTTCAATGTCTTGAACAAAGTTACATTAGTCTTTTGGTTATAATAAAAATGAATTTTTATCCTTGGATTTTTGGGTCGTTTCAAGTTGGTATCAGAGCCTTGGTTTGAGGGTTTTAGACATACTCTTGGTGTGCCTGAACTCAAATCGAGGGTTTGGTGAAAATTTTTATAAGAATAAGATTTAACTAAAAAGGAATTTCTAATCAAAGAAACGGGTGTGATGTGTGCAATCGGTCGAGCTCAAGTAAGTGGTTCCCAAAATACCAATACATGTTATTTATGATATATTCTATGATTATTAGAATTTCATGCTATATTAGGGCTAAGGATTTGCTCAATATTATATGATATGAGAGATGACTTTATATGCATGATTGTATGAGCTTTAGAATTGCATGCTAGTATAGATTCCCGATAAGAGGATTGAATGGCTTGATTGGAGTTGTTGATTAGTTTTTCCGTTGTCCGAATGTTCCTTGCTTTGTGCTTTGTGGGACTGTTAGCAATGTGAGCTAGCTACTAAGTGAATATGCTAAGTCACATGTGGCATATCTTGGATAATCTTAGCGTGATGGACCTGGCCCTATTGCACATCTATCGTTTGATTCCAACCATTCTAGGATTGAGTCTTTTACTCGAGGGATTATCTAATCTCTGTTACATGTTACTATATTTATGAGGTAGCTAGTTGACATTAATGAGAATCCTTCAACACTTGAGGGTTGGGCGAGGTCGGGAACCTAAGAAAGCCTAGGATATGCTCCAGTGGGTTAGTAGAGCAGTTTAGTGAGTTTTGGCGCATTGGTTTTTGGAAGTGACTTACAGGATTCAGGAGGATTGCTGAGGAAAGTATGGATAGGTGTGGAAGGTAGTTTTAGGCCTATACTAATGAAAGCACAGGATCCATACTCGATTCCGTGAGAATCATGGAGAATCTAAGAATCTTAAGAGAGGAGGATTCTTAAGTATGTTTTGATTATTGGCTGGTCGTATTTTAATTTGGAGATGAGCACTCAGGGAGATGGTTCTTGTTCTGGTTTTAGTTTTGGTTTTGGTTCTTGTTTTGGTTCTGGTTCGGGTTCCGGCTCAGGTAAAAGTGTTGAGCCGTTTAGCGAGTAGATCCAGGAGTTCATCTTATCAGAGATTACCCGCGGTATTTTGGAGCAGACTCCTATGATCTTTAGTTCAGTCAAGGAGGGGATTTTGGAGATATTGGATAGTCATCTCGGGGCCTTCCGGGCCGAGATTGTAGCAGGGTAGTTGGGGGCTCATATGGAGCTCGAAGCTTGTGGATCTCTGGGATCCTCCTTCCGGGATTGGAGGTGAGTTGTGCGCCCTGCCTTCCGGGGAGTCAACTACATGATTGGATTGCCGCAGAGGTTTCACAGGCCCTCCGCGAGGAGTTACCCGACATCATTAGGCATGTCACTGATAGAGTGGTCGTCAGGATCGAGAGGCGGGCCTCAACTTTTCAGGTGGATGATGAGATGGTCAGGGTACCCCGAGAGCAGGAGATTGGTTTAGATAGTCAACTGAGGAAAAGGAAACGAACTTCTCGTTTGGCTCGATAATCTAGGCAGTTTGACGTTGTCGTAGCTGGTGTCAGAGACACGAGGGGTCGAGATGGTTGTACGAGGGACAAGGGGACTCGGGAGGATGTACGCAACAAGTCTAAGTGCGGCAGGTGTGTATGGAAGGGTCACAAAATCCAAGAATGCACATTAGGAGTTGAGTTATGCCATCGTTATCATCGGCATGGTCATGTCAGGGCGAATTTCCCGCGCTCAGCAGTTGGGCAGCTCCGGTTTCATTGCAGGTACTTCACCAGGAAGGGGGATTCGAGGCTTCTTCTGATGAGGTTGTGGGTATGTATCTTTTGTCCTTTTTGGTTCTATCTGTATTTTGTGGTTGGTATCATGCATCGGTTTTGGTAAGTGTACCTTTGGTTATTTCTCTGCTTACATTTAGGTTATATCTTCAAGTAATGTCATATGCCATTTGCATGTCATGGATTATTAGTGGTTAGTGAATGGTTGTTCCCTTTTAGCAGGCTTGGAATGTTTAGTGTTATCTTGGTATATGGTCAAGATTAGTTCAGAGGCATTATGTGGAAGGTTGGGGTCAGGGTTCATTGGGTTGGTTGTCTAGCATCATCGGGATTTAATGATTTCAGCCTTTGTGCTTGGGTTGGCTTTTGGAAGCACCAAGGGAAGTGGTCTATTATTGAAGTTTTTCTCTGAGCATCGGCTAATTGGACTTCATGATTCGAGTGCGGTATTTGTAGTTGTAATGAAATCAAGATTGAATAACAAGATCAGAGTATAGAATGATTGATGAACACAAGAATTACATATAATCTGTTTGGGTCTGATTAGCTTTCAATGAGTACATAGAGAACATACAAGTTTACACGAATAAGAAAAAGCAAAGTCTTGTCTACTCTAGTACACATTCCTATTTATAGGAAATATGAAAGTGAACAACAAATACAAAGGACTAATACAATAAGCTTTGCAACATATATGCCTTTGTAATAAAGTTACAAACTAACGAAACATTAAAATGGTATTCGACACCTCATAACTAAATTCGACATCTACAGTATCACTCCAAGGCATTTGGAGTTATCAGCATTGATGGGATTCATAAAGTGTTCATCTAGTCTTCAAGGATTGTTTGGCCTTTTGGGGTTTGGCTAGTGATGGAGCACTAGCACTGGTAAGCGCAGGTTGTCAGCAGTTTGAGGATTGGGAATCCTTCAATTCTCATGTGTTGTGAAGACTGAATCGAATCTAAGTGGGGGAGAATCGCTCAGGTATTCAGGATCAGAGGCAGGTGTGGAACTAGGGTGAGTTTCGCATCCCCGTCGGGGGGGGGGGGGGAGTGGCTGCTCGGATCGAGAAATTGCGTGAGTTGGGTGTAACGCCCGCAGGTTCGGGCTAGTCAATTTAGAGACAATAGGGGTCGAAAATGACTTTTCGATAAAAGATTATTTAGAATAAATAATCTTAACCAAGTTGTAGAATATGTCACAAGGTTTCCGTACATATAAAGAACGCCGAAATCCGAGTTATAACGAAGAAGTTATGGCCCGTCGAAGTTTCGCGACAGAACCGACACGACACCGGGAAGCGTAAATAGTGAATTTACGATGGAGGACTTTTTAGCCTTAGTGATCTAAATGAAATTCGTAGAATATGTTAAACTAAGAGCGTCGATAAAAAGAACGCCCAAATCTGACTTCGTATGAGGAAGTTATGATTTTTCTAAGATTCGGCTTAGCAGTGTACAGCTCGAAACTCGAATTTTAGTTCGAGCGGTTTTTGTCTTACGTGACCTAAATGAGAGTTGAAGGTCTCATTAATAGGAACTCAACGGTAAAAAGACAGATGAAAACGGAGTCCGTATGAAGGAATTATGAATTCTTCGCGGTCATTTAACAGTCTAAACGCCTCCTACTATTAAATTTGAGATCGGTCGAGAACTAGCCAACGGAGTCTAAATGAAAGTTGTAGATCTTGATTTTAGCTACGCGTGGATATAAAGAACGTCGAAAACGGAGCTTGTATGCGAAAGTTATGATTTTTCTAAGTTTGAAGACTGATACGTGATAGGGGGTGACGTGGCACCACCAGAATTGGACACGTGGCACCACCAGAAGGCCACCACGTGGACCAACTCGGCGAGTAGGTCCCCCCTACTCGGTGAGTAGGCCAGTCAGCACCCTTATAAATAGAGGTGTCGGGTTCCATTCATTCTCACACCTTCAAACCCTTCTTTCTCTCTCTAAGCCTCCCTAACCCCCCAAAGCCTAGGGTAACTCCCTAGCACGAGGCGGAAGCCATGGAGCGCCCGACGGCTCCGAGAAAAGAGCCTTTCGGCTCGGGAAACGCTGCTCCAGTGAAGCCCGGTTTTGCGAAAAACCCGCTGTAAGTGAGCTACGCCTACGCTAGTTTTAATATAGCTTCTAATTAATTATAGTAACATTATTAGGACCTTAAAATAATTGTTTGGGCTATTATTATGAGTTATATTGAGTGTTATTTAACGCTTATATAATAATAATAATAATAATAGCTAGACTATTAATTTGCCGTGGTTATCGTTAGACTAAACCCTAGTGGTATTGGTACTAGGTTTTATCGAAGGAAAGTTGTTTTGAAAGTATCGAAGCACTGTCCGGGTACTAAGTCACCACCTTTCAGGTGAGTGCATAGTCCCCTTTAATCTTACACATAGATATGAAGTATTTTATATAAATTATGTGCTATGTGTGCATAATATCTGAGTACTTGTTGTATATGCTAAATGAACGATTTTATACATGTTTTAAATGATTTAAACTGTATATGTATTTTATATCTACGATAATGTTGGGGTAAACATGGGTAGATATAATAGATGGAATATGAGTTGAATGATGAGTTGAGAGGTGTTATAGACCACGAGGTGAGGGTGAGAGGTGAATAATGTGAGAAGCCTTTTTCCCAAATGATGGCCCCATCATTCAGCAGAGTATGGATGACAACCACAGACTATTCTAGACAGTCAGTGGAACACTAACAGGCTCGCAACCTGTAGGTGTTGTGAACGATGTGTTCACTCGGTGTACTCTAAACCTTGGTGATCATGCAGACTTGATGCCTAAACCCTGGTGATCATGCAGACTTGATGCCTAAACCCTGGTGATCATGCAGACTTGATGCCTGAACCTTGGTGATCATGCAGACGTGATGCCTAAACCCTGGCGACTATGAAGACTTAGTGCCCGTTGTGTAAACCGTGGCTATGATGTACTTTGTGCCGATTCCTTAGGATAATCCTTAGGAATAAGTGAACGAGAAATAGCTGATTCTTAGGGTAGATCCTTAAGAGTAAAGAAGATAATGGAGATGGGTAATTGGGTTTAATTGCTTGATTGTTTAAACATAATAATTATATTATTGTTGGTTGAAAACCCTAGTACTCACCAGGTTTCCCAACCTAACCCACTCAGTTTATTTATATCACAGGTGTTGATACGAAGTCATTTTACACTGAGAGATTTAAAGAGATGTAGATCACTAGTGTAAATAAATGTAAGTTATGTTTATGCTTATGTTTCTATATTAACGATGACATCCCAAACGTTTTGAAATGAATAAAATACGTTTCTCCGAAAATGTTTTAATAAAGTATTTATCATGTTTTTCTGGGAACAAATTCGGCAACATTTTTATTTAAAGAATAACTCTGATTTTTGTAAGGAATAAACAAAATCGGTCTTTTCTGGCCGTGAAAATGGGGATATCACATTGGGAGTTAGGGAAACTTCCCAACTTTGGTTTCATGTCTTCTTGGTGTCATCTAGTAGGCTTCGGGGGGGGGGGGGGGGGGTCCAGTCATGATTCGAGTTCGGATGGGGAGTTGGTTAGTGTGTTGAATCCGGACAACATTCAGATTAATAGATTAATGGCAAGGCACCGGGCGGTGGTAGTCACCACGTGGAACTGTTGTAAGACTGTGGGGCAGCCGTAGCATTTACTAGTGGTCAGTTAGTGGGGGGGTATTGTAATACTGCGGGGTGGCCGTAACATTCATCGGTCTCGGTTAAGTGGCGAGATTTCAGCGAATCTGTGAGTTGCACATGGATTTATTCAGACGGTTTAGGCTAAGTCAGATCTGTTCACAAGGATGTGGGAGGGCCACAGTGTGTTTGGAATCAAGGATTGATAGTGATGGATTTTATACAAAATAACATCCGATGTGCTCATGCAAACCCTAAAGCTTGGATCTAGGTTTCTCTATTGTACATGCAATTCATCCAATACTTATGAGTCTTAGATCTAGCATACATATTTCGTAAATGTCATAACAAAACAGATCTAGATGATTACCTCTTCAACAATGCCTTGAATCTTCTTGTCTTAGAGCTTAGAGTCACAAATGTCACTCATTTAATGGCTTACAAACACCACACAAGCAAGAGGATGATATTGGAGAGAGGGGAGAGACATAATTTCGGCTATGAAGACTTCTAGGGTTTCAAGTTGCAGAAAATTGGATGCATTGGGGTCTTATTTATACTGGTGCTGCTAGGGTTTCAGTCAAAACCCTAATAGATTTCTTAGGCCTTAAGCAATCCAAGGAAGCTTCTGGAATAGGGCCCTTATGGCCGAAATTAGGATGGACACATCCCTAATTTCGTTCACGCCTAGTTCATGAGGCTACTCAGCCCAAGATTCAACCATCACACATTTGACAGTTTAAGTCCCCTTTATTTAATTAATATCTTTTAGTCACATAATTAATTCTTAATTAATTATTTTCTAATATTAATTAAACTATATGATTTCTATTTTAATATATTATTCATAGTAACCTCTCTATTCATAAATCACCCTGTCAAGTGGCTTTGGTGAAGGCAACCCAAAAGGACCCTGCACAACCGAGTCAAGTACTTACCAAATATACGTACGAGGTTACACACCAATCCAATAGTCTCCCACGTGGACAACTCTAATAATTGTAAATACAATCCGATTAACATTCGTAGCTCTTAAAGACGTTGTCGAACTCTGATCTCATCAATAACTTGTCCTTTAGATAAGGGATCGTATAATCCTCTGTTCTAGATATCGTGCGGACAATTACATGGAACATAGTCATACTTATTGTCCAACAGTTTGTTTCTCGATCTCTGATTCATCTGACATAGAACTTAATTGAACACATCAATTCAGTCCTGACCTGGCCCGACATATAAGTCAAACCAAATCATCAAGGGGACCTGATATCACTTTTACCCTCTTAGGATAAAAGGAACAAATAAACTTCGACTTATATGCATTTACTATTCATTAATTAAATCAAACACAACAATGCATTTTATAACATCAAGTTACTGATGCATTTATGCATTATCGATGCACAACCAATCGGCAAACAACAAACCATATATCTAGGCTTTAAGACCATATGATATTATCGTCTTATGATCACTTGTGATAAATTCCATGAAGTGATTCCAATAAGCGTGCGTTTATTCCAATGCTCAAATCTTATTCATAAGCACTCATGAATGTTGTAGCAAACTTTTGCTATGTCTAATACACTTTAGACAATCTACACACCAATTCATGACAGTCTTCTTTCATACCTACTTCCAACATATGAGCGACTGTAGACTGTTCGAATAATTTTATTATTCAGGAAGTCAAAACATGCAAAATGAAACAATAGATAAATAGTTAACATAAGATAGTAACTTTACTCATAAATAATACCCATTTATTTAATCATCAAATGTCAATTACAATTTATCTATTACACGTTTCTAAACTATCTGATCTAAACTAATATCGTCCTTCAGTCTAATGTTCCTAGCGTGTTGCAAGTGCTTAACCCTACTCAGTCCCTTCGTAAGCGGATCTGTTGGGTTATCCTCCGAAGATACCCTCTTCACTACGAGGAGTCCCTCTTCTACCTGATGTCGAATAAAGTGATATTTTCTATTGATATGTCGACATCTACCATGATCCCTTGGTTCCTTGGTCAAGGCAACCACTCCTTAATTATTACAGAAAATTTCGACAGGCTCCTGTATGGCTGGCACAACTCCAAGGTCTCTAATGAAGTTCTTTAACCATATTGCCTCCTTTGATGCTTCACTCGCTGCAATGTACTCTGATTCGCACGTTGAATCAGCTACGGTCTCCTGCTTGGAACTTTTCCAAGTCACTACTCCTCCATTTAGGGTAAAGACCCAGCCCTACATCGAACGGTAGTTGTCCTTGTCGGTCTGAAAACTACGTCACTATACCTTCATACCTTGAATTCATCACTCCCACCAAGGACTAGAAACCATTCCTTGGTCCTCCGAAGGTACTTAAGAATATTTTTGACTGCGGTCCAATGTGCTTTGCTAGGGTTCCCTTGATATCTGCTGACCATGCTCAAAGTGAAGGCCACATCAGGGCGAGTACAAGTCATAGCCCACATGATCGAGCCAACTGTGGAAGCGTAAGCTACTCGACTCATCTTTGCTATCTTGACTTCGGTACTCGAACTTTGAGTCTTACTCAACTTGGCATTACTTTGGATTGTTAACTCCCCTTTCTTGGAATTCTCCATACTAAAACACTTTAGTACCTTGTCCAAGTAACTTTTATGACTAAATCCTATTAGTATTTTAATTTTGTTTCTCACTATCCTTATTCCCAAAATATAGTCAACCTCTCTGAGGTCCTTCATATCAAATCACTTCCCAAGCCATGACTTGACATCCTACAGTGTCGTGATGTCGTTTCCTATGAGTAGTATGTCATCAACATACAATACAAGGAAGCTTACTATACCCCCATTGGCTTTGACATATACACATGATTCATATTCGCTTCGCAGAAAACCAAACTCTTTAACTTTCTCATCGAAACAAATATTCCATTTGCAAGATGCTTGTTTCAATCCATAAATGGACTTCTCAAGCTTACACACTCTATTAGGATGCTTCGCATTGACAAAACCCTCTCGATGACTCATGTAAACATCCTCAGCCAACTTCCCATTAAGGAAAGCGATTTTGACATCCATCTGTCATATTTCATAGTCATGAAATGCAGCAATAGCCAGCATCACCCTAATAGACTTTATCTTCGCAACTGGTGAGAAGGTCTCATCATAGTCAACTCTAGGAGTTTGAGTAAATCCCTTTGCAACCACTCAAGCCTTATAAGTGTTCACATTCCCATCCATGCCGATATTTTTCTTGAAGATCCATTTGCACCCGACCATCTTACGACCTGACACATTATCAACCAAGCTCCAAATTTGGTTATCGCATATGGACTAAATCTTGCTGTCCATCGCCTCTTTCCACTTTGCAGACTCCGGGTCTGCCATGGCTTCCTTGTAGTTGTTAGGTTCGTCCAAATTCACTAGTGTACTATCACTAATGAACGTATCACCCTCACTTGTTATATGAAAACCATACAACACGGGTGGAACACTAACTCTACTGGAACGTCTAAGAGGTAAGGATTTGTTAATCGGTTCAACTGCGCCAGCGTTAGAGGATCCTTCATCGCTCGACTCTTGAATCTCTTCAAGATCAATTTGCCTCCCACTGTCCCCTTGGATTATGAGTTCTCGCTCTCAGAAACCCCCTCTCCTCACCCCAAAGACAACATTGTCACTCGGCCTATAGAAGAGATATCCAAAGGACTTCTGCGGGTAGCCGATGAAAATACACCGCTCATGACAAGATTCGAGCTCATCGTGAGTCTCTCGTCTTACGAAAGCCTTGTAACCCCAACTCTTGATGTCTGCCAACGAGGGAGCTTTCCCTATCCACATCTCGTGAGGTGTTTTGGCAACCTTCTTGGTAGGGACTAAGTTAAGGATATGGGCGACAATCTCTAAGACATACCCCCAGAATGAGATAGGTACTGAAGCACGACTCATCATGGAATAAACCATGTCTAGCAAGCTTCGATTACGCCTCTCAGCCATACCATTCAACTGTGATGTCGTATGTGGCGTCAATTACAAAACGATTCCGTATTCCTTGAGGTAGTCATGGAATTCAAGACTTAGGTACTCTCGACCTTGATCGGATCGAAGCATCTTGATTTTCCTGCCCAATTGATTCTCCAATTCTTTTTTAAACTCTTTGAACTTTTCAAAGGTTTCTGAGTTGTTCTTGATTAAGTAGATATACCCAAATCTACTATAATCATTGGTGAAAGTCACATAGAAGCGGTTCGCATCTATTGTGGTGGATCTAAAGGGCCCACACACATCGGTGTGTATGAGATCCAATAAACCCTCACCCCTTTCACAAGTGACAGTGAAGGGTGACTAGGTCATCTTTCCAAGTAAACAAGACTCACACACGTTATCGTCCCTAGGGTCGAATGACTCCAACAATCAATCCTTTTGGAGTTGGGTTATGAATTTCTTGTTGACATGTCCAAGACGACAATGCCACAAGCATGCTTTATCCAAACTATCAGAAGAGTCAATACACAACACATCATTTCCTAAATTATCTACAATCATCACAGTTTCATATATTCCATTACAAGGCAATGCTTCAAAATAGAAAACACCATTAAGATAAGCATAAATAGAACCCTTTTCATTATCAAATGAATATCTAAATCCTTTTCTATATAAACCATGAAAAGAAATGATGTTTCTTTCCATATCTAGCAAATAGCAACAATAATTTAAATCTAAACCTAATCCATTACTAAGCACTAAAGAGTAAACTCTAATCTTGGTGATAGGCGACGATCTTTTGTTTCCCATGATCAAGTGTATCTTCCCATGATCCACATCCCTATTTCTTCTTAGGTCCTCCAAATCATAACATATGTGAAAATCACATCCTGTATCAAGAACCCAAGAAATAACATGCGATGAATCATTAGATTTAATAGTGTAAATACCTATGAAGGACGACTTGATCTTTCCATCCTTGATATCTTGCAAATACTTCGGGCAGCTTTGTTTCCAACGCCCTATGTCACGTCAGTACTGACACTCTGTCTCCTTGGGGTTGGAGTTAGGTTTAGCAGAACCAACCTTGGTTCCACTTGAGGAGGTACCTTCTTGGACTTTCCCTTACGGTTGCTCTTTGAGGGAGCCTTCCTCTTCTTTCCCTTTCCTTTTCTAATTACCAAGAATGGGGCAGCAACAGGAGTAGGATTTGATGCAACAAATTTATCTTTAAGATTGCTCTCAGCAGTCCTTAGCAAGCCTTTCAGTGACCTCTTCCTTATTCATGTGGTAGGTCATGCGAAACTGGTTGTAGCAGGGAGGCAAGGAGTGAAGGATGATGTCGACTGTCAGCTCTTCATCAAAGTTAACAATTAAATTTACTAGGCGGTCAACATATCTCTGCATCTTTTGTAGATGAGCGGTAAGGGAATCTCCATTACCCATTTTGGTAGTGATCATCAAAGTGATGATCTCGTACCTTTCTTGCCTAGAGATTTGGTGGTATCGATCCAACAAATCTTGATGCATCTCATAAGTATACATGTCCTCATAAGACTTATGGAGTTCTGCAGTGATATTCACTAGCATGATGCAATGGACTTTCATTACATCATGCTCATGGGTGAAACATCCCAAAATACTAGCCAAAAATTTCATTTTTAAAATCATTTATCAAACATAGATATCATTGCCATAGTGTAAAACCATAAAACATGTATCTCAAAAACTCATAAAATCTGATAAACATATAGTAGTTTCATAACAAATGTCAGAGTAAACTCCCAGGCTAATCAACTGTGGTGTGTGACATGCCATCAGCTCGAACCCTTCCCTTTGCTAGCAGAAGTACCTGAAATCAAAATTGAAACTGTAAGCACGAAGCTTAGTGAGCTCCCCAAACTACCACATACCATATAAAACTCATATAACAAATAACATAACTCTGGGACTCTTCCCAACTGCATCGTGACGAATCCCGACATCGGCTTACCCGGCATCAGACTCCTGTCCGGCATCGGGCTCACCCCGGTATCCGACTGCATCGGGCATCGGGCTCACCCCGACATCGGGCTTACCTCGACACATACAAAACATAACATATATCATAAACAAATAACATAATCACGTAAACTGCATCGGGCTTACCCCAACATTGAACCGAAGCCCGAAACACATAACACGTAACACATAAATATGCATGAATCACAAATACATCAAGCATACATAACTACTTATCGGGACCACCCTAGTATCGGACCGAGGTCCAGAAACATATAAATTGCATCAGGCTTACCTCGACATACTATAACTACTTAAACGGGCCGACATTGTGTCCTTAGACCCGTTCCTACTGGAAGAGGACTCACCTCGCAAACTGGATGTTGAACTCGCGTATGAGTAATCTTTGCTTGCTGCTCCCACGACTCCCTATCCGACTCTATTCAATAAAACTTAGTGAGAACATTGGGAATGCCACAAAGGGTAAATTGACCAAATTAGCCTTTCTCATACTTTGGACTACCTCCAAGGCCCAACTCCAACTAATCCTTCTAAGTTCACCATTGACCCACTCAAGGCCCACTAATGGCCCAATTTTCTAAATTGGGCCTAACTCCTCATATGGGCTGTAACATCCCGAGTTCAGGGGTGCAAGTTCAGGGTTCAAAGTGAAAATGTGGATGGTCAACTCGGCGAGTCCATGGGTAGACTCGACGAGTAAGGTCGTGATTCTGGTCGCGTGTTAAGTGGCCAACTCGGCGAGTCGGTGGCTGGACTCGGAGAGTTGGTGCCGTGTTTAGAAAACCCTAATCCCGGGGGTTGAGCCTTATATAAAGAACATAATACCCTCTCCCTAGCCTTTTTACTCTCCCTTGAAGTCCAGAAACCCTAATATTCGTTTGTGAGAGAATTAGAGAGCATTTGGATCTTGAAGGAGTGTTGTTAAAGAGATCTTTGAAGATTAAGAGGCTTGGAGCAAGGGGATTTACAAGGTTTTGGCTTATTCTTCTGTTGGAGTCTTCTCTTGAGGTAATGATTCGTTGCTTGAGCTGTTATCCATCTAGATCTATCATTTGTGGGATTTTTTGGGAGTATATCTAGTGCTATCTTGAGTTTGGAGGTTGGATCTGAGGTTGCTACCTCAGATCTAGAGTAGTGATGATCCAAAAGAGCATAAAGTCCATGTTCAAGAGTTGTTGATGAATCCTTTTAGTCCAAAACCCTAGCCCTAGAATGTATTATGCTTAGATCTCCTTGGATTCATGTAAAGTTTGCCACTTTACATGATGGATGGCTTGTAGAAGAGTAGATCTATGGATTGGAGACCCTGCATGGCTTGGAAAGCCTCTGTATGGGTTAAAAGCTAGTGGTACTCAGCGAGTCACATGGGTGTACTCGGTGAGTTGCATGAAGATAGGCAGCAACTTGACGAGTTGAAAGAACAACTCGGCGAGTTGGTTGAAGATAGTCTTGGACTCGGCGAGTCTGTTCTTGGACTCGGTGAGTCTGGTCATGAGGTCCTAACCTTTCTTGGTTGAGCTGTGAATCAGTGAGTCAAGGGATGACTCAGTGAGTTGAGTACGATTAAACTCAGAGTTGTGGGACTTGGCGAGTCTTGGGGCAACTTGGTGAGTTGAGTCGTGCTATGGGAGTTCCAGAGCATAGGGACTCGATGAGTCAGCTGGGTGACTCGGCGAGTAGTGATAGTCTTGTGCTGACTAGTTGTCTTCCAGGGGTATTTTGGTATTTATTGAGTTCAGTTTTTTGGTTATTGATCAGTGGTGAAGTTCGTGTCAGAGGTTGGAGCAACGTGACCTTATCTTTTCAATCAGCAGTTGCGAGGTAAGTTATCCTCACTATATCAACAGGGTCTAAGGTACCAAGGCCGACCCTTTATTGGATTGTAATCCGGGTGTCGTTGTTATGTTATTGCTTTGCTATGTTTGCATCCTGGTAGTTAGGATGGTATATGTTAGAGACCCGGTTAGGTCGGTATCGTGGTTAGGATGATGTTATGTTATGTGATCTGCTAGATCGGTTTGAGTAGATGAGAATTGTTACATGATTGTATGTTTATGTGCACATGGTTGTTGGACTGGGGTTGGGTTGAGGCGGGTCCTGCTTTGTGCTGTAGGCCAACATACCCAGGGCGGACAGGTTATCCCGAAGGCCCAGTGAGCGGTCCGGATAGGCTGTAGGCCCCAAGAGGGCAGACCAGACGTGCTGAGGCTCAGGGAGTGGACCAGGCCGACTGAAGGCCCAGAGCGGGCGGACCAGTCATATTGTAGACTCAGAGAGTGGACCAAGTGGATTAAAGGCCCGGTACGGGCGGACCAATCACACTGTAGACTCAAGGTATATGGCTAGACTCGGAGGGTGGACCAGGTGGACTGAAGGCCCATTACGTCGGACCAATCACACAGTAGACCCGAAGTGCATGGCTGTTCTGGGTTCTGTTCTGTTATGATATGTTATGTGTGGTATATGTGGTTGGTATTTTGGGGGTATCTCACTAAGCTTTCGAGCTTAGAGTTGTAGTTTAATGTTTTTCAGGTACTTCAGGAGATCGTGGCAAGGCGAAGGCGTGATGATACCGCTCCTCATGATTATGTTTTATGATATGGTTCTGGGAAGACTCTGATAATAATTGTACTGAAAACCTTTTTGTAATAACTTAATGAAACTGGGTTGTTTTTGAAAAGTTTAAATTGGTTGGAATTTATAGAGTGTTACATGGGCCCACATAAGCCCAAATATGCCCTTGGTCTAAAATCTAAGTTCTGATGGCCTTACTAAGACCTAATGGCTAACAAGTCCAACAATTGGCCCAAACCGAGGCCCAAAATGCAAAAGCCTAAATCAGCTGATTACGCGGGTGTACTCATCTGTACGCAGTGCGAACCTGCTTCAAAGCTCGTATGATGCGCGTACTGGCCGGTACGCCCAGCGTACAACCCTATTAAGCTCTTTCCATATTAAGCACTTAATACTCAAACCCAGAAGATACAACTATAGATCCAAGTCGTTTTCATCGTTCTAATCCATAAGGTTGGTCACTTGGTGACTTGCAACTCACCAAATGTTCTCAAACATGGAATAATTTCAACTAACTCCATATAGATAGCTATATCTCATGCATGGTCTCATAATGGCCTCAAAGCTTGCAACTTTACAGCTAAAGGGACTCATTGAATCTCAAGGGTGGCAACCCTTAGCTTAAATTCGAAGTTGTATGAACAAGATCTAATCTTTGGACTAAAAGAGGTCCAAATCTCCCAAAACTCTAGATCTAAACTTTGAGGAAAAAGTTAAGATTTTTATACCTCCTCTAGATGCCAAATGATGAGCTTAGTTTGAATCCTTGAGCTCAAGGTACTTAAAGGATTCTTCTCCAACTTCTCCTTTTTCTTATTCCAAGCTTTCCTTTAGCAAAACAAGCTCACAAGGTCAAACACACACAATAATGGAATATGGGGAAATTTAGGGTTTCTCTGAGGGTGGAGGCTGGTAAGGAGGCCAGGGGTGAGGCTTATAATGAGATATTTATATGTCTTAAACCCTAAAGATTAGGGTTTTGGCTCCTGCCCACGTACGCTGCACGTAACCTGGTACTCTGCGCGTACGTGTGCGCGCCTCCTGACTACAACTTGTGCCTTTACGCCCCACATACACTAAGACTACACTCAGTGTACGTCTTATGGGCAGCCCAACAGCCGGCCCAAAAGCTTAAGTCCATACCAAAAATCCTTTATCCCAAATGGCCCAAAGATAAATACTGAATTGAATAAATACAATTAATACCTCAATTGACAGTTGTTACAATGGGCCTCAAAGGCAGCGATCTCCTTGGCAGTGGTAGTTTTGAGGTTGATTTCATTCAACTTTTCATAGAGGACATACTCTTTGTCTTCATAACGAGTGACCATTTGGATCTTGCGGATCCAATCATTGAAATTGGACCCGTCAAATATAACTTTCCCACACAAGTTCACGAGTGAGAACGAGCTGGAGGAATTTGAGCCGGAAGCGTTGTTATAAACGTTCGACATTTGAAATAGAAAATGACAAAGTTTGATTAGAAATGAATCCCCAATAAAACACCCAAATGAGAAATTAGGGCTAGGATCCAACAATATTATTTACAAATTAGAAGAGGGATGTCATAATCTAACATGCAAATAATTTGAAGGTAAGTGAATGACGATTCACTAATTTTCCACCATGAAAAACGAAAAAGAGATTAAGTTTTAAATGTATTGAAAACTCCTAGATCTTTAGAGATTCATTGAACTTTTCATTGGTATGTTTAAATCTTTCGGCTAACGACCCTCCACCAATCAAGGAAGCAGTAGCTGAGAGTGGACACCCATTAAATGACAATTTTATAGGCCATAACCTTATACCCCGTTATAGATCTGCTTCGTGAACGAGGCCAACTAATGGTAAGACTAGCATTTTAAGTTATATATATATATATATATATATATATATATATATATATGTGTGTGTGTGTGTGTGTGTGTGTGTGTATATATATATATATATATATATATATATATATATATATATATATATATATTTTAATCTTATAATAAATAAAGTATAAGGTTGAATTTTAAATTTGTAAAATTCTAGGGTTTGAAATTTAAATAATTCAAATTAAAATTTTAATCAAAATTTTTAATTTCAAAACTTAAGGACAATTTTTGAACTTTTCAAGACACATAGGATTAAATAGTAAATAAATTAAAATTAAACATTTAATTTAATGATTATCTAAATTTGACCTAATACACTTTATTTACAAGATAATTCATCAAATAATTTAAATAATCAAATATTATCATATAAGGAGTTTATTATTAAAATAATTGATAATTATCTTTTGTTTTGGTAAGGATAATCATATAATAACAATAAAATTCAGATTTTATTAGAGAAAAATGATTTTGGTAATTATCCTTCACCAAAACAGCAAGAAATCCCGAAAATCCCTCTGTCTAACTCCCCAACTCGCCGAGTTGGGCCGACTCGTCGAGTGCAACTAGTGACTCGCCGAGACAGTTCGGCCAGAGAGCAAAAAACATTTTTTTTAAACAAGATGAACATACAAGGCATCAATACAATAGAAACAAATCAAGGCTTTGATACCCCTGATGGGTTTTACACAAAATAACATCGTATGTGCTTATGCACACCCTAAACCTTGGATCTAGGTTTCTCTATTGTACATGCAATTCATCAAAGACTTATGAACCCTAGATCTAGCATAAATATTTTGAAATTGTCATAAGAAAACAGATCTAGATGATTACCTCTTCAATAATGGCTTGAATCTTCTTGTCTTGGAGCTTAGAGTCACAAATGCCACTCCTCTAATGGCTTACAAACACCACACAAGCAAGAGGATGATATTGGAGAGAGTGGAGAGACACAATTTCAGCTATGAAGACTTCTAGGGTTTCAAGTGGCCGAAAATTGGATGCCTTCGGGTCTTATCTACACTGGTGCTGCTATGGTTTCAGTCAAAACCCTAATGGATAGCTTAGGCCTTAAGCAATCTAATGAAGCTTCTAGAATAGGGCCTTTATGGCCGAAATTACGATAGACGCATCCCTAATTTCATTCATGCCTAGTCCATGAGGCTCCCGAGCCAAATATTCAAGTATCACACATTTGACAGTTTAAGTCCCCTTTATTTAATTAATGTCTTTTAGTCACAGAATTAATTCTTAATTATTCTTGTCTAATATTAATTAAACTACATGATTTCTATTTTAATATATTATTCATATAATGTATTAATAAACCATAATAACATCTCTATTCATAAATCACCCTATCAAGTTGCTTTGGTGAAGGCAACCCAAAGGATCATGCACAACCGGGTCAAGTACTTACCAAATATAGTTATGAGCTTATACACAAATCCAAAAGATAGGTCATGGGAGGCCGGGTATGGGGTGAGACCACAGTTGGTCCTGAAGCGTTTAGCTTAGCATCGGGTCTAACCGTTGCAGGGATGAATCTTCTACTCGAAGGGTTATTTTAAGCCTTCTGCCAAGTATAAGGATTCTGCAGCTGGTTACGGTTAGGGGCTTCGTTTTTATAGGTTGCACCAAGGTAATCGGGGTTGTAAGAATTATGGTTGGTCATTTTTTTGGTGACGTTTTAGCATGATAATATTTCAACATGGTTGGTCTGTCGGAGAGGCAGACCATTTTAGATTTCAGACTTCGGATGGGCAAAAGTGGTCTCGTGGAAGTTTAAGGTTTGCTTTCTTCGGGATGGAATTTCGGTTTGGGTTTTGGTTAACTAGGAAAGGTCGTCTTATGTGTTGAATCTTCAGTTGCGTTCCTCAGATAGTTTGTCTTGATATGGGTGTTAGTAACGAGCGCTTTTGAGGACGAAATCTAATTTAAGTGGGGGAGAGTTGTAACACTCGGTTTCAGATTTGCTCCGTTGCCTGGGTATACGACCCATTCATCAGTTGTCATGAGGCTTGGGGCTATGAGAAATGAAGGATTTAGCTAATTTTGGATGTAGTTGCCATGGTGTAAGTGATCAAAGTATTTGAGTGTGTCCTTGGAGCCAAGGGTATGATTATAATTGGGTATCTTGGTATTTTATAAATTTTGGGTTTTGTTCGGAATGTTTTAAGGCTTGGTGTACTATTAGGAGCGTAAGACTTCTCGTCACCTTTTCGTGGATATAAGGTTCGTTGGAAACGAACGTAGGACGAGGGAGTTATGGTATTTTGAAGTTATTGGCAGTTATTTCCCTAATGGAAATATTTGGCAAGGCGGTCCCATGCATGCAAGGATGCACGCACGTGAGTATGCCCAACGTAGTGCTGGATAAGTGAAACGCGGGACTTAGAGCAGTACACCCAACATACAAAAACTACACCCATCGTAGTGTGCTGAGCTCTGAAACCCTAATTTCTAGGGTTGGCTCACTATTTAAGATCGTTAAGCCCATGGTGTGAGCCTCTCTTTCATCCTCCATTGTCTTAAACCCTTAATCTCGAGCTATAGATACATCTAAGAGTTTTGTGAGCCTTGTAAGTGCATTTTTGGTGGATTCTAGTGCATTTCAAGAAGTGGAAGCTTGGTACAAGGTGGTGGTTCAAGGAAAGGCTCGTAGATCTGGACTCTTTGCTGCATTTTCAACTCATTGAAGGTAAAAAGTTCTTAGCTTGATCATTAGAAGTTGATATCTATGATTATGTGGGTTTTGGTCCCATTTTTACCTCTTAAGTGAGATCTAGTGGTTGGACCCCACTTCAGAAACTTTGAGTTGCCACTCTTGGCAGATCTAAGGTTATAATTTTATAAAAATGCTTGCTTGATGCTTAGATAAGGTCCATGCATGTTCTTGTTGGGTTTTATTGGATTAAATTGGTTATTGGGTCCCTTTAGGTCATGCAAATGCATAAAGGTGTCGACTTTATGCATTAAGAGCTTTATTGGATAGTATGTGGTTCATTGTAAAGAAATCTTGGGGTTCAAATACCGACATAATATAGTTAGGTATGTCTTGTTTAACATATTTAAGCGTTTTGGGGTTTTTTTACCAAGAAAGATAAACTTGTTAATTTCTAGACTGACCAGACTTAAGGAAAGTTAACCCTTAGATCAGCGGATGTTTTGGATTTTGGATGGACTAGAGGGAAACACGCTTGTATGGACCCCCTCTCGTGGGCTAGGGATGGGGGTTTCTAAGCGAAACATGATGCTTTTAAAGTTGCAACATGCAATGTCACAAAACATAAGAAATCGTGTTTGGAAAATCAACATGTGTTCATATCATTTGCGTTTGATATGTTTGGTTTCCTCACACCAGACGTGGTGGAACTTCTTAACAAAGTACAACATATCATGCATTTTATATCCCTTAGATGTATAGATGTAGTTTTCAAAAGAATTGGTTTATCATACAAAAAGATTTAGCGGCACAACTTGCTATCAGTTTGCCTTGTCACTATTTTTATTGTGATAACAATGACCATAAATTAAAGATATTTATTTTTATTAAAAAAAAGTGAATGATTCAGTGTTTATAACCTTATTCATATGATAAAAAGATTAGGTATCACATTTAAATCCAAATAATTACATTTTAAATTTTCATTTCAAAATATAATTATATACCACATATTGAGAATATGACTTATTAAGGTAATTAATTATTCGGTATGTTCATATCTGGGTAACTATCTTTTTTTTTTTTGTACATATCTAGGTAACAAACTTGTTGGAAGTGTTCATATATGACCATTATGACCTGCTATAGCAGGTTAAATCCTAGATGTGAACGATTTCAATGAGTTCGTTACCTAGATGTGTACAAAAAAAATAGTTACCCAAATATGAACAAAAAGAAAAGTAAAAATTAAATTACACGAATGGTCCCTATGGTTTGGGGGAATTTGTGTTTTTAGTCCCTAACTTTTTTTTTTAACTTAAATTGTCCCTACTATTTATTTTCGTTGCGCGTTTGATCTCTGTCTTACCTAAAACGACTATTGTGCCCTTATTAATTATTTTTTAATAAGGGCACAATAGTCTTTTTAGGTAAGACAAAGACCAAGTTCGTAACAAAATTAAACAGTAGGAACCATCCGATTTAAAAAAATAAATTAATTAAAAATAAACAGTAGAGATCATCCAAGGAGATACAAATATGTGTGGTCTATTAATTTTTTTTAATATTTAAAAAATAAATACATAAATAAGAAAATTAATTAAAAAATAAATTAATAAGGGCACAATAGTCTTTCTAGGTAAGACAAGGACCAAATGTGCAACAAAAATAAACAGTAGGGACCATCCAAGTAAAATAAATAAGTTAGGGACCAAAAACACAAATTCCCTCAAACCACGGGGACCATTCGTGTAATTTAATTTTTACTTTTCGTTATTTTTATATTTGGGTAACTATTTTTTTTACTAAACTGCACAAATGGTCCCTATGGTTTGCTCAAAAATGCTACTTTGGCCCAAAAAGGTTTGGACTAGCACCATAAGACCAAAGTTTTCATTTTGTTGCTTGTTTGGTCCAATCTGTTCTAGTTTTTTTCAAAATGATGGATTTGTCCATGTATGTTTTTCTCTTTTTTCTTAATTGTTTTTCTGATTTTTAGATTTAAAAAAAATAAAAAATAAAAATAAATCTCTCTCTCTTCTCTCTCTCACTCTCTCTCTTTCTCTCTCTCTCTCTCTCCCTCCCTCTCTCACTCTTACTCTCTCACACACTATCTCTTTCTCTCTCTCCCTCTCCCTCTCTCTCTCTCTCCCTCTCCCTTTCTCTCTCTCACTCTCACTCTCTCTCTCTCTCTCACACACACACACACACACACACACACTCTCTCTCTCTGTCCTTCTTCATTTGTTATTCATGGTTCTCAAGAACCCCTCATCGTCGACTCCACCGTCAGCCACCACCGCCTTCAGCTTCACCTTCAGCCCTTATCGTCTTCACCACCACCGTCCATTTGTAAACCCTTTCTCCGATCTCGTCGCCATCGTTTATATCTGTAAACCTTCGTTTTTTTTGGCAAATATTTTTGAAGGATTTGTTTATCATCTTGATAATCAGTGAAGTTTGATGGGCACTGTAATCAAGAACATCATCATCAGAATAAGTCAACACCCAGATCGAAGCTAAAATATCTAATGTTATGATCAAACAAACAACATCAGATGACTTTAGATCCTCCTTGGTAGTCTTATAATCGGTTTTCCAGAAAATGATCAAAGTCCAGTTTAGATCCATCAAAGTGTTCTTGAGATTTTACACCATCTATCTTCCTTCCTGATTTATATACAAACATACGAAGATGAACATTATGAAGACCTGGGAACCCGATGAAGATTTGAACTAACATCAATACACATACACCCACAACAACTAATCTCAGTTTTTCATAAATATATGAAGCTCAAACCAAACTTAGATTTAATAAGGTCAATATAAATCGACACATGAACAATCAGATTTGTAAAGCAATAATAATAATCGGATTTATAAACCCGCAAGAACACCTGATTACAGGATTTGTAGAATCACAAGAACTAATTACCTGATCTGTAAAACCATAGCCTTCTCATCCAAGACTTCCCTTATTCCTCCATTATCACAATCCCTAACAGCTGGAAATGTAAAAGACAAAAAAAGAGAGATAAAAATAAGGGGTTTCAATTCTTTGTAAGTCACAATCCCAAACACCCATCCTTTCACCCACAATCAAATCATTCATAAGCGCCTCCTCCAACCACTATTCCTTCATCATCTGATCTATTCTGATTCTTTGTAAGTCATTGTTACAGAGAGATGATTCGAGGAGCTTCACAAATTAGGGTTTCGGTCGCCACCATTCTGGTTTCTAGACTTCACCGGCGTAGATCCGTTCTCGTCTGAGGACATCGAAGACATGAGCTTGTGACTGGAGACTACTGTTGGAGGGATGAGGCAAAGAGTCGGATTTCGATTCAAGGTTTTATCCTCCGTCGTTTCGTCTTCAGATTACCATGTGTGTGTTCAGATGAAGAACCCGAGAACCGACGAACTCGATCTGATTTCGTCTTCTGATTTCATTTTTTTCTTTCTCCATTATTCGATCTTCCCTATATTTTCCCTTCCTTGAGTGTTTAAGGAGAAAAGTCTAGAGAAGAAACATATCTAAGATCTGGTTTTCGTTTGACGAGAGAGAGAGAGAGAGAGAGAGAGAGAGAGAGAATATTTTATTTTTGTTTTATTTTTAATTGTTTTCTAATTACTGTAATAAAAGAAAAATATAAAACAAAATAATAAAAGGCAAATCCATCATTATAAAATGTTTCAAAATTTTTGGACCAAACTCACAATAAAATGAAATGTTTGGACTTATGGTGCTAATCCAAACTTTTTTTGGACCAAAATGACAATTTTGAGCTAACCACATGGACCATTTTGTGCAGTTTTGTTATTTTTTTTTTGTACACATCTGAGTAACGAACTTGTTGAAAGCATTCACATCTAGGATTTAACCTACTATAGCAGGTCATAATGTGCATATGTGAACACTTCCAACAAGTTTGTTACTTACATGTATACACAAAAAAAATAGTTACCCAAATGTAAACATACCGAAAAGTTAATTACCTTAATAAGTCATATTGCCCCACATATTTAATATTATATTATATTGAAAAATTTTAATAATATTTTTTACTCAATTCGGTTCGGTTTTTGGGGGTTCGGTTTTAAATGAAAACCATAACCAAACCGTATGTATGTGGTTAATCAAAAAAAAAAAAAAAAAAAAAACACCTTTTTTTAGTAATGGTTCGGTCATGTCAGTTAATTAGGTTTTCCTTCACTTTTTCGTTTAATATGTTTACCCGTAACTCCGTAAGTCGTGTAATCATGTTAGTTGATTTGGAATAGTTCAATTACCATCTCCACAAGTTTGTATCACAAGTACATATATGTACTTGACAAATAATTTGCAATTACCAATTAACACATGTTAGGACGCTTTTTAAAACCCGTAATACGACCTTCAGTTGCGACAAAGCTTTATTTTAGCATTTTGTGTTTAAATTTTTGATTGATCTAGAGCATTTGGTTTGATTCCTTTGGGTTTGAACTAAAATGCAGCAAGTTGAAAAACATCTACTCCAATACATCACAGAATTCTGATCCCAAAATTCAGCACACATCCTAGTAAGTATTGTATGGAATTAGTTAGAAAATGCAAGCCGGGCAATAAACTCCAGGATCCCTTTCTTACGCTCAATTTCATCAACATCTGCAACTTTACCTGTAGAAAGCCATTCCTTTGTATCAGAAATTGCATTACATAGGCTCTTCAAGTCCTTTGGGGGCATATCTTTTATTTTAATCTTATTCTCCAAGTCATATATGCAATCCTCCAAGGCATTGTATGCTTCAGCTTTCCTCTTGAACTCTTGGTCCTCAAGTTTGAACTTCTCAGCATCTTTCATCATTTTCTCTATCTCATGCTTTGACAATCTCCCACAAAGATTGGTAACAGTAAGGCTTTTGGTCTTACCAGTGGATACTACCTTAGATGTAACTGTAAGGATACCATTAACATCTATTTCAAAACAATCCTCTACTACTGCAACTCCTTTAGGGGCAGGTGGAATTCCTGATATTGTAAACGATCCGAACAAGAAATTATCACTAGATCTAGTCCGTTCACCTTGGTACACCATTGCGTCCATAGAAGACTGGTTGTCAAAGGCTGTTATAAAAGTTCCTGTTTTCTTGGTTGGTATAGGAGTGTTACTTGGGATTATAACACTCATTCTTTCCCCATCTACCTCTGTACCAAGGGACAAGGGAGTGACATCCAATAGCATCAACTCCTTTATCATCTTGGTAGCCTGACCCAAATTGGAAGCCATAATTGCCGCCCCATAAGCTACAGCTTCATCAGGGTTGATTTGCTTGCATAGCTCCTTCCCATCAAAGAACTCCTGTAACATACTTCGGACCTTTTGAATCCTAGTTGATCCACCAACAAGAATTACCTCATCTACACTACCTTTGTTTAGATTAGCATCCACTAAACATTTCTCCACTTGCTTGATACACTCCGCAAAGAAACTCATATTTAACTCCTCAAATTTGGCACGAGTAATCTTCATAGAAAAGTCAATACCATCCAGCAGCACATCTAGTTCAACTGAAACTTGAGTATCATATGAAAGAATTCTCTTTGCTTTCTCACAACCAACTTTCAACCTTCCTAGTGCCCTTTGATTTCCTCTCAAATCCTTATTCCATTTCTTCTTAAAATCATCAACACAATAATTTACCATTCGGTTGTCAAAATCCTCACCTCCCAAATGAGTGTCACCAGCAACAGCCTTCACCTCAAATTTACCCTCTCCATCAATGGTGAGAAGAGAGACATCGAAGGTGCCACCACCAAGATCAAAGATAAGCACATTCTTCTTTCCATTGAATCTATTGTCTACACCATAAGCAATTGCAGCTGCAGTTGGCTCATTGTTCATGCGAAGGACATTTAGGCCAGCAATAGTAGCAGCATCCTTGGTTGCTTGACGCTGACAGTCATTGGAATAAGCCGGGACAGTGATGACAGCAGTGCAACCGATATATGCCTCCCTCCGCAATCTCTTTCATCTTGACTAGAACCATTGATGAAATTTCCTCGGTAGAAAATTGTCGTTCATGACCCTTATGAGTAACAACAACTTTTGGCATGTCGCCGGGCCCTTCTATGACCCTGAATGGCATTAACTTTACGTCTTCCTGCACCATGACATCACTGAACCTCCGGCCGATCAACCTCTTTGCATCTAAAATTCCATTACTTAACCATATCAGCCATGCAATAAAAGTATTAAATCATGTATAGAATGTTGAAACTTACTGAATACAGTATTAGCAGGGTTCCTTGCAATTTGATTCTTGGCACCATCACCAACTAGACGTTGAGAATCAGTGAAAGCAACACAAGATGGCGTCGTTCGATTTCCTTGGTCATTGGGTATGATCTCGATTCTGTTGTTTTTCCATACAGCAACACATGAGTATGTGGTGCCCAAGTCAATTCCAATTGCTGGTGCTCCACCTTCCCAACTCGCCATTACTCTACAGGTTCAAACAGAAACAAGCAATAAGGCAATAATGAACGCTCACGAAACAACGCAATGAGTTTATGATGTCCGCTCGCGATTGTCTGGTTTTATAGCATTCATAGTAGCCATTAGGAATATGTATCGTTTTGTGAAATTTAATTACTCTCAACTTAGTGTTTTGTTTTATTTTATATGATCATGATGCAAAGATTCTAAGAGATTGTGTCTTTTGGATTCCCAACGAATAAAGTGGAAATTTTCTTTAAACATTTCCGATTATCCTGTGTCTTATGCTTCAAATAAAGTGTGTTCAATGATATAAATTTACAGTGTGATACATAATGCGCGGTTGTTTTGTTATCATATCTGTATTTTCATCATAAATCAATTATTCATTTCTGTATTTAAATTTCCAAAAACTACTACTATAATTAGGTCATGGGTATGGTTGCAAGCAGTGACGAGGGTTTGGTCCGAAAACCCGAACCGAAACCAAAACTCGATAAGGATACATGGCCAATGTGCCATATACGCCGCATGACCGTCCACAGTCCACACCATCCCTGTCACCACGGATTGCAACAAAATAGTGAGTTTTTTTCTGCTTTGTAATTTTCCTTTTTATTTAAATTAACTAGAAATTGCTCACTCACTTGCTTTCCGGGGGATACATTAGTAATTTTCAATTGTTTTTGTTAAACTAACAAGTTCCAATCTCTAATTTGCTGAGTGGAATAATCTGTAAATGTACTCTCACGCAACGACCATTTTTCTAATTTTTTTTAAACAGGTAGACCATTTTTTTTAAATTATAGGGATATTTTTGTAATTTATTTTCTACAAAATGATCAAACCTGCCAACATATGACAATCTTGTGGCCAAAGTTTCAAACTCAAATAGTATACTATTTAAACAAATAAATTATTTCTATTAAAAACCCATATATAAAAACATTTTTATGAATTACAGGTTCAAACTTTGTAATAACTTTAGTCTTGATTTCAGTCTTGTGTTAAGTGTTCGCATAGCGACTCAGGTCCTAACAACTTGATGTCAGACAGACTTTGTAATAAATTTAGTACAACGATCAAACTTGACAACATACAAAATTGTTGTATCCAAATTCTAAAACTCAAAACTATACTATTCATAAACCACTTGGTTTTTATTATATATAATATAATAATACAATGTTTCAATTTTAACTAACATCTACTATTTTAATTTTTTTTTTTATTGAAAATGATGATGTAGTGTGGTAGGTATATCAAGTAAAATGTGGTGTGATTGTGATGATAAGATGGAGTGATATCCTCAAAATCACGGCCAGAAAAGACCGATTTTATTTATGCTTTTTAAGATAATCTCAGAGTAAATCCTTTTGATTTAAAAGTGTTGCGAAATTTGTTCCCAAAAACAAAACATGATAAAACAACGTTTACCAAAGCATTTCATAAAAGAAATATATTTTCATTATATATTCAAAACTCGGGGTGTCATGTTCCGATACAGACCATTAAGCATAAACAATAACATTACAAGTCATTCAACGAATATATACATATACAGACTTGTAAACAAAACAACTTGATGGTTCGTCCATCTTACGCCCTTGCTCCACTTCCTGTAATACAAATAAAACTGAGTGGGTCAGGCTTGCAAGCCTGGTGAGCATATAGGGTTTTCAACCCACAATAAATAAATTATATTTAATTTCACCAACCAATCACTATCCCGATTACCCATTCTCGTTATCCTCACTTTACGTCCCTAAAACAACATCTATCTCAAGGGACCTAATCTAGGATTTTTATCGGGACAGACATTACTGCTAAGGGGTTTCCTCAACAATAGATATCCTAAAGGCAACCATGAGGGGGATAGAGTACACCGGTGAACACATCGTTCACAACACCTACAGGTTATGAACCTGCTAGCGTTCCACGAGACTGTCTAGAAGGAGTCTGTGGTCGTTATCCATACTCCGTTGAATAACTAGGTCAACAACAACAACAACATTGAGGCCTCTCATCTATTATTACACGCCAACTATCTACCCATGTTCTACCCAACATATTAGTAGATAAAAATATACATTTTTATACATAGTTTAAAACCTGTATATCATTTTCATTCAATATATATTCCACATAACAGATGAGACACACCCACATAGCACGTATTGTTGGATTAGTGTCTAAGTCCATAACTATTTTGGTATGTACTTGACCCGATGGTGCATGGTCCTTTTGGGTTGCCTTCACCAAAGCAACTTGATAGGATGAATTATGGAGAGAAAGGATTAAATGTGATTTATTAATATATTATGGGAATAATATATTAAAGGAGAAATCATATTGTTTAATTAATATTAGTCAATAATTAATTGGTAATTAGTTTTGTGACTAAAAGAGATTAATTAAACTTAAGGAACTGGAATTGTAATTGTAAGATAATTGCAATTTGGGCCATAAATTGCCTTATATTAAGGGATGGACGAATTCTAATGGGAAACCCATAAGGAAATCGTCCATGGGCTTAATTAAAGGAGTCTATGGGTTGCTTAGGGCTTAAGCATCCAAATTAGGGTTTCCTTGTTAGATAACCCTAATAGCCCAACTATATAAAGACCCCTTAAGGCTCAAAAACGTGGCTAAGCTTCTTGTAAGGGTTTACACACGTTTTTGGCAGCCTCCAACCTCTCTCCTCTTCATCCTCTTGCTTATGGTGTTTGTGAACCATTAGAGGAGTGACACTTGTGACTCTAAGCCTTCCAAAGTCAATTCAAGGAGGAATTGGGATTGTTATTGCTACATAACAATCAAGGTATGATCTTAAACTTAATTACATATTAATATGATTACTTGTATGCTAGAATTAGGGTTTATAGTCTTGGATTCAAAGCATGTACAATAGAGAAACCTAGATCCAAGCATTAGGGTTTGTATGAGCACATAGGATGTCTTATGACCAAAACCCATCACGTATTTCATAGAAAACAAATCAGATCTATGAGATTAAAGAGAGTGAATATACATTCACGCACATAACAACAAATTTATACACATAACACGTATTTCGAATAAAATACTTCATAATTATGCGTTAGAAGAAAGTAACTACACACTCACTTGATCAGAAGATGATCGGACAGCACTACGGCTTGTAGAAGTAGTAATCCTCAGCAGATCTGGAAGATCTCTACAAAAATCGAACTTCTCGCGGGCAGAGCTTCAGCTCGGAAACCGCACTTCTCGGGATCTTCGGGATCTCGGGACTTGCTTCGGGACTCGGGAATATTACCGGGGCTTCGGGGTGGCTTCGGGGGTTTACGTACAGAGCTTCGGCACAAAAATGAGAGGAAATTAGCAAATAAACCCGGAACCCTCGCATCCTATTTATAGGAGGCTGGAGCCTCCTCGTACGCGGGGCGTACTGCTCCGAAATCGTAAGCGCATGCGTCATCCGAAGTCCTCGAGTGTGAATGTCGACATCTTCGTTGTATGCGGGGCGTACTCGAGTACGCTGGGCGTACTCCGGATGAGTCCGGTGACTCGCCTTCGGATAAGGCCGAATTTTCCAATTAAAATTAAATACAAATTATTTAATAAACTTCGGAAATTCATATCTTCTTCATACGAACTCCGTTTTTGACGTTCTTTATATCCACGCGAAGGTGAGACTACGCTCTACAACTTTTGTTTAGACTCCGTCGGCTAATTTTGAATTTATTTTTATTATTTATTTTTAATAGGCCGGGACAGAAAATTTCGTTATAAATTCATAACTTCTTCGTTTGACATCCGTTCTCGCCTAACTTTTTATCGCTTTGATACTAACAACGAGATCTTCGATTCTCGTTTAGATCACTAAGGCTAAATATCGCTCTAATGTAAATTCCACTTTTTACGTCATTCAGCGTTGCCGGTTCTGTCGTGAAACTTCGACAAGTCATAACTTCTTCGTTATAACTCGGATTTCGGCATTCTTTATATCTTCAGAAACCTTGTTTCAACTAATACAACATTATCTATCAAGTTTATTTTACACTTCAATTTTGACGCTTATTTTTATTCTTAATTAATCAAACCACATAATTATGCAATTAAGCACAAAACACATAATACTCAAATAATACACTTCTATTATTTCAAAACGGGTTACAAAGGTTAACCTAGACTATCACATTGCTAAAAATGGCAAGCCCAGAAACACAAGCGTTACAATTCTACCCACCTTAGAATGATTCTGTCCCCGGAATCACACCTCAACAAACAAATGCGGATAGCGACCCATCATGTCACTCTCCGTCTCCCAGGTGAGATTCGGCCCATTTGTGTGTTTCCATCGGACAAGCACTAACTCAACCATCTTGCGTCGCAACTTCTTAGTCTTTCGGTCAACAATTGCCTCTTGTTCTTCAATCAACCTTTTGTTCTCATCGATTCTCAATTCAGAAATTGGAATTATATCAGGAACTTCTCCCGTGAACTTTCTCAAATAACACACATGAAAAGTGTTGTGAATTCCATTCAGTTCTTCGGGTAATTCGAGCTTGTAAGCTTGGTTCCCAATCCTCTGAAGAACTTTAAACGGTTCAATAAACCTTGGACTCAACTATCCCCTTTTACCAAATCTTATAAGTCCCTTCCACGGCGAGACTTTAAGCAAAATTGAATCCCCAACTTCAAAAGTCATCGGTCTTTGCTTTTTGTCAGCGTAGCTCTTTTGACGATCCTGAGCCGCTAACATTCTTTCCCTAATTATTTTCAACTTTTCAGCAGTTTGATGAACCATCTCCGGTCCCATAAACTACTTTTCCCCAGCCTCAAGCCAACAAGACGGCGTACGTCACTTTTGTCCATACAAAGCTTGATAAGGTGCCATCTTAATGCTCGAGTGAAAACTATTGTTATAGGAAAATTCCACCAATGGTAATTGTTCATCCCAATTACCTAGGAATTCCAAGGTACATGCTCTCAGCATATCTTCAAGTGTTTGTATCGTTCTTTCACTCTGACCATCAGTCTGCGGATGGTAAGTTGTACTTAAACATAACTTGGTACCCATTTCCTCTTGTAGACATTTCCAAAACCTTGAGGTGAAACGACTATCACGATCCGACACAATTGTTAGCGGAACACCGTGAAGTCTCACAATTTCCTTCACATAAGAATTCGCAAGCTTTTCCATAGACCATTTCTCTCTGGCTGCTATGAAATACGCACTCTTAGTGAATCGATCAACGACCACCCAAATCATGTCGTGACCATTCTTCGTTCTGGGCAGTTTAGTGACAAAATCCATAGCAATGTCTTCCCACTTACCCATAGGCACAGGTAAAGGTTCTAAACTCCCATACGGTTTCTGATGTTGTGTCTTGACTCTCGCACAAGGCACACACTCGGCCACATACTTTGCAACATTAAGCTTCATCGTCGGCCACCAGTAGTAGGGTTTTAGGTCCCTATACATTTTAGTGCTACCGGGATGAATCGAATACATGGTCTTGTGAGCTTCTTCCATCAGAAGATCTATGACTCCTCCTATTTTAGGTATCCAAATCCGATCTTGGAACACCTTCAGTCCATGACTGTTTACCCCAAACACCAACGTTTTGCCCAAACGTTCCTCCTTTCGGTCATTCTTCTCAGAAGCTTCGCTTTGAGCTTTCTTTATACTTTCCAAAATAGTCGAGACAACTTCAATTCTCAATGCTCTTGGCCTTTTCCTTTCAAGATTGACTTTCCAACTGAGAGCATCAGCAACAACATTAGCTTTACCGGGATGGTAAAGTATCTCACAGTCGTAGTCCTTGAGTAACTCTAGCCAGCGTCGTTGCCTCATATTCAATTCCTTATGATTGAAGAGATATTGTAGACTCTTATGATCAGTGAAAATTTTGCACTTCGTGCCATAGAGGTAATGCCTCCATATCTTCAGAGCGAAAACTACCGCTGCCAACTCCAAATCATGAGTCGGGTAGTTCTTTTCATGCTCTTTCAGTTGTCGAGACGCATATACTATCACCTTTTCTCTTTGGGTTAAAACATAACCCAATCCAACCCCAGACACATCGCTATAAACAGCGAAGTCTTCAACTCCATCGGGTAGAGAAAGTATCGGTGCGTCACATAGTTTCTTCTTTAGCTTCTCGAATGCTTCTTTATGATTCTCACTCCAAGCATAAGTAGCTCCTTTGTGGGTCAAAGCTATCAACGGAGTAGCAATCGAAGAAAAGCCTTGGATAAACCTTCGGTAATATCCGTCTAATCCTAAAAAGCTTCAGATCTCCGTGGGACTTTTCGGTTGTTCCCACTTCATCACAGCTTCGATCTTCGCTGGATCAACCATTATCCCTTCTTGGTTGACCACGTGACCCAAGAGTTGTACTTCACGAATCCAAAAATCACATTTGGAGAACTTAGCATACAACTTCTCCTTCTTCAAGACTTCTAACACTTCTCGCAAGTGTCTGCCATGCTCCTCCTGACTTTTCGAGTAAATCAGAATGTCATCTATGAACACTATCACAAATTTATCAAGGAACGGATTGCAAACCCTATTCATTAAATCCATGAATGCTGCCGGAGCATTGGTTAGTCCAAACAACATAACCAAGAACTCGTAGTGTCCATATCTAGTTCTGAACGCAGTCTTCTCTATATCCTGCTTTACTTTCAGCTGATGATATCCTGACCTTAGGTCGATCTTCGAGAAATAGCTCGAACCTTGTAGTTGATCGAATAGGTCATCAATCCTCGGCAACGGATATCTATTCTTTATTGTTGCCTTATTCAGCTCTCGGTAATCAATGCACATTCTCATACTTCCATCTTTCTTCTTCACGAATAACACCGGAGCTCCCCAGGGTGATGAACTAGGTCTAATGAAACCTTTGTCCAATAACTCCTGAAGTTGCATCATTAGCTCCTTCATCTCCGTCGGTGCTAATCGATAAGGTGCTTTTGCAATTGGCGTTGTTCCTGGTAACAAGTCAATACGGAATTCCACTTGTCGATCAGGCGGTAATCCAGGAAGATCTTCTGGAAATACTTCCGGATAATCACACACCGCAGGAATACTCTGCATCACCTTCTTTTCCTTCTTAGCATCAATCACGAATGCTAAATATGATGTACATCCCTTGTTCAAACACTTTCTGGCTTTCATTAGAGAAATGATTCCAGAATTCACTCGGCGTTTGTCCCCATACACCATAAACGAATCTTTTCCAGGTGGGTTTACTTTAACTATCTTCTTCTTGCATAAAATTTCGGCATCATTGGCACTAAGCCAATCCATTCCCAACACGATGTCGAAACCATTAAGTTCGATAGGCAATAATTCCTCGTGGAACTTATTCCCATTTAGATCGATTAAGATGTTTTTCATACGATGGCTAACAGGTACAAACTTGCCACTAGCAACTTCGACTAATAAAGCATTATCTAGTCTATCAACAGGCAATGCTAGTTTTCTACCAAATTCATGCGATATAAAGGAGTAGTTGGATCCAGAATCAAATAAAATTTGGGCAGGCAAATTGTTAACGAGAAAGGTACCTGAAGCGACATCAGCTTCATCTTTAGCAGCTTCCAGTGTCATCTGGAATGCTCTCGCCTTTGGCTTTGGCGGAATGTTGGGTCTAGCTGCCTCCTTCTTTTTCGGGCAGTCCCTCGACATGTGTCCCTCCTCACCACAACCATAACAAACTTTCTTAGTGAGGGTACATTCATTGGCATAGTGACTTGGCTTTCCACACTTGTAGCATGTGGTCACTACCTCACATTTTCCATGATGCTTCTTCTTACATTTGTCGCACCATTTCGCTTCGCCTCCACTTCCCCTCGAACCAGACTTCGAGAACTTGTTTTTCTTATTGGACCCTGAAGTTCCATCGAACTTCCTCTTTTCACCAACTTCTATCCTTTCCAGACCCTTTTCCTTCTGCTGGGCCTCCACATTCTTAGCTGCACGAACAGCCGTTTTCAGAGTAGTTGCCATCTTGACTGTCGGGCCAAAGTCGACAGGCAGTCCATTAGCAAACCTCTCAATTTTGGAGAGTTCCGTTGGCACTAGGTACGGAAATAATTTCATTTTCTCAGTGAATGCCATAGCATAGTCGTCTACGCTCGTCCTCCCCTTCTTCAAGTTTTGGAACTCATTGTTCAGATCAATCAGATCTATCTCTGAACAATATTGCACCCTTAACTGTTCCAAGAACTCTTCCCATGACATTTTTAGGGCTTTCCCTTGTGGCATAGTATCTGCCAACAACTTCCACCAACTTAATACTCCAGTCTTCAGTTGTCTGACTGCAAAGATAGTCTTTTGTTTGTTGCTACAATCGCAACTTTCAAATACCATCTCCATTTCGGAGATCCAATCCATTATTTCAACAGGCTTTGGGCTTCCAAAAAGACTTGGCGGTTTGGCACCCAAGAAATTCTTGTACATTCGCTCATCGTTGTAGTTTCTCCTTTCCGGATTGTTCCTTCGTTCTTCTTGAGTCCCAACTTGACTCAAAATGCGACTATTGTTCCTTTCCTCCGATTGCTCGGGAATCAATTCAGGTTCCTCAATAGGTATGATAGGTTCATCCCTATTATTATGCAACATTTGTCGCATCTCCTCCCTTTGTTCGGCTAACATAGCCCGAATCATGGCTTGTACTCCAGCCATGGTGATTTGTTCTGGTGCTGCTGCTACAACAGGTATTTGCTCAATAACTGGCGGTTGATTCCTGTTTTCATCCGTGTTTCCAACGCCACTCCTTGTTCTCACCATTTTTGATCTACAAACCGAATAATTTCACCTTATTACTCCAAACGATTACATGATAGTTCTAATATCGTATACATACGCTTAGAATCCTAAACACATAAACCTTCAGATCCAGTTGGCAACAAACCGTAGATCCGAACAAATAATATCATATATGGAACAATATAACATTTAGCACATAAAAGCATTTTAGGCAACGTTCCTAAAATAAACTAGTGCTTGTGTCTAAAATCCAACAGACACACATCTCAAATTCCACTTAGCATTCTAAGTTTAAGTTTAGAAATCCTACAAATTCCTAGTTCGCTTAAACTAATGCTCTGATACCAACTGTGACATCCCCAAAATCACGGCCAGAAAAGACCGATTTCATTTATGCTTTTTAAGATAATCTCAGAGTAAATCCTTTTGATTTAAAAGTGTTGCGGAATTTGTTCCCAAAAACAAAACATGATAAAACAACGTTTACCAAAGCATTTCATAAAAGAAATGTATTTTCATTATATATTCAAAACTCGGGGTGTCATGTTCCGATACAGACCATTAAGCATAAAAAATAACATTACAAGTCATTCAACGAATATATACATATACAGACTTGTAAACAAAACAACTTGATGGTTCGTCCATCTTACGCCCTTGCTCCACTTCCTGTAATACAAATAAAACTGAGTGGGTCAGGCTTGCGAGCCTGGTGAGCATATAGGGTTTTCAACCCACAATAAATAAATTATATTTAATTTCACAACCCAATCACTATCCCGATTACCCATTCTCGTTATCCTCACTTTACGTCCCTAAAACAACATCTATCTCAAGGGACCTAATCTAGGATTTTTATCGGGACAGACATTACTGCTAAGGGGTTTCCTCAACAATAGATATCCTAAAGGCAACCATGAGGGGGATAGAGTACACCGGTGAACACATCGTTCACAACACCTACAGGTTATGAACCTGCTAGCGTTCCACGAGACTGTCTAGAAGGAGTCTGTGGTCGTTATCCATACTCCGTTGAATAACTAGGTCAACAACAACAACAACATTGAGGCCTCTCATCTGTTATTACACGCCAACTATCTACCCATGTTCTACCCAACATATTAGTAGATAAAAATATACATTTTTATACATAGTTTAAAACCTGTATATCATTTTCATTCAATATATATTCCACATAACAGATGAGACACACCCACATAGCACGTATTTCATAGAAAACAAATCAGATCTATGAGATTAAAGAGAGTGAATATACATTCACGCACATAACAACAAATTTATACACATAACACGTATTTTGAATAAAATACTTCATAATTATGCGTTAGAAGAAAGTAACTACACACTCACTTGATCAGCAGATGATCGGACAGCACTACGGCTCATACAAGTAGTAATCCTCAGCAGATCTGGAAGATCTCTACAAAAATTGAACTTCTCGCGGGCAGAGCTTCGGCTCGGAAACCGCACTTCTCGGGATCTTCGGGATCTCGGGACTTGCTTCGGGACTCGGGAATATTACCGGGGCTTCGGGGTGGCTTCGGGGGTTTACGCGCAGAGCTTCGGCACAAAAACGAGAGGAAATTAGCAAATAAACCCGGAACCCTCGCATCCTATTTATAGGAGGCTGGAGCCTCCTCGTACGCGGGGCGTACTGCTCCGAAATCGTAAGCGCATGCGTCATCCGAAGTCCTCGAGTGCGAATGTCGACATCTTCGCTGTACACGGGGCGTACTCGAGTATGCTGGGTGTACCGGATGAGTCCGGTGACTCGCCTTCAGATAAGGCCGGATTTTCCAATTAAAATTAAATACAAATTATTTAATAAACTTCAGAAATTCATATCTTCTTCATACAAACTCCGTTTTTGACGTTCTTTATATCCACGTGAAGGTGAGACTATGCTCTACAACTTTCGTTTAGACTCCGTCAGCTAATTTTGAATTTATTTTTATTATTTATTTTTAATAGGCCGGGACAAAAAATTTCGTTATAAATTCATAACTTCTTCGTTTGACGTCCGTTCTCGCCTAACTTTTTATCGCTTTGATACTAACAACGAGATCTTCGATTCTTGTTTAGATCACTAAGACTAAATATCGCTCTAACGTAAATTCCACTTTTTACGTCATTCAGCGTTGCCGGTTCTGTAGCGAAACTTCGAAAGGTCATAACTTTTTCGTTATAACTCGGATTTCGGCATTCTTTATATCTTCAGAAACCTTGTTTCAACTACTACAACATTATCTAAAGATATCAAGTTTATTTTACACTTAAATTTTGACGCTTATTTTTATTCTTAATTAATCAAACCACATAATTAAGCAATTAAGCACAAAACACATAATACTCAAATAATACACTTCTATTATTTCAAAACGGGTTACAAAGGTTAACCTAGAGTATCACATTGCTAAAAATGGCAAGCCCCGAAACACAGGCGTTACAGATGGCATCGAGGTGGTAAAAGTTTTCAAGTTGTTATACCATATGGCCTTATAGAACAAGTGGTTATAAAAAGTTGTAGCATGTGGTTTTATAGTTAAGTAAAGTGAATAAAAATAAACAACTAAACAATATTTGTGGAATATTAGGTTGTATATATACTTTAAAACAAAACGAATGCTCGCGCGTTGCGCAGAAACATCTATATAGTTAAAATCTTTACATATATATATATATATATATATATATATATATATATATATATATGTGTGTGTTTTTTTTAATATAACAATAACCTTGTTGTTAAAGTTGATATAATAATTCGTACGCTAAATTGATATAATATATTGATTATTTTGAATTATATGATAATATATACATCTATTATAACTGCATAATCTCAATCGTTTGAATGACTTCTACTCACAAGTTACTCATGAATAAAATTAAATATAATATATGGTTTAATGTTATTTATAGTTAATTATTTTTTAAAATTTTATTTGTTTAATGTTTTAATTTCTATCATTATAATCTCGAACATTATAATTTTCTAAAATTTATTTACTTAATGTTTTGATTTATATAGAGTTATTTTTAACTATTGTTATTGTAAGTGATTTTAAGCTACTTATTTGAAAACTTTTAGCGATTATAAAAATATCTTTATGAAATATTTTAGTCAAATTGAGATTACAATTTAGTTTTTGCATTTATAACTACAATTTATCACTTTTAATTTTTCACAAAATATTCTTTGGGTTTTTTACCGGAAGTGAAATTTATATTTAAATTAACACTGTAATGTTATATTTAAATTAACAATTTAAGTATTTCTTCCAAACTGTTCAAAAACTGTAGTTTTAAACTAATAATGGTTTAAATACAACATCTTAAATCTAATAAATTAAGTATAATATGTTAAAAGTTAAAGACATAACTTTATAAGTAGAAGTAAAGATATTATTTTAATATTAAAATTTAATTTATTTATGATTAGACTTTAGATTTGATATTTATTTAACCTTATTAACCAACTTATAATCATTAATAGAAAGACACTACAATTTGTCACTTTTAAATATTTACAAAATATTCTTTGGGTTGTCTAACTTAAACTAAAATTTATATTTAAGTTGACCTTGTAACATTCTATTTAAATTAAATATTTAAGTATTTTATACAAATTGTTCAAAAATTTCATCTTTAAAATGATATTGGTTTGTTAGAAATAAATTGAAAACTCATGGGAGTTTCAAATGAATGTGGTAAAAGGAAAAATATATGAGAGTTTCAAATAAATGTGGTGAAAGGAAAAATGTTTACTTTATAAGTATACTAGACGAATTCTCGCACGTTGCGCGACGCAGGTTAAAAATATATTGTTAGAATATTGAAAAATATATGTTTATAATGGTTATGTTATTGACATTAACTTTCACATAATATTTTTACACTAACATATATATATATATATATATATATATATATATATATATATATATATATATATATATATATATATATAATTTCAAATATTTTGAACAATAATATTCATTAACATCAACCCACATTCCTCATTAATAGAATTAAATATAATTATTTATGTAATATTATTTTTAATAACTGTTATGATTTATTATTTTAAATTTTTACTTATGCAATTATTTTCTAATTTCATTAATGATGTTGTGTAATTTATAATGTAATCTTATTATCATTTAAAATTATTCTTCATTAATTTTAAACCACTAACTAATAATAATAAGTTAAAGAATACTTTTAAGAAACACTTAATATTATTAATCAAATATGAAACATATACAAAATAATAAAGTGATAAGATTGACAATTTGCATTTCAAAAGGGACTTACATGGATAATATGACATATCCATGATTTTTATAATTTGATTTTATTATTTATAACTATTGTTTGTTAGTTTTAAAACTACTTATTATTATTATTATTATTATTATTATTATTATTATTATTATTATTATTAAGTGAAATAAAACATTTAAAAAACATTTATTATTATACTTAAAATGTTAAGCATATACTAACATATAAAGTGATACGATAGACAATTTGCATTTTAAAAGATACTTACATGAATCATATGGATAATATGATATGTCCAAGATTTTTAATTAATTATTGCTTTGAAGCAACACAAACATATAAACATATATACAATATTTAATTAAATATTATCTATATGACATTCAATAACATATGATCCCTAACATGAATCTAATATAATTTAAATTTGAAATTCAACCACAACATACAATGATTATCTTAAAAGAATACTTAAACAAGGAAAAAACAATTAGTATATAACAAATTTACAAATTAAAAAATTTAACATAATAACATGGCTTGAAAATGGTTAAAAACTCTCAAACCAACACAAAAACCTTTAGACTTGTTTTCTTTGTGAATTTTGTATGTGATTGATATTTGTATGTCTACTCAAAGAAATTGGTCTTTTATAGTAGACTATTCATTAATTTCTTATTAAACATATTATATAAGTTATAAAACATTTGAATATTTAATCATTATTAAGAGACTTTTGAGTGGAATTCATTCAAATAAGATGTTTCAAATGAATATGGTTTGAGTAAAATGTATCATGGGAGTTTCAAATGAATGTGGTGAAAGGAAAAATATTTCTTTTATAAGTATAGTAGACGAATTCTCGCGCGTTGCGCAGCGAAGATTAAAAATATATTGTTAAAATATTGAAAAATATATATTTAAAATGGTTATGTTATTGACACTAACTTTGAGATAATATTTTTACACTAATATAAATATATATATATATATATATATATATATATATATATATATATATATATATATATATATATATATATATATATATAATCTCTATTATTTTGAACAATAATATTCATTGACATCAACTCATATTCCTTATTAATAGAATTAAATATAATTATCTATTTAGTATTATTTTAACAATTATTATTATTAATTAATTATATTTTTACTTATGCGATTATTTTCTAATTTCAATAATCATGTTCATTTAAAATACAATTTATTGATAGCATTTTAAACCGCTTATTATTAATAATAAGTTAAAGAAGACTTTTAATAACACTTAATATTATTATTAAAATGTGAAACATACACTAAATAATAAAGTGATAAGATAGAAAATTTTCATTTCAAAAGAGACTTGTATTGATAATATAACATATCCATGTAATTTGATTTTATTATTTACACCTACTGCTTATTAATTTTAAAACCATTTGTTATTATTAATAAGTAAAAGAATCTTTTAATAAAACACTTATTATTATAATTAAAATGTTAAACATATAATAAAATATAAAGTGATAAGATAGACAATTTGCATTTAAAAAAAATGCTTACATAGATAATATGACATATCCATGAGTTTTAATTAATTATTGTTTTGAAGCAACATGAACATACAAACATTATATATATATATATATATATATATATATATATATATATATATATATATATATATATGTCACATTCCATAACATATGATCGATAACATGAATCTAATCTAATTTACATTAAAATTTCAACCACAATATACAATGATATTCTTAAAAGAATACTTAAATCAAGAAAATACAAAAAAGAATTATTATATAACAAACTTACAAATTAAAGACTTCAACCTAATAACATGGCTCGAAAAATTGTTCGAAGCCCTCAAACCAACACAAAAAACTTTAAACTTTTTTTTTTTTGTGAATTTTGTATGTGATTTGTATTTGTGTGTACTAAAAAAGATTGACTTTTTTATAGTAGAGTATCCATTAATTGTTTATTAAATGTATTATATAAGTTATAAAACCTTTGAATTATTAATCATTATTAAGAGACTTTTGAGTGGTATTCATTAAGATATGAGGTTTAAAATGAATGAGGTGTTTGCAAATTTTATGGGGGTTTCAAATGCATGAGGTTCAAGGAAAAATGCTAGCTTTATAAATATGTATGATGTATGATATGATAAAGACTAGACGAATTCTCACGCGTTGCACAAAGCAATTTAAAAATATAGTGTTAAAATATTTAAAAATATATGTTTAAAATGGTTATGTTATTGACATTAACTTTGAGTTAATATTTTTTAACTAATATATATATAATCTCAATAATTTTGAACAATAATATTCATTTACATCAACCATTTTCCTCATTAATAGAATTAAATATAATTACCTATTTAGTATTATTTTTAATAATTATTATGATTGATTAATTATATATTTACTTATGCGATCATTTTCTAATTTCAATAATGATGCTCATTTAAAATACAATTTGTTTTTAGTTAAATGTAATTTATAATTTGATGTTATTATCATTTAAAATTATTATTAATTAATTTCAAACCATTTATTATTAATAATAAGTTAAAGAAGACTTTTAAGAAACACTTAATATTAGTATTAAAATCTGAAATATACACTAAATAATAAAGTGATAAGATAGACAATTTGCATTTCAAAAGAGTCTTGCATGGATAATATGACATATCCATGATTTTTATTATTTGATTTTATTATTTATAATTATTGTTCATTAATTTTTAAACCACATATTATTATTAATAAGTGAAAGAAACTTTCAGAAAGCACTTATTATTATAATTAAAATGTTAAACATATACTAAAATATAAAGTGATAAGATAGACAATTTTCATTTTAAAAGAGGCTTACATGGATAATATGATATATCTATGATTTTTAATTAGTTATTACTTTGAAGCAATACGAACATACAAACATGTATACAATAGTTAATTAAATTATATATATATATATATATATATATATATATATATATATATATATATATATATATATATATATATATATATAGGATATAGATCCGGTAAGAAATTTTTTTTGGTAGGAAGGTAAGAAGTTTTTTTTCTACATATTTTTTTTACGAACAAAATAAATGAATCACTAGATGATTCATTTCTAAGATGATTCACAAAAAAAAAATTCAAAAAAACATCTTTATGATTCATTTTTAAGTAAATTAAGAAAAAATTCATTTTTATGATAATTTTAGTGAATAACAACAAAATCATTGTATAAATGAATCATAAAGATGTTTTTTTGAGAATTTTTTCTTGTGAATCATCTTAGAAATGAATCATCTAGTGATTCATTTATTTTGTTCGTCAAAAAAATATGTAGAAAAAAAACTTCTTACCTTCCTACCAAAAATTTCCTTCTTATTTGATCTTGACTCTATATATATATATATATATATATATATATATACATATGTATGTATGTATATCACTATTCATAACATATGATCGATAACATGAATCCAATCTAATTTACATTAAAATTTCAATGATAACATACAATGATATATTTAAAAGAATACTTACACCAAGAAAATACAAAAAAGAATTAGTATATACCAAACTTATAAATTAAAAACTTCAACATAATAATGTAGCTCGAAAAATGGTCCAAAGCCCTCAAACCAACACAAAAAACTTTAAACTTTTTTTCTTTGTGAATTTAGTATGTGATTTGTATTTGTGTGTCTACTCAAAGAGATTGACATTTTTATAATAAACTATCCATTAATTGTTTATTAAATATACTATATAAGTTATAAAACCATTGAATTGTTAATCATAATTTATAATTTGATGTTATTATCATTTAAAATTATTATTCATTAATTTTAAACCACTTATTATTAATACAGTTAAAGAAGACTTTTAAGAAAAAATTAATAATATTATCAAAATTTGAAACATATACTAAATAATAAAGTAATAAGATAGACAATTTGCATTTCAAAAGAGAGTTACATGGATAATATGACATATCCATTATTTTTATAATTTGATTTTATTATTTATAATTATTGTTCATTAGTTTTAAAACCACTTATTATTATTAATAAGTGAAAGAAACTTTTAAAAAGCACTTATTATTATAATTAAAATGTTAAACATACACTAAAATATAAAGTGATAAGATAGACAGTTTGCATTTTAAAAAAGGCTTACATGGATAATATGATATATCCATGATTTTTAATTGGTTATTTCTTTGAAGCAACACGAACATACAAACATGTATACAATGGTTAACTAAATATTATATATATCACCTTCCATAACATATGATCGATAACATGAATCTAATTTAATTTACGTTAAAATTTCAACTACAACATACAATGATATTTTAAAAAAAAAAATACTTAAACCAAAAAAATACAAAAAAGAATTAGTATATAACAAACTTATAAATTAAAAACTTCAACATAATAACATGACTCGAAAAATGGTCCAAGGCCCTCAAACCAACACAAAAAACTTTAAACTTGTTTTCTTTGTGAATTTTGTATGTAATTTGTATTTGTTTGTCTACTCAAAGAGATTGACCTTTTTATAATAGACTATCTATTAATTCTTTATTAAATATATTATATAAGTTATAAAACGTTTGAATTGTTAATCATTATTAAGAGACTATTGAGTGGTATTCATTAAAATAAGAGGTTTCAAATGCATGAGGTGTTCGCAAATTTTTGTGGGGGTTTTAAATGCATGAGGTTCAAGGAAAAATGTCTCATTTATAAGTATAGTATGATATGATATAATATTCAAACACACGGTTATTGTTAATGTTTTCAAACATAGTATTACGTTGTTATCTTATGTGGTCCCTAACAATATTATGTGCATTCTAAGGGATCAAACTTGCATTTTACATAGTGAATGAGGGAACTTTAGAACTTGGAGCATTTGTCAAGTTAATTGGTTGTTCTGTAACAAATTATAATTAAAAATCAACAATCAAAATATCAAACAATGGAAAAATAACAAAAGAACATTCAAGAAGAAATAAATTAATAGAACATTATGAATTTTGAAACAAATAAAAATTGATTTTGATTTTTGATTTCTAAAACAAATGAAAATCCACAAAAAAACAGTGAAACAACGATCATGATTTATGAAACAAATCACAAATGAATAAACCATGGAATGCAGGTCTCATGACATTGATTAGAGATTCAACGCAAGGTAAGGAAGTGTGTGCGAAAGTGACTGTCGGATGTGTGGATAGTGGAACACAACCACAATGCAAGGAACCATGAATTTCAATTGTCATGTCTAAATTTTGTGTGTGTTTTTCTCTTTTTTATATATTATTTTATTAAACTGACACTTGAATTATGCTATTAGGTTGTATTTTAATATGGGTTATCTTCATAAGATATAAAATTTGGGCTTTAAAAAAAATTCTTACCTTCCTACCAATTTTTTTACCGGATCCTGAATCAAGATCAAATAACAAAGAAAATTTTGGTAGGAAGGTAAGAATTTTTTTATATACATATTTTTTACTGGGTAAATATTGCAACATGTTTTCAATTTAGTTAAGCATAGAAAGCTTTCTTCCATCTCATTACTAGCTCTCTACCCACCATAAGAGCAAGAAAACAAAGTAAAGTACACGATTTAAAGGTTCATGGTTAAACTTCAATGGTGTAATTCCTTGCCCATTAGTTTTTGGTGGATCATAAGGTTGATGATGGATTCTGTGTAGTTGATTACTAATGGATGATAAGTAAAATACTACATGATTTAAAGGTTCGTTGTCAATGTTGAATCGTGTAGTATCTTTTTGTCAAGATTCGTGTTTTCAAGGTAAAAAGCCCAATTAAGTCTCAAGATGGGAGTCTCTGCATTTTACCTTTGTTATATACTGGAAGATAACAATTTCAAAGTTCAATTCTCAAGCATTAGATCACTGTTTAAAGATGTATTGGCTAATGAATAAGAAAAAGAATGCAGTGGGTTTCAGTTTCACGAAGTAATAAAAATGTAGAAGAAAGTTAAAAACAAAAGGAAACACCTGAAACGTTGTGCAGAAAAGGATGTTGGCTTGTAGAAGACTCAATGGATATGAATGTGATTTATGAAAATATTCAGGCTCGGAGGATTGGAGAAGATGCGGTGGAGGATAACAACGTGAGTTCTCAAGAGTATCGCCAATTTCTTATTTTCCCACTCAATTGTTTTATTGTTACGATTTCTTTGTTTCTAATTTGGAGGCATCCCATTATATCCGCAATAAATCTTCAACAAATGAGGAAGTTAATTCCAAGAAATCAGGAACCCAATCTTTTCTAAATTAATTTGAATCGGATACCCTCCTCTCTCAGTCTCTCTCTCTCTCTCTCTCTCTCTCTCTCTCTCTCTCCCTCCCCCTCTCTCTCTCTCTCGATTGTTTGCTTCATTCCTAAAAGATTCTTTCCCTCACCAAGAAAAAGAATAGAAAAGAAGGAGTAAGTAGAAGAAAATCTCCCTTTTGCTATAAAAATCTACATCACAACATACTTTATTTACTTAACTGGGATCACATATGGATTTATGTTATGTTTGGAATGATAATACAATATTACCGCACATAAACTTCTGTTTGTTCACATAGTTTCTTCCTATGTCAATTTAAAATGTTTTCTTTTCATGTCTTTTGCTCACAACTGAGATTGGTTAACTCTATTGTTGGTGGTGTATCAAATGCATTCTATGGATTCAATCTAGGTATGTGTAGTAGTGTTGAATGATGAAGTTTCATTTTTTCACATTTTTTTAAATTGAATGAAATATCTATGGTTTTATGCACCATTTAAATGTTTAATATGTTTGTCGGATTTCGTTACGGAAAATTTTTGGATTCACATGTGTCTTATCGAGGACATGGTTGGGTTCTATGTAAATCAAAAATTTGTATTCCTGCTGTTGTTTTAATGGTTGAAGCAAAGGGATTCTAACATTTGTTAATTTGTACATTTAGTGATGGCTGAAGAGTCGTTATAGGCATAGAGGAAGAAGTTTGCCTCATTAATGGTGAAGGTGAAGAAGATGGGACATCTGACGAATTCTGTGATATTGGATTGTTTTGTATGGGAAATGGGTTTTGTTGGAATCCTAAGTCGAGTAGGACTTGGAGACCAACCTAGTTTTTAGGAGATCATAAACAAGTTGGTTTCTAGTTTCCTAATTGTAATCTAATTACAAGTCGGTAGTTAGGATTACATATACATTATTGTTTTAGGTCGAGCTATGATCATTGGAAAAACATTGTAAACACCATGAGTTTTGAGTGATATTCTCACAATAATCAAAGAGTTATTTTGATTAATATAATTGTGTTTACATATTATGATCTTTAATTGGTATCAGAGCTTAATTTAAGAAGATGTGAGATTGATTTTGTTACCTGTTGACAAGCTAGGTCAACATGTCGGATGGTGAAGATGGTGCACAACCCCCTCTGGTGAGAGTGAAGGAGATTGGGTCAACCACTGTAACGTGTCCTATGTTGAACCCAATGAATTACACAGTCTGGTCGCTAAGGATGAAGGTAGTTCTCAAAATCCATAAGGCCTGGATTGTAATAGATCCTGGAACAGAAGAGAATGAAGAGAAAGATTACCTTGCAATAGGATTGTTGTATCAGGCAATCCCAGAGGATCTAATCATGCAAATCGGAGATGTGGAATCTGCCAAGGGACTCTGGGAAGCGATTAAGGCAAGATATGTAGGTGATGATTGTGTGAGAGAGGCTCTATTGCAAAACATTAATGTAGAATTTGATCGATTGAAGATGGAGGAGTCTGAAAAAATTGATAGCTATGTTGGAAAGCTATCTGGAATCGCGTCCAAATCAGCAGCCCTTGGAGAAACCATTGATGAATCAAAGTTGGTAAAGAAGTTCCTCAAAACTCTGCCGTGATCGAAGTTCATCCAGATCGTTGCCTCCTTTGAGCAGGTCTTGGACTTGAAGAGGGTGGGGTTTGAAGATGTCGTCGGAAGGCTCATACGAGGAAAGAGTAAGGGAAGAGGATGCCGATGGGAGGGATCAATCGAAAGTGTTATTTGTAAAATCGACCGGAGATGGAGATGGGTCGTCGTCTGGTGGTGCAGGCGCATCGAGGTTACACAGTGGAGCGAAAGGAAAGTTGAAAGGGGCAGGTGGATCCGGTGGATATAATCAAAACAATGGATCCGGATTTGGGTTAGTTGGATCGAGTGGGCCAAAAGAAGTCGTAGCCCACAAGGAAATAAATACAATAACTCATCACAAGCCCAATGTGGGGAGCCCAATTCTAATTCTAATTGCAAAAATTGTAATTGTTGTTGTGACAAAAATTGGAAAAATAGGGAAAAAGACTGATTTAAGGTGATTTGTTTTCGGTGTGACAAACTGGGTCACTGTGCGTCTGAATATCCGGAACGACTCCAAAAATTACGAGAAGGTGATTATTCTGAACGTGACAACAACGAGAAATCTGTGTTCTAAAACCGGATCGGAGTTGAAGAATTCTCTAGAAGGACTTAGAGATTCGAGGGTGATTGTTGGAATCCTAAGTCAAGTAGGACTTGGAGACCAACCTAGTTTTTAGGAAATCATAAACAAGTCGGTTTCTAGTTTCCTAATTGTAATCTACTTACAAGTCCGTAGTTATGATTATATATACATTGTTTTAGGTCGAGCTATGATCATTGGAAAACATTGTAACCACCATGAGTTTTGAGTGATATTCTCACAATAATCAAAGAGTTATTTTTATTAATATAACTGTGTTTACATATTCTGATCTTTAGGTTTCACTAAATGGTAATGTTCAATTGTGATATGGAGAAATGGAATTGAGTGGATTTGGAGGATTGTGTCCCAAATTCTATGCTTTCTGCAGTCACGAAATTTAAAATTAAGCATCGTTTGTCCGGACAACACTTTAGTATAATGGCATTGGGGAAGGAATGGAATGGTTGATTCCAACTGAATTAAAAGAATTTTTTGCTTCATGGAATGGAAAATATGTGTCTCCACATGCACTAAATCCTATTGGGGGTTCCTTGTTCTCGTTTTCTTTCATAATACATGTGTTAAAACATACACAAAGTACTTTTGAAATTCATACAATATTTAAACAATCTGATAATTAGTATTATGAACTAATCACAAATTATTTAGAATTCACAAACAAATTAGTGGATATATTAGAAATAATATTTATTAAATATATAATAATCTAATAAAAAATAATGCAATAAGAAAGAAGTTAAAAAAGAATTAATTAAAATAATTGAATAGAATGAATAGAATGAAAAAGAAAATTTACATAATTCAACAAGTCACTCAACTTTCAAAAATTACACTTTTTGCTCATATTTTAGATTTTATTATAATTTGGTCCAAAATATACACTTTTGGTCCATATTTTGAATTTTATTATGAATTTGGTCCAAAATTTACCCTTTTGGCCTACATTTCAGAATTTTGTTATAAATTCATCCTAACTTTAGTTTTTTTTACGACTTTTTTTTTCTCAAAATTTTGTTTTAATGTTTTTCTTTATATAATCATATTTATACACAAAAAACATATTTTCACATAAAAAATCTTATATTCTTTATATAAAAACTTTTTTGTAAAAATGTTTTTTTATACGAAATACTTATTTATAAAAATATTTATTAATTAAGTGCATAAATATATACAAATTCGTTTCTTTAAAAAAATTATAAAACACGTTTTTTACAAAAAAAAATTGTATACAAACACCAATTTTATTATAAATACATTTGTATACAAACACATATTTCAAAGTAAACGCATATATATATATATATATATATATATATATATATATATATATATATATATATATATATATATATATATATATATATATATATATATATAACCCAAAAATGATGATCAGGTTTGGAATATGGTTTTGACTTATAGGATCTTTGCGCCGATAAGTCGGCCTTCGTATTAGGGTGATCATATGAGCTTGGTGGGTTGCTCCTTTTTTGGATCTCCTTGTCTTCTTCAAACCTTATGAATCTTAGTGCTTTGCTTCAGACCTCATCCATTCTCTTACACAGGGTCATTACAAGGTCTTCATAGAAAGGAGAGTCCTTCGTTAAGCCCATTTAAAGGCTTCAACTACAGCTGCCATATGAATGTTGGGGGTACTTAGAGTTTCCCTGCCAAACCTATTCACAAAAGTCCAAAAGGATTCGTTAGGATCCTGAACCCCTCGATAAAGATCACTAGTGATCTTTTCGAATGTCCTGCTACAAGAAAATTGATTGTTAAACAAATTAACTAAGTGAGCAAACGATGTAATAGAATAAGGAGGAACGTTGAGAAGCCATTTTAAGGTTGATTATGTGAGGGTCGAACCAAAATCCATGCATAAGCAAGCTTCCTTCAAGTGTATGGGAATGGGGATGATCTCCATTTTCTCCCTGTATTGTGTCACATGCTTTTCAGGATTTGTGATATTGTCATATGGCTTCATGTTGGGAGTTTAGAAGCACTTTGGGACCTCGATGTCAGTGATTTCAGGAGCGAATGTCGAGATCATGTGGCTTGTTGGGGAGACTTTCGATATAGGTTGGAATACTCCAAGTACACTTGAGATCATTTGTCATAGCTGTTGAAGTTCTTTGGCCATGGATGGGCTCATTCTACATAAACATCCATAAAGTTAGTAGTAAATATATTATTATCAACGAAGTTACCAAGATCCTTATTATTGGGAATAACAAAGGTTTCCTTGGGATCCTAATTCGTATGGGCTTGCTCTCTTGGAGTTGCGCCCCAAGCGAGAATAGAGGCCAGTATTGAGGATCCTATCTTGCAGTGATTAGTTGTGGATCCCGTGTTATCAAAGTTTAGGATCTCGGGCTGCAAGGTTGAGGGTGCTGCTTCTTGAGGCTTCTGGATCTCTGCCCTTATTCTCTCCACTACCTTGAGTATTGTCCTATTATTTTTCCTACTGTTGAGTGACTTGTCGTTCCGGTATTTTCATCATAGCGAGGATTTATTATTGGAAATTAGCACAGGAAGATCCTTAAATCCTTGGGTAGCGACCAGAGAAGTTTTTTCATTAGTAGCTCAAAGGCATTCGTAGGAGCTCCCTTTGGGGGTGGTGGAAGGTTTTTATAGGAGATGGGAGGAATGGAGGAAGATGATAAGGTCGATTGGGTAGACATGATTCTCTGAAAGGTTTTGAACACCACAGCTCTACGGTGTACGCTAAATTATTTTGGTCAAAATTTGATCAAGTATAATTTCACTAAATTGTATGAGAGGCTATGATGCTCGTAGTAAATCAAGTGTGAAATAATGATCAAAGTGGCGCAAGTGAGTTACAAGGAAAGCCCTTGATCCTTGTTAGGATCTCCAACATAAAACCTTGGGAGATGATAATAATCACCTTCCTTGATGTTTTTATTGATATAAAAAATCGATTTACAAGTATAAGTATTGTAGATGAGCTAAATGTGTCTGTGGTGTATTAGTTACATGTGTTATTTATAGTCTAATGCTAATAATAAGAAGTCTGATAATTCTAGGATCCTTCAGTATCAGCATATGAACATTATTTGGCTTGGTATTCCGGGTCTTTTTCCTGGTTGAGATGACTCTTCATTGAGAATGAGTCTTGTGTTTACTCGTTCTGCACATATGAGAAAAATAAATAAAATATAGTCGTCACAAGTGTTATAAATATAAGTGATAATAGTCAAGATCCTGGGATATGTTTAACGATCCTGAGTCTTCAGAAGTATTCGAGGATCTTGAATATGATTCTGAGGATCCTGCCCCAAACAATTATTATTATTATTATTATTATTATTATTATTATTAAAACCAAGTTTCATTAAAAAATCAGATTGATCGTTCATGATAAAGTAGACATGTTAGCAGTTGATCTTGATTGTGGAAACCTACATGGATCTGACACATGTCCTTAAAGTTTTTCACAATAAATTAATGATGAGTTTTGATACAAAATATAAGTTTGTTTTTCACAAAAACTGCAACGTAAGACTTTAAAAAATAACATGTTTATTTTTTGTTCATAACAAAACTAAACCATCAAGGATCCATTTATAAAGGTAAAAATGAAATTAAAACAACCAAATATTTTTTAGGATGATAAACTTTGAAGCCTTTGAACCCACTTGGTTTTGGGGTGTTGATGAAGATTGAAAAACTCAAAGATTATGATTTCTTTATATGTATCCACCATCAAGAGTAAAGCATATGGAATGCTAGTTCCTTCTTGTATTCTTGAGTGTCTTAAGCCATTAAGTGCTTAACTCAAATAAGCACTAAAGGAGACAACTCAAGAAGGCTTCTAATCTTGCAATAATCTTCGAAAGACAACAAGAAGAGGAAGAGTAAGGTAGTTTTGGCCATGAGAAGAAATAGATAGATTCACTAGCAAAACTAGCTCCAAACTCACGCAATACACCTCTTTAAGTACCCATCAAAAAGCAAAAGCAACCTCATATTATAATCTAAAGTAATACCTTACTTTAGAGGCATGAGGGAAAAGGGTGGGAGGTTGACAAACAACCTCCCACACAATCATCATACTTTCAGCCATTCCACTTGAAATACGATGGATTCTTAAATTTTTATAAACTCCCAGTTTATGAAATCTAAACTATGTTTAGGAAAAGGACAAAAGAATCCAACTAATCCAAAAGGTTGTGCATGAATTATTAAATCATATCATATGAAATAATAACTAGTTATACTCTCTTTCCTAAAACCATAATTATCCCCTACTTAAAATACAAGAATTGATATTATTTATTAATAATCATATTAATAATAAATATACAAAATGTGCCAACTTGATAAACGTGTGACCTTATATGATCATATATTTATAGCAATATCACTACATGATGATTCTTGGGCATATAGATTCAACAATCTCCCATTTGCACAAGATTCATTATAGAGTCAAATAGATAGTAGCTGACGTCTAGCAATGAGCTACTGCCCCTAACAACATATGAAGGGTTTCATCTCATCAACAACCAATTCTAGGAGCTCTAAGCTACAATTGTTACTAAAGGTGTGTTATCAACTATTCCTTTGTCTTAGAAATCATGTCGAACATGAGATATGGATCGCCATCAATCTCATTTAGTGTTCAACTTTTAGCAAGGCCTTAGATGTCTACCTCTCAATGAATAAGAGGGAAAATCCAATCTTGACTACATACGCCCATCAATGTAGTTCATGTCATACCCAACCATGGCCCTTATGACTGTCTTTTATGGAACAACGTTGAACCATGACAAAGCACAACAATTCCTATACTTCAAGTCCCAACTATGTACCTCAAGTCTAAGAATACAGAGATACAACCTTGATCAAAACATCAATCTTGACTATAATCCATAAAGTGATTTTGATGCAAGGTCAAGTCCAATACTTATTCTCCTAATTAAGTACCTATGGAGTTGGTAGCAATTGTTGCTATTTTCATCTCTATGAAAATCAACCAATCCACTCATATTAGTCTTACCTCATAGATGCTCCCACAACTATGAACGACTATGGACATTTAGAATAACCTAGTTATTCAAGGATTAAACATGCTAATATAGAACACAACAATTATTCAATGAAAGACTCATATCCAACAAATAAGTCTTGAACCTAACAAAGAAGTATCTCCAATTGAAAGTGGCAAAATCACCACCACAAATTCTTAGATTTCCACCACCACTTCAATAAAGGAAATATACTCAAGAACTAACTTCAAAGTAGTATGGAGGCTGTCAATTAGGGTCTAATCCCATATTTAGGATTAGGGGTTACTTAAATACATCATAACTTTCATTATTGGCCCTCAAAGTATCACAAAATGACTCTTAGACCCATATACACGATCTAGGTTCATTTTATTACACTTTGGCCCTCCAAAGATAAATTTAAACAAATGAAAATTTTACTTTTACGATAAGAATTAACGGAACACTAACACTGATGATAAATATAAATTCGGGTTGTTAAACAATCTTAATCCAACCTGTTGAGCATTTTCTGGACCTTTGTAAGTCTTTTAGGCTCAATTTTGTGGTTGTTCTTTCTAAACCTTGAGTTCTAGGTTTGCTTTGCTCTACTTTGATGAGTTTTAATGAAAGGTTAGAATAAATTTTGCACATTTATTGTTTTTCAAGGTCCCTAAAGTGTTATTCGTTTTGGATCCGGTTCCTACTCTCCATTTGATGCCATGTTTGGAGTTAGGACCTCATTTCACCATTTTTTTTACCTAGAATGGTGTGAGCTTTGGATGAGTTATGCATGCCATAAAGTTTAGATTTTTATAGACTATAAGAGTGTATTAAAGCCTTCTAGAAAGTTTGAGGCTTGGACTTAACAGATTAAGATCTTAATGAAGAAATTATTATGCCAGACGAACCGTGATGCGGTCAAGGGTTAACTACGGCACGGTGGACGAGAGGTCCTAGTCGTGACTTGGCCATGATGCGGTTGACCGTTGACCGTTGAATTTTTACCAAGTTGACTATTGGTTATAGTTGGAAATTTTAGGAAGTAGATTGAGGTGTGACCTTTGTTCGTTATAGGTGATTCGTGTAGCAAATTCTATATGTGGAAGAGTCATGATTTCCACCTATTGATTCATGTGAGTCTTTTCGCTATACTAAGTAGATCACAAGGTATCATTTTATGTTTGAGTATCTTTGTGACTTGCATGGAAGACTATGGTTGGATCATAGCAAGAAACACTGTAGTTCGACTGTAGCAACATAAATGATTAATATAAGACTATGTGTGGATTATAACATTGAAAAGGGTTGAGCCCACTTGATTGAAACAGAATTGTTAAGTTAGGCCTGTTATTGTATGATATGTGTTATTTTGGGAAACTTACTAAGATTTGTACTTACTATTTAAAGTAAATGTTACAAGTGCTTCTTTGTTATTAAGATTTATGCACTTGACTTTATATGAGTTTGATTTTATGTTGTAAACATTAATTGGTTATATTTTGAGAATGAATTGATATTGTTTCTTTGTTCTAAAAATGAAAAATTCGTCTTGAAATTTGGGACGTTTCATTTAATTTAATTGGGAGATTCCTTAGTGGAAGAACCCGAACACATAGATGGGAGTATGGTTGTAGGTATATGTTTTGTCTTGATTTTTCTGTTATTCCACTTTGCGTTCCGTATTCCATTGCTATCAACTTTTAAATATTCTCTATATGCTCCATGCAAAACTAGAAACACAAAAGCTTGTCATAATATATATATATATATATATATATATATATATATATATATATATATATATATATATATATATATATATATATATATATATATATATATATATACATGCATGCAAAAGGCATTTGACCTAGCAATATCAAGGTGTGTTGTAAATGTGTCCCAACCCAAGAGGTTGATGGTTTAAGTTTCATTGTTCATAAAACTTAGATTTAGGAGTAGGATTAGAGAGGATGTGTGTCGTTCTAAAAAATATAGATGCATGGAATATGACTTATTTACGTTGCCATAGAAATATTGACCTAGAGCGACGACTTATGTGGTCGAAATTGGTGACGTCAGTTCCCATGGAGAACACATATGACTAAAAAAAACTTTCAATCGGAAATATAATTACTCACAATGCTTTAAAACATTTTGATACAGAGCATTCCAATGGGTAGCTTTACTTAATAAGTTTTTTCAATAGGTTTACTTATATGTCGTTACAATATCTATTTATAAAGTAAATAAATAATATACTTTAAAAATATGAAAAAAAACCTATCCATTGATCTTATAAATTTACAAGTAATAATTTGAAATAAAAAAAGATCTTATAATAGTTTTTTGGCTTTCAGTAGCTAATTTGACTGCCTTTTAAAAAAAACTACTACTGGGAATGCTCTTGTATATTATAACATTGACACATGACTATATAAGGATCAAATGCAGTGTTTATAAATCTCATGAATTCAGTTCTTGAATACACTGTGTTTTCGTATCATGCAACCTTTTATATATGATTGGCACATTGTACCAATACCATGATGGTTAGGTTGTTCTGTGGATGAATGGTAATCCTGTTAGTTGATTCGGAATAGTTCTAATTACCATCTCCTCAAGTTTGTATCACAAGTGCATATATTCACTTGAGTAGTAGTTTGTCATTACTAGTTAACACAATTTAGGACATTTTTTGTAACAAGTAATACACTACAACAAAACCATATTGGGGTCTTAGTCCCTAACAAGCACCTTACCATCCAGTTTAAATTGTAGGCATCTTAATATGGACTTTTAAAGTATGCCACAGCAAAGTTTAGCAACCACTTTAAAAGCTTTATATGAGCATTTTGTTTTCAAATCTTTGTTTGAGAGCAACCAGATTAATTCCTTTGGGTTTTAACTAAAATGCAACAAGTTTAAAAACATCTGCTCCAGTACATAACAGAATTCTTATCCCAAAATTCAGCACATCCAAGTATAGGGACAGTTTTTTTTAACCCCGTTAAGTCCTGTAATGGTAAAGTGGCTGAACAGATAACGATCCAAAGTCCTGTATACATAAGTTCGGTTTCTTTTCTAGACTAAATAAAAATATATGACCATTCTACCCTTGCATTACGAAAAAGCAAATAAAGTCAAAAGAAAACAAACATAAATAGTTGTCTAGATTAAACCCTAAACACATGAAGTCTATTTAAGTAAAAAAGAAACAGCCACCAAGTCTTGTATTTTATTAGTTAGAAGATTGCAAGACGGGATATGAACTCTAGGATCTCCTTCTTCCGCTCAATCTCATCAACAGATGCAACATTGCCAGTAGAGAGCCATTCCTCTGTATCATCGATTGCATTTTGCACATTCTTCAAGTCCTTTGGGGGAATATCATTTCTCTTAATCTTATTCTTTAAGTCATATATGTAATCCTCCAAGGCATTGCATGCTTCAGCTTTCCTCTTGAACTCTTGGTCCTCAAGCTTGAACTTCTCAGCAGCTTTCACCATTTTCTTAATCTGTCGCTTCGACAATCTTCCACTAAGATTGGTAACAGTAAGGCTTTTGGTCTTACCAGTGGATACTACCTTAGATGTAACTGTAAGGATACCATTAACATCTATTTCAAAACAATCCTCTAATACTGCAACTCCTTTAGGAGCAGGTGGAATTCCTGAAATTTCAAATGATCCCAACAAGAAGTTATCAGTAGATCGAGTTCGTTCACCTTGGTACACCATGATATCCGTAGAAGATTGGTTGTCTGAGGTTGTAACAAAATTCATGGTCTTCTTGGTAGGTATAGGAGTGTTCCTTGGTATCACAACATGCATTCTTTCCCCTATTACCTCTTTACCAAGTGACAAGGGAGTCACATCCAATAGCACCAATTCCTTTATCATCTTCGTAGTCTGACCACATAATTTTGCAGCCATAACTGCCGCCCCATAAGCTACAGCTTCATCAGGGTTGATGCTCTTGCATAGCTCCTTCCCATCAAAAAACTCATGTAACATACGTTGGATCTTTTGTATCCTAGTTGATCCACCAACAAGAATCACCTCATCTACACTTCCTTTCTTCATATTCGCATCAGCTAAACATGACTCAAGTTGCTTGATACACTTTGTAAAGAAACTCATATTAAGCTCCTCAAATTTCGCACGAGTAATCTTCATAGAAAAGTCAATACCATCCAGCAACACTTCTAGTTCGACTGAAGTTTGAGTATCATATGAAAGAATTCTCTTTGCTTTTTCACAGGCAACTTTTAACCTTCCTAACGCTCTTTCGTTTCCGGTTAAATCCTTGTTCCATTTCTTCTTAAAATCATCAACACAATAATTTACCATTCGGTTGTCAAAATCCTCACCTCCCAAATGAGTGTCACCAGCAACAGCCTTCACCTCAAACTTACCCTCTCCATCAATGGTGAGAAGAGAGACATCGAAGGTGCCACCACCAAGATCAAAGATAAGCACATTCTTCTTTCCATTGAATCTATTGTCTACACCATAAGCAATTGCAGCTGCTGTTGGCTCATTGATCATGCGTACCACATTTAATCCAGCAATAGTAGCAGCATCCTTTGTTGCTTGACGCTGACAATCATTGAAATAAGCAGGGACAGTGATTACAGCATTTTTCACAGTGCCACCAATATACGCCTCTGCAATCTCTTTCATCTTGGCTAGAACCATTGACGAAATTTCCTCCGTAGAAAATTGTTGTTCGTGACCTTTGTGAGTAACAACAACTTTTGGCATGTCGCTAGGCCCTTGTATGACCCTAAATGGCATTAGCTTTATGTCTTCCTTCACCATGACTTCACTAAACCTCCTGCCGATCAACCTCTTCGCATCTAGAATTCCATAACTTAACCATATCAGCCATGCAATAAAAGCGTGTGAAAAACATATAATTAGTATTAAATGATATAGAGAAAGTTGGAACCCACTGAATACAGTGTTAGCAGGGTTCCTTGCAATTTGATTCTTGGCACCATCGCCAATGAGACGTTCGACATCTGTGAAGGCAACACATGATGGGGTCGTTCGGTTTCCTTGATCATTCGTAATGATCTCAATTCGATCATGTTTCCATACAGCAACGCATGAGTAGGTCGTGCCCAAATCGATGCCTATTGCTGGTTCTCCGCCTTCCCAACTCTCCATAAACTACTGTATAGGTTCAAACAGAAACAACCAACAAGACAGTGACTTTAAGATGAACGCTCACGAAACAATGCAACGAGTTTATGATGTCTGCACTCCTCACGATTTACTGAATATGTAGCATTTCGTGAAAGGTAATTACTCTGAGTTTCGGAGATTAGAAAGAGAGGAATACATGTTAGTCTTTTGCTTTTGCTGAAAGTTGATGAGAGTGGGTGCCAGGTTGTAAACAAGTGACACTCATTTATAAAAAAATAAAAATAAAAAATGTTATTGGTAGACTAGAATAAAGTTATGTGCAATGAGTGTTAAAGTGATTGACAAGATGAATATCACCGTATGAAAATTGGATATTAAAGATATACTTTTTGATTTGAAGGTAACTTCAGTGTTAAGATTTCATTGAGATTTTTTTGTGTGTTTTAAAAGAATTTGATAAAATATGAGGGAGATTTATGTAATTGGTCCTGAAAATATCACGTTAAGTTCTTCAAATTCTTTTTTATTCCTTACAAAATTAAGTTAGTATATTAAAGGAAGGATGAATGTTATATATTTCAAGAGTTGATCAATTGTCGATGAACAAGGTTGAAGCAACACCCGTTGATCAAAGATACATTGATACAAATATCTCGGACTATATTTTTTTTTACGTTTTTGGTCCCTAATTTTTTTATTTTATTCGGACAATCTATTGTAATTTTTTTGGTTGTGTCTTTAGTCCCTAACCAACTTCAAATGACTATATTATCTTGACTAATATTTTTTTTTTGTTTTTTATTGTCTTCTAAATGTTTATAAATTATTAAAATAATAGGGTACCACAAACCCATCTCAAAATCCACCCTGAACGTTGACCCATCTCTTCCCTCCCCCGCCATCTTTGTCTTCTCGAACGACTTTGAGACCTTGTTTGCCAGGATCCATAAATAAATAAGATGTCTTGTTTTTATGTATTTTTCTTGGCAAGAAACATAAACTCACCATCCTCTTTTTTATCTCATAATAAATATCACAAAAAAAAAAACAATAATTACATAAATAAAATCCCTCAAATCAAATCTTGAGGCAGAGAATCAATTTCCACGAAAAATGTTAGGTTATAAATTGTGGTTTATACTTTGCTTTTCATAAGCCTTTAGAGTTTTCAATCTAGGGCCGAAATCCCCTTGAGTTCCTTGTAATTGGACCGAAATCGTGTGTGATTTTGGTTAGGCTTTGTATTGTTTTGTTTAGGTTTTGGGCTTGAGCTTAGTTATTAGGCCTAGGTATATATATATAGGGTTATTTAGGCTTGAAAATGAGTAAGAAAGAAGGGTGGGACGTTCTAAGGGCTACCATATTGCCTAGAACACGTTTCGGAGAGAATTAAGAGAGAACCATGTGTAACAGTGAATCTTGTGTACCCGACTATTGAATGATAATAGTGTGTATTGAAGATTGACTATTTGTGTTCTTATTTCATCTTACATCTTGCATCATTCACTTGATAAGGGATTCCGCACCATCAACTGAATCTCATTGATACATCATAGAAATTTGGGGACTTACAAGTGGTATCAGAGCTTGGATCGGTATCAATTGGGTCATTGCAAACAGTTTTTCTTGGAGTTTCTAAGTGTTTTTGATTTATATTTTATGACTTTTTGGTCATTGTTCTTCATGTTCTTCATATTTTTTGAGTTTAGATCGAGTTTAGCATTAAAAAGTTGAAAATCTCGTGTTTTTGGCAAGTTTTGAGCATTTTAGGTCAAGATTTGTGAGATATAGGCGGTTACCTTCGCATCCGGTCAAACCCTAGGCGGCCAGCAGCGAGATCTTCGGTCTCGGTTACTGTTCCTATGAAATCCCGGACGCATCTGCGAAGGTTCTCGGTCAGGAAGTTCACGGTCTCGCACGTTTGCACTTCGCGTTTCCGGTCAGCAACCTCGTGTTTACGGTCCAGCTATTCTCGGTTCAGCCTCACACGTTCTCGAACGCGGCCTTGAAGGTTCTCGGTCTCGCTTCATTTTCAGCCAGCAGCGATTTCAAAAATTTTGCGTGTAGCAAGGATCGAACCCAGGTCCTTTGCCTCCTTAACTAACACCCTTTCGAACTCATCTAGCATGGGAAATGTTTAATGTCTTCCCGATTTAGTTCATATAGTCTCGCAAACTTCGACCTTACTTTCGGAATTTGACAATTTTAGCCCAAAATTAAAATTTTCAAATTTTAAAGTTTCATTTTCAACCCAAAATTTTGGCTTTTAGTTTTTGACTTTCTAAATTGACTTTTGACCTCAAAATTTGACTTTGACTTTCAAGTTTGACATTTGACTTTAAACTTTGACTTTCTCGTTTAACCTTTAAATTTTCACTTTTAGCTTTTCGGTTTGACTTTTCAAGTTTGACTTTTAATATTGACTTTTAAGGTTGACTTTTGATGTTTATAGTCAAAGGACATTTTTGATAAACAATGAGTTCCACAAACATCCCGATCAATGAAGTTTCATGCTCTCAATCTTGTGAAGCTACGATTAAATTTATTCGTGAACAAATTGATTTGCTAAAAAGGGAAAATTAAGACCTTAAATACGAAGGTTATACACTTAGGAAAGGTCAAAAACCCTTAAAAACACCACTAGAGGCCAAAACTAAGGATTTTATAAAACTTCAAGAGGAATATAGCAATAAATGTGAAAACTATAACTATGTTAAGAGACAACTTCTCGAATTAACTACCGAACTTAATGCATTAAAAGCTAAACATAAAGATGTTGAATTCAACTTTAAGAAATTCAATGTATCAAGTGAGGTAGTTGCTTCTATGATAGAAAAACAACTAAAATTTAAAGATAATTAAAATAAGGGTCCGGGGTATAATAGTGTTCCACCTCCGTTTAATAACAATTATAACCCACCCCTTGAGACCAACGAGGAAGAAATGCCTGCTCAGTATGGCCAAACTCCTACATCAGCTTCAATCAAGACTAAACAATCAGGGCCAACTGAGGGTGTTGAGATGAAAGATACTAATGATTCTACTTCCTGTGCAGGTAGAGTAGTGGAAGATGAGGATAAGGAGAACAGAACTACTTCTAATTTTGTTGATGCTGTTGATTGTCAAACAAATAACTCCTTGAACTCTGAATCCGTTGCTTCTAATTCAGTCACCTCTAACAAACTTGTTGTTGGTAAATACATGCCACCAAAGCAAATGAAACAAAGTGTCTGCTGCAAATGTGCTTGTGGGAATAATCAGACACAAGGCAAGGGCACGCCACCAAAGGTAGGAAGAAAGAACTCTTACGTGAAAAAGCAGACTTGCTTCCACTGTGGAACACCTGGACACATTGCCAGAAATTGTCCCAATCGTGCGTACGTTCCCTATTACGCATAAGGATGGCGGAATGCGCAAAGATATGCCTTTCCAAAAGAAACCCTTCGAGGCCACGTTCAAACAACGGTGACTAGAATGCACAGAAGGCAAAGAATCCAACTCCAAAGGCCAAGAATCCAACATCCAAGGACATGAAGGGAATGTCGGCCAAGAAGAAAAGCTCAAGAGATGCTCCAGTGAAACCAAGACCGGTTAGGTCAAAGTCATCTCAGCAGCCGACTTCAAGTCCAAAAGCAAGTGATAAGGCACCCAACCAGTCGAATAATAAATGGGTTAAACCCAACTATAGATGGGTTCCGAAGGTTCACACTCCCAAATCTTCTAATGATTCTAATATTTCTTCATATTATGTTTGTGATAAGCAAGATATGTCATGGGAGAGAGTACCTTGTAAAAATGACAAAGGTCGATCCAGTTTCAAAATGGACTAGGTTCCAGAGACCAACTGACCCTGCTCTGTGCTGGAGCAGCTATGAAGGCATATAATCAGGTGTTGGTTTGTTGATCGTGACTGTTCTAGGCGCATGATAGGGTACATCTCTCAACTGTACAACATTCAGAACTTTGTTTAAGAGTATGTGTCCTTTATGGGAAGGGAAGAAAGGAAAGGATCACACATGGGGTTTTGTGCTTAACGATGTGAAGAATTTTCGAATATGTTCTGAGATTATGTGTGTTTTTCTCATACCTTCTGGATGTAAATTCAATTGATGACTTACGGTTTGAGTTTTCTTCTCGATACTCCTGAGTTTTTCTTACAATGATTCATTCTAAGGATAATCTTTTATTTTCTTATAGTCTTTTGTTAGTAGGTATTTTTTGGGAAGTGATATGAAGTATAATGCTAAAGGGCAATTTAGGATGCATGTAATGATGTACATCCGAATTGTCTAGACTCTGTGTTCAGTGTGCTGGTAGGCACAAAGGATTCAAAAGGACTAGACATTGATTGACAAATCAAAGGACTTGATAATATGAACTTAGATAGTTTCATTTGGACTGACAATACGACACTCGGGTAGATTGAGCAGTGAGATAAACATGGGAACCTGCAAGATACACGTAGTTAATTATTTAGGACTTTGGCACAACCTTTCCCTGATGTATTGACTTATGTCCTTAATTCTGGTACTGATAGGGCAACTGAGGGGTTCTGATAAAGTAGGTATGTAGGAAATTATTTTCTTGCTTTCTATATGTCAGTCATATGTTGCTTCCTCTGCGTGATTGGAATATATCCAACTTGGAATGCAACATAAGAAACTCCATCTCTATGCATATCCTTATCTATGAAATTCTTTCTATATGTTAGTCATATGTTGTTCCCTCCGTGTGATTGGAAGATCTGACCTGGGACACAGCATATGCACCCTACTATCTCTCTAACCCTCTATCTATGTTAGTCATATGTTGTTCCTTCTGCGTGATTGGAATACATTCGGTCTGGGATACAACATATGCACTTCTATATGTGACTTCTTTCAATGATTGAATACTCACCTAAAGTAAGGAGTTCTTTAGAAGTTCTTGATTACCGAGGTATGTCGGGAAGTGGGAAACACGTTCTAGTACATCTAAAATTGAACAATTTAATAGGTTGTCTGTAGATCTCGCTGCTGAATTTAAGTGGACAACAATATATTTGGTCGTCGTCAGCTAAATGGTCTATTTAGGAATAAGATGCAATGACTTGTCACTTATAATTTGTCTAATTTGTCAATATCCTTTATGTTTAAGTGGACCACAATATCAGTGATTGACCAGATCTAGACATGCAGGCGTGTGCTGATAAACGATATTGAATTGCTTGACAACTTTGATCCCCAAATATTTTTGTTTTTGTTAAATTTGTTCACAGTTTTCCTCAATGCATAATTTAGGGGAGAATAAAAAAATTTAAAAATCAGAAAATTAAAAATCCAAAAATAGTGTTGTTTCTGTTTTATTTTTCCAGAAAATATGAAAAATCCAAAAATATTGTGTGCTAAGTTTGTTTTTAGTTTCAAATTTTTGTTCGTCTTGAAAAGCGAATCAAGAAACTCCAAGGAAGAAGAGAATCATGGAGACTGTATCGATACTTTCTGAGCCAAAGCTTCATCTGTGATTGTTGAAGAATTCTCATTCGAAGGAAAAAGAAGTGAAGATCATCTTTCAACACTACATTTTTCAAACCCAGAAGCAAGGTGAAGCTGTAATTGAAGCTATGTGACAAGTTACATTGAATCCTCCTCAATCAATTTGCTGCTATCTATGAACCTGCTGAAGTGATCCAGAAGAATTGGTCTCTATTATTTTCTCTAAAGATTCTCAAAGCTGAAAGTGCTGATTTTTAAGAATCTTTACAAGAAGCCTCATAGTCCAATGTGCTTTCAAAGTCAGATGTTAAAGCAAGTCCAACTACTAAAGATGAAGTTATTCATGAAGATTCATAAGTTCATCTTGAAGTTGTGAAGAATTTAAAGATAAAAGCTGAAGCTAAGAACAAAGCGAAGATTAAAAAGAAAAAGAAAGCTACAATCCCAGGGGGAGTTTGTTAGGTCATAAGAAAAGAAAGATATAAATCAAGGGGGGGATTATTAGGTCATAAATTGTGGTTTATACTTTTCTTTTCATACGCCTTTAGAGTTTTCAATGTAGGGCTGAAATCCCCTTGAGTTCCTTGTAATTGGACGGAAATCGTGTGTGATTTTGGTTAGGCGTTGTATTGTTTTGTTTAGGTTTTGGACTTGGGATTAGTTATTAGGCCAAGGTATATTTAGGGTTATTTAGGCTTGAAAATAAGTAAGAAAGAAGGGCGGGACGTTCTACGTGAAAGGTTTTGAGCATTCTAACACTCCTCAGGTGTACATGCAACCCTAGAAACCTTGGATCTATCTTTTACTAAGATACATGCAAATTTGATTTTCCAAGGTTCTTAACCTAACTACCATGGCATGAGGAACTTTGAAACATAAAAGCTAGTAGAAGAACATACCTTTCTTGTTGCTTGGATTCCTTCAGAACCTTGTGAGCCTAGCACCTCAAATGTGATGCCTCAAATGTTTCACACAACACCACAACTCTTCGAATAACTTTAAGAGAAGTACACTATCACTCAAAATCGGCTAGCCCTCTTGTTCTACACATAGTAGTGCTGATTTTGCTAGCCATGGGGTCTTTTTATAGTTGTGTCACAAGTAGGGTTACACCTATAAACCCTAATTGACATGACTTTTCATATTCCATGATCCATGGGTTTATAACCTCCATGGACTATCCATGGAGCACCTTATGGGTTTTATCCCAATTCATTAAACTATGGATCATTAGCCCACTATGAAAGAATGGATGATTTGCACAATCAACCGCATATATTTAATTAGTCACCTTTTGATCACCAAATTAATTCTAAATTAATTATTGATCAAAACTAAATAAATAATATTATTAATATATTAGAACTTATAATATATTAATAAACCATAAGTATCCTGTCTCTCATTTAGTCTATCTAAGTGTTGCAATGCCATGCAACCCAAAATGGACCATGCTAACCAGGTCAAGTACATTCCAGAAATGGTTATGAACTTAGACACCTAATCCAACAGTCTCCCACTTGGATAAGTCTAATAACTATAACTGAAAGAATGACTTCAGGAACCGATTAGCAATCATTGCTCTTTCAAGGTCTCGCAGAACTGAGATGATGATGATACGCCATTTAAGATAAGTGATCATATAATCCTCTGTTCTAGATATCAGCCGGACAAATACATGGAACAATGTCTGTAACATCCAAAATTTACAACCAATTTTAAACTTTTCAAAAACAAACCATTTTCATAATTCATTACAAAAAGGTTTTCAAATTCATTTAATATCAGAATATTTCCCAGAACCACATCATAAGTACATAAAACATGAGGAGCGGTACGATCACGCCTTCGCCTTGCCACGATCTCCTGAAGTACCTGAAATAATACACTGAAAACTGTAAGCCCAAAAGCTTAGTGAGTTACCCCCAAAATACCAACCAAAAATACCATACACATAACATATCATATCATAAACAGAACAGTCGTGCACTTCGGGTCTACTGTGTGATTGGTCTGCCGCGTTGGGCCTTCAACCCACATGGTCCACTCTCTGAGTTTACAATATGAATAGTCTGCCCGCACTGGGCCTTCAATCGGCCTAGTCCGCTCTCCGATCCTCGATACGTCTGGTCTGCCCTCGTGTGGCGTACAGCCTATCTGGACCACTCGCTAGGCCTTTAGAATATCCGGTTCGCCCTAGGTATGTTGGCCTACATCACAAAGCAGGACTCGCCTCAACCCAACCCCAGTCAACCAACCATGTGCATATAAACATATAATCATATAGCAATTCATCACTAATCAACCGATCTAGCAGATCACATACATAGCAAACTCTAACCAGGATACCGACCTAACCGGTCACTAACATAGCATCATCATATATACCAGGATTCCGACCTTAACCAGGTCTCTAACATATACCATCCTAACTACCAGGATGCAAACATATAGCAAAGCAACAACATAACAACTACCCGTATTTACATCCGATAAATGGCCGACCTTGGTGCCTTTGACCCTGTCGATATAGTAAGGATAACTCACCTCGCAACTGTTGACTGAAGAGATAAGATCACGCTGCTCATACCTCCGACACGAACTCCACCACTGATCAATACCAAATGACTGAACTCAATAAATACCAATAATTACCAAAATACCCTTGGAAGTCAATTGATCAACTCTTGGTCAAAGTCAAAGTCCTCAGTCAAAGCCAACATTCCTGACTGACTCTACTCGCCGAGTCAACCCGCTGACTCGTCGAGTCCTTATGCTCTGAAAACTTCCCATGATGTGACTCAACTTGCCAAGTCACCCCAAGACTCGTCGAGTCCAAAAACTCTGAATCATTTCACGCTCAACTCACCGAGTCATCCCTCAACTCATCGATTCACTGATCAACCAGAAGAGGTTAGGACCCCACGACCAGACTCGAACGAGTCCAAGACAATCTTCAATAGACTCCCCGAGTTGTTCTTCCAACTCGTCAAGTCCATGCCCACCTTCATCCAATTCGCCGAGTTCACCTATGGAACTCGCCGAGTCTCTTCAGTTCTCATTCCATACAAAGGATTTTCAAGCCATGAAGGGACTCAAATCTATAGATCCACTCTTCTACAGCCTAGCCCTCACATAAAGTTGCAAACTTTACATGAAACCAAGGAGATGTAAGCTCAAAACACTCTAGGGCTAAGGCTAAGGATAATGGGCTTCACCAATAATTCTTAAACAGGAACTTTATGAAATATAGGACCATCACAAGCTTAGATCTGAAGTAGAATCCTCATATCCAAGCTTCTATCTCGAATTAGATCTCATACCAATCACCATACATGAATCCATGAAGAAATAGCTTAAGGAAATGGTTCCTTACCCCTAAAATGAGCCCAACCAACTGTAGATTTCTGATCTCCCCAAGCTTCTTGATACAAGCCTCCAAACCTTCAAACTTCAATACCAAAGATCCTCCTCCAAGCTCTAATTCACTCACAATTGGGTTTCCTCGCGAATTAGGGTATTCTGGATCTCAAATGGGCAGCAAAGAGGCTAAGGGGAAAACATAAGGTTCCTTATATAGGGTGCAAACCCTGAAAATAGGGTTTCTCATTCCAGCACCAACTCACCGAGTTGGTCACTAAGAACGTGACCAAAATCATCGAGGAGCCCAGATATCGCTTCTAATCCAAGAAGGAACAAATAAACTTCAACTCATATGCATGTTCTACTACTTTTTAATCATACACAAAGGCACGTTTTATAACATCGAGTTACCAATGCGTTTTCGTACAATTAATGTATAACCAACTCATAGTCAACAACTCATATCTCTAGGTTTGAAGACTTATATGATATTACCATCTCACGATCACTTGAGATAAATTCCATGAAGTGATACAAGTGAGCGTGGGTTGAATCCAATACTCAGAACTTATGAGCACTCATGAGTGTTGTAGCAACTCTTGCTATGTCCAACACCTTAGACATCTACAAGCCAACTTCATGACAGTCGTGATTCATATCTACTTCCAACATATGACCAACTATGGAAAATTTGAATAATATGATATAACATAACATAATTATTCTGGAAGTCAAAACATGCAAAATGAAATGATAGTAAATGATTGATAGAAGATAGAAACACTTTACTTATAAATAAACAACAACTTTTATTTATCATCAAATGTCAATTACACTTTACAAATTTCAAAGGCTATCTAATTTCTAAAACAAATATCATCCTTTAGCCCTATGCGCCTCACATGCTGAAGATGATTAACCCTACCCAGTCCCTTCGTGAGGGGATCTGCTAGGTTCTCATCCGATGATACCCACTTTGCCACTAGGAGTCCTTCTTCTATTCGATGTCTGATGAAATGGTATTTTATGTCGATATGTCTAGATCTTCCGTGATCCCTTGGTTCCTTGGCTAAGGCAACTGCACTTTAACTATCACAAAAAATCTCAATAAGCTCCTTTATAGCTGGTACAACTTCAAGGTCTCCAATGAAGTTCTTTATCCATATAGCCTCCTTTTCTGCCTTGCTTGCCGCTATATACTCTGATTCGCAAGTTGAATCAACCACTATCTCCTACTTGGAACTTTTCCAAGTAATTGCTCCTTCGTTTAAGGTAAAGACCCAGCCTAACTGAGACCGGAAATTATCCCTATCAGTCTAAGAAGCTAGCATCACTATACCCTACTACTCTCAAGTGATCACTCCCACCGAGGGTAAGGACCTAGTCCTTAGTCCTCCGCAGGAACTTGATAATGTTCTTTACCGCAGTCCAGTGAGCCTTGCCAGGGTTCCCCTGATATCCGCTGACCATGCTCAAGGCAAAGGCCACATAAGGGCGAGTACAATTCATAGCATACATGATCGAGCCTGCAGCGGATGCGTACGGTACTCGACTCATCTCAGCTATCTCAGCCTTTATACTCGGGCTCTGATTCTTACTCAATCCGGCGTTACTCTGGATTGGTAATTCTCCTTTCTTGGAATTCTGCATGTTGAACCTATTCATCACCTTATCCAAGTAGGTACTCTGAGTAAGTCAAATTAGTCTCTTACTCCTGTCTCTCAAAATCCTTATTCCTAGGATATTGGCAGCTTCACCAAGGTCCTTCATAGTGAAACACTTCCCAAGCCAGGACTTCACTTCCTGCAGAGTTGGGATGTCATTTCCTATGAGTAGTATGTCATCCACATACAATACCAAAAAGCTAACTATACTCCCACTAGTCTTGACATATAAACAAGATTTCGATCCTCGAAAACCCAAACTCTTTGACTTTCTCATCGAAACAAAGATTCCATCTGCGAGGTGCTTGTTTCAATCCATAGATGGATTTCTCAAGCTTACACACTCTATTAGGGTACTCTGTGCTGAAAAAACCCTCTAGCTGACTCAGGTAAACATCCTCAGCTAACTTTCCTTTAAAGAAAGAGATTTTGACATCCATTTGCCATATTTCATAGTCATGAAATGCAGCAATGGCTAGCATAACCCTTATAGACTTAATCTTTACTACTAGTGAAAAGGTCTCATCATAATCAACTCCCGAAGTTTGAGAAAATCCCTTTGCAACCAGTTGCATCTTATAAGTGTGCACATTACCATCCATGTCGGTCTTCTTCTTGAAGATCCATTTGCACCCGACTGTCTTGCGACCTGGTACATTGTCAACCAAGTTCCAAACTTGATTGTCATACATGGACTGTTTCCATTTAGCAGCCTCAGGGCCTGCGATGGCTTCCGTGTAGCTATTAGGTTCATCCAGACTTACCGGTGTGCTATCACTAATAAGTGTATCACCTTCCATAGTAATATGGAAACCATAAGAATGCTCAGGTGCATTCCTAACTCTCGTGGAATGCCTAAGAGGTGCAGACTCGTCTGTCGGATCAACATGAGTTTCCTCCTCAAAGTTGATTGCTAGGGTTTGAGGTTCCTTCACCACTTGACTCTTGAATTTCTTCAAGTTCAATTGGCCTCCTACTGTTTCCTTGGCTTATGAACTCTCTCTCGTGAATGACTCCTCTCCTTGCAACAAAGACCACATTATCACTGGGTCTGCAGAAGAGGTAACCAAAGTATTTTTGTGGGTAGCTGATGAAAATACACCTCTCACTTCGAGGTTCGAGCTTATCATGGGTCTCGCGCCTCACGAAAGCCTCGCAACCCCAAATCTTGATGTGGTCCAGATTAGGAACTTTTCCAATCCACATCTCATAAGGAGTTTCTGCAGCCTTTTTGGTAGGGACTAGATTAAGAATATGGTCGGTAGTCTCTAAGGCATACCCCCAAAATGAGATTGGTATCAAAGCTCAACTTATCATGGAATGAACCATATCCAACAAGGTTCGATTACGCCTCTCGGCCACACCATTAAGCTGTGGTGTCCTGGGAGGTGTCAATTGTGAGACAACCCCACATTCCTTAAGATAGTCAAGGAACTTTGTACTAAGATACTCACCACCTCAATCGGATCGAAGCATCTTAATGTTCCTACCCAACTGATTCTCCGCTTCTTGTTTAAACTCCTTGAACTTTTCAAAGGTTTCTGACTTATGCTTGATTAAGTAGACATATCCATATCTACTATAATCATCAGTAAAAGTCACATAGAAGCGGTTAGCATCCCTTGTGGCGGTTCTGAAGGGTCCATACACATCAGTATGTAATAAATTCAACAAACCCTCACCCCTAGCACAAGAACCAGTGAAGGGTGACTTTGTCATTTTCCCAAGCAAACAAGATTCACAACTATCATCCGACTTTAGGTCAAATGACTCCAAGAGTCCATCATTTTGGAGTTGGCCTATGCGTTTCTTTCTTACATGTTTAAGATGACAATGCCATAATGATGCTTTATCCAAGTTAGTGGAAGAATCAATACACAACACATTATTTCCTAGGTTATCAACAATTGACACAGTTTCATACACACCATCACAAGGTAATGCTTTAAAATAAAGAACATTATTAAAGAAAGCATTAATACTGATATTGCCATATTTATACCTATTTTAGGCAATATTTAAGTACATTTTTATTAATAAGTTGATAATATGTTTAAAATAATCGTACTTATGACTTTAAATTGTTATTTTCAGTCAATTAAAAGTATTTTCGAAGAGAGGGACCAAAAGTGACAATATGTAGAACATGGGAGACTTGGAACACAAGAGATGAATAAATCCACGAAAATTACTAAACCCACGACATGGTAGAGCCAGCCACAACGTGGCATGGGAATTCTAGAAGACAAAGATCGCATTATGGAGGAATCCTTGCCCGGTAAGATAACTTGGAGCCCACGATGTGGCCTGGATAGCCATGATGTGGCGCGAGATTTTGGAGGCTATTTAAGCATTCTTGATCATTACGAAGAAGAACTTTTTTGGGTTGAAGAAAGGAGTTCCAGAAGGCGATTTGGAGAGGAAGAAAGGTTCTGGGAAGAGGCTTTCAACACCAAAAAGAGTAAAGGTCCATATTTTAGTTAATTAAGAACATGTTTTGTATCACTTTGATTTGTGTTAGTTTGTTAGTTGCCATGATGAGCAGCTAAATCTAGCTACTCTTGTTTAGCTAGATGAAGCTTCTAACTTATGAATAGCTTAACTTTTATGGATTTATTTAGTTGGTAAAATTGCTTGTGTTTGATTTGTATTACCTAGCATGCTCATGTTTGTTTCTCTAATTGCTTGATTGCATGTTATGTGTAGCTTAGTGACCATTAACTGCATGAACTTGTTTACCTAATGATTTAGTGAACATTGAACTGTTAGAGCTAGGATTGACCAATCTTAGTTAGTAATTAGAGTAAATAAGCTTAGTTGTGCTAGAGAACGTGTATTGTGACTATAATTGCATTTATAAAACAAATCTTACATAGCATATTTACATTCATAATTAGTTATGTGTTTAATTGTGTGTGAACATACATGGTTTGACATGAATTAGTTAATTATTAGTAAAGTTAGAACTAAATTACTAATACAATTTAAACCAACTTGATAATCCATAATCATTAGCTAGCCATAAGGAAGAAGTAGATTCAAACTAGACAAGAGTGTGTTTTTACTTATTGAATTTGATTTAAGTTCGTATGATCTTGTAAAATCAGATAAAACCCCTTTTAAACTTGTTAATAATTAGGTTAATTTAATAGTAAGTAGATTAATTAGTAACACCATTCCCTGTGATCGACACCCGACTTACCCAAGCTATACTATAATCCGATTAGGTACACTGCCTATAAGTGCATAGTTAGTTTAAGTTTGTTAGGTTATAAATATTAAAATTAGTGGGTACTTTTATGCACATCAAGTTTTTGGCGCCGTTGCCGGGGAACGACTTAGTTTATTAGATTCTTTATTTGCATTAAGTTAATCGATCCTTTTTGTGGGGTAAAACCCGCAAAAAGTTAGTTTTTCAGCAAGGTAAAAAAAAAAAGTCACAGAGTCCACGACGTGGCCAGATACGCGCCACGACGTGGTTTCTGAGAATTTAGTTTTTAGTTTATTTTTTGTCTATTTCAGTTTTACGTTTTTTTTATTGTGTTTAAGTTGCAGGAGTTCATGACCAAAAGCTCAAACACACCCTTGGTGCCACCACTTGAAGATCCCGAGTCTGCAATTCACAAGAAAACGACGCCACTGCAAGAATTAAAGTCAGCTTTTTCAAGGAAGATGGGAAAGAAGACAGGAGAGTCAAGCTCATCCTTGAGGCACAAGAGCAATCTTGAGCACTTGGATCAAATACTCGTCCAAACCGAATCCGAATACGATACCGAGTCAGAATTTGAAGAACATACGAGTGAACCAGAGAACGGGCCAAGAAACGAGATGGCAGCAATTGAAGAGATGTCCATGGGAGCTTACAAGAAGCAGATCCGAGAAGATGTGGGTCCCGGTTTAGTCCAACCCGCAATACCTACCACTGCCACATTCGAGTTGAAGGGACACATATTGACTGAACTAAAGGATATCCCATTTTTTAGGAAAGATCATGAGGATGCTTTTAAGCATCTAGATGAATTCAACGACATTGCGGATTACTTAAATGTCCCAAATGTCAACAGAAACATAGTCTTGCTTAGGATGCTTCCCATCACTTTCAAAGGAGCTGCTAAGGAGTGGTTAAAATCACTTCCACCGGGTACAATTACCATTTGGGCTCAATTGCGCGAGCAATTCCTGGACCAGTTTTGCCTGCCATCCAAGATAGCCAAACTCAAGAAGGAAATAGCCAACTTTGAGCAACGGCCAGGGGAGTCATTATACGAAGCATGGGAGCGGTACAAGGGCTTGCTCAGAAATTACCCTCAGCATGATCTAAATGTGCAACAAGAGATCTCAATCTTCTATGATGGGGTCAATGTTATGACAAGACAACTCCTTGACTCTCAAGGACCGTTGACAAAGAAAAATCCAAGGGAGGTCAAGGAGTTGATTGAAGAATTCGCGAAGCACTCTCGCGAATACCAAAACCCTAGGCAAGATGGAATCAAAGGCGGTGGAGGGGCCTAAACTGAAGAAATAGCAGTTGTGATGGCTATGCTGAATAATTTGGATCTAAGGATAACTTAAATGGACCAGTCAATACATGCCATAAGAGTTGGTTACGAGAGATGTAGTGGTCCACACTTGACTAAGGATTGCAATTTAGATGAGTTTGGGAACAAAAAATCTCAAGTGTGCTACTCGAGTGGGGATAAGTTTGATGAGGACTGGAGGAAACCGAAGAAGGAGTGGCTGCCATATGAAGAGTATAAGAAGCAAAAAGAAGAGAAGTATAGGCAGACAGGTTGAGGCTTCTATCAAAATGAGCAACCACCAGCTGAGAAGAAACCCGATCTAGAGACCATGTTGTTAAAGTTTATGGAAGCTTCGAAAAAGAGACACGATGCCACTGATTTTGCTATTAGTGAACAGCAAAATTTAATAAAGAATCAACAAGCCTCCATCCATAACCTTGAAGTTCAAGTTGGTCAACTAGCCACTCTAGTTCATCAGAAGTTATCCCCGAAGAATCCCGAAGTGAAGACCCAATCTCATGTAATGGCCATCGATATTGAAGAAGAAGCAATCTCTGAGTTCCTAGAGGCATTGGAAGAAGAACCACAACAGCCCGATCCAAAACCAAAGAAGTCAAAGTTCAAAAATGAAGGTGTTGCTGAAACAGCTTCGCCACGACGTGGCTCTTGTCTGAACAAAAAGTCCTTAAACCCGTTCCGGTTTATCAGCCGCCTTTGCCATTTCCATCCCGAGCTGCACTTAGTTTACTGGAGAAGGAGCATATAGAGTTTGTCAAGCATGTGAAGGCGATCCCGATTAATACTCCCTTTGTCGAGTCCAAATCCAAAACTCCCGAGCATCAGAAATTACTACAAGAATTGATAGACACTCACAAGCAATTAAAGCAGCAGTCTAAGGTGGTTCTAAGTGAACAAAGCTCAAAAGCTGTGTTGGGAGAGACACCAGAGAAGATGGGGGATCCTGGACGCCTCACTCTTCCGTGTGAGTTTGGTAATAAATTGAAGGTTAATGCTTTAGCCGATTCTGGGGCTAGCATTAATTTGATGCCTTTTTCATTTTATCAAAAATTGGAAATTCAGAAGATGAAGGCTACAAAAATGACGATTCACATGGCGAACCATTCAGTGACACAACCCCGGGGCATAGTGGAGGATATTTTGGTGAAAATTGGAAAATTTGTTTTTCCAATAGATTTTCTAGTTTTGGATATGAAGGAAGATCCCGATGTTCCAATTATCCTTGGCCGTCCATTGATTAACACTGCTGGAGCTTTGGTTGATATTCGCGAGTCTAAGCTCACCTTGAGAGTTGGAGATGAAAAAGAAGTTTTTGGGATAGAAGATGTCTTCCCAAAAGAACATGTTCAAGAAGAGGTGTTTAAAATCAATGAAGATAAAGAACTAGAAGAACTGGAAAAGCTTATGGAAGAAGAGATCAAGGCAGTTCATCAAGTTAAAAGAACAAAACCTAGAGCATCTGTTCCATTTTTGGTTGAAGTCATGGTGTACAAGAGTCCACCTTCTTGGGTGAGGAAAGCGGATGAGGAGATGAAAAGTGATGAAGAGGAGATCCCTTCAAGAGTGACAAAGCTGATGGTGAAAGAGGAGGAGGATGCTATGGAGTGCAAGGAAGAAACTAAAGGGACCAAACGCAAGCTTAAAGATGAGGTCAAAGTTAAAAAAGAGAATTCAAAAAAGGCATACAAAAGGCGAGTTCAAGCTTACAAGAGGCGATTCAAGGAACAAAAGATCCTAGTGGTGGATTCTTCCGAGGACTCAACGTAGGAGGCATGGAGTCCATCTCAAGACTCCAAGAAAAAGAAGCGCTTCTCGGGAGGTAACCCGAGCTTGGTTTGCATTTTCTTTTCTTTTAATTTTTGAGTTTTTAATTAGGAAATATATCAACTCATCGTCTAACAACTTATACTTAGTAAAGAATTAGTTGTGGGGAGCATTACTTAATAAATAAAATACAAAGTAGTTAGTTAAAATGTGTGATTTTAAACAATTTTTGCAATCAAGCATATGCCACGTCGTGGTCTGAAAGAGCCAAGGCGGCCATGATGTGGCCTTTAAAAAAGTCACGAGGGGGGACCATTTCTTAAAATCCTTTGACCAACACCACCCATTTCCCATTTACATGCTGCCTCATGAACGGAAACAAGAAGGTCCCCACAGCCGATTTCTTAATTTATATTCTAAATCCTTCGAATTTCTTGTCGTCTAATTCCATTTGGTAGGTATTCCACTCATTAATTGTAGTTATTTCTCACAATTTTACATTTTCGTGGCTAGGGTTTATGTGAATAATGAGATTCACGAAGATTGGTTGAAATTAGTCATTGATTCTAGGTTGCATGTCCTTTAAATATACATAGGAACAAACCTTAAGCATTATTTTTGGTTGAAATCGCATATAAAGTAACCGATCCATACCCAGGTGTCAACTGCGGTCCACGATGTGGAGCTTGGCCACGTCGTGATTTCTGGCAACCTGTTTTTATTTTTTTTTTATGTTTTGGGTGTTTGCTGCTTTGGTTTAATTTTGTATGCAGAAATAGGACCTCGAAGGGTTGTTCCGCAGGAGGAAAATCCGATTGATGTGGCGAGTATACATCCTTTATATCAGTTTCCACAAAACATTACCCGACCATTGTTGACTACATATGAAAATCGGTTGGGATGGTTGTACAACAGGGAATTTGCGATAGCTCCAATTATCGATTGGGGGTGGCTCGGTGGTGTGGGAATGGTTGCTGAATTGGAATGCTACTGGACGAAAACATACGAAGGGGATCAATTTTCTTTCACTTGTCACGGGTGGAGGAATTTTTTTGCAATTCAAGAACCCGTGTACCGGGAGTTATCGGTGTAGTTTTTCTCTACCGTATGCTTCGAGGAATGCACCATTGACTTTACTTATAACCGGGCACTTGTGTTTCGCTTGGTTGGTGTTTATAGGGAATGTAGTCTTCGGGAATTCGCTTGGCGGATGGGGCTTTATACCGAAGTGGAGACTCAATCCCCGTTTTTCATACCATTCCTACTTGGATGTGTTCGGGATTTTAATCCTGCTATTATGGATGTCTAGTTCTGGCGGAGTATTTCCAACCATGAGTATAATACTCGTGACTCGAGTGAGTCACAAATTAAGAATCCTGTTTTCCGATTTCTACATCGCTTTATCACTTTTTCTATAAATCACAAGCATCATGGCGATAAAGTCCCTGTTCAGAATTTGTTTTATCTGTGGACTCTTATTACCCTGGGGTTTGTTGTGATTTACCGTATATGTTGGCGAGATTCATAGGGAAGAAAACGGCTAATTCTAGGCCCGGGAGTCCGATTACAGGGGGACATTTGGTTACTCGTCTTGCTAGGTCGTATCATATTTTGACCCACGAATTTGTGAGGAATCTTACCCGATTCCCGGACACTGATTTAACCATTCAAGTCTTGGGAGTTATGCGGGCAGTGGTGAATGTCGGGGGTCGTTTTGTTATACCGCCGATAGATGAGGAGCAAGATGAGGCGCAGCCAGGGCAGCAACCACCAGCCAGACCACGGCGTTGAAATGTGCGAGCTAGAGGAGAGATCGAGAGAGAGCGTGCTACTTCACAGCATGTACAGGGAGTGCCCACCGAACCTTTTTAGAGTTGGGTGGGAACTCATTTGCATAACCTCCGGGGGCATGCTATTTATCATACCCAGCTTACTGAGGGTATTTATTCGCATTTGGGTGTGACCCGGCCACCTTCTATGCCACCACATTATCCATATTTTCCAACATGGGAGGAGCTTTGGCATCCGTAGAATGATGGGGCAGGACCATGTGGAGCGCAGGACCAAGGAGATGATGATTGATTTTCTTTTCTATTTTTTTTTGTTTATGTTTGAATTTGGTTTGTAATGTAAGACTTTCTTGAACTCTGATGTTACTCTTTTATTTCTTTTGGGTTGTTCCGTTTTTTTCATATTAGCATTGGAATTCTCAGGAGCATATAAGGTTAAGTCTAGAGTCGTGTTTGTCTAGTCAAGTCAAGGAAGCTTAAAGTCGTGAGTTGGAACCCGCAATTCAAGATAAGTGTGGGGTACGTCCGTAGGAGAGAGGTTACAGTTGGGAAGTATATTTATATAGAAGAGTCTTAACCCATTTAGACATTGGTCAAGCTGCTAGGATGCATTAAGCAATAAGGCATTCTTGTTGATGTTCAGTTTCCACGACGTGGGCTCCTCATGCCACGTCGTGGCCCTCATGCAACTTGAAGAATTAAAGCAGCCTTCTGTTCGCGTTTTCATCTAATATCACGACGTGGTACTCTTTGCCACAACGTGTATCAGTTTATCATTTCCCACATTTCTACTTACTAGCACCCACTTTGAAGAATTGAAGTTAAGAGTCACGTTCATGGTTTATTTACATATTCATCCAGTTCTACACCAACTTTCTATTTTTGGGAGGTCCATCTTCAGGATGCACATTTTCCACACTTTTGAGGATGTTCACGCCACTATCCCAGGGGAGTATGTTCCTTTTTCTCTGTTTTCTTTAATTTTGATTTATTTTATGCATACAATGAGGGAATTGTATGAAATAAGTGTGGGGTAGGGGTAGAAAAAGTAAATTGCTAGATAATGATAGAATTTGATAGTAAAAATTGAAAATTTGAAAATTAAAATTTTTAATAATTGAATCTAGGAATAATAATTTGAACTGTAGTTGCTAGTGTTATGTGGGATGATCCGATAAAAGTTCAAATGTTTAGTTGAGTCAATACATGTTATAGTGCATTTGTGGCCTCCCTTATTTTAGTGAAATCATGGAACAAAAACATAACCCCGCTTGGTTTGAGGGATGCAATATGTTTAACAGCCTAAACCTGAAATGTATCCAGGAAAATTATTATCATTAACCAATAAAGGTTGAGGTTGAGCGCCTCTGCTTAAGCATGTAGGTTTTGAGTGAAAAAAGTAAGGTACATATACTAATAATAATAATAATAATAATAATAATAATAATAATAATAATAATAATAATAATAATAATAATAATAATAATAATAAAAGAGAATTGCAAGAAAAGTTTGAAGAATTTTGGAGCAAATAAAGTGAAGATCAAAAGATCAAAATTCCAAGAAATTCAAAAAGTTGAAGATACCAGAAATCAAAAAAGGTGGTGAATTCAAAGAAATCAAAGATCAAATTATCAAGGAAGTGAAGAATTCCATAAGGGCTCCATAGTGGTATCATAGATTGTAATTCTAGATTATGTATGCTTAGGTTGCTCAACTAAAAATACCTTGAGGATAAGGAGGTTTTCTGCGGATGGATTCGGAGGGTTGGATAAAATGAGCATTGATCGGAAAAAGTGGGTGAGTGTTTATGAAGATTGTGAGTATTTAAAGTATGGGGGTACTTTAGGAAAATTTTAGACACAAATGCATGCGTTGAGGTCTTGGCATAATGGCTAAGCTGCAGTCGGATTGTTCTATGTGATGTTAGTAATCAAGGGTTAAGTTTAAATTTGCTTGAGGGCAAGCAAAGCCTACGTGTGGGGTATTTTGATATTTCCATATTTATACCTATTTTAGGCAATATTTAAGAACATTTTTATTAATAAGTTGATAATATGTTTAGAATAATGGTACTTATGACTTTAAATTGTTATTTTCAGTCATTTAAAAGTATTTTCGAAGAGAGGGACCAAAAGTGACAATATGTAGAACATGGGAGACTTGGAACACAAGAGATGAATAAATCCATGAAAATTACTAAACCCACGATGTGGCATGGGAATTCTAGAAGATAAAGATCGCGTTATGGAGGAATCCTTGCCCGGTAAGATAACTTGGAGCCCACAACGTGGGCTGGATAGCCATGACGTGGCGCGAGATTTTGGAGGCTATTTAAGCATTCTTGATCATTACGAAGAAGAAATTTTTTAGGCTGAAGAAAGGAGTTCCAAAAGGCGATTTGGAGCAGAAGAAAGGTTCTGGGAAGAGGCTTTCAACACCAAAAAGATTAAAGGTCCATATTTTAGTTAATTAAGAACATGTTTTGTATCACTTTGATTTGTGTTAGTTTGTTAGTTGCCATGATGAGAAGCTGAATCTAGCTACTCTTGTTTAGCTAGATGAAGCTTCCAACTTATGAATAGCTTAACTTTTATGGATTTATTTAGTTGGTAAAATTGCTTGTGTTTGATTTGTATTACCTAGCATGCTTATGTTTGTTTCTCTAATTGCTTGATTGCATGTTATGTGTAGCTTAGTGACCATTAACTGCATGAAATTGTTTACCTAATGATTTAGTGAACATTAAATTATTAGAGCTAGGATTGACCAATCTTAGTTAGTAATTAGAGTAAATAAGCTTAGCTGTGCTAGAGAACGTGTATTGTGACTATAATTGCGTTTATATAACAAATCTTACATAGTATATTTACATTCATAATTAGTTTTGTGTTTAATTGTGTGTGAACATACATGGTTTGACATGAATTAGTTAATTATTAGTAAAGTGAGAACTGAATTACTAATACAATTTAAACCAACTTGATAATCCATAACCATTAGCTAGCCATAAGGAAGAAGTGGATTCAAACTAGACAAGAGTGTATTTTTACTTATTGAATATGATTTAAGTTCGCCTGATCTTGTAAAATCAGATAAAATCCCTTTTAAACTTGTTAATAATTAGGTTAATTTAATAGTAAGTAGATTAATTAGTAACACCTTTCCCTGTGATCGACACCCGACTTACCCAAGCTATACTATAATCCGATTAGGTACACTGCCTATAAGTGCATAGTTAGTTTAAGTTTGTTAGGTTATAAATATTAAAATTAGTGGGTACTTTTTTGCACATCAGATACCACCACATTCATTATCAAGCAAAAAGGTAAACCCTTGTTTGTACAAATCATGAAAGGAAATAATATTTCTCGCCATTTCAGACGAGTAACAACATTTATTCAAATCTAATGTTAACCCACTACTTAGCAACAAAGAAAAAACTCCAATCTTGGTGATAGGTGAAGCTTTCTTATTCCCCATGATCAATTTTATCTTCCTATGCTCCACATTCTCACTTCTTCTTAGTCCCTGCAAATCAAAACATATGTGAATACCACAACCAGTATCAAGGACCCAAGAGTTAGAATGGGGTGAGTTATTAGACAATATAGTGTAAATACCTGCATGGTTGGGTTTCACTTTCCCATCCTTAACATCTTGCAAGTACTTTTGGTAGTTTCGCTTCCAGTGCAACTTTTCATGGCAATAGAAGCATTCAGCCTCTTTAGGGTTGGCAGAAGGAGTGACAGAACCTCTTTTGGTTCCACTTGAAGAGGATCCATCAAGGGAATTTCCCTTGGTACCCTTCAAAGGGCTCTTCCTCTTCTTCCCTTTACCTTGCCTGATTGCTAAGACAGGGGCCGCGATAGGAGTGGGAGTGGTAACAACCGATTTACCTTTAAGACCACTTTCGGTGGTCTTCAAAACTCCTTGAAGTTTGTTGAGTGTAACTTCCTCCTTGTTCATGTGATATGTCATTCGGAATTTATCATAACAAGAATGTAAGGAGTGCAAAATGATGTCAATTGACAACTCCTCAGGAAAGTTCACATTCAATTTCAGCAAACGGTCCACATACCTTTTCATTTTCTGCATGTGGTCGGTTATGGATTCACCATCCTTCATTTGGGTTTTTATCATGGAGGATATGATTCCATACCGCTCTTGATGAGCACTCTGATGGTAGCAGTCCATCAAGTCCTAGTGCATCTCAAAAGGGTAATGGTCCTCATAGGACTTTTGGAGTTCGGCTGTCATCGTGGCCAACATGATACATGCCACTTTGGTGGCATCTTTCTCATGAGTCCGGAATTCAGTGATCTCCTCAGGAGTAGCAGACGACTCATCAAGTTTCTTAAGCTCCTTGTCAAGGACATATTCCTTGTCCTCGTAACGAGTGACCATCTTGATGTTCCAAATCCAATCCATAAAGTTAGAACCATCAAAGATGACTCTCCCACAAAGGTTGATGAAAGAGAAGGAGCCAGTAGGGTTTGAGCCATAAGCAACATTGTTGGAAGACATCTGAAAAGAAAGAAGGACAAGTTTAGATTAGATATAAAGATAGTCCTTAATAAGACACCCAAATGTAATATTAAGGCTAGGACCCAACACAATATTTTATAACTTAGAAGAGGGATGTCGTAATCCAAGCTATAAAATATTTAAAGGTGGGTGAATGACGATTCACCAATTTCCACCATAAAAACAAAATAAATTATTAGGTTTTAATTGGTTTTGAAACTCCTACATTCTTTTGAGATTATTGAACTTTTCAATGGCATGTTTCAATCTCGAATGTGCCCTTCAAGTTTTGTGATTGGGATGTTGAGGATCACAGAACAAGGTGTGAATTAACCATGCAAATTACTTGGTAATCTTAATGTTTATCACCTAACCGATGTGCCGGTTAACCACACACACTCCACCGATCTATGATAAACTTTAAGCCACCCTTTTCCTACCTTGTTAAGTTCAGGTTAGTGTGTCGGTTAACCACACACGCTCCACTAACGACTGAAGCATAGTGCAAAGTTTAATTTCATGGGGTAGCACCATATTCACATTTTCCTAAAGTAACTAAGATTGGGAATTTATAAAAACATTTAGTTACTTTATAACCATCATACTTTTAATGAGGATTAAAGTCATTGTCATACCCGTTCGGATAACGACCCTCCACCAGTCAAGGAAGCGGTGGGTAAGAGTGGACACTCATTAAGCTGCCATTTTATAGGCAACAACCTTATACCCCCTTTATAGACCAGCTTCGTGAATGAGGCCTACTAACGGTAAAACAACTTGTTCTTATACATACATACATATATATATATATATATATATATATATATATATATATATATATATATTGTTAACAGATAATATTATAAAGTATAAGGGTTGAATTTTAACTTTTAAAATACTAGGGGTTGGAAATAAAGTTTTTAAAGTGACTTTAAATGTTCCAAAACTTGAGGGCAAGTTTTGTAACTTTCATAACTTTTCAACTTTCATAACTTTTGAGTTAATGGTTTATTAAAATGAAAGACTCTTCATTTTATGTAACCTATGTGTTCATTAATGGACGTTGAAAGGAAGACTTTTGGTAATCCATAACTTAAGGACAAATTATGGCTTCCATTAAAACACATCAAGATCAAGAATTAAACTATCAAACTATTTGCAAATAATTCCTATGATCTTCTAAACTCATAAGTGTATGAACATTCATATCAACAATTTCAAGAATCATAAATAACACATAAAAAACTTGAAATTTTGATAATAGCCATTGTAAATGGATTAGCATAACCATTACACCATGTAAAACAAGTTTTATGAGACCAAAACAGTTTAGGGTAATGTTTCAAGTCCATTTCCAGCACCAAAACTCAAAAATCTGCATTCATGGCCTCCTACTCATCGAGTGCAAGAACCTACTCGACAAGTAGGATGAAATAACACATGGACTCGGCGAGTTCACTCAGAAAAATGCAGAAATCTTGAGTTTTTTTCAACAATTTGCATCAAGTATCAAGAAAACAAGCCTAGGCTCTAATACCACTGAAGGGTTTTGAGCATTCTAACACTCCTAAGGTGTACATGCAACCCTAGAAACCTTGGATCTATGTTTTACTAAGATACATGCAAATTTGATTTTCCAAGGTTCTTAACGTAACTAGCATGGCATGGGGAACTTTGAAACATAAAAGCTAGTAAAAGAACATACCTTTCTTGTTGCTTGGATTCCTTGAGAACCTTATGAGCCTAGCACCTCAAATGTTCCACACAACACCACAACTCTTCGAATAACTTTGAGAAAAGTACATTATCACTTAAAATCGGCTAGCCCTCTTGTTCTACACATAGTAGTGCCGATTTTGGTAGCCATGGGGTCCTTTTATAGTTGTATCACAAGTAGGGTTACACATGTATACCCTAATTGACATGACTTTTCATATTCCATGATCCATGGGTTTATAACCTCCATGGACTATCCATGGAGTACCTTATGGGTTTTAGCCCAATTCAATAAACCATTAATCATTAGCTTACTATAAATAATAGATGCTTTGCACAATTAACCCCATATATTTAATTAGTCTCCTTTTAATCACCAAATTAATTCTAAATTAATTCTTGATCCAAACTAATTAAATAATATTATTAATATAGTAGAACTTATAATATATTAATAAACCATAAGTGTCCTTTCTCTCATTTAGTCTATCGAAGTGTTGCAATGTCATACAACCCAAAATGGACCATGCTAACCAGGTCAAGTACATTCCAGAAATAGTTATGAACTTAGACACCTAATCCAACACTAAGGGCTACCATATTGCCTAGAACACGTTTTGGAGAGAACTAAGAGAGAATCGTGTGAAATAGTGAATCTTGTGTACCCGACTATTGAATGATAATAGTGTCCATTGAAGATTAACTATTTGTGTTCTTATTCATCTTATATCTTGCATTATTCACTTTGAGTGCGATTCTGCACCATCAAATTTATCCGATTGATTCATAGGAGAATTTGGGACTTACAAAAAACCTATTTAATTACTATTACAATAAAAAAAAGTTGGGGAAGAATTTAAAAACAACAAGTTTATTTTATTTTATAACAAAACAAACCAAACCATCGAGGATCCATTATAAACGTTAGAATGAAATAAAAAAACACAACCAAAGACTATTTAGAATGATAACCTTTGAAGCTTTTGAACCCACTTGGTTTTGGGGTGTTGATGAAGATAACAAAAATCAAAGATTATGATTTCTCTATGTGTATCCACCATCAAGAGTAAGAAACTTAGAATTTTAGGAGACAACTCAAGAAGGCTTCTGAGCATCAAAGTAAAGCACCAAACTTCAAAGAGTTGAAGCTTCTCCGTACTAACGTTTTTAGAGGAAAAAAAAGGAAGAAAAGAAACCATAAAACTAGTTCAAAACTCGTGCAAGGCACTCATTTAAATACTCCATGCAAAGTAATGCTTACCCATTAAAATACTTTAAAGTAATTGCTAGTATAAGGAGCATGGGAGATAAGGCATGGAATTTCGAAAGCAACCTCCATTCCTCTTACACCATTTTTCGGCCATACATTTAAAGAAGAGAAAGATTATTTAAATTTTATAAACTCTAAGTTTATAATATATAAACTATGTCTTTAGATAAAAGACAAAACAATCCAACTAGTTCAAAAGGTTGTGCATGATTTATTAATTCATACCATATGGAATAATAACTAGTAATATTCTCTTATAATTATTATTTTCATAAAGCAATAATTTTAATTCATACCATATGAAATATAGCTAGTTATATTCTCTTATAATTATTATTTTCATAAAACAATAATTACTCTTGAATCAAAATGCAATAACTGATATTATTTATTAACAATCACATTAATAATATATATACAAACTGTGCAAACTTGATAAAGGTGTGCACTTATAGGATCATATATTATTAGTAATGTCACTTCATAATGATTCTTAGGCATATAGATTCAACATGATATACCCTCAACAAACATCATCATGGTATACGTGGCCACGAAGTTTTGTTGTTCACACTAACCTGGCCACTCATGGTTGGGCGTGCTTGTCATCTTCTGTGTTGCATACGACGAAATCAATCCCCCATTCATGGCTTCTTGCTCAATTTGGAACCAGAGTAGCCGTTGAACGGCTAATTTTTTCAAAAAAAAAAGAATTAATTTTTTAAACAACATTTTTTACCCATAAATACCACACTTGTAACCCTCATTTCATACACCATTCTTTTGTTTCTCTATATACAATATACACACAACATTTTGACAACCATCAAAAATGGATCCCAACCAAAATTACCCCCCTCCCAAATCTTTATAAATCGCAAACGTGATAATACTTTTGCATTAGATCCCACCCCTCGCCAAGTCCCAACCATGGAATCACCTCAACGTGCTTTTGTCAAATTGCTTCAAATCGGCTCCCTTATCCAACCGGCACCATTTTTCCAACAACAATACCAACCTTTCATGGCCTTTCAATATCAATTCAATCCACAATCGTCACAACCACCACCTTCATAATCACAACCACCTTATTTGCTGGATTTCGTTTCAGAAATGCAACCTTCATCACCACTACCTCAACCAAAAAAGAAGAAAGGAAAAAACTAGGGCGACCCATTACTACCAAAGAAATGGTGGCATGGACAAAAGAGGAAGAAGAAAAGCTAGCAGAGGCTTAGGTTTCGGCTTCCCAAGATCCAATTGAAGGAGATAATCAAACCTTCAATTTTTTTGGAAGAAATTTTGAAGTGTGCTTTATGCGTTAACGGGAAGTGAATCTCGAAATCCCGATCAAATTAGCTCTAAATGGCGCGATATCGACTAAAATGCACGGGATTTGGAGGAATTTACAACAACCTCCAAAAGATATGCAAAAACGAGTCAAACTATTTTGATGTCTTCAAGGCGGCTTGAGAAAATTTTCAAAAAACAATGTCAATCCGCAAAGGTTTTCTGTATGTGAAAGCATGGCTAAAATTGAAAGACACTACAAAATGGATAAGACAAATGGAAGGGACTTTACAAACCTCTTCTGGTTCAAAGCGTTCAAGAACCTCGGATGCAACTTCCCAACAATTGGGCGGGCGGACACACATCGACATCAACGATGATTCGCTCGATCTTGAAGACGAGCAATCTCTATGCCGGTCGGTTAGAAGAAATAAAGCAAAAAAACGGGTTCGTTGGCTTCGGATTCTAGTGTTATCAATCATTTTAGAGAGAAATTTAATTGATATGTCCACATTCAAGAAAGCGAGGCAGAGATGTTGAGTCTGGTGGAGCAAAAAATGTTAGAAACGCAAACGTCATTCCAAGAGGTGCAAACGACACTTTAAACAAAAACCGACATGGAGATTTTGAAGATTAAAATGGATGATCTCGAAGGCGAATATTTGGAGATTTTTCTCGCGATGAAAGAGTCAGTTCGAGACCGATATAGCAATAGGGGGTAGTTTTTTTGTTATGTTTGGTATTTTTAGGTGTTTTATTTTTATTTTTATTTTTATTTTTATTTTTATTTTTATTTTTATTTTTATTGTTATTTTTATTTTTTTTATTTTAATTAATATAATTTTTTTAATGTAATGTGGTATTTTAATTTAATGAAAAAGTAGCATTAAAAAATCATATGTTTTTTATGTATTTTTGAATTAAATTTAATTAAAAAATGAGGTGGAGTGATATGTTTATTGGTACGTATCTCATGGTTTAGTGGTAGGGAGTGTGGTGATGATGTGATACCAACACTATAGTGGTTAGTAGTGGGTACAACGGATGGCCTTAGTGAACCCCTATAGAGTCCCCATCCTCCCTAGAACTCCATTGTTGGTTTCTTTATCCACCACCACCACCCAACCGTCGAAGCTGCACAATCGGACTTCTTTAGATCACAGATCAAAATATTAAAATAGGTTTGCCAAACCACTACATCCTTAATTCTTGCATCAACACCATCAGATCAACATGTATTCCCCTATTTTTTAAACCATAGTTACATAGTTCGTGCTACAATTTGGTAAACGAGTTTCAAGAATGTGGTTCTCCACTTTGGGTGTATCGGTATGGTGTATACATGTTCAAAACATAATTCCAACAGTAGTTAACTTAAAAACCAAAATACAAGTCTACTTATAAACAATTTTATACTTAAACCATAACTTCTAAGTTAACATTTGAACTTCAAAGACTTACCAAAGACCATTTTTAAAAGATAAAAAGCAATAATGAAACAAAATATAGGAGAGAGTTTGAGGACACAAAATAACAGAAGAATGTTCTAGAATGTATAACATAAGTAGAATCGTGGTGAAGCGGTGATGAAGAATAAGTGGCATGCCTATTATATAATTATTAAAATTGATTAGAAAAACCAGATGTGGAATCGAGGAATTTAATCAATATATCAAGCGTCGGCGACGTTTTCCTCATATGAAATCAATTTCCCGCCTAGAAACAAATGGGTGTTCCATAACCAAAATTGTCGATCCCAGTGGCATTTCTATGCAATCCAATTTGCGAATTTCACATTTCAAGTATTGATTTAGAGAATTGATGGTAGTTCCATAACCAAAATGAAATCATTTTGGTTATCACTTTCCCAAGATAAAATCAATTTCCCGCCTAGAAACAATGGGCATTCCATAACCAAAATTGTTGATCCTAATGGCATTTCTATGCAATCCAATTTGCCAGTTTCACGTTTCATTTCAGGTATCGCAAGCAAGACGTACACTAAAGCCTCGTTTGTTTTTCTATAAAAGTACTTTTTGAGCACTTTTCCCTTCTGGCTGGTAGACGTTTCTCAAGTACACGTCTTCTTCCGCAAACATGGAAAAAGACAAAAGACATTTAACCACTTCCAAAACAAACAACACCTTAGGGTTTCTGTTGGCGAGCAATATGTAATTTTACTAGGTTTGGGATCGGATTGTTCAGAACATGGATCATGACTAATTTGGTGAATCATGTGACTATGCTATAAACCTATAAAATAATAAGTACATAATGTATGACCAACATCAATAAGTCAACATGTATCATCGACTTGATCACTCATATCCAAACCAGCACTTCAAAGACTAGTTAGTTAATCGACGAGTTCCCACCATTGTTGTTCTTCCATTTCCTTAGCAATCTAAATATGATGATGGAGCAGGCGAGGAGGCTGGAGGTGGCGAGGAAGGAGTGGGAATTTAGTTTGTCGGAATCAACTCGTGTGTTGGAGGGTGGGTGGTGTCGGTGGGTTGGTGGCTGAGGAGATCATCGGTGTTGTTCTAGGGAGGAGGGGGCACATAGAGAAAATTGAATTAAAGAGAGAGTGGGGAAAGGGGAAAGAGGAGGGTGAAGGGTAATGATGGGATATTTATTAATGTTATTATTTAAATTTAAAAATGATAAAGAAGTAATATAAAATTTAAAAAGAAATTACTAAAGATAAAATAATAGTTTTTTACGTCTAGTATTAACCAAAGATGCATTAAAAACATACAACGGTGACTGATCGAGTTAAAAAAAGAGTTAGAGATCAAACTTGTAAGTTATCTAAAACCACAACACCATTCGTGTAATTTACTGATGATAATGATGATAACCAGAATTCACCCAAAGACAAAGAACATGATTACATGCAATCATCCGATTCATACAACAACAAAGGCAAAAAGAAATCGGGTGATGGATCCAACAAGCAAGATCATTATGCATTATGGGATTTAGGTTACTTAAGGTATCTAGCAATCAAAGATCAAATCAGAAAAAGCTATAGGGAAATTGCTTTAAAGCATCAGCCCGATAAACAAGTTGCACTTCTTCTTGTTGAAGAAACCGAAGATGCTAAACAAGCAAAAAAAAAAAGATGAAATTGAGAATCGTTTCAAAGCAATTCAAGAAGCATATGAAGTGTTAATCAATCCAGTAAAGAGAAGAATATATGACTCAAAAATGAGTTTGATGATGAAATTCCTTTCGGTTGTGCCCCTTAAGATTTCTTTAAGGTGTTTGGACCTACTTTTTTTAGGAACAGAAGGTGGTCTGTTGTGCAGCCGATCCCTTTCTATAACACTCGGTTTCGGATTTGCTTCGTTGCTTGGGGATGTGGCCCAGTCATCAGTTGTCGTGAGGCTTACGGCTTCAGGAAAGGAAGTATTTGGCCCATTTCAGATGTGGGTGACATGGTTTGAGTATCCAAGTATTCGATCGTGTCTTTGGAAGCCAAGGATATAATCTTAATTTGATATCTCGGTCTATTATGGATTTTGGGTTTCGTTCAGGGGGTTTTAAGGCTTGGGTGTGTTATTAGGAGCGTAGGGCTTCTCGCCACGTTTTTGTGAATATAAGGTTCATTGGAAACGAACCTAGAATGAGGGAGTTAAGGTATTTTGAAGATTTTGGCAGCTTTGGTCCCTAATGGAAATACTTGGCAAATTAGTCCAATGCATGCAAAGGATGCATGTGCGTGTTTGGCTAGGGGTACGCTCATCGTATGTGTGAATGATGGATGCGGGACTTAAGCTGTACACCCAGCGTAAAAACACTACACCAAGTGTAGTATGCTGAGTTCCAAAACCCTAATTTTTAGGGTTGGCTCACTATTTAAGCACATAAATTTCCAGGTGTGAGCCTCCCTTTCATCTTCCATTGCCTTAAACCCTAAATTCAAGTGGTAGCTTCATCCAAGAGTATTGAGAGCCTTGTCTGTGCATTTTTAGTGGATTTTAGTGTATTTTAAAAAGTGGTAGCTTGGTGCGAGGTGGTGGTTCAAGGAAAGGTTTGTGGATCTGGACTATTTGCTACATTCTGAGCTCATAAAAGGTAAAAGTTTCTTAACTTGCTAATTAGAAATTGAGATCTAAGATTATGTGGGTTTTGGTACCATTTTGACCTCAAGAGTGAGATCTATTGGTTGGACACCACTCCAGGAGCTTTGAGTTGCCACTCTTAGCAGTTCTAAGGTCATAAGTTCATAAAATGTTCGTGTTGGATTTTAATGGATTAAAATGGTTATTGGGTCCCATTGAGTCATGTAAATGTATAAAGTTGCCGACTTTATGCATTAAGAGCTTAGTTGGAAGGTATCATGAGGTTTTGATGGAAGGACTTAACGGGTTATGTCCTAATATGAGTTTTGGAGAAATAGAGGGTACACCTCACGTAAGTTCATGTACGCCCCGCGTACTGACTTGAGGCCCCGATCTGTATCTTCGAGTACGCTGAGCGTACCTACGGGTACGCTCCGCGTATGTTCAGCTGTGGACTTTTGTGTTTCTTCTTGTTTAGGTTTCGGGATTGGGTTTAGGCTTTGTGTGTTGGGCTTACTGGTCAGAGGAATTTTATAGTCTTGAACTCTTGATTGCACATGTCTATTTGGGCCAAGGTTTTGTATTAGGCCTCGGTGGGTCCAATGGTTTTGGACTTTAGTAAGCCCAATGGGCTTGGGTCTTTGGGTTATCGGAGATTTGTTATTGGACCATAAATTGTTGGACTTTAAGATAAGGCCTATATGGGGTCGGGCCCAATTTGGAAAATTAGGCAATTAGTGGGCTTTTATGAATTTTGTAGTTTTTGACCTTTTTGGTGTTGGGCTTGGGCTTCAGTTTTGGTCAGGGGTAAAATGGTCATTTTACCCTAAGTATGGATTATGGATCTCGGTTTGGGAACCAAATTGCTAATTGGGTGTTATTTTAGTATTGATAGCTCGGGAAGGCGTCAGAGCACCAACTAGAGATTTCTTTCATTGAGCTTCTACATTCGAGGTGAGTCTCCCTCCGTAGAATCCATGGGTCGAAGGCACCAAGTCCGGCCCTATAGTATTGATATAGCTTAATGATTGTATTTATGATAATTATTAAGGTGGTATATATTGTTTGATGATTATGTGAGATATGCATGATTTTATATGGTAGTGGTAGGGTGGGATAGACCCCATAATAGGTTGGGATAAGAAGGAAGGGTAGGTCGGGCACCCAGATATGTCTGATAAGGGTGGGTCAGGCACACAGATATTCCTGGCAAGGGTAGGCCGGGCACCTAGATATGCCTGACAAGGGTAGGTTGAGCACCCAGATATGCTCGGCAGGGCAGGTCGGGCACCTAGATATGTCTGACGGTATGTTTGCGGTATATGTGGTATTTAGGGAACTCATTAAGCTTTATTCTTACATTTTTCGGTTTATGTTTTAGGTACTCCTGTTTTCAAATGAAAGAGCTCGAGGCAATCGCAGCGCATACACCGTGTTTTCCGCAATATGTGATTTTGGGATTCAACTCTGATAATTATGTTACTTAGAAATGTTTTTTAAATGTTTGAATCAAGTTACAACTATGTTTTGATTATAATAAAAATGGAATTTGTATCCTGTATTTTTGGGATGTTACACTTTCTTGGGAGAAGAAAATACCCCTCGTAAAGACGAAAATATGATCTTTTCCTTCAATGTTGTTGGGAATTGCAAGATGGAAACCTTCAAGGAAATAAATAAGAATTCTTCAATATCGAGGTGCTTGGTGTATAGATGCTTCACTGATTTTTTTTATAACTCATTTGAAATCTTCTATATCCAGGTGGTGTTGGTCGCAGCAACAGGGGCGAAGATGTCATTCAAGCCTTCAAATTTCCCATGAATATCTCTACAATGGAGCATCCCATAAAGTCATATATATATATATATATATATATATATATATATATATATATATATATATATATATATATATTATAGAATCACTTTTTTATGTTTTGCAGCTATTACTAGTGATATTAATCAGTAAGTTTTTTTATTTAACCCCATTCTTAATATTTTTGTTTTTTTGTCTTAGTTTTTTTAATAATCTATCTTAAACATGTCTTTAGGGATTGTTAGTTAAGATTTTTGGATTGAAGGAAAAAAAGGTAGAATGACCATTTTACCTTTAAATAGAAAATTATATAAAGACGAATATGCCCCTGCTTTAGGCTCATCACGTGGACAAAAAACTACACCTGGATACATAATTTATTTTATGTTTTATGCCCTTATAATTGTCATAATTTTCCTAGAATGCAAAGTTTGTTGCTATCATGTGTATGCAATGTTTTTACCAAACAACCCTTGTATACATCTTTTTGGAAGAAAGACATGTTTGCCCATGCTGAAATCACAGCTTGTATTTCTAATATTTTATTTTCTATTTTATGCCCCTGTATACATAAATACCTTTCTTTCCACCCTCCGTTCCCTATGTATCATTACCTGTAAGCTAATTACTAGTCTTCCCTCTTACAATTAGTTTTTTTTCCAAAACTTATTCTCTACACAGTAGGGAAGGGTAGTAGTAGTAGTAATAGTAAGGTATATGTAGAGATATGTAAAATCATTTTTATTTATAAAAGCTAATCTACCTTGCATTGCATCATTATATATAATTTTTGAAAATGTTGTATTATGCTTATCTCATCCGATAGATTTAAGTTGGGTTTTTGTCATAAAAGCCCCCAATTTTACACAAAAAAAATCGGTTATGCCCAAAGTCGTTTTTTTTCACAGATGCCTCAAATACAGGATAATTGGTTTGATTTTGCCCTTTACCTTGATTTTACCTTCTATGGCCGGTATCCCACCTGGTCTTTTTCTCAAACCCTCTCTGCCTCCACCACCATCTTCGATTTTCCCTTCACCACCATCAGCTGCTTCGATCAACGGGATCCAAAGAAACAAGAAAAAAATTGCAGCTCTCTCACTCTCCAAAATTGATTGAAGGTTCTTCTTCCTCTTCTGATTTTGCAGGTCTCTCACTCTCTTCTCTTGCTTTGTATTATCGATCCCCACTCACCTGGTAAGACCTCCTCCTCCAAACATCGTATGCGATACAGAGGAACACACACATTGATTTGGACCTGCAAATTAATTCATCAATGAAGAAGAGAACCTGTGCTCTTAATTCATCAAGATTATCAAACACAAGGGTGCTAGAATTGAGATTAGTCCCTATGATTCGCAGGTCTCTTTTCTCTTGCTTTGTATTATCGATCCACAAATTATTCATTAAATTTGTGTAAGATTAGGAAACTTAATGCAGGAAAGATGTTCAAAGCAATGTACATTAAATATGAGACTTCGTTTCCATGGATTTGATCTCCATTGGAATACTCTGTAATGTCTATTGACAAGTCTTGGTGGCTTTGTGCATAATCATTATAGAGGATCAGTGCATATAAGTTTAAAATCTAATAGATTTGGGTAAATGGCAGGAGTTTGGAATTTTTCCATTTGCGGTAAGGATTTGGGATTGTGAAATGAGAATCATTGGAATTATGTTCAATCGATCTATTTCACAAAGTAAAGATCATAGACAAACATAGTGTGCATACTTGGTGTATGGCATGACTATTGTTTGGATAAACATAGTGTGCATGCTTAGAGCATGACATGACTAGTGTTTTGATTCAAGTACAAAGTTGATTAGTAGAAAAAGTATACAATGAATAATGTGTAATCAATATGGTGATAAATAAAAGGTGTTCTATTTATATTCATAAGCTCTGAGACCATATTAGATTCGATTATTCTTGTGTTTCACTATGCATGTTTTGACTTCCAGAATAACTAGGTCATTCTTCCCGAATGACTAAGTTATTCAAACCATCCACAGTCGGTCATATGTTGGAAGTAGATATAAATCAAGATTGTCATGAAGTTGGCTTGTAGATGTCTAAGATGTTGGACATAGTAAGAGTTTCTACAACACTCATGGGTGCTCATAAGTTCTGAGTATTGGATTAAACCCACACTCATTTGACTCACTTCATGGATATTATCACGAGTGATCATGAGACGATAATATCTTATATTCTTCAAACCTAGATATATGAGTTGTTGCCTATGAGTTGGTTATACATTGATTGTACGAAAACGCATTGGTAACTCGATGTTATAAAACATGCCTTTGTGTATGATTCAACAAGTAGTAGAACAAGCATATGAGTTGAATTTTATCCATTTCTTTTACCCTTAAAGGGATAAAAGCGATATATGTGGGCCCCTTAATGATTTAGTGATGACACCCCGAAGTACTTGGCCAAGCTTAGACTAATTTGATTTATTCAATTAGTCGGTCGTCATAAATCAGAAAGCGGGAAACAAAAAATGGACAGAGAGAATAATTATAATCCATGTCTCAGTCCATATGATATCTAGAATGGAGGAATATATGATCCCTTATCTAATGGACGTGTCATTGATTTGTTCAGAGTATGGCAACGACTTTAAGAGCTATGATTGCCAGTCGGCATACACAATGATAGTTTTAGACTTATCCAAGTGGGAGACTATTGGATTAGATGTCTAATCCCATAAACATTAGTATGTATTCGAACCGACTTGTCATGGTCCATTTGGGTTGCACTTCACCGAAACAATTGGATAAATAAAATGAGAAAAAGGATACTAGTGATTTATATTAATGTATTATACGTTCTAATATATTAATATGAAATCCTATTATTAATTAGTATTGATCAAGAATTAATTTAGAATTAATCTAGTGATAAAAAATGAACTAATTAAATATGCACTCTTATATATATGTGGTGGACCAAGTTGTGGTGGACCAAGTTCATTTAGGTTGAGCTAAGCTTTCAGGGATAGTCCATGGAATGTTTAACCCATGGATCCTATGTAAATAAAAGGTCATGGGTATTAGGGTTTACATGAATGTAACCCTAATCCTCCACACTATATAAAGAGGTCCTTGGTTCATGAAATTGGGACTAGTGCATAGAAATGAGGGCAAGGCCGATATAATAAGAGGAACCTAAGTATCCTTTTTCTCTAGTTATTCCAAGTTGGTTTTGGTGATTTGTGATTCCACTTGAGGCTTCCACACTATTCGGGCTAAGCTCTTAAAGTTTAAGACTTCAAGCTTCATCAAAAAGTATGTTATCTAACTAGTTTCTTGTAGTATAGTTGCTTCATAGTATGCTAGTTAGGATGACACCTTGGAATATGTGACAACCCGAAAAACTTCTCGCATACACTCTTCAATTCTTTCCAATATTAGACTTATTTTACTATATAGTAGTACCCTTTAGAGTCTAATGAAGCGTTCTAAATGTGATATAATCAAGGTAGGAGTGTTAAAAAGGGTTAACTCGAAGTGTAGGAATCAAAACCGGGCCAAACACTCCAACACATGGAGTGTGCGGCCACACACTCTTGTTTGCGGCCTCACACCCTTCCCAACCGCACACTCCATATATATATATATATATATATATATATATATATATATATATATATATATATATATATACCACACTTGAATCATTTTTGAACACTTCCGTCATTTCTTCAAGCATAGAACACGAAATCCTCTCAAGTATCATCCATTCTCCTTAAAGATCTTCATAAAAAGGTACCAAGAACACCAAGAACACCATCTGGCCACACACATGGCAGCACACATGGTCGCACACATGTGCTGGCAGCACACTACGCTGCACACCTGGCCGCACACACACATATAGTGTGTATTTTGGCCATACACCCTCTCGTATAGCCTTATAAACCCTCATACAATCATATATGATTATAACACTTCATTATAAGTGTTTACTAGTCCCTATGATGGTCCCAAAATCATCAATTAGTTGTTCATAACACTAATTATATCCATACATGTGCCAATATATGCTAAATAGGCTTCGCGTGTGTACTCAAGTCACCACTTGACACCTAGCATCAAATCCAACTTTGTCATCAGAACCACTCACTACAGGTGAGTTTATACCCCTTTAATTAACCTTTGAAATACTTTTGAATGTTTTAAATACTTTTATGGGGGGGGGAATACAAGTTGAATACTTATAGTTATTACATCAATCACATGTGATTAATAACTACAAAACCAATGATTTCATCACTGTTTCAAAATGTTTATCAAACTATTTTACTTCAAAATGTTTTACAAACTCTTTTACTTATCAAATACTTTTATTTAAACTTTATTATACTTCTTATAAATTGCATGTCCATATATGCATAGATATATAAGAAATGTTTAAAAGGCTTAGGAAGGCCATCCGCCCTATTTCCTTTTCCTCGATTTGGATGTGGTCTGGTGGGATGTCGGGTAGCCGTCCGAGGGTCGTTTCAATATTAATTATATATCATAGGTGCATATATAGACATAAAAGTAATTCCATATTCATGCTTATCAGTTACATCATTAGTAAGTTACCATCGGGGTAACACAAGGTTACACTTATACTATTGCTAGATCTATGAGTCAGTTCATTCATGAGTCAATATTTATCACTATGAGAACATATACATTACATTACTATGAGTACATATACAACTATACTAGAAATAAAACATATACAACTATACTAGAAAGGGAACATATACAACTATACTAGGAAGAGAACATATACAACGATACTAGAACAGGAACAATACATTACATATACATACATACACTTACATAAATGTGATCCACTGTATCGGAGCATGCCTTAAATGTCATGGCCTGAGTTGTAACCAGAGTCTCTTGGAGGGAGAGCGTGAGTTTGCGTATAGATCTATACTGAATTGACTATCCTACACCTTGCTGCTAGCTACAGCCGGATCTGCAGGTCTGCGGGTGCCAAACGTCATACCGTTTTACGACCTACATTTGTCATTGTTACCCAGTCGATAGTATGGTACAATTAATCACATGATACCTTAATATAAATCCGGTATAAGGTAGTTAGTACAGCAGTAGCTCTTATAATACAATACTACAGTACTACAGTAATTTATCCTTTATATACACTTAGTGATTATTTCACTTAAACAATAATGTATAAACTATATTTTGATAATGATAGTTACACTTGGAAAATTACACATGTTTACGATAAACAAACATACAAAACAGTTACGCTTTGGTAGAAGGCTACTTTTAATAGAAAATATAGGTTTTTCTGAGAGATTTCAAACTTTTACAAACACTTACAAACATTCACATACTTTTATCACCAATGTTTACAAACTATTATTTAAAACTATGTTCAAACGTTTTGATACAAACACCGACACTAAAATACTTATGAACTCACCAGCTTAATGCTGATAAACTCTTTCAAAATAACTTGTATTCTCAGGTCATCAGTAGACAGGTATCGAGACCAACTTTTGAGAAGATGGAGCGCATTCAGGACTCATCTCTTTATTTTGATTTACATTATTTTTGGTGTCTATAACTGTACAGAACACACTTGTATTAAAAGTTATATATTTAATGCCATGGATGATGTTGTTTGCTTGTTTACTATTACTGTGTTGTGATACTTTACATGACGTCCTCCTCCCTAGAACGTTTCCGCCGTTCATGGTTTTGGGGTGTGACAGAATATCAGTTATTTGCATGTATAATAGAGAAAACATAGATCCAAGGTTTATAGGGTTACATGTACACCATAGGGGTGTTAGAATGCTCTAAACCCTTCAGACATCACCATGGATTTTGTGACTAAACTGCCCAGAACGAAAAGCGGTCACGACATGATTTGGGTGGTCGTTGATCAGTTCACAAAAAGTACACATTAGATAACAACCAATGAGAAGTGGTTTATGGAAAAGCTTCCAAAGGTTTACGTGAAAGAGATAGTGGAAGCTCATGGTGTTCCCCTGACGATTGTATCAGATCGTGATAGTCGTTTCACATCAAGGTTTTAGAGAAGTCTACAAGTAACTGGTATGAACATTTACCTATGATAGAATTTTCCTACAATAATAGTTTCCATTCGAGCATCAAGATGGCACCTTATCACGCTTTGTATGGATAAAAGTGTTGAAAACCGTCATGTTGGCTTGAAGATGGAGAAAAGCAGTTTATGGGACCCGAGATAGTTAATCAGACTGCTGAAAAGCTGAAAGTGATTAGGGAAAGGATGTTAGCAGCTCAGGATCGTTAAAAGACCTATGCTGACAAGAAAAGACAACCGATAACATTCGAAGTTGGAGATTCGGTTTTACTTAAAGTCTCGCCATGGAAGGGACTTATAAGATTTGGTAAAAGGGAAAAGTTGAGTCCAAGGTTTATTAGACTGTTTAAAGTTCTTCAGAGGATTGGGAACCAAGCTTACAAGCTAGAACTGCCAGAAGAACTAGATGGTATTCATAACACTTTCCACGTGTGTTACTTGAGGAAGTTCATGGGAGAAGTTCCCAACATCATTCCAATTTCTGAATGAGCTTGGATGAAAGAAAGAGCTTAATTGAAGAACCGAAGGCAATTGTTGACCGTAAGACTAAGAAGTTGCAATGCAAGATGGTCGATTTAGTGTTTGTGCGATGGAAACATACAAATGGGCCAAATCTCACATGGGAAACAGAGAGTGACATGATGAGTCGATATTCGCATTTGTTTGTTGATGTATGATTCCAGGGATAGAATCATCTTAAGGGGGAGAGAATTGTAACACCCGTGTTTATGGGCTAAAGCATTAAAGATGATGTAATAGTCTAGGTTAACCTTTGTAACTTGTTTTGAAGTAATAAAGATGTATTATTTAAGTATTATGTGTTTATACTTAATTATTATGATATATAAATTAAGCATACAGAAATAAACATATAATTAAAATGTTAGATAAACCCGATATCTATGAAGAAAGTTGTAGTGGTTGAAACAAGGATTCCAGAGATATAAAGAATACCGAAATCCGAGTTATAACGAAGAAGTTATGACCTGTCGAAGTTTCACGATGAAACCGACACAACGTTGTGTGACGTAAAAAGTGAGTTTACAATAAAGTCCTTCTTAGTCTTATCAATCTAAATGAAAGTCATAGTACTCGTTAAACCAAGAGCATGCATCAAAAGAATGTCCAAATCTGACTTCGTATGAGGAAGTTATGAATTTTCTAAGATTTGGTATAACAATATGCAGCCCAGAATTTGAATTATAGATCGAGAGATTTTTAACCGAAACAACCTAAACGAGAATCGAAGATCTTATCGATAGTAGTTTAACAATAAAAAGACAGAAAAAATAGACGTCGGATGAAGAAATTATGAATTTTTAACAGACTTTTCCTGTCCCAGACTATTAAAATATAACTTTAAAAATACAGTTAAAATTACCCGACGGAGTCTAAACGAAAGTTGTAGAGTATAATTTCACCTACACGTGGATATAAAGAATGTAAAAACGGAGCCCGTATGAGAAATGTATGAATTTTTGAAGTTTCGGGCACAAACTTCGAGACTGGAAGTACGCCCATCGTATGAAGTATGTACGCCCAGCGTACTCGTGTTCACGGTCCGAGATTGGCCACGTCGACTACTCCTTCGCATGGTGCACACGTGTTCGTAGCCTTGACGCGTCCAAGATGATCCCTTCCTACGCCCAACGTACTCGGTCTACAACCAGCGTAGAACCTTGCAAGGCAGTACGCCCCACATACTTGAAGATTACGCCCCGCGTAATGCAAGGCTTCGGCCACTATAAATAGAAAACGAAGCTCTCCGGATTTTATTTACAAATCTTATACTTTTACACCGTTTACTCTCTCTCAAACTATCCTAACACCCCCCGAAGCCTAGAATACCATCCTAGCACCCGAAGAAAGCCCGGAGCCCCGAAGTCTTCAAGAAAAATAGTTTTTTGAGTCGAAACTCTGCCCGTGCAGAACCCGGTTTTTAGCAAACCTCTTGGTTTTATCGAAAAAGATTGTTTTAAGAGACGAAGTGTTGTCCAATTACCATCTTATCAAGTGAGTTTATAGTCACTTTCATTTTACACATAGATATGAAATATTTGCTATAAAATACGTGCTATGTGTATATATGTTGTTTGTTTATTTGAGATGGGTGTTGAATGAATGTTTTATACAGGTTTTAAACTATATATGTATTTTTATCTACAAATATGTTAGGTATAACATGGGTATATAATTGATGTGTGATGAAATAAAATGATGAGAGACCTTGATGTTGTTGTTGTTCTGGTCATCTAGCGGAGTATAGTGATACGCCTGGAAGTTCAAGCAGGTGGGGCCAGGTGTATCGGAGGAGAAAATAAAATTATTTTTTATTACAGTTTGGTATTTTTGGTATTTATTTGTTACTTGGGAGATAAGATATTATCTTTTCTATTATTTAGGATCTGGATTTGCAGAACATTATAAGTATGATTGTTTCTAGTTTTAAAGCATCAATGAATAAGAATTGAACCTTAGGGTTTTTTTTGGAGTTTTTCGTGTTCTCGAATTCAGGACCTATCATCTTGGTATCAGAGCTCCGATTCTGATGGCCGATAAACTAAAAGGGAAAAGGACCAATGCCGAAAGGTTGGGCTCTTTGGAAACCACTGTCAACCGGATCCTGGATGCGGCTGAGGCGCATAAAGAGGAGGTAACAATGAAGATGGATGATCTGACTAGGGCCATTTACGATTTGGCCTTGGCCATGAAAAGATCGGTCAAAAAACAAAAAAAAAAGGTGATGCTAGTTCTTCAGCGGAGTCACAGAGCGACACTACCAGCGACAGCGAAGATTCATACGTTTCACAAGGCTCAAAGAAATTAAAAAAAAAAGAGAAAAGGAGGAGTACCGGGCAAGAGTATCGAAAATTGAAGATCCCTATTTTCAGTGGGGAAGACTTGCAAGGCTGGGTTTACCGTATCAAACGATATTTCGAGGTCCAGGAGGTCAAATGGAAGGAACGACTTAAGGTGGTAGCGGTTTGTTTGGAGGGACCACCTCTCTCGTGGTATCATTGGCAAGACTCCAGGAAACCATTCAACTCATGGAGTAAGTTCAAAACCAAGTTCTTAGATCGTTTTCAATCATCTCGGGAGGGTAGACTGCTGGAGCAATTCTTAGCTCTCCAACAAGATGGCACTGTTAGAGATTATGTGGGATCGTTTCGAAAGCTTCGCCGGCCAAGTAAGTGGTGTCTCGGAATCTGTCCAGGAAAGTACTTTTATAAAAGGCCTTAAGCCAAGTGTTTGTTCCGCTGTACGGATTGCTGAACCGTAATCGTTGTCACAAGCCATCCGCATGGCCCTGAAAATTGACGAGAACAAGGGGCAAGAGAGGTTAAGGCGGGTGGTTATGGTACAAGTAAGTGGAACAATGGTGGTGCCGCCAAGACAATTGCAACCCAAACCCCGACTGGTATTGTACCAGAAAAGAAGACGAGCTCGAACAACGGGGGTGGTACTTTCAAAAGACTGACACCGACCGAGTTAGCGGAGAAAAAGGCTAAGGGTATTTGTTTTCGTTGTGATGGCAAATATTCTCCGGGTCACCGCTGCCCTAGCAAGGCGTTGCAAGTGTTGTTGGTTGATGAAGAAGATACCGTAGAGGAGGAAGACGATGGAGACCACCCGCATTTGGAGGCGATTGAAATGTCCTTAAATTCTGTTTTGGGTCTTACCCCTCCGCGCATGATGAAGGTACGGGCAAACATTCAGGGGGTCCCGGTGGTAGTATTAATCGATTGTGGAGCCACCCACTCATTTGTCTCTAACCGGGTAATTGAGATTTTGGGGTTAACGGTTATTGATACAGGATCGGTAAGGGTCGTGTTGGGCAACGGGAAGAAAGATAAGACCCGAGGTACTTGCAAGGTAGTGACCCTAGAATTACAGGGGTTTAGCGTGGTGGAAGATTTTATTCCTTTGGATTTGGGAAGTTCAGATCTGATTTTGGGCATCACTTGGTTGCAAACGCTGGGTAATGTCACATCGAATTGGAGGAGTTATGGATGAGTTTCTGGGTTGATGGTTGATTGATCACCATACGGGGGGACCCGAGCCTCTCCAAATCCCTTGTGTCGTGTAAGGCGTTGGGGAAATTGTTGCAAAAGGAGGGTGAGCGATTCGTCATCCACGTAGGTACTATCGAAGACGAAGGCGATTCAAGTCAGAACACGGGAACTACTTAGATCATATTGGACAGTTTCAGAGAGGTTTTTAACACACCGGAAGGGTTACCACTATCAAGAAGCCACGAACACGCCATTAATTTGCGCGAGGGAATGAGCCCCATCAGCATCAGACCGTATCGCTACCCACATGTGCAAAAAGACGAAATTGAGAGATTAGTGAAGGAAATGTTAGAGGCGGGAGTGATTCAGCCAAGTACTAGCCCGTTTTTGAGCCCGGTGTTGCTGGTCAAGAAAAAAGATGGTAGTTGGCGGTTTTGTGTTAACTACCGGGCCCTCAACAAAGCAACAATACTCGAAAAATTTCCGATTCCGGTCATAGATGAGTTGTTGAACGAGCTTCACGGGGCAGCGGTTTTCTCCAAATTGGACCTTAAGTCGGGGTACCATCAGATTTGCATGAAGACGGAGGATATTCCGAAAACCGCGTTTCGGACACATGAGGACCACTACGAGTTCTTCTTAATGTCGTTTGGTTTGACAAACGCCCCGACTACTTTTCAGTCGCTTATGAACAAGGTATTTAGACCCTTTTTACGGAAATTCGTGCTGGTTTTTTTTATGATATTCTAGTGTACAGCAAAACCGAGCACGAACACCGGGATCATCTTTCGATGGTACTTAGAGTTTTGCAAAAAAAACATCTTTATGCAAACCGAAAAAAAATGTTATATCAATCAAAAACAGGTAGAGTACCTCGGTCATATTGTATCAAAGGATGGGGTTGCGGTCAATTCGAGCAAGGTTTCTGCCATGTTGCAATGGCCACTGCCCAAAACCTTGAAGGCGTTGCGTGGGTTTTTGGGTTTAATGGGATCTTATCGGAAGTTTGTTAAGGATTATGGGAAGATTGCGTGGCCTTTAACGGAACAATTAAAAAAGGATAATTTTAAGTGGAACGATGAGGCTACCGTGGCGTTTAAGAAATTGCAACTAGCGATGACTCAGCTACCGGTTTTAACTCTTCCGGATTTTTCGAATGAGTTTGTATTGGAAACGGACGCATCAGGGTATGGTTTGGGGGCGGTACTCATGCAAGACGGGAGGCCGGTGGCTTATTTCAGTCAAGTGTTGGGGACTCGGGCCTGACTAAAATCGGTTTATGAGCGTGAACTCATGGCCATTGTGTTGGCTATTCAAAAATGGAAGCCGTATTTATCGGGTCGTAACTTCACTATTCAAACCGATCAACGTAGTCTGAAATTTTTACTTGAACAATGCGGGGTTACGGAAGACCACCAAAAGTGGTTATCGAAAATTATGGGGTTTAATTTTGATATTATTTATAAGCTGGGCAACGAGAATCGGGTAGCAGATGTGTTGTCTCGTATCGAACCACAGGTGGGATTGACCACGATTACGATAGGTGGTGTTGATTGGGGAGAGTTGTGGTCAGATTTGGACGCTGATCCGGAGATGGCGGCAATTAAAAAACATGTTCGGGATGGGTTGGCTCCGGTGGGGTATTCAATTAGCCGTGATCGGGTGGTGTTTGAGGGTCGGCTGGTCGTCCCGAAGGGGGTCGCGTTGGGTGGCGGTTCTTTGCAAGGAATTCCATGAAGGTGTTGTCGGGGGTCATTTCGGGGTACAAAAGACTTACCAGCGGCTTGCAAGAGAGGTCTATTGGGTTGGAATGAAGGGTGATGTGGCTAGGTGGGTGGCAGAGTGTGACATGTGCCAAAGGCATAAGTATTCGACCATGTCACCTAGTGGGTTGCTTCAGCCACTTGAATTACCATCGATGGTTTGGTCGGAGCTCACGATGGAATTTATTGATGGTTTGCCAAGATCGGAGGGTAATACCATTATTTTCGTGGTGGTGGATCGCTTGAGTAAGTATGCCCATTTTCTGCCTCTCAAACACCTATACACGGCCAACACGGTAGCGAATGTGTTTCTACGGGAGATTGTTCGTCTTCACGGGATGCCGGAGTCCATTGTATCGGACCGAGATAAGGTGTTTGTTAGCAAGTTTTGGAAGGAGCTTTTCCGGATGATGGGTACCAAGTTGCGGAGGAGTATGGCTTACCACCCGCAAACCGATGGGCAAACCGAAGTGGTGAACCGGTGTTTGGAGACTTACCTCCGGTGTTTTACGGATGAGACACCGTCTCGGTGGGTTTCTTGGCTACCGTGGGCAGAATATTGGTATAACACTTCCTTCCATACCTCCGCGAAAACGACGCCTTTCCGGGTCTTATATGGGCGGGACCCGCCTCACTTGGTTTATTATGGTAAGGTGAAGACGGTGGTGGGTACGGTGGAGCAATACTTGGAAGAAAGGGATCGGATGTTGCAAGAGCTAAAAAGACACTTGCTCAAAGCCCAACAACAAATGAAAAAGCATGCGGATAGGCATCGACAGAACGAGAACTTTGCTGTGGGAGATCGTGTGTATTTAAAATTACGGCCCTACCGGCAGCGAACTGTGGCTCGACGGGTAAATGAGAAGATGGCACCTCGATACTTTGGTCCTTTTGAAGTCTTGGAAAAAATTGGACTCGTGGCATAACGGTTGTTGTTGCTCGATACAGCTCGAATCCACAATGTTTTTCTTGTGTCTCAGCTTAAACGTGCTATCGGTAACCGGGTGGCTACTCCCAACTTACCAGCTACTTTGACAGAAGAAATGGAGGTTTTATTGCAGCCGGAGGCGGTGGAAGGTGTTTGCGAGGGGTCCAGGGATAAGGAAGTTCTAATTCATTGGCAAGGTCTGCCGGAGTATGAAGCAACATGGGAGGAGTTTGTTGTTTTGAATGGACAGTTCCCTCACTTCAACCTTGAGGACAATGTTCAAAATTGGACGGGGAGTGATGATACGCCTGGAAGTTCAAGCAGGTGGGGCTAGGTGTATAGGAGGAGAAAATAAAATTATTTTTATTACAGTTTGGTATTTTTGGTATTTATTTGTTACTTTGGAGATAAGATATTATCTTTCCTATTATCTTTTCTATTATTTAGGATCTGGATTTGCAGAACATTATAAGTATGATTGTTTCTAGTTTTAAAGCATCAATGAATAAGAAATGAACCTTAGGGTTTTTTTTGGAGTTTTTCCTGTTCTCGAATTCAAGACCTATCATATAGATGACAACCATATACCTTTCTAGACAGTCCAGTGGCACGCTAGCAGGCTTGCAACCTGTATGTGTTTGTGAACAATGTGTTCACTGGTGTGCTCCATCCCCTTCATGGTTGCCTTATGGACATTTATGGCTGATGAATCCCCTTAGCAGTAGTGTCTATCCCGATGATGATCCTTAGGCTAGGTCCCTTGTGATAGGTGTTTAGGGACGTAAAGTGAGGATAACGGGAACGGGTAATCAGGGTTGTTGTTGGTTGATGAAATTAATAAAATTTATTGTTGTTTGATGAAAATAATAAATTTATTATTTGTGTGTTGAAAACCCTATATGCTCACCAGGCTCCTAAGCCTGACTCACTCAGCTTTTTGTATTACAGGTAGTGGAACAAGAGTATAGTTGGATGATGACGAGAGATTTTGGATTATAAGCCAGTAGATGTAAATAACTGTTGAAAGACCTATATTGTACAATTTATGCTTTTGGTCTATATCGATGTGGACATCCCGAGTTTTGTAATGAAATGAAAATTACATTTCTTTAAGAAATGCTTTGATAAATATTTTTATCATATTTTGTTTTGGGGACTAATTTCGCAATACGTTTTGAAAGATTACTCTGATTTTATTTTAAAAGCATAAACGAAATCAGTCTTTTCTAACCGTGAAATTGAAGATCGTGGTTACCAATCAAAACACTCTAAGTAGCATGTCACTTTGTACGCCATGGCATGCCTGGGCAAGCAAGCCTAAATTTCAATTTAAGCCCAAAGTCTAAACATCAAGCCCAAGAAAACTATTCCTTAAGGTTCAAACTCAACCCTTAAAGACTTGGAACCTTTACCAGATCAATTATCATTGTAACATTCAACAAAAATGATCTGGAAACAAGATGATACAAAAGCTTAAAAAATGATAGCGAAAAAAAAATAAAATAATAAAATAAAAAAAATAAAATAAAATAAAAGATATATTTAAACCAAACGTAAAAAAATTTTATTCCTAAAATATATAAATAAATTAAATACAGACAATAATAAATAATAGATAAATTTACATAAATGGTCATGAAACAGATAAATATATCATTTCACATACGATTTAACTAAAAAAAATTAACATCTTTTAATAAGATTTTAAAACAACAAGGACCATCTATGTAAATACTCATCGGACGTTTGTCAACCCAAGAACCATTTATGTAATTTTCACATAATTTTATTGCACAAAATATATGAAGTGAGTACAATTGTAGATATTTTATTTTATTTTATTTCACATTGGATTGTACATGGAGTTCTTGTTTTGCATGCAATTCGTGTTTTGCAGGCATACTTATTTTCCATTCAGGGTGGTGTGGTAGAAACACCACATGATTTGACACTTTTTTTTTGAGGTTTAAAGCCAATCATGTCTCTAGAAGCAGAACATGCAATGCTACAATTTTTGACTACTTTTTCGACCTTAGGTGGTTCTTTCTAGTTTTGAAGCTTCTACTAAAAATCATTTTCTTAAGTGTTGTTATTGTTGAATTAACTTCATTAAAACCTGAACCACTTTTTTCATTTCGTGAGTTTAGAATATTTAAATTTTTGTACAAACTTAATTTCATTACTACCCTTAAATTAAACATCATGTTTCTCAAGTCTTTTCACATTTTAAGTTTAAACAAGTTTCTTCTTTCCTATTTGCAATATATCTCATGCTTTTTTTTGGTTTATACCACGAACATATCTTTTAAGTCGTTTAGCCTAAAAAAAAATCCATTGTCTATTTGAGGTCATCATCTTGAGAATCATTCTTTTGTGCTATTTCTCAGTTGTTAATTATCAAAAGATAAAACTGTACAAATAATCCCTGTGGTTAGCTGAAAATTGTCACTTTGGTCCAAAAAGGTTTGGACTAGCACCAGAGGTCCAAACTTTTCATTTTGTTGCGAGTTTAATCCAATTTACTTTGAACTTTTTTAAAATGACCGATTTGCCCCTCATTAATTTAATTTTTTATTATTTTTATTTTGTTATATTTTTTATTTAAAATTAAACAAAAAAGAAAAGAAAAAAAATAAATAAATATTTGTGTTATCATCCATTCACCACCCACCCCCATCTTTTTTCCCTCTAGTAAACATGAACACCACCACCACCGGTTACCGTCTCCACCGTAGCTAGCCGCCTCCACATCTCTCGTTCTCAAGTTTGAATTCCGGAAATGTCTTGTAACCTACAGTGGCTATTCTAGGTGAAGATAGAGAGGGGGAGTGAAAGGGAGTGTTGAAGGGAGTGAGAAACCCTTGCTGATCCACCACCATATGCAGATTTGTAACCACCACCACCACTAACATCGGAGAAGTAGAGAGACGAACTCCAGCCACATACGTTGGCAACATAGGATTTTTGACGAAGAAGAAGGGCAACAACGACAGAGGGTTTTCAACATAGAAGAAGAAATATCGTTATTTGGGATACCCTAACTCATTTGATACTCGTTATTCTGAAACCCTAACTCGTCGGATCTGAGAATCCTAACCAATCGTTGCCCTTAGTTAGCCAAATCTTTGGTCTGCAACGGTCTTCACGTTCGATGGAGAAAGATAAAGAGAGACGAGGATCGACGGAGACAGAGGTAGAGGCGGCGTTTGTGGCTTGAGTTTCCAGACAGAGTGACATTTACAGATTTGGACGGAGGCGACGAGATCGAAGATTGGAGATGATATGTTGAAGATTTACCATGGTACTAGAGGGTGTGGTTGAGGTTGGTTTTCTGTTGATAAATCTTAAAATCGAGACACAAATGGAGAAGATAAACTGAGAAGGGGGTGGTGTTGTAAACCGATCCTGATGATGATGAACACAAACAGATCTGGAAACAGATGGAGAAGACTAGCCCTAGATATGATTTGTCCTTCTATTTTCTCCATCTCCATTGATAACCGACGAGTTCAATAATTTGTTAAGGGTGTTTTTTGTTCCTCTGGACTGCTTTTCAGGAAGAAGAAGATGGGTATGTGTAAAGAGAGAGAGAGAGAGAGAGAGAGAGAGAGAGGGTGAGAGAGAGAGAGAGAAATTAGTTTCAATTTTCTTTTTATTTATTTTAATAAAAAACTCAATAAACTTAATATAAAAAACTGAAAAAAAGAAAAAAAAATAAGGGCAAAGTCGTCATTTTAAAAAAGTTCAAAGCAAAACGGACCAAAATCGCAACAAAATGAAAAGTTTGGACCTCTGGTGCTAGTCCAAACCTTTTTGGACTAAAGTGACAATTTTCAGCTAACCACGGGGACCATTTGTACAGTTTTGTCTTATCAAAATAAATTGTTGCAATATACAGTTGCCAGTCCTGTTGGTTTTGATAATTAGCCAAACGGAAAATTCGACTTAGTGATTGAAATTTCCATTGATATGGCAAGATTATATATAAAAAACTTAATTTAAGTTTCAAAGATATGACATAAAGATGATGTTTTAAAAACCGGGTTTTTAGTTGACCCGGTGTGATGACCGGTTCACAGGTCAACCGGTTCAACCGTCGGGTCAATCCGATTTATGGTTTTTTTTCTATTTTCATATATTTTTACTTTCAAGCACAATGCATAAATACAATGTTTTAAAACCCGGGTTGACCCGGCCGGTTGAACCGGTTGGACCGTGACCCAGTGTAGAAAGCGGGTCAATTGAGACCGGTTTTTTTGTAAAAATACGAACCGGATCGAACCGGCCGGGTTTCCCCTAAACCGCGGTTCGACCGCCTATGTCGAACCGGTTAAAACCGGATTGACCCGTTTTAATAGGGTTTGGATAGTTGGATACAAGTATCGAACATCAAAACAACGAGTCGTTTGCGATTTCTTTAATGTTTTTCAATGTTTAAACTTTGTGGACATCAAATTATTGGTTTTATATGTTTATGGATTATGCATGAAAATAAAAATATATAAAAATAGAAAAAGATCATAAACCGGGTTGACCCGGCGGTTCAACCGGTTGAACCGGTTGACCCGTGAACCGGTCATCACACCGGGTCAACTAAAAACCCTGGTTTTAAAACATTGCATAAATATATAAAACCAATAATTTGATGTCCACAAAGTTTAAACATTAAAAAGCACATCAAACCATGGTATAGATCAATCTAAGCACAATAAACAACCACATAGAGCACAAAAAACAAAACAAAACATAGTTTTAGTGTTCGCTATTTGTATCCAAGCTTTATTAAAACAGGTTAATCCGGTTTTAACCGGTTCGACGTAACGGTTCGACCACGGTTTAAGGGAAACCCGGCCGGTTCTTGTACAAAAAACCATTTTCAATTGACCAGCCTTCTACCCCGGGTCACGGTCCAACCGGTTTGAACCAGCCGGGTCGACCCGGGTTTTAAAACATTGCATAAAGATCTCAAAGATCGCATCTTGCCTCCAGGCTCTATTTATGCTCCAAAGAAATATATTTGTAGAAGATGGTATAAAATTTTCGTTATAAAATTTATCCGAGTCAAAGACACAAGGATTAATTTGTGAATGGAATATTAAACAATAAGAATGGAATTTACGTTTACAGTATTTTTCTTAATAAAATGAATTGGTTTTTTTAAAGGATCTAATTTTAAATCTTACAGACAAGGTAAAAGTCAAATAACTTTACAAGTAAAGGTATTTCTATGGAAAAGTTTTGTTATGAAAAAACAAAATTATATATATATATATATATATATATATATATATATATATATATATATATATATATATATATATATATATATATATGCAATTTATCAAGGTTCTAAATAATTTATGTGTTATACACAACAAAAATTTAACTATAAGTTTTACAAGCCATAACGAAACTACAACGTTTGACAATTTTGCATGTAAGCTGATAAACCCAATTTTTTTTATTATTCATATATATTAAACACCGTAAATACTATAAAAAAATCATATAGCTATAACTTTATATAAATATATCAAGTTCTTAGAAGTTTTATATCAACAATTAATAACAAAAAATTAGTAAACACTAAATAATATCATTATCAATAGAAAAAACATAAATTAAAAAAGAAAAAAAAAATTCCTTGTAACACATGCAACACCTAACAAACTTAGAGGGTGTTTGAGAGTGTTTTTTTAATTATAAAAGAGCTTTTAGATAAAAGTGTTTATTTGCTTATAGTGGTGGTAAAATGAGTTTTTTAAAAAGTGTTTGGATAAACTTTTATAGTGAATAAGCCAATAAGTCAATAAGTTAAAAAGTATTTGGCTAAAAAAATGTTTTTTGAAGTTATTTTGGCTGAAAAACCATAAGCAGTTTCAAAAAGTCATGTGTTCTCATGCTTATTAAAAAGTGCTTATTGAAGCTTATGGAAAAACTATTCTGAAAAGTGCTTTTGAGTTTACCAAATACTTTTTTTTGGCTTATTAGCTTTTCAAAAAACCAATAAACAAATAAGCACTTTTCAAACGCAGTCCCAAATACCCCCTTAGTAACCGATCTAGAAGTCTAAACGGCTTTGTTTATGGGTTGTACACCATATATGTTTTGTAAACCATATATATTTTCTACAAACCCAAAAGGTGTATCATTGACAACCTTTCTTCCAATGTTGTCCTAACACGTGTGATTTTTCTAGACACACACCCAAGTAAAAGGGATAATGACTTGAGATGGTAACATACTTTTGAATTTAATCACATTTGGTCATTGAACTTTTTTTCATGCTTTATTAACCCTTAAACTTGTTGAATTGTGCTATTTTCTCCTTATGACCGGGTTTAGCCGGTTTCAAAGGGTTTATTGATCCTACGTGTATTTTTGTATCCTACGTGGCGAAAGAGGTGGCATGTAGGCCCCGATTTTTCGTCTCCTTCTCGTTAAACCACACCCCGAAGTCTCATTTGGTCCTTAAACTCGACTAGGGGACAAAATTCTCCACCAATCCTTCGTCTCCTTCAATCGTTCTGTAGAATGGCATCATCTCCAAATCCTACTGATCTAACTTCATTGTAGTAGACTTCCACTACAATGGTCAGTTTGCCCCCAATCCCTTAGTTTACTTTGATCCCGACAGAGCATCAGTGCGAGATGTTGACTTCAGTGGGTTTAGGTATGAGCAATTCATGGAATTCCTTCACAAGCTCACCAAATCGAGAAGCAAAGACATCTAGTTTTGCCTTCCACAAGAGTCTTTAGGTCTTGGAATTCATACACTGGTGAACGAGGGTGATTACAAGGAATTTTTGGATTTGGCGTATGCTAATGACAAGAGAATGAATGTATATGTGGATCACTATAATGAACCTATCTTCGACTGGATTGAAGCTGAGGAAAGTGAAAGTGAAAACGAAGACTTAGATGAAGATGAGGATTCAGTTATTCAAGATTCATATTCTGTTGATCATGAAGAAGATGATGCTACCTATCCATTTCCAGCAAACAAAACTGTACATGATAGATTTTTAAACATCCTTTGTGAACCTATAGAGAGTGAAAATCAAGATGATGAATACGTGCCACCCCAATACCCTGTGTATGATGAGAGACAACCATGGGATCATATGAAACCAATTATAGGTATGCGATTTTCTAACCCTACTGAGCTTAAACATATGTTAAGCAATTATGCAGTTGCTAATGGGTATAATCTATGGTTTGAAAAAAAATGACTCTAATAGATTGTTAGTGAAATGTTGCAAAAAGAATAAGTCACCATCTTGCCCTTTCAGACTATGGGCCTCCTGGATGAGTAAAGAAAAGACTTTTCAGATCAAATCTCTAGTGAATGAACATAATTGTTGTAGGGTGTTTAAGTTTGGGTCAATTGTAACTTATAGATGGATAGGGAAACATTTTATGAGTCAAATTATAGAGAACCCAAAAATGAGTGCAAGGAAGATGAAAGCTAAAGTGTCAACAACATTCAACATAAATGTGAGTGTGGGGGCAATGCGGAAATGCAAAGAAATTTGCATTACAAGAGATTGAAGGAAGTTTAATTGAACATTATGGGAGATTGTGGTCATATGGTGAGGATATTATCAGGTCAAATCCTGGGTCTACTGTGAGATTGGATGTAGACATTATGCCAGATTCCACAACTTTGTTTTCCAAGTTTTATTTGTGTTTCAAAGCTGTAAGGGATGGTTGGTTAGAAGGGTGCAGGCCTGTAATTGGGCTTGATGGTTGCTTTTTAAAGGGTATAGTTAGAGGAGAAGTTCTTTCAGCTGTTGGGAGAGATGCAAATAACCACATCTACCCTTTAGCATAGGCTGTGGTATGTGTTGAGAATAAAGAAACATGGAAGTGGTTCATAGATTTGCTTATGGATGACATTAATGGTGGTCTTGGTGCAGGCATTACCCTTCTTTCTGATGGACACAAGATTAGTACTAGGTCATTTTTATGCTTCATTTTTATGCTTTTTCACTCATAATGATGTTGTGATTTGTAGGGGTTATTACAAGCAGTTAAGGAAAGATGTCCAAAAGCTGAACATAGGCAATGTGCTAGACACATTGTGGCCAATTTTAATAAAAGGTTTACTGATCAAGCATACTTAAAGTTATTTTGGAGGGCTGTAAGGGCTAGTACTGTGGAGAAGTTTAGAGGTGTAATGGAGCAGATCAAATCTATTGATACTCATGCTTATGATTACCTTATAGATAGAGATCCTACTACCTGGTCTAAGGCATTCTTTCAAGAAGGAAGAGATTGTGATGTTGTGGAGAATGGGGTCAGTGAGAGTTTCAATTCTGCTATTAGGCATGCTAGAAGGAGACCTATAATCACTATGTTGTAGGAGATTAGGTTATTTGTGATGGAAAGGATATACACTCAGAAAGTTGAAGGAATGGAATGGGATTTGCTTATATGCCCAACTATTAGGAAGTGTATAGAAGAGCTGAAGGTTAAACAAAGGTAAGTTTTTTTTACTTTAATATGCTTATGTTAATTATGCGGATGTGTTATTGATTTATATTTTTTTGCTTAAAACAGATTGTGGGGAGTTACTCCTTGTGGTTATCAAAAGTATGAGGTTAGATTCACTGATGTTGCATATGGAGTGGATCTAATTGCAAAGAAGTGTGCCTGTAGAATATGGCAACTTACAGGGATACCATTCTTACATGGAGTGGCAACAATCTCTTACTTAAATCATGATGCAGAGACATATGTGTCCCAAACATACACTACTGAGGCTTACCTAGAATGCTACAAATATAGCATTAATCCTCTCAATAGTAGTGATATGTGGCCAGATGTTCCATACCATAAGCCTTTGTCTCCCAAAAGAAGAAGATTACCTGGTAGGCCATCAGTGAAAAGGAAGAGGGATGCAATTGAACGAGAGTTAACTAGACCAAGTAGACAAACTGTCTCAAGAAGGGGAAGCATGATAAAGTGTGGTATTTGTAAGGAACCAGGTCACAACAAGAAAAAGTGTCCATCTAACCAGCAAAGCAATACATCAGGTGAATATTTTTAAAAACATTACATCATTTGAACAAATAATTGACATTTTAATTGTTGTTTGCAGTACCAAGTTCATCCAGGGGCAATGGAGCAGACCCAAGTTTATCCAGGGGAAATGAAGGACCACCACCTACAACCCAACCACCACCACCACCACCACCTGCAGCCCAACCACCACCACCACCACCACCACCACCTGTAGCCCAACAACCTCCTCCACCACCACCTGTAGTCCAACCACCTCCACCACCACCACCTGCAGCCCAACAACCTCCTCCACCACCACCTGCAGTCCCCATGCCAAGAAGAAGGGTCTTAGTTAGTAGAAGTGGAAGGATGAAATATTCTGAACGGATCATCAAACAAGCATTAAGGAGGCAGATACCTGGGGTTGGGAGCAATGCAGATAACCCTTCAGTTATTGATTAATTTAGTGGGTGTGTAGTGGGTGGGTAGGAATATCTTTTGTAACGTAGTTGTGATGTAAAGACAAAGTAGTAGTCTTTTTATTATGCTTTTCTATGGTACTATCAAGTAGGTGTATGGGCACATGGTGACCCTTCTTTTGTATATGCAGGAATCTTTTGTGTTACCTAGAAACTACTTTTGTGTATGCAGACAAAAACTTATTTAATTTCGAATATTAATGGAGTATTTCAATGAATCCAACCACCACATTCACTTACTTTTTTATTATATGTATTCATTGTTAAATCATATATGTATAATTCTATTCCAGTCAAAACTAATTCTTTATATGTATGCTACTTTGTGATTCTATTCCAGTCAAAATCATATATGTATTCATTGTTATATGTATGCTTCTTTATGATTCCATTCCAGTCAAAAATACTTCTTTGTGATTCCATTCCAGTCAAAGTTACTTCATTCCATTCCAACAAGAAGTTGAGATAATGGCTCCATTCTTTGTGATTCCATTCCAATGAAAGTTAATATGTATGCAGTTAACATGTATGCTTCTTTATAATTACATTCCAGTCAAAATTACTTCTTTGTGATTCCATTCCAGTCAAAGTTACTTCATTCCATTCCAACAAGAAGTTGATATAATGGCTCCATTCTTTGTGATTCCATTCCAATGAAAGTTAATATGTATGCTTCTTTATAATTACATTCCAGTCAAAATTACTTCTTTGTGATTCCATTACAATCAATGTTACTTCATTCCATTCCAACAAGAAGTTAAGATAACAACTCTATTCTATTCAAACAACATCTTTCAATACATCATTTAACTTCATTTCATCATATACATGATGATCAAAAAAAGAAATCCAATGGTAAACTTATATATTTTCTCCTTCATTGCAATGGCATCAGAGTACTTTTCCTTCTTCATTTGTTCCATGTCTTCCTTCACCTACTCTACTTCGGTCTTCAATGCTACTAATTCAGCTTTCATTCCCTCCACCACTTCCATTAGAGGCATCTGTACAGGTTCTACATCCAACCATTTCCAATATTTGCATTTACCCTTCCACAATAAAATTTCAAAGTGAGATTTCAAATCTGGAATAAATGAATCAGAAAAGAGGGAAATTTTAAGTGAAATTGCTTACCTCATTGCACATCATGAAATGCCTCCCTGGATTCTTTGGTGTTGTTGATGTTAGAATACGTGTAGGGAACCCACAATCACAAGTTTTTGGATTATTCACTGTGGATTTCTTGCTTGATCGATTGAGGGAGGATGAGAAGCTGTAGGAGGAAGCCATCGGGTATTAGGGCAACGAGGTATTAGGGCACAATAAAGGAACAACAAACGCCCCTCCTTTAATAACAAGAACCCTACATGCCACATAGATCAAACTGACACGTAGGATCAATAAATCCATTGAAACCGGCTAAACCCGGTCATAAGGGGAAAATTAGCACAATTCAACAAGTTTAAGGGTTAATAGAGCACGAAAAAAAGTTCAGTTACCAAATGTGATCAAATTCAAAAGTATGTTATCCTCTCAAGTCATTATCCCAAAAAGTGTATCATTGACAACCTTTCTTCCAATGTTGTCCTAACACGTGTGATTTTTCTAGACACACACCCAAGTAAAATGAGTAAATTAGACCAGAAAATTGCACTTACTTCATATTATCGTTACTTCATATTATTGTTATTAGCATATCATTAGTTAGTTGTATTATCTACGAGTTCTTGCTTGCATAGTAATTGTCCAAGATTTGGTTGTTGGATAGTAGTTATGAAGTTATATGATTACTTATTGTTTCATTCTCGAATCTTTAATATATCAACATGTTCTTTTCAAGTTTCATTATTTTTATAGTTACCATCTTAAAAAAAAGTAAATATTGTAATAATGTCGATTCATAGATACCATATGTTATAAGAAGTATTTTTGCCCCTTTTAGGGGTGTTTGGGATTTGCTTATTTAATTTGAAACACTTTATGTTTATTTGTAAAAATATTTATCAGTTTATTTGATGCTAAAACAAAAAAATGTTTGGATTAATTTATCCTACACCAAACCAAAATAAGTTAAAAGGTTAATTTTAGTGTTTGACAAACTTCCTTTATTTTATGTATAATAATAAAACAAATAAATAAAATTCTTTAAATAAGTTAATAAGTAATTAGGATGTGGCTTATCAAAAACTATTTGTTTAAATCAATAAGTGTTTATGAAATCTTTTTATCCAAACATTAAAATTCTTTATTAGGGATGCCAAACCTGAATAAATCAATAAACACTTCATTTAAACAATCTAAAAACTCTTATTATTATTTTTTTTACAAGTATTGAAATGAATGGAGATAAAATACTTCTTAGTTATTAATTTTTTTTCCTTTTCATTTATTTTTAAGGAATGGATTATAATATAGTAGTTTTTTACTCATTTTATTTCATGGTTATTTTATTTTATGGGTTAACTAATGCTCACTTTATTTTAAAAAAACTTGTTATAAGGGTTTTATCATAACATGTTTTCCAAATAACATGTTTTCGAAATAACATTGAGTGCAATTTAACGTGATATGAAAAGTAAAGGGTGTAACTGTAAATTTGCAAGTCAAAGGGTCGTAACGTGAGGTGCAATTTTAGGGTTTGGATAACAGTCTGGACATAAAGCCTCCCTGTATAGCTTTCGTTTCCCTCGATCCAAATTGCTGCGACGCCGGCGGTTGACCGGAAAACAGCTACCAGATTTCCGACGGGGGAGAGTTCCTGCTTCTTCTTGTTTGTTAACAGCTTTCGATCATTCTTGATTTTCGCCACAAGTAAGAACTTAACAACCTTCTTCTGCATTGACTAGAAATCAGGCATCTACTTAGTCCCACTGATTATCTTGATTTTTGTTGTCAACTCTTGGTTATGGATTTCTAATGTTTAATTTTCATCCAAGCAGAAAGTCAAAAGACATGGCTGGTGGAAAGGGAGACAAGCCTGCTAATGCCAACAAATCTAATGCAGCTGCGCAGTCTAGTAGTGAGTGTTTTTACCGAATTCTCTTTTTGAGCTCATGTTCTTAATCACATAAACATACTCACTACTTTGGGGTATGCATTTGTTTGACTTGATTAGTCAGAGAAAAGGGACGTTTTGATGTTTAACTTCAGAATTTGTGAAAGTTCTAATCCTTCTGTATAAAATTACGAATTACAGTTTGATGCAAAACAAATGATTTAGTTTTAAACTTCAATATTGATGTCGAGGCATCCAATTTCAAGAAAAAAACTGATAGTCACATCACTTGTATACAAATTCCATAAGTAGCTGAATTTTTGTTTAGATTAGAAATACGGTTCAGATCTTTTGTTTAGATTACAAATTCCATAAGTATGCTTGATATCAAATGCCAGTTTTTGGTCAGCTTCTTCTCTTCTACACACAAACACACAGATTTTTTTGAAAGTTATATATAAAAGCAGGTGCATGTATCTAACTATCTATATTCCCTATCTTATATTGTCATAAAACTTGTGATTGCAGAGGGAAGGAAGAAGGAGACTGGTCTAGGTCTTACCAATACTAAAGATGGAAACTTTGGGGAATGGTATTCTGAGGTATATAACATATGACATATCCATTGTTTTCCAGCTTTCTGTGTATTTCTTATGCTTTAACTTGGTTCTTTTCTGTTCCTATAGGTTGTTACAAATGGTGAAATGATAGAATACTATGAAATCTCTGGCTGTTATATCCTCCGCCCATGGACAATGTCCATTTGGGAGATAATGCAAGTAAGCAAGAAACCGTTAAGCTCAATCCAGTTTTTGTTCTGATGCAATTAAGCAATAACTAAACTGTTTTTTTTTAACATCTTAATGCAGACATACTTTGATGCAGAAATTAAAAAGATGAAGATTAAAACTTGCTACTTTCCACTTTTTGTATCTAATACTGTTCTACAAAAGGAGAAGGATCACATCGAGGGGTTTGCTCCTGAGGTATATTAACAAACATAATATTCTTGCTTTCATCTACCTTATGCTTTGTACATTAACAAACATGAATGCCTATATTGCTTTTGTGAATGTATTCTACTTTTAAATTCTTTCTTTTTCTTTTAATCTTTTAGGTTGCATGGGTGACAAGATCTGGGGACTCTGAATTAGAAGTTCCAATTGCAATTCGCCCTACTAGTGAAACTGTGATGTATCCCTACTTTTCTAAATGGATAAGAGGACACCGTGATTTACCTCTGAAACTTAATCAATGGTGTAATGTTGTTCGTTGGGAGTTTAGTAATCCAACTCCTTTTATCAGGTGCTTATTCATCACATCATCTTCTTATGTCTTAAACTTAAATCAGCTCATGATGATCACTTTTGTCTTAAACTTAAATCATCTCATGAAATCTTGAACTTTCTGTTATTTTAGGAGTCGTGAGTTTCTTTGGCAAGAAGGACACACTGCTTTTGCAACAAAGGAAGAAGCAGACACTGAGGTATAACATAATAAACTTAAAGATTAAAAGAAACATGAAAAAATGAAATCTTTTTTTTTTATTTTTTTATTTTTATAAAACAAATACCCTTTTTGTATATAAGATGCTCAATCTGAGTGAATTATGATTTATTTTAGGTTCTTGAGATTCTTGAACTATACAGACGTCTATATGAGGAATACTTAGCTGTTCCTGTTGTGAAAGGGAAGAAAAGTGAAATGGAGAAGTTTGCTGGTGGACTTTACACAACAAGTGTTGAGGTACTTATAACTTATATAAAATAGTATGTAAATTATAAACCATGAAATGTTAAATGACATTTTTGCCCTTCGTAAGTATTTATAAAGTATAAACTATTTTGTAGGCATTCATTCCAAACACAGGACGTGGTGTACAAGGTGCAACCTCCCACTGTTTAGGACAAAATTTTGCAAAAATGTTTGAGATTAACTTTGAGGATGAAAAGGGAGAAAAAGCTATGGTGTGGCAAAACTCATGGGCTTACAGTACACGCACGGTATTTATTAAAAAAGACTATTTTCTCATCAACCCATTGTACTTTTTAAAAAAAATAATCCAATTATATCATTATATTTTTAAAAAATTGAAAGTAGATTGCTATTGTTTACAGATAGGGGTGATGGTGATGGTTCATGGTGATGATAAAGGCCTGGTGTTGCCTCCTAAAGTTGCAGCTGTTCAAGTTATTGTAGTCAATGTGCCTTATAAAGATGCAGACACTGAAAAAATAAAAGATGCATGTTTGGACACTGTGAAAACTCTAAGTGATTTAGGTATTCGTGCTGAAGCTGATTTAAGAGAAAACTATTCCCCTGGTTGGAAGTATTCTCATTGGGAAATGAAAGGTGTTCCTCTGAGGATTGAAATTGGACCTAGAGATGTCACCAATAAACAGGTAATGAAATTGGAATTGGGATATGGAATCGGTGATTCCATGGAATCACTGATTCCCCGGAATTGGGGATTCCATGGAATCATTGATTCCCTGGAATTTGTGGTTCTGTGGAATCGGTGATTCCGTTGGAATTAGAAAAAAATAAGCTGTTTGTTTTTCAGGTGCGTGTTGTTAGGCGTGACAATGGAGAGAAAATTGATATTCCAATGGCGGATTTGGTGAAAGTGAAGGAGTTGTTGGATGATGTACAACAAAGCATGTTTAATGTTGCTAAACAAAAACGTGATGCGTGTGTTGAAGTGACAAAAACATGGGATGAGTTTATTAAAGCTTTAGGTCAAAAGAAATTGATTTTGGCTCCATGGTGTGATGAAGAGGTAATACTTTTGATTTAATTAACATAATTAATTAGCAAAAAGTTGTTTATCTTTTTCTTTTTAAAATTACAAAAGGGATAATTCATGTTCAAAAGTTACAGAAGGTAGATTAAAGTACGAGTAAATTACATTTTTAGTCCTTGAGGATAGCTGAATTTTTTAGTTTTGGTCCTTATTTGAGGTTTTTGTATCTTTTTGGGAAGTAAAATGACTATTTATGGGGATCAAAGTTGCAAAAGTCAACTGAACTCAGGGACCAAAAGTACTCATTTAATATGGAAAATGGACCAAAAACATTACAAGAAGCTTAAATAAGGACCAAAATTGCAAAAGTCAACTAAACTCAGGGCCCAAAAGTACTCATTTAATTTAGAACAAGGACCAAAAACATTACAATTTACAAGAGGCTCAAATAAGGACCAAAGTTGCAAGAGAAAGCTTTTTGGGACTAGATTTGCAAAAGAAGCTATAAATAGGGATGAAAAATGTAATTTACTTTTAAAGTGGTTATTGTTGTTCCTTGGCAACTCATGGTATTACAAAATTTGAGACAATAATTATGATGTGTAGTAAAAGGCAAAATATAACTTTAAAGGATATTATCCATTTATTATTAATTTATTTTATTGGATAAGTTTTAAATTTAATAATATATTTCAGGAAGTGGAGAAGGATGTGAAAACAAAGACAAAAGGAGAGACAGGAGCGGCCAAGACACTTTGCTCTCCATTTGAACAGCCTGAACTGCCCGAAGGTATTATTTTTAAGTTGCATTATTTTCCATCATCCAATAAGGGTATTTACGTCTTTTGCATGGACAATAAGGGCATTTATGTAAAACTTAATATTTGTGACAGGTACCTTGTGCTTTGCATCTGGGAAACCTGCCAAGAAATGGACATACTGGGGCCGAAGCTATTAACAAAATTTAAAATTTGGTTTTGTGGTTTATGTTTACTATATGGAAGCTTTGAGGAGTTAATCGTGTTTTTTTTAAGTGTTTGAAATATTGGAACAAATGTTAGTACTGTTTTTGGAAGAAAAAAAACATGTTTGGTACACTACTGGCTAATTAACTCGATGACTTTAATATAGTTAACATAACAATAATTTTGACGTAGTTCTTTAAATTTTTTTTTTTTTTTTGTCAACATAACAAGAACCTTCTTCTGTCTTATCATACAAAGTATCTCATTTGAAAGGGATTATCATTCTCTCATTCAATATTGTGCAACTTACATGTTGAGCACAACGCAATTATAAATAGAAAGCCACATCCTTTAATACGATGCTTTGCAAAAGGCTTCCCATCAAACACAAGGGATATTGTGTATTGCCTTTATACAAGAAAACCAAAGAGTGTTCTTTTCAACCTTCAATTTGCACCACCATTTAGCTAAAAGAGGAATGTTCATAATTCTAAGACAACTCACTCCAAGGCCACCTTTGTTTTTTTTGGTTTAGCCACCAAACTCCAATTTACCCAATGATTTTTTCTCTTATTTTCAATATCGTCCCAAAGAAACCTTCTTCTAATGCTCTCCAAAAGTTCAATCACTTTCATGGGAGCTTTAAAAAGAGCAATACAAAAAAGAGAAACACTTCCTAAAACGGAGTTGACAAGGGTGGGCCTACCACCAAAAGAAAGATTCTTAAATTTTTCAACTATTGGACTCTAATTTTTTGCAGGTTTCATGTTAGCTCCGATAGGAAGACTAAGATACGTAAAAGGAAACTTTGCAGGTTCACACTTCAAGATACTTGCAAGATGGGCTACATCACCATTTTCAACTCCAATTCCATAAACTTTGCTTTTAGAAAGATTGATTTTCAAATCGGAACATCTAAGAATTCTATTTAGATTTATAAAATTTACCTCGATCTTTCACCAATAAAAATAACATCATCCACATCCAGAAGATGAGATAACAAAGGACCATTATTAGGAAAAACGATACCTTGAAAAATATGACGATCGCATGCTTCTTTCAAGGAAATACTAAGACCTTCCATTGCAATGACAAAGAGAAAAGGAGAAAGAGGATTTCTTTACCTCAACCCTCTCCTAATTTCAATCTCTTTAGTTGAAGATGTTGATTAAAATAGAAGCTCTACCAAAAGAGAGAACTTTTCATCTATTTTTCTTGAGATAACTTAAAGTCAATTGAGTTTCTTGATTACAAAACTTTTATTGACACCCTGTGTAATTATATCATTTTTCTATCTTCCAGCTAGCTTATAAAAATTCAATCGTTAAAAAAATAGTCAATAAAACCAACAAACCTTAACAATTACCACCTCAGAGCATGAACATAATTTTCTTCGAGGATTGTTGGATGCCCAAGATGTTTGTATCTCATCATATCGACCACATGCACAAAAAATCATTTTCAAATGAGAGGGTTTACATTAGATGAAGGTTGAAGTATGAGATTGAAACCCATTTTCGCTCTTCTTTGATGGCAAATTAGGGTTAGTAACATAAATGCCTTCATGCAACTTGCACATCATGGGATGTTAACAGGAGAATGTAAACATGCCAATTGCCAACATGGTTAGATGAAGGGATGAACAATGCTAATTTAGTTTAAAATAGGGATCATCTTTGCAACATTTCATTCTTTTGGACTATATGTATCAAAACACAAATTCTGATTTTTTTTTTAAGCTGGAAAAAGGTACTAAATTTAATGCTTTTTAATTTTTAGATTGTCGTCCATAAACTTCTATTGGTGAATGATGAGTTGTCAGAAAGAACAATCTTGCTTGCTTTGCTGTCTTGCCGTTTGGAACTTGGAAGTATATTCACAACCTTCATATCTTCCAAATTTTCTCCATTCAAACACCAATCGCAAAAATCGCCCATCATCAGTATCGAATTTGAACTGCTGAGATGACATCATTCTCATCGTCACCACCGCCGGCGAAGAGTCCAACACCTACAGCGCCACCACATGTGGAGAACGAGAACACTGATCCAACGCAAACGCCTCTACCTCCTCCACCGGGATACGGCGTCACCGGAATTTTAAGACGATGGAGGCATGAAGACACGCTTAAAAGAGTATCTCTAGGATTGAGAGTTTTAGGTTTCGTGTTCTCAGTGCTTGCGTTCATAATCATGGCTAGTAACAAGCATGGGCGTGGGAGAAATTTCGATGAATACGAAGAATACAGGTTCGCTTTGCAATCGGAGTATCTGCTTCCTTGTTTGATTTGGGATTTCAGAATGAATTTGATGATGAATTGTATGAACAGGTATGCATTGGCGATTGCGATTTTGTCAACGTTATACACAGGATTGCAATCGTGGAGGCAGATTTACGAGATGTCGAACGGAAGACAGATAATTTCCGGCCGGAATTTGGCGCTGATTGATTTCTTGGGTGATCAGGTTTGCTTGATTAATCTCATTTCATCAACTTAATCTTTTTCATAAAAATTGATAGCATTGATATCCTCTGTTATTAGAAAGAAACGGCGTTTGACTTTGATTAATTTATACATTGACATTTTTCTTATTTTCATAATATTAGTAATTATGTTCATATAGTTTTCCTTTTCAAATTTGTTAATATAAATTATCGATATTTACTTCAAAATGCATCATTCATGTTATTCATTTTGTTTAAATTAGAACAAAATAATGTGATTGATATAATCAGTTTAAAACAAAATCATGTAATTCGTTTTAAAACAACTATAAGAAAATACATTGTTTATTTGGAAACACAACGTATAAAATACATAAATACAATTGGCTATTGAATATTATTTGTTATTTTTTAGATGAATAAGAGTCTGTTGATTTCTTTTGTATATTATAAAGTGTTGTGAAATAGATAGTGGTGATATTAATATATGAACAATATAATCTATTTCTTCTAAACGTCGGACTATTACTATTTTATCATTGTATATGAAAGTGCAAATAAAATGGTTTTTTGTTTTATAACTGCTCTAATTATAGATTATAGATGAAAAGAAATATAAAAATTTGAAATAATAAAATAAACTTGATTCATATATTGCTATATACTTAAAATATTGATATTTTAATTTTCTGAAATATTAAACATAACTAACGAATACGACTTAAAAATTGTAAGTTTTTTGAAACTATTATGATTATATTTTTAATATATCAAGTCAAGTTATTGTTAAAAATGGTTCAATTTTTTTTTTTTTTTTTTTTTTTTTTTTTTTTTTTTTGTGTTTGTCAAATAAAAAAAATAGTCTATGAGCTAGTTTTTTAAAAAGTTATTCTAACTAACACTTTAACGGTCTAATTGAATTTTTTTAAAATCTTCTAATTACAAAAAAACTTAATCTTATGCATTTTAGTTGTTTCACTTTTTTTTTTTTTAATTTTTTTTTATAACTTATCCGTTAGTTTTATCAAACAATTAGTTTCTATTAGTGTATCTATATAGTTTTCTATAAATAATTAATAATATATATTTTGGATGAATATGTATATGGTAATACACGTGACTATTCATAAATTATAACTAACAAAATAATTAAGTCAACAATAGTTGAGCAATGTCACATTCCGTAAAAGTTTGTTTTTGTAATAACTCTTGTTGGTTTTTATTTATTTATTTAACCACTAATAGTTTTTTTCTTTACCAGAAGAATATTTTGTTTAATTAGAGTTGTTTTTTGTAAACTTTTAAATTATAATGGTCAAATCATAAAATAAGAAATCTTGAGGTTAGACCAAACAAATTCTAAACTATAATGATTTTTATAAGATTAAAAAATCATAAAATTATAAATTATAGTAGTTATGCAATCTGGCTTTCGATGAGGAGGATAAAGAAAGTTTAGTTTTGAAAAAAAAAAGGAAATTTAATAAATAAATGTTTATTCTTTTTGTATTTATGAAGGTTGTTATTTTTGCACAAAGTCATAAAATTACATTTTGATATATAACTTATGAAACTAAATTATATATCAATTATATCATTAAGGCTATGTTTGACGTACTAGTTGAAAAACTAGCTATTAGCTTAAAAGCTAGTGGTTAAATAAAAAGCTAGCTGATAGCTGAAAAACTAGTTGATAAAAAATAATGTTTGATAAACATAGCTGAAAAATATAAAATCACATAAAAATACATGTACGAGTATTCGTTTCTATAATTAATTAAAAAATGTATTTGAAAAATTTTCAAAAAGCTCCTAAGTAGTTTTTCAAAAAGCTAGCTTATAAGCTACTTTTTGGCTTACCAAACACGACAACATAAAAAACTTGAAAAATAAGCTAGCTGTAGCGCGCCAAACACAACGTAAATAAAACAGAAACCAACACGTAAGTGTATATATAGCTTGAAAGCATCGTCATCCGAAACAAAACGTGAGAAGACATTTCATAATAATTTTAAATAAAGAAAAGGGACAAAAATAAATTGTCTTGTCACTTAGTGGATGAGGTATTGTGGTTTATTATTATTATTATTATTATTATTATTATTATTATTATTATTTAATTTAATTTAAAGAGGACAGTTGGGTATTTGGGAGTTATGGCTGTCAAAGTTTGGTTCGAAGCTTCCAATGAATTTTGACCTTATTATAAAAAGTATTTTTTGTTTTTTTGTTTGGTACTGAACCATTCATCGTTACGTTCGTAATTTGAAATATATTTTATTGTTTAAAAAATAACATATTCTACGTTCTATTTGCAGTTGTAATTAAAATTATTCTATCCATTAACAATCATTACATATAGATGATACTAAATATGATTGACAAATTTTTGAAGCTTTATTTTATTAAAAGGTTTTTTAGATATTTAATATTTGTCACAATTTCAAACTTAATAGTTATCAAGGAATTACATTGCAATAAAAAACATGGCCCCTTAAATATCAAAATTTTATATATATGTAAAATTTATTGATACTATGATAAACAAAAACAAAAAAAAAAAATAATGATAATAAGATATATGAGATTCTCTCAAAACTTTTGGAAGCAAATAAACCCCTACCTAATCATGTCATATTCTAGAACAAAGGCCGGATGCCATATTTGATTTATTCCTTAAAACTTTTTGAGTAAATTACACGAATGATCCCTATAGTTTTGGATAACTTATGTGTTTGGTCTTTAACTTATTTTTCTAACTTGGGAGATCCTTACTATTTGTTTTTATTATTCGCTTGATCTCTACTGTTTGTTTTTGTTACGCGTTTGGTCTGTCTTACCTAAAAAGACTATTATTTAAATAGGAAAAAATAATAAGGTATGTAAGGTAACGTGAGAGGGGTGAGATTGGGGTGTGTTTATTTAAATAAATTAGAAAATTTTAGGGCAAAATAGTCCTTTTAAGTAAGACAGGGACTAAACGCATAACAAAAAACAAACTTTAAAAACCTTCCGAGTTAAAAGATTAAGTTAGGAACCAAACATGCAAATTACCCTAAACCATAGGGACCATTCGTGTAATTTACTCAAAACTTTTTTAATTATTTGTCTAGTTGAAACTTAAGCTTTACTACAAAAATGTTTAAACACATTATAAGATTATAATTTTTAATGTTTATTTAAACGTAGATCATAGCGTATCTATTGATATCAGCAGCCTCAGCAGCAGTACCGATGACAAACAGGATGAGGGAAGGAGCGGACAACATCTTTACAGACTCTTCAGCCGCATGTATTAGCATGGAATTTCTTGCCTTCTTCATTCTCGGGTTATCAGCCATGCTCTCAGGGTACACACTAGCAAAAAAAACCTATGTGTAACATGTAATTAAAGCTCCTTTTGTGTTTTCATTATTTGTTCACTTTACAAAATACATTTTGCACATATCATGCTCCACTTTACATGTAAAGAATATATATATATATATTCTAACAGAAAACGATCAATTTGGAAGGAAAAAATGGTATAGTCTTTGTTTAAACGAATTAACATACATGTTTTTATTTGATTTAACCAAAGAATATTTCCAACTTTTTATTATCTATGATACAACAAATACAATTTCCTACCAAATTACATCACAAAACTAACTCATCCTTTGATCCTTTGACCAATTTCCTTTCTATCACCCTAGAAAAGAATTGTAAAACAACTCATCTTCGGGTTCTTCCTTAGCGCTCGATAACGACCCGTTTTTTCCTCGGTTCTGATTCACATAAGAACTCTCCGGGAGTCCATTGCTCCCGGAGTTCTGCAACATTTGCAGTGTGTACGGGGGTTGACCACTGTTGTTGGTCAACCCCGTTGTACTCTGCAAACTACTTGAGTAGTTTGCAGATGGCCTTATGGCCATGAGTCCGTAGTTGTTATTGGTGTTACCGTTGTTAGTTGTTGGTGGCCGATTAATGGCGTAACTCCCACTACCACGTGGTGCGGGCACATCGTGGTTGTGTTTCCCTTCATATGTTGTGATCACGGCTCTCAAGTCGTGTGATGCACGTTCCACATGTTTTCTTACTGGACAACCGTTGAAAGTGCACTTATAGTAACTCCTATAAGTAGTTACAAAAATTCAAGTTAGGAAAAGAAATTAATGATATCTTCCCTATTAAGTGAGAAATTAAGGGCACATTAATGTATTAAGATATATACATGTGTATTTTTTTAAAAACTAAATGGAGAGAAAACGATTTGGTAGAAAAAGTTTAAGAGAAGATGTTTTCCACGTGAAGTCCCCCATTTTTTACAAAATTTCCACAAGGCATTCAATGGGGGAAAAAAGGCTTTTGGGTTTGGAAAACGTTTATTAGATAAAACGTGCAAGGTTTAAAGCATGTTCAACGACTATTTAGTACAAGATTTTTGTGACTGATGCTAAAAGTGAAGTCAAGTCATTTTTTTTTTTTTTTTTTTGTCACTATGCAAAGATAAATTGGTTTTTCAACAACCGTCAAAATGAGCAAGTGTTAGAACATGGTTTTAGATATGACATAAAATTTAACAAAACTATAGATGTACCTTGGATTTGGATTGCCTTTAACTACTTTTTGTCCATATTTCCTCCATCTATAACCATCATCAAGAATATCAATATCACTCGTGGTTTGAACCACAATCCTCGGTTCCCGAACCGTTCGACTCCCAGGACCCGAAATAGCTTCACTCTCGGTCTCACCCTTCCTGCAAAAAAAAAAAAACCATTTGAAATTCATTAAAAAACAATCTTTTAAATGCATTAATAAACTAGGTTTTTATAATTTAGCGTTAGCTAATAAACTTTTTGATAAACTATATTGAGATAGTTTATTGATAAGCTAACTTATAAGCTAAACACCAAATGGAATTATAAGTTAAAACTATCTTCTCAGCTAGTTCGCCAATAACTGTCTTATTCAAATTGATATGATTTATCGATACAAACAAAACCCTAACTCAACTTACCATCTCTTAGCCTCGGGCTCATTTTCATGGTCATCACCGGATTTACTAATTGACGAGCCTTGCTCGAACTCATCTTCCCCAAACGATGCGGAAGAATCGAAATGATTGCTTTCAATGGGGGCTTCACTATAAGAGTTTGAAGATGATTTCTTGGCATTTTGAGGCTTTGCATGACTATGATTTCCTTTGTAAACGATTTCCGTGATATGTCCTTCTAAGTTTCTTTCGACTTTCTTCTTTGTTGGGCAATTAGGGAACGTACATTTGTAATAACTTCTAGGGTTTTCGCTTCCTTTGACTTGTTTTTGACCGTATTTTCTCCAATTGTAACCATCTTCTAATCTTGTTTGATCTTTAACGGCTTGAGATGGATCAGAAACGTATTGGGTTTGAACCGATTGTGTTGATTCGGATTTATTTTTGTTGATTTCTGATGTGAAATCAGTTTGTTTTCCCCATTGTTGTGGTTGAGTTTTTACTTGTTCTTCCTTCACAAAACCAAAAACACATCGAATTATAAATAGGAATTCATTCTCACTTCTCGATTACAAAAACAATTTATTACGTGTTTCCATGTAACGTAATGGGCCAAAAAATTATGTCCCACCAAAAAAAGTTAAACAAAATGGAAATAAACAATATTAAGCAAGACAAGAGTATACGTCATAATTTGTACTATGCTTATCATGTACTTCAAATGAAAATGGGAAATTATGTCATGTATATCCAAAAAAGTACACTAAATAAAAGATTAAGATTAAATACCATCTTGATCGAAGCCATGGAAGCAAGAGGTCTTGCTTGTGATTGAAATGAAAAGTTAGAATAAGTTCTTTCTTCATCCTTGAAATCCAAACCAGAAAAGCTTCCAGTTGTCGGAGATGGAACAATCTGCAAAAATCAACACCACAATTATTAATCATCCCAGTTGTTGAAGATGATCAAACCCATCTATAAAAATGAAAACTTTATCTATAAAAGGAAGAGAATCTTACATTCGAATTGAAAGGGAAGAAAGGAGAATCCAAGAACTGGTTTTGGTTCAACCCAGTTGGTGTAGAAAGGAAAGCAGACGGAGAGAACGGCGTCGGAGTTGGTTTTGGACTTTCGCCACCACTACCGCCGCCGCCGCCGCCGCCACTGAAGAACCCCCAATTGGGATCTTCACCGGTATTAGAAGCAATAAGATCACTGAAAGACGTCGAGAAAGAGAAAGGTGGGTACTGAGAAGTCGTAGTGGAAGTATTCAAGCTGCCACCAGAGGAAGCCATGGGAATTATTGAAGAAAGTTTTGGGGATTTTGTTTGGTTTTTCAGTTGAATGATTCGTGGGTTCGTTTTTTATGAATTGAAAATGGATATTTAAGGGGGATGTGAAGGAGATAGATGGTGTCGGGTTCTCGGAAGGTAAAGAAGAAGAAGAAGAAGCAGAAAGAAATATTGAGGTTTTTGACCGTGGAAAATTTCGGATGGTCAAAGCTTGTGGGTTTGACTTGGACATGGCGGCTCAAGTAGAATTGGCAATGTTGAAGGAGACCCCTCATCTTTGGATGAATTTGTAAAAATGGGGCTATACTTTCAAAGCATTTGCAATTTAACCCTTCAGATGTATAGGCTTTGAGAATGTGATCGATGGTGGTGGTTGTAAAATGATAAAATTGATAGAAACCTCAATCAAATTTTATAAAATTAGGTGGTCGATCAAATGTATTATATGATTTTATTAAAAATAAAAATTTAATATATATATTTAAACATTAAATCTTTTATAAAATAACATTTTTACATAACATAATATAATAATTTGGAACATTTATAAAAGAAATCAAATAGCAAAAGAAGGTGCATCTACACTGAAACAAAGTTTTGCACGTCTTCTCCGCCTTAGAGTCGTTCTCCATCTCCATCTTTTCTTTTCTTCTCATCAGACGACCACCATAGCAAAAGAAGATGCATCTACGCTAAAACAAGGGTTTCTTGGAGGAACAAGATGACATTCACAGATGGGTTTACAAACATTGTTCTTGATTTTGAGGTTACAGATAAGGAAAATGTAATGTTTGAGTTTTCAGATCTGAAAAAATATGTTTGGATTCATCAGATAGTGGTGGTAGTTCTTGAGTTTTAATTTGAAATTATAGATCTGGAATTATATGAGTGTTTTGGTATTCAAATATGGAAAAATTATGTTGTTATGGTGTTCGTGGTGATCGGAGGTGGCAGTGGTGGTTGTTGGTGACCAACGGTGGTGGTGACTAACAATGGTAATCATAGCATAACTGGTAGTGGGATGAGAAAGAGTAGGGGGAGGGTGGGGTAGGGATAAGGGGTAATATTTTCTTTTTTGTTTTATTTTTAATTACGAAAATTCTAAAGTGTTTTTAAATAAAAAAAACAACTAGAAAAATAAAAAATAAGGGCAAAATCATCATTAATAGAAAGTTCAAAGCAAACCGGACAAAACTTCAAAAAAAAAAAAAAAAAAAAAAGATCTGTGATGCTAATCAAAACCTTTTTGAACCAAAGTGAAAATTTTAAGCAAACCATAAGAACTATTTGTGCAATTTAGTCTTCTTGTATTTACTTATTTTATTGTACACAAGTTAGAGTTGTAAGTGTACCACACTATTAGGAGTAAATTACACACGGATGATCCTGCGGTTTTGACTAATTTGTATTTTTGATACCTAATTTATTTTTTAAATTTAGATAGCACTTATTATTTGTTTTTTTTTTCTTCTCTAGTCCTTGCTACATATAAAAAGACTACATTACCCTTATTTATTTATGTATTTTTTTCTTTTCTAATTATTATTATTTATTTATCATTAATCTACTAATTACGCAAACCCTTTAATTACCTCCAGATTTCCACCTGTTCGTTTGATTAGTTGTCAAAGTAAGTGTCATCGGACTAAATCATCACTACCTTTGCCACCGGAAAAAAAAATACTCCATCGAATCCATTCAAATAAGAAATGCTTTCAAACCAAAAATCATATCATTAAATCCAAACCAATGACGAATTTAAGAAGGGTTTAGGTGGGTCCTATGACCCGCCTAATTTTTTAAAATTATATATAACTATTATAGAAAAAAAACTTATGACTCACCTTTGAAAATTTTGAGGAACTAATTTATCTTTTTAGAAAGTTAAAATAAATAAAAGGTACTTATGGTTTAGTTGGCAAGCGTGAAATTTTGTAACATCAATGCTTGGGTTGTATCCCTATTTAGACCTGACAATCGTGTCGTGTTCGGGTTGGTGTGTCGCGGGTTGATGGGTTGGTGGGTCAAAATATGCCAACCCAAACACGACCCATTTAAATATACAGGTCACGAGTTGACGGGTTTGGAACATAAACTCATATATGACCCGCCAACCCATTTATTTATACGGGTTCATAGGTTGGCTGGTTTGTGGGTCAAATTTGGGTTCGTGGGTCCAAATTTTAGATATTTAAGTCTTAAACATCCAAATGAAAATTATAAACATTCATAGAAACATGTTACAGACTTAACCTTATAGGTTATGACTTACGACCTTAGACCATTCACCACGACTCAAAATGTCAAAACAGTCAAATTGTCTATGAATCAATGGTATATATTATATAATACTTATTAAATATTCATACTTGATACATAAATACATTTAAAAATAAAATAATTTTTTTTATTAAGAATATAAACGGGTTGGCGGGTCAACCCGTTTATTTTTTGAGAAACCCATATATAACCCGTTTAATAAACAGGTTTGCGGGTTGACGGGTTAGCGGGTTGGCGGGTTGAAAAACTCAACCCAAACCCATTTATTTCGTGTCGTGTCGAGAATTGCCAGCCCTATCCCTATTATATTAGATGAGTGTTTTTTTTGATATACTCAAACATTTTACAATACTCTTATATAAATAGTGATAAGTGGTTTATAGTTTCAATTTTGTCATCATTTTGTCTAACAAAAACCTTAATTTTCATTTGTAAACATGTAATCGACACACCTGTTTATAACTTTACGTAAAAATCAATAGAAAATTATGTATTTATGTTTTTGTTAGCTTTTGAGAAATGAATCGAATGAGATAATGCAACATATATTTTTCTTGAGGATATTGAAACTATTTAAATTGGTTCCTTCATGAAGAATGATACTTAGATCGTATAGTAAACTTGTTATTTGTATTTAAAATTTGGCAATTTAAATATAGTTATTTGGCAATTTAAAAGGACATCTTAGTTGGTAAGCGATTTTTGAAAATTTAAAAGACATTTTATTATGAACCACATAATTTTCTATTTTAGATTCACCACTAATCCTAACCATAAATAAAACACAAATGCAAATCATAAATAAAACATAGATGCAGATGAGACAGAAAGAAAGAGTTTTTCTCGTTTTGGTTGTGGATGTGACAGCGGAGATGGTGCAAATCGGTAGCTATGGTCCGGTGATGGTGTGAAAACAGATGTTCGGTGATGGTGTAAATCGGCGGCGATGGTGCAGATCCGCGATCGGTGATGCAGATCTATGGAGTAGACGATCAAAAAAATTTCGAGTGCAAAAGCAAATAGTACGAACCATCCAAGTTAAAAAATTAAGTTAGAGACCAAATACATAAATTACCTTACACTGTAAGAACCATTCATGTAATTTACTCTATTTGTATTAGTTAAGACCGTCTCATATATGTTAAATTGTTGATTGTTGTAATATTACGTCAAGGGCCAATACAGCTTAAAATTCAGAAATGAGGGTTAGTTTTGCAATTCACTGTCACTTATCCTTTCATTTTCGTCCACAACAAGTTTCCTTTTTCAATATAAAGAATGAAATTGTATTTTTTATTTAGAATTTTTTTTAAAATCGTCACTATGTTTTTTTTTTTTGTTTTTTTATTTTTTTTATTTTTTTTAATGTTATGTCTTTAATCTTTTAAATTATCAATGTTGGTATTTGTAGTATTAAAACTTTTGATGTTTGGATTAACTTTAATGTTTTTTTATCTGTTGAAGCTCATTTTCATTGACAAAATAATCTTTTCTATATAATGTGGATAATTTTTGAATATATATATATATATATATATATATATATATATATATATATATATAGAGAGAGAGAGAGAGAGAGAGAGAGAGAGAGTGTGTGTATGCATGTGTGGGTGAGTTCAATTGAAAAAATAAAAAATATTAAAAATGATGAAACTATTCTCAACCAATCATTTATTTAACATGTAAACATTAAAACGTACGTATCATTTTCTTTATTAAGGCTATATTTGTAAATTAGCCACTTTTTGATTTACTTCTTTATTCTTCGTTTTCATTTTTCAATTTCATGAGATGTTTATCTTGTTTGAATCGAATATAGAAGAATTCATTATCAACATTCTTTATATATATATATATATATATATATATATATATATATATATATATATATATATATATATATATATATATATATATATATATATATATATATATATATATATATATATATATATATATATATATTTTCAGCAATCACACATTTTTTTGCATTTATATTCAAGGTTCACATCCGTATTGCAGTTTTCTTTTTCGTATTCAGTTTTCGATTTCATCAGATATTTATATCGTTTGAATTAGATATATCGGAAATCGGAATTCATTATCAAAATTCTTTCTTTATATAATTCGTTAGGAATTACACGTATTCTTTCAGTTTGTCGTGAAGTTTCACATCAATATTGCAGTTGTTTCATCAGATTTTTGTTCTGTAGTTTGAGTTCTCTATTTCAATTTTATCATTTGATCGGAGTTGATTTAATTTTCAATCTGATCGTTTTTATGCTCTGAATGGAGAGAGATTGTTTAATTGATCAGGTTTTCATATGATCTTTATTGCAATTGCATCATCTAATCGGAGCTAATTTAATTTTCTTTTAGATATTTTGTACGCTCTGAGGTGAGATATATTTGAAATTAATCAGGTTTTCATATTTATGATCTTTTTTGTTTTAATTTTGTTATCGTTATTTGATCATGATTTTCATCAATATTAAGATTGCTTTTGTTGTTTTGTACATATCATTTGGTTTATTATGTAAAATTTGAGTGTTATTGATGGTGATTTGTATTCTACGATGTGTGAGAGTGAAGAAGAAGATGTTGTTAACTCATTTTTTTTGAAGGTATCACTTATTGAATTATTATATTGTTTTTAATTTTGGTGATGATCATATATTTACATATGAATCTGTAAACGTGAATAAATTATTGTATTATTGATATATGAATAAATGTGTGATAATTGTAATTTCGAATTTATTATTATCTTCGTTTTATTCATATATGAATAAGTACTGTTTTTATTTTATATTTTTTGAATATGACATTTATGTATTCATGTATGAAGTTTTAGTAATCCATTACTAAACATTGTTTTTTGATGGATTCATATGAATTTCATGTATTCATATATAATTATTTTATTCATGCATTCGTAGATTGATTTAGATTTATAATTTTTTATCAAGTGAATCTTCGAGTTCAGTAGATGATGTGTGATATTGCAGTAATGTAACTGAAGAACATGTCTATAAGCCAGATGTACATGTTCAATTTAAATAGTAACACCCCGTTCCTGGTACACATGAGTTCAATTAATTTTAATTTTTGTAAAAGCTACTCGACGAGTTGGTAGTCCTAACTCGTCGAGTAGATGCCAGAAAGGACGTGGGGATTTAAACGGTCTACTCGGCGAGCCCAAGCCTGGACTCAACGAGTAGGTCTGGCGGGAGGAAACCCTATTTTCAGGGTTTTGCACCCTATTAAATCATCATATCTAGCCTCCATTCCAACCTCAATCACCTCCAAAACCGTAGCTTCGAACCCTAATCCTCCATAAGTGATCTTGAGCTATTACTTGCCATTTGAGTGTTATTTTGTGCCTTTTGAAGCTTGTAGAAGAAGTAAAAGATAGAAGACTCAAGAGGGAAGGAGTAGATCCAGGAAGTACACTCCATTTGCTACATTTTCTGGTAATCAAGTTTCCAACTTGATTATTCTTCTCTTAGATCTATTTGTTTCCATTTTATGAAAGTTTTGGTTCAAGAACGTTGATCCTTGGAGTTGGGACGTCCCAAGTGGCTTATATCTCAGATCTAGGACCTAGGAAGGGTTCCATGGCATAAAGGTGCAAACTTTATGACCATGGAAGCCCCATGCTAACATATGAGCAAGTTTATGGTCTTTTTAGCCCTAAAATTGTAACGACCCGTCTCTGGTATGTTGTTTCCATGTTATTTATTTAGAAGTTTTCAAGAGGGACTCGGCGAGTCTATAGCCCGACTCGTCGAGTAGAGACAGGAATTCGAGCACGTGTAAGTCGGCGACTCGACGAGTTCATATTCGGGACTCGGCGAGTCCGCCTGCCAGGAAGAAACCCTAAATCCCTGGGTTTGCTCACTATTTAAGCAATGTTATGTGCCCCAACTCGCCTCATTCACCCTCAGAGAGCTTGTGAGAAACCCTAAACCATTCCTTGTATGATTAAAGTGTTTTGTGTGGATTCTTGAAGGATTGAAGAAGAAGAAGAAGAAAGGACCAAAAAGAGGAAGTGTAGAGCAAAGATCCAAGGCCAAAGTCAGAGTTCATTCAGGTGTGTCTCGGAATTATTCTGTTTTATGCTTAAAACCTCCATTAGAACACCTCTAAGGCTAGTTTAATGTATTTTCCAAGCTTTATAGTTGTATGGATGCCTTGTTGGGTCGAGATATCCCTAGATCTGTGCATTTAGGAGTTTTAGAGCCCTGATCTATTTCCTTTTTCGAAGTTGCCTTGCATGAGAACCCTAGATCTAGCCTTTATTATGCCTTTTGAGCCTTTTAATCGAAGTTGCCTTGCATGAGAACCCTAGATCTATTTCCTTTTTCGAAGTGGCACGTCATGGAGTGCCGATATCGGTGGTGTCAGACCGAGATGTCCGTTTTACATCCAGATTCTGGAAGCGGTTTCACGATGAGATGGGTACTCGTCTCCAATTCAGCACTGCTTTCCACCCTCAGACGGACAGGCAGAGCGAGAGGACGATTCAGACTCTCGAGGACATGCTCCGGGCATGTGTCCTAGACTTCGGTGGCAGTTGGGATACGTATCTTCCGTTAGCGGAATTTTCGTATAACAACACTTATCATGCGAGCATTGATCGACCTCCCTTTGAGATGCTTTATGGGAGGAAGTGCAGGACCCCGATTTGTTGGGGCGAGGTCGGTCAGCGAGTCATTGGGAGCACGGAGGTGGTGCTCAAGACGACCGAGTTGATTTAGTAGGTTCGTAGTAGACTGCAGACTGTGTAGAGTCGGCAGAAGAGCTACGTCGACAGGAGGCATTCAGACTTGGAGTTCCGGGTAGACAATATGGTCCTTCTGAAGGTCTCAACTTGGAAGGGTGTCATCAGGTTTCGGAAGAGGGATAAGCTGGGCCCCAGGTTCATTGGTCCTTTCAGGGTTTTGGCCCGAGTGGGTCGGGTTGCTTATTGGTTGGATCTTCCGGCAGAGCTTAGCCAGATCCACAAAACTTTCCATATGTCTCAGTTGAGGAAGTGTTTGGTGGATGAGTCAGCAGTTGTTCCCTTAGAAGATATTCAGGTTGATAGCAGCCTGAATTATATTGAGAGGCTGGTCGCGATTCAGGACCGGAAGACAAAGACCTTGAGGAACAAGGTAATTCAGCTAGTGAAGGTGCAGTGGCAGCACCGGAAGGGGTCTGAGTGGACGTGGGAGGCTAAGGATGAGATGAGAGAGCACTACTCGAAGTTATTTGCAGATTCAGCCGTAGCAGACTTCGAGGACGAAGTCTGAGTCAAGTGGGGGAGAATTGTAACGACCCGTCTCTGGTATGTTGTTTCCATGTTATTTTTTTAGAAGTTTTCAAGAGGGACTCGGCGAGTCTATAGCCCGACTCGTCGAGTAGAGAAGGGATTTCGCGCACGTGTAAGTCGGCGACTCGACGAGTTCATATTCGGGACTCGGCGAGTCCGCTTGCCAGGAAGAAACCCTAAATCCCCGGGTTTGCTCACTATTTAAGCAATGTTATGTGCCCAACTCACCTCCTTCACCCTCAGAGAGCTTGTGAGAAACCCTAAACCATTCCTTGTATGATTAAAGTGTTTTGTGTGGATTCTTGAAGGATTGAAGAAGAAGAAGAAGAAGAAAGGACCAAAAAGAGGAAGTGTAGAGCAAAGATCCAAGGCCAAAGTCAGAGTTCATTCAGGTGTGTCTCGGAATTATTCTATTTTATGCTTAAAACCTCCATTAGAACACCTCTAAGGCTAGTTTAATGTATTTTCCAAGCTTTATAGTTGTATGGATGCCTTGTTGGGTCGAGATATCCCTAGATCTGTGCATTTAGGAGTTTTAGAGCCCTGATCTATTTCCTTTTTCGAAGTTGCCTTGCATGAGAACCCTAGATCTAGCCTTTATTATGACTTTTGAGCCTTTTAATCTTCATGGATGCTTATGGGCACGTAAAGATAGAATCTTTACGTGTTAATTGAGCATAAGAAGCCCATATCTACAAGTTATATGCGCTGGATTCAAGCATAATCGAGTTTTTAGTAACTGAATGCATGCGACTCGGCGAGTCGAGCCGCGAGTCCCTGATTTTTCCCCTTTTGAGTGATTCAGAGTGGGGACCAGTGAGTAGTAGAATGGACTCAGTGAGCCGGAGGTCAGACTCAGTAATGGAGGGACTCGATGAGTTGTTCATACAACTCGGCGAGTCTAAGGCAATCTTCATAGATTCAAGAACAACTCGTCGAGTTTTTCATACAACTCGGCGAGTCGGATGCAGATAGCCTGAGTTCTAGAATCGAAAGGGAACTCATCGAGTTGATGCCATACTCGACGAGTAGTAGCGAATAGGGTTGAGAAGTGAGAGTAGGGACTCGGCGAGTTGGCAGCCCAACTCGGCGAGTCAGGTCAACTGTAAGTTGACTTTGATCGGGAGAGTTGACTTTAGCTAGGGGTAAAAGAGTCATTTTACCCCAATGCAGTTATTAGTATTTGATTGAGTGTGTTTGTGGAATTGTAGCCGGGGGGATACCGGAGCAGCAGCAGATAGCTTCCAGAGCCATACACTCAGCAGCCAGTTCATGAGGTGAGTTTCCTTACAGTAGGAACGGGTCTAAGGCCACAACGCCGGCCCATTTAGCTAGCAGTAGTTTCCAGACCTCGGTCCGATGCAGTAGTTAGTATGTTTGACGCCTTCGTGGCTCAAACAGGTTTGCGTGTTATGTGTTCCGGGTTATGGCCCGAAGCAGTATGCAGTATGTGTTGTTGTGTTAGTTGATATGTTTATGCTATGCTATGTTCAGTAGTTCCGGACTTCTGTCCGATGCAGTTAGTTCCGGACTTCGGTCCGATGCAGTTAGTTCCGAATTTCGGTCCGATGCAGGAGGCAAGGCCTCAGTAGTTCCGGACTTCGGTCCGATGCAGAGGGCAAGGCCCTGGTTAGTTCCGGACTTCGGTCCGATGCAGTGGGCAAGGCCCAATAGTTGTTTTATGTTTGTATGGTATGTGGTAATTTGGGGGAGCTCACTAAGCTTCGTGCTTACAGTTTCAGTTTTGGTTTTAGGTACTTTCGCAAGTAAAGGGAAGAGCTCGGGATGATGGCATCGCACACACCACAGCTTCAGTTTTTGTCCTGGGAGATTGTTTTGATACTTAGTTTGATTTGATACAGTTGTATCACGACATTTTATTATGGTTTGAGATATTTGACGTATGGATTTATGATATGACGTTCAACATATGATTTTATTATATAATTTTTTTTGAGTTGTATTTTGGGATGTTACAAAAATACTATGCATGGGAGGAAACCTCGGAACTTTATATGTCAAACAAATGTTAGAACCCTAGATCTAGGTTTGTATATGTGGGTTAGAGATTCTATGGCCCTTTGGACAAGATCCATGTCTTATAGGAATTAGGGTTTTGTCTAAACCATTTTAGAAGAGTTATGGACGGGTAAAGTTTGAAACTTTACCCTTAGAAAGGCCTTTTCAGTGGGAAAACGAACTAAGGACCCTATATCTAGAAGATAGGGGCTTAATCTGTTAAGATGGCCAAAAAGACAAAAGGAATCGCCGAGTCCATGGGGGGACTCGACGAGTCGTATCGTGTTGTCCCGATATTAGTTAATAGAACTCGACAAGTTTGTAGAGGGACACGACGAGTGGATGAGCCAAGTCACAACTGAATAGCTCGATAGAACTTGGCGAGTCAGAAGGTTGACTCGACGAGTTGGTCAACTCAGAGTGTTGACTTTGACCAAAGTGTTGACTTTGACCAGGGATAAAATGGTCACTTTATCCTATGAAGAGTTATTAGTTTTTGAATAAGTGTTATTATGGAATTTATAGCTGGAGAGTCGCCGGAGCAACATACAAGGATTCCTCACTCAGGTTTTCAGCAGTCAGTCATACTAGGTGAGTTTCCCTTCAGTAGGAATGGGTCGACGGCACCAATACCGACCCGTTTATGTATGTTATTATATGTATGGTTTAGGCTCGATGTCGGGGTTAGCCCGATGCACCTTATATGTTCTAGACTTCGGTCCGATGCCAGGGCGGTCCCGAGAAGAGTATATGTATGCTTGATGTCTTTGTGATTCATGCATGCTATGTGTTATGTATTCCAGTGTAAGCCTAATGTAGACTTAGCTTATATGTTATGTGTACCGGAATTCGGTCCAATGTCAGTGCAAGCCCGAGGAAGTCTATTATGTTTAGATGTTATATGCTTATGTGTTATGTGCTTGTTGCTATGATATGTATTCCAGACTTCTGTCCGATACCGGGCGGGGCCCGATGTAGTGGGCGAGGCCCAATATGTGTTATTATATGGTATGTGGTAGTTGTTGGATAAGGTGTCTAAGTCCATAACTATTTCTGGTATGTACTTGAGCCGACCCGACATGGTCCATTTGGGTTGCATGGCACCATGCAATTGGATAGACTAAATGAGAGAAATAACACTTGGAGATTATTAATATATTATAAGTTCTAATATATTAATAATATTATTTGATTAGTTTGATCAAGAATTAATTTAGAATTAATTAAGTGATCAAAAGATAACTAATTAAATATATGGGTTGATTATGTAAATCATCCATATCTTGTATAGTGGGCTAAGAGGCTCCATGGATTATCAAGTTGGGTTCCACCCATAGGATGCTCCATGGGAGTTACAAACCCATGGGTCATGGAAATGAAGAGTCATGACACATTAGGGTTTACATGGTGTAACCCTAGATGAGTCAACACTATATAAGAATCATATTCTCCACCAAAATCAGTTACACACATGTGAAACAAGAGGGTTAGGCCGATTTCAAGTAGTGTGCATTCTCTCAAAAGTCTTTCCAAGAGCATTTGGTGTTGTGTGAAGCATTTGAGGCATCACACTTGGGGTGCTAGGCTCATAAGGTTTCAAGGAACATAAGCAACAACAAGGTAAGGTATTCTATCTATCATTCAAGTTAAAATTGTTCCCCATGTATGCTAGACAGGAATATAGCCTTGGAATTCAACTTTTCATGATAATTAGACAAACATAGATCCAAGGTTATTAGGGTTTCATGTACACTTAGGAAGTGTTAGAATGCTCTAAACCCAACAGTGGTATCAGAGCCTAGGCTTGTTTGTTTGTTATTTGTGCAAAAAAGTTGAAGAAAGTCGAAAAACTTGCTGTCTGACTGCTGGACTCGTCGAGTCCATGGGGGACTCGTCGAGTTCACTTGTATCTTCAACCTACTCGTCGAGTAGGTTAATGCACTCGGCGAGTAGGGTCGACAGAGTGCATATTTTCGACTTTAGTTGCTGGAAATGGATTAGAAACTTTACCCTAAACCGTTTTGGTACTTGAAAACTTGTTTTAGATGGTGTAATGTCCTTGCTAATTCATTTACAACAACTAGTTATCAAAATTACAAAGTTTTAAGTGTAATTTTGATTTATGAATGTGTTCATATTCATGTTCTTGTTCTTATGATGTTTTAGATGATCATAGGAATTATTTGTAACCTATGTGGTAGATTAATTCTTGATCATAATGTGTTTTAATGGAGTCCATAACTTGTCCTCAAGTTATGGAAAACCAAGAGTCACACTTGAATTAAAACCATTAAAAGAACACAAGAGTTAGAAAAATGAAAATTCTTCATTTTATTACTCTATTAAACTCATAAGTTACAAGAAATGAAAAGTTTTGAAAGTTACAAAACTTGCCCTCAAGTTTTGGAACAAGTAAAGTCTTATTAAAACTTTAGTTCCAACCCTTAGAATTTTAAAAGTTAAAATTCAACCCTTATACTTATATTATTATAATTTAATAATTATATATATATATATATATATATATATATATATATATATATATATATATATATATATATATATATATATATATATATATATATATATAAGAACAAAGTCGTCTTACCGCTAGTACGCCTCATTCACGAAGCCGGTCTATAAGGTGGGTATAAGGTTGTTGCCTATAAAATGGCAACTTAATGGGTGTCCATTCTCACCCACCGCTCGCTTGACTGGTGGAGGGTCGTTAGCCGAACGGGTAGGACAAGGACTTATAAATTGTCATTAAACGTATGATGAATATTATAAAGTTACTATATGTTTTATTAAATTCCCAATCTTAGTTACTTTAGGAAAATGTGAATAAGGTGCTAATCCATGAAATTACACTTTACACTTTGTCTAAGTTGTTGGTGGAGCGTGTGTGGTTAACCGGCACACTAACTTGGACTTAACAAGGTAGGTAAAGGGTGACTTAAGGTTTATTATAGTATCGGTGGAGCGTGTGTGGTTTACCGGCACATCGATTGAGTGATAAACTTTAAGGGTACCAAGTGATTTGCATGGTTACTTCACACCTCGTTTTGTGATCCTCGGTATCCCAGTCACAAAACTTGGAGGGCACACTCGAGATTGAAACATGCATTTGAAAAGTTCATTGAATCTCAAAGAATCTAGGAATTTCTAAGAACCAATCAAAAACCTAATATCTAATATTTTGGTTTTCGTGGTGGAAATTGGTGAATCGTCATTCACCTACCTTTCAAATATGTTATAGCTTGGATTACGCCATACCTCTTCTAAGTTATAATATATTGTGATTGGATCCTAGCCTTAATATTACATTTGGGTGTTTTATTAAGGACTCTCTTAATATCTAAACTAATCTTGTCCTTTTCCTTCAGATGTCTTCAAAAAATGCTGCTTCTGGCTCTAATCCTAATGGCTCCTTTAACCTTATGAACTTGTGTGGGAAAGTCACTTTTGATGGATCCAACTTCAATGAGTGGATCGGAAACATCAAGATGATTACCCGCTACGAGGACAAAGAATATGTCCTTGACAAGGAGCTTAAGGAGATTGATGAGACCACTGTAACTCCTCAGGAGATCGTTGACTTTCAGGCACATGAAAGGGATGCTACGAAAGTAGCATGCATCATGATGGCCACGATGACAGCGGAACTCCAAAAGTCCTATGAGGATTTCTACCCTTATGAAATGCACCGAGATTTGATGGAACGATACCATCAAAGTGCACGACAAGCGAGGTACGAAATCATCTGCTCCATGATAACAACCATGATGAAGGACTGGGATTCCGTCACGAGCCACATGCAGAAAATGCAAAGGTATGTGGATCGATTGCTGAAGCTTAATGTGAACTTCCCTGAGGAGCTTGCAATAGATATAATTTTGCGCTCCTTACCATCGTGCTATGATCAATTCCGCATGACATATCACATGAATAAGGAAGAGCTCACACTCAGCAAACTTCAGGGACTTCTCAAGACCGCATAATCAGGTCTTAAGGGGAGGTCGGTTGTTAACACTCCTACTCCAAACTCCACTCCGGTTTTGGCAATCGGGAAAAGTCGAGGGAAGAAGAGAAAGAGTTCTTCGAAGGGTACCAAGGTTAGGACCCTTGATGGCTCTTCTTCAAGTGGAACCAAGAAAGGTTTCGTCACTCCTTCTTTTGACCCAAAAGAGGCTGAATGCTTCTATTGCCATGAAAAATCACATTGGAAGCGGAACTGCCCAAAATACCAGCAAGATGTGAAGGATGGGAAAGTTAAACCCAACCATGCAGGTATTTACACTATCATTTCTAATAACTCACCCCATTCTAAATCTTGGGTCCTTGATACCGTTTGTGGTATTCACATTTGTTGTGACTTGCAGGGACTAAGAAGAAGTGAGAATGTGGAGCAAGGAAGAATAAACTTAATCATGGGGAATAGGAAAGTTACACCTGTCACCAACATTGGAGTTTATACTTTATCGCTAAGTAGTGGGTTAAATTTAGATTTGAATGAAATGTTGTTATTCGCCAGAAATGGCAAGAAATATTATTTCCTTTCATGCATTGTATAAACAAGGTTTCACCTTTTCATTTGATAATGAAGTTGGTTCGATTAATGCTTTCTTTAATAATGTTCTTTATTTTAAAGCATTACCTTGTGATGGTGTGTATGAAGCTGTATCTGTTGTAGATAACTTAGGAAATAATGTTTTGTGTATTAATTCTCTTAATAATAATAACTTGGATAAAACATCATTATGGCATTGTCGTCTTGGAAATATAAGCAAGAAATGCATAGGACAACTCCAAAAGGCTGGAGTCTTGGAGTCGTTTGACCTAAAGTCAAATGATAGTTGCGAATCATGCTTACTTGGAAAAATGACGAAGTCACCCTTCACAGGATCATGTGAGAGGGGTGAGGGTTTGTTGGACCTTGTACACACGGATGTGTGTGGACCATTCAAACATGCCACAAGGGATGCTAATCGTTATTATTTGACTTTTACTGATGATTACAGTAGATATGGATATGTCTACTTAATCAAGCATAAATTAGAGACTTTCGAAAGGTTTAAGGAATTTAAACAGGAAGTCGAGAATCAATTGGGCAGGAACATTAAGATGCTTCGATCCGATCGAGGTGGTGAGTATCTTAGTGCAGGGTTCCTCGACTATCTAAGGGAATGTGGGATTGTCTCACAATTGACACTTCCCAGGACACCACAGTTGAATGGTGTGGCTGAGAGGCGTAATCAAACCTTGTTAGACATGGTTTGTTCCATGATGAGTCGAGCTTCGCTACCAATCTCATTCTGGGGGTATGCCTTAGAGACTGCCTCCCATATCCTTAATCTAGTCCCTACAAAGAAAGTTGCCAAAACTCCTCACGAGATGTGGACTGGTAAAGTACCCAAACTAGACCACATCAAGATTTGGGGTTGCGAGGCTTTCGTGAGACGCAAGACTCATGATAAGCTCGAACCTCGAAGCGAGAGGTGTATTTTCATCGGCTACCCACAACAATCCTTTGGTTACCTCTTCTACATACCTAGTGATAATGTGGTCTTTGTAGCAAGAAGAGGAGTCTTTCGAGAATGAGAGTTTATAAGCCAAGGAGATAGTGGGAGGCAAATTGATCTTGAAGAAATTCAAGAGTCAAGTGGTGAAGGAACTTCAAACTCTAGCCCTCAACTTGAGGAGGAAACTCCTGTTGAGCCAATTGACGAATCTGTACCTCTGAGGCGTTCCACGAGAGTTAGGAGTGCACCTGAGCATTACTATGGATTCCATATTACTGCAGAAGGTGAGACCATCATTAGTGATGGGACACTACTAAGTCAAGATGACCCTAACAGCTACGAGGAAGCCATGGCAAGCCCCGAGTCTGCTAAATGGAAAGAGGCTATGGATAGCGAGATACAATCCATGTATGACAATCAAGTTTGGAACTTGGTTGAGAATGTACCAGGTCGTAAGACAGTAGGGTGCAAATGGATCTTTAAGATGAAGACCGACATGGATGGTAATGTACACATTTATAAGGCTCGACTGGTCGCAAAGGGCTTCTCTCAAATTACTGGAGTGGATTATGATGAGACCTTTTCTCCAGTAGCCAAGATTAAGTCTATTAGGGTTATGTTAGCCATAGCCGCATTTCATGACTATGAAATTTGGCAAATGGATGTCAAAACCGCTTTCCTTAATGGAAAGTTGGCTGAAGATGTTTACATGAGTCAGCCAGAAGGTTTTGTCAGCAGCGAGTACCCTAATAGCGTGTGTAAGCTTGAGAAATCCATCTATGGATTAAAGCAAGCACCTCGCAGATGGAATCTTTGCTTTGATGAAAAGGTCAAGGAATTTGGCTTTTTTAGGAGTGAAGATGAATCTTGTGTGTATGTCAAGGCTAGTGGGAGTATAGTTAGCTTTTTGGTATTGTATGTGGATGACATACTACTCATAGGAAACGACATTCCAACCCTGCAGGGAGTAAAGTCCTGGCTTGGGAAGTGTTTCGCTATGAAGGACCTTGGTGAAGCTGCCTATAGTTTAGGGATAAGGATCTTGAGAGATCGGAGTAAAAGACTAATTGGACTTAGTCAGAGTACCTACTTGGATAAGGTGCTAAAGAGATTCAGCATGCAGGACTCCAAGAAAGGAGAGTTACCCATCCAGAGTAACGCCAAATTGAGTAAGACACAAAGCCCCGGCACTGAGGTTGAGATAGCAGAAATGAGTCGAATACCTTATGCTTCGGCTGTAGGGTCGATCATGTATGCTATGACGTGTACTCGACCTGATGTAGCCTTTGCCCTGAGCATGGTTTGCAGGTTTCAGGGGAACCCTGGCAAGGCACACTGGACTGCGGTAAAGAATATTCTCAAGTACCTACGAAGGACTAAGGACTGGGTCCTTACCCTTGGTGGGAGTGATGACTTGAGAGTTGTAGGGTATAGTGATGCTAGCTTCCAGACTGATAGGGATAATTGCCGCTCTCAGTCGGGCTGGGTCTTTACCCTAAACGGAGGAGCAATTTCTTGGAAGAGTTCCAAGCAAGAGACAGTGGCTGATTCAACTTGCGAATTAGAGTATATTGCAGCGAGCGAGGCGGCAAAGGAGGCTATATGGCTAAAGAACTTCATCGGAGACCTTGGAGTTGTACCAGCTATTAAAGAGCCAATGGAAATTTTCTGTGATAGTGAAAGCGCTGTTGCCTTAGCCAAGGAACCAAGGGATCACGGGAGATTGAGACACATCGACAGAAAATACCATTTTATTAGACATACAATAGAAGAAGGACTCCTCGTGACAAAGAGGGTATCATCGGATGAGAACCCAGCAGATCCCCTCACAAAGGGACTGACTCGGGTTAAGCATCTCCAGCATGCTCGGAGCATAAGGCTGAAGGATGATATTAGATTTAGTAGTTAGATAACCTCGAAATTTGTAAAGTGTAATTGACATTAGATGATGAATAAAAGGTGTTTTATTTATGAGTAAAAGTGTTGCTATCTCTTGTCAATCGTTTAATATATTTTTTATTGCATGTTTTGACTTCCAGAATAATTTTGTTTGGTATAACATATTATTCAAACCTCCACAGTCGGTCATATGTCGGAAGTAGGTATGAATCAAGACTGTCATGATTGGTTGCAGAGGTCTAAGGTGTTAGACAAGGCTACAACAATCATGAGTGCTCATAAGTTCTGAGAATTGGACTCAACCCACGCTCACTGGAATCACTTCATGGAATTCTATCTCAAGTGATCGTGAGACTGTAATATCATATAAGTCTTCAAACCTAGAGATATGATTTGTTACTTACAAGTTGGTTATGCATTGATTGTACGAAAACGCATTGGTAACTCGATGTTATAAATCGTGCTTTTGTGTGTAATTCAATGAGTGGTAGAACAAACATATGAGTCGAAGTTTATCTACTCCTTCTTGGATTAGAAGCTGATATCTGGGCCCCTCGATGATTTTGTTTTGACCTATGTACCGGTCCCGGTCAGAACTAAGTTGATGTGTTCAATTAAGTTCTTTGTCAAACAAAAAGGAAATCGGGAAACAAACTGTTGGACAATAAGTAAGACATTGTTCCATGTATTTGTCCGACTGATATCTAGAACAGAGGATTATATGATCATTTATCTTAAATGGCGTACCATCATCTTCTCAGTTCCGAGAAACCTTGAAAAGAGCTACGATTGCCGATCGGTTCCTGAAGTCATACTTGCAGTAATAGTTATTAGACTTATCCAAGTGGGAGACTGTTGGATAAGGTGTCTACGTCCATAACTATTTCTGGTATGTACTTGACCCAACCCGGCATGGTACATTTGGGTTGCATGGCACCATGCAATTTGATAGACTAAATGAGAGAAATAACACTTGGAGATTATTAATATATTATAAGTTCTAATATATTAATAATATTATTTGATTAGTTTGATCAAGAATTAATTTAGAATTAATTAAGTGATCAAAAGATAACTAATTAAATATATAGGTTGATTATGTAAATTATCCATATCTTGTATAGTGGGCTAAGAGGCTCCATGGATTATCAAGTTGGGTTCCACCCATAGGATGCTCCATGGATGCTCCATGGGAGTTACAAACCCATGGGTCATGGAAATGAAGAGTCATGACACATTAGGGTTTACATGGTGTAACCCTAGATGTGTCAACACTATATAAGAATCATATTCTCCACCAAAATCGGTTACACACATGTGAAACAAGAGGGTTAGGCCGATTTCAAGTAGTGTGCATTCTCTCAAAAGTCTTTCCAAGAGCATTTGGTGTTGTGTGAAGCATTTGAGGCATCACACTTGGGGTGCTAGGCTCATAAGGTTTCAAGGAACATAAGCAACAACAAGGTAAGGTATTCAATCTATCATTCAAGTTAAAGTTGTTCCCCATGTATGCTAGATAGGAATATAGCCTTGGAATTTAACTTTACATGATGATTAGACAAACATAGATCCAAGGTTATTAGGGTTGCATGTACACTTAGGAAGTGTTAGAATGCTCTAAACCCAACAGTAGTTTGGGGGAGCTCACTAAGCTTCATGTAAGAACCCAATTTTCACGCCCAAAAATTTGATTTATAAGAAGTGGTTTGTAAAATATTTATAGTAAAACATCATCTGATCATATCATTTTGTAAAACATATTTTGTGTCTTAAAACCCAAAACATGAAAATAATAATAATAATGTCAGAGTACAATCCCAGAACATCTCATAATGTGGAAATCTAATGTATGTGTGTATGATGTGCTGTTACTGTGCCAGCTCCTTCCCCTTTGCTGAAGAGGTACCTGAAACCAAAACTGAAAACTATAAGCACGAAGCTTAGTGGGTCCCCCCATTGTACCACATACCATACAATCATATCACCTACATACTGCCAGGCATTTTTGGGGTGCCCGACCTACCCGATACGACCATTCTGGGGTGCCGACCTACCCGTACGACCATTTTGGGGTTCCGAATCTACCCATGTCAAGCCATTCTGGTGTGCTGGCTACCCTTCGGTCCTAACAACCGGACCTCGGGGACTATTTCACACCCTACTGCTACTATCACATATAACATAACATAACGATATTATTAGACATATCTGGCGTGCTTGAACTACACTTTGGTCCTAACAACCGAACTCGGGGACTAGTGTGACATCCCCAAAATCACGGCCAGAAAAGACCAGTTTCATTTGTGCGTTTAAAATAATTTCAGAGTAAATCCTTTTGATTTAAAAGAGTTGCATAATTTGTTCCCAAAACAAAATATGATAAAATAATATTTATCAAAGCATTTCATCAAGAGATGCATTTTCATTATATAATCAAAACTCGGGATGTCATGTTCCGATACAGACCATAAAGCATAAGCGATAACATTACAAGTCATTCAACAAATATATACATATACAGACTTGTAAACAAAACAACTTGATAATTCATCCATCTTATGCCCTTGCGCCACTTCCTGTAATGCAAATAAGACTGAGTGGGCCAGGTTTGGGAGCCTGGTGAGCATATAGGGTTTTCAACCCACAATAAATAAATTATATTTAATTTCACCAGCCAATCACTATCCCGATTACCCATTCCCGTTATCCTCACTTTACGTCACTAAAACAACATCTATCTCAAGGGACCTAATCTAGGATTTTCATCGGGACAGACATTACTGCTAAGGGGTTTTCTCAACAATAGATATCCTAGAGGCAACCATGAGGGGGATAGAGTACACCGGTGAACACATCATTCACAACACCTACAAGTTATAAACCTGCTAGCGTTCCATAAGACTGTCTAGAAAGAGTATGTGGTCGTTATCCATACTCTGCTGAATAACTAGATCAACAACAACAACATCGAGGCCTCTCATCTGTTTATCACACATCAACTATTTACCCAAGTTCTACCCAACATATTAGTAGATAAAATAGATATTTTTATACATAGTTTAAAACCTGTATAGCATGTTCAATCAATACATATTCCACATAACAGACGAGGCACACACACATAACACAAATTTCATAGAAAATAAATCAGATCTATGAGATAGAAGAAAGTGAATATACATTCACACATATAACAACAAAATATACACATAACACGTATATCGTATAAAATACTTCATAGTTATGCGTTAGAAGAAAGTAACTACACACTCACTTGATCAGAAGATGATCGGATAGCACTACGCCTTGTAGAAGTAGTATTCTTCGGTAGATCTGGAAGATCTTCATAAAAACCGAGCTGCTCGTAGGCAGAGCTTCGGCTCGGGAATCTTACTTCTCGGGATCTTTAGGGCTTCAGGACTTCCTTCGGGGCTCGCTTCGGGTCTCGGGATGATACCGGGGCTTCAGGATATTTTTTGCATGTAAATCGAGGTAAAACGGGAGAGAGTGGAGAGAAAATAGCAACCCTAAACAGCTGGTCCTTCAAATCTATTTATAGGGCAAAATCTGCCCTTGCCACGTCGTGGCACCTTTTTCCACGTCGTGGTCTTGATCATCACTGCATGCGTCATCTCAAGTTGCGTCTGGTGGGACTCCTGGAGGTGTCAGAAGACCTGCCACGTCGTGGCACTGCTTGCCACGTTGTGGTCTCTGACACAGCTTTGGGGTTCGCGCTCCGAACTTCAGAAATTCATAACTTTCGCATACGAACTCCGTTTTCGACGTTCTTTATATCGACGCGAAGGTGAGATTATGCTTTACAACTCTCATTTAGACTCCATTGGATAATTTTGATTTGATATTTAATATATTATAAGTATATTACTTATATATTATTTTTAGTAAGTCGGGTCAGGAAAACTTTGTTCGAAATTCATAACTCCTTCATCTGAACTTCGTTTTCGTCTGTATTTTTATCGTTAGACTACTATCGATGAGATCTTCAATTATCATTTAGAAATTTTTGGTTAAATATCACTCGATCTCTATTTCGAGTATTCGGGCTGCATACCGCTAAGTTGAAACTTCGAAAAATCATAACTTCCTCATACGAAGTCAGATTTGGGCGTTCTTTTCATGCACGCTCTCGGTTTAACGAACTCTACAACTTTTTTTTAGATCGCTAAGGCTAAATATCCCTCTAATGTAAATTTCACTTTTTCCATCATTCAACGTTGCCGGTTCTGTCGCAAAACTTCGACAGGTCATAACTTCTTTGTTATAACTCGGATTTCGGCATTCTTTATGTATTCGGAAACCTCGGTTCAACTACTACAACATTATCCATAGATATCGGCTTTACCTAACATTTCATTTTGACGCTTATTTTTATTCTTAAATAAATTAAGACACACAATTAAGCACATAACACATAATACTCAAATAATACACTTATATTATTTCAAAACGGGTTACAAAGGTTAACCTAGACTATTATATCAACATTAATTACATGCCCAGAAACACATGCGTTACAATTCTCTCCACCTTAGAATGATTCCATCCCCAAAATCACACATCAAAAAACAAATGCGGGTAGCGACTCATCATCTCACTCTCCGTTTCCCATGTGAGATTTGGCCCATTCGTGTGTTTCCATCGGACAAGCACTAACTCGACCATCTTGCGTCGCAACTTTTTAGTCTTTCGGTCAACAATTGCCTCTGGTTCTTCAATCAACCTTTTTTTCTCATCGATTCTCAACTCCGAAAGTGGAATCATGTCGGGAACGTCTCCCGTGAACTTCCTCAAATAACACACATGGAAAGTGTTATGAATTCCATTCAGTTCTTCTAGTAGTTTGAGCTTGTAAGCTTGGTTCCCAACCCTCTGAAGAACTTTAAACGGTACAATAAACCTTGGACTTAATTTTCCCCTTTTATCAAATCTTATAAGTCCCTTCCACGGCGAGACTTTAAGCAAAACCGAATCTCCAACTTTAAAAGTCACCGGTCTTCGGTTTTTGTCAGTATAACTCTTTTGACGATCTTGAGCAGCTAACATTCTTTCCCTAATTATTTTCAACTTTTCAGTGGTTTGATGAACCATCTCGGGTCCTATAAACTGCTTTTCCCTAGCCTCAAGACAACAAGACGGCGTACGACACTTCTGTCCGTACAAAGCTTGATAAGGTGCTATCTTTATGCTCGAGTGAAAACTATTATTATAGGAAAATTCTACTAAAGATAAATGTTCATCCCAATTACCTAGGAATTCCAGGGTACATGCTCTCAGCATATCTTCAAGTGTTTGTATCGTTCTTTCGCTCTGACCATCAGTCTGCGGATGGTAAGCTGTACTTAAACATAACTTGGTACCCATTTCCTCTTGTAGACTTTTCCAAAACCTCAAGGTGAAATGACTATCACGATCCGATACAATCATTAACGGAACACCGTGAAGCCTCACAATTTCCTTCACGTAAGAATTCGCAAGCTTTTCCATAGACCATTTCTCATTGGCTGCTATGAAATGCGCACTCTTAGTGAATCGATCAACGACCACCCAAATCATGTCGTGACCACTTTTTGTTCTGGGCAGTTTAGTGACAAAATCCATAGCAATGTCTTCCCACTTACCCATAGGCACATGCAAAGGTTCTAAACTCCCATACGGTTTCTGATGTTGTGTCTTGACTCTAGCACAAGGCACACACTTGGCCACATACTTTGCAACATCAAGCTTCATCGTCGGCCACCAGTAATAGGGTTTTAGGTCCCTATACATTTTAGTGCTACCGGGATGAATCGAGTACATGGTCTTGTGAGCTTCTTTCATCATAAGATCTCTGACTCCTCCTGTCTTTGGTATCCAAATCCAATCTTGGAACACCTTCAGTCCATGACTGTTTATACCGAACACTAATGTTTTGAGCAAACGTTCCTGCTTTCGGTCATTCTTCTCAGAAGCTTCCTCTTGAGCTTTCTTTATACTCTCCACCATTTTTGAGACAACTTCTATTCTCAACGCTCTTGGCCTTTTTCTTTTAAGATTGACTTTCCGACTGAGAGCATCAACAACAACATTTTGCTTTACCGGGGTGGTAAAGTATCTCATAACCATAGTCCTTAAGTAATTCTAGCCAGCATCGTTGCCAACAACAAATCATGAGTCGGGTAGTTCTTTTCATGCTCTTTCAACTATCGAGATGCATACGCGATCACCTTATCTCTCTGGGTCAAAACACAACCCAATCCGACACCAGATGCATCGCTATAATCAGCGAAGTCTTCAACTCCATCGGGTAGAGAAAGTATCGGTGCCTCGCATAGTTTCTTCTTTAGCTTCTCGAATGCTTCTTTATGCTTATCATTCCAAGCATAAGTAGCTCCTTTGTGGGTCAAAGCTGTTAATGGACTAGCGATCGAAGAAAAGCCTTGGATAAACCTTCGGTAATATCCGGCTAATCCTAAAAAGCTTCGGATCTCCATGGGACTTTTTTGTTGTTCCCACTTCATCACAACTTCAATCTTTGCTGGATCAACCATTATCCATTCTTGGTTGACAACATGACCCAAGAATTGGACTTCTTGAATCCAAAAATCACATTTGGAGAACTTTGCATACAACTTCTCCTTCTTCAAAACTTCTAAGACTTCTCGCAAGTGTCTGCCATGATCCTCTTGGATTTTCGAATAAATCAGAATGTCATCTATGAACACTATCACAGATTTATCTAGGAACGGATTACAAACCCTGTTCATTGAATCCATGAATGCTGCTGGAGCATTGGTTAGTCCAAACGACATAACCAAAAACTCATAATGTCCATATCGTGTTCTGAATGCAGTCTTCTCTATATCATCCTCTCTTACTTTCAGCTGATGATATCCTGACCTAAGATCGATCTTCGAGAAATAGCTCGAACCTTGAAGTTGATCGAACAGGTCATTAATCCTCGGAAACGGATATCTATTCTTTATTGTTGCTTTATTCAGCTCTCTGTAATCGATGCATATTCTCATTTCCATCTTTCTTCTTCACGAATAACACCGGAGCTCCCTAGGGTGATGAACTAGGTCTAATGAAACCTTTGTCCAATAACTCCTGAAGTTGCATCATTAGCTCCTTCATCTCCGTCGGTGCTAATCGATAAGGTGCTTTTGCTATTGGCGTCGTCCCTGATAACAAGTCTATCCTAAACTCCACTTGTCTATTAGGCGGTAATCCAGGAAGATCTTCTGGAAATTCTTCCGGATAATCACATACGACAGGAATGCTCTGCATCGCCTTTTTCTCCTTCTTAGCATCGATCACGAATGCTAGATACAATGTACATCCTTTAGCCAAACACTTTTTGGCTTTCATCAATGAAATGATTCCAGAATTTACTCCGCGTTTATCTCCATACACCATAAACGAATCTTTCCCATGTGGGTTTACTTTGACTATCTTCTTCTTGCACAATATTTCGGCGTCATTGGCGCTAAGCCAATCCATTCCAAGTACAATGTCGAAACTGTTTAGTTCAATAGGCAATAATTCCTCATGGAATTTATTCCCATTCAAGTCAATTAAGATGTTTTTTCATACGATGGCTAACAGGTACAAACTTGCCACTAGCAACTTCGACTAATAATGCATTATCTAGTCTATCAACAGGTAAAGCTAGTTTTCTACCAAATTCATGCGAAATAAAGGAGTAGTTGGCTCCAGAATCAAATAAAATTTGGGCAGACAATTTGTTTACGAGAAAGGTACCTGAAGCGACATCAGCTTCATCTTCAGCAGCTTCCAGTGTCATCTGGAATGCTCTCGCCTTCAACTTTGGCGAAATGTTGGGTCTTGCTGCCTCCTTCTTTTTCGGGCAGTCCCTCGACATGTGTCCCTCCTCACCACAACCATATCAAACTTTCTTAGTGACGGTGCATTCATTGGCATAGTGCCCTGGCTTTCCACATTTGAAGCATGTGGCCACTACCTCACATTTTCCATGATGCTTCTTCTTACATTTTTCGCACCATTTCGCTTCCCCTTCTCCTCCTCTCGAACTAGACTTCGAGAACTTGTTTTTCTTGTTGGACCCTGAAGTTACATCGAACTTCCTCTTTTCACCAACCTCTATCTTCTCCAGACCCTTTTACTTCTGCTGGGCCTCCACATTCTTAGCTGCTCGAACAACTATTTTCAAAGTGGTCGCCATCTTGACTGTCGGGTCAAAGTCGGCAGGCAGTCCATTAGTGAACCTCTCAATCTTGGAGAGTTCCGTTGGCACTAGGTACGGAAAAAACTTCATTTTCTCAGTAAATGTAGTAGCATAATCATCTATGCTCATCCTCCCCTTCTTCAAGTTTTGTAACTCATTGTTCAGATTAATCAGATCTATCTCTGAACAATACTGCACCCTTAACTGTTCCAAGAACTCATCCCATGACATTTTCAGGGCTTCTCCTCGTGGCATAATATCTGCCAACAACTTCCACCAGCTCAAGACTCCAGTCTTCAGTTGTCTAACTACAAAGACAGTCTTCTGATTGTTGCTACAGTCGCAACTTTCAAATACCATCTCCATTTCAGAGATCGAATCCATAATCTCAACAGGCTTTGGGCTTCCAGAATGACTTGGCAGCTTGGCGCCCAAGAATTTCTTGTACATTCACCCATCCTTGTTATTTCTCCTTTCCGGGTTGTTCCTTCGTTCTCCTTGAGTCCCAACTTGACTCATAATGCGACTATTGTTCGCTTCCTCCAATTGCTTGGAAATCAATTCAGGTTCCTCGATGGGCATGATAGGTTCGTCCCTATTATCATGCAACATCTGTCGCATCTCATCCATTTGTTCGGCTAACATAGCCCGAATCATGGCTTGCACCCCAACCATTTTTATTGGTTCTGGTGCTGCTGCTACAACATGTATTTGCTCAATCATTGGCGGTTGATTCTTGTTTTCATCCGTGTTTCCAACGCCACTCCTTGTTCTCACCATTTTTGATCTACACACCAAATAAGGTGAAATTAGATCCTCATTCATGATAGATGTTCAAATCATCCTTATTACTCCGAAATGTTTACATGCTAGTTCTAATATCATAGACGTATGCTTAGAATCCTACACACATAAGGTTTCCAGATCCGGTCGGCAACAGACCATAGATCCGAACAAATAATATCATATATGGTAACATATAACATTTGGCACATAAAAGCATTTTAGGTAGCTTCCTAAAATATACTTGTGCTCGTGTCTATGATATATCAGACACACATCTCACAATCTCCACTTAGCAATCTAAGTTTAAGTCTAGAAATCCTACAAATTCCTAGTTCGCTTAAACTAATGTTGTGATACCAACCGTGACATCCCCAAAATCACGGCCAGAAAAGACTGGTTTCATTTATGCTTTTAAAATAATTTCAGAGTAAATCCTTTTGATTTAAAAGAGTTGTGGAATTTGTTCCCAAAACAAAATATGATAAAATAATATTTATCAAAGCATTTCATCAAGAGATGCATTTTCATTATATAATCAAAAGTCGGGATGTCATGTTCCGATACAGACCATAAAGCATAAGCGATAACATTACAAGTCATTCAACAAATATATACATATACAGACTTGTAAACAAAATAACTTGATAATTCATCCATCTTATGCCCTCGCGCCACTTCCTGTAATGCAAATAAGACTGAGTGGGCCAGGCTTGGGAGCCTGGTGAGCATATAGGGTTTTCAACCCACAATAAATAAATTATATTTAATTTCACCAACCAACAATAACCTGATTACCCATTCCCATTATCCTCACTTTACGTCCCTAAAACAACATCTATCTCAAGGGACCTAATCTAGGATTTTCATCGGGACAGACATTACTGCTAAGGGGTTTTCTCAACAATAGATATCCTAGAGGCAACCATGAGGGGGATAGAGTACACCGGTGAACACATCGTTCACAACACCTACAGGTTATGAACCTGCTAGCATTCCACAAGACTGTCTAGAAAGAGTCTGTGGTCGTTATCCATACTCCGCTAAATAACTAGATCAACAACAACAACATCGAGGCCTCTCATCTGGTTTATCACACATCAACTATCTACCCAAGTTCTACCCAACATATTAGTAGATAAAATAGATATTTTTATACATAGTTTAAAACCTGTATAGCATGTTCAATCAATACATATTCCACATAACAGACGAGGCACACACACACACATAACACACATTTCATAGAGAATAAATCAGATCTATGAGATAGAAGAAAGTGAATATACATTCACACATATAACAACAAAATATACACATAACACGTATATCGTATAAAATACTTCATAGTTATACGTTAGAAGAAAGTAACTACACACTCACTTGATCAGAGGATGATCGGATAGCACTACGACTTGTAGAAGTAGTATTCTTCGGTAGATCTGGAAGATCTTCACAAAAACCGAGCTCCTCGCGGGTAGAGCTTCGGCTCGGGAATCTTACTTCTCGGGATCTTTAGGGCTTCGGTACTTCCTTCGGGGCTCACTTCGGGTCTCGGGATGATACCGGGGCTTCAGGATATTTTTTGCATGTAAATCGAGGTAAAACAGGAGAGAGAGGAGAGAAAATAGCAACCCTAAACAGCTGGTCCTTCAAATCTATTTATAGGGCAAAATCTGCCCTTGCCACATCGTGGCACCTTTTTCCACATCGTGGTCTTGATCGTTACTGCATGCGTCATCGGAAGTTGTGTCTGGTGGGACTCCCGGAGGTGTCAGAAGACCTGCCACGTCGTGGTCTCTGACACAGCTTTGGGGTTCGCGCCCCGAACTTCAGAAATTCATAACATTTGCGTACGAACTCTGTTTTCGACGTTCTTTATATCGACGCGAAGGTGAGATTATACTCTACAACTCTCCTTTAGACTCCATAATTTTGACTTGATATGTAATATATTATAAGTATATTACTTATATATTATTTTTAGTAGGCACGGACAGGAAAACTCTGTTCGAAATTCATAACTCCTTCATCTGAACTCTGTTTTCGTCTGTCTTTTTTTATCGTTGGACTACTATCGATGAGATATTCAATTCTCATTTAGAAATTTTTGGCTAAATATCACTTGATCTCTATTTCGAGTATTCGGGCTGCATACCGCTAAGTCGAAACTTCGAAAAATCATAACTTCCTCATACGAAGTTAGATTTGGGCGTTCTTTTCATGCACACTCTCAGTTTAACGAACTATACGAATTTTGTTTAGATCGCTATGGCTAAATATTGCTCTAACGTAAATTTCACTTTTTACGTCATTCAACGTTGCCGGTTCTGTCGCGAAACTTCGATAGGTCATAACTTCTTCGTTATAACTCGGATTTCAGCATTCTTTATATATTCGGAAACCTCGTTTCAACTACTACTACATTATCCATAGATATCAGCTTTATCTAACATTTCATTTTGACGCTTATTTTTATTCTTAATTAAATGAAGACACACAATTAAGCACATAACACATAATACTCAAATAATACACTTCTATTATTTCAAAACGAGAGACGAAGGTTAACCTAGACTATTATATCAACATTAATGACAAGCCCAGAAACACAGGTGTTACAACTAGTCCCCTCCTACTACCTCTATCGCATATAACATAACAAGACAACATGCAAACATATCATCACATACTGTCAGGTGTACCTGGGGTGTCTGACAACCCTTTGGTCCTAACAACCGAACTCTACTACTATCACATACAGCATATCATGCTAGCATGTAACATATCAGGTAGTAACAAACCTAGATGATATCAAAAAGGCAATCATCTATCATACGTCTCCTACTGGTGGGCCAACATTGTGGCCTTAGACCCACCGCTACTGGAAGGTAACTCACCTCGAAAAGTAGCTGCTGAAGGTCTGTTTGCTAAGCGCCTGACTGCTGAATCGTTAATCCTCTAGCTATAAATCATAAACATAGATTAGCCACTCATACACACCCTTAGGTCAGATGGATGACCCACCCCTAGTCTAAGGTCAACTCCTTGGTCAAAGTCAACTTCCAGTTAACTGGACTCGCCAAGTCATGGCACCAACTCGCCGAGTCCTTCTCTCACTAACACGGTCCTACTCTACAAGTCCCTCTTCCCACTCACCGAGTCACCTTTAACTCGCTACTTGGGATGATAGAACCGTCTCGCGATCCGACTCGCTGAGTCCATACGAGCAGATCTCCCACTCGCTTCGAAATCCTCACCAGAGCATCCTTTATGAGGATTTGGGTTTCTGGGACTATTGCTACATGTTAGATTGCTAATTCCACGTGCAGATATGAAGGTTTGGACCTTCAACACCTAAACCCCTCTTACTTAGTAGCTGTTCATCTGAATCGGCGAGTTTGAAGAACAACTCGTTGAGTACCAAGAATCTTCATAGGACTTGCCGAGTTGTTCATCCAACTCGCCGAGTCTAAGGCCATCTTCAAAGAACTCACCGAGTTGTACTTTGGGACTCGCCGAGTCCCTTGACCCATTTCCCATATAGACCAAATCTGAGACATGCAACGCTTCAAAACCATAGATCTATGTTCCTAGGGCATGCTTATCACGTAAAGTTGCAAACTTGACGTGCATGCATGGCCCTAAAAGCTCCAAAAGGCAAATCCAAGCTCTTTATGAGGTCATACACTCAATGGGGACCTCAATCACTTCAACCACAAAAACTTTATGCTTCTACTACATCCACAAGGTCTAGATCTGAAGTCCTTTCAGGTCATTAACCACAAACACATGGAGTTTGGTGTTTTAGGGCTTGCAAACCACCAATTAGGGACAAAAATGGTATCTAATGAACTAGTGATCAAAGTAGGACTTTCTACCTGAATGGAAGCTTCTTATAGTGTAGATTTCAAATCTACTCCCCTCCTTGCACTGTTCAACGTCCTCCTCCTTCTTCTAAGCTCCAAACTTTCTTCACCAAGCAAAAATCACTCACAAGAACAATATGGGGGCTAGGGTTTCACTCTACAGCTCTCTGGAAGTGTTAGGGACAAGGGAGGCCGAGTTAGAGTGCTTAAATAGGGTGCAAACACTCGGGTTAGGGTTTTTGCCCAAACAGGGCCTACTCGCCGAGTCCGAGGCTCAGACCTTGCGTCTCATCCTGCTCCTACTTGGCGAGTTGGTCCTTCAACTCGCCAAGTCCAAGGAAAAAATGCAAGAATTAAGAATTATTAATTACAAGAAATACGTACGGGTAACCAGGTGCTACACTTCATGCTTACAGTTTTCAGTTTTGGTTTCAGGTACTTCCACTAGCAAGGGGTAGGGCTCAGGATGATCGCATGGCACACACCACAGTTACAGCCTGAGATTTTCTTAGACTCTGATGTTTTCTTATTTGATTATGATACAGTATTTGGCATAATGTTTTGAGATACATGGTTCTTGATTTTCTTTATGATGATGGATGATTTATGGTTTTATTAATGATTTAATAACAAAATTTTTGGACTATATTTTTGGGACGTGACAAGTTGGTATCAGAGCCTTGATTTGATGGATTCAGGTACACTTTCAGGTGTGTCTGAACTCAAATTAAGGAAATGGTATAATATTTTTAAAAGAAAAACCATTTTTATAAAAGGATTTTTGTGAAAAGAAAAGAATTCTCGAAAAGAACTTTTATAAGAGAAAAGGGTGTGGTGCATGCAATCAACTGAACTCAAGTAAGTACTCCCAAATTTCCTATATAAGTTTATGTTATGATATGATTATCAACTTTATGAGAACTGCATGCTAGATTAGGACTATGGATCTAGGGAGGATGCCTTATGTGCTTGTTATATGAGTATCAACTTTATGAGAACTGCATGCTAGTACAGATTAGTCAGTATGATAGCCTGAGTAGTATATGCTTGATTATGTGTACTCAATGCTCGAATGCTGCTTTCTTTGTGCTTATAGAAGTTCTAGTTATCTTTTGCTAACTAGTAAACAAGTATGTTAAGTTACATATAGCAAGGACTAAATAATTTCAGAAGGTTAGGTTTAGCCTTATTTCGTAACTCTAGTTTGAGTCTAACCGTTGTAGGGTAGATCCTCTCATTCGAAGAATTATATAATCTTAGTGATACGTAATAGTATTCGCGAGCTAGTTAGGGAAAGGTAGTAGTCACTTCTTATGCAGCTGAGGGTAGAGAGTGGGATGGTGATTACCCTAGGGAAAGCCTAGGATGAGAGTAGTGTGTGAAGCATTAATAGTAGAAGGGACTTGGTGAAGTCAATACAGTTCTTGAGGCAAGTATGTATAGATGTGGAAGGTAGTATGGGCCGTACTACTGAAAGCAGAGGATCCGTACTCGAGTCAAGGAAGGCTAAGATGAATCCAGGGAACTTGTAGTGTATGTGATCCCTCGAGTTATGTTAGTATTTTGACGGTTGTTGTGATGTGTTTTTCAGAATGGTGGTTTTACGACCTAGACCAGCAGTTGACAGTTCAGGTGTCGGTGAGGGATCATGCTCGGGCTTTGGAGCCAAGTAGTTAGATGAGTGGACTAGGTAGTTCATCTCCTCAATATTCTTGATCAGACTCCTGTGATCTTCGGTTCGATCAAGGAGGGTATCTTGGAGCTTATGGAAGGGAGATTTAGTGCTTTTCGCACTGAGGTGGCAACCATGATGGGGTCGCGCACGCTCACCTTTAGGGAGTTCAAACCATGTAGGGATCCTGTCTACCATGGGGCTCGAGACCCCATTGCGAGTACTAGATGGTTGGCTGATGTTGCCAACGCATTCAACACTAGAAGATGTCCCGAGGGGGACAAGGTTAGACTAGCGTCCTGTCTTCTGAAGGACAGGGCGTGTAACTGGTGGGAAGAGGCCGAACGAGCCTTTTGTGATGACATAGTGTTAGATGAGATGACTTGGAGTGATTTTACGACTGGTTCAGGGCCGAGTTCGCACCTGTTATTAAGGTGAAACAACTTGCTAGAGAGTTTCAGGACCTCCAACAGACTAAAGAGACAATGACAGAGATCACTACCAAGTTTAGGGAGAGAGCCCTCTTGTTCCGCAGTATATGGCGGACGAGGAGATGAAGAAGGCTCGGTACCATGAGATGCCGAGTAGTGATATTAGACCATTTGTGAGCCGTTCCAACTGTACGACGTTGGAGGACATGATTGCTAGGGCTCGTGAGAGAGAGAGAGAGAGAGAGAGTGAGGTAGGGAGAGAGAGAGAGAGAAAGAGATTGATTTAGAGATAGAGAAGAAGAGGAAGCCAAAAGTGGCGTCTGGCATGGAAAGTTTGGCCAAAAAGCCCAAGGTGTCTGACCCTAGGTCTAGTAGCCAGCAGAGCCGCAACCGTTGTGGCAAATGCAACAAGTTGCACGATGGGGTGTGCATGGCAGGAAGTTCCGACTGCTTCAAGTGCGGCCAAACTGGGCATATGAGCAGGGATTGTACTGCTACTACCACCACCACCACATCATCTGATCTAATTTCTTTCCAGTGCAATCGGAGGGGATACAAGCAGTCCCAGTACCTAAGTTTAGCAGCTGCAGGGCAGGTGGTAGCACCCACCCCTGCAACATTGAGGATTACGGATGGCCGTTAGGGATGAGGTGAGATGCCTGTGGCGATGAGCAGAGCCTTCCAGTTGACAGCAGAGGAGGCATGAGCAGCTCCTGATGTGGTTATTGGTATGTATCTTATCCATTATCTCTTTATTATTTGTGGTTATTACTCATGTTTATCGTTCTTAGTGAACGACATATCAGCTATGGTGCTGTTTGATTCGGGGGCTACTCGATCTTTTATGTCGCTCGCACTTAGCAAGCGATTTGTAGAGCTCCGGGGGAGCTGGATTGTCCACTCGATGTTGAGATAGCTGATGATAGGACCATCAAGGATGCGAGGGTTCATAGAGGATGTACGCTATGATTATTTGATGAGAAGTTTTTAGTGGATTTGGTTCCTATTCCCTTGCGAGGGAATAAGGTTATAGTTGGTATGGACTGGTTGAGCCCCAATGGGGTATTGATCGACTGCGATCAACAACTATTGAGGGTTCTCACTCCTAGTGGGGGAGAGTTAGTGATCCATGGTGAGAGGCCATAGAGAGGAACTATGTTCTTTTCAGCAGCGAGGGTGAGGTGCTACTTTCAGCAGGGTGGTGCTAGGTATGTCGCCTATGTCATGGATACCCGGGATAAGGGTAAGGCGACAGTTGATGATGTGCCGGTAGTACGAGAGTACCCGGAAAGGACATATTCCCAGAGGACTTTCCTGGGATACCTCCAGAGAGACAAATGGAGTTTAGGATTGACCTGGTCCCTGGTGCGGCTCCAACCGCCAATGCTCCATATTGGTTGGCTCCTCGTGAGATGCAGGAGTTGTCTATGCAACTGCAAGAGCTACTAGACAAGGTTTTCATCAGACTGATCAGTTCACCATGGGGAGCCCCGATCCTGTTTGTGAAGAAGAAGGACGTGTCACATCGCATGTACATAGACTATTGGGAGCTGAACAAGGTAATAGTGAAGAATCGTTACCCGCTTCCGAGGATAGATGATTTGTTTGACCAACTTCATGGAGCATCTTGGTTCTCCAAGATAGACCTACGGTTAGGGTATCACCAAATGCGAGTGAAGGACGATGATTTGTAGAAGACAGATTTTAGGACTCGCTATGGTCATTATGAGTTTGTGGTGATGTCGTTTGGGCTCACCAATGCTACAGCCACGTTCATAGACCTCATGAACCGTGTGTGTAGACCGATGTTGGATCAGTCTATAATAGTATTCATTGATGACATCTTGGTTTACTCCAAGACTCAGGAGCTACATGATGAGCACCTAAGAGAGGTTCCAGAGACACTGAGGAGGGAGAGATTTTTTGCAAAGTTCTCCAAGTGTGAGTTCTAGTTGTGGGAGGTGCAGTTTCTATGGCTTCTCGTCAATCATAATGGTATTTTGGTAGATCCGGCCAAGATAGAGGCCGTGATGCGGTGGGAGATTCCGAGGTCTCCGACTGAGATTCGAAGTTTCCTGGGTCTGCCAGGGTATTACAGGAGATTTATCTAGGACTTCTCCAGGATTACAGTTCCGTTAACCCGACTGACCAAGAAGTCAATATTTTTTCGCTGGGGACCTGAGCAGCAGGTAGCCTTTAAGACACTCAGGCAGCAATTGTGCGAGGCACCTAGGGGTGAGCATTTGGAGTGGTGGACTGGACCGGACCGTATTTTTGGACATTCAGGCCGGTTCTCGGTTCTAAGATTTCTATCCGGGCCGGTCCGGTTTTTACCGGGTCCAAAACCGGTTGGACATGGTAAAGAAAAACAAATTGATTGGCCTTGATACCATAAAAAACGACTACCGACGTTCCCTTTTCCATAACACGTAATAGCGTACTAATTTCCAAACTAAAAAAAAATACGTTCGATGTCGATTATCTCAAATCGCAAGTCGTGCCTTCCCTGATTATACCAAGTCGCAAATCGTGAAATCGGCCCTTCTCAAGTTGCAAATCAGCAGTGGAGACTGGAGCGGCTTCAGTCTCAAGTCGCACGTTTCAAGTTTCGATTCTTAATCCTCAAGTCGCAAGACGCAAGTAGCAACTCGTTTATGAATCCTTAATTCAATTCTCCCTCACGTCGTTTCTGAATCCGCAAGTAGCAACTCGTTCTGAATCCTTAAGACGCAAGACGCAAGTAATGGAATAAAAAATCGGGATTGCTAATTGGATTGGACTTAATGATGATGAAGTTCAAGTAAGGGTTACGATTTTTGGGTTTTTCTTTGTTAATTTTTGTTGAAATAACAATCAATATTTTTATATTTAGTTTAATATCATATATTTATGCTTAAAATTAGTATACGAGAAATCTTGTACCGAGTCTTGTTCAGAGACTATCTCATGATTTATAATGTTGTTTTAAGCTCTCTTATGTATCTAACTTTTAAGACTAAGTAAATGTGATGTATATCTAGCAATCATATTTTGTTTATCACTCAAGATTACAAAATATTTATGATATGATATCAAATCTAAGGTAGTCAAAATATGCTTTTTAATCTTCAATGATTGTTATAATCTTGTCACACTGCATGTATTTGATCATGACATATCAACTTAACAACTTTTTCCTTAAGCATGCCAATGGTGTTGTCTTAGAGGCTTAGGAATCGCATGAACCAACTGTGATCTCATCTACCCACACAATGACATTCATCATACAATTATATCCTATATATACAACCGGATTCCATAAAAAAAATTAAGTTACTTTTAACACAAATATACCATACATTACAAGTAGGGGTGAGTTTTGTTAATTTTTATTGAATGTCATAAAGTATGTTGTTATATTTAGGTTATTTATTGTTAAAAAAAATTATTGTGATTGTATGTAAACTAAGGTTATGTTTTTTGGTTGAATTTTGTTAATTTTTGTTGAAAGTTATAAAGTATGTTGCTATATTTTGTTGATTAGTTATGAAAAAGTTTTTGGTTTGATTATTTGTAAACTAGGATTATGATTTTTTGTTGATTTTTGTTAATTTTTGTTGAATGTCATAAAGTATGTTGTTATTTTTAGGTTATTTATTGTTAAAAAAAATTTATTGTGATTGTATGTAAACTAAGGTTATGTTTTTTGGTTGAATTTTGATAATTTTTGTTGAAAGTTATAAAGTATGTTGCTATATTTTGTTGATTAATTGTGAAATTTTTTTTTGGTTTGATTGTTTGTAAATTAGGGTTATGATTTTTTGTTGATTTTTTTTTTAATTTTTGTTGAATGCCATAAAGTATGTCGTTATATTTTGTTGATTAATAGTGAAAACATTTTTGTTGTGACTATAGGTAATGTAGGATACAAATGTTGATGAAGAGGAATTTGTTGAGGATACACCACAAATCAATTTAGTTGATGATTCGGCAAAAGATGATCAATCAAATTTTAACAAACGAAAAAGAACAAATAACAAAACGAAAACAAGTCACAAAAAAAAACAAGTGGCAAAGAAACATCCTCTTGTTGGGATTCATTTGATAAAGTTATGATAAAAGAGGATGATGGTATGGAAAGATGATATGGAAAATGTCATTGGTGTGAAAGGCTACTAAAGGTGGATGTGGAAAGAAACGGGACTTCTAGTTTACTCAAACACATAGGTCGGTGTCAAAAAAACCCGGATAAGCTACAAGATCCAACTCAAACCAAATTGAATCTAAAGAAGGAGTCAAACGGAGATACTAGTGTTAAAACATGGAAACACGATGATGCAAGGATCAAAAAAGCGTTACTTAACCTTTTTGTGGTAGGCAAATTACCTTTCAAGTTCGTTGAAAACGAGGCTTTTGTGGAATACACCAATGTACTTAATGCTAAGGTTGTGTTGCCATCTAGACATACAATATCCCAGAATGTTTCCAAATTTTACATAGAAGAAAGAACCAAAATGCTTGAATTTTTAAGTAACCCAAAGAGCGCTATACATTTGACAACGGACACTTGGATGTCTTCTTGTCAAAGGACTACTTACATGGTGGTCACGGCTCACTTGATAGACGTGAATTGGATGATGCATAAGAGAATTATAAACTTTAGGGAGATATATAGCCATAAAGGAGAGGGTATGGGCCGAGAATTCCTCGATTGTATTCGTGGATGGGGAACGAAAAATGTCATGACCATTACCTTGGACAACGCCGCTACAAACGACAAGGAAATTGACTTTTTAGTCAAAAAGTTGCCCAATCTTTACGAGGGTGGAAAGCATTTCCAAGTTAGGTGTGTGGCCCACATTTTAAACCTTTATTTATAACCTACTTGGAACGATTTGATAGTGGTGGATCATCTCAACAAGAAGCGAGTCAAATAGTCATTGATGTTGATGATGATAACAATTTTTTCAGTGATTTTCTTTGTACGGGAGGTAGCAACTCGGATCCAACGGATAACGAGTTAAGAACTTATTTGAAAGAGAATATAGTTAATTATAAAAAAGATTTCTCAATTCTCGGGTGGTGGAGAGTAAATGCAATTAGGTTCCCAGCAATTGCTCGGATGGCGAAAGGTGATTACTTTTTTTTAGTCATTCATAATTTCTTTATAAATTAATGTTGTTACAATTTAATTCTTTGTTGTTAGACATACTGGCAATACAAATCTCAAGTGTAGCGTCCGAGTCCGCGTTTAGCACATGTGGTAGAGTTGTAAGTGAGTATCAGACTAGTTTATCGACGTTGATAGTTGACGCTTTGTTATGCACCCAAGATTGGGTGAGAAAGTTTACAAATCCGATAATTGACAACGTTGATGACATCTTGAACGATGATGATATAGCTTTGGGTAAAAAACTTACAAGCTTTGTTCTTTTTTTATACAATTATTACTTTTTATTAAATACTAACAACATTTTCATTTGTGTTTATGTAGAGATTGCACAAGCTTTAAATATGTTACATATTGATGACAATGATATGGGGAAGAAGTCAATGGAAGATCAGATTATGAGTTTATGAAGTTTGTTATTTTGATTGATTTTAAAGTTTAAACTATGATTTTTGTTGCTACGCTATTACTTTTGTAAGTTTGTGTTAAAATTGTTAACTTTTGTTGGTGAAATTGAATTATATGTTAGTTGCTTTTATTTGGCAAATTTAGTTTGCAAGTTATAATTTTATACATCAATGTAGATTACTTATATTATATCCAATTAAAGTTGTACCGGTCCAAACGTATCCAAAAACCGGAAAACCTGGACCAGGACCCGGACACGGACATGATGCATCCGGTCCGGTCCATGGTCCACAATTTTCTCAATAACCGGTTTGGTCCGGTCTAAATTCTCACCCCTAGAGGCACCGATTCTGACCTTGCCAGAGGGAGTTGATGACTTTGTAGTTTACTGTGATGCCTCGATCACCGGTATGGGTGCAGTTCTGATGTAGAGGGGTCATGTGATAGATTATGCGCCAAGGCAGTTGAAGCCTCATGAGGCTAACTATCCGATGCATGATTTAGAGCTGGGGGCTGTTGTCACACCCCCAAATCGAATTGACGGAAACATTCGGGGGCGAAGGACGTAATGTATAGTATCATAATAATGTATAATAGTAAACAAGCAACAACATCTTCCATTGCATTAATAATATAATTCCATACAAGTGTATTATGTGTAATAATAATAAGACACCAAAAATGAATAATCAAAATATAGACGAGTGTGAAAGTGCTCAATCTTCATAAACCCTGGCCATCAGTACCTGTTTACTAGTGACCTTAGAATACAAGTTATTTTGAAAGAGATGATCAACGTTTAAGCTGGTGAGTTCATATGTATTTTAGTTTCATTTGATGTATAAGTTTGATGAAAGTGTTTGAAAATGTTTGTTGCAAATGTTTGTAAGTGTTTGAAGTAAATGTTTGTATCTCCTATAAAATCCTATATTTTCTACTAGAAATGTAGCCTTCTACCAAGGCCCGAATGCTCTGTATGCTGTTTGTTTGTAAAAGTGTGTGCTTTTTCCAAGTATGACTATCATTACCAAAATATAGTTTACATTTCCGTTTATGTGAGAAGATCACAAAGTGAATGCAATAGGAAAATAATGATGTACTGTAGTATTATATGTAATAACTTTTGTTGGTGAACTTGAATTATATGTTAGTTGCTTTTATTTGGAAAATTAAGTTTGCAAGTTATAATTTTATACATCAATGTAGATTACTTATATTCTATGCAATTAAAGTTGTACCAGTCCAAACGTGTCCAAAAACCGGAAAACCTGGACTCGGACCCAGACACGGACATGGACACGGAAACGATGCATCCGGTCCGGTCCATGGTCCATAATTTTCTCCATAACCGGTCCGGTCCAAGAGCCGGTCCGGTCGGTCCAAATGCTCACCCCTAGAGGCACTGATTCTGACCTTGTCAGAGGGAGTTGATGACTTCGTAGTTTACTGTGATGCTTCGATCACCGGTATGGGTGCAATTCTGATGCAGAGGGGTTATGTAATAGCTTATGCGCCAAGGTAGTTGAAATCTCACGTGGCTAACTATCCGATGCATGATTTACAGCTGGGGGCTGTTGTCACACCCCCAAATCGAATTGACGGAAACCTTCGAGGGCGAAGGACGTCATGTACAATATCATAACAATGTATAATAGTAAACAAGCAACAACATCATCCATTGCATTAATAATATAATTCAATACAAGTGTATTATGTGTAATAATAATAAGACACCAAAAATGAATAATCAAAATGTAGACAGGTCTGAAAGTGCTCCATCTTCATAAACCCTGGCCATCAATACCTGTCTATTGGTGACCTTAGAATAAAAGTTATTTTGAAAGAGATGATCAACGTTTAAGCTGGTGAGTTCATAAGTATTTTAGTGTCATTTGATGTATAAGTTTGATGAAAGTGTTTGAAAATGTTTGTTGTAAATGCTTGTAAGTGTTTGAAGTAAATGTTTGTATCTCCTATAAAATCCTATGTTTTCTACTAGAAATGTAGCCTTCTACCAAGGTCCGAATGCTCTGTATGCTGTTTGTTTGTAAAAGTGTGTGCTTTTTCCATGTATGACTATCATTACCAAAATATAGTTTACATTTCCGTTTATGTGAGAAGATCACAAAGTGAATGCAATAGGAAAATAATGATGTACTGTAGTATTATATGTAATAACTTTTGTTGGTGAACTTGAATTATATGTTAGTTGCTTTTATTTGGAAAATTAAGTTTGCAAGTTATAATTTTATACATCAATGTAGATTACTTATATTCTATGCAATTAAAGTTGTACCAGTCCAAACGTGTCCAAAAACCGGAAAACCTGGACTCGGACCCAGACACGGACATGGACACGGACACGATGCATCCGGTCCGGTCCATGGTCCACAATTTTCTCCATAACCGGTCCGGTCCAAGAGCCGGTCCGGTCCGGTCCAAATGCTCACCCCTACTAGTTACAAAACATGACACAATAGTAGATTGCCATGCGATGAAGTAGTGGCTCACATTAATGTTATAGTATTTTTGTATTTGTATAGTATGCTCTATTTGTTCTAATGTAATGTATATTCTCTTTGTATAGTATATAGTATGCTCTCTTTGTATAGTGTATAGTATGTTCCTTCTTGTTTCTCATTATATTATGTTCTTTCTGTTTCTTGTTATAGTATGATTGAACAGACTCATGTATGAACTGACTCTTGTATGTTTCACTGTACTAGAAATAGTGATTAGTAATCTCCTAAACTATACCTATTATAGTTTACTAGTAATGTTGTTTGAATGATTAATTATGTTTATACACCTTTGTTACCCAAAGGCATTGAACCAATGTAAGAAATTTTATATCTATACATATATACATAATATATAACTAAGATTCAAATGACATCCGGACAAACAACCGATACCCTAAGTCCACAACCAAACAAGGAACAGGAAATAAAGCGAGTTATTAGTCCTAAGCCCTTTCAATCTTATTTATATAACTATATCTGTATCGACATGATTTTGACAATATATAAGTTTAAAAGAGTTTGATAAAGAGTTTAGCATATAAAAGAGTTTGATAAAATGTTTTGAAATAGTTGTTTGATAACACGGTTTTGAAGTATAAGAAATCCGTCTGTTTGATAATTATTAACACATGTGATTGATATAATAACTATAATATTTCAACTTGTATTCCCCCCATAAAATCATTTAAAATCATTTAAAAGTTAAGTTAGGGGTATGAACTCACCTACAGTGAGTGATTCGAATGAAAGATTGATAAAGGATGCTGAGTGTCAAGTGAAGTCTCGAGCACAAACGGATCCTAGCAAGCATATAATGACACATATATGTACATAATTAGTGTATAAACAACTAATAATGCAAGGAAACCACCTTAGGGACTAGGAAAAACTTATATTGAAGTGTTACAATCACATATTGTGGCACCCCCATTTTCACTACCAGAAAAAGACCGATTTTTTTTATGCTTTATAAAAATCAGAGTACCTCTTTAATAAAAATATCGTGGAATTTGTTCCCAGTAAAACATGATAAATACGTTATCAAGGCATTTCCAAAGAAAAGTATTTTTATTCATTTTAAAACATCTAGGATGTCATCGTCAATACAGAAACATAAGCATAAATAGAACTTACATTCTTTATCACTAGTTATTTATATCTCCTTAATCTCTCAGTATAATATGACTTCATATCAAAACCTGTGATATAAATAGAATGAGTGGATCAGGATGGAAAACCTGGTGAGTACATAGGGCTTTTAGCCCGTAATAATATAATTATTATGTTTAATCTTCAAACAATTAATCAACCTAATTACCCATCCCCAGTATCTTCTTTACTCTTAAGGATCTACCCTAAAAATCAACTATTCCTTGTTCATTTATTCCTAAGGATTATCCTAAGGAATTGGCACGAAGTTCATCATCACTGGGTTTAGGCACTAAGTCTGTATAGTAGCCAGAGTTTATACAACAGGCACTAAGTCCACATAGTCACCAGGGTTTAAGTACTAAGTCTGCATAGTCACCAGGGTTTAGGAATCTAGTCTGCATGATCGCCAAGGTTTAGGCACCAAGTCTGCATAGTCACTAGGGTTTAGGCATCAAGTATGCATGATTGCCAAGGTTTAGGCACTAAGTTTGCATAGTCACCAGGGTTTAGGCGTCAAGTCTGCATGATCGCCAAGGTTTAGGCACTAAGTCTGCATAGTCGCCAAGGTTTACAGTACACCGGGTGAACACATCCTTCACAACACCTACAGGTGGTGAGCCTGCTAGTGTTCCACTGGACTGTCTAGAATAATATGTGGTTGTCATCCATACTCTGCTAGATGACGGGTCTATCATTTGGGTAAAAGGCTTCTCTCATTGTTCACCTCTCACCCTTATCTCATGGTCTATATCATCTCTTATCTCATCCGAATCATATTTCATCTACACATGTTTTACCAAACATATTTTGTAGATATAAAAACACATATATAGTTTAAATCATTTAAAACATGTATAAAATCGTTCATCCAGCATAGATAGCAAGTATACAGATAAGATGCACACATAACACGTAATTTATATTAAATACTTCATATATATATATGTGTAAGATGAAAGTAACTATGCACTCACCTGGTAAGATGGTGATTCCGAACTCAGACAACGCTTCATTACTCTTAAAACAATTTCCTTCAACAAAACCTAGTATCATTACCACTAGGGTTTAGTATAATATTCATTGAGACTAATTAATAGTCTAGCTATTATTAGTATTATATAAGCGTTAAACAATACTCTTCACCCACTATGTACAGATAGGGGCCAGACATAAAACACCGGAGGGCAAGACCATTTTGGCATATAGCACTTCTGAAATCCAACAACCCTATGTGGCTTTTTAAACTAGATTCCCCTTACTGCGAGTGGTTAAAAGATATTATAACGACACTTATATAACACATAATAATAGCCCAAATAATTATTATAAGGTCCTAATATACATTACTATATTTAAATAAAAGCTATGTTAGAAATAGTGTAGGCTTAGCTCACTTACAGCGAGTTTTTATTAAAAAAAACTGGGCTTCGCTGGAACAGCGTTTCCGAGCCGAAAGCTTTTCTTCTCGGAGTCGTTGGGCACTCCAGGGATTTCTTCTCATGCTAGGGAGGTTCCCTAGGATTGGTAGGGGTTTAAGCATGTTAGAGAGAAGTTAGAGAGAGAAAGAGAGGTTATGGTGTGAAGAAAATATGAAGGATTCATCCTTTATTTATAGGGATTTTATCATTGAGTAGTCTCTAAGATTCGTTTATATCTTCAGCGTACGAGCTCCGTTTTCTACGTTATTTATATCCATGCATTGGTATTTATGAGTACTACAACTTTCATTTAGACCCGTCGGCTAATTCTCTTTGTATCTCAGATTTACAAAACTGGATTCGAATTCGCCGCTCTCGAAAAGTAGAGACTAAGCTTCGTACATATCTTTTGCATACGAGCTCCGTTTTTGACGTTATTTTTATCCACGTGTTGCTATTTATGAGTAATACAAATTTCATTTAGACCATTGGCTAATTCTCATTCTATCTCAGATTTACAAAATTGTATTGAGTTCGCCGCGCTCGAAGAGTAAAGACTAAGCTTCCATATCTTTCGCATATGAGCTCCGTTTTCGACTATATTTTTATCGTTTAAATCCTGTTAACGATATCTTCATTTCTCGTTAGATTATTTTGGCTGAAAATTGACCGATCTAAAATTCGAATTTCCGGGCTGTGCACTGTTATGCTAAATCTTAGAAAATTCACAACTTCCTCATAAAAAGTTAGATTTGGGCGTTCTTTTTATGGACACTCTCATTTTAACATATTCTAAGACTTTTGTTTAGATTAATAAGGCTAAAAAGTCCTCATCTACCGTAAATTCACTATTTACGTCTCCCAGTGCCGTGCCGATTTTGCCGAAAAACTTCGACGGGTCATAATTTCTTCGTTATAAATTGGATTTCGGCGTTCTTTATAAGTACGAAACCCTTGTGACATATACTATAACGTGGTTAAGATTATTTATTCTATATAATCTTCTATTAAAAATTCATTTTTGATGTTTATTGTCTCTAAATTGACTAGCCCGAATCTGTGGGCGTTACACATATGATTGCTTCAAAGGGGGTTTTCGGCCACACTAAGGTGTGTACGGTCAAAGTGGTATACGGCCATTGAGTGTACGATCGTGGAGTGTATGACCATACACTCATAGAAGAACCATGCAAAAAGGGTGTTTATGGCCATATCTAGCATCCATTAAGTGTTCATGATCCTAGGTTGGGACATAAAGTGAGTTTGAGGCCAAAACATGCACTAAACAAGGGTTTACGACCATATGAGGAGTGTACAATCGTACACCCTTGGTGTTAATGCATTAGATGATGATTCAAGGCTAGGAATCAAGTGTTTATCAAGCTTAACTAGAAGGTAGAAGAGATACTCACACTTTTGAGGGTTCTTATGGAGTTCACGACCCAAGAACAAGTGGGTGTCCTTGGTGAAAGTGTTGAAGACTTGAAGTTCTAACCAAAAAGATAATTTCATGGATGAAATCATGGGTCTTCAGTAGATAAAGCAATGTATCAACTAATCAATGGAAGGAATACTTACATTTTTGAAGATCAAGGTGAAAAGCTTGATGATAGTTGAGAGAGAATTGACTTTATTGACTTGGATGTGTGAAAAGTGAAGGAAAAAAAGAAGGATTTGCTTATATATAGGCATGAGTTCATGGCCATTTTGAGTGTACGGCTGTACACTCATGTGTGCGGCCGTACACTCCTCTTGAAGGAGTATTTGGATCGAATGCAATATGAAGAACATAAGTTAACTCATCCCTAAACCCAAATGTTGAATGTACTCGGCTTAGAACACTCAAACATACCCTAAACAATGCTAAAAGATAGTAGAAACGAGTTTGACTTTGATTGAATTGAATGGCTGTACATGATAGAAATTTCGGGTTGTCACATCACCCCCCCTCTGTTAGAGATAATTTCATCCCAAAATTAGAGTTTAAGCAATTACAAATATCTAAGTAAAAAGATGAGGATAGTTCAGTTTCATTTGATCATAGTGCTACCAAGTGACTATCGGGATGCGGCTTTGCTTCGTTTGCTTGACCTCTACTGGTTCTTCCACGAAGTTGAGGCTCTCGTTAATCTCGATCTCTACGAGTGGGATTAGAAGATTCTTGTCAGACAAACACTTTTTCAAGTTTGAGACGTGGAAAGTAGGGTGTACGTTACTAAGTTCGTGATGTAGTTTGAGTTTGTAAGCTACAGGGCTGATTCTAGCGATATATATATATATATATATATATATATATATATATATATATATATATATATATATATATAACAAGTTTAATTAACATACCATGTTAATATCTTTTATGTTCAATATTTTTTTTGTACCCATCAGTGTTTTCATGAAAGTTCTCCTTGAATTTTTCAAACTTTCTTTCATCAAACAATGTTGAAGATACATAAGCATTCTATAACCAAAATAATTTTATAGTATTAGTATGTTGTTAATCATAAATGAATACATCATGTTGGTATATTAATCATAAACGAAAACTAAAGATATTTATTTTTGAGTTTTATATTCATAAATGAATACATCATTTTGTTATAATCATATGTGAATTTTAGTTGCATATGCATAATTGTCTTAAATGATAGTAAATAAATCTAATATTCATAAATGAATACATTATTGTAACACCTGGTTCCTGGTATGCAATTTAATTTAAGCATTTTTCATTTTGGCCTGGGACTCGGTGGGTTGGTGGCCCAACTCGTCGAGTAGAATCGAATTGGGCCCGGGAGTCAAGTGGCTGACTCGGCGAGTCAGAAGTCGGACTCGACAAGTCCGTGCTGTCTAGACAAAAACCCTAATATGAGGGTTTGCACCCTATATAAAAACATTAACTTGGCCTCCCTTGTTGTAACATCCCAAAATTCAAGGCCAAAACTTTCATTTTTTTAAAATAAGCTATTACACAAAAGAATCAATATAAAAACATTCATAATAATATCTCGTGTCAAACCAAAGTGTCAATAATCAAATAGAGTATCATAAAACCATATCAGAGTGTAATCCCAAGGATCCAGTATGCGGAAAACATAGTGTGATGCGTTCCGACCAAGCATACTCCTTTCCTTTGAAACAATGTACTTGAAACACATAACATATAACACAGTAAGCACACATGCTTAGTGAGTTCCCCAAAATACCACATAAACATATTAGCCACTCGAGGCTATAGCTCTGTAAGACCTTCCGGTCAATGTGTCTCAGTGGGACCCTCCGGTCCCACAACTCTGGTAGACCTTCCGGCCCTACCATGGCTTGCCTTCCGGCCTCAACTCTGATCGCCTTCCGGCCAAAACTCTGATTTCCTTCCGGCGATATCCCTATCGACCTTCCGGTCCCAAATCATACAGCATATACATATCACATAAGTCACATAGCTCATACAAATATATAAGACCTTCCAATCACATATCACATAAGTCAGATAACTCATTCATACACATAAAACCTTTCGATCACACCTAGTTACCATTCCAGGTAAGGTATCGTGATAAGACTCACCTGGCACTGCTGAAGTCCCGCAGATTCCATCCCACACTGTTGAAGTCGTGCAGACTCAACCCCAACTGCTAGATGACAGATTCCTGATCTGTCAATATCAAAACATCTCCCAATTAATACTTGGGTCTCACTACATAACATAAGTACATACTTTGGATAATTACTACAATACCCCAGGCTTGGCTTTATTTAAGCCTAAGGCCCAATTTATAGCCCAAAGTCAATTAGGAATCAAAGCCCAACATATGGCCCAGTTTTCCAAATTGGGCCTAAGCCTATACATGGTCTTATTCTAAGGCCCAACATCATATAATCACTAAGGCTCAAACTGTGGCCCATCTGTGGCCTAATTTTCAAAATTGGGCCCAAACGCCTTACATGGGACTTACCCTAGGCCCATTAAATCATTTTAGTCCATATAATTATTCTTGGATGTCGCATTATTAATCGAATCATCAAGGCCCAACAGAAAGGCCCAACAATAAACCCAGGTGAAGTTAGGGTTTCACATAAAATGTCGATTAGGGTTAAGTTTCCTACTTAACCCATTAAGTCCATCATTCTTCTAAATATGTCATATGGTGTGATTGGGCTTAATCACACAATTGCATTCCAATGGCCCAAATGTGGGTCCCGATAAGTCCAAGCCCATAATCCCAAATTAAAGTTTTCACATGAAATGATGATTAGGGTTCGGTGTTTCTTTCTTAACCCATTAAGGACTTAATACATTAAGTCCATTATGACTTATGTTAGTTTGCCAATGATTATTATTTAATATCTCAAGTTATTAAATAATTCTCGTGTGTGTGACCCGATTGATTCTTAAAGTTGGGGTTTCATTAGCATTAGGGTGTTCCAATCCAAATGTTAGCCCATTTATCAATTTGTTGGCCTTTTATGACAATTAGGGCTTTATTGGGCCTAATAAGCCCACTAAAATCTTATTAAGCCCATATGGGTTTAATTGGGTCCATTAGAGTCCATTAAGCTTCATTGGGCCCATTAGAGCTCCTTTGAGCCCATTAGGGTTTCTAGCACCCTAAACTAGTCAACACAACCAGGCAAAGCACACCGCTACCTGACATGGCGGCCGGTGGCGTCAGCCACCACCTTAAGGTGGTGGTTTTCAATTTCTTTTAGTATTCTTGGCTCTTACAACTTTTACAATGAATTCCTAAAATAAACACACACACTACACTAATACCAACACACACATGCGGTGGTCCTTGGCGGCAGCCACCACCTCACGGTGGTGGCAGCGGCGGCTCTTGCGATTTCCAATCAAACAAATCATACCCATAAACGAAAACATGCACACCATCACACCCTTTGCTCGAAAAGAGAAACCAACCACCTGATAACGGTGTATGGCGGCGGAAACGATGGTTTCATGCCGACAGGATAGAGATAGTAATTCAGCAGCAACGAACCGAGTAGAGGGGGGTTTCGTGACGATGACAGCTACGCTCAAGCTCCTCCGGCGGTGGCAACAACAACATAACAATGGCGATTAGCGGCTCCCAGCCTCATTGTCGACTGATCTTGCAGCTCCACCGATGGTCCCGCTTCTTTGGCTTCACAGATGAGGAGGAGGAGGCGGCGTAGGTGGCTACGACTTATCTCCTGCTGCTTCCGAATGAATGAGGCTCCATCGTTGTCCTCCCTGAAGCGAAATAGCAACCGCGACTCTCCCAACGTTCACAAACCACTCGTCCGCATCCATCGATTCTACTCTGATCTTCAGCGACACCTCCAGTGGCACACAATCGTTATTGGCAGCAGGTGTTGTTGGGTGGCGTCTGGCAGCGAGGATGCAAGCGGCGGAGGAAAGAAGGTGAATGAGGAGCGGCGGCCGGAAATAGAGATAAAGAGGGTGGCGGCGGTAGCTTTCTTTTAGGTTTAGGGTTCCCTTACACTTATATACCCGCCTCCATTCACTAAGTTTGCCATAATGACCATAACAGCCTCTGCATACCCCTCTTCTTACAAAGTGAACCAATAAATTACCATTTGAACCTTGCCTCTTAAAACCCTTACAAATTAAGTCTGAAATTTACCATTTTATCCCTTGCTTCCCATAATCTATCCATTTTAAGTCCCAATAATTTACCGAGTGGTCCCTCTCTTCATAAATATTTACACGACCAATTCCGGACTTACATTTTTAACCCCCGAATACTAAAATTGTAACCTTTGGCTGCTAAAAACCAACACCTTGCTATATAATTATTGATCTTAGGGCTATTATATAATCATTTATTTATTAAATAAACGGGGTGTTGATGCAATCCCATGAAATTACACTTTGCACCCTTGCTAAGAAGTTAGTGGAGCGTGTGTGGTTTACCGGCACACTAATTGGTTATAAGCAAAGGTGGCAAAGGGTGATTCATTGTTTATCATAGTTCGATGGAGCGTGTGTGGTTTACCGGCACATCGAATAGGTGATTATTACAATGAAGGCACCATGTGAATTTGCATGGTAATTCACACCCACTTATTGATCCTCGGTATCCCAATCACAAACGAGAAGGGCATATCGAGATTTAAACATGCCATTGAAAAGTTTCAATGAATCTCATCTAAACCTAGGAATTCTTAATACACTTAGAGTTAATGTTATGTTTTCATGGTGGAGAATTAGTGAAACGTCATTCACTTACCTTCAAATTGTTTGCATGTTAGATTACGGCATCCCTTTTCTAATATGTAAATATTGTTGTTGGATCCTAGCCCTAATTTTTCTTGGGTAATAATTAGGGATTCAAATTATAACCTATCTTTGTCCTTTCTATTTGTAGATGTCGAACGCAAACAATGATGCTGCTAGCTCGTTCACATTGATGAGCCTTTGCCAAAAGGTGACTTTCGATGGGATGAACATTAGCGAATGGATAAGATACATTCGCACGATTGCTCGCTACCAGGACAAGGAGTATGTCCTCGATGAGAAACTCGAGAAGATCAATCCTGAAATCGCTACTCCGGCTGAAGTCACCGCTTTTGAAAATCATGAGCGTGATGCAACGAAGGTTCATTGCATCATGATAGCCACTATGAACTCCAAATTCCAAAAGTCCTACGAGGACATGTATCCGTACGAAATGCACCAAGAGTTGTTGGAGAGATACCACCAAAACGCGAGGCAGGAACGTTACGAGATCTTCACTAACATGATCTCTGCTAAAATGGGTCATGGTGAATCTCTAACCGTGCACCTGCAAAAGATGCAAAGGTATGTCGATCGTCTTTGCAAGTTGAATGTTGACTTTGGGGAAGACTTGGCGATCGACATGGTGCTTCACTCTTTGCCTCCGTGTTACAACCAATTTAGGATGACCTACGACATGAACAAAAAAGAGGTCACCCTAAGTAAGCTCCAAGGTCTCCTTAGGGTTTCTGAGAGCAACCTCAAGGACAAGTCTGTTGCACCCACTCCCAATCCACCCACTGCTCCTGTTTTGGCCATTGGGCAAGGAAGAGGCAAGAAGAGGAAGGCTCCGTTTAAGAGCCACCACAATGGAAAGTACCGAGATGGTTCTTCCTCTAGTGGGACCAAAGTTGATCCCGCTAAGCCTAACCCTAACCCAAAGGAGGTAGAGTGCCACCATTGCCACAAAATAGGGCACTAGAAGAGAAGCTGCCCAGAGCACCTGTAAGCTATCAAGGAAGCAAAGATCAAGCCATCTTTCGCAGGTATATATATACAATTATATCTAATGATTCATCTCATGCTATTTCTTGGGTCCTCGATACCGGGTGTGGTTACCACATTTGTTCTGAATTGTAGGGACTAAGAAGAAATAGGGATGTGGAGCATGGAAGAATAAATCTAATCACAGGGAACAAAAGTTCGTCGCCTGTGACCAATATTAGAGCGTATTCTCTAGTGCTTAGGAATGGTTTATGTTTAGATTTGAACAATTGTTGCTATTCGCCAGAAATGGAAAGAAACATCATTTCATTTCATGGTTTGTTTAGAAAAGGATTTAGATTTTCTTTTAATAATGAGAATGGTTCTATTTGTGCTTATCTAAATGGTGTTTTATATTTTGAAGCAATACCATGTAATGGAATTTATGAAAATGTTATGATTGTAGATAACCTAGGAAATGATGTTTTATGCATGGATTCTTCCAATAGTATGAATAGAGCATCCTTGTGGCATTGTCGTCTTGGACATTTCAACAAGAAGCGCATAGCCCCACTCCAAAAGGATGGAGTGTTGGAGTCATTTGACCTTAGGGAAGATGACACATGCGAATCTTGTTTACTTGGAAAGATGACCAAGTCACCCTTCACTAGCGCATGTGAAAGGGATGACGGTTTATAGGACCTAATACATACCAATGTATGTGGACCGTTTAGATCAACCACAAAGGATGGGAACCGCTTCTATGTGACTTTTACTGATGACTATAGTAGATATGGGTATATCTACTTATTCAAGCAAAAGTCAAAAACATTTGAAAAGTTCAAAGAGTTCAAGAATGATGTGGAGAATCAATTGGGCAGGAAAATCAAGATGCTTCGATTCGATCGAGGAGGAGAGTACCTAAGTCTTGAATTCCATGACTATCTAAAAGAGTGTGGAATAGTTTCACAATTGACGCCACCTAGGACACTGCAATTGAATGGTGTGGCAGAAAGGCGTAATCGAACCTTGTTAGACATGGTCTGCTCTATGATGAGTCATGCTTCACTATCTATCTCATTATGGGGGTATGCCTTAGAGACTGCCGCCCATATCCTTAACCGAGTCCCTACTAAGAAGGTTGCCAAAACACCTCACGAGATGTGGACACAGAAAGCTCCCTCGTTAGCACATATCAAGGTTTGGGGTTGCGATGCTTTCGTAAGACGAGATACTCACAACAAGCTCGAACCTCGTAGTGAGTGATGTATTTTCATCGGCTACCCACAGAAATCCTTTGGATATCTCTTCTATATACCGAAGGAGAATGTTGTCTTTGTTGCGAGGAGATGAGTTTTCCGAGAGCGAGAACTCATAAGCCAAGGAGACAGTAGGAGGCAAATCGAGCTTGAAGAGATTTAAGAGTCGATAGATGAAGGAACCTCTTCTGCTGGTCCTCAACCCGAGGAGGAAACTCCCATTGAACCGATTGATGAGTCCTTACCTCTTAGACGTTCTGAAAGAGTTAGAGTTCAACCCCAGTTTTATGGTTTTCATATTACTACCGAAGGGGACACATATATTAGTGATGGTACACTAATAAATCTAGATGAACCTAATAGCTACAAGGAAGCCATGGCAGGCCCGAAGTCTGCAAAATGGAAAGAGGCAATGGATAGAGAGATCCAGTCCATGTATGACAACCAAGTTTGGAATTTGGTTGATTATGTGCCCGGACGTAAGACCGTTTGGTGAAAATGGATCTTCAAGAAGAAGACCGACGTGGATGGAAATGTACACACATATAAGGCGCGGTTGGTTGCAAAGGGCTTTACTCAAACTCCCGTAGTTGACTATGATGAGACGTTCTCACCAGTTGCAAAGATAAAATCTATTAGAGTAATGCTAGCGATTGCCGCATTTCATGATTATGAGATTTGGAAAATGGATGTCAAAACCGCTTTCCTTAATGGGAAGTTGGCTGAGGATGTTTACATGGCTCAGCCAGAGGGTTTTGTTGATCCGAAGCATCCAAATAGAGTGTGTAAGCTTGAGAAGTCCATTTATGGACTTAAGCAAGCGTCTCGCGGATGGAATTTTTTCTTCGATGAGAAAGTCAAAGAGTTTGGATTTATACGAAGTGAAGATGAATCATGTGTATATGTCAAAGCCAGTGGGAGTATAGTTAGCTTTCTCGTTTTGTATGTCGATGGCATACTGCTCATAGGAAACGACATCCCGAAACTGCAGGAGGTTAAGTCCTAGCTCGGGAAGTGCTTCGCTATGAAGGACCTCAGAGAGGCTTCCTATATTTTGGGAATAAGGATAGTGAGAGAACGATGTAAGAGACTAATAGGACTTAGTCAGAACACTTACTTAGATAAAGTACTAAAACGTTTTAGTATGAAAAACTCGAAGAAGGGAGAATTACCGATACAATATAATGCCAAGTTGATTAAGACTCAAAGTCCGAGTACCGAAGTCGAAATAGAAGAAATGAGCCGAGTATCATACGCTTCCGCAATTGACTCAATCATGTATGTTATGACTTGTACTCGCCCTAATGTAGCCTTTGCTTTGAGCATGGTTAGTAGATATCAAGGGAACCCTGGCAGAGCCCATTGGATTGCGGTGAAGAATATCCTTAAGTACCTTCGGAGGACCAAAGAATGGTGTTTAGTCCTCGGAGGGAGTGATGACTTGAAGGTGCGAGGGTATAGTGATGCCAGCTTTCAGACCGACAAGGACAACTACCGTTCGCAGTCAGGCTGGGTCTTTACCCTGAATGGAGGAGTCGTAACTTGGAAAAGTTCCAAGCAGGAAACCGTAGCTGATTCAACATGCGAATCAGAGTACATCGCAGCGAGCGAAGCGTCGAAGAAGGCAATATGGTTAAAGAACTTCATTGGTGATCTTGGAGTTGTGCCTACCATAGAAGAGCCTATGGAGATTTTCTGTGATAATGAAGGAGCGGTTGCCTTGACCAAGGAGTCGAGGGATCATGGTAGATCTCGACATATCGACAGAAAATATCACTTTATCAGACATCGTGTAGAAGAAGGACAACTCGTGGTGAAAAGGATATCATCAGAAGATAACCCAACAAATCCGCTTATGAAGGGATTGAGCAGGGTTAAGCACTTGCAGCATGCTAGGAGTATTGGGATGAAGGATGATATTAGTATAGATTAGATAAGTATTAGAAACATATAATAGATAAATGTAATTAACATTTTATGATTAAATAAAAGAGTATTATTTATGAGTAATGTTACTGTCTTATGTTAATTGTTTAACTATTGTTTCACTTTGCATGTTTTGACTTCCAGAATAATTGAGTTTATTAAGAATAATCGAATTATTCAAATTGAACACAATCGTTCATATGTTGGAAGTAGGTATGAATGAAGATTGCCATGAATTGGCATGTAGATTGTCTAAATGGTATTAGACATAGCAAAAGTTTGCTGCAACTTTCATGAGTGCTTACGAACTAGTTTTGAGCATTGGAACAAACCCGCGCTTGCTGGAATCACCTTATGGAATGTGATAAAAGGGTGATCGCAAGACGTTAATATAATATGGTCTTAAAACCTAGATATATGGTTTGTTATTTGTTAATTGGTTGTACATTGATAATGCGAAACCGCATCAGTAACTTGATGTTATAAAACACATTGTTATGTATAGTTGATTAATGAATAAGTAAATGCATATAAGTCGAAGTTTATATGTTACTTTTATCCTAAGAGGGTAAAAGCGATATCTCGGCCAATCGATGATTTGATTTGACTTATGTGCCAGGCTCGATCAGAACTGAATTGATGTGTTCGATTAAGTTCTATGTCAAATAAATCTGATATCGAGAAACCAATTGCGAGACAAATTGTTTCCATAGAATTGTCAGCATGATATCTAAACATAGGACTATACGATCCCTTATCTAAAGGACAAGATTGATAAGATCAGAGTTTGATAGCGCCTTTGAGAGCTACGATTGCTAATCGGTGTATATAGTTACTAGACTTATCCAAGTGGGAGACTGTTGAAATAGTGTCTAAGGCTGCAACTATATTTGGTAAGTACTAGACCCGATTGAGCATTGTCCTTTTGGGTTGCCTTCACCATAGCAACTTGTCAGGATGATTACAATGAGAGAAGAAATATTATAAGGAATAATAATATTGTTATTTGATTAATATAAGTCATAAATTAATTAGGAATTAATTTGGTGACTTAAAGAGATTAATTAAATAGAAGGGCATAAACTGTCAAGTGTATGATAGTTGTACATTAGGCTATAATCCCTTATGGATAAGGGGTGGACGGTTTTGGGGCTTAGGATAGACCTAGAATTCATCCAAGGCTTATCATTAGGGTATTGGATTGCTTAGGGCCTAAGTTATCTAATTAGGGTTTAAGGGTGAAACCCTAGGAGCCTTACAAGTATAAATAGACCCAAGGGGTCATGGAAAATCGGCAATCTTGTCTCTAAAGGAACCCTGGCCGATTTCTTCCTCCCCTCTCCTCTCTCTCAAATCATCCTCTTGCTAGTTGGTGTTTGTAATCCATTAGAGGAGTGACAATTGTGACTCTAAGCTCCAAGGACAAGAAGATTCAAGAAAACAACTTAAGGTAATCTTCTAGATCTGTTTTTCTTATGTTATTACCTAGATCTATTGTTCAAAAGTCTTGGATTCAATGCATGTTCAATTAGAGAAACCTAGATCCAAGCATTAGGGTTTGTATGTGCACATAGGAATGTTCATATGGCCAAAACCCATCAAAAATGCCCCTGATTTGGTCCTTCTTTTGGTGGTTCATCTTTAGATTGTAGATCTTGGGTGCATTTAGGGCTTTTCAAGCCATTTTTGGATTTAAGGAGTGTTATATGGACTTTAGCTTCAGATCTGGGCCTTAAGAGGGGTCTCATGGCATAAAGGTGTCAACTTTAGGGCAATGAGAGCCCCATGCACATTGTAAGACACTTTATATGGATTTTTGTGCTAAAAACTCCATGCATGTGCATCAAGTTTGGAACTTTACATATAAAATGGACATTAGGAGGCCAGATCTATGGTTTTGGTGTGTTAGACCTCATTTAAATCGACTATATGGAGTTGGTCAAGCTTGGACTCGACGAGTTGTTCTTGGCACTCGACGAGTCGGTGACCATTGTGCACCAAACGCTTCCTGTGAATGGGTAAATGATAGGAAGGAAGTCCCTTGTGGGTTTAGACGCGAAAAGGGACCTGGAAGCCTTGGGACTTGGCGAGTGGTATGAGCAGACTCGATGAGTCCATAGCAATCTACCGATATTTGAAGACGGACTCGACGAGTTGTTCATACAACTCGGCGGGTCATAGACTGGAAAAGTTCTTAAGTTGGAGATGAACTCGATGAATTCAAGGAGGAACTCGGCGAGTCGGATGAAGATGGTCCCGATGTTATGATTGAAGGAGAACCCGTCGAGTTTTTCTAGACTCGACGAGTGGAGATGGGGTTTTGTGTGGGATTAGAGAAGCAGGGACTCGACGAGTTAGTAGGCCAACTCGGTGAGTCAGGTCAATTAAATGTTGATTTTGACCAACGTTGACTTTGGTTGAACTTGGAACAACCCTGTTTTGGGTTGTATGTGATGTGTGTTGACTTGAAGGTTGTCGTGTAGGGATAGAGGTGTTGTAGGGTTTCGACTTGTGCGCCGCAGATAGTTCAGACACTGCACGACATTGAGGTGAGTTACCTTCCAGTAGGGGTGGGTCTAAGGCCACAATGCCGACCCACCAAAAAGGGGTATTTATAAGATAATGGTCTTTGTGATAATTATCTTGGTCTGGTTATGTGATTTATTTGGATTATATGTTATGTGTTTAGTAGGGATTAGTTTCCCTAACAGTGGTCTGTAGGACCCAAGGGTAGGTCAGTACCCGGATATGCCTGACTGTATGCTCATATCTATTGATTGCATGTTAGTTGTAGGGGGTGAAATAGTCCCTAGTTACCGGTTGAAAGATACCGATGTTGATTACCGGTTGAAAGATACCGATGACGATTACCGGTTGAAAGATACCGATGATGGTTACCGGTTGAAAGATACCAATGATGGTTACCGGTTGAAAGATACCGATGAATGTTATAGGTTGAAAGATACCGACGATATTGTATGGTATGTGGTATGATGGGGGAACTCATTAAGCTTTGTGCTTACAGTTTTGGTTTTGGTTTCAGGTACCTCTTCGTCGAAGGGGAAAGAGTCGGGGACGTAGCAGTGCATCACACACACTCACATGTTCCGCAAGAAGTTTTGGGATTGTACTCTGATTTTCAATATTTATGATGTTATGGTTTGAAATACAACATTATGATTTTGTATTGGATGTTTTATTAACAATGTTTTAGTAAAAAGTTTGTTAAATACGTTAAACCAAAAATGAAATTTTGGCCTTGAAAATTGGGTCGTTACAAGTTGGTATCAGAGCCCTGGTTTGAGGGATTCGGACACTCCCTCGGAGGTGTCTGGACTCAAAGCGAGGGACTAAAAGATATTTCAAGGAAAAATGGTTTTATAAAGTCTAAACTAAGAAATTTTAAGAAAGACTAAGTGTGTGATGCGTGCGACCGGCCGGGCTCAAGTAAGTTTTCCCGAAGATACCCATACTTGTTATGTTATGTTATATGGTTTTTATTCTGAAAAATGCATGCTAGAATAGGGCTAAGCATCTAGGAGGATGCCTTGTGTGCCTGATATATGATTCTGAAAATTGAATGCTAGTTAGGGCTAAGGATATAGGAAGGATGCCTTATGCGGCTGTTGTATGAGCTGTATGCTAGGACTGTTTAGTCAGCAGTAGGATGGCATGTGTAGGTTATGCATGGTTTTGTTACTCAATGCATGAATGCTGCTTGATTTGTGCTATGGGGGTTCTAACCATCTTCAACTAACTAAGGAGCGGATATGTTGCAGTCTCTGCAAACTAGTTAGGGGGAGGTGGTCGGGACTCCTAGTGCAGCTGATGGCAGAGAGTAGGTCAGAGAGTGCCCTAGGGAAGCCTAGGATGAGGTCATTGGAAAGGGTATCGGTAAAAGGGAGTTGGTGAAGTTGAAGCAATTCTTGAGGAAAGTACGGATAGATGTGGAAGGTAGTATGGGCTCGTACTACTGGAAGCAGAGGATCCGTACTCAAACCAAGGAGGGCCTAGATGGAACTGGGAAATTTGGAAAGTATATGTGGCCCTAACATTCATATGTTTGTTTTTCAGAATGGTGGTGATGCGACATGGAGCAGGAGGTTCAGGATCCGGGTCAGGGTCGTGCTCGAGGGTAGGATACGAGCATGTGGATGATGGGTTGCACGAGGTCATTGCGTCTGAGATCACAGGGGGTATCCTTTATGCGATGCAAGTTATCTTTGGTTCGATCAAGGAGGGGATCATTGAGCTTATGGAGGATCGCCTCAGGGCGTTCTGAAGTGACATGGCAGCTAGCCAGTCAGGACCATGCACACTGTCCTTTAAGTACTTCAGAGGGAGTGGTGCGCTAGATTTCCACGGGGCGAAGGACCTCATTGTTGCTAGATGATGGATTGCGGACATTGAGTCTGCACAGCTGACCAGCTTGTTCCCCAAGGGGTCGAAGGTACGATTTGAAGCAGGGTGTTTGAGGGACCAGGCTAGGGATTGGTGGGAGTCGGTTGGAGACTCTCTGGGAGCCTCGGCCGTTAAGGTTATGACATGGTCGGATTTCGTGACTCGGTTCAGAGTAGAGTTTGCGCTAGTTGTAGAGCTTCTGCAGCTGGGTAGGGAGTTCTTGGATATGAGACAGACTACAAAGACTTTGGCGGAGATCACTACCAAGTTTTGGGAGAGGGATTTGTTGGTTCCCCAGTATGTGGGTGATGAGGACATGAAGAGGACCCACTACCATGACATGCTACGAGCTGACATCCGGGAGCATGTCAGTTTTTCAGCTTGCCCTACCCTGGATTCCATGATTGCCAGGATTAGGGATAGGGAGATTGATATGGAGCACATCCGAAAGAGGAAGACAGTGGAGGGGCAGACGGTGGGGGCTTCGTGGAAGAAGCCCAAGGGATTCGGTGGTGGGCTGAAAGGCTAGTTTGGGCGGGACCGCTGTGGAAAATGCGGTCGATCACATAAGGGAGCTTGACGCTCTGGGCCAGGTTTATGCTACTCTAAGTGCGACAAGATTGGGCATTTTGGTAGGGATTGTACTGCCCCTACTCCTACGATTCAGATATCTGACCTGATTTTCTTTCATTGCAATCAAAAGGGCCATAAAAAGGCCAAATGCCCTAGATTGACAGCAGCAGCGGTAGCGGCGCCGACTGTGGCGCCGATTCCAGCGACAGCACGAGTTGTGGATGACCGGAAGGCTAAGTTGGAGGCTCTAGTGGTTTGGAGCCGAGCATTTCAGCTGACTGCCAAGGAGGCACGCGCTGCACCCGATGTGGTGATGGGTATGATTTCTTATCCTTATGCTTTATTGTTATGTCGCTGTGACTTTGATATATCATGTGCCTTGTTTAGGATCGTTCCATGTGAACGGAATCCCACTTTAGGTGTTGTTTGATTTGGGTGCCACCCGATCTTTTATCTCTCTTGCACTTAGCAAGAAGTTTCCGGAGTCTTCGGGCATGTTGGATTACCCTCTAGAGGTCGAGATTGCGGACGACCGGTCAGTGTGAGCATCGGAGGTCTATCGGGACTGTGTTTTGAGGCTGTTCGAGGAGCGTTACATGGTAGACCTGTTTCTTATTCTGTTGTGGCGAAACAAGGTGATTATAGGCATCGATTGGTTGAGCTCCAATGCGGAAGTGATAGATTGCACGCAGCAGCTGGTTCAGATAAGGACCCCAAGTGGGTGAGAGTTGGTAGTTCAAGGCGAGAGGCCACATCGAGGGCCAACGGTATGTTTAGCAGCAAGAGCTAGGCGTTACCTTCAGCAGGGTTGCGCAAGATATGTCGACTATGTTATGGAAACCCGGGAGGCGGGTAAGGCGACGGTGGGCGATGTGCCCGTAGTGCGTGATTTTACGGACGTATTCCCCGAGGAGTTGCCTGGGATACCTCCGGAGAGGCAGGTGGAATTCAGGATCGACCTAGTCCCTGGTGCTGTTCCGATAGCCATGGAACTGTATTGGTTAGCTCCTCCTGAGATGCATGAGTTGTCTACGCAGCTGCAGGAGCTGTTAGACAAGGGATTCATTAGACCGAGTAGTTCTCCCTGGGGAGTGCCGATTTTTTTTGTGAAAAAGAAGGATGGGTCGCATCGGATGTGTATAGATCATCGGGAGCTGAATAAGGTAACGGTAAAGAACCGTTACCCACTTCCGAGGATTGATGACCTCTTTGACCAATTACAGGGAGCATCTTGGTTCTCCAAGATTGATCTGCGCTCAGGATATCATCAGATGAGGGTCAGAGAGGAGGATGTACAGAAGACGGTGTTCCAGACATGCTATGGCCACTATGAGTTCGTGGTGATGCCTTTCGGGCTCACTAATGCTCCTGCCGCGTTCATGGATCTCATAAACCGTGTGTGTAGACCGATGTTAGACCGGTATGTGATAGTGGTTATTGATGACATCTTGGTTTACTCCAAGACACTGGAGGAGCACGAGGAGCATCTGCGGGAGGTTCTGGAGACTTTGTGGAGGGAGAACTTGTATGCTAAGTTCTTCGAGTGTGAGTTATGGTTATGCGAGGTGCAATTCCTTGGGCACCTCGTCAACCAGGACGAAATTTCAATGGACCCAGCCAAACTAGAGGCAGTGATGAGATGGGAAGTTCCGAAGTCTCCATCTGAGATTCGGAATTTCCTAGGATTAGCCAGCTACTATCGGAGATTCATCCAGGATTTCTCCAAGATAGTCGTACCCCTGACTAGGCTAACGAGGAAATCTGTGGTCTTTCGTTGGGGGCTTGAGCAGCAGGCCGCATTCGAGACTCTGAGGCAGAGATTGTGCAAGGCGCCAATATTAGCCCTGTCAGAGGGCATGGAGGATTTTGTGATATATTGCGATGCATCCATCTCTAGTTTGGGTGCAATTCTGATGCAGAGAGGGCATGTCATCGCTTACGCATCGATGCAGCTGAAGCCTCACGAGGAGAACTACCCGACGCATGATTTGGAATTGGGGGTTGTTGTTTTCGCCCTTAAGATTTGGTGTCATTACCTCTATGGGGTTCGATTTACTATCTACACGGACCATAAGAGTTTGAAGTACCTCATGGATCAGTCGAACCTAAACATGAGGCAGCATCGGTGGATGGATGTGGTAAAGGATTACGATTGCGAGATCCTTTATCACTCGGGTAAGGCCAATGTGGTGGCCGATGAGCTTAATCGCAAGGCAGCGCCGATCAGGGATATCTGCCTGAGGTTGATGGTGGTGACTCCACTGTTGGAGTGGATTCAGAAGGCCTAGCAGTAGGCCATGAAGGAGGAACATCGGAAGAGCGAGCGGATTATAGGTAAGGTTTCCTTTTTTGAGTATGACAGCCGAGGGTTGTTGACTCTGCACCGTAGGGTGTGGGTCCCGTATCATGTGGGTGTGCGCAAGGTATTGTTGGAAGAGGCACACAAATCTCGATTCTCCATTCACCCTGGGGAGATGAAGATGTATAGAGATCTTTGTCTGGACTATTGGTGGCCCTACATGAAGCGGGATGTGGCATGGTACGTAGAGCGGTGCTTGACTTGCAGGAAGGTCAATCACACACACACACACACACACACATATATATATATATATATATATATATATATATATATATATATATATATATTTGAGTAGAACATATATAACTCAGTTTTGTTCTATTTACATTTGAATAATATCTATCACACAAAATTATGTTCTATTCCTATGTGAATATAACATATATAACTTAGTTTTGTTTGTGTTTAGAAGTAAACAAAACATATCAAAACAAAATTATATTCAATATTGTCACACCCCGAAAACCAAAGGCGAAAACGTTTCCGGGGTTGACTCCAAGTTGAGTATCAAATCCAATGCACATAGTAAGTAAAGTAAACAAGCATTACATTACATATCAAAGTTTACATTTGTTCAAAAGTAAAGTTGTACATTCGTAATACATAGTATATATAAACAAAAGTAGAGACGAGTCTTCTATACGCTCCGTCTTCTCCAAAAGGATCGCTAGGTACCTGTCTAATGTTGACCTGCGAATACAAGCAGTATGAAAATCAGCATAAAGCTGGTGAGTTCATAAGATGTTTTCTTTGTGAAAATTTACGAGTTTCCTTTAGTTTACCGAAAAGTTTTTATCCAAGAAAATCCCATATTTTCTTAAAAGAGAAGGTTGGTTGATTGTTAGGTTACACGGTTCTGGTTATGTTTAACTATGATCCCAGGAAAGTCCCATACTTTCCTGATTGTATATTACTAATTATGAAAGATATATAGTTATCTAGTTTATTACTCCTTTTTAGTTATGTAACGTTTCTCCAGGAAAGTCCCGTACTTTCCTAAAAGTAATTTTTGTTATTGAATTTCGATATACTGATTTATTTCCATTCATACCTATTGTATTAACTAGGTATTCTGATATCCTAATGGTATTATCTCGAAATATACTTAGATACATATCTTCATATTCGTATTCTTATTCTTAAACATATTATTGTACTTATTCGTGTTCGTATTCGTATTCGTAGTCGTATTCGTTTCCCTATTCCTACTCCTATTACTATTCGTATTTGTATTCGTATTCGCAGTCGTATTCGTATTCGTAGTCATATTCGTTTCCCTAATCTTACTCCTATTACTATTCGTATTCGTAATTATAATTTCGTATTCGTTATGTTCCTAGTTATAGTTTCGTATTTATTCTGAATGATGATTAGTATGAATTATTCGTAGATTATGAAACATAGTTTAGATTGTAATATTTTATCAAGAAATCTATGATTAGTTTGAAAGCTAATTTCGTAATTCGAACTATTTGATAAACACAGTTATTGATATTAGAACATACAAAATGAAGTCAATTGAACAGAAAATGATAAATTGGAGTACAAGATTTCCTTGTACTATTGCTTGTATCCCCCCTGAAAACAATGAAAACAGTTGAAAAAGAGTAGGAGTATGAACTCATCGGTTGAGAAATGCTACGTTCCGGATGCTAAGTGTCGATTTAAGGCTTGATAACACGCGAGGTTCCTAAGTATAATGTAAAGATACACATTTGTATCTAATTAGGACTTAGATTGATTATTTGATAGGGACAATTACTTCTTGTCGCGAAAACACCCCGATACAAGTGTTTGGAGGGACCCGGTGGCGTTTAAGGACGTGTAATAGCACTAGGGACTTGGGACTTGAGTTTACTCCCCATGAATAAACTTATACAAGAGTTTTTGGTCTAAAACACCCATTCCCCATGAGTTTGCGGCTGTAAACTCATGGTGGGGTAGTTTATGGTGCAAAATGGCTTTAAACACTTAGGGAATAATTTCTAGGTTTGGTTTAAGGGCTTGGAATAATTTTTAAACACCAAATAGACACATTTAAGGGAGTTTACGGCCTAGTATAGGACTCATGGCCGTAAACTCCTATAAACCCATGAAAAATTGTGTTTTTGGATTCCAAACAAATCACATGTGATTGCTAAAATTGTTCCAAGACCTTACATAAATTTTTAGGCATAAATGACATGTTTTTAGGAGTTTACGGCCATGGAGCACCTTTTATGGCCTTAAACTCTCAAATGAAGAGTTTTGATGTTTATAAAGTCCTTAAACTATTTTTGGTTGGTCCTATGATTTATTCCAAGGCTTTTGGTGGTGTTGGATGGCTTTCTAACACCTTGAAATTGAGTTTACACCCATTTTTAAGGAGTTTATGGCCCAAGCACATGCCTTGGCCGTAAACTCATATAAATCCCTCAAATATTAAGTTTAAAGTGTTCCAAGGCTAAAACAATTATTCTAGAAGTCATATCCATGTCTTGTTGGGGTTTAGGAAAGGTTTAAGGGCTTAAAAACCCTTTAATCATGAGTTTACGGCCTAAACACCATCCTTGGCCGTAAATTCATATACATGTCCCCAAATTATAGATTAAGGCATTCTAGGTCCATTCCATAAAGTCATTAAGCCATATCTAAGTCCCAAAATTGTTTAGGAGGGGTTTAAAGGCATAAAAACCCACTTATTATGAGTTTACGGCCTAAGCTCCTTCCAGGGCCATAAACTCATATACAAGGTCTTAATTCATGATTAAATCTCGAATTTGAAGGTCAAAGATTCTATACAATGAGTTTAGGAAGGTACCTTAAAGATTTGAGGCCTTAAAATTGAGTTTTGGACCCTTAAGCTTTGGATTTAGGAGAGAGGTTAGAGAGAGAGTAGAGAGAGAAAGAAAAAGCTTCAAATGATATCTTGAACATGTTTAAGTAGGTCCTAAGTTCGGGACACGGTGGAATTCTACCCGATACCGACGTTAAACGGGGCTTTTGGTCGCACCCGATTAAGTTGCCATTACCCGATATGGTTGATTCTAGAAATGTTCCGATCACTAATACGAGGTGTTAGAATGAGTTCTAAGGGTATTAGGACACTCATTAAGTCATAAAATAAAATCCACAAATATAGACTTAATTAATTGACGGAAATCGGAAACGAAATCGGAAACGGTGATTGGATGATCGAAACGAGTCGTGAAAAGGGGTACAAGAAATGAAACAAAATTTCGGGTTGTTACAAATATGTTCATTTTCTATTGTATTTTTTAGCAAAATAGAATCTAACTGTTGGCAATCACATATGGATAAAGTTAATCAGATCTAAATAGAATACAAATTTTATTTACATTTTTCATTCGTTTATATATATATATATATATATATATATATATATATATATATATATATATATATATATATATATATATATATATATATATATATATATATATATATATATATATATATATATATATATATATATATGCTTGACTCTTGGTGTTGTTTCTATAAGGGTAAGTAGTTAATATTAGGACAACATAAATGAAATGTGAAGCAACGTGTAACACCCGGAATCTAGAAGGACGAATAAGGAAATAGAAATCAACATCTATAAGGCCAACTTGTCAAGTCCAAGAGGGAGAACTCGACGTGTTGGAAATCTTGGGCGCGTATTTTTAAGAATAAACTCGGTGAGTTGGAGAGGCACAACTCGATGAGTTGGAAGGGGTTTGGGAAACCCTAGATCCGAGATTTTGCACCCTATTTAAACACCTTATGCTTTAGGGTTTGGCCTCATTTCCAACCTCCACTGTCCTAACCCTATATCTTGAAACCTTAATGCTATTGTGAGTGATTGTGAGCCATTTTGGAGTGTTCTTGTGGATGTTTGAAGTCTTGGAAGGAAGGAAGGTTTGAAAGAACAAGGAAGAGTTACTAGATCTAGAAGCCTCACTCAATTTTCGTGACTTTCTGGTAATGAATTTTCAAACTTGACTAATGGTTGATTAGATCTCTTTCTTAGCATCTTTTCCTTGTTTTGGTCTATATGATTTGGTTCTTGAGAGTTGGACGTTCAAAATGGAAAACACTTCAGATCTAGAGTCTTGAAGGACTTTCATGGCATAATTATGCCAAATTTATGGCCATGGAAGTCCCATGAAACTTCTAAGCCGCCATTTTGGCATTTGGAGCTTCTTATGGCCATGCATGAGGAAAAAGCTAGGATTGTACGTGATCATTTAGTTCCTAGACTTTGGCCTTTTGGGTTAGGGTTTGGAATTAATTCATTTAGGTAAAGGTATTAATGGGTAAAGTTGGAAACTTTACCCTTCTAAATGCTTTTTGAGTTGAGATCTGAAGTTTAGGGTTCAAATATGAAGGATAATGGCTTAATGAGTTAAGAAGGGGCTAACAGATTGAGGAACTCGACGAGTTCAAGGAAGGACTCGAAGAGTTTAAGTGGAGTGTCCCGATTCTATTGAAAGGAAGAACTCGGAGAGTTCAAGGATGGACTCGACGATTTGGGTCGCGAAATCACAATTCTATGATTCATAGGAACTCGACAAGTTGAAGAGTAAACTCGACGATTTAAGTCAACTCGGAGCGCTGACTTCGAATTTGACTTGAATATTGACTTTCACCTTGACTTGACCTTGACCAAGGTTGACCGTGGGAGGGTTATGAAGTATGGAATGGATTCAAAAGGGTAAGACCCATTAGAGGGGTTCGACCAAATTTAGAAATTGGGCCATTGGTGGGCCATGAATAGGCTTGGGAAGTCTACCTAGTATTGGGTCTTTCTTGTTATGGTTTTGGGCCATGAACATGGAGTAAATTAGTTTAGGGGTAAAATGGTCATTTTAATCTAAGAAGGATTATTGGTTTTGACTAAGTGTTATTTTGGTAATGACAACTCGGGGAGTCGTTGGAGAACCCGTTAGAGATTCCTCATCATGAGATTCTACATTCAGCTTTGCGAGGTGAGTTTCTTCTTGTTTGAACGGGTCGAAGGCACCAATGTTGACCCGTATTTATGTTATGTGTTTCCGGATTGCGGTCCGATGTCGGGTGGGGCTCGAGGAAGGTTTATATGTATGATTCGGGACTACGGTTCGATGTCGGGTGGTACCCGATGACTATGTGCATGATTAGTTATATGTGTTGTCTTTATGATACTTGTATGTACTGGGTAGGGAGGTGAGTGTGGGCAGGGGCCTGTATCTCATAACTAGTTGAGTGTGGATAGGGTTCCATATCTCATCATTAGCAGAGTAGGGGCGGGGCCCATGATAGGAGAGGCCTTAGGAATAGAACATATAATACTGTGTATGATTCTTTACATGCTAGCATGATTAAATGATATTGGTTGTATGTGTGTAGCGGGCGGGGCCCATTGAAAGGCCGGGCCTGGGAGAAACAAATATGTCTACCGAGCAGGGCTCGATGCCAGGTGGGGCATAATGTCGTATGTTGTCTGATGTCGGGTCAGACCTGATGAAGGGGTGGGGCCCAATATTTGTGATTATGTGTATGGTATGTGGTAGTTTGGGGAGACTCACTAAACTTCATGCTTACGGTTTTTAGTTTTGGTTTCAGGTATTTCTGGTAGCAGAGGGAGGACCTTGGGATGACTGCATTGCATACACCACGATGTTTTAGCATGGGATTTTACTCTGATATATGTTTGACATATGTTTTGATAACGATATACTGATTTTGATGTTTTGAGGTATTATGGTTCCTATTTGATAAATGATTTTCAGTAACTGTGGTTTATTCAATGATTTAAAAATGAACTTTTTGATCATGATTTTAGGATGTTACAAGTTGGTATCAGAGCCTTGGTTTGAGGGATTCGGACACACTCTCAGGTGTGTCTGAACTCAAACTGAGTACATGGTACGAAAATTTTCAACGGAAAATCATTTTTGTAAAAAAATATCTTAAAAGAGAAAAGGGTGTGGGGCATGCAATCAGACGAGCTCAAGTAAGTTCTCCCAAATTACCCATGCACTTTTATGTTATGATATGAATTGTGAATATGCGAGTCGCATGCTAGATTAGGGCTAAGGATCTAGGAATGATGGCTTGTATGCCTATTATATGAGCTTATTGAAATGCATGCTCGTACTGATTAGTCAGTGATATGATGGCGTGATTAGGATATGATTGGTTCTGGTTACTCAATGTTCGAATACTGCTTGCTTTGTGCTTTTAGGAGTCCTAGTTATCTTTAAGTAACTAGTAAACAAATTTGTTAAGTTACATATTTCGAGGACTAAATAATTTCAGAAGGTTAGGTCAAGCTCTATTTCGTAGCTCCTGTCTAAGTCTTACTGTTGTAGGATAGGACCCCTCATTCGAAGAATTATCTAGTCTTAATAATATGTAATGGTATTTGCGAGCTAGTTAGGGAGGGATAGCAGGGTTTTCTTATGCAGTTGATGGCGGATAGTGGGTCAGAGATTACCGTACGGCAAGCGAAGGATGAGATTAGTGCTGGGAGCAATAGTAGTGAAAGGGACTTGGTAGAGTCAAGGCAATTCTTGAGGAACGTATGGATAAATGTGGAAGGTAGTATAGGCCCGTACTACTGAAAGCAGAGGATTCATACTCGAGTCAAGAAGGGTTGAGATAAAACCAACGAACTTTTAGTGTGTGTGTGTGTGTAATTCCTCAATAATGATGAGTATTATGATAGTTGTTATTATATGTTACAACATGGTGACGCTACGTACAAGACCAGTTGGCGGTTCAGGCGCCGGTGAGGGATCGGGCTCGGGCTCTAGAACCGGGCAGCTTGATAAGCAGATGAGAGAGTTTATTTCAGCTGAGATTACGCATATTATTATTGACCAGACTCTTGTGATCTTCAGTACGGTCAATGAGGATATATTGGAGATTCTTAATGAGAGGTTGTGTGTGTCCAACATTGAGATTGTAACCATGATGGGGGCGCGCATGTTGACATTCCAGGAGTTCAGAGCTTGTAGAGCTCTAGACTATCATGGGGCTTAGGACCCCATTGCTAGCAGTCAGTGGTTGACAAATGTTGCCAATGCTTTTCGTACTAGCCGGTGTCCCGAGGAGGTCAAGATCCGTCTCACCTCCTGTCTTATGAAGGACAGAGCACATGATTGGTGGGAGGAGGTTGGACATGCTATTGGAGATGACACTGCTATTGATGCGATGACATGGAATGACTTCTCAGCCAGGTTCAGGGCCGAGTTTGCACCAGTGATTGAGGTGCAACAACTAGCACGTGAGTTCTAGGACCTCCACCAGACTATGAAGACGGTGGCTGAAATCATCGCCAAGTTCAGGGAGAGGGCCCTTTTTGTCCTGCAATACGTAGCAGACGAGGAGATGAAGAAGGCTTGATATCACGAGATGCCAAGGAGCGACATCAGGCAGTTTGTGAGCCGATCCAGCTGCAAGAAGCTAGAGGATATGATCGCTCGATCCAGGAAGAGGGAGATCAAATTAGAGGCATAGAGGAAGAGGAAGCTAGACGAGGTTCAGACATTTGCGGGGTCGGGAAAGAGGCCCAAGGTATCAGACTCTAGGGTGAAGAGTCATCAGGACCGTAGCCGTTGTGGCAAGTGCGGTAGGACACACGAGGGTGCGTGTAGGAGTGGTGGTGGTGGTGATTCTGGATACTTCAAGTGTAGCTGGATCAGTCATTATAGCAGGGATGTATTTCTACCACCACCCATGGATCTAATATGATTTTCTTTCATTGTAGTTGGCATAGCCACAAAAATGCCCAATATCCGACTTTGGCTGTAGTGGGACCGGTCATGGCACCAACCCCTGCGACATTGAGGATCAACGATGGCCGTCAAGGCTGAATAGAGGTGCTTGTGGCGAGGAGCAGGGTTTTCTAGTTAACTACAGAGGAGGCGCGAGCGGCTTCCGATGTTGCGAGTGTGTATCTTCTGATTTCCTATTAGCTTTTATCTATGATTTTATTGTTATTGTCTTACATCGGTATAACTAAGCGTATCTTGGAGTTATATTTTCTGCTTATGATAGGGTTATATACCATCTGCATACCATGAAACTTAGGGTAGTGGTTCGAGATCGTCTCCTTATATAGTGGGTTCCCAAGATATGGTAGTTGTAGCAAGTGTGATTGGAACTTGGGAGGTGTTCCGTTAGTCTTCAAGAGTTGTACTGATTTAGTGTTGGTTAGTTTTGGGAACACTAACAGTGGTAAGCATTTGTTCCATAGATTTATCATTGGATCGTAAAAAGAATTGAGAATCCTTCAAGTCTAGTGTGCTGTAAGATGTTAGTTGAATCAAAGTGGGAGATAATCGTTCGAGTATTCAAAAATGGAAGTGAGAAACTAGAATGAGTTCACATTTCCATCGGGAAGGAAGGAGACAAAGTGGTTGACTGTTTGTGGAGTGTGTGAGTTGGGAGTTTGGGAAACTTCCCAAACATTGGTTTCACGTCTTTTTAGTGTTTGATAGCTGGTGTTAAGGAATCAGGTTGGGAATTCCCATTAGGACACGAGTTCAGTCAGGATGCTAGATAGTGTGTGTGCTCGAGTTTGGATGTGTTCGGGTTGGTAATCAGTAGTGAGACCATGGTCAGTGGTTGATTTAGAATGGGAAGTTTTGTAAGACTGCAGGATACCTGTAGCATTCACTAGCAACCATATAGCATGGGAAATTATAGTACGACTACGAGGCAACTGTAGCATTCTTCATGCGGTCAGATAGCGTGGGAGAGTTTTGTTAGACTATGGAATGAGGCGTAGCATTCATAGATTCATTCGGACACGTTAGGCTAGGGTGGGTCAGTTCGTAAGATCGTGGAAAGGCCACAATAAGATCGGGATCAGGAAAGGATATGTCGTTGGGATTCGAGGTGGAGCTGGACCTGTGAAGCCTTAGATAGGTGGGACATGTGGTCAAGACGGCTCTGTGATATAGTTTGGGTAGGACCCATGGGTGAGGCCCATGTTCTTATAGCAATGTAGGTGGGACTTGGAACAGACCGAAGGGTCGAGGTAAGGGGTCGGGGGTCCTAAGAGTCATAGAGCCACACATGGCATTGTGGATAGAGTAGTTTAGATAGCTGAAGTTTCTTCGAAAGTCACGTAGAGCAACTGGGAAGGTGTTCTTTGGCTCAGCAACCAGGTGGGAATCCATTATTCTAGATAGTTGGTAGATCAGTTAGGATCTAGGAGGTCTTAGATCATTCGGAAAGTGGATAAGAGGAAGCACAATGTCCGGACAGTGGTGGTGATGTGAGGATTCTTGTATGTGGAATTAGCTTGCTGAACAAAGGTGCTAAGTCACTTATAGTTGGATTAAATAATCTCATAGCAATTGATTTGACCCTATTGCGTAGCTCTTGTCTAGTTCTAACCATTATAGGGACGAATCGCATACTCGAAGGATTATCTGACCCTTCTGTTAAGTAAAAGTATTCTACAGTCGCTATGGTTAGTGTTTCTGTTCTAGATGGTCGCATCACGATAATTAGGATTGGAAGTATGCTTTTGGTCGGTCATTTGAGGGGATACTAAGCATGGTAAGGCTCAACGTAGGCGGTCTTTCGGGAAGTCAGACCAATGCAGGCTTTCAGTTTCAGGGAGGTAAGCGTGGTTTCTTTCGGAGGCTTAGGGTTGGATGTCTCTAGATTGTGATTTAGATTATGGTTGTTAGTAAGGAGCGATTTCGAGGACGAAACCTAGTTTATGTGGGGAGAGTTGTAACACCCGAAATTTAGAAGGCCAAATAAGGAAAAAGAAATTAGCATATATAAGGCCAACTCATTAAGTCCAAGAGGGAGATCTCGACGTGTTGGAAATCTTGGGTGCGTGTTTTTAGGGCACAACTTGACGAGTTGGATGGGGTTTGGGAAACCCTAGATCCAGGATTTTCACCCTATTTAAACACCTTATGCTTTAGGGTTTGGCCTCATTTATAGCCTGCACTGTCCTAATCCTAGATCTCGAAAATCTAATGTTATTGTGAGTGATTGTGAGCCATTTTGGAGTATTCTTGTGGATATTTGAAGTCTTGGAAGTGTTGGGCTTTGTAGATTGCGTCTTTTGGGCTCGACTGATTATGCTATTCTGTATTCTGGTTTGGGCCTGTCCAACCGTGAACCTTTTATGTTTTGTATATAAGTTTTCGCTTGCATGCATATTAGGTTAAGGTTTTAGAGATCTGAGAATAGCGATACATCTAGACGAAAACAGGTTTCTTTGATCGTTCTTGTAACCTTCCAATCCTCTACAGTTGATGTTCTTAATCGAGCTCTTCTGAGGATTTTGTTTAATCATTCGACACGTTTGATTCAATCTTGTCTTGTTCTTATTATTGTGTTTTTATCATCTTTGTTTACTTACTTGTTCAAGATCTAATCGATCTTTATAGATTAAAAGATTGTTAAATCTCATCAATTGGTATCAGAGCGGGAGGCTGTGTAATTGATACACATCTTTTCTGTGAAAAAGATTTCCATTAGGGTTTTTCCGCAATCATCAATATTTATTGAGCCGTCATCTCTTTATTGACGTATCTTGATATTTATTACTTTGCCCTAATATGCTTTATTACAAGTCTGATCTTTGAACAGGTTTTTACGATCATAATGGACGCGACACAATCAAACCTTATTAATATTTCCAACAGCATTGGTTCGACGACAAAGATTCCGATTTTATACACCCATGACTATGAAGTATGGGCACATCACTTCGAAGACTACGTTATTGGATTGGAGGATAATGGGTATCTCATTTGGGAAGCCATCACCAATGGACCATTTTCTCATTCTGCAACGTCCAGAATCATCAAGACACAAAAAGAGTACAATGATCTGCTAAAGGACGTGAAAGATATTGCACAAGATGAAAAGGATAAGTTCCAGTGCAATATCAAGGCATTAAGGTTGATCAGGTTCGCCCTTCAGTCCGATACATTCAGATTGGTTAGCTCATGCACGACGGCAAAGGATGTTTGGGATAGACTTCGCGAACTGTATTCTACAGACGAGGATCTTGAACATTCCATTCAAACTTTGCTCCTATCTGAGTTTGGAGAATTTAGGCAAGGGGTTGAAGAAACTGTGACCCAGACGTTCGATCGTTTCAATCATCTTCTAAGCAAGATGTTCAAACACGATATTGAAAGGAAGCTTATCGAACAGAAGGTTACATTCCTGAATGGTCTGAGGTCTGAATGGAGAGCAGTGGTTTCCACAGTTAAAGCCCATGAGCAGTTTAAATCATACTCTTTGGCGAAACTGGTGGGTATTCTCAAGTCCCAAGAGAAGATTGTGCTGCAAGAAAAGAACGTCGTTTCCAGTCTCGGTTCGTTGGCCCTCCTATCTAAAAGTAAAGCTGCGATGGAGGATGAAGATCTCAACCTGGAGGAATATGATCTCACGTCTGAGGATTATGCCATGATGGTGTCCAATCCCAAGAGGTTCATAAAGAAGAGATTCCCTAGCAACAAAAACCGAAGCTGGCAGGGGAGTTACAGCTCTGAAAAAGTGATTAATGAACCGAAAGCTGAGGAGCACAAAAAGGAACCGAAGGTGGATGGCGATTCTGGAGTAAGCTGTTTCTACTGTGGTGGGAAGAATCACTATGCTAAGGACTGTGTCCTTAAGAAGATGGCTGAAAAAGATGATGGGAATGACGAGGAAGCCGTGTTGCAGAAAATACTGGATGAGTTGAGAAAGAAGAAGTCTGCCGTTAACCCTTCTATTAATGCTCTTATTGTGCAGGGTTCGGTTAAAGCTGATGAATTCGGCAGCACGGAAGTTTGGTCTACCGACTCAGAAGACGAGGAAGTGAGGCAGCCTACCCATGGAAAGGCCTACGTGACTAAGGAAGAAAGTAGTGGTGGAAAGTGCTTCATGGTAACTGACGTATCTCAAATGAGGGGATATAACACCGATGGAGGAAGTGATGGACCGAAGGCAAAGGAGGACATGTGCTTTACGGCCAAACCGCTCAGCCAGCAGTTCAATGAGCTCGATGAACTGATAAAGAAGGTACAATCTGTTTTTATTTCATGCAAAGTACCATCATCCTCTTATGAGAAAGAACTAAAAAACATCAATACAAGAATTTCACATCTAGATAGTAGCTTAACTCAAACTCGAGTCACAAATTCTAACCTAACTGATCAATTGAGCATGGTGGCGTCGAAGAGTGAGGAGCGGAGAATGTGGATAGAGTTAAAGGAGTCAGACTTAGTCAAAGTTAAAGATAAAAACATTTATTTGCAAAGAGACAATTTAAAATTGTTAAAACAACAAAATGTTTTTTGTTTAATCGCTAAACGTCTGTATTCTAATATTACTCAGCTTCATTTGGATTGTGAAATAGGCCAAAAGATCCACCGCATGATCTTGCCCTTCCTAGAGTTTAAGGAAGATGAAATCGATGCCGAAGCCAATAATTGTGAGAGTGTGATATCATCTGATGATGTCAATCCAACCTACATGTATGGACTGGACAAAATTGAGTCCTTCATTAAATCCAAAGACCACAAGAACATGCTTAAAAATCTTTTGGATGAAAATGACAGACTTAAACTGAGAACCGAAACCATGCAAAAATTTGACTCTTTAAACGCCAACGTAAGCTCAGAAAACAAAATTGATGTTGAAAATGCATCTGAGCTTAACGAGGACGATAACATGAGCGAAATTTCTGTAGAGGACACGGTTGACTGCTCAGAATTTCTTAAAACCGAGCCTGAAAATCACAAGAATCTAATTTCTGAAAATTCAGTGGAGTTCGCTCGGTTGTCCCATCAAAAGTCCCCAAAATTAGTTGAGAAAGCTGTTGTGTATCAAAAGGTCAGGACCACTCCAAATCAAGTATACAAGGTAACAGGAGTAACCGAACATCAAACAGCTGAACTTGTAGCCATTGTAAACGAAGACAATGCTGATGGCTGTGATGAGTACTTCTGGGAAGCTCCAATTGATAATGCAGACGAAACCATTGGTTTATCTGAAAGAAATTCCTGGAAGAGCAAAGGAAGATACATACCTGAACCCTTGAATAAGCCGAACAACTTCGATGAGCCGAGCACCAGTGGTACAAAAGATATTCCTCAGAAGAATGATCACTCGGCAAAAGAAGACATTCCCTCGGCTCCTTCGGCTCAAAGTAAAACTCCTGCAGTTCAAAAGGAACCAGCCAAGGAGTCACCAAAAACGAAAGCAAATGTTCATCTTCAACCTTCTCAGATGAGGAATAGGAAGATAGAAAGGAACAATAGATACAGGAAGAACCTTTCTGAAAGGAAACAATTCTGGCATTCCCAGAATGCATATTTCTCTCATCAAGACAAGAATCTAAAGTATGAAAACAATCCTGTAGGAAAGCTTGAAAGTCACAAAAACCAAAAGCCAAGGTTCAGTTCACAAGAAGATATCAACTGAAAGTCAAGGTTCGGTTCACAAGAAGATATCAACCGAAGGCAAAAGTCCGGTTCTGAAAAGGACTTCAACCGAAACCAAAGGTTCGGTTCCAAAGACAGTTCCAACCGAACGCAAAGGTTCGGTTCTGAAGTCAAAAGAGAACAAAACTCTAAGGTCATTCCCTCCAATGATCAAAAGCAAAAGGGTCACCTAGAGTCTCAAGCCCGAAACTTCTCTCAATCCAAACCCTCTTGTTCAAATTCTTCTCGTTCTTCTAATTCCTCTTCTCGGTCTCATAATTCTTCTACTCCCACCGATTCGTCTCCATCTTACTCTAATGCTGATTTCTCTTGTTTTCTAAAATCTCATTCATCAACTGAGCAAAAGTGGAAGAAAAAGGTCAATGAATCCCAACCAGAATCCAAACCTAATTCACCCAATCCTAACAAAATAAAAGTTTTTACCATTAAAAGGAAAGATGCAACAACTCTTATAAAACGAACTTATCTTGTTGATGTCTCTCTTATTGTTCCCGTTCCCATGCAAAGCTCACGTGGACCCAAGAAATTTTGGGTTCCTAAATCTGTCTAATTTTTGCAGGTTATAAGTGACGAGCAGTTCGATGAAGAATGGTACATCGATAGTGGCTGCTCACGTCACATGACAGGGAGGAAAGAGGAGCTTAGGGAATACAGATCTCTTGCAAATGGTGGCAACGTCAAGTTTGGAAACAATTCTTTTGGCACCATAAAGGGATACGGGATGATAACAAATGGAGACTTTACTATAAGGAAGGTGGCTTATGTGGAAGGACTCCAACACAACCTCATTAGTGTATCTCAGCTTGTTGGAGGTACAGGTCTCAAAGTCTCGTTCGATGATGAAGGTTCTGAAATCATAGAGAAAAAGTCAAAGAAAGTGATTCTCAAGTCAGAGCGAAAGGGTGAAATGTTTCCCTTAAACCTTAAACCCATCAAAGGAAACCCAGCTATATGCTTGTTGTCAAAAGCTAAATCCGACGAAAGTTGGTTGTGGCACAGAAGATTATCTCATCTTAATTTTAAAGATATCAACCGTCTTGTTACTGGAGGTCATGTTAGGGGCCTTCCATTGCTCAAGTTCGACAGGGATCATCTGTGCGCTGCATGCGAAATGGGGAAGCAGAGTCGTCAAAGTCATCCATCTATAATCAACACAAAAGTCGTTGAACCACTCGAATTACTTCATATCGATTTGTGTGGTCCTTCATCTATCGAAAGCATCGGTGGTAGCAAGTATATACTTGTTATTGTTGATGAATTTTCACGATTTACATGGATGTTCTTTCTAAAGCTCAAATCTGAAGCGACTCAAAAGCTGAAAGTGTTTATCAAGCAAATTGAAGTACAGCTTAAGAAGGTTGTTCGTAACATCAGAAGCGACAATGGTCTCGAATTCAAGAACAGGGAGTTTGAAGAATTTCTTGCAGAAAAGGGAATTAGTCATAATTTCTTAGCTCCCTACACACCGCAACAGAATGGAATAGTCGAAAGACGAAACCGCTCTTTGTGTGAAGCTGCCCGAACTATGCTAAGTTTCGCTTCCTTACCTCTTTATTTTTGGGCTGATGCTATTTCGGCTGCTTGTTTTACACAGAACAGGTCATATCTCAACAAGAGGTTTACACTCACTCCATATGAGATACTGAACAACAGAAAGCCAATTGTGAAATTTTTCCATGTGTTCGGCTCAAGGTGTTTCATCTTTAATTCTAAAGAACAACGCAACAAGTTTGATGTCAAAGCCGACGAGGGAATATTTCTGGGTTACTCGCTCACATCCAAGGCATACAGGGTCCTAAACAAGCGTTCGAGAAAGATTGAAGAGACATACTATGTGACCTTTGACGACAACTATGTCAAGAAGCTACAGGCTAAAGAAGATATCACTGGGGAAATCTTTCCTCTAAATGGCCAGGTTACAGTCTCGGTCGCCAACTTATTCGAGACATTAATGGACATCTTTGACGAACCGGAGAACGCTTCACTTTCCGAAGCAGGTGCAGCAGACAACAAAGTTGATCACATGGAGCAGATTGTCGAAGACGCTGCAAGGAGAATGCATGAAGAAGCATCAATCTCTAATGACTCTCCTTTCAACGACGCTCAAGTCGAGGGGGAGCCAAGTGCTCAAGTCGAGGGGGAGCCAAGCGCTCAAGTCCAGGGGGAGCCAAGTTCTACAACTTCAACCAAAGAGGTCTCAACACCAGAAAGCTCAGAATCACACGAAACACCTGAACCTCATGTCTTTCAAAGCTCATCAACTGAGGGGGAACATAATGATATGACACTTGGTTACGATAACCAATCTGAGCCAGACGAAATAATTAATGCTGAACTAGACCCAAACTTTGATCCAAATTACCCTCCTCTTATCAAATGTACCAGGGATCATCCTGCCTCTCAAGTAGTTGGAGATGTCTCTGAAAAGGTCTTGACCCGATCACAACTGAAAGCAAAACAGACTTCCTTATTTTCAAAGGTTGAGTTTTGCATGTTCAACTCATTCGTATCAAAAGTTGAACCAAAGACAGTTAATACTGCCCTCGATCACTCTGATTGGGTTCAAGAAATGCAAGACGAGCTCAACGAATTTGAAAGGAACAAAGTCTGACGCCTCATTGCAACTCCTCCAGATGCTTCGGTTGTTGGTCTCAAATGGGTATTTAGGAAAAAAAATGGACAAGGAAGGTAATGTTATACGGAACAAGGCTCGTCTGGTGGTAAAGGGATACTGTCAGGAGGAAGGGATAGACTATGAAGAGACTTTCGCTCCAGTAGCTCGGCTAGAACCTGTTAGAATATTTCTGGCTTATGCTGCTCACAAGAACTTTGAGGTTTTCCAAATGGACGTCAAGTGTGCATTTCTCAATGGAGAACTCGAAGAAACGGTGTACGTGGAGCAACCTCCTGGGTTCGTGAACGAAAGGCATCCAAATCATTGCTATATTCTGGATAAAGCTGTGTACGACCTTAAGCAAGCTCCGAGAGCCTGGTATGAAACGCTTACAAAATTTTTAAAGATGTCTAAATTCAAACAAGGTTCGGTTGACCCAACCTTCTTTCGCAAAAAGGAAGGTAACCACCTTATGATAGTTCAAATTTATGTCGATGACATCATCTTTGGTTCCACGAATCCTAGCTTAACAGCTGAATTCAGAAAGCTGATGGAGAGTAAGTTTGAAATGAGCTCAATGGGTCCTATTAATTTTTTCCTCGGTTTAAACATAAGACAGGGACCCGAAGGCATCTTTATTAATCAAGAAGCCTACACGAAGACTCTCCTAGCAAAGTTTGGAATGATGGGAGACTCAAAAGTCAAAGTCCCAATGGCATTCGGCACCAAGCTTACCCCATCCCTAGACAAACCGGCTGTTGATATCACGCTCTATCGTCAAATGATTGGTTCATTAATGTATCTAACCGCTAGCAGACCTGATATCATGTTTTCTATTTGTTACTGTGCTCGATTTCAGGCAAACCCACGCGAACCTCACATGCTTGCAGTGAAGAACATCCTACGCTACCTCAAGCGAACCACCTCCTTAGGTCTATGGTATCCATCCAACTCAGGCTTCTTTGTTCAAGCCTATTCTGATGCTGACCTTGGAGGATGTGGACTCGACCGTAAAAGCACAACTGGTGGCTGTCAATTTCTTGACGGGAAGTTAGTCAGCTGGCAATCCAAGAAACAAACGTGCGTGTCGCTATCTACTGCCGAAGCCGAATACATTGCAGCTGCATCATGCACGTCACAAGTGATTTGGATCCAAAGTCAACTTCGAGACTACAGACTCAATATGAAGAAGATCCCACTATATTGTGACTCTGAAAGTGCAATTAGGATCTGTCATAACCCAGTGCAACACTCCAAAACCAAACACATAGCACTGAGGTATCACTTCATCAAAGATCACGTGGAAGATGGAAACGTCGAAGTTCACTTTGTAAGAACCACTGATCAACTGGCTGACGTCTTTACAAAAGCTCTTCCTGAAGCATCATTCAATAAAATATTGCAAGGACTAGGTATGATGGAATCAGAGTCAGTACCTCACGCTACCTCTCAAACTCAAACATAAGAACCGAAACCAACCGAACGTTTGGGTTCGGTTCAACTATCTGACCCACTCATTTCTTCAAAGGTAGTTTTTCAATGTTGTATATTACTTGTACAATTCTGTTTTTCCTCGTTTGATTCAAAAAAAAAAAAAATTTCTTGTTTTCTTACATTTCCAGGTTCTTCAAAATTTTCTAGAACCGACACCAACCAAAGGTTCGGGTTCGGTTTTTCAGAATTTTCTAGAACCGAAATCAACCGAAGGTTCGGGTTCGGTTTTTCAAAACTTTTCTCAACCGAAACCAACCGAAGGTTCGGGTTCGGTTTATCTCAAAAATTCCAAATTTTTTTTCTTGTGTGTTAGTGTTCGTTTATGGGGATACATTTGATGAAATACCTAAATGTCCCTAGAAGCATGCTGCTGTATGTGTCTCAAGCCTCATAAGATTTTGAATAATGGCCTTCATGACCTGGTATACACAAACCTTGTCTTCCCAATAAGGCCAATTCATTTATTCTAATCGTGAGCTACCTCACTCTTTTCTCACATGAGTTAAGAGTTTCCTGCTTGGTCCTTATTTTCGCAGTAGAGGTACTTTGTTCTCTTACACCATCTCTACATTACTTCTCCACTACACTCATTCCATCATGGTAACCCTTGAGACTCTCAGAAATTACCACTGAGGTTTTTGGTTACACAACATCTGTGTTTATGATCTTAGTATTGTGTCACTATGAACTAAGTGAAACCCAAAATTCCACACCTAACGAATTGACGGTGAACAATTAAATTGCTCAAGTTCTCACTAAAGAATTGATGAAAGTACCCTATTAAAATCTCCAATTTTATGTGATTCCTATGAAATTGTTACAAACCCATAACATTTCTTCCCTTGGGATCTAGTTCTTATTTTTCTTTCTGAGATTTTATTTTCAAGCTAGTCGTTTTTAGCCTAATTAAAAGAAGCCTTTCAACATTTCTTTATAACTGGTTGATCGTAATTTTAACGGACATTCTTTTAAACCTTAAATTCTTTCTTGTCCTGTGGCATTCAATGCGCGTGGTTAAACAGTAACGGCTTGTCCCTATGAAACGGTGCTTATTGGGCGGCGTGGTCTTAGGAACCTGACACTCTCTCTCCTACGTGATCATCGCACGTCCCAACTGTCATCCATAAGAGATTTGAAACGATTTTTCTCTCTCTTATCACCCACTACAAATAGCCCGTTACACCTCCTTTTACCTCTTTACCACTTTCAAAATTTCCGAAACGCAAATACTCCCATACAGTTTCCTATTCATCATCTTCTTCTCACCTGCATCAATGGATGACTCCTCTTCAGTTCATGCTACCTCACAGATTCTTCCCATTCGCCCACAGCAATGTTTGGTCATTGATCTTAACCCAATGGCATACGACTCCTACATGTCGCCGGTCATAGAGTGCTTAAAGTATTCCCAACTCGTTCCAGCACTTTCCAGAATCGAATCGGTGCCGATGGCGGCCCTATCGCAGGTCTACACGACTGCATATTACGACAAGGCTGTCGACCGGGTATTTTTCGAGATTGGAGATCACAAAACCTCCGTCTCTCGCCCGCGTTTCTGCACTTTGCTCGGATTTGCTACTGACCATTCCAGAGTTCATCCGGAGTCGATACAGATTGGTCATCTGTATAACATGTTTTACAACATGGGATACACAGAAGTTCTTACCTCCTTTGCAAAATTCAAAAAGTCATGCTTGCCGCCACATTGGAACGGTTTATTTACAGTCCTTTTCAAGGGATTGTCGGAGAGAAGTTCAGGTTCAGATGGTGCAAGTCGTCTGTTCCTCACCATCATGTACGGAGTTTATAATGGGATCAACCTGGATTATGGGTTTGTTCTATGGCAACAACTTATTCAAAGCCTCTCCTCTTTATCCCGACACTCTGAAGTTTCGTTGGCCCGATTCTGGATACTGATAACTAAATGGGCCATGGACAGATTCGATGTTCCTACTGCTGAAGGTGCATTGATGTCTTCTGTTGGTACTTTCCATACGAAGAAGATCATCATCTCAGATGCATCAAAATTCTCTTTTATTGGCTCTATCCCGGAGTCAATGTATGGTGATGTGCCTTCGGATAGCAGGTTGATTCGGAAGCTCAAGGAGATAAGGCCATCTGGTCCAAGAGATCTGACCCCGGATATGCTCAGGTCTATTCATGATGCAGATAAACCGGTGAGCAGAGGTAAAAAGGCAGAAAAAGGAAAGCAAGCCTCCAAAGCTTCAAAGGGACCTTCTCCTAAAAAGAGGAAACAGCCAAAATCCGCACCATCCCCACCACCGAAGAAGAGGAAGACCCAACCGAAGCGAAAGCTTGTTATACCCTCTTCTTCGAGTGACTCTGAGGGTGAGAGTTCGGGTTCTGACGACTCTCAAGGGGATGCATCTCCTCAACGAGGCAATACACCACCTCGGTCCCCTACCCCAGAGATTGACCTACCCATTTCCCCAATTCCTTACCCTCCACCAATCTTTACAACTACAACTGAATCACCACATGTAACCGAACCTCCTCAACCCAAAACCCACACAACCGAAACTACTCATACTCAACCACCAACCGAAACTATACCATCACCCACTCAACCTGCTCCTACCAAACCCTCAACACCCCCAACCTCTCCACCCTCTTCATCTCATGGAAATGCATCTGAGGGTGAAAACCCTTATCTTGGGGGAGAAAACATGATCTTTGATTCGGTCTACTATAGTCCGTTTCAAGTTCAAAGTGACAAGGAGGATGATGCTCCAGTAACCAAGAAACATCTCAAAGAGCTCAACGAGAAGATTGACCTACTTCTCGCCTCCTCGTCTAACCAACAGTCCACTTTGTCTGAAGCTGCCCTTCAGAAGATTGTTGATGCCTTCTCCAGGGCTCAACATGATTCAGCAGCCTCAGCAACTACTGCAATTCAGGCATCTACCAGGGCATGTAAGGCTGCGACCGAAAAAGTCGATAAACTACTTTCTGATGCCTCTACCCTGCTGCAGTCCCTGCAGGAAAGTGCAGATGCCACAAAGGCATCTTTGGAGCCAATTGTCCAACAATTGGTCAATTTTGTCTCATCGGAGTTGCCTTCGTTCGCAACTCTACGACAAAACATAAGCGACGACAACTCGGCCTTTACTGCCTCCATTGATGCTCGCCTCGCCAAGCTACAAGAAGATCTGGCAACCGAGCGTTCGTTAATGGACGATCTGGCAATCAAAACAACTGCACTTGAGGTCAAGACAACACAACTCTCTCAATCCCAACAACAACTGGAAGATCTTCGATCTGAACGGGAGGTGGTCAAGACGTGTGTTTCGGATGTCCACGCTATTATATCCAACATTCTGGAAGCACACGATCCCATCCTAAACTTTTTGGTGAGGCGTTCCCTTGCTGAAAAGCTCTCTCCAACCATCGATCTTCTCAACAAAGTAGAGGGCCTCCCAAGTTTTGTGTCCATTCCGAAACAAGGGGGAGATGAGAAGACAGGATCAAAACCACCTCCTTCCTCCAAAGCTACTCACACGACCGAACCATCTCCAACTGATCAAACTTTAGGTTCGGGTGTGAAGAACAAAGGCAAAAACATAGCTGAGGACGAAGATGAAGAAGGCGACAAGGAGACCATTGCTGACATTTTAAAACGAAAGAACAGTCGCAAGGTTGGTGAAGATGCCAGTCGTGTGGCACGTGAGGCTGCCGAAGCCGAACGCAAACAAAAAGAAGCCCACGATCTCCTTGAGAGCCGAAAGACTCTCTTCCCTGCCTGGACCAGGGAACGCTTAATCAAAGAGGCCATTGAAACTCCCAGCATCTTATGGCTCGATCCGGTTATATCGTTCGACTGCAGCAACACTGTCGATTCGCAGTTCGATATGCCGCTGACTCGAAAGGCGTTCATCTTCCACGTCTTCTCTAACATCTTTGAAGTCCCTCACCCGAACGCTGAGCTTGACAGGGAGCTCATTGACTTCTATCTGGCGGCTGCTCGTCCACAATTCCTTACATGGAGCGCCCAGAAGATTGTAAACGTTCGGGTGCTAAAACCTTATACTGAGGGATGTTTTATAAACGTTCGGTTCAAATTGATTCGGGGATCTACAAAAACTGCTCATCTTATCTCCCTGGCAGATCTACCGAATATAAATCCTCATGATTGGATCGTCTTGTATAATATCCTTTTGACTAATGAAGCTGAATATGGTCCCATTCTAGACCATGTCAAAAGGATGTTAATCTGCTACATCATGGAGGTTGCCCTAATGGATCAGGAGGTCGCCACAGTCTTCAAGAAGAAACCCAAAATTGCTCCTGTGGGATCGGCCAATGATCTCAATCAAATGCTACTGGGCAGGATCGACCCAAGACGTAACACGGTTATGTTCACTCGAGCGGAAGGACAGAAATGTCTCTTCGCTTTAGCTGACAAGCATCTTTACACCACAACCTGTTTGGAGCATGTGTTGTTCATTGTCAAACGGTGTAAAGAGAACTCGGCCGATGATGTCAAGTATTTTGAAGATATGATTAACTGGTACATCCGGTTTAGACAGACCATTCTTTCAATCACCAAATGTCTGTTTAGTACCGTGAAGAAGGTACCGGTTTCAGCTGCTGGCCCAAGTAATTAGTGAAGGTCTTGCTCCAAATTGACGCAAAGGGGGAGATTGTTGGGCTTTGTAGATTGCGTCTTTTGGGCTCGACTGATTATGCTATTCTGTATTCTGGTTTGGGCCTGTCCAACCGTGAACCTTTTATGTTTTGTATATAAGTTTTCGCTTGCATGCATATTAGGTTAAGGTTTTAGAGATCTGAGAATAGCGATACATCTAGACGACAACAGGTTTCTTTGATCGTTCTTGTAACCTTCCAATCCTCTACAGTTGATGTTCTTAATCGAGCTCTTCTGAGGATTTTGTTTAATCATTCGACACGTTTGATTCAATCTTGTCTCGTTCTTATTATTGTGTTTTTATCATCTTTTTTTACTTACTTGTTCAAGATCTAATCGATATTTATAGATTAAAAGATTGTTAAATCTCATCAGGAAGGAAGGAAAGTTTGAAGGAACAAGGAAGAGTTGCTAGATCCAGAAACCTCATTTCATTTTCATCACTTTATGGTAATCAAGTCTCAAACTTGACTAATGGTTGATTAGATCTCTTTCTTTAGCATCTTTCTCTTTTTTTTTGTCCAAATGATATGGTTCTTGAGAGTTGGATGTTCCAAATGGAAAACACTTCAAATCTAGAGTCTTGAAGGATTTCATGGCATAAAGGTGCCAACTTTATTGCCATAGAAGTCCCATGCAACTTCTAAGCCACCATTTTGGCCTTTGGAGCTTCTTATGGCCATGCATGAGGAAAAAGCTAGGACTTTACACGATCATTTAGTTCCTAGAGTCCATATCTATGATTTAATAGTCCATCTTGTAGTTTTGAGGATGTTGGGATTAAGACTTTGGCCTTTTGGGTTAGGATTTGGACTTAATTCATTTAGGTAAAGGTATTAATGGGTAAAGTTGGAAACTTTACCTTTCTAAATGCATTTTGAGTTGAGATCGGAAGTTTAGGGTTCAGATCTGAAGGATAATGGCTTAATTAGGGATGAGCATCGGAACCGGGTACTCGTTTTTGGAACCGAGACCGCCTCGGAACTGCCGGTTTTGGAACTGGAACCACCTTAAGTGGTTCTAGTTCCAGTTCCTAAAGTTATGGAACCCCCTTAAGCGGTTCCGGTTCCAGTTATTGTTATTTCGGAACCGCTACCCGCTGGGTACCCGCCGAAACCGGTTTATATATATATATATATATATATATATATATATATATATATATATATATATATAATTTATTATAAATATGTGTGTCACTTAGACCGATTTAGAGTATATATTGATCCGATTTTGTCCATCTTTGGTCCGAATTGACTTGATTTGGATCAAACTAAATTGCGGTTTTATCGAAAAAAGTTAGCAAAATTAATGTAACCAGGTTATCCGTTCTCGGAACCGGAACCATCGGTTCCAGGACTGGTTCTAAACATTTAAGAACTACCCAAAGTGGTTCTGGTTTCGGTTCTAACTTTCTAGGAACCGCCGGTTCCGGTTCTAGCCAAATGAGGCGGGTACCTGCCTATGCTCATCCCTAGGCTTAATGAGTTAAGAAGGGGCTAACAAATTGAGGAAATCGACGAGTTCAAGGAAGGACTTTACGAGTTGAAGTGGAGTGTCCCGATTCTATTGAAAGGAAGAACTCGACAAGTTCAATGATGGACTCAACGAGTTGGATCGTGAAATCACAATTATGTGATTCATAAGAACTCGACGAGTTTAATAGTAAACTCAACAAGTTGAGTCAACTCAGAGAATTGACTTTGACTTTGACTTGGATGTTAACTTGACCTTGACCAAGGTTGACCTTGGGAGGGTTATGAAATATGGAATGGATTCAAAAGGGTAAGGCCCATTAGAGGGGTTGGGCCTAATTTAGAAATTGGCCCATTGGTGGGCCATGAATGGGCTTAGGAAGTCTACCTTATATTGGGCCTTTCATGTTATGGTTTTGTGCCTTGGGTATGGACCAAATTTAATCAGGGTTAAAATGATCATTTTACCCTAAGAAGGATTATTAGTTTTGACTAAGTGTTATTTTGGTAATAACAGCTTGGGGAGTTATCAAAGCAGCCATTAGAGATTCCCCATCGTGAGATTCTACATTCAGCTTTGCGAGGTGAGTTTCCTCTTGTTTGAACATGTCAAAGGAACTAATTGCGAACTGTATTTATTTTATGTGTTTCCAGATTACGGTCTAATGTTGGGCGGGGCTCGGGGAAGGTTTATATGTATGATTCCGAACTATGGTTCGATGTTGGGTGGTAGCTGATGACTACGTGCATGATTAGTTATACTTGTTGTTTTTGTGATACTTTTATGTGTTGGGTAGGGAGGTGAGTGTGAGCAGGGGCTCGTATCTCATCACTAGCTAAGTGTGGATAGGGTTCCATATCCCATCATTAGTAGAGTAGGGGTGGGGCCCATGATAGGCGATGCCTTAGGAATAGAACATATAATACTATGTATGATTATTTATGTGCTAGCATGATTAAATGATATTGGTTGTATGTGTATAGCGGACAGGGCCCAGTGACAGGTGGGGCCTGGGAGAAATAGATCTGTATACTGAGCGGGGCTCGATGCCAGGCGAGGCGTGATACCAAACAATATCTGATGTCGGGCGTGGGCCCAATATATGTGATTATGTGTATGATATGTGGTAGTTTGGGGAGACTCACTAAGCTTCATGCTTACGATTTTCAGTTTTGGTTTCAGGTACTTCTGGTAGCAGAGGGAAGAGCTCATGATGACTGCAATGCACACACCACAATGTTTTAGCCTATGATGTTACTCTGATATACATTTGACATATGTTTTTGGTATCGATATACTGATTTTGATGTTTTGAGATATCATGGTTCCTGTTTGATAAATGATTTTCAATAACTATGGTTTATTCAATGATTTAAAAATGAAAGTTTTGGTCATGATTTTGGGATGTTACACAACGTTTATCTTTTTACAGAAAAGCTGTGAATAAGTATGAAAAATAAAGAAAAGATGTAAAATCATTTATATGATGGACAGTTATTACAAAAACTTCAAGTAAATAAACTAATAATGAAGGAGGATTACGAAATGAACGAGGATTACAAAATTTGAAGTAACAACCTAGTTGGAAGAATGAACAGTGTGAATACAAAATCTTTAGTTCTAAATCAACTAAGAATGAACAACGATGACAAAAAATTTGATGTAATCAAGTGATAAGTTTAGAAATGATTACAAATCGTTAAAAATAGAAGAAAAAAAATGCCGATGATAACCTTTCATAGTGAACAGTGACGAAACGGTTTCATTTAGGTTTTCTTCGGAAGACATTTTGTTCGATTTGTTCTTCGCAAGACTGATTTATCGAAAATGGTGATTGAATCCTTTTGCAAATGGTTTTCGTGTTATGGAAACGATGATGTATTTGAAGAGGGAAATTATGATTTTGCTGTCGAGATTTGATTTGTGATAAAATTACCGAAGTGCCTTGGACGGTATAATGTTTTGGATTATTTACAAGTTTGCCACCGTTTGTTTATGTTTTTTAAGGTCATTAAATGATTGGCTGAGAATGGTTCTCCCATTTTCAGCATTTTTTTCTTCATTTGAACACTTCTCTCTCTCTATATATATATATACACACACACACACACACACACATATATATATATATATATATATATAGATGTTGGTTCCCTTGAGATTAATAAAAAATTAGAGATTGTGAGATAGGTGAATAGCTTTTTGTTTTGATGTTATGATCTTTATTTTTAAAATGTAGTTGTGGCATAATTGTAAATACATTGGAAACTTTTGAAATTAACACCGTTAGTAACCATTGTAGGGCTGGTATTGTAACTTTGCATAGAATCATTTCATTTTTGCAGAAACTACGAAACTATAACCGCTTATACTCTTATTTTCTTTATCGATCAAAATCTCACTTAGAAACTCTCAGATAACCCTCTTTTTCTTTCTTTATTGCATTTTCCCCTAGTTTTCGTTTGTTAGTTGTACAAATTAAGTTTGAAAAATCAGTAAATGTCTTCAGGAGAAAATAAACGAAATCGCTTTTTCGTTGATCGAAATGAAAGGTTAGAATGCGAATAATTTTTCAGTATATTGATAATGCGTGTTTCTTTTAATTATTTAACTGTAGTTTTATATTAATAATGATGATTTTTGTTTTGATTCAGTAGTTTTTTCATCATTTTACTTGATTTTGATGATTTTCTCGTTTACAGTTAATCTATTTTTTATTATGTTTGTTTGTGGTGGTTTTTGATGTAAGTATTTGTTTATATTTTTTTTATAGACAAGAATTTCAAAAGAAACTATGTTCGAAAAAAGTTCAAAAATCAAAATAATCTCGTAAGCAGTAGGAGTGGTGTTATTTTCGAAGGAACGATTCAAGAAATCGACGTTGAAAGAGGTTTCTGTGATATTTTTTGTCGCATTTTCTTTTATTTTTTTTTATTCATAATTGATTATCATATTTTGTGATTATGTATTTCTATGTATCAAACGTGAATATGAAGATGTTTATGGAGAAGTTAAAGAGAAGATTTCAAAAAGAAGAAATGTTAAGGTATTTGTTGTAATCATAACCAATTTTGTGATTTTTTTTCCAAGTGGATTGAACATAATATTAAGTTGAATGTTCATTTCTAATTCTAATCATAAATGATTTTATATGTTTTTTTTTTATAATCGTTACTAAATAGTAATGGTAAATGTATGTTTTTATAATCATTAGTGATTGTGTGATTTTGAAATCATAGTTTATTAGTATATGCATTTTTGTTCTGTATTAATTACTAATGATGTTAATTTTTTTGTAGTAAATGGTTGTGTTTATGAGAAGGAAAGTGAAGATATTTTAGAGAAAAATTCCAAGGTTAAAATTGATAAAGGTATGTTTTTGCAATCATAAGTGGTTAAGTTTCTTCATTTGTAACTAAGTATATGTATTATGTTTTCTTTTTTACTAACACTATTTTTTCTAATAAAATTTGTAGTTAAAAAAGGTAATTTAGAGAGCTCAAGGCAGACACGATCATCTTCCAAAAAAGAAATGGCCAAGAAGGTGGTGCAAAGACAGTCAAAGAAATCTAAAACAACAGTTATTGAACAACCAAAAGAGAACCTAACTGTTAAGGGAAAAAAATTAGTTTTTGAGAATGTCAAAACTATAAGTAAGAAACGTGAACTATCTGATGAAGATGATTCTAATTTTCAGAGTCTTCCCGGATGTTCAAAGAAACCATAGAGAGAAGATAAATTTTTGAAGAAAGAGAAAAAAGTTGCCGTTATAAAAGAATTTCCTTCATTGAAAAACAGATGTTCACCCGAGTCATTGTTGGGTGCTATTCAAGGTTTAAGTAGATAACATAAGGATTGTGTTAGGGCTATGGGATTTGGGATTTTGTTAAAGATGATTGACGTACTGTTAAAGATTATTTATTATGTTCTTGATCATTTTAATTTTGAAACATTGAAGGTGGAGTTTGAGAATTATCAAGTTAGTGTTGATAGTAAATCTGTTCATGAGATGTTAGAATTACCATCTGGTGGCTCGTTACTTTCAAACATGGATTACATTTCCGAGAATAATGAAGAGAGCTGTATCTTTGAGTGGAAAAAACAGTATGAAAATATTGATAAATTGAGATTGAAACAGCTAAAGAATGAACATGTTCGAACTAGTGCAACGGATGATAACTTTAGAATCAATTTTTTGGTTCTTTTTATTAATACATTCTGTGAGTCTACAAGCATGGGTAAATGTAATCTGAATCCATTGTATTTAATCTAAAGAAATACTAATTTAAGTAGTATTGATTGGTGCGATTTCATTGTCGATCGTTTGGTAAGGACAAAGAGTGTTTACAACCCAAAGAAAGAATCTTCTTTCTTTTATGGACCAACAACATACCTTATGGCACGTGAACCACTTTTTAATATTAAATCTTCTTTTTAGTTGTAAGAATATGTTGGTTTTTATTTTTAAGCGTATATGATTATATAATCATATATGTTTAATTATATGTCAAACAACATAATCATATATGATTATTCATATTAATATGATTAATGATATATTTGATTTATATAAATCACATATGATTGTATAATCATATATGATTATATAGTCTAATTTTATTTAATTATATATTACACATCATAATCATATATGATTAGTCATATATATTATGATTAATTATATATCACACAACATAATCATATACGATTATTCATATATATTATGATTAATGATATACTTGATTTGTATTAATCATATATGATTGTATAATCATATATGATTATCTAATTTTTGTTTATTATATATTACACATCATAATCATATATAATTATTCATATATATTATGATTAATGATATATTAATTTGTATAAGTAAATCTTTTTAGAAATGTAACTTATTTGTTATATATGTTTTTTTGTAATTTTTGTATGTGGATAGTTTCAAGTTTGATCATTTGCAAGTCACACGTAAACGTCCAACTATTTTTTATTGGACATCCGAGAAGATAAGGTTTCTTGAGGCTATTTTACAAGAGAATGGAGGATTTGAATGTGGAGATGTTAAAGAACGATATGTTGAAGAAGAATGTGAATAATATGAGTATAATGAGGAGGAATCTGGTGGTGATGAGGATGAATTTGATGGCGATGAGGATTTATGTGATGAGGATGAAGAAGAGTTTGATGTTAATAAAGTTAGTGCCATGGAGGTAATTTTATAGTTTTATTCAGTTATTTTATTAGTCTTTTCATTTATGACTTTTTATGATTAAGTATATTTTTTCTTATGTAGGTGTATAAAAGTAAAATTTCATACATGTATTAAAAGATGGAGGATTTGAAAAAGGATATTGTTGTAAAGATAGATAAGGGAGTGTTGAATTTTCCTCAAAGTCAAAATTTGAAAAATCGGAAATTGTTATTTCCTGTTGAAGATTTAAGCATAGAAAGTTCTGATTTCCATTATGCTTCGCGTGTGATACATGTTCCTTCGATTTCTCCAAGCAAAGCTTTTCGCATAGCAATGCCTATTGTGTCTGCTTGACCTTTCATAAGCGAAGATAGAATAAAGCGCCATAAAGAAGACACCTACTATCTGCTGCTGATTCAACACACTTCCACTGTGGTGTCCGAGTAGATACTGTTATTTTCTATCGAACCATAATAATATTATTTGATCAAATCAGTGAATCATTTATTTCTCTTGTTTCTCTTGCTATTGAAATATCTTCAACTTTTATTTCTACACATGTCTTTTTTTGGGGATCTACAACCATTATGTGGCATAGGGGTTACACCCCGTATGAAAGTTAATAGTATATCACTTTTGCGAATAGCTCGTAATGTTGCTTCTCTTCCGAGACCGGGACCTTTAATCATGACTTCCGCTCGTTGCATACCTTGATCTAGTATTGCACGAATAGCATTTCCTACTGCGGTTTGAGCAACAAATAACATCCCTCTTCTTGTACCTCGGAAGCCACAAATACCGGCAGAGGACTAAGAAATCACTTGCCCCCATACATCTGTAACGGTCACAATGGTATTATTGAAACTTGCTTGAATATGAATAACCTCCTTTGCTATTTTACGTGTACTCTTACGTGAACCAATATGTCCACGTGAACCTTTTTTCGGTATAGCTTTTGCCATATTTAATCAACTCATAAATTTGAGTCAGAGATATATGGATATATCAATTTCATGTCAAAACAGACGCCCTTCTTATTTTTATATTGGGTCTTTAACAAGGCTGATTATCCTCGTCTTTGTTTATGTCTTGGGTTGGGACAAATTACTCTAATTCATCCCTGATGACGGATTAATCGACATTTTTCAGAAATTTTACGAACAGAAGCTCTTATTTTCATATTTCCCACTCCTTTATTTAATATTGAAACCACTTTTCGAAAGAAAATAAGTTTCTTGAAATTTTCTATTTTGAATCGTATTCCTACGAAATAAATAGTGAAGTTGAAAAAACACCTACTCTTTTGAATATTTGTTTCAGCGTCGGTAAATTATACGGCCTCTGGTTGAATCATAACGACTTACTTCAATTTTGACTCTATATCCTGGCAGTATCTATATAAAACTACGTCAGATCTTTCCTGAAACATAACCTAGAATCATATCTTCATGAATCCATTTTTGTTCTTTCATTACAGGTAAAACCCCCTTGAAGTATCAACTAGTGGAGGAAGAACCCTATTAGACAACCCACCCATTCTCTTTTCTTTTTCACAAATAAGAAGTTTCATATTGAATTCGGATATTAGCAGGATTACCATATATCACACAAAATTTCTCCGCCTATTCTTTCTAGTCGAGCCTCTCGGTCTGTCATTATACCCTGAGAGGTAGAAAGAATTACAATCCCTATCCCCTAAAATTCTAGGAATTCTTTGATAGTTAGAATAGATTCATAGACTCGACCGACTGATCCGTTTTAAATTTAAAAGATTTATATAAGTCTTTTTCCTATTCCATCTATGTTGTAAGGTTAAAACCAAAAATGATTTTTTGTTTTCTCGATGTTTTCTCATGTTTTCGATAAAGCCCTCTCATAAAAGTATTTTAACAATACTTTGGCTATTTCACAACAAAGTAAAGAACTGATACTGACACCTGCTTTTGTTCAAGTTAATGATGACGAAAAAATCACAGAAGAAAATCATGATGAAGATTATGGGAATGATTTTCTGAATGATCATGAAAATGTTGAAGATGATGATCAAGGGAAATGTTGTGGTGCTCATGGGATTGAAGTGGTCCATATTAGGACAATATTGGTAAAAATGATGTTGAAGGTAAATGTGATGTTAATGATCATGCATATGAGGACGATATTGGTAAAAATAAAGATTTGTTGGATGAGAAAGACAATGAAGATGATGAATAAGGAAATCGAAGTGGATTCAATTAAGAAAGAGGCCAACAATTTTAATTTTTTTTGTCGAAAATGTTAGTAATAGTGTTGGTCTAATTGATTGCCAGGAAGGTGTATATTTTAGTCAATTCATGTGCGACCTAGTTGTTGAAAGTTTTCATAAAACTTTGGATCAAGGTAAGCATATGTTTTTAGTATATTTAGTTTAATCATATATGATTTTAATTTTTTATATTTGAGTTTTATAGGTACTGAAAACTTGGTTGATGGTTGTCTAAATCAGAAATGAGTTGAAGATCGTGTGAATGCCAATTTGACTGGTTTTAAGAAAAATGAATTTGATGACGGTAAGTATTTATTTATGTATTTTTTATACATAATATATATATATATATATATATATATATATATATATATATATATATATATATATATATATATATATATATATATATATATATATATATATATGAAATATGTTCTATAGTTGATTCACTTATGATATTAATAATTTAGGGACTGTAAATTTGGGTGAGGATGATCATAAGAAAGAAGTAATTTAAAATCATATTGTTGATAAAGTTATTGTAGAAAAGAAGAAAGATGATGAATTAATTCATCCAAGTTTACTGAAAGGTTTTGCTGAAGTGTTAGTTGAAATATCTAAACCAAAGAAGGATGGAGAAGTTATGGTAAGGGGGAAGGTGTTGAAGTTGATTCAAATTTAGGAAAGCAATAGAAGATTGTTCAATTAAAAATAAAGATGGAGATAATTAGTTTATATTTATTGTTATTCCTATATAATTGTGTTTATAATTGTTGTGTATTCATATATGATTTTTATAAATTTTTTTTGGGCAGAAACTGCTAAAGAAGGTTTACAAATTACACAATGAAATGATTTAAATGAGAGTAATCATTGAAAATGACAATGTAGATGGGAGAGTTGAGAAGTTCTCTTGTCCAAGTTTTGGTCTTGGATTTAGTCTAGATTAAGGTTCCAAAAAGGCATCTCAAAGTCAAAGTTCTCCTGAACGGACGACTAAGAAATAGATTAAGGATAGAGTTTATTAGGGAAAACCATGTGGTGGGCCAGAGTGTATTGTTCCAAATGTTGATGTTATTGATGCTAGTCCAGTTTCTTTTGCACCCCTTATGGGTACATTAGAAGGACCATCAAAACCAATTTCCAACCATGCTAGAGTGATAAATGAGAAAATTCCAACTAAAGCAAAGTCTAACAAACCTAAATATATAAATGAAGAAGGAACATCATAAGTAGATGTCAAAGGAAAAAGAGAAATGAAGTTTTCTTATGTTTATAAGTCACCTTTTAAGGAAAGGTTAATTGATTTTAAACCAAGTTTGACACAAGTAGAAAATGTTTTTTTTCCAGTCTTCAAGGAAATCCAGGGTAATTTTTTTTAAATATAATTTTTTATTCTTATTCTTATAATTTTTTATTTTTAATAACATTTAAATAAATATCTATAGTGATATGGTCTTGCTTATGGAATCATATCTTATGAGTTTTAGAGTTGATTATGAAAGTCTTTCTAAATTCGTTATATATATATATATATATATATATATATATATATATATATATATATATATATATATATATATATATATATATATATTGTGACAACCCGAAGTTGTTCCATCGTCGTAACCCGTTCCGCCCGTAAAACCCGTCTTTAGTAATCCGTTACGATTTCGTTTTTGGGCTAAGTTATTTAAATTTATATGTTTATTATAATCTCATGAGTGTCCAAAATCCCTAAAAACTCATGTAAATGGCCCAAATTATTAATTTGAATATTTTTAGAATTGGTCCCGCCGGGTTACGACAACTTAATCGAGTGCGACCAAAAGCCCCATCTAACGTCGGTATCGGGTAGAATTCCACTGTGTCCCAAACCCGAACCATATATAAAATTCATTAAGCCTCATTTGAAGCTTTTTCACTCTATCTCTAACCTCTCTCCTCAAATCCACACTCTATGTCCAAAATCATCAAATTAAGGCTCCAAATCATCAAGGTAACTATCCTAGCTCCTAGTATAACATCTTTAGCCTTCATTTTCGTGTTCAAATCATGGATTAGGACAATAAACATGTGTTTACAGCCCTGGAACACTCTTGGGCCGTGAACACATATAAAATGGGTTTTGGAGCCCAAAAACCAGTCCAAACCACATTTGGAGCTTAGATATGACTTAGGGGCTTACCAAACTGGACTTAGAACACCTTGAACTCATCATTTAAGGAGTAAACATGAGTTTACTGCCCAAGAACATGCTTGGGCCGTAAACATCCATTCATGGGTAAGAAACTCCTTCTAAGGTGTTAAATTGTCGTTTAAACACACCAATAGCCTTGAATTAAAGTCTAGAAGCAACCGCAAACAAGTTAGTGGCGTTAAACTTAATGAAAACCACCCCCATAGGAGCTTACGGCCGTAAACGCCCCAAGGATGGGTTCCTGGGCTGTAAACTCCTATAACTTAGTCAAATGGTACCTTAAATTCATTCTATGGCTTCTAGATTTAGCTATGAACACTTGTAAATGACCTAGGACCACCAAAACATCAAAGGAAGGTGTGTGGGGGAGCTTATAGCCATAAAATCTTAGTTTACTACCCTAAACTCCATTAAATGGTCCATATGTGAGTTTAATCCATTCCTATACCTTAGATTTAATCCTAGCTAATTTCCCCAAGTGATATTTAACCATTTAGCACCATAAAACCCCTCATCCATGAGTTCACGGCCTTGAACTCATGTGGAGTTGGTATTAGGGACGAAAAATCCATAAGGAGTTTACTCTTGAAGAGTAAACACATTATCCAAGCCATATGCGTCCGTATATGTCACCCGGGTCACTCCAAACACTTGATTTGAAGTGTTTTCGCATCTTGGAGTGTATAATCATATCTAATTAGTGATTTAAAGTCTAATTAGATACATTTGTATATCATTTCACATTACATAGGAACCTCTCACGTTATCAAGCCCCGAACTGACACTTAGCATCCAATCCGACACTCTTCTCGACCGGTGAGTTCATACCCCTACCCTTTTTCAAATGTTTTCAGGGGGGATACAAGCAAAAGTACAAGGAAATCTTGTACTAAAATTTATCATTTCAGTTCAACTGTTTATACTCTGAATGTTTTTAATATAAAAAACTGTGTTAACCAATAATTCGAATTACAGAGTTAGCTTTCAGACTAATCATAGATTTCTTGATAAAGTGTTACAATCTATGTTATATTTCATAATTCACGAATAATTCATACTAATCATCAATTAGAACTAATACGAATACGAATACGAAAATACAACTAGGAACAAAACGAATACGAAAATACAACTAGGAACACAATGAATACAAAAGTACAGCTAGCAACAGAACGAATACGAAAATACAGCTAGGAATAGAGCAAATACGAAAGTACAACTAGGAACAGAACGAATACAAAAGTACAACTAGGAATAGAATGAATACGAAAATACAGCTAGGAACAGAGCGAATACGAAAGTACAACTAGGAACAGAACGAATACGAAAATACAGCTAGGAACAGAGCGAATACGAAAGTACAGCTAGGAACAGAACGAATACAAAAATACAGCTAGGAACAGATCGAATATGAAAGTACAACTCGGAACAGTACGAATACGAAAGTACAACTAGGAACATAACGAATACGAAAATACAGCTAGGAACAGAACGAATACGAAAGTACAACTAGGAACAGGACGAATACGAAAATACAACTAGTAATAGAACGAATACGAAAGTAAAGCTAGGAACAGAACAAATACCAAAGTAATAATACGAATACGAATATGAATAAGAACACAAATAGGAATAGGAGTAGGAATAGGAATAGGAATACGACTACGAATACGAATGCGAATGCGAATGCGAATACGAATACAAATACGAATAGGAATGCAAATATAAATATGAATATGAATACAAATATAAATACGAATATGAATATGAATATGATTAAGAATAGGAATACGTATATGAAGGCACGCATCTAGATACGTTCAAGTGTAGCATAACTAGGATATCAGAATACCTATCTAATATAACAAGTATGATAGATAATCAAACATTACATTGGGATTCAATAACTAAACTTTACTTTTAGGAAAATAAGGCTTTTTCCTGGGATAACAACTGTACATAACCAGAATCGTGTAACAAAACAGTGAACTAAACTTTACGTATAAGAAAATATGGGATTTTCTTGGATAACAAACATTTTCGGAAAACCAAAGGAAACTTGTACATTTTCAGAAAACAAACCTCTTATGAACTCACCAGCTTTATGCTGATTTTCAAACTGCTTGTATTCTCAGGTCCATATTAGACAGGTACCCACGATCTTTTGGAGAAGCGGAGCATACAGAAGACTCTTCTTAACTTTTGTTCATATAATATATGTATAACCTTTGTAACACTTCGCTTTCAAACAAATGTAATTATTTCGTATATAATGTAATGTTTTGTGATTACTATGATTAATATGCACATTGGTCGTGATACTTAACATGAAGTCACCTCCGCCCCGGAACGTTTCCGCCTTCGGTTTCGGGGTGTGACAGATTAGTATCAGAGCCCTTGTTTATAGTGAATAAAGTATACCAAACCTTACATGGTATAAAACTATAAACACTAAGGGGCCTAAGTGCTCTGAACTAAAAGTATACTTCAAGGTATAATTATTTTCAAAAGTATACAAGTATACCTAACTGTCGAGATCCGTAACTACAAGTAGAACAAAACATAAGTAAATGGGTGTTGTGCGCTGCGGCTAAACCTGGGCAGTTATGTATTCGTGTCTATGATCAATATAGCCTGGCCAACTATATTCATTTGAGACACGTCCAACATGTGCTTGGGAGTACCTGTGGTGTTCAACATGCCTAAAACCTACCCTAATACCCCAAACATCGAACCATGGTCGTAGCGAATCATGAAATACTATGGGAGTATTTCTCGAGCCAATCCTTTGTACAAATCCTCATTTAGGTGTTGCTCCTTGAACATTACTCTAGCGATAAATTTACTGCTTTGATAACTCTTTCCTGCTTTATCGCTTATTCGGAATATATATATGTCATATCTCTTGATTCAATTCGGAGGACTTATCATCCTCTCTTTCCTAATCTTATTAGATCAAGATGCCTCCAAGAAAGAGACCCAACTCAAAGATCAACAACCCTCCGCCACCACCTTCTCCTCAAACGCTTCAGGAAATTGTTACTGCCGCAGTGACAACCGCCATGTCTCACATAAACCCTGGTGGTTCAGGGGGTGGTACCCAAACCCAAAACCAGGAAGGTAGCCAGGGACACTGGAAGGAGTGTTCCTATAAGGACTTTATGAACGCGAAAACCACATCCTTCAATGGCACAGGAGGTGTCATTTCCCTAACTAGGTGGTTAGAGAAAATCGAATCTATCTTCGAGATCTGTGCTTGTTCAGAATCAAACAAGGTGAAATTCACCGCCTGCACGTTCATCGATAAAGCTCTGACTTGGTGGAACAGCCGACTTAAATCTCTAACCCTACCTGTAGCAAATGCTATGGGTTGGGAAGTCATGAAGGAACTTCTACATGCAGAGTACTGCCCTCGGGGTGAAATACAGAAGCTGGAGCATGAACTCTGGAACCTGAAGATGAAAGGTTCCGATATCGCCGCTTACACTTCAAGGTTTGACAACTTGGCACTTCTTTGTTCCGGGATGGTTACCCAGGAAAGCAAAAAGGTTGAGAGGTTCATCTGGGGTTTGACCCAGCCAACAAAAGGGAACGTTTTAGCTGTGAAGCCGGATACATACGACAGCGCCAAATGCCTAGTGCAAATCTTGATCGACCATAGTGAGGACATAGAGGAAGCAGCCACCACTCCTGAGCCGACAGAGAGAAGTGGTGAGAAGAGAAAATTATGGGAGATAAAGAAGTAAAGTCAGCCTTCACACGAGTTCTCAAAGAAACAACAGATAGTGGCAGTCTACGCTGCCACTACCCCTGCTGTTGTTTCTGTCGTCGGTTTCCCAGCCCAAGCACCTATCACCGGATATGTCGATATTCTCCCGTGGTGTAACCAATGCAGTTACCACCATCGCATCCCCGGTCCCTATCGTGTGAAATTTTGAAAAATTTTTGGGCAAGAGGGTCACCTTGCGTGAAGTTGCAGAACACTAACAAAACAAGCTTTCGGAGCGGGCATCAGTCAGGCTTGTTATGGTTGTGGTGAAGTCGGGCATTATAAGAGAAACTGCCATAATGCAGCAACAACTGGCAACACTGGAAGAGTCCTAGCTATAGGATAAGGTGAGACAACCGCCAACTCCACCGTTGCCACAGGTATATTCCTCTTCGACAACCCTTATACTTGCAATCCTTTTCAATTCTACTACTAAAAGATAAACTATTAGCTATTCATTCGAACATCTTCATAAACATAGTCCTCAACTAGTAACCGAAACGTTTACCATCGAGATAGCTAATGGTGAGAAAGAAGGCATGTAACATTCTGAAACGTGTATCCCGAGGTACATAGAACTTTTCAAAATACTCATTAGGATTGATCCCGTAGCCTACAAATTCCGACTACCCTCAGGACTTAGCAACATCCATCTGGTATTCCACGTCTCTGTCCTTAAGAAGTGCCTACCCGATGAAACCCTAGCAATTCCTTCGATGAGACCGAAACCAATGAAAGTTTAAACCCCATAATAGAACCAATCGAAATCATGGATCGAGAGATTAACGTACGAAACAAAGTCATATCCCAACAGTGAAGATTCGCCGGAAAGCCACACTAGGACTCGAATTCACTTGAGAGCGCAAAAATCCAACAATGTAGAAGTATCTGTACTTCTTTCTGAATCCATGAATTGTATCTAAAATTTGAATTTCAGGACAAAATTCCCTCTACCGGGGGGATAATGTGACAAACCGAAGTTGTTCCATCGTCGTAACCCATTCCGCCCGTAAAACCCGTCTTTACTAATTCGTTCCAATTTCATTTTTGGGCTAAGTTATTTAAATTTATATGTTTATTATAATCTCATGAGTGTCCAAACTACCTAAAAACTCATGTAAATGGCCCAAATTATTAGATTGAAAATTTTTAGGATTGGTCCCGTTGGGTTACAACAACTTAATCGGGTGCGACCAAAAGCCCCGTTTAACGTCGATATCGGGTAGAATTCCACCGTGTCACAAACCCGAACCATATATAAATTTGATTAAGCCTCATTTGAAGCTTTTTCACTCTCTCTCTCTAACCTCTCTCCTCAAATCCACACTCTAAGTCCAAAATCATCAAATTAAGGCTCCAAATCATCAAGGTAACTATCCTAGCTCCTAGTATAACATCTTTAGCCTTCATTTTCATGTTCAAATCATGGATTAGGACCATAAACATGTGTTTATAGCCCTGGAACACTCTTGGGTCGTGAACACATATAAAATGGGCTTTGGAGCCCAAAAACCCGTCCAAACCACATTTGGAGCTTATATATGACTTAGGGGCTTACCAAACTGGACTTACAACACCTTGAACTCATCATTTAAGGAGTAAACATGAGTTTACTTCCCAAGAACATGCTTGGGCCGTAAACTCCCATTCATGGGTAAGAAACGCCTTCTAAGGTGTTAAATTACCATTTAAATACATCAATAGCCTTGGATTAAAGTCTAGAAGCAACCACAAACGAGTTAGAGGCCTTAAACTTAATGAAAACCATCCCCATAGTAGCTTACGGCCGTAAACCCCCAAAGGATGGTTTCCTGGGCCGTAAACTCCTATAACTTAGTCAAATGGTGCCTTAATTTCATCGTATGGCTTGTAGATTTAGCTATGAACACTTGTAAATGACCTAGGACCACCAAAACATCAAAGGAAGGTGTGTGGGGGAGCTTACGGCCGTAAACTCTTACTTTACTACTGTAAACTCCATTAAATGATCCATATGTGAGTTTAATCCATTCCTATACCTTAGATATGATCCTAGCTAATTTCCCCAAGTGATATTTGACCATTTAGCACCATAAAACCCCTCATCCATGAGTTCACGACTTTGAACTCATGTGTAGTTGGTCTTAGGGCCAAAAACTCCATAAGCAGTTTACTCTTGAAGAGTAAACACATTATCCAAGCCATATACGTCCGTAGATGTCACCCGGGTCACTCCAAACACTTGATTTGAAGTGTTTTCGCGTCTTGGAGTGTATAATCATATCTAATTAGTGATTTAAAGTCTAATTAGATACATTTGTATATCATTTCAAATTACATAGGAACCTCGTGCGTGATCAAGCCCCGAACCGATACTTAACATCCAATCCGACACGCTTCTTGACCGGTGAGTTCATACCCCTACCCCTTTTCAAATGTTTTCAGGGGGGAATACAAGCAAAAGTACAAGGAAATCTTGTACTCAAATTTATCTTTTCAGTTCAACTGTTTATACTCTTTATGTTTTTAATATCGAAAACTGTGTTAACCAATAATTCGAATTACAGTGTTAGCTTTCAGACTAATCATAGATTTCTTGATAAAGTGTTAGAATCTATGTTATATTTCATAATTTATGAATAATTCATACTAATAATAATTTAGAACTAATACGAATACGAATACGAAAATACAGCTAGGAACAGAACGAATATGAAAGTACAGCTAGGAACAGAACAAATATGAAAGTACAGCTAGGAACAGAACGAATACGAAAATACAGCTAGGAACAGAGCGAATACGAAAGTACAACTAGGAACATAACGAATACGAAAGTACAAATAGGAATAGAAAAAATACAAAAATACAGCTAGGAACAAAGCGAATACGAAAGTACAACTAGGAACAGAACGAATACGAAAGTACAACTAGGAACAGAACGAATACGAAAATACAGCTAGGAACAGAGCGAATACGAAAGTATAGCTAGGAACATAACGAATACGAAAATACATCTAGGAGCATAGCAAATACGAAAGTACAACTAGGAACATAACGAATACGAAAGTACAACTAGGAACAGAACGAATACGAAAATACAACTAGGAACAGAGCGAATACGAAAGTACAACTAGGAACAGGGCGAAAACGAAAATACAACTAGGAACAGAACGAATACGAAAGTATAGCTAGGAACAGAACAAATACCAAATTAATAATATGAATATGAATACGAATACAAATACGAACACGAATAGGAATAGGAGTAGGAATAGGAATAGGAATACGACTACGAATACGAATGCGAATGCGAATACGAATACGAACTCGTATAGGAATAGGAATAGGAGTAGGAATAGGAATACGAATGCGAATGCGAATGCGAATGCGAATACGAAGGCGAATAGGAATGTAAATATAAATATGAATACGAATACAAATATAAATACAACTACGAATATGAATATGATTAAGAATAGGAAGACGAATACGAATACGAAGGCACGCATCTAGATACATTCAAGTGTAACATAACTAGGATCTCAGAATACCTATCTAATATAACAAGTATGATAGATAATCAAACATTACATTGGGATTCAATAACTAAACTTTACTTTTAGGAAAATAAGGGTTTTTCCTGGGATAACAATTGTACATAACCAGAATCGTGTAACAAAACAGTTAACTAAAGTTTACGTATAAGAAAATATGGGATTTTCTTGGATAACAAACTTTTTCGGAAAACCAAAGGAAACTTGTACATTTTCAGAAAACAAACCTCTTATGAACTCACCAGCTTTATGCTGATTTTCAAACTGCTTGTATTCTCAGGTCCATATAAGACAGGTACCCACGATCTTTTGGAGAAGACGGAGCATACAAAAGACTCGTCTTAACTTTTGTTCATATAATATATGTATAACCTTTGTAACACTTCGCTTTCAAAAAAATGTAATTATTCATATGTAATGTAATGTTTTGTGTTTACTATGATTAATATGCACATTGGTCGTGATACTTAACATAAAGTTACTCTGCCCCGGAACGTTTCCGCCTTCGGTTTCGGGGAGTGACATATATATATATATATATATATATATATATATATATATATATATATATATGTTTTCTTTCTAATAGTATACATGTTGATCTTAGGTATTTTTCCCTGTTTTGAGGCAAAAGTACATATATCTTATTGTTATCAATCTGAAGAAACCTGCTTTTCAGGTTATTGATATTGGTGTAGATGATGCTGATTTTGATGATAAGTATGGTGCGATTTGTAAACCTCTTGTAAGTTTCAAATCATATTTAATCTTTAGATTAGAAATCATATATGATATGTTTTATAATTATTATACTTATATATTTCTGAGTTCAAATCATATATGATTTTGAGGAAAAAGTTTTTTTGAATTATCTAAAAGAGATCAATCATGTTAAAGCAAATGAAATAGCTGATAAAAATCTTACACCAGTAAGATTGATAATGCCATGGAGGACAGTTTACAACAAAGTGGATTGTGGTGTTTTTGCTATGAGACGTATGAAGAGTTATTTTTGGGAAAAATGTTCTAAATGGAAATGTGGTCTTCCAAAAGAAGGTTCTTCTTAATATTTTTTTTTGGAGAAGTTGAGAATGAACGACGCAGCAGCAATTTTAACTTCTGAAATTAATACGAAGCGTGATGATGTGTTGAAAGTTGTGTATGAGTATCAATAAGTTGATCAAAAGATTCGTGATAAGCATTCATATCATGCTCAATGGAATATAGAAACAAGGCTTTCAAGTTTTTTTTATTGAAGGTTTTGTGATTTTAGAAGTAATTGGATGATGTTTTAAGAACAAGTTTGTTTATGTTGGTTTATGTTGTCTTTATGTTATGGATATTCTGAAGAATGTTTGTTTTTATGGTGATGTAAAACAAGTTTATATGTAGTTTGATGGATTTTATTATGTAAGTTTGTTTCTATGATTTATGTTATTGAATGTTAATCATAAGTGATTATGTTATATTTTTATATGTAATTATGTTTTTAGTACTGATTATATGTTGTTTATATGTAATCATTAGTGACTGTATCAATTAATTTTTTCTATGTTTTTGTAATCATAAATGATTACATATGTTGAAAAACACATTATAATTTGTTATACTTTTTCTTGATAAGTGAGCATATCTTGAGTGCATTAAATAGATCACCATGCAAAATCTAATTTTTTTGGATTTTATTTTTGTTTTATAGTGTTTGTAGTAAAGAATATTGGCTTTATAAATCAAAACAAATCAGGTTTTTCATTGAGTTGTGAATATGTTTTTATCAAGGCGGTAGCGCCATGCTACACTTTAGAGTTGGTCAAAGATGAGTTGTTATATTTTTCCAATGGTTAGTTTTTTATATTAATTTCTTTAATTTTTAATTTAAATTTTTTTATATATTACCATTACTTATTTTTGATGTAAAAAACTTCCATTTCATTTCAAGTAAATTATAGACTCTATAAGTCAAAAAGAACTAATTTTGTTGTATCTAATAACATGTTCCCCATTTTTTCAAGATTCTTGTTCTTTTATTTGTAGCTAGATTTTCACAAATTTTGTAGTTGAGTCAGAGAACGCCACTTCCAGCATTACTTAAAAGTTTATCTTCATTGAACATATCAGATATTTACTATAGGTTTTTGAAGTAGACGAATGTTGTTCATTTAAAGAAGATTTCTTTTTAATGAACACAATTTCTCTACATTAGATATGTAGTAAAGATTTTGTATGTTCAATGGAGATAATCTATCTAACTAATGGTGGAAGTGTTCTTGAAGTCAACTACAATCTATATGAAAATCTAGCTATGAATACGAAGAACAAGAATCTTGGAAAATGGGGAGCGTGATATTAGAGGCTTGTGAAATTATTTGTTAATGAAGATTTTATCATGTTTGATGTTATTCTATGATGGGTGATTATAAGTTGCTTTTCTAGATGAATATGGTTAAGTTTATATTTTTTATGAATAATGTTGTTGTATATTTGTTACGAACAATGTTGTTGTATATATGTTATAAGGAGCCCTTTCTCTACATCCTGAGCATCTTCTTGTTTGCTTGTTTGAATTTTTATATGTTATTTCTGCTGAACTTTGAATTCTATTTTTCTTTGCAATTCCTTTATTGCTTTGAACATTTAGAACATTGATGTCAATGCCTTTTGGAATAGAAATGCCCATAAGCTTTCCTGCCTCTTCAATATCGTTCCTATTTTTCTACAATTCATTTGTAGTATTGTTCTCATATTCCTTCAACATGATTTTTTTTTTCTTAACAAACAAACCCATTTTGTCTTTATTTTTTCTAACATATTCTAAACATGCTTCAAAGTTGTAGTATGCTTGATTGATAGATCTGTTAATTTCACTGTCTCTTGTATCATATACATGTCAAACGAAGTGATAATATCTTGATATCACATACTTTCTCCAACGATTCTTAATGTGAAGTTCAGGTATTTCCTTAATTCCATGTTTCATGAGTATGTTGAATGCATGTTTGCACAAAATCCCAAAGCGGTTAAAGTGTTCACAAGTAGTTTTTACATCAATTGCTGGAAGTTTTACTTCTACCTATTCAAAATAAAATTAAAGAACTAAGTGTTTTTATATTGAATTAAATATAGTTGTATATACTGTTTTATAATCATAACTTAATATAGTTGTATATTATGTTTTTATTCATCAAAATTCAAAATAATAATATATTACCTTAATTATGTTTTTAAATCGCTGTTTTTGTTCAACTGTTCCACTTTGTATAACTTTCATCCGTTTTTTGTTCCAACATGTTTGTAATGGTAGTACCAGGAACCTTTGTAGATTTCTTTCTATACTTCATAAAATAATGTACTTGTATAAACTTTTGCAACATGTTTTTCTATCGCTCATAGTGAAATAAATTTATATACCGTCTTCTTTGTTTCATGATCAAGCTCTTTTTGTGTATTTCATTGTTTTTGAATTGCAATGTCATAGTTCATTATGAAATGGAAAAGTAAATTTCTAGATTGCTAGTAAGTGTTGAAGAAGGAATTCCTGCTTTCTGATCTTGAAGTGGTTTTCAGCAATTGAGACATTCTAGTGTCACTGAATTATGCAGGTATCCATTTGTCATGTAATTCGAACATATCATTGAACCGTATTTTATCTTCCAAATTGAACTCATTAATAATCAACTCCCACTTCTTCTTAAATTCATCAGGTTTGATATGCATGTTCCAAACAAGCTTGTTAAATCTCTTCTTGAACTCCTTATTTTTAAATATATTGCCAATAACTTATGAATGAACAATTTTACTTATATAAGTATAAATTATATACTTATTTGGATATATGTAACACCCCAATTCTGGTACGATATTTATATTCTATTTATTGTTATTTTTCTTCAAGTTTTAAGGGGGGACTCAACGAGTCGGTAGCTGGACTCGTCGAGTAGGGTCGCGATTTCGAGCACGTTTAAGCTAGCGACTAGACGAGTCTATATTCCGGACTCGGCGAGTCCGCTAGTCTGGATGAAACCCGAATTTCAAGGGTTTTCACCCTATTTAAACAACTTTTAGGTCCTCAAGTCATCCCCCATCACCCCTCAGAGCATCATTCTGGAAACCCTAGAGCCCTCTTTGCATTTTGTATGATTTTGGTGTGTTCTTTGAAGATTTTGAGAGATAAAGGAAGGTAGATCAAGAAGAGAAGAAGGAGATCCTAGATCCTTGAGGAATTTTAGAAGAAAGTAAGGTATATCTCAGCCCTTTTCTGTTTCTATGCTTAAATCTCCTTTTTGAAGCCATTAAAGCCATTCTTGAACCATTTCTTAGCTTAATAGTAGCATAGAGGACTCATGGAGTTGATTAGCCTTCGGATCTAGCTAGATTTGAACTCCAGAAGCTTAGATTTAGCACCTTTATGGATCCATTTTGCATGAAAGCTCTAGATCTACTATTATAGTGTGCTTTGAACCTTAAAACCTTCATTTGATGTTATTCACACGTAAAGTTGGAAACTTTACGTGTAAATCAAGTCCCAGGAACCCAGATCTATTAATGGTATGGACTGGTTTCAAGCAGAATCGAGTATATAATGTTTGCATGCATACGACTCGACGAGTCGAGTCGCGAGTCCCCTGTGTTTCCTTTTTCGAGTTATGCCAAGTGGAACCAGTGAGTGAGAGGTGGACTCAGTGAGCTAGAGGGTTAGACTCATTCGTGGAAGAACTCGGCGAGTCAATGCCCTGACTCGGCGAGTCCAAGGCCATCTTCATACTTCAAGAACAGACTCGACGAGTTGTTCATACAACTCGGCGAGTCATAGCTAGAATGATCATTTGATGAAGGAGAACTCGACGAGTTGTTCACACAACTCGGCGAGTCGGATGCAGATTGTCGGAGTGTTAGGAGCGAAGAGGAACTAGCGGAATTTGCGCCAAAACTCGACGAGTAGTAGCGAGTGGAATCAAGAAAGTAAGAGTAAGGACTCGACGAGTTAGCGACCCAACTCGACGAGTCAGGTCAACTGAATGTTGACTTTGACAATTAGGTTGACTTGGACCTGGGGTAGTAGAGTCATTTTACCCTCAGTATTATTATTATCAGTATTTGATTGATGGTGCTCATGGATATTGTAGTCGGGGTGAAACTGGAGACGCAGTAGACAGATTTCGGAGCAGTCCTTTCACCAGCTAGGCTACGAGGTGAGTTTCCTTCCAGTAGGAACGGGTCTAAGGCCACAATGCCGGCCTGTTTAGTTAGTAGTAGTTTCCGGACTTCGGTCCGATGCAGTTGTTAGTGTGTTTGATGCCTTCGTGGCTCAGACAAGATTTATGTGTTATGTGTTCTGGGCTACGGCCTGACGTAGTATGCAGTATATGAGTTTATGATGATGTGTGTTATGCTAGTTGATATGTGTTTATGTTATGCTATGATCAGTTAGTTCCGGGCTTCGGTTCGATGCAGTCAATTCCGGACTTCGATCCGATGCAGCTAGTTTCGGACATCGGTCCGATGTAGGGGACAAGGTCCCAGTTAGTTCCGGACTACGGTCCGATGCAGTTTCCGGGCTTCGGTCCGATGCAGTGGGCAAGGCCCAGTACATGTTTATATGTTATTGTATGGTATGTGGTAGTTTAGGGGAGCTCACTAAGCTTCGTGCTTATAGTTTCAGTTTTTGTTTCAGGTACTTCCGTAAGTAAGGGGAAGTGCTCGGGATATTGGCATCGCACACACCACCGCTTCAGTCTTTATCCTGGGAGTTTTTTTTGATTCGTAGTATGATTTGATACAGTTGTTTCACGACATTTTATTATGATTTGAGATATTTGATGTATGGTTTTTATGATATGACAATCAGTATATGATTTTTATTACTATTTAAACAAAAAAAATTTTAGTCGTATTTTAGGATGTTACAAGTTGGTATCAGAGCCTTGGTTTGAGGGATTCAAGCACACTTTCGGGTGTATCTGAACTCAAACTAATGAAATGGTAAAATGTTTTTCGAAGGAAAGGAGTTTTACAAAAGTAAAAAAAATTAAGAAAGATAAAACTTTGAAAAGAGAAAAGGGGTGTGGTGCATGCGATCAATCGAGCTCAAGTAAGTAATCCCAAATTACCCATATAAGTTATGTTATGAATATCAGTTTCAGTTTCAGTATCAGTAGAACATCATGCTAGTATAGAACTAAGGATCTAGGAGGATACCTTATATGTCTGCTTTATGTGTTTCAGCCTTATAAGAATTGCATGCTAACATAGATTAGTTAGCAGTAGGATAGCCTGTTTAGGTTATGCCTGATAATATGAACTTAGCATTGTATGCTAGTGCAGATTCCCTCTTATGAGGATAAAATTGCTTGAGTGGTCTCCTATGTCTGAATGCTACATGCTTTGTGCTTTGTGGGACTCTAAGTGATGGGAGTTAGCCATTAGGTGAATGTGTCATGTCACATGGGAACAGGGTTGAATAATCTCAGAGTGCTAGATTTAGCCCTATTGCGCAGCTCTTGTCTGAGTATAACCGTTGTAGGGATGAGTCTTTTACTTGAAGGATTATCTGAGCCTCGCCGCATGTGATGGTATTCAGGTGATGGCTAATTGGCATCACAAGGATGCTTTCAGTAGCTGAGGACTGGATCGGGTATAGTCAGAGAATTCCCTAGGGCAAGCCTAGGATGAGAGTAGCAGAGATCATTAGCAGTAATTGTGACTTGGTGGAGTCAAGGCAGTACTTGAGGAAAGTACGGATAGATGTGGAAGGTAGTGTGGGCCCGTACAACTGGAAGCAGAGGATCCGTACTCGAATCAAGGAAAGCTGAGATGAGACCGGGAAACTTGTGGTAGTAGTGATTCCTCGAGATATATCAGTGTTCCTGACATTTATTATGTTGTGTTTCAGAATGGTGGTATTACGCCCTAGACCAGCAGTCGGCAGTTCAGGTGCCGGAGTGGAATCAGGATCAGGCCCGAAGGCCGGGCAGATGGATGAGCAGACTAGGGAGTTTCTCTCTTCAAAGATTACTCGCACCATACTTGAGCAGACTCCTGTGATCTTTGGTTCGATCAAGGAGGGTATCATGGAGTTGATGGATGAGAGACCGAGTACTTTCTGTGCTGAGGTAGCGGCCAGGATGGGGTCGCGCATGCTTACCTTCTGGGAGTTCTGTGCATGTGGAGCTCCAGATTACCATGGGGGCGGGACCCCATAGAGAGCACCAGATGGTTGGCAGATGTGGCCAATGCCTTCCGCACTAGCAGATGTCCCGAGGGGGACAAGGTCAGATTGGCATCGTGTCTTTTGAAGGATAGGGCACGAGATTGGTGGAAGGAGATTGGTCATGCCATCGGGGATGATGCAGCCTTAGATGCCATGACCTGGGAATACTTTACTACCAGATTCAGAGCCGAGTTCGCACCAGTTATTGAGGTGCAGCAGTTAGCACGCGAGTTTCAGGATCTTACCCGGACTACAAAGACACTGGCAGAGATTACCGCCAAGTTCAGGGAGAGGGCTCTTCTTGTTCCTCAGTATGCAGCTGATGAGGAAATGAAGAAATCCCATTATCATGAGATGCTGCAGAGTGATATCCACCAGTTCGTGAGTCGGTCCAACTGTAAGACGTTGGATGACATGATTGCTAGGGCTCGAGAGAGGGAGATTGACCTTGAGATGGAGAGAAAGAGGAAGTCGGAGGCGGATCCAGGTTCAGGGAATTTGGGCAAAAAGCCCAAGGGTTCAGATCATAGAGCTAGGAGTCAGTAGAGCCACGCTCGGTGTGGCAAATGTGGGAGATTGCACAACGGGGCGTGCAAGGCTGGGAGTGTCGGCTGCTACAAGTGCGACCGGACTGGGCATATGAGCAGAGATTGTACAGCCACTACTACTACTGTTGCGGCATCAGATCTGATTTGCTTCCAGTGCAATTAGAGGGGACATAAAAAGTCCCAGTGTCCGAGTTTAGCAGCAGCGGGGAAGGTGTCAGCACCAGCTCCTGCTACCTTGAAGATTTCAGATGGCTGTCAGGGCCGAGTCGAGACGCTGGTGGCGAAGAGTAGGGATTTTTAGCTGACAGCAGAGGAGGCGCGAGCGACTCCTGATGTGGTGGCGGGTATGTATTTTTCCCTTATCTCAGTATTTATTTCTTCATTGTTTCTTATGGTTATATGTTTTGTATAGGGTCGTTCTCGGTGAACGCCATCTCAGCTACAGTATTGTTTGATTCGGGAGCTACCCGATCATTCGTCTCTCTTGCACTTAGCAAGAGGTTTAGCAGAGCTCCTGGGGAGCTAGATTGTCCACTTGAGGTTGAGATAGCAGCTGATAGGACCGTTAGGGTGGTAAGGGTGCACAGAGGGTGTTCTCTGCAATTATTCGATGAGCAGCTTCCGGTGGACTTGGTCCCTATTCCCCCGCGAGGGAATAAAGTCATAGTAGGCATGGATTGGCTGAGCCCCAATGGGGTGGTGATAGATTGTGAGTTGCAGTTAGTGAGAGTACGCACTCCCAGTGGGTGAGAGTTAGTGATTCAGGGAGAGGAGTCACAGCGCGGGCCAGTTCTATGTTCAGCAGTGAGGGCAAGATGCTAATTTCAACACGGTTGTGTCGGCTATATTTCCTATGTTTCAGATGCCCGAGAGAAGGGCAAGATGTAAGTTGATGATGTTCCGGTGGTGCGAGACTACTCGGATGTATTTCCGGAGGAATTGCCGGGGGTACCTCCTGAGAGATAGGTTGAGTTCGGGATTGATCTAGTCCTTGGTGCGGCTCCCCCAGAGATGCAGGAGTTGTCTATGCAGCTGCAAGAGCTACTGGATAAGGGATTTATCAGGCCAAGCAGTTCGCCCTGGGGTGCACCGATTTTATTCATGAAGAAAAAGGACGGGTCGCACCGTATGTGTATAGACTACCGAAAGCTGAATTAGGTAACGGTGAAGAACCGTTACCCACTTCGAGGATAGATGATTTGCTTGATCAGCTTCAGGGAGCATCTTGGTTCTCCAAGATTGATTTACACTCCGGATATCACCAGATGCAGTTCAGAGGCGAGGATGTGCAGAAGACCGCCTTTAGGACCAGGTATGGTCATTATGAGTTTGTGGTGATGTCGTTTGGGCTCACCAACGCTCCGGCCGCGTTCATGGACCTCATGAACTGCGTGTGCAGGCTGATGCTAGATCGGTCTGTGATAGTATTCATAGATGATATCTTGGTGTATTCCAAGACTCATGAGCAACATGAAGAGCACCTGAGAGAGGTGCTAGAGGTTTTGAGGGAGGAGAGACTTTTCGCGAAGTTCTCCAAGTGTGAGTTTTGGTTGTGTGAGGTGCAGTTCCTTGGTCACCTCGTCAACCAGGAGGGTATTTTGGTAGATCCGGCCAAGATTGAGGTCGTGATACAGTGGGAGGTTCCGAAGTCTCCATCCGAGATTCGGAGTTTCCTAGGATTGGCAGGGTATTACCGGAGATTCATCCAAGATTTCTCCAAGATAGCAGTATCGCTCACCCGACTGACCAAGAAGTCGGTAGCGTTTTGTTGGGGGCTTGAGCAGTAGGTAGCGTTTGAGACCCTCTGTCAGAGATTGTGCGAGGCACTGATTCTGACCCTGCCAGAGGGAGTGGAGGACTTCTTAGTCTACTGTGATGCCTCGATCACAGGTATGGGAGCAGTGTTGATGCAGCGAGGCTGTGTGATAGCTTATGCCTCGAGACAGTTGAAGCCTCACGAGGCTAATTATCCTACGCATGATTTAGAGCTAGGGGCAGTGGTGTTTGCCCTCAAGATTTGGAGACATTACCTTTATGGGGTCTGTTGTACCATTTACACGGATCACAAGAGCTTGAGGTACCTCATGGATCAGCCGAATCTGAACATGAGGCAGAGGCGATGGTTAGATGTGTTGAAGGATTACGATTGTGAGATCCTTTATCACCCAGGGAAAGCCAACGTAGTGGCCGACGCCTTGAGCCGCAAGGCAGTAGCGACCCCGATCAGAGACATTTGTTTGAGGATGACGGTGATTGCTCCATTATTGGAGAAAATTAAGGAGGCACAGTTAGAGGGCCTCAAGGAGGAGAGATAGAAGTGTGAAAGGATCGTGGGCCGAGTATCTTCTTTTGATTATGATAGTAGAGGATTGTTGACCCTCCACGGGAGAGTTTGGGTGTCGTACTCGGGGCAGAGTACGGCAAGTGTTGATGGATGAGGCCCATAAGTCTCGATTTTCCATTCATCCAGGGGCTACGAAGATGTATAGAGATCTTCGACCCTATTATTGGTGGCCCTGCATGAAGCGGGATATCACCTGGTATGTGGAGAGGTGCCTGACCTGCAGGAAGGTTAAGGCAGAACACCAGAGACCTCATGGCAAGATGCAGCCGTTAGACATTCCGGTGTGGAAATGGGAAGACATTACCATGTATTTCATCACGAAGCTTCCCAGGACTACTCGTGGAGTGGATTCTATATGGGTTATTGTGGATCGGTTGATGAGGAGTGCTCATTTTATACCGATCCAAGAGAGCATATCAGCAAAAAAGTTAGCTGATATTTATGTGAGGGAGGTGGTGGCATGTCATGGAGTGCCTGTTTCAGTGGTGTCAGACCGAGATGTCCGTTTTACTTCCAGATTCTGGAAGAGGTTTCACGATGAGATGGGTACTCGTCTCCATTTTAGCACCGCTTTCCATCCTCATACGGACGGACAGAGCAAGCGAACGATTCAGACCCTCGAGGACATGTTGCAGGCATGTGTTCTAGACTTCGGTGGCAGTTGGGATACGTACCTTTCGTTAGCAGAATTTTCGTATAACAACAGTTACCACGCGAGTATCGATCGACCTCCTTTCGAAATGCTCTATGGGAGGAAGTGCAGGACCCCGATTTGTTGGGGCGAGGTCGGTCAGCGAGTCATTTGAAGCACCGAGGTGGTGCTCAAGACGACATAATTGATCCAACAGGTTCGTGGCAAACTGTAGACTGCGCAGAGTCGGTAGAAGAGTTACACCGATAGGAGGCGTTCAGATTTGGAGTTCCAAGTGGGCGATATGGTCCTCCTGAAGGTATCGCCCTGGAAGGGTGTTATCAGGTTTCGGAAGAAGTGCAAGTTGGGCCCCAGGTTCATTTTTCCTTTTAGGGTTTTGGCCCGGGTGGGTCGGGTTGCTTATCGGTTGGATCTTCCGTCAGAGCTTAGCCAAATCCACAACACTTTCCATGTTTCTCAGCTGAGGAAGTGTTTGGTGGACGAGTCAGCAATAGTGCCCATTGAGGATATTCAGGTTGATAGCAGCCTGAATTATGTCGAGAAGCCAGTTGCGATCTTGAATCGGAAGGTGAAGACCTTGAGGAACCAGGTGATTCAGTTGGTGAAGGTACAGTGGCAGCACCAGAAGGGTTCTAAGTGGATGTGGGAGTCTGAGGAGGAGATGTGGGGGCACTACCCCGAGTTGTTCTTAGATTCAACAGCAGCAGACTTCGAGGATGAAGTCTGAGACAAGTGGGGGAGGGTTGTAACACCCCAATTCTGGTACGATATTTATATTCTATTTATTGTTATTTTTCTTCAAGTTTTAAGGGGGGACTCGACGAGTCGGTAGCTGGACTCGTCAAGTAGGGTTGCGATTTCGAGCACGTTTAGGCTGGCGACTCGACGAGTCCATATTCCGGACTCGGCGAGTCCGCCAGTCTGGATGAAACCCTAATTTCAAGGGTTTGCACCCTATTTAAACAACTTTTAGGGCCTCAAGTCAGCCCCCGTCACCCCTCAGAGCATCATTCTCGAAACCCTAGAGCCCTCTTTGCATTTTGTGTGATTTTGGTGTGTTCTTTGAAGATTTTGAGAGATAAAGGAAGGTAGATCAAGAAGAGAAGAAGGAGATCCTAGATCCTTGAGGAATTTCAGAAGAAAGTAAGGTATATCTTGGCCCTTTTCTGTTTCTATGCTTAAATCTCCTTTTTGAAGCCATTAAAGCCATTCTTGAACCATTTCTTAGCTTAATAGTAGCATAGAGGACTCATGGAGTTAATTAGCCTTCGGATCTAGCTAGATTTGAACTCCAGAAGCTTAGATCTAGCACCTTTATGGATCCATTTCGCATGAAAGCTCTAGATCTACTATTATAGTGTGCTTTGAACCTTAAAACCTTCATTTGATGTTATTCACACGTAAAGCTGGAAACTTTACGTGTAAATCAAGTCCCAGGAACCCAGATCTATTAATGGTATGGACTGGTTTCAAGCAGAATCGAGTATATAATGTTTGCATGCATACGACTCAACGAGTCGTTCTTCTGACTCGGCGAGTAGAGTCGCGAGTCCCCTGTGTTTCCTTTTTCGAGTTATGCTGAGTGGAACCAGTGAGTGAGATGTGGACTCGGTGAGCTAGAGGGTTAGACTCATTCGTGGAAGAAATCGACGAGTCAATGCCCTGACTCAGCGAGTCCAAGGCCATCTTCATACTTCAAGAACAGACTTAACAAGTTGTTCATACAACTCGGCGAGTCATAGCTAGAATGATCATTTGATGAAGGAGAACTCGACGAGTTGTTCACACAACTCGGCGAGTCGGATGCAGATTGTCGGAGTGTTAGGAGCGAAGAGGAACTAGCGGAATTTGCGCCAAAACTCGACGAGTAGTAGCGAGTGGAATCAAGAAAGTAAGAGTAAGGACTTGATGAGTTGGCAACCCACCTTGACGAGTCAGGTCAACTGAATGTTGACTTTGACAGTTAGGTTGACTTGGACCAAGGGTAGAAGAGTCATTTTACCCTCAGTATTATTATTATCAGTATTTGATTGATGGTGCTCATGGATATTGTAGCCAGGGTGAAACCGGAGACACAGCAGACAGATTTCGAAGCAGTCCTTTCAGCAGCTAGGCTACGAGGTGAGTTTCCTTGCAGTAGGAACGGGTCTAAGGCCACAATGTCGGCCCGTTTAGTTAGTAGTAGTTTCTAGACTTCGGTCCGATGCAGTTGTTGGTGTGTTAGATGCCTTCGTGGTTCAGACAGGATTTATGTGTTATGTGTTCTGGGCTACGGCCTGACGTAGTATGCAGTATATGAGTTTATGATGATGTGTGTTATGCTAGTTGATATGTGTTTATGTTATGCTATGATCAGTTAGTTCCGGGCTTCGGTTCGATGCAGTCAATTCCGGACTTCGATCTGATGCAGCTAGTTTCGGACATCGGTCCGATGTAGGGGACAAGGTCCCAGTTAGTTCCGGACTACGGTCCGATGCAGTTTCCGGGCTTCGGTCCGATGCAGTGGGCAAGGCCCAGTACATGTTTATATGTTATTGTATGGTATGTGGTAGTTTAGGGGAGCTCACTAAGCTTCATGCTTATAGTTTCAGTTTTTGTTTCAGGTACTTCCGTAAGTAAGGGGAAGAGCTCGGGATATTGGCATCGCACACACCACCGCTTCAGTCTTTATCCTGGGAGTTTGTTTGATTCGTAGTTTGATTTGATACAGTTGTTTCACAACATTTTATATGAGTTGAGATATTTGATGTATGGTTTTTATGATATGACAATCAGTATTTGATTTTTATTACTATTTAAACAAAAAAAATTTTGGGTCATATTTTAGGATGTTACAATATATCATATATGAGTAATCATATATGATTATGTCCTGTAATATATGATTAATCATATATGATTATACGATATGATATCTGATAATTCATATTATTAGAATACTTAATCATATAAGATTATACAGTATGCTATCTAATAATTCATATTATTAGAATACTTAATCATATATGATTACATAGTTTTTTTATAAATCATATATGAGTTATCATATATGATTTATATTATAGTTTTATTTTTATTATACCTCTGCTTGAAGTTTTTTCATTATGTGCCACATGTATAATCTCTGTCTTCAATTTGGTAAGACAGATTCCACTCCTTGTTTTATTGTTGGATCTTGATTAGTTAGAACAATTTTTGGTGCTTTCCCTTCATGAGCTCTAAGAAAATATTGAAGTAGCCATTCATAGGACTCAATTTTCTCTCTACTCAGCTACCCAACGCCAACAGTAACTGATTTCTTGTGGTGGTCAACTGCTGTGAATGGAACAAATACTAATTTATACGTATTTAAAGAAAATATGTTTAGTACAATCATATTTGATCAATAGTATGTTTAAATTTAATTGTATAATTTTTTTTATTTTAATCATAAATTTATAAATTATGTAAAGTATATACATTAACATACTTGTTTGTTCTAAAAGTTGCATCAAAAGATATAACTTCTCCAAACTCTGCATAAAAATCATTTTCTTTTTCATCTGCCCAAAACATAGTAGCCAACTGATCTCCATCACATAAGAACTCTAATGAATAATTTGGGTAATGATCTCTAAGATCATTCATTTTGTTTATCGTTATTTGAGCCTCCTTGTAACATAAGATATTATTTACTCCTCTCCTCAAGTTTTTGTAGTCTGTTACCTTCGCCCCTACATATTCGTATCCTCCTTTCAAAGCTGCTCGTATTTTATGAGCCATTGTTGGACCAATTTTAGCTTTTGATGCACGTACTACAAACTCTTTTTAAGAATATGACATCTTTCTTGCCTTTTACATATAAGGTCTCTCCTTAATACTTTTCAGTGGGTTGTTGTGCAATTCAAAGAATTGCTTAATTTTGTAATCTGTTGTTCCATAAACATTTTCAAATATAATCTTTGTTGTACACCAAGTAATTATCTTGTTCGAATTTGGTTTTCTCTTGACAGAACTTGTAGCCAAGGTATCACAAGGTTTTGGTTTATCCTTGTCACCCCTATTGCACATAACATATTTGTTTTTATTATTTGGCTATTGTTTTTTTATTGGTTATTCAGTCTTGTATGAAAACCTGTCATTTCTGCATAATTAGGATACATTTTTACTGCCAAATTTAGTGATTTGAAAACACTTTTTACAACTGGTCCAAATTCTGGAGGTACATCTGGTTTATATTCAGATTCTTCAATTATGTTACTGCAATAAGATTAATCTGTTGAATTGGAACTTTAACCTGATAAAAGAAGGTAATGACATATGTTATTATATAATTTTATGCTATAATAATTATATGTGATTAATGATATGTATTTATATAGTGTAATATATTATTAATTATATTTTAGAATGAAAAATCATATATGATTATAGAGTTTAATATATAATTAGTTATATATTTCAATGCACAATCATTTATTATAAATATGATTATACGATGTAATATATAAATAATCATATGTTATATTTGTTTAATCATTTATGATTAATCATATGCATTTATACTTTTTAAAATTATAGTAATTGTATATTATGATGTATAATCATATACGATTATAGATCTTTATATATTATTAAGTATATATTTCAATGTAAAATCACATATGATTAATCATATGTGTTTGTACAATGTCTTATATGATTAATCATATATTGTACTGTGTAATCATAAATGATTATATGTCTTGATTTATAGATAATCATACTTGATACTGTTTAATCATGTATGATATCATATGTATTTATAGTTTGTAATATATGATTAATCATATTTTATGATGTATAATCATATATAATTATTCATCAAAATATATGATTAACATATATTTAAATTTGAAAACACATGTGATAAACTATATTTGTTTGTACAATGTCTTTTATGATTAATCACATGTTATACTATATAATTATATATGATTATACCATTTAATATATAATTAATCATATATTTAGATCTATGAACACATATGATAAATCATATGTTTTTTTAAATTGTTATATACAATTAATCAAATATTATTATGTATAATCGTATATGATTATACATCCTAATTTATAATTAATCATAATTTATACTGTATAATAGTGCATTATAATATATTATTAATACAAGATCAGTTATGCTTTTTTGTTTATGACTGAATAAAAAAATCAGAATCAACTTTATGAATTGTAATGTAATATCTACTATTAAAACAAATTATTTGTATCTTCAATACGAATCGTATTTTGAAGTTCTTCATGTTGATTTTTAGAAGTCAAAGAAATTGGATCGATTTGTTCGTCGTTACGAGATGAATTGATTTCAGCTACAATAGTATCAGTTGCGATCGACTCGTTAATTTCTTTTGGATTCTATATCATTTTGATACAATTTTCAAATGCTCCGTCGCTCTCTTGAATTGCGTTGATGAATGCATGTGCTTGGTTCTTCGATTTGAAGATTATGTTCCGTATTTATGAAAATATGAAGTGATGCTTTGTTTTGATCGTTTTTTTCGATTTGAAGATTGCGATTAATTTGATAACAGACTCAATAAAAATAGGAACTTTAAGATGATATTAAATGATTTTTGAAGCTTGAATGATATGATTACGTGATTGATACTGAAAATCGATGATTTAGCGATAAAATAATTTTTTAGAGAATGACGGTGTGCACTTTCTAAACATTAAGTTTAAATTTACTGTTATACTCCTGCATCATTTACCAGTTGATGGAAGTTGAGGTTAAGTTTCATTTGTTGATGTTTAATCTCGCAATCTCTGTTTTTTTATTAATCTTATGGGAACATAGCATATATATATATGTATATATATATATATATATATATATATATATATATATATATATATATATATATATATATATATATATATATATATATATGGGAAAAGTGAATATACCCTTAAGGGTATATAAGCTTAGGTACCCAAACTCATAATAATACGTCGTTTTGTTTGATATATTTATTATAATATTGTTAAACTTCAATCCTTAACTTGATTTATATTCAATATTTTTAAATTTTCACTATTATCTTTCTCTTACATCACATCTTTTTGTTGAACACTTATTAGGTTATATATATTATTATTGAAAATGACAATTATGTAAGAGGAAGACAAATATGAAATTTATAAAAATCTTTGAAGTAATTCAATTTAGAAGTTGAATTATAAGAACATTGGACAATTACAATGTCTATATATGATACAAAACGATGTAGTATGATTAGTTTGGGTACCTAAGCTTATATACCCTTAAGGGTATATTCACTTTTCCATATATATATATATATATATATATATATATATATATATATATATATATATATATATATATATATATATATATATATATATATATATATATATATATATATATATATATATATATATATATATATATATATATATATTATGAAAGAAGGAAAAGTGAAAATAATAACCACCGGAAAGAAGAATTAGGATCATAATTATTTATTGACATTAAGTTAAAACATGTGCACGATATTATTTTCTTTATATAAAAAGTTGCTATCAACTTTTTGGTGGTTTGTTTTTTCTTACAAAATAAATGAACCACATCCAAAGAAGCTTGAAAAGGAAACCGTATATGTTTTAAAAAAGAAGGAACATCAAACACTCGTAAGAAATCCACAGCATTCATCCTTCCTTAATTTACTATCTTTTGGATGGAATAAAAATGAATTTCAAGAAACGTTATATTTTCTTTCAGGGCTTAAGATACATAAAAAGTTCAATTAAATCTTAACACCATGTAATAGTAATATCACCTAACTTTAAAAGATTGACAATAACATTACGTATAAACTTTTTACCTGACATAGACTTATATTTTTATTTAACTATTAAGGTAAATATGTTAGACTTAAATAATATTTTGTGTATTATTTATCTTATTCTTCAAGTACTACTATTTTAATATATATATATATATATATATATATATATATATATATATATATATATATATATATATATATATATATATATATATATATATATATATATGTTCAAGTTCATTTGAGACCATGCTAATTTTGTGAGGCCGTGAGACCAAATCTAAAAATAATTTTAAAATACAAAATAAAAGGAAAAATCCAAAAATTCTTTTTTTAATTATTATTTTCGGAACTTTATTTACCAAAAAAATAATAATAATAAAAAATAATAAAAAAAATTAACAAAACATTACCATTTTTTTTTTAAAATACTTGAAATAGTCTCATAGAATATTACACTGTACATTTCTAATATGATTTCTAGAATGTTTAGAATATTCTACTAGATTTGTCAGATATATAGAATATTCTAAATATTCTACTAAAATATGTAAAAAATGTTTTTTTTTTGGTATTTTTTTTTTTGGAAAATATATATTCCAAAAAATTTGTGAGAACTCACCAAAAAGTTGATAGCAACTCAACAACTCCTAATTCGTTCATCATTTTTCAAAACAAAATTACCAACAAACTCCTAGACCAACGATTAGACAGATCCATGGTCCAAAATAACATGACAATTTTTTTTTGAAAATGTGGATTTATGCACAGTCAACAATTATATAGATTGATGATGAGCACAACCAGCAATTATATGAACTATTAATGAGCATAATCAATAGTTATATGAACTGCGGATGCGCACAATCAACAATTATAACTACTGATTATGCTCATAACTAGCCTATATAGTTGTTAATTATACTCATCAGCAGTCTATATAGCTACTGATTGTGCATACATGCACATTTCCAAAATGAATACAAAAAATTGTTGAAACTTTTTATTTTGAGTTTAGATATGACTTATATGCAAATTTTTGACAAGATTAATGTTTTTAGTTTTGAAAAATGATGAGCGGATTAGGAGTTCTCAAATTCTTACAAACCTTTTAGTTCTCACAATAACCTAATCCTATACACACACACATACAACCTATTTTTGTGATAAGATTTACCACAATTCACATGATATCAGCCAATAATTGACAATCACATATCCTTCTCGAACCTAACCCTAGTTGCCCCTCCTCTTTATTGCTTCTATGGCTTCTTCCTCTTCTGATGCTACTTTTCCCATGGCTACCGTTCTCCATATGCTATCTCACAAGCATTCCTTCTCGAACTATCTTATGGAAAAATCACATGACATCTCTTCTCCCGTATCAAAACTAATGGCGCACTTTGATGGCTCGTCTAAAGCCCCATCTCCAACCATCACTCAAGAGGGTGAAGAAGTCATGAATCTGGCCTACACTACCTAGTGTGAAAACGATCAACAAGCACTAATCATCTTAAACTCCTCACTTTTTGAGGAGTCTCTTTCTAAAGTTTTGGGATTGTCCACCTGTGATATGGACTGCACTAAAACATGCCTATAGTCGCTCATCTGTCAAACATATTCAAAGTGTTCACGATCAACTTATACATTTGACAAAGGATTCTTCTTATGTCTTTGATTTGGTAGTAAATTCAAAGGTTTGTGTGATCAAATCTTTGCGACTGGTCACCCCGTGGAACATATGGATAAAATTCACTCGTTTTTATATGGTCCAGGACCTTCTTTTGAAACATTCTCTATAACAATACATATTGATAAACTTCACTCGTTTTTATATGGTCTAGAACAGTTCATCTTCTTCATTTATTGTTGCTTTTGTTGTTGATTCTTCTCGACTAAATAACTCTTCTCGAGGTCGAGGTTGGTCCTCTTCCTTTCGTGGGAATGATCGAGGTCGGGGATCTTGGTCTCCGCATTGTAAGTTATGTAGGATATAAGGGCACTACGTTAATCAATGCCCTAATCTCGCCTATTATTCTCTACACACGCTCCTTCTCTTGATGTTAATCTTGCTCAGGTATTCGATTGGCAATGTCATGTTAACAACTCGAATCCAGATTGGTATGTTAACTTGGGAACATCTGCTCACATGCCATCCAATGCTGAACATTTGCAACATGTCTCTCTTGTTTCGGGCAATACATCTATCACGTTTGGTATTGATCATACTTTAAATATTTCACATAAAGTTTATTATGATATTTCTCATAATATTAAGATGCATGATGTCTTGGTAGTATCGGATGTTACCAAGAACTTATTGTCAATTAATAAACTTACTATTGATAACCTAGTTGATTTTGTTTTCTAAACCGTACTTTACTATTCAGGATAGGAAAATGAGACAATCCCTAGCAAGAGGCATATGTGAGAATGGATTATAAGTTCTTCAAGATGCACATCAAGCTTTGGTTCTTGTTTCATCTATGAAATATTCTTACGAGACTTGGCCTAATCTTTTAGGGCATGTTACATTTGACACTATTTCTATTTTGAATAATTTAAGATGCTTTTCTATTACATGTGTTTTACCAAAACAAATTGTTTGTCATTAATTTCAGTTGTCTAAAGGACAATGTTTACCTTTTCAAGTGAATGGTAAATGATCTTCTAATAGATTTAATTCATTGTGATTTATGGGGGCCTTCACCTGTTTCTTTAATTGAGGCGTATCGTTATTATGTGGTTTTCATTAATGATTGCCTGCGTTTCAGTTGGTTTTACCCACTTAAAGCTAAATTTAGGTTTTATACAGTATTAGAAACTTTTCTAAAGTTTATACATACTCAATTTTCATGAAAAGTCAAGGCATTTAAGAGTAGTGGAGGCATTGAATTCGTTAACAATACAATTCGAAAAATATTTGAAGACAGTTGGACTTTTCATCATTTATATTCTCCTTATACTCCACAGCCAAATGGACGAGCAAAAAACAAACATCGTCACATTGTGGAAACCAGTTTAGCCACGTTCTTCAATTCTCATGTTCCTGCTCATTATTGTGTGTATACGTTTAGTACAATGACTTTTTTCATCAACAAATTGCCAAGTAAAATTCTTGACAACAAAACTCCATTTTAGAATTTATATTTGCGAGTTTCGAATTATCATAATTTTTGTGTTTTTTCTTGTCTTGTATTTCCATATCTAGTGGACTATGCTAAAAATAAGTTGTCACCAAGAAGTCTTTCATGTGTTTTTCTTGGCTAGTCTTTCATTTGGTTTCCTTGGCTAGTCTTCTCAATAAGTTGTCACCAAGTTCGGAATCATCAGAAGAGTTGGAAAACCTCTTTGATGAAAGACTTCGTAGCTAATTAATAAGAGGTTGTCCACCTCTTGATCCAATTACATCTTGGTTTTTCATTACTTGTCATGATCACTTTGATGAGCAAAGTTTTCCCTTTCCAAGTTCGGAATCATCACAAGAGTTGGACAACCTCTTATTAATATGATTTACTGATGATTTATTTACACCTGCTTTATCGTTCCAGCCTAATATTAAGGATATTCTAGCTCATTTTGACACACAAAAACAATTACTTAAAAAGTTCCCCAAGTTGTGTACTTATGCTACGGATGCTGCTGGTCAACTTCGTATAGATCATGATCCATCTCAGGTTCGACATCAATCTGGTTTTGTCACTTTAAATCCTCTTACATCGGTTATTCAACCAGGTTCGGTGCTAACTCCTCGTGTGCAATCACCACTTCTGTTCGATATTGTTTTTGATCAGCTCTCTCACACTAATATGATTGTCCCTTCAGTTTTGCTTCCTCAAACGACTTCTAGTGATACACTTGCACCTTATGGTAATTTTTATTCCACTCACCATATGCAAACTCGTTCAAAATCCAAAAATTTTAAAGCAAAACACACAACTGATCTTGATTTAATCACTAATTATCCGTGATGTGTGGCTTTATTTGCCTCAGATGACCCTAAAGGATTTAAATTCGAAGAAAAAGAACCTAAATGGATGCTGGCGATACATGATGAACTTAATGCACTCAAATAGAATGATACATGGGAATTAGTACCTTGACCTAAACAAAAAAATGTAGTTGGTTCTAAATGGTTTTTCTATATGAAATACAAATCAGATGGAACTATTGAACTAGATGGCATTAGTACAGTTTCATGTCATGGCTAACCTACTGTCATGTCGTGACACTCATTAAAACACATGTTCCATATAATTCATTCCATATTGTGGGCAACCTTGCACCAGGTCGTGGCACATAGTGTTTCCCAAAACTCCATCTTTGGTCCCCGATAAATATTAAGCTAAACCAATCTGGAATACGGGTGTTACAACTCTACTCCACTTAAGTTAGTTTTCATCCTTGAAATCCTTCCTTATAACTTACTCGGTTATACCAAACGACCTTGATAGAACCTCTTGAATTCCATTTTGGACTAAGAAGTCCTCTCATACAAATGTCTGAATTCCAACCCTGCTATCAAAGCCTAAATCTTAGAAGAGGTCACATTCCTGATGAAAAACAAAACTTAACTCTCTGCCCTTAACCAACAAAGAGAAAATCCACCTACTATGGCCAAAATTTGAAACATTTATACCATACCTGACTTCCAGATAGGCAAAATCATTCAACCCACATCTAGAATGACTGGAATTCACAACTCAGAACAATCAAAACAACTTTGATCCTGAATTGTCTCGCTGATGACTGGTAACCAGAATCCCTAGCCATTTGCTGATGCTGACAACTTTGCACTCGAATACAAAAGCAACTCCCAAAAAAATTCTTCATGATTGATGCTATTCCAACATCTACCTCACATACCGGTAATCAAAAATTACATATTCGATGTACCTGATATCTCCTACTTCCATGATTTCCTACAATTAAACTAGGATGCAAAATCCCTAGCTGATTACTGAAACTAACTAGTACACACACAACCACACAATGAGACTCCAACCAAGTGTGTAACCAAAAAGGCTACCTAGCCTATCTGCCAACATGGATCCAACCTTCTCAAATCAAAATAAAGTACGGCTTAACAATCCACATACAAACCATCAACAAATTGGTTGGACTTCAGGAGAATGTTGCGTCCAAGTTGTAGTCTTACATCCTACTTGGCCCCAATCGGCCACGATTATTCCTAATACTATGAATGTTGTAGCCTATCCACGGTCTCACAACCATACTTGTGAGGGTTTATATCATCCTAGAGAATGTTACAATCCAAGTCATATGCTTAGAACACACCCATAACTGCCTACCAACCTAGTGAGTACTAAAGTTACCCCGCAATCTTACAACACTCCCTTAACTTCCTACCAACCTAGTGAATGCTACGGCTACCCCTCAGTGTTACAACACTTCAAAGTTTCCTACTATCCTAGTGAATTCTATGATGGGTTTTATAGGTTCTAAATATATGCATGATGCGAAAAATTACTTGACTCTTAAGTTCACATGCAACCTATTTGGATCTATGTTTTCTATATTTATAGCAATAAACTATGAACATCAAGAACCCTAAAGGAACTATATAATAATTGAAATAAATATAGAGTTAGGGTTCACATACCTTTTGATTATTATAGTAAATAACCAAACAAAATTCCCTCTTGAAAACCTTGGAAAGCAAGCACCAAAAGTTTAGTGCCTCTCATCGTTTGTACCCAAAACCCTAGAATGATGAGGAAAGAGAAGAGAGATGAAGAAATATGGTTACTATGCTTCTTAGGAATGTCATGAAGGAAAATAATGAGTCAATGGGTCATATTTAAAGTTTAATAACTTGCAGGCAAAGCAAGATTTGAATTAATTAAATAATAGATTTAATCCTAATTCAAATCCTTTCCTTATCTGCATCGAGGAGGCTTCCAGAAACCCTATAAGAGCCTTCAAAATGTCCATTTCATGGAGGGTTCTAGAATTTCTTCTTTTGTTCAACTATTGAACAATTACAATTCATCTATTGCACCTTTAATTGATTCTAATTAATCCTAAATTATTTCTAGATTTAATTCCGAATAATAATTAAATAATTCTACTTGATTTCCTATTAATGTATTAACCATATATAATATAAAATCAATCATTGAACTATTAATCACATGTTAATTTATTAATTATATAAGAAATTAACATATCAATTATCTATTTCTAATTAATATATTAATCATATAATATATTAACAAATCATTCTTCTCTCTCTCCTAATATCATATCTAACTTTTTCTAGTTATTAGGGCAACCCAAAAATGACTTTGGTTCTATTTACAAGTTTATATCAATTTAGTTATAAGCTTAGATGCCTTAATCCAATAGTCTCCCACTTGGCTAAGTCTATAACTACAATTGAAAGTATAACCAAATAGAACATAGTGCTTTCCAAAATCCACTGCTAAACTCTGATCTAATCAGACATTGGCCCTAAGATAAATGATCAAATATTCCTTCATTCTACAAGATATCGTATGGACATGAGACATGGGTTTATCCAATATTAAGTTACTCACAAAATCATGCATGACACTACATTTGATGACATCAAGTTACTAATGTGATTTCATAATACCAATGCATAACCAACTTTTAAATTATAACTCGTATATCTATGTTTTAAGAATAAAAGATATTATCTTCTCTTAATTACTCATGATAGAATCCATGAAGTAATTCCTTGAGCGTGGGTTTATCCAATATTAAAAATCCCTATTTTTCTAAGTAATCATAAACATTGTAGCAATCTTATTTCAACGTCTAATACCCATAGACAATCTACAATTCAATTCATGACCGTCTTAATTTACTACTAACATCCAAAAATATGCGCGACTGTGGAATTCCGAGCAATGAAATGTTTCGAGTAATCAACTAGCCACTTGAATTAAACATCAGTCATGCCATGTTATGAGAATGCAAACTATGTCTCTCTAAGGTCCTTCCTTTGTAAACAGATTAACTGGACATTATCCTAATCATGCTCATTTGACAATTCCAAACTCTTATCACTATCCAAGATATGATGGAATTCTAACTTAACATGCATTAATCTCCTGTGATATCAAGATTCCAAAGTCTCAAAGACCGATTCTTCGATATTACAGAATATCCCATTGGGACTTTATTACTAGAAATAATTCCCTGGTAATGAAGATTCAAATTCAAGGTACAATCCTTGAATAGTTCTCTTGCATTACATTTTCCAACTTACATGTAGACTTGTCAACCATCTCCCATTATGAAACATTTCCATATTCCCTTATGATCATCAATTTTTATCAAGAATCGTCTCAATCAAAAATCATGTTATTATAGTCCGTTCAAATTAATATCATACTTCTAACTGTGCACAAGCAACCAGTCTTTTGGTATAAGCCTAGAATGTTCTTGATAGTTGGTTAACAACTTTAGTGACACAAAATTATATTCTTTTTTCTCACAATGTTCTAACCATTTGAAAAATTAGAATAAGTGAATATTATAATATATATAATCGATCCTATATCTGAATCATATGGGAATCAACTCATTTGAAAAACGTTTATTGGTCCTTTTAGGGTTTTAGCCGGGTGGGTCGGGTTGCTTATCAGTTGGATCTTCCAGCAGAGCTTAGCCAGATCAACAACACTTTCCATGTTTCTCAGTTGAGGAAGTGTTTGGTGGACGAGTCAGCAGTTGTATCCTTGGAGGATATTCAGGTTGATAACAGCTTGAATTATATTGAGAGGCACGTTGCGATCTTGGATCGGAAAACGAAGACCTTGAGGAATAAGGTAGTCCAGCTAGTGAAGGTGTTGTGGCTGCATCGGAAGCGTTCAGAGTGGACGTAAGAGGCCGGGGAGGAAATGAGGGAGCATTATCCAAAGATATTTATAGATTCAACAACAACAGACTTCGAGGATGAAGTCTAAGATAAGTGGGGGAAAGTTGTAACGCCCTATTTCTGGTATGCGATTTAAATAAAGTAATTTTCATTTCTTAAGGGGTATTCGACGAATCAGTAGCTTGACTCGTCAAGTAGAGGCGGGATTTGCATGCGGTTTAAGATGGCGACTCGACGAGTCCATATTCTTGGACTCGGCGAGTCTGCCAGTCTGGATGAAACCCTAATTTCAAGGCTTTGCACCCTATTTAAAAAACTCTACGCACCCAAAATCAACCTCCATCACCCACAAAACGCCCCTTACTAAACACTAGCTTTCCTTTAAGCATTCTTGAAGTATTTCTCACATTGTGAAGGATTTTGGTGCATATTGGAGTTAGAAGAAGAAGAATAGAGGAGAGGGGTTTTCTAGAGGAGCAAAGAAGATTCGAGTTTCTTGTGTCACTCCAGTTCCCATTGAGGTATAAACCTCGAATCTTTTCTTATTATCATGTAGATCTCCTTAAAATCTTGCTACTAGTGTTGTTTTTGAGCCATTTTTAGACATTGATGTCGATTTAAGAGTAGTTAAGATGAATGGGCTTCAGATCTAAGCATTTCATAACTCCCTAAGCTCAAGGTTGCCACCTTTATTCAGCTAAATTCCCATTCCAAACCTAGATCTCCTCTTTTAGCTCGTTATTGGGTATTTGAGCTTCTTATGAGCATGCATGCACGTAAATTTAGAAACTTTACATGTGAAACCAATCCTAGGAACCCAGATCTATGAAATCGATGCACTGGAATCGAGCAAAATCGACTGTATAGTAATGGCATGCATGGGACTCGGTGAGTTGTTCTTCAAACTCGACGAGTCGCGTCGCGAGTCCCTGATTTTTTCCCGTTTGAGAGTTTAGGGTGGAATCAGTGAGTGGGAAATGGACTCGGTGAGTTAGAGCTCAGATCTAGTAATGGACGGACTCGGCGAGTCTACACCCTGACTCGGCGAGTCCAAGGCAATCTTCTTGTCTCTAGAACAGACTCGACGACTTGTTCATACAACTCGGCGAGTTGTATACTGGACACATACATAAGATGAAGGAGGACTCGGCGAGTCAAATGAAGATGGACTCAATGTTTATATCGAAGAAGAACTTATTGAGTCTTTGCCAAACTCGACGAGTTGAAGCGAGTAAAGGATTAGAAAAGGTGTTAGGGACTCGGTGAGTTGGTGGCCTAACTCGACGAGTCCGGTCAACTGAAAGTTGACTTTGACCAGGAAGTTGACTTTGACCAGGGGTAAAATAGTCATTTTACACTGAGGGCGGTTATGAGTACATGATCTAGTATTTTAGGTATTTGTAGTCGGGGAGTTCCGAAGTAGTAGTCAGCCAGTTTCAGATTTAGCATCTCAACAGCCAGCGTTACGAGGTGAGTTTCCTTCCAGTAGGATGGGTCTACGGCCATAAAGTCCAACACACTTGGTGTATTGACCATAAGGTCCCATAAGAGGTCTTGCACTCCTTTGTTGCAACCCTTTAGCCTCCTAGCAGTTGAACAAAGTGTTTTCCTTGCATTAGGATATTTATACATGTTTAATTAGTGTTATAATCACTAATTGTTTATATACATATGTCTTCATATGTAATTAGGACCATTGTGTGTGTCTAAAGTCTTCACTTGACACCTAGGAGTCCTACCTCTTCAGTTCATCCGTATCACCCACAACAGGTGAGTTCATACCCCTTAATAAATGTTTTAACTATTTTTAAATGTTTTATGGACGGGGAGATACAAGTAGAATTATGCTAGTTACTATATCAATCACATGTGATTAGTATGCAGCATTCAAATGATTGGCTACTCATTAGCCATTTTACCAAACAGTTTCCTTCATATGATTTTGATAAACATTTTATATGATTAAAACTCCTTATTAAGTTGTACACTTTACTCTGTACGCTTCATTTCAAACTCATTTATAATTGTGTTTCGAACAAATGTTCTTTTATACTTAAACTGTTTTATCAAACCCACGCTTTCAAACCGTTTTATAGATTGGCATCAAGTTGATCGTTTCTTAGAGAAGAATTATGTTCAAAGGTTTTACCAAACTTATTTTATGCTTTTATATTATCAATTGCATGCCTATATATGTATAGTTATATAAGAAATGTTTAAAAGACTTAGGAAGGCTATCCACCCTATTACCTTTTCGCGCTTGAGATGTGGTCTGGTGGGATATCGGGTATTCGTCCTAAGGTTGTTTAAATATTAGTTATATATAATATGTACATATATATTCATAAAGGTCCTTCCAGTTCATCCAATGCCCTTCGGTATCAAGGGTATACATCCATGTCCATACGTACCAGTAAGATTACTAGTAAACTACCATAGGGGTAGTTTAGGAAGATACTAGAACTATTACTAGAACGCGATATCATACAATGAGTCAGTTCATTCATGAGTCAATACTTGCTAGATAGAGACAGAACACACATTACAACTAGTACATGCAGAACATTACAGTACATTACTATACTGTTACATAGATATGTTTACATGATTACACTTACATGAGTAAAATTACATGATCACACTTACATGAGTACGCTTACATATACATAGGACAGATGTCACTAGGTGCTATAGCATGGAACCTGTTCAGGATCTAACGATACCGATAAATCACAATGCAGTTGTGATAGTTATATGGAGTATACATGATCATAGTAATGTGCATGCTCACGACTTGCATACATGCATGTGTTGTGGGTAGGTCTCAAAATCCCTTTGACAGGGGAGCGTATAGCCTGGGATCTAGACATCACATTATACCTTATTCCTCAAATAAGGCAGTTGAGTATCGATGTAGTTATTTATATCAAATGCTACAGTACTTAGAAGAATTACCCTAGACTTAAGGTAATTGGTACGGCTGTAGTTCGACACTACACCATAGTACTATTTCATTTTCCCATTACATTCACTTCGTGAACACACACATGACGCACGAAAATGTAAAAACTATATTTTTGGGTAATGATAGTCATACTTGAGAAAATACACACTCTTACAAGAGACACACACAAACACTAGATGCCTTTGTAGAAGGCTACATATAGATCAGTTAAGTCTTGATAGAAGACTCCTTGTTATAATCGTAGGAATCATAGGGATTTCTAGGGTTTTTCAAACGTTTACAGTTGTTTTACAAACATTTTCACACTTACAATTCATATACATTTTCAATACTTACAATTCATATGCATACAAATTCTTACACACAAATTAAGCCAATAAAATACTTATGATCTCACCAGCTTTAAAGCTGATACTCTCTTTCAAAATAACTTGTATCCTCAGGTCAACCATAGACAGGTACTGATGCAAGGTTTAGAGAAGATGGAGCTCGTTCAAGACTTATCTTTCATTTTGATTTATGCTTTTGTGTCTATTATAATTTGACAGAACACACTTGTATAATAATTATATTATTAATGCAATGGATGATGTTGTTGCTTGTTTACTACTTTTCATTGTTGTGATACTGTACATGACGTCCTCCTCCCCAGAACGTTTCCGCTGTTTATGGTTTTGGTGTGTGACAAATTAGTATCAGAGCATTGTTTATAGTGAATTAAGTATATCAACCCATAAAAGATATACTAACTATAAATACAATGGGATTAAGAAATACTCTGGCCAAGAGTTTATACTTTAAATAATAAAGTATTTAATTAAGTATACGTGCCTGCATTCATACTAAAATCAGTGTCACTAGGAGAGTACAAAAGAATTACGATTGTTGGGCAACACAGGTGGCCTTAGAGACATATAGTCAAAATTGGGAAGATATAGCTTGATCAACTATATTATCCGAGGGTTGACTAGCATGTGCCTAAGTGTAGTTGTGTGGTTGCAACAAGTCTAAAATCTTACCAACCCTACCACAATGAGAACAGTACAACATAACATTAAACTTAAAATACTATAAGAGTATTTGGTGTTACTATAAGTACTTTATACTTGAGAACTAAAACAGGATCTTCATTACTAAGTTGATAGTTGCTAAGTGGATACACTAAGGCTATATGTAATTAGGATGTTATAGATGTAGAATCTGTGAAAATTTTACTTTACCCCTATTCTGTGTGAATTTGGAGTTAATATCACTTATTCGAAGGCCTATCCTGTTTCGATTACATATAACTGGTATGCACTTCACAAGTAGCGATGTAACTGATGAAGATTTTCTAAATAATTATCTAGATAGTTTTGTCAAATAATTATTTTCTTACCCCAATTCTCGCATAGATAACATGGATGGACACCATCCCCACGGTAACCAGTACCTTCCGAATGAGGTCATTGTTGGACGGTTTGGTGAAGAACTAGAGAATGATCACCCTATCCCTGTGAATGATCAGCACAATGAAGACCTCACAGATGATGGTAACTCTGAACCCGAGGTTGAGAAGCTACCCCAGGCAGCTCCTGCTCCAATTCCTAACCCTCGTCCGGCTTTTCATGGCCCGACGCCTCCATGGGTCGAATGTTTGGAAGCATGGAGCGAAGATCAAGATCAACTTATGCCGTTTAATGGAGACCGAAGCTTATACAACATAAATGTAGGGAGCACATCAGATAGAGTTCTACCAATCCTGATCTGTAGAGTTACCCGAAACGAAATTCAGGGCAGAACAGCCCTACGTCATATCGAGGAAGTTGACACCAATGGAGGGATGCATATCCTTCGCACCAACAACCTTAAACATGCTTGCGAGAGATCTGAGAGAAACCACAAAACCCTGCTACAAACACTGGCTGAAACCCGAGCCGAAGTCATTGAGCTCCGAGTACGTCAGAGGGTATACGAAAGATGCTTGCTTGATATAGAACTTCAACTAGCTTAACTGAGAGTTCACCAGAGTGATTACCGTCTCTAGTAATAGATGTTTTACTTTATTTTTCCTTGTTAAGAGGGATTGTTTTTCTATCTATGCCCGATGTGGCATTTTCTATGAAACTATCTTGTACGGTAAGTACTTTTGGTTAGGTCTTTATGCTGTCAAGAACTATCTTCTCTGGATATGATGTAAGACCTTTTACAAGGTCATTTTCTCGAACTTTTACATCATGAATATCAAAGATATTGACAGTCGGCTAGCTTCTGTTTCATTCTTTATTCAGGTACTTGTATCATTCTTTCATTGGAATCTATCTGAAACATGCTTTAGTCAAGTCATTGGACTATAGTAATGTAACTCCGGAGACATTTCCATGTCTTTTTTAGTGGTTGGATCCTGTTATTCACCAACCATCCATACCTCGGCTTGAACGAAAAACGTCTTGAGACCATTCAATGAAATTACTTCTACCCATTGCTAGGACTGCATCATAGGGATGTAGGTTAAACCTTCATGAACATACTTCCCATCTGTATTAGGACTGCATCATAGGGGTGCAGGTCAACCTTTAGAGAACATACTCTTACTCTTTGATTGAGCAATCGAAGTACATCTAGGATCAACCAGAATCGCTCACAAAATCCTTAGCTTTCGTGTTACAGAATCATGTCGTCACCCGGAAACAATCAGCCGAGAAACGAAACCTCTACCTTTCTTATGGACGCTGCTACCTTCCAAACCGCAGTTACATCTGCCGTGATGGCTGCCGTGACCGCTGTCCTTGCGCACTGTAGCGCTATCAGCACAATCAATGCTGATAAGGGGGGGTGAAGATTCCAATCGTAGTATCCATCCAGGAAATCGTCAAACGGTAACAGTCACAAGCTCGCAAAGCCGAAACACAGAGAAAAAGAAATGAAAGCGTCAAGCCCAGAAAGAACGCAAGAAATCCCAAAGAATGGCCATGCAGCAGCAACAAGTGGAAACCCCTACCATCCCCGTACCGAGCAGGCCATATGAGGGAAAACTCCCGAAGTGTGATAAGTGTATTTTCCAGCATCATGGGGCTTGCCATGAGATGCAATGTTGCAATTGCCTAAAAATAGGGCACCATGCGCGTAGCTGTGGAGCACCGGCACGACCCATCACTCAAGTCCCTATCATCGAGACCAACCCTACACACAAAAGTAGTGATAAAGCTGAATGCTTTAGGAAGCAATTTCCAAGGTGGGGTAATGAAGAAGGCACTCGTGTCCACATAACACTGGCTAAACACCTCACTTCCACCACCAATGTTGGTGCTGTCCAGATATGTCACCAATGCGGTGAAATTGGAAACCTCAAGAAGGATTGCCCGATAGCGAAGAACTCGGGTGCTAATGGGAAGGTTCTCAGAATCACAGCTGCAGGAGAAACTACATCGGACCCTCGTTAATGTAATTTAAGCGTTTCGTTGTAACAAACTTATAACCCATCCAAAACTAGTGCAGCTAGAGTCTTACCTTTTGCGAGATCCTGCCTGTATAGGGATGCTCGTGCTGTGTATACTTGTCTTTTGTAGTATGCCTTATTCGCAACATTAGTCTTGTAGTAAAGCTAAAGTAATGTAACTCTGTTCATGGTTGCATGGTTGTGTTTTGTCTGTAAACGTCTTATGTTCAAATCTAATGTCCTTAAGTTTCCGTATGATTCCGACATTATCATACAACTAGATTCAATTTGATCTACACCATACAAGCTTCATACGTACATCTCATTCTTCGAAATCTCCTTTCCAGCGAAGCCGTCATATCAGAACACCGAAGTACTCATGCGGGGAGTACCTCTTAGTTCTTCTCTTTTCCGAAGAAATCCCCGAAGTACCACTCGTACAGTACGTCAAGTTCAATCCAAAGATCCATACGGTTGATCTTTCGCTGAAGAATGTATACATAGGGGCGATATATAATCAAGGTTCTACAGGTTTAGAATTGATGATTCTGATTTAACTTCATTTCCTTGATAGGATGTGAGCTTAAAGAAGAATTATATATTCGACTATCTTTTCAATCTTAATTATATACAACTCGTATACCCGATATGGTGATCTTTGAACCAAATATTGATTCAAAAATGAACTTCAGGACGGAGAACTGCCCAAGACTACGAGTAATCGCATAGTCATGTGAACAAACTTAGAACCCAGTACGACTCCTATAAACCGATCGCCCTACAGTCTAAACATCTACGGAGATACAAGAACAGCTCGAACAACTTAGTGAACCACCCAGAAATAGAATTGTAAGACTAGGCTTCTCACCCTAGAGAGCCCCGATCTTATTCTTCCAGAGATCGACGGATTGCATCGTATGTACCTCGGCTATCGAGGACTCCATCGAGATTTTCCAGTAAAAATCGTTATCCCTGCCTCGCAAAGATGAATTGGTTGAGCAAAAGCAAGGAGAGTTTTACTTTTAGAAATGAATCTGAGATCCGAATATCACCAGTTTGAGTGTTAGGAAAGGATGTACGGAAGACTATCTTCCGAACTAGATGCGGACACTTCGAGTCTGTAGTGATACCCTTCGGATAGGACCAATACACCCATAATATTCGTGAGCTAAAGGTGTAGGGTATGTCTTTCTTACTTGGATCAGTTCATCATTTCTCCATGTAATGACTTACTTATCTACCCTCGTAGTAAGAAGGAACCCATGGAAACATTACCTTCAGAGGAACTTTCGCGAAGTTCTGTAAGCGCAAGTTTTGAAATTGAAGAGTCAGGTTCCTATGACACACTGTTAGTGATGTGGGAATTTTTGAGTACTCTTTCAATTTGTCAAAACCGTTGAGAATTTGTCGACACCAGAGACGCTGACAGATATTCGCCAAATTCTAGGTCTTACCAACCTACTGTCATAGTTCATTCAGAACCCCTCACAAATTACAGAAACCTTTACAACTCTGACCCAGCAAGGGGTGGCCCTTGATTGGGAAGTTAAACAAGAAAAAGAAACCTTGGAGATTCCAAGTGAGTGACCAAGTTCTTTAGGAAAACTCACTCTGGGAATGGCTTAATGCACTTCGTAAAGCGTGGAAAGCTAAATCCAAGATAGTCAGGACCTCCGAGATGCTTACCAGAATCGGTCCTGTATCTCACAGACTAGATCTACTCCACGAACTCAGTAACGTACATTTTACCCTTCGCGTCTCGATTTTGAAACCGTACTTTTTCGTTAGGACTCTCGTAAGCCCACTCGACGAGATCGAGATTAACGAGATCCTCGCCTTCGTATTAGAACCGTAGTGACCCTCGACCAAGAGGTCAAGCGGACGAAGCAACCCCGTCACCAGTTAGTGAAGGTTTGTTGGGATACCAACCGAGAACCCGATTTCACTTAGGAACGCGAGAACCAATCGATTAGGAAGTTCCCACCTCATGACTCGATCACTCATACCTACTTCCTTACCTAAATTCTAATTTCGGGATGAAATTCCCTTTAACAGGATGATGATGTGACAACTCGAAATTTCCATTCTGTACAAACCATATCAAGCCAATAGAAGTTAGAACAGTTACAGTAAAATTCCAGACTTTGGGTATAAGTTTGAGCATTTCAGGTTTAGCACTTAAGGAGATATCAGGAGAGTGGATGCACTAGGGTTTTGTGCAACACTGTTATTCCAATACTCTATGATATTAGAGTTCATTCCGGGAATAAAATATTCTCTGCCAAAAATCTCAGGACTATATATAGAAATCTGAACCATATTCATTCATTAGTTGCATTTCCAAGTAGAGAAAATCCGAATTCTCTCTCACGGATCTTTGGGTTTTTATCCCAAATCGTGAGTACTTCTATCTAGTTATATTATATATCTTAGATTGTAGTTTATAACATCAAAATTGGATATACCCTAAGATTCGGGAGTTTACCGCCCAAGAACACTTGGAGAGTAAACTCCTTTTTAAGGGCCAAAAGAGAGCCCAATGTCCCTCTAAGCCTTGGAACTCAACCTAGGAACTACCATTATATGTTTTAGACCACAAAACAATTAAGAATCAAGGGTGAAAGTGAGTTCACGACCAAGAAAGTTCTTGGGCCGTGAACTCCATATTTATGTGCCAAAAAGCCCTAAAAACCTTCCTTAAGGCAAGAGACTAATTTAGACATGTACCCTAAAGTTTTTATAGCCTAGAAAACATAAGGAATCACAAGGATAAAGGAGTTTACGGCCAAGACAAGTTCTTGGGCCGTAAACCCCTATAAATGGGACAAATGACACCCTAACTCCTTCCTTATGCCTAGAACCCAACATAGATCATATCCTTGAAGTGTTAGGAACCTCAAAACGTCATATGGTACTCCTTACCATGAGTTTACGGACGTAAACTCATGGGGGAGTGGTCCCAGGGCCGTGAACATCAAGCAAGGCCATTTTAAGGCTATAAACCCACCCAAACACTTCTTTAAGCCTAGAAACACTTCACCACTTGAGTTGTAATAATGTTAAGCTTCATTTAGGGTCCATATAGAGAATTTACAGCCAGGAGTTTACTCCCTTGGGCCGTAAACTCCAACACACTTGGTCTATTGACCATAAAGTCCCATAAGTGGTCTTGCACTCCTTTGTTGCAACCTTTTAGCCTCCTAGCACTTGACCAAAGTGTTTTCCTCGCATTAGTATATTTATACATGTTTAATTAGTGTTATAATCACTAATTTTTTATATACATATATCTTCATATGTAATTAGGACCATTGTGTGTGTCTAAAGTCTTCACTTAACACCTAGCAGTCCTACCTCTTCAGTTCATCCGTATCACCCACAACAGGTGAGTTCATACCCCTTAATAAATGTTTTAACTGTTTTTAAATGTTTTATGGGGGGGGGGGGGGATACAAGTAGAATTATGCTAGTTACTATATCAATCACGTGTGATTAGTAAGCAGGATTCAAATGATTGGCTACTCATTAGCCATTTTACCAAACAGTTTCCTTCAAATGATTTTCATAAACATTTTATATGATTAAAACTCCTTATTAAGTTGTACACTTTACTCTGTATGCTTCATTTCATATTTATCTATAATTGTGTTTCAAACAAATGTTCTTTTATACCTAAACTGTTTTATCAAACCCACGCTTTCAAACCATTTTATAGATTAACATCAAGTTGATCGTTTCTTAGAGAATAATTATGTTCAAAGGTTTTACCAAACTTATTTTATGCTTTTATATTATCAATTCCATGCCTATATATGTATAGTTATATAAGAAATGTTTAAAAGACTTAGGAAGGCTATCCACTCTATTTCCTTTTCTTGCTTGAGATGTGGTCTGGTGGGATATCGGGTATCCGTCCGAAGGTCGTTTAAATATTAGTTATATATCATATATACATATATAGTCATAAAGTTCCTTCCAGTTCATCCAATGCTCTTGGGTAGCAAGGGTATACATCCATGTCCATACGTACCAGTTAGATTACTAATAAACTACCATAGGGGTAGTTTAGGAAGATACTAGAACTATTACTAGAACGCGATATCATACAATGAGTCAGTTCATTCATGAGTCGATACTTGCTAGATAGAGACAGAACACACATTACAACTAGTACATGCAGAACATTACAGTACATTACTATACTATTACATAGATATGTTTACATGATTACACTTACATGAGTTAAATTACATGATCACACTTACATGAGTACGCTTACATATACATAGGACAGACGTCACTAGGTGCTATAGAATGGAACCAGTTCAGGATCTAACTATACCGATGAATCACAACGCAATTGTGATAGTTATATCGAGTATACATGATCATAGTAATGTGCATGCTCACGACTTGCAGACAGGCAGGCATCGTGGGTAGGTCTCAAAATCCCTTTCACAGGGAAGCGTATAGCCTGGGATCTAGACATCACATTATACCTTATCCCCCAAATAAGGCAGTTGAGTACCGATGTAGTTATTTATATCAAATGCTACAGTACTTAGAAGAATTACCCTAGACTTATGGTAATTGGTACGACTGTAGTTCGGCACTACACCATAGTACTATTTCATTTTCCCATTACATTCACTTCATGAACACACACACGATGCACAACAATGTAGAAACTATATTTTTGGGTAATGATAGTCATACTTGGGAAAATACACACTCTTACAAGAGACACACACAGACACTAGATGCCTTTGTAGAAGGCTACATATAGATCAGTTAAGTCTTGATAGAAGACTCCTTGTTATAATCGTAGGAATCATAGGGATTTCTAGGGTTTTTCAAACGTTTACAGTTGTTTTACAAACATTTTCACACTTACAATTCATATACATTTTCAATACTTACAATTCATATGCATACAAATTCTTACACACAAATTAAGCCACTAAAATACTTATGATCTCACCAGCTTTAAAGCTGATACTCTCTTTCAAAATAACTTGTATCCTCAGGTCAACCATAGACAGGTACCAATGCAAGGTTTAGAGAAGATGGAGCTCGTTCAGGACTCATCTTTCATTTTGATTTATGCTTTAGTGTCTATTATAATTTGACAGAACACACTTGTATAATAATTATATTATTAATGCAATGGGTGATGTTGTTGCTTGTTTACTACTTTTCATTCTTGTCATACTGTACATGACGTCCTTCGCCCCAAAACGTTTCTGCCGTTCATGGTTTTGGGGTGTGATAGATAAGCTTCGTGCTTACAGTTTCATTTATTTTTTCAGGTACTTCCGCTAGTAAGGGGAAGAGCTCGGGGTGATGGCACGGTACATACCATGGTTTCAGTTAGTCTGGGAGTTCACTCTGATATTTTGACATATTTGACACAATTTTTGTTTTGATCTATTTTGATATGACATTTTGAGACACATGCTTCGTGGTTTGTTATATGACATATATATATTATGGTTTTAGTTATGTTTTCAAATAAAAATTTTTGGGTGGTATTTTTCGGTCATTACAAGTCTTTTATACTAGACCTTTATGTTAGTCTGTACGGGACAAAGGCATCAGCCCTAACAAGATCGGGGAAGTTGATTGGTGGATCGTGCTACTTAATCTGTCGAAGCCAACGATTGGTTCAGGAGGTAATCCTCTGAGCGTCTGCCTTGTTTCCTGAAACCGTTACATTTGTCCCAGAGTGGAAGGCGCCCCTAGCGGGGCCGAGCCTTACTCCATAAGGGCCCTGCTCTTACAATCTATGTCGAGTGCTAGGTTCCCTCAGGCTTAGCCTACTGGGCCAACATGCCTTGGGGCATTCTCTGGGGTGATTGGGCGTTGCTTCTTTGTGCGCGCTAGGGCACGTCATCATGTTGTATATTGCCACGTAGGATAGCCTAAGAACTCTTGATCTAAGCTTTCTTGCCCGTTCCTTGTTTGGTTGTGGTTCTAGAGTAGGATCATCTATTTGGGTGGCTATCTCACCTCTGGTTAATTATGGTTATGCATTCCATGGAGATTTTTTGGTAGCGGAGTAATGTGATGTGAGGGTCATAGTAGGAGGTAGTGAATTTTATGACATGTTTGATTGCTAGCTGCGTTTACTTTTGTATCTACTTGATTTCTTGTTTGTTTCTATGTCGATATATTGTCATGGGTGAGGTTGAAGCGGTCTTGTTTTTAGCGGTAGACCAAGATACCATGTGTGAGCTGATTGTAAACCGTATGCACGGAGGCTCGGAAGGAACGGTTGGGTTGAGGTATCCAACCAACAAACCTGGGGAGAGGTTGGGTTAAGGTGCCAATCAACAAATTCAGGGAGCGATTGGGTTACTCCTAAATCTACATTTGTCTCTAACGAGACTTGAAACGTCAAAAAAACTTTTTAGTTGTAGCGATATTAATTATAAAACTTTTAAGATGTTGTACGGGTTTCAAAAGAATTTGGTGCAAATATTTTTGTCTCTATTATATATATATATATATATATATATATATATATATATATATATATATATATATATATATATATATATATATATATATATATATATATATTAGGGTTGTTAAAAAATAACCGTATCCGAAAATCCAATACAAAAAAATCTGAAAATTCGATCCGAATATATCTGAAAAAAATCTGGATATCCAAAAATTCGGATATCCGATTATTCGGATTCGGATACGGATAGCGATTTCATTAAAGTTCGGATATCCGGTATCCGAAATCTATATATTAACTATTTATAAATACTTTTCTTGTTTGCAGGGTCCACTTTAAAAAGCCCAAACCCAAAAGGGACGTTGTTGGTACTTGGTAGGATTAGGTTAAAAATCTTGAAATCTCAGTTCTTTCCAAACAAAAGCGATCAATTCTCCTCTCGGTTCTGCTCGACCTCAATACCTTCACTCATCGAATAGACAAATCATCAATTTTTATGAGAGTTATTGATACTAGACACAGAGCTTCCCAATTACTAAGTTCTCTTCCTCAAGAGCTAGGATCGAATAGAAGAATCTTCTCCTTTTCTGAGTTTGACTCATCCCCTTTTTAACTAGAAGAATCTTCTCTTTTTCTGAGTTTGACTCATCCCCTTTTTAACCAGTTGGCTACTAGTATAGGACATTCCATGTTATGTAATGCTTTCTTTTGTTCTGTTACTAGTCTATTACTATACTACTAGTCTACTACTATACTACATCATGTTTTTGTAGTTGTATGTTTTTGTAGCTATATGTACTTGTATGTTTTTGTAGCTGTATGTTTTTGTAGCTATATGTGTAAATACATATGATTCTTTCTTTCTAATGTTTCTGTAGTTGTATGTGTAAATAAATATGACAAACTCTTAAATGATACTTAAATGTGTTATGGATGAAATATTTAAATGATAATGAAAGATTGGTATAACGAATTTGGTAGACTCTCCAAAATGCCAAATGATCACACTAAAAAACCACGACACTTTGGAGTTTGGAGCATTTAAAGAGTTCATTAACTATAAACATAAATAAGATGAACAAAAATCGTGAAGTCCATAACATTTGTTTCAAGATAATTTATTAGAAAGTTAATCTTAAATGTGGCATTTGTGTATGTAGTTTATTGACCTTATTCTCATGACACTAATGTAGTTTTTTTCCCTCATTTATTGGACAAATTAATCTGAAATACACTTATACACCTGATTTTTAGTTTATTCTTTTAGGTAATGTTTTTTTTGCACTAATATTAATGTACAATATCCTTTTTAGATTCTCACAATGGACATAACCAATGATGGTTCAGTTACATCCGAATGGGAGTTTGTGTTTGAAAATGAGGTGCCCACAAACACAAAAAGGAAAAAAAATAAAAAATCAAAAGGGCTCAAACAAAAAAGATGATGCAAAACCACCCCGTCCAGCTCTGCCATGAACAAGTGAAGCTCCTTATCACATGAAGAAAAAAAAGATATATTTGGTGGAAACATTTTGAAAAAACAGAAGTTGTTGATGTTGCTGAATATATACATTGTCATAGAAGGATCGATTGTGCAAGCGTAAATTGGACCACACCTTTGAAAAACCATGTTATTGGTTGCAAACGGAATCCATAAAACATAGATAAAAAACAAAAACTCATTGATAGTGGTTGAAAACCCATCTTATTGGTTACAAACAGAATCCAAATATCCGGTTTTGGACACCCCATATATATATATATATATATATATATATATATATATATATATATATATATATATATATATATATATATAATAAAAAAGTCACCAAATTCACAACAAAATATCAAAATAATAATATAAGAAAATATCACAAAGAGAATACAAATGATTAGGCAATGGGGTATGGGGATGTTTTCAAGCGTAATGATCTACATGGAGGCAATGTCCACGCATGAACACCGCCCCATAATGTCGTAAATGTGATATGGATTGAATGGCTTCATGGGCGATTACAAAGAAAATGATTGGTGGGACAAAAATGTGACCGTTAGCGGACTCCTTCACAAATTCGACCACCTTTATCCACCGTCGGCCTCCATGAGTCCACCCTCCTGCTTTGCTGGAAACAATAAACAACCACCATTGACCTTAAATTCTTGAAGGGTAAATTACACCAAACCTCCTTCATGCACTTGCCAGAAAACATGTTTAGTCCTTATTTTCAAAAATTAACTTGGATCGTCCCTCGTTTGTTTAACACTTGCAAGCTTCGTCCCAGATATGTAGTTTTATTGCGAATTTAGTCTATGTCAAATCTAAAATGACCATAATACCCTTTTTTTTATTTAATTTCCAATTATTTTTGATTTTTTTATTGATATTAGTTATAGATTAATATTTAGGAAAAAGGTATATCCCCTTATTTATTTCCAAAACCTCACCTCACAAAAAAATAAAAAACACCACCATTTTCTTTCTGGGCAGACCAACATCGCCGAACCACCAACCACCACCATCGCAGAAAAAGCACCCGCCACCATCATCGGAGCACCACTCACCATCATTATTATTGTTTACAGAACCATGACATCTCTCTCCTCCTCGTTTTCCCATCCGATATCCCTTATTCTCCACTCATAATCTTGTAATCTTCTCCACCATTCAACCATCGTCTTCATCATGAGCCACTTTCAACCACCAAGTACAACTCTTGTCCCGTCGATGACCTCCAACAATGAAGAACATAGGTCAGGGCTTTGAATCGTAGCCTAGGGTTTCGAGATCGACGGTCCCTTTCTTCACCCGTACGCCATCACCTATACTGCATCTTTCTCCTCCTCCTTTTCTGATCAACGATCTCATTCTTCAACTTTGCACTTAGGTTTCAGATTTATATACAGGGAAATGTGTGGTTTCAGATTGAGAACTTTAGGCATTTCATGACAGATTTCATTTTGGGGGTTTCAGATCGAGCATTACCGCTACTAATAATCTCTTCTTCTAGATTGTTTTGCAACTAGGGTTAGAGTCTGACCTGTGGATTCAGGAGGTTGTTAGATGGTGGGAAGGAAGTTGTACATGGTGTGTGCGAGACCGGTTTTAAGTCAATTCAAGAGGAGGAGAATAGGTGGTGAGACGACTCTAGAACCAAAATGAAGTAGCGGTGGAAAATCCACCGGTGATTCGCTTGACGATTTTGATCGGATATTGGAAGTTTTCTATTAAGAGGAAAGGACATTGGGAAAGGAAAGGGGGAGGGTCGGTACTTGATACATATTTTTCCTTTTTTTCTTTTTTGTTAATTTAAAAATGATAAAACAATAACAAAAAATTAAAATAGAATTTTTTTTAAGGGTAAAATAGTCTTTTTATGTCCAGAGGGATGAAATGTGCAAGTTTTATACAAAAGAGAGACTACCCGAGTTAATTTTTGAAAATAAAGACTAAACACACTTTCTGGTAAACACACTTTCTGGCATGTGCACGAGAAACAATTGGTGTAATTTACCCAATCTTGAACAAAGAAGAAAGAAGAAGAAAAGAGGCGTGACTACTTTGGCTACAAAGAATATACAACTAGAGCACAAAGATTAAAAAAAAAACATGGGCTGCTAAATCTAAAACTTAGTAACGTTGGGCTGAAAAAAAAATTTAATGGCCAAATTTAGTTAAAGTTGGGCTAAGAGAAAACTTGTTGGGCTAACAATTAGCTAAATCAAATTAATTTGTATAATTAACTAACTAATTTAATTTTAAGTTGTATAAAATTAATTATATATGATGGAGTAAAAAAACAAAAAATAAAATATTCGCGATGTAGAGTGGTGATCATTTCCAAAAGTTTATGGTGTGGTAGTAAGGATAGGGTGAAGATGATTGGCGTTGATTTGACGTTATTTTTCTAGTAAGGATTCAGTAACCACACCCCATGTTTAAAATAAAAAACCATATGGTTAACTAATTTTTCTATACCCAGCCTAGTCATCGCAATATATATATATATATATATATATATATATATATATATATATATATATATATATATATATATATATATATATATATATATATATATATATATATATTACAAAACGAAAAAAATAATAAACAAAAAAACCAACGAAAAGAAAAAAGAAAAAAAAAATGTAACGTCGTTCAAAAAAAATTAAAAAAACAAAATTTTCATAAAATTTGCAACACGCAATTGAGGCAATTGAAGGTTCCCATTGTATTTTCTTTGGAAGCGATTTCAATGTCTCTGATATTTGTAGTACTTAATTTCCCATATTCTACAAGTCTAACAAAATGGCTTAGTGATACTAACTTAGATTTAAGAATGTGGCCTAGATCTGTTATTGATGTATATTTTTCCATGTAATTTTCCTTAATTGTACTATCATTATTTTTATCCATGCCAGCTCCCTGCTGGTTGCCTGGTTATTCTTTTATATATATATATATATATATATAAGTTGGTAATCCACTAATCCTACATGATTAAACATTTGATCGGGAAATTGTATCACAAGGCTGCATTTATTACTTGGGGTATTAAATTGTCATGACCCATCAACAAATTTTACAGACTTTTTTTATGCGCTTGTGACAGATTAATTGGGTCCCTAAGACTATGCGGTATGGGTCTAACGAGATGCAACGGGGAGTGAGGTGGCACCCCTCAACGGCGTCATGACACGGGGAACACCGCCTGAGAATCGACTAAGAGCCTTGTTTGACCATTTTTTTTAACAATCGCCTGAGAATCGACGTTATGTCCTTTTCGTCTTTGAACTAAAATACAAAAAGTGTGATAACATTCGCGGCAATAAATCAACGATTTCTTATCCAAAAATACAGAAAATCAAAGTCTTGAATGCCAAAAATCACATCATGTTAATGAAAAAATGCAAGCCCCGATATGAACTCCAGGTACTCCTTCTTGGACTGAATCTCATCAACAGCAGCACCTTTGACATTAGAGAGCCATTTCATCGTATCATCAATTGCATACTGGATGTTCTTCAAGACCTTTGGTGTGATATCATTTCTTTTGATCTTATTCTTTAGCGCATATATACAATCCTCCAACGCATTGTATGCTTCAGCTTTTCTCTTGTACTCTTGATCCTCAAGCTTAAACTTCTCAGCATCTTTCACCATTTTCTCAATCTCTTGCTTTGACAATCTTCCACTAAGACTTGTAACAGTAAGGCTTTTGGTTTTACCAGTGGAAACTATCTTAGATGTAACTGTGAGGATACCATTTTCATCTATTTCAAAACAATCCTCAATTTTTGCGACACCCTTAGGAGCAGGTGGTATTCCAGATATTTTAAACGATCCCAACAAATAGTTGTCAGTAGATTTAGTTCGTTCACCTTGGTACACCATCATCTTCATAGCAGATTGGTTGTCAATGGTTGTTACAAAATTTTGGTCTTCTTTGTAGGTATAGGTGTGTGTTCATATCTGCATCTTCTAAACATGTCTCCACTTGCTCAATACACTCTGTAAATAAGTCCATATTAAGCTCCTCAAATTTGGCACGAGTAATATTCATCGAGAAATCAATACCCTCAGACAAATACTCGAGTTCTATCGGTGCTTCTGTAGCATATGAAAGAATTCTCTTTGCTTTCTCACAAGCAACTTTCAACCTTCCTAATGCTCTTTTATTTCCCGCCAAATCCTTTTTCCATTTGCTTTTAAACTCTTCAACGCAATAATTCACCATTCGGTTGTCAAAATCCTCCACCCAAATGAGTGTCACCAGCAACAGCCTTCACCTCAAATTTACTCACTCCATCAATGGTGAGAAGAGAGACATCAAAAGTGCCACCACCGAGATCAAATATAAGAACATTCTTCTTTCCAGTAAAAGACAAATTATTGTCTACTGCATAAGCAATTGCAGCTGCTGTTGGCTCATTGATTATACGCAGCACATTTAGTCCAGCAATAGCAGCAGCATCCTTGGTTGCTTGACGCTGAGAATCATTGAAATAAGCTGGGACTGTTACGACAGCATTTTTAACGGTGTCACCTATATACGCCTCTGCAACTTCTTTCATCTTGCCAAGAACCATTGATGAAATTTCTTCTGTATAAAACTGTTGCTCATGACACTTGTGAGTGACCACGATTTTTGGCATGTCGATATTCCCTTGTATGACCCTAAATGGCCACAACTTAATGTCTTCCTGCACCATGACTTCACTAAACCTCCTTCCGATCAACCTTTTTGCATCTAAATATCCACAACCAATTAGCCAAGTTATAAATTAAAATTTAAGTTAAAAAACATTAAAAGATTAAACATCGGAAAGTGTAAACTAACTGAATACGGTGTTTGCAGGGTTCCTTGCAATTTGATTCTTGGCACCATCACCAACTAGACGTTCGGATTCGTTGAATGCAACACAAGATGGTGTTGCTCGATTGCCTTGATCATTTGTTATGATCTGTATTCGATCGTGCTTCCATACAGCAACACAAGAGTTTGTAACCAAGTCGATGCCAATTGCTGGAGTATGGCCTCCCCCACTCACCATTATTCTCCAACTTCAAACAAAATACAATATTCAACAACAGTATGAGTTTATGAGTGAGCTTTCTGGCTTTACTGATTATATAGCATGCATTGTGATCGTTGGGAATATATAGCATTTTTTGAAATTTGCTATCTAAGAGAAGGTGTCTTTCTGGTTTCCAATGGATACGTTTACAGTAGGAAAGGCTTTTGAAGTCACTTTTGTCATAACATGATGATAAAAACACTTCATTTACCTGTACGTTTGATTCTACACCGTTCATAAAAAAATACTGTACTGCTGTACTTAATTAATTAACACAAAGTGTAACCGAAAAAATAATTGCAAGTAAAAACCAAACAAAGAACTAATAGCATGATGCAAAACATAGAAGATTTGGCTGGAGCTTGGATCAAGAAGTGGAAAAAAAGATAAGGGAAAATGAATTAAAAACCCAACGAAAGTTTTCAAACTGTTCAAAAAACCCTAATCATATTTTGTCTGTCCAAAAAAACCCAACGACCTTAACATTTTGTCTAAAAGGCCCAACTAAGTTACATTTTCGTAAAAGTCAAATAAGATAAATAGATGACGTGGCTTAGTATCGTATCGGAAAATTGACTTGTTAGACCAACAAAGTTTCTTAAACGTTTAAAAAACTCCAATCATGTTTTGATTGTTAAAAAAAACCCAATGAACTCACACAAAACAAAATTGGGATTTTTTGAACGGTTTGGAACTTTGTTGGACTTCTAGACAAAAAGTTAAGTTCGTTGGGTTTTTTTGAACAGACAAAACATGATTGAGATTTTTTGTATGGTTTGGAAACTGGGCTTTTAAGTCATTTTCCCAAAGATAAACAGGCCCAAAAGAGTGACAACTTAAAACAGAAAAAACTTTTGACCGTTAAAAGTTTGGGGGCATGCTATACATTGCTAGAAAGCTATCGTCATGCTCGAGACCAAAGGCGAAATATAAAGAAAATGGATCTGAAGCATGAAGCGAAATTAAAATGGGACATAGATGGAGAGGAAAATAGCAAATTCATTCATGGAATCATCAATGGTCATCGGATGAATAACATAATAAACTGATTAATAATTAATTGATGGTGAATGGTCCTTCAAAGAGGAAGTTTGGAAAAAATTTCAAGAAAGTTTAGTGAAAGTTATTCAAACAGGCCCAAGCCCAAGCGGAGAAGTAATAAATTTAAGAAGCTTGATGTTGGACACAGAGATTTTCTTGACAAACTGTTCATGCTTTCGGGGGTAGAGGCGATTTAGAGTTGTGGCAATCGATAATCTCATGGTTTTACTTTCAGACAAACGAATTCTCGTGTGTTGCACGACGCAAGTTAAAAATATATTGTTAAAATATTGAAAAATATATGTTTATAATGGTTGTGTTATTGACATTAATTAATATAATTAAATATAATTATCTATCTAGTATTATTTTAACAATTGTTATGATTGATTAATTTTAATTTTTTACTTATGTAATTATTTTCTAATTTCCATGCAAGTCACCTTATCCTTCTCTCCCCTCTCTTCTTCTACTCACGGCCGAAGGTAACCACACACATACACACTACATCAAATTCTCTCAAACACTCTTAAGAATCATTCGCCTCTTTCCATCAAGGATCTCAAAATTTGCTTGTGTTTTAAAAGGGTTTTCACAAAATAATCATCATTTCTTGGTAAATCTTTACACATCCAAGTTATATAACTCCATTCTAATGTTAGATCACTCCTTTAAGCAAGTTTTTGGTGATCATACTCCTAGAAATGTTCTAAAGTTCGAGATCCACTCAAGGGAGTTTGCTAGGGCCGGAAATCACTTCATCTCTTTCCATTCTTACTTCAAAAACCGAAACATCAAGCAAAGGTGAGTTCATACCCCCTTTGTTTTTGGTTTTTACATGATTTTTTGGGGAGAATATAAGTAAAATGTGTAGATCTATGTGTTATATGCATGTCTTGTGTGATTTCTTAGTTTATGTTGTAAAAATATGTTAGATCTTGGCAAATCACGGCTTCTTAAGAAACATTGAGTTAAGATCCATGAACTAAGACACCTTATACATCAAACTATCAAGTTAAAAGTGTTATATGTTTAAGATACAAAAATTTAAGGCAAAAACTTTGTTAAGGGTCAAAATTGTCAAGAAAACAAAAGATAAGGGCAAAAAGTAACATTTATGTTTTTATGGGGACCAAACAGGTCCTACAAGTATAAAAAGGGAGTTTTTATGTTAAACATACTTTAAAAAGGGCTAAAAATGTAAATTTGAGCTTAGTGGGCCAAACTTTTGGTCCTCATGGTTTTGGGCCCAAATTTGCGAAAAAATGAAGTTTTTTGAATTAAAAATGTTATTTGAGCATTGAGTCATAAATGTAAATAAACCAAATTTAGGGGTGAAAATAACATTTAATTTCAATTTGGACCAAAAATGTAACTTTTACCAAAATTGAGCCGGAAGTGTAAATTTTTACAACCAAAGGGCTAAAAATGCACTTTTCTGTAAACCTAGGTCTTAAATGTCAAAATATATATTTTTGGACTAAAACCATAAATTTCTAGACATTTGGGACAAAATTGCAAATTTTTACAAATTATGGACTAAAGTGTCATTTTTACAAAACTTGAGTCTTCAATGAAATTTTGAGACTTTTGACCAAACATGTTGTCTTATGAAAAAGGTGACTTGTTACAATAAATTTGGTAAATGATGAGCTAAAATAAACAACCAAACAATATGAATGGACAGAATATACTGTTAACAATTTTTTCTGGGCCTAATATTCATCTTATGTGGCCAATGGGCCTTAAGGGCCTATTCAAGTGTATATTGAACCCAATATCTTCCATGACATGTTTATTAGGCCTTGCGACTCATTTACATGTTAATTTGGGTCTAAGTTATGGGTCACATGTTGTTGGGCCTTTGTGGTCCGTTTACATACCTATTGGGCCCAAATTACCCACTTACATGTTTTTGGGCCTTTGTGACCCATTTACATGCTAATTGGGCTTGGATTGAGATTCACATGCTAGTAAATCGTATCTATACCTTCTCATAACTAGTGAACTTTGTATACTTATAAATGTACCTTTGGTTTGGATAACGCATAACATACACGTAAACGTTAAGCATTGTTTGAAAGGTTGAGAATCTAGTGAGACGTGTCAGTTGGCACCTTGAATGTACAATCGTAGCTTGTAGTTATAATTAGAGTCTCCTGGAGGGAGAGCGAGAGTTTGTGTATAGATCCATACGGGGTGACCCCCCACACCTTAGTTGTTCGCTACAGCTAGACTAGGCCAGTCTAGGGGCGACAAAATCTTGAGCAAATACCAGCATTTGGAAAAATGATAAGCAACCTCGTCATTATCATGTATGATTATAATGGCTCATATAGAGATTCAATACGAAATTTAACATTTCAGAGATTAACCCTTCGATTGTGTCAATACAAAATATCTTATTTAACGATACAAGAATCTCGACATTAATATAAATCAGAAAATATCAGATTTTCTGGGGAAATATTCATATACAATTTATCACTTACTTACAGTACAAAGAAATCTAAACTACATTCATCTATGTTACAACTATGAAATTCACACATGCATTTATACTTGATTTTCACATAATTTTCAGACACTTTTTACAGAAAATATCGGTTTTTTTTTTTTTTGGGTTTTTACGAAAGATACAAAGACCTTTACTCAACTTACTTATGAACTCACCAACATTATATATGTTGACCATTTTCAAAATAACTTGTATTCTCAGGTAATCGTTAAGCTGGAAGATTTGCAAGTTGTATGGTTTTGTTTAATGTAACATCACTTATCGTACTTTTAGTAATTTGAACTTATGTATTTATAACAATGTACTTGATGTGAACAATTCCGGTTGTTATATGAAATGTTGGTGATGAATGTGCTATGTTTCATGTGTATTCATTGTGATGATTATTCAACTGTTAGTCACACGAGCCCCGAGACGTTTCTACCGTCTGGTTCGAGGTGTGACATGAAAGGAGATTAGGGGCTGGAAATGGGACCTTTTTTGGAAAGAGAGATGGATGGTTGGTTTGGTCTTATATGACTCTTTCCGTGGTCTTTATAGGACTGAGTTCTTTAAAGACTACAAAATCAGTGATAGGTTGTCCAACTTTAGTTCTGGAGTTAAGAATAGGACGATGTGGTGTTGGAGAAGGTCGTTGAGAAGAGGTAAAGACTTTGTTCAACTTGTGGGGTTATGTAGAAAAATTAAGCATGTTAGGCTGACTTTGACTTTGGATTCTTGGAGTTTTCAAGGTAGTGCAAATGGATATTTCTTGGTTAGCACATTGAGAAGGTACATGACTGATTTTTACTCTGGAGGCATCGATTTCTCTTTCAATTGGACAAAACTGGATCCCAATGAAAGTGAATTGTTTTGTTTGGAAACTTTTGCTTAACAAGATTCCTTTGGCTAGTACACTTTTTGTTAGGGGTGTGCATGTAATTTATTTATTATACCCTCAGTGGTAGAAAAATGATGAAGATGTCAACGAATCTTTTTTTTTAATTGTGATTTAATTGTAGAGGTCTGGAATTGATTTTATGCTTGGTCGAAGCTTATTTATGTTGTCCGTGTGAGCTTTTCTTCAATGATTTCGGTTGATTCTGATATGAAGCCTGAAAAAGGAGATGTAAATTGTTTCTTTATTTAGCTTATGTTGTATTGTGGTCTTTGTGGAAAGATACGAATGATGCCTTCTTCAAAAAGGCGGAGTTGCAACCCGATGAGAACGAAGGATGATATTCAACTTTCATCTTTCAATTGGATTAAGTATAAACTTAAAATTTCAACGTTATGTTGGTTTGATTGGTGTATTACACCTTCTGTACTTTGTATTTTGTACTTTTCTAGCATCTTGCTAGTTTTAATGCATTTGCAACCTTTCAAAAAAAAAAAAAAAACTTACTCCTGCCCTTGCCCATGTTTGATCCCCAAATTCCACATTTTAGGCCTTTAGTTTTAGCTTTCCTCTGGTTTTGGTTAACTTTCATAATTTCTTGGATTCTTAAAAAATATCCATTTTTGTTTTTTTCATAATAACCTAATTTTATTTAATTGTTTAATTAGATTGTTTAATGTCAATTTTTATTGTTTCTAAAATTTAGCATACCCGCCAATTTTAGCCCCTTCTATATAAAGATGTTTTGTAATCCTTTGATACACATTTTGAAAATTTTTAAACAATTCACTATGACTACTTTGTTATTCTTGCTTTCATTTTGTGTCGGTTGGTATGAAATTACATTTGCATGCTGATGGCAAACTACATTGAAGGTGGTCCATAATTGAATCATAATAAAAAGGGTCTCAATGTTATGGGTCTTTAGCAGACATTTGTTAATCTTACTATCCAACTTACAGAACTATGTGCCAAGACCATAGATGGTTGTAATTGTCATGAAAAGTCATGAGATTGGCAACAAAGATGACAATCAAAGGCAACACCAAAACAATTGGGTGGTGGTTCTAGAGAAGGTTGTCATCCACCTCTTAACATTAGAAGAGTAGACTAAGTGAATAGATTTTCTGATAAAGAATAGATTTGGAGATCGTCATGCTAAGTGGAAAAACGATTACATAAGTTATCGTAGCAAGGCTGAGATCCATAACATCATAAACATTCCAGAAACCCTTCTGTAACAACCCAAAAATCGTAGAAATTTAAAATTTTCAAAAACAACCCATTTTGACAATAAAGTGTTTACAAAATCATTATTTCAAGAGTATAATCATAATCAAAGTTTCTCCCAAGACCCAATATCATAAAAACAGGAAGATATGGATGACCACGCCTTCACTTTCGCATGATCTCTGAAGTACTTGAAATAATAAAATGAAACTGTAAGCCAAAGCTTAGTGAGTTCCCCCAAAGTACCACCAGACATCATAACATATATATAACATTGCATGCTGGGTCCAATCGTTCATAAGACTGGAATACCCATGGCTTAATCAGTCATTAGACTGGAATGCAAATATATAAGGGGTTCACTCAGTCATCGGACTAGAATACCCTCGGGTAAACTCATTTATCATACTGGAGTACCCCCCTCCCCTCCCGGTCTATTGGCTCACACACATAGGAGTAAAGACTTAACCTCAACATAACAAGTCAACATATAATAGATAACGAACATATGCAGCAGACAGATAATCACACATCTAATAATCACAAATAGTCCTACAGATCTACCAGTTTAACGCATATCAACAACTATCATATAATCATGCAATCTACCACATACTTAGCATGCCATCAATCAGTGTATAACATGATATCGATCCAATAGGCCGACCTTGGTGCCCTCGACTCATATGTACAATGAGGAAAACTCACATCTCGGTTTGAGAAAGATCTCTAAATAGGACATAGCTCCAAATGTCAGCGTAACTGGTCACATATTCATCAAACAATGACCCATCTCAAAGACCACTCTGAATACCCAAAATACCCTTAGTTAAACTTGGTCAAAGTCAAAAATTCAAAAGTCAAACTTGGTCAACACAACTGAGTATGTTGGGCATACCCAGCGTGTACGAGGGGCGTACTTAACCCTCGACAAAATTGTGAAGTTGACCAAGTACGCTCAGCGTACCAATTTGTATGCTCAATATACGACGCCCTCCATCAATCCTTCTATTAAGAGCTTATTCATTTAAACTCTTTGGTCTAATTCTCAGATTTGGCCCTAAACTAATGTCCTTCACATAAAGTTTCCAACTTTATGGTGTTGCATGGCTAGCTAGTGCCTAAAAGCTAAAACTCCAACTCCTTAACATAGTAAGACACCTCAATACTTGCATGGAGTGAAAATAAGGTCCAAGATCACATTTTTATTACTCAAACTACCCTAAAACGTCCAAAAGGACAACTCATTTGGTCTAGGGTAGATCATACCCAAAAGGAACAAGAATATGGGGCTAATAAGCATAAACTTATAACATAAACAAGATCTATAGTTGTGATCATCAAGTTTAAAACTTTATACCTAAAAATGAAGCTTGGAGGTGAGGTGTTTCTGGATCTATGTGATCTTGATCTTCCAAGTTTGTTCTTCAATCTTATCTTTTCTTCAAAGACAACACAAACACACACTTTCAAGCTCAAAGGAACACGCACAAGAGATTAGGGGTGTAATGGACGAAATTAGGGCTAGAGGCTAGTGAGGGAATGAGCCTTGGAGAGTTAATTATGCTTATATAGGGTCCAAACCTTAAAAATTACGGTTTGAGGTTCTGGCACGTACACCCAATGTATCAATCTCTACGCCTAACATACATGAGCTCCGCCTATAATTTACAAAAATGCCACTATGGGCCATTTTGGAACACTTCCATACACAAGGGATTAAATGCATATAATCTTCATACTTAGGGCTAAATTGGAAATACCTCAACATCATGGTGTTACAATTCTCCCTCGCTTGAACTAGACTTCATCTTTGAAGTCCACTACAGTGAACAAATCATGTTAGTGATCTCGCATCTTTGTATCGGGTTGCTACATCCATTTGGAACCCTTCCGGTGCTACCACTGCACCTTGACCAAAGACACCACTTGTTGCGCAAGGCCTTCGTCTTTTGATCCAAGATCGCCAGTGGTCTCTCCATATTATTCAGGCGATCATCAACCTGAACATCCTCGAAAGGAACAACCGCTGAATCATAAGCAACACACTTCCGAAGCTGCAAAACATGAAAGGTGTTGTGGATATGGCTAAGCTCCTTAGGAAAATCCAATATATACACTACCTTGCTAACCCTGGATACCACCCGAAATGGCCCAATATATCAAGGACCCAACTTACCCCTCTTCCTAAAGCGTATTACACCATTCTATGGTGATACCTTCAGCAAGATCATGTCCCCAACCTGGAACTCCAACTCAGATCGTGTAACGCCTGTGTTTCTGGGCATGCCATTTTTAGCAATGTAATAGTCTAGGTTAACCTTTGTAACCCGTTTTGAAATAATAGAAGTGTATTATTTGAGTATTATGTGTTTTGTGCTTAATTATGTGGTTTGATTAATTAAGAATAAAAATAAGCGTCAAAATTTAAGTGTAAAATAAACTTGATATCTTTAGGTAATGTTGTAGTAGTTGAAACAAGGTTTCCGAAGATATAAAGAATGCCGAAATCCGAGTTATAAAGGGGAAGTTATGACCTGTCGAAGTTTCGCGACAGAACCGACAACGCTGATTAATGTAAAAAGTGAAATTTACGTTAGAGCGATATTTAGCCTTAGTGATCTAAACGAGAATCGAAGATCTCGTTGTTAGTATCAAAGCGATAAAAAGTTAGGCAAGAACGGACGTCAAACGAAGAAGTTATGAATTTATAACGAAATTTTCTATCCCGGCTTATTAAAAATAACTAATAAAAATAAAGTCAAAATTAACCAACGGAGTCTAAACAAAAGTTGTAGAACATAGTCTCACCTTCGCGTGGATATAAAGAACATCGAAAATGGAGTTCATATGAAGAAGATATGAATTTCCAAAGTTTATTAAATAATTTATATTTAATTTTAATTTGGAAAATCCGGCCTTATCCGAAGACGAGTCACCTGACTCATCCGGAGTACGCCCAGCATACTCGAGTACGCCTCGCGTACAGCAAGAAGTGTCGACACTTTGGATGACGCATGCAGTGACGACTTCGGAGCCCTGTACGCCCCGCGTACGAGGAGGTTCCAGCCTCCTATAAATAGGATGCGAGGGGTCCGGGCATAGTTGCTCATTTCTCCTCCGTTTCGTGCCGAAGCTCTGCGTTTTTACCCCCGAAGCCACCCCGAAGCCCCGGTAATATTCCTGAGTCCCGAAGCAAGTCCTGAGATCCCGAAGATCCCGAGAAGTGCGGTTTCCGAGCCGAAGCTCTGCCCGCGAGAAGTTCGATTTTTGTAAGATCTTCCAGATCTGCTGAGGATTACTACTTCTACGAGCCGTAGTGCTGTCAGATCATCTTCTGATCAGGTGAGTGTATACTACCTTTCATAAACGCAATAATAATACAAGTATGGTTTGAGTGTATTAAGTATATTGTTGTTTATACGTATGAGTGCGTTGTTACTTTCTCCTAACGTATAATTATGAAGTATTTTATACGAGATACGTGTTATGTGTATATTTTGTGGTTATGTGTGTGAATGTATATTCACTTTCTTCTATCTTACAGATCTGATTATTTGTATATGAAATACGTGTTATGTGTGTGTGCCTCATCTGTTATATGGAAAGTGTATTGATCAAGCATGCTATACAGGTTTTGAAAATATGTATAAAAATGTATGTTTTTATCTACTAATATGTTGGGTAGAACATGGGTAGATAGTTGGTGTGTAATAAACAGATGAGAGGCCTCGTTGTTGTTTTGATCCAGTCATCTAGCGGAATTTAGATGACGACCACGGACTTTTCTAGACAGTCTAGTGGAACGCTAGCAGGCTCATAACCTTTAGGTGTTAATGAACTTGGGTGTCCATTCGCTGTATTCCATCCCCCTCATGGTTGCCTTATTTGACTTATATTGCTGAGGAACCCCCGCAGCATGTGTTGTCACCCCGATGAAAATATTCTTAGATTAGGTCCCTTGTGTTAGTTACTTTAGGGACATAAAATGAGAATAACGGGAATGGGTAACTGGGTTATTGTTGGTTGATAATCATTAATTTAATTATTTATTGTGGGTTGAAAACCCTATATGCTCACCAGGCTCCCAAGCCTGACCCGCTCAGTTTTATTTGTATTACAGGAAGTGGCGCAAGGGTGTAAGATGGATGAACCATCAAGTTGTTTTGTTTACAAGTCTGTATATGTATATATTTGTTGAATGACTTGTAATGTTATCGTTTATGCTTATTGGTCTATATCGGAACATGACACCCCGAGTTTTGATTATATAATGAAAAATACATTTCTTTTATGAAATGCTTTGGTAAACATTGTTTTATCATGTTTTGTTTTTGGGAACAAATTCCGCAACTCTTTCAAATCAAAAGGATTTACTCTGAATTTATTTTAAAAGCATAAATGAAAATCGGACTTTTCTGCCCGAGATTTTGGGGATGTCACAGTTGGTATCAGAGCATTAGTTTAAGCGAACTAGGAATTTGTAGGATTTCTAGACATAAACTTAGAATTCTAAGTGAAATTTTGAGATGTGTGTCTGTTATATTTTAGACACGAGCACTAGTTTATTTTAGGAAAGTTGCCTAAAATGCTTTATGTGCTAAATGTTATATGTTGCCATATATGATATTATTTGTTCGGATCTATGGTCTGTTGCCGACCAGATCTAGAAACTTTATGTGTGTAGGATTTTAAGCGTACGTCTACGATATTAGAACTAGCATGTAAACATTTCGGAGTGATAAGGAGGATTTGAATATCTATCGTGAATAAGGATCTAATTTCACCTTATTCGGTGTGTAGATCAAAAATGGTGAGAACAAGAAGTGGAGTTGGAAATGCTGATGAAAACAGGAATCAACCACCAGTGATTGGGCAAAGACCTATCGTAGGAGCAGCACCTAAGCCAATAACAATGATTGGTGTACAAATAATGATTCAAACGATGTTGGATCGTCAGATGGATGAAACTAGATGGTTGCTTCAACATAATCGTGAAGAACTGTCAATTCGTGTGGAAGAGCTTGAATTAAATGAAGGGCACTCGGAAGGTGGAAACTTCAGTGGATCTGTTGGTCAAGTCAACCCACCGATAGTTAGGCACGACAACCATGATGGAAGGAATGGTGGAATCGGATGCAAGTACAAGGACTTTCTAACTTGCAAACCGTCGACCTTCAATGGAAAGGAGGATCCGATAGGAGTGATGGATTGGATCTCTGAAATGGAGTTAGCCTTCATGACTTGTGGCTGCAGAGGCAAGTTGCAGACTATCTATGCACTGTGTCAATTCCGAGTTGGAGCCGTTCGTTGGTGGAACACTCTAGGGAAGACTTTAAGCCCAAATGAGCCACTGCAATTGTCATGGGCAGAATTCTTGGTGCAGTTCAAACGCATGTTCTGCTCGGCTCAAAATCTATTGGAGCTAGAGAACAAGTTTCTGACACTAACGAAAGGCAGCATGTCAGTTGATGAATACACCAATAACTTCACCGATAAGATGGAGTTTTCCTTGCGTATCATTCCAGACGAGCTGACAAAGGTGGACCAGTATGCGCAGGGACTCCCATGGGAGTATGAGGTGCCAGTACGTCATGCACATACTTTAGAGGCAGCTATCTGGGCTGCCAAGTCTGTTGAGAACATGATAAAGGGGAGAACCACCAACAAGGTTGAGGTTAGTGAGAAGAGGAAGTTTGAGGGAACATCTGGTTCCGGTAAGAAAAGGAAATTTTCGAAATCTGATTCGAAAAGGTTTAGTGGGGGAAAAGGAGGAGAAGCGAAGTGGTGTGATAAGTGTAAGAAAAAGCACTTTGGGAAATGTAGCGAGGATGTAACCTGCTACAAGTGTGGGAAGGTTGGACATTTTGCCAATGAATGTCCGAACAACAAAAGGATGTGTTTTGGTTGTAATGAAGAGGGGCACATTTTGAAAGACTGTCTGAAGAAGAAGGAGGCAGCTAAGCCCAACATTCCACCAAAGCCAAAGGCGAGAGTATTCCAGATGACACTGGAAGCTGCTAAAGATGAAGCTGATGTCGCTTCAGGTACCTTTCTCGTTAACAATTTGCCTGCCCAAATTTTATTTGATTCTGGAGCCAACTACTCCTTTATATCGCATGAATTTGGTAGAAAACTAGCTTTGCCTGTTGATAGACTAGATAATGCTTTATTAGTCGAAGTTGCTAGTGGCAAGTTTGTACCTGTTAGCCATCGTATGAAAAACATCTTAATCGACCTTAATGGGAATAAGTTTCACGAAGAATTATTGCCCATCGAACGTAATGGTTTCGACATCGTGTTGGGAATGGATTGGCTTAGTGCCAATGGTGCCGAAATTTTATGCAAGAAGAAGATTATTAAAGTAAACCCGCCTAGAAAAGATTCGTTTATGGTGTATGGGGATAAACGCAGAGTGAATTCTGGAATCATTTCCCTAATGAAAGCCAGAAAGTGTTTAACCAAGGGATGTACATCATATTTAGCATTCGTGATTGATGCTAAGAAGGAAAAGAAGGTGATGCAGAGTATTCCAGTGGTGTGTGATTATCCGGAAGTATTTCCCGAAGATCTTCCTGGATTACCACCTGATAGACAAGTAGAGTTCAGAATAGACTTGTTACCAGGAACAACGCCAATAGCAAAAGCACCTTATCGATTAGCACCGACGGAGATGAAGGAGCTGATGATGCAACTTCAGGAGTTATTGGACAAAGGTTTCATTAGACCTAGTTCATCACCCTGGGGAGCTCCGGTGTTATTCGTGAAGAAGAAAGTGATGGGTTTTGAGCATTCTAACACTTCCTAAGTGTACATGCAACCCTGATAACCTTGGATCTATGTTTGTCTAATTATCATGCAAAGTTGAATTCCAAGGTTATATTCCTATCTAGCATACATGGGGAACAATTTTAACTTAAAGTATAGATAGAATAACTTACCTTGTTGTTGTTTGTGTTCCTTGAAACCTTGTGAGCCTAGCACCCCAAGTGTGATGCCTCAAATGCTTCACACAACACCAAATGCTCTTGGAAGAACTTATGAGAGAACACACACTTCTTCAAAATCGGCCAAGCCCTCTTATTTCTTAGTGTACCCGATTTTAGGTGGAGAACATGTTACTTATATAGTGTTGACACATCTAGGGTTAAACCCTAATGTGTCATGACTCTTCATTTCCATGACCCATGGGTTTGTAACTCCCATGGAGCATCCATGGAGCATCCTATGGGTGGAACCCAACTTGATAGTCCATGGAGCCTTTTAGCCCACTATACAAGATATGGATGATTTACATAATCAACCCATATATTTAATTAGTTATCTTTTGATCACTTAATTAATTCTAAATTAATTCTTGATCAAACTAATCAAATAATATTATTAATATATTAGAACTTATAATATATTAATAATCTCCAAGTGTTATTTCTCTCATTTAGTCTATCCAATTGCATGGTGCCATGTAACCCAAATGGACCATGCCGGGTCGGGTCAAGTACATACCAGAAATAGTTATGGACTTAGAAACCTTATCCAAATACATGGAACAATTTCTTACTTATTGTCCAACAATTTGTTTCCCGATTTCCGATTTGTTTGACAAAGAACTTCATTGAACACATCAATTTAGTTCTGACCGGGCCCGGTACATAGGTCAAAACAAAATCATCGAGGGGCCCAGATATCAGCTTCTAATCCAAGAAGGAACAGATAAACTTCGACTCATATGTTTGTTCTACTACTCATTGAATTACACACAAGAGCGCGATTTATAACATCGAGTTACCAATGCATTTTTCGTACAATCAATGCATAACCAACTTGTAAGTAACAAATCATATCTCTAGGTTTAAAGACTTATATGATATTACCGTCTCACGATCACTCGAGATAGAATTCCATGAAGTGATTCCAGTGAGCGTGGGTTGTGTCCAATGCTCAGAACTTATGAGCACTCATGATTGTTGTAGCCTTGTCCCAGACCTCTACAACCAAACATGACAGTCTTGATTCATACCTACTTCCGACATATGACCGATTGTGGAGGTTTGAATAATATGTTATACCAAACAAAATTATTCTGGAAGTCAAAACATGCAAAAGAAATATAGTAAACGATCAACAAGAGATAGCAACACTTTACTCATAAATAAAACACTTTTATTCATCATCAAATGTCAATTACACTTTACAAATTTCGAGGTTATCTAACTACTAAATCTAATATCATCCTTCAGCCCTATGCTCCGAGCATGCTGGAGATGCTTAACCCGAGTCAGTCCCTTCGTGAGGGGATCTGCCGGATTCTCATCTGATGATACCCTCTTTGCCACGAGGAGTCCTTCTTCGATCCGATGTCTGATGAAATGGTATTTTCTGTCGATGTGTCTGGATCTCCCGTGATCCCTTGGTTCCTTGGCTAAGGCAACAGCACTTTCACTATCACAGAAAATTTCCATTGGCTCTTTAATAGCTGGTACAACTCCAAGGTCTCCAATGAAGTTCCTCAGCCATAATGCCTCCTTTGCCGCCTCGCTAGCTGCAATATACTCTGATTCACAAGTAGAATCTGCCACTGTCTCTTGCTTGGAACTCTTCCAAGAAATCGCTCCTGCATTTAGGGTAAAGACCCAGCCCGACTGAGAGCGGAAGTTATCCCTATCAGTCTGGAAGCTAGCATCACTATACCCTACAACTCTCAAGTCATCACTCCCACCGAGGGTAAGGACCCAATCCTTAGTCCTTCGTAGGTATTTGAGAATATTCTTTACCGCAGTCCAGTGTGCCTTGCCAGGGTTCCCCTGAAACCTGCTAACCATGCTCAGGGCAAAAGCTACATCAGGTCGAGTACACGTCATAGCATACATGATCGATCCTACAGCCGAAGCATAAGGTACTCGACTCATTTGTGCTATCTCATCCTCAGTGCTAGGGCTTTGTGTCTTACTCAGTTTGGCGTTACTCTGGATGGGCAACTCTCCTTTCTTGGAGTCTTGCATTCTGAATCTCTTCAGAACCTTCTCCAAGTAGGTACTTTGACTAAGTCCAATTAGTCTTTTACTCCGATCTCTCAAGATCCTTATCCCCAAAATATAGGCAGCTTCACCAAGGTCCTTCATAGCAAAACACTTTCCAAGCCAGGACTTTACTTCCTGCAGGGTTGGAATGTCGTTTCCTATGAGTAGTATGTCATCCACATACAATACCAAAAAGCTAACTATACTCCCACTAGCCTTGACATATACACAAGATTCATCTTCACTCCTAGAAAAGCCAAATTCCTTGACCTTTTCATCAAAGCAAAGATTCCATCTGCGAGGTGCTTGCTTTAATCCATAAATGGACTTCTCAAGCTTACACACTCTATTAGGGTACTCGTTACTGACAAAACCCTCTGGCTGACTCATGTAAACATCTTCAGCCAACTTCCCATTAAGTAAAGCGGTTTTGACATCCATTTGCCAAATTTCATAGTCATGAAATGCGGCTATGGCTAACAGAACCCGAATAGACTTAATCTTGGTTACCGGAGAAAAGGTCTCATCATAATCCACTCCAGGAATTTGAGAGAAGCCCTTTGCAACCAGTCTAGCCTTATAAGTGTGTACTTTACCATCCATGTCGGTCTTCTTCTTGAAGACCCATTTGCACCCTACAGTCTTTCGACCTAGTACATTCTCAACCAAGTTCCAAACTTGATTGTCATACATGGATTGTATCTCGCTATCCATAGCCTCTTTCCATTTAGCAGACTCGGGGCCTGCTATGGCTTCCTCGTAGCTGTTAGGGTCATCTTGACTTACTAGTGTCTCATCACTAATAAGTGTCTCACCTTCTGCAGTAATATGGAATCCATAGTAATGCTCAGGTGCACTCCTAACTCTCATGGAACGCCTCAGAGGTACAGATTCGTCAATTGGCTCAACAGGAGTTTCCTCCTCAGGTTGAGGGCTAGAGTTTGAAGTTCCTTCACCACTTGACTCTTGAAATTCTTCAAGATCAACTTGCCTCCCACTGTCTCCTTGGCTTATAAACTCTCTTTCTCGAAAGACTCCTCTTCTTGCTACAAAGACCACATTGTCACTAGGTCTGTAGAAGAGGTAACCAAAGGATTGCTGTGGGTAGCCGATGAAAATACACCTCTCGCTTCGGGGTTCGAGCTTATCATGAGTCTCGCGTCTCACGAAAGCCTCGCAACCCCAAATCTTGATGTGGTCTAGTTTAGGTACTTTACCAGTCCACATCTCGTGAGGAGTTTTGGCAACTTTCTTTGTAGGGACTAGATTAAGGATATGGGTGGCAGTCTCTAAGGCATACCCCCAGAATGAGATTGGTAGCGAAGCTCGACTCATCATGGAACGAACCATGTCCAACAAGGTTCAATTACGCCTCTCAGCCACACCATTCAACTGCGGTGTCCTGGGAAGTGTCAATTGTGAGACAATCCCACATTCCCTTAGATAGTCGAGGAACTCTGAACTAAGATACTCACCACCCCGATCGGATCGAAGCATCTTAATGTTCCTGCCCAATTGATTCTCGACTTCCTGTTTAAATTCCTTAAACTTCTCGAAAGTCTTTGACTTATGCTTGATTAAGTAGACAGATCCATATCTACTGTAATCATCAGTAAAAGTCAAATAATAACGATTAGCATCTCTTGTGGCATGTTTGAATGGTCCACACACATCCGTGTGTATAAGATCCAACAAACCTTCACCCCTTTCACACGAGCCTGTGAAGGGTGACTTTGTCATTTTTCCAAGTAAGCATGATTCGCAACTATCATTTGACTTTAGGTCAAACGACTCCAAGACTCCATCCTTTTGGAGTTGGCCTATGCGTTTCTTGCTTATATGTCCAAGACAACAATGCCATAATGATGCTTTATCCAAGTTATTATTATTAGTAGAATCAATACACAAAACATTATTCCCTAAGTTATCTACAATAGATACAACTTCATACACACCATCACAAGGTAATGCTTTAAAATAAAGAACATTATTAAAGAAAGCATTAATCGAACCAACTTCATTATTAAACGAAAAGGTGAAACCTTGTTTGTACAATGCATGAAAGGAAATAATATTTCTTGCCATTTCTGGCGAATAACAACATTTATTCAAATCTAAATTTAACCCACTACTTAGCGATAAAGTATAAACTCCAATCTTGGTGACAGGTGTAACTTTCCTATTCCCCATGATTAAGTTTATTCTTCCTTGCTCCACATTCTCACTTCTTCCTAGTCCCTGCAAGTCACAACAAATATAAATACCGCAACCGGTATCAAGGACCCAAGATTTTGAATGGGGTGAGTTATTAGAAATGATAGTGTAAATACATGCATGGTTGGGTTTGACTTTCCCATCCTTCACATCTTGCTGGTACTTTGGGCAGTTCCGCTTCTAATGAGCTTTTTCATGGCAATAGAAGCATTCAGCCTCTTTTGGGTCAGAAGAAGGAGTAATGAAACCTTTCTTGGTTCCACTTGAAGAAGAGCCATCAAGGGTCCGAGCCTTGGTACCCTTTGAAGATCGGAGTTGAGTCTGGAGTAGGAGTGATAGCAACCGACTTCCCCTTAAGACCTGTTTCTGCGGTCTTGAGAAGTCCCTGAAGTTTGCTGAGGGTGACCTCTTCCTTGTTCATGTGATATGTCATGCGGAATTGATCATAACACGATGGTAAGGAGTGCAAAATGATATCTATTGCAAGCTCCTCAGGGAAGTTCACATTAAGCTTCAGCAAACGATCCACATACCTTTGCATTTTCTGCATGTGGCTCGTGACGGACTCTCCGTCCTTCATCATGGTTGTTATCATGGAGCAGATGACTTCGTACCTCTCTTGTCGTGCACTTTGATGGTATCTTTCCATCAAATCTTGGTGCATTTCATAAGGGTAGAAATCTTCATAAGACTTTTGGAGTTCAGCTGTCATGGTGGCCAACATGATGCAAGCCACCTTGGTTGCATCTCTTTCATGAGTATGAAAGTCAGCGATCTCCTGGGGAGTTGCAGTGGACTCGTCAATTTCCTTAAGCTCCTTGTCAAGGACATATTCTTTGTCCTCGTAGCGGGTAATCATCCTGATGTTTCTGATCCATTTATTGAAGTTGGATCCATCAAAGGTGACTTTCCCGCACAAACTCATAAGAGTAAAGGAGCCATTAGGATTCGAGCCAGAAGCATTATTTGAAGACATCTGAAAGAGAAGAACAAGTTTAGTTTAGATTTAAGAGAGTCCTTAATAAAACACCCAAATGTAATATTAAGGCTAGGATCCAATCACAATATAATATAACTTAGAAGAGGTATGCCGTAATCTAAGCTATACCATATTTGAAAGGTAGGTGAATGACGATTCACCAATTTCCACCACGAAAACCGAAATATTAGATATTTAGTTTTTATTGGTTTTAGAAATTCCTAGATTCTTTGAGATCCAATGAACTTTTCAAAGGCATGTTTCAATCTCGGGAGTGCCCTCCAGGTTTTGTGACTGGGATGCCGAGGATCACAAAACGAGGTGTGAAGTAACCATGCAAATCACTTGGTACCCTTAAATTTTATCACTCAATCGATGTGCCGGTAAACCACACACGCTCCACCGATACTATAATAAACCTTAAGTCACCCTTTACCTACCTTATTAAGTCCAAGTTAGTGTGCCGGTTAACCACACACGCTCCACCAACGACTTAGACAAAGTGTAAAGTGTAATTTCATGGATTAGCACCTTATTCACATTTTTCCTAAAGTAACTAAGATTGGGAATTTAATAAACATTTAGTTACTTTATTATATTCATCATACTTTGAATGAGAATTTATAAGTCCTTGTCTTACCCGTTCGGCTAACGACTCTCCACCAGTCAAGCAAGCGGTGGGTGAGAATATTCACCCATTAAGTCACCATTTTATAGGCAACAACCTTATACCCACCTTATAGACCGGCTTCGTGAATGAGGCGTACTAGCGGTAAGACGACTTTATTCTTATACATATATATATAATTATTAAATCATCATAATATAAGTATAAGGGTTGAATTTTAACTTTTAAAATTCTAGGGGTTGGAACTTAAAGTTTTAACTTAACTTTACTTGTTCCAAAACTTGAGGGCAAGTTTTGTAACTTTCAAAACTTTTCATTTCTTGTAACTTATGAGTTTAATAGAGTAATAAAATGAAGACTCTTCATTTTTCTAACTCTTGTGTTTTCTTAATGGTTTTTAACTCAAGTGTGACTCTTGGTTTTCCATAACTTAAGGATAAGTTATGGACTCCATTAAAACACATTATGATCAAGAATTAATCTACCACATAGGTTACAAATAATTCCTATGATCATCTAAAACATCATAAGAACAAGAACATGAATATGAACATAATAAAAAATTACATAAAACTTTGTAATTTTGATAACTAGTTGTTGTAAATGAATTAGCAAAGACATTACACCACCAAAAACAAGTTTCCAATTACCAAAACAGTTTAGGGTAATGTTTCTAATTCATTTTCCAGCAACTGAATCGAAATTCTGCACTCATTCGACCCTACTCGCCGAGTGCATAAACTGACTCGCCAAGTTGGTTGAAGATACTCATGGACTCGACGAGTCCCCCCTATAGACTCGACGAGTCCATTCGCAGACAGCAAAATTTCCGATTCTGTTTTCAACTTTTAAGCACAAATAAGAGCAAACAAGCCTAGGCTATGATACCACTGATGGGTTTTGAGCATTCTAACACTTCCTAAGTGTACATGCAACCCTAATAACCTTGGATCTATGTTTGTCTAATTGTCATGCAAAGTTGAATTCCAAGGTTATATTCCTATCTAGCATACATGGGGAACAATTTTAACATAAAGTATAGATAGAATAACTTACCTTGTTGTTGTTTGTGTTCCTTAAAACCTTGTGAGCCTAGCACCCCAAGTGTAATGCCTCAAATGCTTCACACAACACCAAATGCTCTTGGAAGAACTTATGAGAGAATACTCACTTCTTCAAAATCGGTCAAGCCCTCTTGATTGTTAGTGTAGCCGATTTTGGGTGGAGAATATGTTACTTATATAGTGTTGACACATCTAGGGTTAAACCCTAATGTGTCATGACTCTTCATTTCCATGACCCATGGGTTTGTAACTCCCATGGAGCATCCATGGAGCATCCTATGGGTGGAACCCAACTTGATGGTCCATGAAGCCTTTTAGCCCACTATACAAGATATGGATGATTTACATAATCAACCCATATATTTAATTAGTTATCTTTTGATCACTTAATTAATTCTAAATTAATTCTTGATCAAACTAATCAAATAATATTATTAATATATTAGAACTTATAATATATTAATAATCTCCAAGTGTTATTTCTCTCATTTGGTCTATCCAATTGCATGGTGCCATGCAACCCAAATGGACCATGCCGGGTCGGGTCAAGTACATACCAAAAATAGTTATGGACTTAGACACCTTATCCAACAGAAGGTTCGGGATGAAGATATCCAGAAGACTGCATTCAGAACTTGTTATGGGTATTACAAGTTTGTGGTGATGCCTTTTGGGCTCACCAATGCCCCAGCTGCATTCATGGATCTCATGAATAGGGTGTGCAGGCCGATGATGGATCGGTCGGTGATCATATTCATTGATGATATTTTGGAATATTCGAGGTCTAGAGAGCAACATGAGGAGCATTTGAGGGAGATCCTTGGAGTTCTGAGATCGGAGAGGCTATATGCCAAATTCTCCAAGTGCGAGTTCTGGTTACGAGAGGTCCAATTCTTGGGGCATCTCGTCAACTGGAATGGGATATTGGTCGATCCGGGCAAGATTGGGGCGATCATGAGGTGGGAGGTGCCGAGATCGCCCACCGATATCAGGAGCTTTCTGGGATTGGTCGGCTATTATCGGAGATTTATTAGGGATTTCTCCAAGATCGTCGTACCACTTACCAAGATGACCCGTAAGGGTGTTGCATTTTCATGGGGTCCGGAGTAGCAGTCCTCATTTGAGACACTTCGCCAGAAGTTGTGCGAAGCCCTGGTGCTCGCACTCTCGAAAGGGATGGAGGATTTTGTGGTGTACTGTGATGCATCAATATCTGGGTTGGGGTAATGCTTATGCAAAGGGGGCATGTGATAGCATATGCATCGAGGAAGCTGAAGCCTCATGAGTCGAGATATCCCACCCACGATCTGGAGCTATGGGCTGTGGTGTTTCCCCTCAAGATCTAGCATCAGTATCTGTATGGGGTTTGGTGTACCATATACACGGACCGCAAGAGTCTGAAGTACTTGATGGATCAGCCCAACCCGAATATGCGCCAGAAGAGATGGTTGGATGTGGTGAAGGATTATGATTGTGAGATCCTGTACCACCCGGGCAAGGCTAATGTTGTAGCCGATGCCTTGAGCCGAAGGGCGGAGAGCGCCCCGATTCGAGACGTTTGTATGAGGTTGACAGTGATGACACCGGTGTTGGACACCATTCTAGGGGCCCAGGCCGAGGCTGTGAGACCGGAAAACCGAAAGAGGGAGCGAGTCGTCGGGCAGGTATCGGAGTTCGTTACCGATAGTCGGGGACTTATGACATTTGAGGGCCGGATTTGGGTACCGTTTGTGGGCAGGATGCGTACCATTTCGATGGAAGAGGCACATCGATCGAAGTTCTCGATCCATCCATGGGCCACTAAGATATATCTGGACCTAAAGAAGGAGTATTGTTGGCCCTGTATGAAAAGGGATGTTGCATGGTTCGTTGAGAGGTGCCTAACTTGTCGCCAGGTTAAGGCCGAGCACCAACGTCCGCATGGTAAGCTGTAGCCGTTGGAGATCCTCGAGTGGAAGTGGGAACAGATTACCATGGATTTTATCACCAAATTGCCAAGGACTGCTAGAGGTGTCGATGCAATTTGGGTGATTGTGGATAGGTTGACGAAGAGCACTCATTTTCTTGCTATCAGTGAGAGCTCTTCTGTTGTGAGGCTGGCAGAATTGTATGTAAGGGAGGTGGTATCGTGGCATTGGGTTCTGATATTGATTGTTTCAGATCGATACATGCGATTTACTTCCAGATTTTGGAAGAAGTTTCACGAGGAGTTGGGTACGAGGTTGCATTTCAGCACCGCATACCACCCACAATTGGACGACCAGAGTAAGAGGACAATTCAGATACTCGAGGATATGCTCTGAGCATGTTTTTTGTATTTTAGCAGGAGTTGGGACACATATTTACCCTTGGCAGAGTTTTCGTACAACAAAAGCCATCATTCGAGCATTGGTATGCCACCCTTTGAGCTATTGTATGGGAGGAGGTGTCGGACCCCCATTTGCTGGGGAGAGGTGGGACAACGTGTAATGGGTAGTACTGAGATCGTGCTTCAGACGACTGAGCAGATATAGTAGGTCAGGAAGAGGTTGTTGACCGCTCAGAGTCTTAAGAAGAGTTATGCGGACAGGCGTCGCTGCGAACTCGAATTTCAGGTTGGTGACTTCGTACTCTTAAAGGTCTCTCCTTGGAAAGGAGTGATCCGATTTAGGAAGAGGGGCAAGTTGGGGCCTCAATATATTGGACCTTTTAGGGTAATCACGAGGGTAGGCCGGGTAGCCTACCATTTGGATCTACCTGCGGAGTTGGGTCAGATTCACGACAATTTTCATGTGTCGTAGTTGAGGAAGTGTATAGCCGACGAGTCGGCAGTGGTACCATTAGGGGATATTCAGGTGGATGCAGGCCTGAACTATGTTGAGTGACCGGTGTCAATTAGGGATCGGAAGTTCAAGGTTCTGAGGAACAAGGAAGTGCCTTTGGTGCAAGTGCAGTGGCAGCATAGGAAGTGGTCAGAGCTCAGTTGGGAGCCGGAGCGCGAGATGCGTGAGCAACATCCATAGTTGTTTGCAGAATGAGACTTCGAGAGCGAAGTCTGATTCTACTGGGGGATAATTATAACATCCAGAATCCTAGGTATATTATTTTAATATTTTTGTTTTTGGAATTTGTGAAGGAACTCGGCGAGTTGATGCTTAGACTCGCCGAGTAGGGTCGCGGTTGATCATCGGGGTTCGCGTTTGACTCGGCAAGTCCACACTGTTTAATGAAACCCTAATCCTCTGGGGTTGGAGCATATTTAAAGGCCCTTATGGTCGTCCATTGCAGCTACCACACCCTAGAGAGAGTCTTAGATTTCTTGTGAGGAGAAGAGAGGCCATTATTGATCAATTGTTGGTAAAATTTGAAGAAAAAGGTGACCAAGGCAAAAGAAGGCAGAAGGAAGTGCAATTCTAGTGTCTTCAGAGATCAAAGGCTTCATATTAAGGTATTCCTTCGAACCTTCTCCAGTTTTGGGTGTTGATTCATAGAGTTTGGGTTTTGTTATGGCACTTTAGAAGAAGAATATGTAGAGTATTTAGTCCCCTCTCGAGTTTGTGTTTGGATCTGGACTCAAAGGGGTCCAGAGACTTCAACCCATGAAGCTTTATGAGTCTTTGTGTGGTGATTGGACTTAGGTTGCCGTTTTTGGGACTAAATCACCATTTGATGCCATTATGTATGTATATATATATATATATATATATATATATATATATATATATATATAAGCATCAAGTGTCGAGCTTTACGTGATTATATTGCTTGGGAAGGACAAATCTAAGGATTTGAGGAACAGATCTGACCTCAGGAGGTCAATAGAACTTGTGCATGGCATGTGCTAGCTGAGTTGTTCTTGGGACTCGGCTAGTTGAGTCGGGGTAGCCCTGCGATTCTTACCTGGGGACTCGTCGAGTAAAGGGAGGGAATCAACGTGTTAAATGGGACTAAAGAGTTAAGTGGACATAGGCGCATTCGCCTAGTTGCCCAAGTGCACTCGTCGAGTTGGGTCAAAGTTTGACCGTTGACTTTGGTTGACTTTTAGGGTTTAGTTAACAACGAGGGATTTTGAGCCAAAGGAGGGGTAAAATGGACTTTCACCCTTCTGAGGCAGCTTAGAGAAAGTAGAGTCTAGTTCTGGAAGTTATATTTATGAGAATATTACTTTATGTGTTTAGGCAGAAATTAGATCGTATTTCTACCGAGTCCGTGATTTATCGAGATATCAGAGGTGAGTCTTCTCACTATACTGTACCTGGAAGGGTACCTATGTGTGATCGGAAGGTCTGATATGCTATAAGATATATGCATTGTATGTGATTAGTTACCCGTTTTGTATGTGCTATGTATGCTATGCTTGTTATGGACCGGAAGGCATTATGTTATGGGCCGGAATGAATTATGATGTAGACCGGAAGGTCAGGGAGTTATGGACCGAAAGGTCGAAACGGGTAGGACCGGAAGGTTTACCGGGTTGGGACGGAAGTCCCCTGAGACACATGGACCGGAAGGTCATGGCTTGGAAGGGTGTATGTGTGTAAGTGGTATTTTGGGGAACTCACTAAGCATTTATGCTTACAGTTGTTATGTTATGTGTTTCAGGTACTAGCGAGGACCGTGAGAAGGCGCCGGCATGATCTGTACACACTGACGGAAGATTTATTTTATGATCTTGGGGGATGTACTTTTATTATGATGACATTTGCTAAACATGAGATTTGAGCATATTGAATGATGGTTTATGTTATTAGAAAAATGAAAATTTGTTTTGAAAATTCACGTTGTTACAAAAAGGCTATACTCTGAGAGATGAAAGTGGCAGACAACAAAATCGACCATCTGAAGAAGATCATTGATGAAGCTGCAAAAGATATGGAAAAAGATCCTCCTAAACCAGCTGAAAGTCAACCCTCACCAGATCCTCCAAACACAGCTCAATGTATAAGGGGGAGGGTCCAATTGTCACCAACACAGCCGAACTTCTAATCGAGGGGGAGCATCCAACTCCAACTCATGATGGTCCAGTCGGGGGAGAGAACCCAACTCCAACTTCAAGAGAGCATCCCACTCCAACCAAGGGAGCGACTCCTGAACCTGACATGGGATATGCTTCGCCATTTGACGGGGAGAATGCAAATACAAATGACGAAGACGATCAATCGGAATTTCAAGAAGAGATTAATGCAAAGTTGGATCCTGTTTATGACCCGAACTACCGTCCTCTGACAAAATGGACTAAGGATCATGCCAAACCACAGATAATTGGTGAATCATCTGAGCGGGTTCTCACACGCTCTCAATTAAAAGCGAAGCAAAATGCATTATTCTCTCACGTTGAATTATGCATGTTTAAATCGTTTGTCTCTAAAATCGAACCAAAGACTGTCAATACTGCACCTGATCATGCCAATTGGGTACAGGCAATGCAAGATGAACTCCATGAGTTTGAACATAATCGAGTTTGGGGTCTAATTCCCACACCAAACGATGCTTCTATGGTCGGTTTGAAGTGGGTCTTCAAGAACAAGATGGATAAAGAGGGAAATGTAGTTCGGAATAAGGCTTGGCTGGTGGTATAGGGATAATGCCAAGAAGAAGGGATAGACTATGAGGAGACCTTAGCTCCTGTAGCAAGATTGGAATCGATTCGAATCTTTCTAGCATATGTTGCTCATAAAAACTTCGAAGTTTTTCAAATGGATGTGAAATGTGCCTTCCTAAATGGAGAACTAGAAGAAACAGTGTATGTTGAGCAACCACCCAAGTTCGTGAATGAAAAATACCCTGATCATTTCTATGTGTTGGATAAAGCAGTGTACGGACTGAAGCCTGCACCAAGGGCCTGGTATGAAACTTTAACTCGTTTTCTAAAAATTTCTAAATTCAAGCAAGGTTCGGTTGATCCAACCTTCTTTCGCAAGAAAGAGGGAGAACATCTAATGATAGTTCAGATTTATATCGATGATATCATCTTCAGCTCCACGAATCCTAGCTTAATAGCTAAATTCAGGAAGCTGATGGAGACTAAATTTGAAATGAGCGCAAACCGTCCAATTAAATTGTACAAGAGCTTTGAGAAAAAATTCCAATAATAAAAGCATTAAATTGTACAAGAGGTTTTGAGATAACCAAAGAAGGAGCAGTGTTTACGGTCAGCCAGCACCCGAACGGTAAAATCCCCAAAATACCCTTACAATATGTGTTATGAGATCTGCTATGATATGTTATGCATGCTAGAGTAGACTAGGTATTCATATTAGGACTAGAGTGGCCTGATTTGTGATGACTTAGTGTAGGAGAATCCTACTGCTATGAGATGCCTTGAGAGCGAGTAGGTAGCCAATGCATAACGAGAATAGAGTACTTGCGTTCTGGGATCCAAGGAGGAGGACTTGGGGTGAATGCTGATGCGGTGTAATCAGTAGTATAGGGCCCGTACTACTGAAGACACCGGATTAGTGGGCAGCCCAAGTAAGAATCCTTTGGGTATTGGAGGTCGAGTAGGGTTGCGTTATCTAGTGCGAGCATGCTCAATCGAGTCTCTGATATTTTTATGTTTTATTTCAGAGGCATCATGGTTGGGACACGCCACAGACCTGAGGCGAGCGGTGTGAGTGACGAGGAGCTTCGTCAGATGATCCACGATGAGGTGGCTGCGGCGATCAGGGTCGAGATTTCGGAGATGTTTGGGTCTATCAAGGCCACACTGTTAGAGACTTTTAATGAATGGTACGCCGAAGTGACTGAGGCTGCAGCCACTGCAGCTACAATAGTTGTGGCTGCTGCCAGACCTCAGGGAGGTGACTCGTTGTTGTTCCGGGAGTTCAGCAACACGAAGCCACCCGAGTTTGATGGGACGCAGGATCCGATCGCTGCGGTGAGATGGATTGCTGACATTGAGGGATGCTTCTATACGCGTTCATGTCCGGAGCATCTGAAGGTACGGTTCACTTTGAACCAGCTTCGCTTAGGAGCGAAGGATTGGTGGAAGTTCGTGACAGCGAACTTCACTCTTGCAGAGATTTTAGCGAACTTCACTCTTCCTTGATGGTAAACTTGTTAGCTGGCAGTCCAAGAAGCAAGCCTGTGTGTCTCTCTCCACAACCGAAGCTGAGTACATAGCTGCTCCCTCATGTACCTCACAAGTAATCTGGATACAAAGTCAACTTAGAGACTATGGACTGAGTATGAAGAAGATTCCTCTTTATTATGACTCCAAATGTGCGATATTTTGTCACAATCCAGTGCAACACTCAAAGACAAAGCATATTGCACTAAGGTACCATTTCATCAAGGACCATGTTGAAGATGGAAACATGGAAGTCCGTTTTGTTTGGTCCTCGGACCAACTTGTTGACATCTTCACTAAAGCCTTAGCAGAAGTAAGCTTCTATAAAATTTTGCAAAGTTTGGGAATGATGGACGCAGAGTCTGTACCGAATCCTCAAACCTTTCTCTGAAAAATTAGGCAAGCGAAATAGAGAGAATGCTCAGTCTATTTCGGTTCCAGAATTTTAGGGAACCAAAATGAACCGAACGCTCTTCTTATTTAGGCTCCTTAATATTTGGGAACCGAAATGAACCGATCGCTCGGTCTATTTCGGCTCCTGGATTTTAGGGAACCAAAATGAACCGAGCGCTGCTCATTTCGGCTCCTCAATTTTGGGAGACCGAAATGAATTGTTCTCTCAGTTTATTTAGCTTCATATTATTTAAGGTTTAAGTTCGGCTGTACCTTTTTGTATACTTTCTTTTTGAATCCTTACTTGCTTTATTTTTTTGGCTTTTCTTTATTTCTAACATGTTTAAAAATATTTTTGCCTGTTTTTGTTTTTATTATTTTTCAGAAATTGCAAAAATCCAAAAATATAATTTTTTTAGTTTTCTATTTTATTTATTTATTTTTTACAGAAAATTCGAAATTCCAAAAAGATTTTATGTTTTATTTATCTCTTGTTATCTTCTCTATTGTTTCGTTTTCTGTTTTTCTTGTGTGTGGTTTGTTTGTCTCTTCTTCTTTACTACGTATCAAGTATAGAGTTGCTATATGAACTCGAGATGTGGTAGGTATGTCAATTTCAATATGAACTAGCTAGGTGTCCTTAGAAGCATGCTTTTGCATGTAGGCCAAAGTCTCTAAAACTTTGAGTGATGCCTTAATGATTCGATCAGTACCTATCGTTTCTTCCCAATCAGGCCATTACATTCACTCAAGTCATGAGCTACCCTACTATTCTCAAATGATTCAAGAGTTTTCTGCTATGTCACTCTTTTAAAAGTAAGGGTACCTTCCGTTCTTTAACCACCTCATTTATATTCTCCAGCTACTTTCGGTTCATCAACGTAACCCTTGAGACTCTCAGAGATTACCACAGAGGTTTATGGTTATACAAACTCTGAGTTAATGATCTTAGATGCATACACCACATGCTAAGTGAGACCCAAAATCCAACACCAAAGCTGAATTGACGGTGAATATTTATATTCAAGAACTCACTTGTTACCTAATGAAGTCTCTTTTATTTTCTTGCGTGATCTTTACAAAACTATCTAACACCAAGGCATTTCTTCCCAAAAAGATCTTGTTTAGTTTTTGTTTTTGAGATTTCTATTATAAATCCTGTTACTTAAAAAATATCCAACCTACTTGTTCAACAGACCATATCGGTCTCACAAGTACTTCATCCAACGTTCGGTCTTATGTTAAGTATCGAAGTTCGGTTGAAGATTAGCCACCCACTGGAGCCTATGTTTAACTAGAAGCCTTTCAATGTTTCTTACCAAACATTTGATTGTATTCTCACGAGAAACCACACAAGCACTTCAAGTCTCTCATGACTTTGAAGGAAGAGATTTGTTCCTGATATCCTCTGCTCTATGTTGTATTTGACATCACTCACATCCCATCCACTGATTGCTTTATTTCTTATTCTTTGGCACCCCAATGCACAAAAATCTTCATGATTTTCCCAAATTCTGGTACCTGACAATTATGAGTTGTTTTTACTTTCGGCTCTAACCATTAAACAAACATTTGATCGTATTATGGTACCTGACAATTATGGGCCGACAGTTATGAGTTGTTCTTACTTTCAGATTCTTACTCACAAGGCTTCCATCTCAAAAGAGCGATTTTGCTCACTGCTAGGGCTTGTTGTAGATGCTTCAGTCATCTATCCGTATTTCATCACTACGACTCAACCGTTTTCGATGTTTTATGAGATGGGCTACACTGAGGTGCTGACTACCTTCACCAAATTCAAGAAATCATGCTTACCTCCTCAATGGAATGGTTTACTTACTCTTTTTCATAAGGGGTTAGCTGAGCATATTGGTGGGTCTGATGGTTAGAACAAGTGTTTTATGACAATTATGTATGGTGTTTATAATGGACTCAACCTGGACAATGGTTCATTGATCTGGACTCAGCTGGTGCAGAGCCTGAATTCCTCAACGAAGCATTCATAAATCTCGTGTGGATGTTTTTGGACTCTTTTCACTCAAAGGGCTATGAACTCACTTGATATTCCGGTCATGAAGGATGCTTTGCTCTCATATGTCTTAGCCTTTCAGACTAAGAATATAATAGTAGCTGATCCAACTAGATTCTTTCGCAACGGTTCTATTCCGGAAACTATGTATCGGTGTGTCTCTCAAAAGAGTAAAGTAATTTCAGAATACAAACTGCTTCCTCCCAAAAGTCCATGCAAATTGACTCCAGAGATGCAAGCTGCTCTGGATGAGGTTGAGAAGCCCACTAAAAGAGGGAAGAAAGCCAATCCCATGAAAGACGCAATCGAATGTCCCTCCTATAATCCAGCCAAGTCCAAGACAAGAAAAAGTGAAATAGGCAACTCTTCTGCTCCAAAGAAAGTGAAGAGAATGGCATAAAGAAAACAAACTCCTTCACCTTCCCGTTTAGAAAATAATGATGAGCAGTCTACTAGTGAGGAAGAGGAAGAGTAAAATGAAGGTTCTCCTAAGGGGAATACACCTCCCCGGTCTCCAACACCAGAGGATGTTGTTAATGATTCTAATCCTACTCCTCCTCCATCTTTACCCAAATCTACTATTTAGGATTCGGTTCTACCTCAACCTCCACCTCCACTTACATCACAACCTTCCTCTACAACTGCTCCACCACCGGCTGTCAGCTCTACTCCTATCACTACTGCTCCAGTACCACCTCCTAGTTTTTCCCAAGCAACTTTCACCACTACACCTATCATCACCTCTACCAAAGATTCTTCAGTAAAAGTCAACACATATGATGTGGGGGTGAAGACTGAAGATCCTCCTAAAGTTACAACCGAACCAATTTCCCCACCTCCTTCTAGTGATTCTAATCCAGTTCTTGGAGGAGCCGATTTTGAGTTTGATTCTACTTACTATAGTCCATACAGAATCCCAAGTGATGTGGATGAATCTGCTCCAACGACCAAGCAGCAGATAGAAAATGTTAATGAAAAGCTTGATGCATTGATTGAGTCATCTATGAAGTGCAACGATGTAGTAATGAAAGCCATTCTGGATACAGCTTTGCACTAGTATCATGAGTCCATCGACAAATGCACTATTGTTGTGGATGATTCTAATTCTTTGTGCAAGAACAATACAGCTGACGTTAAAAACCTTATTCATGATTCGAAGGTTTTCCTTGATTCTCTCATGGGTCATGTTGAGACAAACACTGCTAAGGTGAATGCATCGGTTGCTTCCCTATCTCAGTCTCTTCAAGGAGAACACACCAAATTTGAGACTCTTCGTTCTGGATGTTTTTACTGATAAAAAGACCTTTCCGGCATCTGTTGACTCTCGGTTAGAGAAGCTAAATAATGATTTCTAGGTGGAAAGAAAACTACGAGATGATCTTGCTCAACAGATCGCTATAATTGAAGTGTACAAGACTGAAATTGCCAGAGCAGAAAGAGAGATTTCATTAGGGATGTTCTTACTCAACTGCACAATGTGATTCAAGCTAATGACCTGATTCTTACATTTACCATTCGAAATCATCTAACCTACAAACTCCTTTAGCCAATTGAACTCTTACGAGAACTGAAGGGTGTTTCGGAGAGGATGGCCACTCCACAACAAGGGGGAGAAGGTACTGTGAAGATCCCTCCTCTTGTTAAATCGAAAGTGACTGTAAAAACCGAATGATCTTAGTTTCAAAAATACGTTGTTCCCCCCATGGACTAGGGAAACACTGATCAAAGAAGCTATAGAGTTCCCAAGCACATACTGGCTAGAACCTGTGACCTCATTTAACTGTGATAATACGATGAATTCACAATTTGATATGCCTATAACACGAAAGGCATTCATTTTTCATTGTTTTGAATTGACTGTTGAAGTCCCTTCACCTCACCCTCAAATCTACCGAGAACGTATTCATTTTTATCTCCAGTTTGGTCAACCTCAGTACCTAAACTGGAGCACACAAAAAATTACAATGGTCAAGGTGCTGATGCCTTTGCCTGCAGGGAAGTTCATTAATGTTAATTTCAAAATATCCCAAGGGTTAGATAACTCGGTTTCTTTGATTTCACTGGCAGATCTTCCCAATTTAAATATCTTTCTCTCTAATGCTAAAGAGTATGAGCTGATCCTGAATCATCTGAATAGGATGTTGTCTTCCTACATCCATGAAGTTGCCAAGATGGATCAGGAAATAGCCTCTGTTTTAAGGAAGAAAACGATAGTGAAGCCTACTGCAAAGCCAGGAGATGTCAACAGAATTCATCTTGGTCAGATTGATTCTGCTCACCTCACTGTTATGTTCACAAGAGCCAAAGGTGAAAAGTTTCTGTTTGCTCTTGTTGACAAGCACCTGTTCTCCAATGATTGCTTGGAATTCATTATCAATCTTGTTCATCGGTGTAAGGAGAATTTTGCTTTAGATAAGAAGAACTCCATAGACATGCTTCGGTGGAACATAACATTCAGGCATACTCTTTTGGCCATCATACTGAGTGTGTTCAAGACGGTCAAGAAGTCTGATGTAGCTCAACCAAACTGAGCTCTCGGCTCCATTGACGCAAAGGGGGAGATTGTTGTGTATTATGTGTTGTGTCATGGACGATTCTTTTGTATATCCGGTATGGGCCTGTCCAACCGTGATTATAGATTAGGGTTACGTTATATATATAGTGCATGCATGTATGCCTTAGAAAATACGATATTCATTTATTATCCCTATTGCATTGTAACCCTAAACACCTCTACAGTCGAAGTTCTTAACAGAACTCTTCTGAGGTGTTCAAGTTAATCATTGGATATCAGTTAAACCATTCTTGTGTTCATCAATTCTTTATCTTTATTGTTCTGCTTGAATCTAACGATCTATAAGAAGTTTTTACTCCAACAGGTTTACAACATGCTCATCAATTTTTAGCGGTGATTTCCCAAATGAAGAACTTGAACCTGTAACATTATTCTTTAAGGGAAAATCCAAATCATCAAAAACAACATGTCGAGATATGTAAACTCGACCATTCTTTAAATCCAAACATCAATAACTTTTACGTGCATTATCATAACCAAGAAATAGACAGTTTACATATTTTGGCATAAGCTTGTGAGAATTGTATGATTGAATGTAACGGAAGCAAGAACAACCAAAATCTTTAAGAAAATGATAGTCAGGGTAATGTAATAGAAGTTTTTGATAGGGAGAAAGATAATTGAGTTGACGTATGGGCAGTCCATTTATAAGGTACACAACAATGCTAAAAGCTTCAAGCCAAAATTTAAAGGGTGTATTTGATTTTTTTTCATAAGACACAGACCCATTTGAACAATGTGTCTATGTTTTCATTCTATAACACCGTTTTGTTGCGGTGTGTGAGGACAAGTGAATTGGTGTTTAATTCCACATTTGGAATTTTTTTTTGTAAAAATACAATTAGTGAATTCACCACCACCGTCAGTTTAGACCGTTTTAACAGAATGAACTACTAAAATTTTCCGAGACAATTGTTTTTCAATTTGAGTTTTGAATGTGGCAAAAACATTGGTAACATCAGACTCGTGAAATAATGGAAAAATCCATACATAACGAGAGTAATCATCAATCATAGATAAACAAAAACGATGACCATTCATGGAATAAACCGGGGAAGGGCACTAAACATCAAGATGAAGCATGTCAAGAGGATGTAAAGCATTAAAATTTCTAGGAACAAATGCTAATTTAGACGATTTTCCCATAGCGCATACATGGCAACATTGTTTCTATGAAAATTTTCCATTTATTGGTAACTTAAACTTGCTACAATGAACTCTAAGAATATTAGAAGAAGGATGTCCTAAGCGATTATGCCATGTATCAGGGGTTGACCGTTCGCCTAAGAGAGCAACCGGGCTGTAAGATATGTTTGGATTAAATGACAGTTGCTAAAGACCACTAGAGCTATTGCCAGAAAGAAGAATCTCCCACGTCTGAATGTCCTAACACGAAAACCACAAGAGTTAAGTTCAAAGAAACAATTATTATCCTTACAGAATTGGCAAATGGATAAAAGAGGTTTGTGCAGCTTAGGAATACATAGAACATTGTTCATTTGGAAAGATCGATTTTTATGATGAATAGAAAATTTTCCAACTCGAGAAACAAGTAAGCTTGTACCATTACCGAAGATCACTAAAATTTTATATGTATATGATGAATACTCAGTTAGGTTGGAGGGGTCTGATGCCATGTGGTTTCTTACACCATAGTCAAAGACATACGGTTCAGTATATGAGAAATAAGTTGCATATTATGTTGTGCATACACTTTGGCATCATGTCCATATTGACAATATAGTTGACATGTAGTATTAGGGTAAACAAATTGACCCATCTGAAAGGGTGTAGGTAGAATTCCCCTACCATAGGAATTTCCTCCTTTAGATAAACCTCTTGGATAGCTGTTACCACAACCACCTCTATTATTCTGACTGTAATTATTGCCCCACTGTTGATTGCTCCAATTGCTTCTGCCTTGATTTCCACCTTTACCTGTGTTATTATAAACACAACCTCGTCCACCCCTATTTCCATTGTTATTGTTGCTGTTGGAGGGAGGAGATGGGTTAGGTTGAGACGGGGAGGTTTTGGTGGCAACTAGGGTTGTAGATTGCTCAATTGGAACAACAAAATTTTTTGTAACATCTCTTTTTCTAAGAAGTAACTTTGTCAATTCATCAAGATTGAGGGATTGTCTGAGATGAGATGAAGCCGCCGATGTGAGAAATTCTTTGAATCCGGCACCAAGTACACCAAGAATACGGTGAATAAGTTTTGAGTCTACAATTGGTTTTCTAGCTTCAGTGAGAGAGTCAGATATGGTTTTGTCTTGGAGAAGATAGTGTAATATGGAGAGGTCCATTGGTTTCTTGAGATTATGAAGATGATCTTGTAGGTTTTCAATTTGGATTGTGGATGTGCATCCAAATCGTTGAGCCAACACATTCCAAGATGCATAGGTTGTGTCACAAGAGTTCAAGTAAGGTTGAATTGCTGGGGTAACGGTTCCTTTTATCCAACAACAAATTAAATATGTAGGCTTCTGCATGTTTCATGATTGGGATTATTTTTGCCATCGGCTAAGGTTTTAGGAGGCAGGGTAGAATCAATTACAAACAACAATTGGTGAGCACAAAGAAGAGTTTTGAAGAGAGTAATCCAGTTTACATAGTTGTCTTTGGTAAGATGATTATGATCCATGATAGCGTTAGGGTTAAAGAAGATTGGGAGAGTATGTGATTTGGTCATCGAGGACGAACCAAAATCGGTAGTCATGGAAGATTTTGAGTCCATGGTTGGCTCTGATACCATATAAGTCTATGCAAGAAGAAGAATGATGATAAGTGTTATGCAGAAAGAAGAAGAATAGAGATTGAAGAAGAAGATTGAAAAACCCAACATGTATTGCTCTATGATTAATGACAGAATATATAAGAAAAAGATACAAGGGTAAAAAAGGAAATACAATTACATGACTAAACTTATGACTTAATTACAGAGCCTAAAATGATTACTGATGAGGCCTAATCAATCAAAAGAAATTATGTGCAACATAATATTATCCTAATATATTTACGTTTACATATAGCATTAAAGAAAGGGCTTGCAACCCAGCCGAACATAGTGTCACCACTCTCTCATCTTCCCCAACTTCTTGAGCTAATTACCACTAAGCATTTTGTGCGAAATCTATACTTTTATATGCAATTCTTCTAATTCCATCCTTCTCAGTTTTGTATCACAAGGCAACATTTATTACTGCATTTTGTAAGTGTGATGACATATCAACAACTTTTAACTAGGATCAGTTTTTTTAACCATATTAGATTGTTAAATTGCAGGCCTGGTACGGATTAATGATGTATCAACAACTTTTACTTGTTTGGTTATGTTTAATTCTCAATCTTTTCTTTAGAATCCAGTTTAATTGACATTCCTTCACATTTAACAAAAAAAGAAAAGTAGGAAAACATATATGTCGCATTACATCAGACACCTAAGCTCCCAAAAAGAACATAAAGTCCCATAGCCACAAAAAAAAACCAACATCATCTTAGTTAGGAAATAGAAGCCCAGTTATGAAATCCAACTGCTCCTTCTTGCACTCAATCTTGTCAAGTGTAACAACTTTGATAGCATAGACCCATTCCATTGTATCATAAATTATATAATAGATGTTCTTCTAGACATTGGGGACATATTATTACTTTTGATCTTCCACTTTAAGTGATATATACAATCCTCCAAGTCATTGTATGCTTCTGTTTTTCTCTTGTAATATTGGTCCTCAAGCTTGAACTGTAACGACCCAATTTTCATGTCCAAAAATTTCATTTTAAAATATTACTTTTAGAAAACATTAATAAGTAAAAACATTGTTTGATCACGCCATAACACATCGCAAACCATGTTTTAATAATCAAACCATACAACCCATCAAATATCAGAGTACAATCCCAGTGAATCTCGTAAATGCGGAAACCGAAGAGTGTGTGTGTGACATGCTGCTACCATGCCGACTCCTTTCCCCTAGCTGAGGAGGTACCTGAAACTAAAACTGAAACCGTAAGCACAAAGCTTAGTGAGCTCCCCCATAATACCCCATACCATACAGCATATAACAAATAACATGCAATTAGGAGATATGGGCCCCACCCACACTCGTGAAGATACGGGCCCCGCCCACACTCGTGAAGATACGGGCCCCGCCCACACCTCACTTTCTGAGAGATACGGGCCCCACCCACACTTGTGAAGATACGGGCCCCGCCCACACTTCGCTACCTGGGAGATACGGGCCTAGCCCACACTCCATTCTCGGAGGGATACGGGCCTCGCCCACACCCAACCGTCAACACATATCATACAAGTATCACGCAGACAACAAGTGTAAACAGTTCTATCATACTGGTATATATCACAATCAACTCGACTAATAGATACGGGCTCGGCCCCCACTATAATACTATCGTCTCATCTATACGAGCCGGCCTTGGTGCCTTAGACCCGTTACTACTGAAAGGAAACTCACCTCGAAATAGCTGCTGGTCTGTGTGGGAATTGATCACCTACTACTGCTGCTGCTGCTCCGGAAACTCCCCGGCTGTAATTCCCACAATATACTTAATCATACACTGCTAACTGTCCTCTGGGTAAAAAGACCATTTTACCCCTGGTCTAGCCCTAAGTCAAATCGAAGTCAACTTTTAGTTGACCCGACTCGCCGAGTGGATCTCCACTCGCCGAGTCCCTAGCAAACTATTGTCCTGGGTCCCTGATTCTACTCGTCGAGTTGGGCTATGACTCGACGAGTTCATCTTCTAAACTGTCATTCAACTCCTTCATCCTACTCGCCGAGTTGTATGAACAACTCGTCGAGTTTATCTTCATCCTAAGAACACATATGCTAAGACTCGCCGAGTTGTATGAACAACTCGCCGAGTCTGTTCTTTATCTATGAAGATTGCCTTGGACTCGCCGAGTCAGGCATTGACTCGCCGAGTCCTATCATGAGTGAGTCCAGCTTTCAACTCACCGAGTCACCCCCTGTGACTCACGGCTCAACTCGATACGTCTAAAAGGGACCAATTTGGTGACTCGCGAGCCGACTCGCCGAGTCGTCGCCATGCATCCACTAGATACACCGATTTGTTTGATTTCAGTCCATGCCATTCCTAGATCTGGGCTTCTAAGACACGAATCATACGTAAAGTTTCCAACTTTACGTGTGGATCTTCACTAATATGGATTTTAGGGTCCAAAATGCCTCAAAAAGGGTAGATCTAGGATGAACAAGCCACATGGGTCCATAAAGCTAACAGATCTGAGCTCTTGGAGCTCAATCTTGTCTAGATCTAAAGGCCAACCCACTTATTACGAAACATTAAGCACAAACAAGTTTGGGGAATGGCTCAAGAGTGCCTTAAATGAAATCTTAAGCATAGAAACAGGGGGAAAACGAGATATACCTCAATGAAACCTGCTGAAAAACACAATGATGCTTGGATGGCTCTCCTTCCTCTTGATCTCTTTCCCCTCCTTGCCTCAAAACCTTCAAGAATCCACACAAGAGCCTCAAATTCACAAGAAACAAGCTTAGGACGAGTTAGGACGAGGGTTGGGAGCTCTGGGGCTGAATGGGGGCTGGCAAGAGGCAGATATGAGGTTTAAATAGGGTGCAAACCCCTGAAACTTAGGGTTTCATCCAACAGCGGTGACTCGCCGAGTCCAGGATATGGACTCGCCGAGTCGCCCACTTAAACGTGTCCCGGGTCTCGTCCCTACTCGGCGAGTCGAACCTTGTGACTCGCCGAGTCCAAGGCTAAAATAGGGCAATACTCAAATAAAATTCACATACCGGAAACCAGGTGCTACAAATCTCCCCCACTTATTTTAGACTTCGCCCTCGAAGTCTGCTGCCCGGTCCTGAAACAGCTCGGGGTAATGCTCCATCATCTCGTCCATCGGTTCCCAAGTCCACTCCGAACCCTTGCGGTGCTGCCATTTCACCTTTACTAGTTCTACCCTCTTGTTCCTCAACGTCTTTGCTTTTCTGTCTAGTATTGCGACTGGGCGCTCAATGTAATTCAAGCTGTCATCAACCTGAATATCCTCCAATGGTACTACTGCTGAATCGTCCACCAGGCACTTCCGCAGCTGCGAAACATGAAAGGTGCTGTGGATCTGACTGAGCTCGGCTGGCAGGTCCAGCCTATACGCCACCTTGCCCACCCGGGCTGCAACCCTGAACGGCCCGATGAACCTTGGGCCCAACTTGCCCTGCTTCCTGAATCGAATGACACCTTTCCAAGGCGACACTTTCAGGAGGACCATATCCCCGACTTGGAACTCCAAGTCGGATCGACGTCTATCGGCGTAGCTTTTCTGCCGACTCTGTGCAGTCTGAAGTCTGCTCTGAACCTGCTGGATCCTCTCGGTCGTCTCTAGCACCACCTCGGTGCTTCCCATGACTCTCTGGCCAACCTCATCCCAACATATCGGGGTTCTGCACTTCCGCCCATACAACATCTCGAACGGTGGTCGGTCAATACTCGCGTGATAGCTGTTGTTGTAGGAGAACTCAGCCAAAGGAAGATAGGTATCCCAGCTACCACCGAAATCCAACACACACGCCCGCAACATGTCCTCCAAAGTCTGGATGGTCCGCTCACTCTGACCATCTGTCTGCGGGTGAAAGGTGGTGCTGAAATGCAGACGAGTGCCCAACTCGTCATGGAATTTCTTCCAGAATCTAGAAGTAAAACGCACATCCCTGTCCGAGATTACCGATACTGGCACTCCATGCCATGCCACAATCTCCCTGATATAGATGTCGGCCAATTTTTCGGCCGATATGCTCTCCTGGATTGGAATAAAGTGAGCACTCTTGGTCAATCTATCCACGATGACCCAAATCGAATCCACTCCACGTGTGGTCCTGGGAAGCTTTGTGATAAAATCCATCGTGATATCTTCCCATTTCCACAGTGGGATGTCCAACGGCTGCATCTTGCCATGCGGTCTCTGATGTTTGGCCTTGACCTTCCTGCAGGTCAAACACCGCTCGACGTACCATGCCACATCCCGCTTCATGCAGGGCCACCAGTAATCCGGACGAAGATCCCTATACATCTTCGTCGCCCCGGGATGAATAGAAAATCGGGACTTGTGTGCCTCCTCCATCAAAATCTGACGCACGCCACCGTGATACGGCACCCACACCCTACGGTGTAGTGTCAAAAGTCCTCTGCCATCATAATCAAAGAAGGAAACCTGACCTACCACACGCTCGCTCTTCCGATGCTCCTCCTTGATAGCCTCCTGTTGAGCCTCCCGAATCTGCTCCAATATGGGAGTCACCACGGTCATCCTCAAGAAAACGTCCCTGATCGGCACCATCTTGCGGCTAAGCGCATCGGCCACCACATTGACCTTCCCCGGGTGGTAAAGGATCTCGCAATTATAATCCTTCACCACGTCCAACCACCGTCGCTGCCTCATATTCAGATTCGGCTGGTCCATGAGGTACCTCAAACTCTTGTGGTCCGTGTAGATGGTACACCGAACCCCGTAGAGGTAATGTCGCCAAATCTTGAGGGCAAAGACCACCGCCCCCAACTCCAAATCGTGCATCGGGTAGTTCGCCTCGTGAGGCTTGAGCTGCCGCGAAGCGTAGGCAATGACATGCCCCCTCTGCATCAGAACTGCGCCCAACCCCGAAATGGACGCATCGCAGTAAACCACAAAATCCTCTACGCCCTCAGGCAGGGCTAGGATCGGCGCCTCACACAATTTCTGTCTCAGCATCTCAAACGCAGCCTGCTGCTCGGGTCCCCACCGAAAGACCACGGCTTTCTTCGTCAGTCGTGTCAGGGGCACGGCTATCTTGGAGAAATCTTGGATAAAGCTCCGATAGTAGCCTGCCAATCCCAGGAAGCTCCGAATCTCAGATGGAGACTTCGGGACCTCCCATCTCATCACGGCCTCGACCTTAGCCGGATCAACCAGAATCCCGTTCTGGTTGACGAGGTGTCCAAGGAATTACACCTCGCGCAACCAAAACTCACACTTAGAGAACTTGGGATACAAGCTCTCCCTCCTCAGGGTCTCCAATACCTCCCTCAGATGCTCCTCGTGTTCCTCCTGAGTCTTGGAATAGACCAAAATATCATCGATAAAGACTATCACAGACCGATCCAGCATCGGTCTACACACGCGGTTCATGAGGTCCATGAACGCGGCAGGAGCATTGGTGAGCCCAAACGGCATCACCACGAACTCGTAATGACCATAGCACGTCCGAAACGCAGTCTTCTGCATATCCTCCTCCCTAACCCTCATCTGATGATAGCCTGAACGCAAGTCAATCTTGGAGAACCAAGATGCTCCCTGAAGCTGGTCAAATAGGTCATCAATCCTCGGAAGCGGGTATCGGTTCTTCACCGTTACCTTGTTCAGCTCCCGATAATCTATACACATCCGATGCGACCCGTCCTTCTTCCTTACAAACAGAATCGGGGCTCCCCAGGGTGAACTACTCGGACGAATAAATCCCTTGTCTAGCAGCTCCTGCAGCTGCGTAGACAACTCCTGAATCTCGGGAGGAGCCAAACGATACGGTGCTTTGGCTATCGGAGCCGCACCGGGAATGAGGTTAATCCTGAACTCCACCTGTCGCTCCGGAGGTATCCCAGGTAGTTCCTCCGGGAAAACATCTGCAAAATCTCGAACCACCGGGACCTCGCTCACGGTCACCTTACCCGCCTCCCGGGTATCCATCACATACGCAACATAACCCGCGCATCCCTGCTGAAGGTAACGCCTAGCCCTCGCTGCTGAGCATACAGTGGGTCCACACTGCGGCCGCTCTCCATGAATCACTAACTCTCCCCCGCTTGGGGTTCTGACTCGCACTAGCTGCTACGCGCAATCTATCACTGCCCCATTAGGACTCAACCAATCCATGCCAATAATCACCTTGTTCCCACGCAATGGGATGGGGACCAAGTCTACCAGGTAACGCTCCTCAAACAGTCGCAGAACACAATCTCGAAACACCATCGATGCTCGCACCGATCGATCGTCAGCAATCTCTACCTCTAACGGGCAATCTAACTCGCCTGAAGTCTCATGAAATCTCTTGCTAAGAGCCAGAGAAACGAACGATTGGGATGCACCCGAGTCGAACAATACCTGAACCGGGATGCCGTTCACATGGAACGATCCTAATACACATGTATACACACGGACCACATATCAATATCATAACAACATAAAACAAAAGATAGAAAGAAAGAATCATACCCATCACCACATCGGGCGCGATGCGTGCCTCCTCGGCAGTCAACTGAAATGCCCGACTCCTCACTACTGGAGCCTCTGCCTTGCTCTGCCGACCATCCGTGATCCGCAGGGTCGCTGGAGCCGGCGCCTTCACTGGCGCTGCAACCGACAACTGGGGGCAATTGGCCTTCTTGTGGCCCCTCTGGTTGCAGTGAAAACACAGAAACTCGGATGTCTGAATAGCTGAAACGGAGCAGTACAATCCTTGCTAAAGTGCCCTGTCTTCCCGCACTTGTAGCAGCCTCCTGATCCCATCCTACATATCCCCACGTGCGTCCTGCCGCATTTCCCGCAGCGGCTCGATCCTGAATGACCTTTCGGTCTACCGTCTGATCCCTTGGGCTTCTTCCCTGAAGCCCCTCCTGCCTGACCGTCCTCTAGTTTCCGTTTCCGGATGTGCTCCAAATCTATCTCTCTCTCCCTAGCCCTGGCAATCATAGAGTCCAGGGTAGGGCAAGCCGAAAAGCTAACATGCTCCTGGATGTCAGCTCGTAGCATATCATGGTAACGAGTCCTCCTCATATCCTCGTCACCGGCATACTGGGGCACCAATAAAGCCCTCTCCCGGAACTTGGTGGTGATCTCCGCCACAGTCTCCGTCGTCTGCCTCATGTCTAGAAACTCCCTGGCCAGCTGCTGAAGCTCGACCGCCGGTGCAAACTCTGCTCTGAACCTAGTCACAAAGTCCGACCAGGTCATTGCCTCGATAGCCGAGGCTCCCAACGAGTCACCCACTGACTCCCACCAATCCCGGGCTCGGTCCCGTAAACACCCTGCTGCGTACCTCACCTTCGACCCCTCGGGGCAGAATCTAGTCAACTGGGCAGACTCGATATCCGCAATCCACCGCCTGGTGACAATGGGGTCCTTCACCCCATGGAAATCCGGCGCACCACTGCCCCTGAAGTCCTTGAAGGACAGTGTGCGAGATCCTGACTGGCTAGAGGCTAAATCGCTCCTGAATGCCCGTAGGCGATCCTCCATCAACTCCATAATCCCTTCCTTGATCGACCCAAAGAGGATGGGGGTCGACTCAAGGATGCCCCTAGTGATCTCCGACGTGATGAACTCACGTAGCCTCTCATCAATCGGCTCGGTGCCTGATCCCGAACCTGACCCCTCTCCTGACCCGCCATCTGTCGGTCTCGGTCGAAGTACCACCATTCTGCAAAACATCATAATAATCATTAGTGATACTGCTACTTTATGAGGGATCTCAACTACTTACAGGTTCCTTGGTCTCGTCTTGGCCTTCCTCGGCTAGGGTACGGATCCTCTGCTTTCAGTAGTACGGGCCCATACTACCTTCCACATCTATCCGTACCTTCTCCGAGAAGTTCCTCGACTTTACCAGATCCCCTTTACTACTGCTACTCCCTGCTATTCTCATCCTAGGCTTGCCCTAGGGAAAACTCAAGTTCAACACGACTGGGCCTCAGCTGCTGTAGGTCTCCTCATAATTCCAGTTAGCCACCACCTAAACACCATCACATGTGATGAGGATTAGATAATCCTTCAAGTAAAAGATCCGTCCCTACAACGGTTGGACTCAAACAAGAGCTGCACAATAGGGCCAGTTCCAGTACTTTGGGATTATTCAAACCTGATTACATGTGGTGTGACGTGTTCACCTAGTGGCTAACTCCCATTACTCAGAACCCCACCAAGCACGAAGCAAGCAGCATTCGGTTAAGGGGAAACAGACTCAAGCCAAAACTATTCTTATAACAAGAAACGGCACTAGCATAAGATGCTAAGCTCATACTATCAGGCATAACCTAAACAGGCTATCCTACTGCTGTCTACTCAATTCTAGCATGCAATACTCATAAAGCTGTAACACATAAGCAGGCACATAAGGCATCACTCCTAGATCCTTAGCCCTATTCTAGCATGCGGTTCTACGTAAGCTGATAAACATAACATAAACTTGTATGGGTACTATGGGGAATACTTACTTGAGCTCGGCCGGTCGCGCACGTCACACACTTCGCTCTTTCTTATGACTCTTTTCCGAGTTTTTAGAGAACATTTTCTTTTGGAAAATCTTTCAATCCCTCGATTTGAGTTCAGATGCTCCCGAAGGCGTGTCCGAATCCCTCAAACCAGGGCTCTGAAACCAACTTGTAACGACCCAATTTTCATGTCCAAAAATTTCATTTTAAAATATTACTTTTAGAAAACATTAATAAGTAAAAACATTGTTTGATCACGCCATAACACATCGCAAACCATGTTTTAATAATCAAACCATACAACCCATCAAATATCAGAGTACAATCCCAGTGAATCTCGTAAATGCGGAAACCGAAGAGTGTGTGTGTGACATGCTGCTACCGTGCCGGCTCCTTTCCCCTGGCTGAGGAGGTACCTGAAACCAAAACTGAAACCGTAAGCACAAAGCTTAGTGAGCTCCCCCATAATACCCCATACCATACATCATATAACAAATAACATGCAATTAGGAGATACGGGCCCCGCCCACACTCGTGAAGATACGGGCCCCGCCCACACCTCACTTTCTGAGAGATACGGGTCCCACCCACACTCGTGAAGATACGGGCCCCGCCTACACTTCGCTACCTGGGAGATACGGGCCTAGCCCACACTCCATTCTCGGAGGGATACGGGCCTCGCCCACACCCAACCGTCAACACATATCATACAAGTATCACGCAGACAACAAGTGTAAACAGTTCTATCATACTGGTATATATCACAATCAACTCGACTAATAGATACGGGCTCGGCCCCCACTATAATACTATCGTCTCATCTATACGGGCCGGCCTTGGTGCCTTAGACCCGTTACTACTGAAAGGAAACTCACCTCGAAATAGCTGCTGGTCTGTGTGGGAATTGATCACCTACTACTGCTGCTGCTGCTCTGGAAACTCCCCGGCTGTAATTCCCACAATATACTTAATCATACACTGCTAACTGTCCTCTGGGTAAAAAGACCATTTTACCCCTGGTCTAGCCCTAAGTCAAATCGAAGTCAACTTTTAGTTGACCCGACTCGCCGAGTTGATCTCCACTCGCCGAGTCCCTAGCAAACTATTGTCCTGGGTCCCTGATTCTACTCGTCGAGTTGGGCTATGACTCGACGAGTTCATCTTCTAAACTGTCATTCAACTCCTTCATCCTACTCGCCGAGTTGTATGAACAACTCGTCGAGTTTATCTTCATCCTAAGAACACATATGCTAAGACTCGCCGAGTTGTATGAACAACTCGCCGAGTCTGTTCTTGATCTATGAAGATTGCCTTGGACTCGCCGATTCAGGCATTGACTCGCCGAGTCCTATCATGAGTGAGTCCAGCTTTCAACTCACCGAGTCACCCCCTGTGACTCACGGCTCAACTCGATACGTCTAAAAGGGACCAATTTGGTGACTCGCGAGCCGACTCGCCGAGTCACATGAACGACTCGCCGAGTCGTCGCCATGCATCCACTAGATACACCGATTTGTTTGATTTCAGTCCATGCCATTCCTAGATCTGGGCTTCTAAGACACGAATCATACGTAAAGTTTCCAACTTTACGTGTGGATCTTCACTAATATGGATTTTAGGGTCCAAAATGCCTCAAAAAGGGTAGATCTAGGATGAACAAGCCACATGGGTCCATAAAGCTAACAGATATGAGCTCTTGGAGCTCAATCTTGTCTAGATCTAAAGGCCAACCCACTTATTACGAAACATTAAGCACAAACAAGTTTGGGGAATGGCTCAAGAGTGCCTTAAATGAAATCTTAAGCATAGAAACAGGGGGAAAACGAGATATACCTCAATGAAACCTGCTGAAAAACACAATGATGCTTGGATGGCTCTCCTTCCTCTTGATCTCTTTCCCCTCCTTGCCTCAAAACCTTCAAGAATCCACACAAGAGCCTCAAATTCACAAGAAACAAGCTTAGGACGAGGGTTGGGAGCTCTGGGGGTGAATGGGGGCTGGCAAGAGGCAGATATGAGGTTTAAATAGGGTGCAAACCCCTGAAACTTAGGGTTTCATCCAACAGCGGTGACTCACCGAGTCCAGGATATGGACTCGCCGAGTCGCCCACTTAAACGTGTCCCGAGTCTCGTCCCTACTCGGCGAGTCAAACCTTGTGACTCGCCGAGGCCAAGGCTAAAATAGGGCAATACTCAAATAAAATTCACATACCGGAAACCAGGTGCTACATGAACTTCTCAGCATCTTCAATCATTTTCTCTATCTCCTGCGTTGACAATCTTCCACAAAGATTGGTAACAGTAAGTTTTTCAGTCTTACCAATGGATACTACTTTAGATGTAATGGTGAGGATACCATTATAATCTTTTCAAAGAAATCGTCTACTTCTGAGACTCCTTTAGGAGCACGTGGTATTCCATATATTTTAAATGATCCCAACAAATGGTTATCAGTAGATTTGGACTGCTCGCCTTCATACACCTTCACATTTATACTAGTTAGGTTGTATTTTGTTATAACAAAATTCTTAGTTATCTTTGTAGGTATAGATGTATTCTTTGGGATCACAATGCTCATTTTTTTTCTCCTTTTGTCTCAACACCAAGTGATAAGGGAGGGACATCAAGTAACACCAAATCCTTTACCATTTTGGTAGTTTCACCACATAACTTTGCAGCCATAATTGCCGCCCCATAATCAACGGTTTCATTCGGGTTGATCTTCTTGCATAACTCATTTCCATCAAAGAATTCCTGCAACATACGTTGGACTTTGGTATCCTAGTTGATCCACCTACAAGAATCACCTCATCTACACATCCTTTGGTCAAATTCGCATAACCTAAACACGACTCAAGTTGCTCAATACACTTTGTAAAAAAACTGATATTAAGCTCTTCAAATTTGGCACTACTAATTTCCATTGAAAAGTCGATACCATTATGCAACAATTCGTTATCAATTGATGCTCGAGTTGCATACGAAAGAATTCTCTTTGCTTTCTCACATTTAGTTTTAAACCTTCCTAACTCTCTATTCTTTCCAAAAAAATCTATGTTTAATTTCCACTTAAAATCATCAACACAGTAACTCACCATACAGTTATCAAAATCATCTCCACCTAGATGAGTGTCACCAGCAACAACCTTAACCTCAAACACACCCACTTCATCAATGGTGAGAACAGAGACATCAAAAGTGCCACCACCGACATCAAATATAACCACATTCCTCTTCCCAGTAAGCCCCAACATGTTGTCTATACCATAAGCAATTGCAGCTGTTGTTGGCTTGTTGATTATGCGCATGACATTTAGGCCAGCGATAGTAGCAGCATCCTTTGTTTCCTAACATTGACCATCATTGAAATAAGTTGGGACTATGATGACAACATTTTTAACAGTAGTACTAAAGAAATGTAAACTACAAAGTTTTTTCATTTAAACTGTGAATACGATCAGAAAAACGCTGTTAAATATGGTGTTAGTCTGACGATGGTCCAGAGGCGGTTCGACCACAATTCCACCGTGGTACGGCGATAGGTGGCAACTAGTTATAGATTAGGGACTGAAAATTTTTAATTAAAACAATATAAATTTTGGATTTGTCCAAAATACCTTAATCAAAACATTTAAAAAAATGGTTCCCAGGGTTCTTAACTTTTTTGAATTCTTATTTGAACCACTATATATATATATATATATATATATATATATATATATATATATATATATATATATATATATATATAGACACACATACACACACACATGGAAATTTGCCCTTTGTGATATCCAAAGTTGCTAAGTAAGAGAGAATGACTAAGACTAAAGACTTGTACTATTTTGTCCTATTTTTTTTGTTCATTGTAATAGTAGTAGGCTACAAGATCAACTATAACTCATTGCCACACATTTGATTTGTAGTACCTGTTTTACTTTATTATCTCATTTTGTCTATTGTTCTCCTACGTAGTATAAGCATGAATATCAACCATGTAATCAGTACTTCTTTGATCAATCAAGAGTTTCATCTATCATTTTGTCGTTCTATCATTCTCTTTGCTCATTTTTTATACTTTACTTTAAGACTTTGCACTGAATATGTGATTATTATTGTTCTTCATCCTTCAGAATTGACTATTTTTATCCATACTTGATTGGAATATGTTATTAGCCTTCATTACTGTTGTTCACTCAAGGTTTAAGTAATTAAACCTTTTATAGAAAAATCCTTATGATATCTTGTGATTCATCAATTGTTATCAGAGCTTGAGTGGTTGTCTTTTGAATCCATGAGATCAGATTATTATTGGTTAAGAATACCTTGGTTTCTTAAACATTTTTATATCAGCATAAAAGTTCTACTATATACCAACTGTGCACAAAACAACACAAAATGGCTGCTTCTAACCCAAATCAATGATTGTATTTAGTTCATATCACTAATAGTATGGGTTGCCCAATGTGAGCCCTATTACTGATAGTCAAAAAATATTATCATTGGAAGATGAGAATGGGAAGATTCTTAAAAGGAGATGAGTACGACATGTTTATAAGTTCTCCTGGTGAATATGTAGGCTTTACAACAAATGGTTAGCAGATTTTGTGAATAACGTGATAACTCAGGGAATAACAATAAGTCAAATCGAGCACAATTTGAAGGTCATCAACAACCTTGGAAATTTGGGGTAATATTAAGTCTTATCTCCAAATTAATGGTTTGCTCAATAGGTTGACCATGTTTCATCTTTTTGACGAGCTACAAGGACATGAATCGAACATTGCTCAAACTATTTGTTAGTTATATGGATGACCAATGGCTCTCGTAATCATTGTTATCGCACCTCCTCCAAGCTATGCTTCTTCGGATCCATCTCTCTCGACTCCACCTTCCGAAGAGATCTATGATCTTGAAGCTGCAGGACATGAACTTCGATTTCATCAAGATTTTGCGTTGCTAAACATGAAATATAACATACATTAATGGGCAAACAACCATAAACACTTTCCCAGTAGACCTCAACCTTCATATCCCGCACCTCATAAAACCAAATCTGATTCCTACTCAAAACCTCCAGAAAAACAACCATCCTACCTACCAGCCTATCTGAACAACCTACCTCATTTTTCCCATCTGACACCTTCTTCCGAAAAACCAAGGTTGTATGTTACAAATGTAGGCTTGGAAATCACTACACTAGAGATTGTCAAGCTAATCCTCCAGTTAAACCTAAGGTCAACGACTTTACTTACTACACTAGAAAGTGCCCAAGAGCTAGTTAGGAGTACGAACACATTTATTGCCACTGCCTCACGAAATGTGGATGGGTACCAGTCATCAGGTAATGAAAAAGAGTGTGACGATGGAAGAAATATGTGTCTCGTGGCTCAACACAAAGTGGAATGTGATGAAGCAGAATTTATAGCATCTAATAATGCAACATGTCATGGCATATAGATAAGTAGGTTGTTTGGTGTGTTCACCTAAATAAAAGTTGGTCTATTTGAATTGAATGTGGATAACATGCGAGATCTGGATTTGATGAAAAATCCAATCTTTCATGGAAGAAGTAAACACATTGACTCAAGGTTTCACTTCATTCATGAGTGCATAGAATGAGATGATGTTACAGTAAAACATCGGAGTACAAATAAGCAAAACAGGTGACATCTTAACCAAGTCTATGAACCAACTGAAGCTTGAGGAAATGCAAAAGTTTCTTGGAGTGAAAGACATGAAGATTCCAGATTAAGGGAGAATTTTGGAGTAATCTAGAAGATAGAAGAAGATAGAAGGAGTCTAGGAAGTTTTAGTCTAGTTATGGTAAGTTTAGTTTGAATTAGATTAGGTGTCTACTTTCTGGTTGCATAAGCAAATTTTATTTTGTCAGATAAATAGTTGTAGTTGTCTTTCTATTTTTATAATAAGATAAGCTTAACTTTTAAGAATTCTATTTTTCTCCTCGTCTCTAATATTTCTTATTTTTCCTTCTTGTTCTAGCCATTGCTTTGTTTTTAAGCAATTTTTTTTTTGGTGTGTGTGTTAAAACCAACACTTTCCCTCCTTAAAAAAATCTCCAAAACAACTTTTTCTACCCCTTTCATTCCTTTTATTTCCTAAAAAAAACTTGGAGAAAAGGTTGTACCTATTTTGGAAAGAAGGTAACTACTATGTATCTTTGATCACCAGGTCATGTGCTTCAACCTTGTTCATCGACAATTGATCCCTTCACCTCTTAAGGAGTATATAACATATTTACATTCATCCTTCCTTCAATTTACTATACTTTGTATGGAACAAAAATGAATATGAAAAACGTTATATTTTCAAGGCCAACTCCTTTAATTTACTAGCTTTTGTATGGAATAAAAATGACTTTGAAGAAACTTTATATCTTCACGGCGGGTTAATGACTAGGGGGTAATAAGGTTTTAACTTTGTATACATAAGGTCCTTAAGGTTTTTTTGTACATATTACACCAATGTGGCTGTTAAAACTATTTAACAAGGGTAATATGGTCTTAGTTTTGTCCATATTAGGTTCCTAAGGTCCTTTTTTGTATATATTACACCAACATGGTTGTTATAACCGTTTAGAAAAAGGTAATAAGGTTTAACTATCTCCAAATTAGGTCATTATTTTTAATATTTTTATCATTTCATTTAACTCTTTTTACAAATTATATTAGTATCTAGTTAGATGACTTCATCATTTCATCTTTTCATTTTAATCGCCCATTCACCACAACAACGATTTCAACCGAACTGTTACATAACATTTCTTTCATTTTTATGAAAAAAAAATACCTAATAATAATGAAGGTTGTAACGCCCGCAGATCTGGGCTAGTTAATTTAGAGATAATAGGGGTCGAAAACAACATTTCTACAAAAGATTATATAGAATAAATAATCTTAACCAAGTTGTATAATATGTCTCAAGGGTTCCGTACATATAAAGAACGCCGAAATCCGAGTTATAAAGAAGAAGTTATGGCCCGTCGAAGTTTTACGGCAAAACTGGCACGACACTAGGAGACTTAAATAGTGAGTTTATGATAGAACGACTTTTAGCCTTAGTAATATAAATGAAAGTCGTAGAATATGTTAACCGGAGAGCATCCATAAAAACAACGCCCAAATCTGACTTCATATGAGGAAGTTATGATTTTTGAAATTTCAGCTTATCAGTGTACGACCCGAAACTCGAATTTTAGTTCGAGTGGTTTTTGGCTTATGTGACCTAAATGAGAGTTGAAGATCTCATTAATAGGGATGCAAAGGTAAAAAGACAGACGAAAACGGAGTCCGTATGAAGGAGTTACGAATTCTTCATGGTCATTTAACAGTCTAAACTCCTCCTACTGTTAAATTTAAGATCGTTCGAGAATTAGCCAACAGAGTCTATATGAAATTTGTAGATCTTGTTTTTACCTATGCGTGAATATAAAGAACGTCGAAAATGGAGCTCGTATGCAAAAGCTACGGGGTTTAGAAGTTGGCAGAGTGCTGCTGCAAAAGGGGTGACGTGGTTGAATATGGGCCACGGCTTTCTCCCCAAGGCAAGCTACTAAAAGGTGACATGTGGCATGGAATCGATGAGTAGGAGGACCTACTCGACGAGTAGAGCTATTTTCCAGCATATAAATACATGTTTCGGGTTCCTCCATTCCTCACACATTTCCAAACCATTCTTTCTCTCTCTAGACTCTCTCTCTCTAGCCCCTAACCCCCTTAAAAGCCTAGGTAAACCACCTAGCACCCGATGGAAACCCCGAGGCTCCCGAAGTCCCGAGAGAAGACCATTTCGGCTCAGGAATGCTGCTCCGGCGAAGCCCAATTTTTGAGAAAACCCACTGTAAGTGAGTTATGCTTACCCTATCCTTAAAATAACTTATGGTTCAATATAGTAAAGTTATTTAGGACCTTATAAGGTGTATTTGGGCTTTTATTATGGGTTATATAAGTATTGTTTAACACTTATATAATAGTAATAATAGCTAGGCTATTAAACTAGTCTCGTCAAATGTTAGACTAAACTCTAGTGGTAATGATACTGGGTTTCGTCAAGGGATAATTGTTTTAAGAGTAACGAAGTGATGTCCGAGTGCCTACTCACCACCTTACCAGGTGAGTGCATGGTCCCTCTCATCTTACACATAGATATGAAGTATTTAGTATAAAGTACGTGTTATGTGCACATATTGTCTGAATACTTGCTGTCTATGTCAGGTGAAATATTTTATTACACGTTTTTAAATGATTTAAACTGTATATGTATTTTATATCTACAAAAATGTGTTGGGTAAAACATGGGTAGATGTAATAGTTTTTGTGTGACCAAATAAAATAATGAGAGGCCTCATTATAGATGTTATTGATGATCCAGTCATCTAGTGGAGTATAGATGACAACCACAGACTATTCTAGATAGTCCAGTGGAATGCTAGCAGGCTTGCAACATGTGGCTGTTTATTTGAACTGTGTGTTTATTTGAACTGTGTGCTCACTAGTAGTACTCCATTCCCCACATGGTTGCCTTATTTTACATGAATTGATGAGGAATCTCCGAAGCATGTGTTGTCACGCTGATGAAAGTCCTTAGACTAGGTCCCTTGTGTTAGATGTGTTAGGGGTGTAAAGTGAGGATAACGAGAACAGGTAATCGGGTTTGTTTGGTCTGATAAAGTTAATAAACTTATTTATTGTTGGTTGAAAACCCTATGTGCTCACCAGGCTCCCAAGCCTGATCTACTCAGTTTTGTGAATTACTGGTAGTGGCGCGTGAGCATAGATGTTTGGATGAGAGATAAGGGATTATAGGCCTGTAAATACGAAATAATGTAGTAAGGCTTATGTTGTATTTTTTATGCTTTTGATCTATATCGAACATGACATCTTGAGTCTTTTAATGAAATACATTTCTTTGGAAATGATTTTGATAAATCTTTATCATATTTTGCTTTGGGACAAATTCCGCAAAACTTTTATTTAAAATGTTACTCTGATTTTCAAACAAAGCATAAACAAAAATCGGTCTTTTCTGGCCGTGAAAATGGGGATGTCACAGTTGGTATCAGAGAATTAGTTTAAGCGAACTAGGAATAATGATTTATTTCTAGACTTAAACTTAGAATGCTAAGCGATGATTGTGAGGAGTGTGTCTAATATATTTTAAGAAGTACACTAGAGTAGACTCAAGCACTAGCTTATTTAGGGAAAATGCCTAACATGCTTTTATGTGCTAAATGATTTGTTATGCTTTATGCTATTGTTTGATCGGATCTATGGCCTGTTGCCGACCGGATCTGCAAATTTTATGTGTTCAGATTTCTAAATGTTTAATTACGGTGTTAGAATTGACATGTAACTTTGCGGAGTAATAAGGAGGAATACGCATCTAAATCTTCCTCTATCTATATTCTCGTCTCTATACACCGAACGCCTGCTTTGGTGTGCAAGAACATCATGGTGAAGAATCCTAGTGAATTTAGTAAATGGAGGAAATGAGAAGGCTTACGATAGTGAATGATACCTATCATAAGATATCTAAATAGGTAATATGTATGGTACATGAGAAGTACACCTTTAATTGGCGGGAAGAAAGAATTTTGGTATAATCAATGGAGTTATCCCATCGTCTGACAATTTCATCACCAACCAAGTGAAGTGTAATTGATGATTGAAGATACGCATGGAAGAAGTCCAAGTAGAGTCTCGGGAAAATTATATGATTGTGTGGACACATTTGTATGTGTTAAAATTGTTTATGTGATAATAACTTGGAAAACTGCGAGACAATACTTGGTACGAGTATGAGTAGGTGTGAATGGTAGTAGAGGCCTATACTACCAAGAAGCACAGAACTCATGCTTGGATCAGGTAAAGTCACAAGGTTACCAAGAAGCTACTAAATGATACCATTTTATTCAAGTATGTCGTTACCATCGTTTCGGTAATGACTAAGAAGATGATTGTTATTCCGACCATAGTGGTCATATCAAATCAAGTCCAACTAAGATGAATATGCTACGTGGTTCAGAGAACTAAGTTTAATGTACCATCTGACTTAAGCCGGAAGATTGAAATAAAAGATAATCGAAGCGACCAATAGGAGTATCGCGAATCGCCGTTAAAGTAAGAAGTTTGTAGCTAGAAATAATACATGCTAGAATGTGATTATATCACATTAGAACATGAAGGAAAGTGTATTCCATTCCCGAATTTGACTCTAAGAGACCTGAGTATAAGCATTGCGACCACACGATGATAAGTCATTGGAACAAGATCCATCGGTCTATCGTGAAAATCAAACAACATATCTTAATTTGTTATGAATAATAAGGAGTCTCCGGTAAGGATCAAGATTGTGACATGAAGGTCATAATTTGGATTCTAACGTGAGATAGGGAGCAGGTGCAAGATCAAGCACCGCCTACAGTCAGAAAGCCTTAGAGTTAAATACTCGTTCAAAGAAACATATAAGTTACGATTATTACCTAGGATGAAGAGATAATGTATGGAGTCATTATACTGCCCTGTTTTGTTGATGATTCTGAGACGTAATCATCCTAAGGGGGAGATAATTGTAACGTTTGCAGATTCGGGCTAGTCAATTTAGAGATACTAGGGGTCGAAAATGACTTTTTGACAAAAGATTATTTAGAATAAATAATCTTACTTAAGTTGTATAATATGTCTTAAGGGTTTCATACATATAAAGAACGCCAAAATCCGAGTTATAACGAAGAAGTTATGGCTCGTTGTAGTTTTACAGCAAAATCGGCACAACACTGGGAGACTTAAACTGTGAGTTTATGATAGAACGACTTTTAGCCTTAGTAATCTAAATGAAAGTCGTAGAATATGTTAACCTGAGATCATGCATAAAAAGAATGCCCAAATCCAACTTCGTATGAGGAAGTTATGATTTTTGAAGTTTCAGCATAGCAGTGTACGACCCGAAACTCGAATTTTAGTTCGAGTGGTTTTTGGCTTACGTGACCTAAATGAGAATTGAAGATCTGATTAATAGGGACGCAAAGGTGAAAAGACAGATGAAAATGGATTCCGTATGAAGGAGTTACGAATTCTTCGTGGTTATTTAATAGTCTAAACTCGTCCTACTGTTAAATTTAAGATCGTTCGAGAATTAGCCAATAGAGTCTATATGAAATTTGTAGATCTTGTTTTTATCTACGCATGAATATAAAGAACGTCGAAAACAGTGCTCGTATGCAAAAGCTACGGGGTTTAGAAGTCGGCAGAGTGCTGCTGCAAAAGGGGTGATATGGCTGAATATGGGCCACGACTTTCTCCCCAAGGAAAGCCACCAGAAGGTGACATGTAGCATGGAATCGACGAGTAGGAGGTCCTACTCGACGAGTATAGATATTTCCAAGATATAAATACATGTGCCAGGTTCCTCCATTCCTAACACCCTTCCAAACCATTCTTTCTCTCTCTAGAATCTCTTTCTAGCCCCCTAAACCCCCACCCGTAAAAGCCTAGGTAAACCCCTAGTACCTGAAGGAAGCCCTGAGGCTCCCGAAGTCCCAAGAAAACAGCCTTTCGGCTCGGGAATGCTGCTCCGGCGAAGCCCGGTTTTCGATAAAACTCGTTGTAAGTGAGTTATGCCTACCCTATCCTTAGTATAGCTTATGTTTCAATATAGTAAAGTTATTAGGACCTTATAAGGAGTATTTGGGATGTTATTATGGGTTATATAAGTATCGTTTAACGCTTATATAATAGTAATAATAGCTAGACTATTAAATTAGTCTCGTCAAACGTTAGACTAAACTCTAGTGGTAATGATACTAGGTTTCGTCGACGGATAAATATTTTAAGAGTAACGAAGTGATATCCGAGTGCCTACTCACCACCTTACCAGGTGAGTGCATGTTCCCTTTCATCTTACACATAGATATGAACTATTTAGTATAAATTACGTCTTATGTGCACATATTGTCTGAATACTTGCTGTCTATGCCGGGTGAAATATTTTATTACACGTTTTTAAATGATTTAAACTATATATGTATTTTATATCTACAAAAATGTGTTGAGTAAAACATGGGTAGACGTAATAGTTGTTGTGTGACCAAATAAAATAATAAGAGGCCTCGATATAGATGTTATTGATGATCCAGTCGTCTAGTGGAGTATAGATGACAACCACGGACTATTCTAGACAGTCTAGTGGGATGCTAGCAAGCTCGTAACCTGTAGGTGTTTATTTGAACTGTGTGCTCACCAGCAGTACTCCATCCCCCATATGGTTGCCTTATTTGACATGAATTGCTGAGGAATCCCCGAAACATGTGTTGTCACCCCGATGAATGTCCTTAGACTAGGTCCATTGTGTTAGATGTGTTAGGGGCGTAAAGTGAGGATAACGGGAACGGTAATCGGGTTTTTTTGGTCTGATAAAGCTAATAAACTTATTTATTGTGGGTTGAAAACCCTATGTGCTCACCAGACTCCCAATCCTGACCCACTCAGTTTCTTGCATTACCGGTAGTGGCGCATGAGCATAGATGTTTGGATGACAGATAATGGATTATAGGCCTATAAATACGAAATAATGTAGTAGGGCTTATGTTGTACGGTTTATGCTTTTGATGTGTATCGAACATGACATCCCGAGTCTTTTAATGAAGTAAAGTTATTTGGAAATGATTTTGATAAATCTTTATCATATTTTGTTTTGGGACAAATTCCGCAATACTTTTATTTAAAATGTTACTCTGATTTTCAAACAAAGCATAAACAAAAATCGGTTTTTTCGAGCCGTGAAAATGGGGATGTCACATAAGTGTTAATGATTAAAACTATGTTTGGCATCATAGCTACCTTATAAGCTAGTTTATTTTTTGATATTTTTTAAGTTGTCATGTTTGGAAAGCCAAAAAGTAGCTTATAAACTAGCATTTTAAAAGTTACTTAAACTACTTTTTTAAGAGTTTTTTTTTTTAATTTCCAAACATACCTCTTAATTAATTAAAAAACCATATTTTTTAAATGCCATTTTATGTCATTATATAAATTTCGGATCCTTATAAGTCAGTGTCAGAGATAGAGTCAAAGTAAAAGAGCATCTTCGACAAGTAATGAGGTATCCCAGATAAGTAATTGCGTATCGGGGATACCCAATTGGCGGAACCATTATTTATCGGAGATATCCCATTACTTTTTGTGGATACTCTTTTACTTTGACCTGACTCCGCCACTGGCTTACGTAACCTTTTGATTGAAACTGTGGTTGTGGTGAATGAGCGACTAAAATGAGAAGATGAAATGATGAAGCCATCTAAATAGATATTAATATAAATTGTAAAAGAGTTAAATGATAAACATATTCAAAATAGAGATCTAATGTGAACATAGTTAAACCTTATTACCCTTCTTTAAACGGTTATAACAATCATGTTGGTATATTATGTACAACAAAAGACGTTAGGGACCTATTGGAAAAAACTTAAAACCATATTACATGTTTTAAAAGGTTATAACAATCATGTTGGTGTAATATGTACAAAAAAACCACAAAGACTTAATTTGAACAATCATGTTGGTCATTAACCCTTTTCAGGGCGAATGCTTTGTTTTCAATAAAATTGTTTTTTGTGTTAAAACCTAAACTTCCCTCCTTAAAAAAAATGCTAAACTCCATAACATTTTTTCATCCCATTTCATTCCTTTTATTTCCTTAAAAAAACTTGAGAACAGGTTATATATGCTTTGAAAATAGGTAACCAACCATGTATCTTTGATCAGCAAGTCATGTGCTTCAACCTTGTTCATTGACAATTGATCCAACTCTTAAACTATATAACATTCATCATTCTTTTGACTTACTATTTTTTGTATGGAATAAAAATGAATTCGAAAAAGCTTTACATTTTCAGCGCCAATTCCAAAAATTTACTAGCTTTTGTATGGAATAAAAATGACTTTGAAGAAATGTTATATATTTAGGGCCAATTGCAAAAATCTCCTTTATATTTAATTTATCTATTTCTTTTGAAGACACAAAAAAATTTCAATAATATCTAAACACCAATTTACCATCAAAAAGTAAATCTTCAAAATCCATTCATATGTTGATATGGATCTTCTCAACGACTTCTAACACCATGTAATAATAATCCCAGCTAACTTTAATCTAGACTGTTGGCATGCCAAAAAAAACCCGGTTAAGTTAATTTGGAAATATAAACCTACATACCAAATTGACCAGGTACTTCATCCTGCGCTCAATCTCTTCAACCTCTGCAACTCTGCCTTGAGAGAGCCATTGCATCATTTCAGCAAGTGCATAATGCATGTTGTTCAAATCCTTTGGGGGCACATCATTACTTCTGATCTTCTCCCTTAAGTAATGTATGCCATCATCCAAGCCATTGTACGCTTGTGCCTTCCTTTTGAATTGTTGGTCCTCAAGCTTGAACTTCTCGGCATCTTTCATCATTTTGTCTACCTCTTGCTTCGACAATATTCCACCATAATTAGTAACAGTAAGTTTTTCCGTCATGCCAGTAGATACTATCTTAGCCGTAAGTGTGAGTATACCATGATCATCTATTTCAAAGCATACTGATATTACTGAGACTCCCTTCGGAGCAGGTGGAATTCCAGAAACTACAAAGGAACCCAACAAGTAGTTGTTAGTAAATTTGGACCGTTCACCTTGGTAAACTGGGATCCTTCCACTAGATTGGTTGTCTACAATTGTAAACAAAATTGTACTAATCTTCGCAGGTATAGGAGTGTTCCTTCTGATGACAACCGTCATTATATCACCTTTTGTCTGGACGCCAAGTGATAAGGGAGTGACATCATATACCATCATCTCCTTTACAATTTTCGTAGTTTCACCAGACAAGTTTTCAGCCATAATTGCTACCCCATAAGCCACAGCTTCATATGGGTTAATGTTCTTGCATAACTCCTTCCCATCAAAGAAATCATGCAACATTAGTTGTACCTTTGGTATCCTAGTTGACCACCAACAAGAATCACCTCATCTATATTTCCTTTAGTCATATTCGCATCAACTAAACATGACTCCATGTAACACCGTAAAATTTAAAACAAAATTTTTTCATTTTTAAACACACTTTTCCAAACACATTGATTGATAAAACCCCGTTGTATCATACTTTGTTTCACAAATATTTCCCAAGATCAAAATACATAAAAACCCATGCGTGTGTACGAATCATGCCGGCACCTTCCTGCGATCGTCACTGGTACCTGAAACACATAACACATAACATTGTAAGCATAAAGCTTAGTGAGTTCCCCAAAATACCATACATAACACATACTAGCCACTCGAAACTATAACTTTGTGGGCCCGTGGGCCCTAACTTTATGGACCCTCTAGTCCTAACTCTATGAACCTTTCGGTTCTAACTCTGATACACTCTAATATACACATGATATAAAAAACATAGCAATAATGCAGTAAAACACATCACACAATAGCATACAATAACTCTGTCACATAACTCTAATTATCACTTAAGGTAAAGTATAGTGAGAAGACTCACCTCAGATGTCCCGGTAAATCACTGACTCGGTAGAAATACGATCTAGCCTCCGCCTAAACACATAAAGTAATACTCTCATAAATATAACTCTCAGAACTAGACTCAACGCTCTCTACACACCCTCAGAAGGGTAAAAGACCATTTTACCCCTCCTTTGGCTCAAAGGCCCTCATTGTTGACCAAACCCTAAAAGTCAACTAAAGTCAACGGTCAAACTTTGACCCAACTCTTCGAGTACACTTGGGCAACTCGGTGGGTCCTTATGTGTCCACTAACTCTTTAGTCCCATTTAACGCGTCAAGTCCCTCCCTTTACTCAACGAGTCCCCATGTATGAATCGCGGGGCCACCCCTACTCAACTCGTTGAGTCTAAAGAACAACTCAGTGAGTACATGCCATGCACAAACTCCATTGACCTCCTGAGGTCATATCTATTCCTCTAATCCATAGATCTGGCCTTCCCAAGCATAATAATCACGTAAAGTCTAGAGTTCTCTCAAGGGACTGGTATCCGCAATGGGGGACTATGATAGAAAGATCAAATATAGCTTCTCCTTCCTCCTAAATGACCTCCTGAGGTCATATCTATTGCTCTTGACCACCTTTTTCTTGCTAAACCAAAGATAGAAAGATCAAATATAGCTTCTCCTTCCTCCTAAATGATTTAGCTCACTTAGGGTTCTCTCAAGGGACTGGTATCCGCAATGGGGGACTATGAGTGCCCTTAAATAGGCTCCAACCTTGGGGGATTAGGGTTTCATTAAACAGCGTGGACTCGCCAAGTCCATTCGTGAACCCAGATGATAATCCGCGACCCTACTAGGCGTGTTTAAGCATCAACTCGCCGAGTTTCTTCACAAATTCCAAAAATAAAAATATTAGAATAATATAACTGGGAATCCGGATGTTACAATTCTCCCCCACTAGAATCAGACTTCTCCCTCGAAGTCTCATTCTGCAAAAAACTCTGGATGCTTCTCACGCATCTCGCGCTCCGGCTCCCAAGTCAGCTCTGACCCTTTCCTATGCTGCCACTGCACCTACACCAGAGGCACTTCCTTGTTCCTCAGAACCTTGACCTTTCGATCTCTAATTGCCACCGGTCTCTCAACATAGTTAAGGCCCACATCCACCTAAATATCCTCTAACGGTACCACTGTTGACTCGTCGGCTATACACTTTCTCAACTGCGACACGTGAAAAGTATCGTGAATCTGACCCAACTCCGCGGGTAGCTCCAAATGGTAGGCTACCCTACCTACTCTCGCGATCACCCTGAAAGGTCTAATATATCGAGTCCCCAGCTTTCCCCTCTTCCTGAATCGGATCACTCCTTTCCAAGGAGAGACCTTCAGAAGCATGAAGTCACTGACCTGAAACTCGAGCTCGGACCGATGCCTGTCCGCATAACTCTTCTGAAGACTCTGAGCGGTCAACAACCTCTGTTTGACCTGTTGTATCTACTCAATCGTCTGAAGCACAATCTCCGTACTACCCATCACACGTTGCCCTACCTCTCCCCAGCAAATGGGGGTCCGACACCTCCTCCCATACAACGACTCAAAGGGTGGCATACCAATGCTCGAATGATGGCTGTTGTTGTAGGAAAACTCCGCCAAAGGCAAATATGTGTCCCCACTCCCGCCGAAATCCAACAGACACGCTCGGAGCATGTCCTCGAGCGCCTGGATCGTCCGCTCGCTCTGCCCGTCAGTCTGTGGGTGGTATGCGGTACTAAAATGCAACCTCTTACCCAACTCTTCATGAAATTTCTTCCAGAATCTGGAAGTGAAACGCACATCTCGATCTGAGACAATCTAGAACGTCACTCCATGCCGCGATACCACCTCCCTCACGTACATCTCTGCCAATTTATCTGCGGAAGAGCTCTCATTGATAGCAAGGAAATGAGCGCTCTTCTTCAACTGGTGTACAATCACCCAAATTTCATCGTCGCCCCTCACAGTCCTTGGCAATTTGGTGATAAAGTCCATAGTAATCTGTTCCCACTTCCACTCGGGAACCTTTAACGGCTGCAACTTACCATGTGGTCTCTGGTGCTCGGCCTTAACTTGGTGACAGGTTAGGCACCTCTCAACGAACCATGCAACGTCCCTCTTCATACAAGGCCACTAATACCCCCTCTTTAGGTCCAAATACATCTTAGTGGCCCCGGGATGGACCGAGAACTTCGATCGATGTGCGTCTTCCATCACAATGGTACGCATCCTGCCCACAAACAATACCCAAATTTGACCCTGAAATGTCATAAGTCCCCGGATATCGGTAACGAACTCCGATACCTGCCTGATAACTCGCTCCCTCTTTTGGTTTTCTGGTCTCACAGCCTCAGCCTGGGCCCCTCGAATGGTGTCCAACACCAGAGTGATCACTGTCATTCTCATACAAACGTCTCGCATCGAGACGCTCTCCGACCTACGGCTCAGGGCATCGGCTACCACGTCAGCCTTACCCGGGTGGTACAGGATCTCATAATCATAATCCTTTACCACATCCAACCATCTCCTCTGCTACATGTTCAGGTTGGGCTGATCCATCAAGTACTTCAGGCTCTTGTGATCCGTGTATATGGTGCACCGGACCCCATACAAATAGTGACGCCAGATCTTGAGGGTGAACACCACTACCCCTAACTCTAAATCGTGGGTGGGATACCTTGCCTCATGAGGCTTCAGCTACCTTGATGCATATGCTATCACGTGCCCCCTCTGCATAAGCATCGCTCCTAACCCTGATATCGACGCATCACACTATACCACGAAGTCCTCCATTCCCTTCGGAAGGGCTAACACTGGGGCTTCGCATAACCTCTGACGAAGTGTCTCAAAGGAGGCCTACTGCTCATGGCCCCATGAGAAAGCAACGCCCTTCCGGGTCAGCTTGGTGAGTGCCATGGTGATCTTGGAGAAATCCCTGATAAATCTCCGATAATAGCCTGCCAATCCTAGGAAACTCCTGATCTCTGTAGGTGACCTCGGCACCTCCTAACTCATCACTGCCTCAATCTTGGCCGGATCGACCAATATCCCTTTCTGGTTAACGAGATGCCCTAGGAACTGGACCTCTCGTAACCAAAAATCACACTTTGAGAATTTGGCGTAACGCCTCTCCGATCTCAAAACTCCAAGGATCTCTCTCAGATGTTCCTCATGCTGTTCTTTGGATCTCGAATACACCAATATGTCGTCAATGAACACGATCATCGAGCGATCCAACATCAGCCTACATACTTTGTTCATGAGGTCCATGAACACTACAGGTGCATTGGTGAGCTCGAAAGGCATCACCACGAACTCTTAATGCCCGTAACGAGTCCTGAATGCTATCTTCTGGATATCCTCATCTCGCACCCTCACCTGATGATACCCCGACCTCAAATCGATGTTGGAGAACCAAGATGCTCCCTGTAACTGATCGAACAAATCAATGATCCTCAGCAACAGGTAACGGTTCTTGACCGTCAACTTGTTCAATTCCCTGTAATCAATGCACATTCAGTCTGAGCCATCCTTCTTCTTAACAAAAAGGATAGGTGCTCCCCATGGGGAACTGCTCGGCCGAATAAACCCCTTCCCCAGCAGCTCCTGAAGCTACAAGGATAACTCTTTCGTCTCTGGAGGCGCAAGATGATAAGGTGCCTTGGCGATAGGCGCAGCTCCCGGAACCAAATTGATGCTGAACTCAACCTGCCTCTCGGGAGCCACACCTAATAACTCTTCCGGAAATACGTCTGGGAACACACGCACTATCAAAACCTCATCAACTGACCTCGGTCCCTCTGAACCAACCCTCGTATCCATCACATATGCTACAAATCCCTTACATCCCTGCTGTAGACTCTGCCTCGCTCTAGCGGCTGAACAAAATGCCGACCCAAAATGCGTACCCTCGCCGTATACGGTAAGAACTCCCCTACTAGGGTCTCATATGGTCACCAGCTGTATCTCGTAGTCGATAACCGCTCCAAACTTGCTCAACCAGTCCATGCCCACGATGACACAGACATCTCCCATCGCAATAGGAACTGCATCAATCGGGAACTTGACGCTGAAAATCTCTAGTACACATCCTCAGATCACCTCGGTGGCATACACCACTCTCTCGTCAGCTATGGAAACTCTCAGAGGTCGACTCATCACCTCTCGACTAATACTGATGTGCTGACTAAAAGCCAAAGATACAAATAACACGACCCGCACCCCAGTCAAATAATACCAAGGAAGGTACATAATTCACAAGAAAAGTACCTACGCATAACGTAATATAAGCACAATATCTCAACACAAAATTAAATATATGAAAGAATACATACCAGCCACGACATCGGGCGTTGCACGGACCTCCTCCGCAGTCAACTGGAAGGCTCTCCCTCGCGCCTTCGGTACCTCGGCCTTCACTAGCCGGCTCTCAGTAGCTCTGATAGCAGCAGGAACAGATCCTTGAGGTGCTCCCTGGGTAGTCCCTCGTAACTGTGGACACTCTGCCTTGCGGTGTCCAGTCTGGTTGCAGTGAAAGCATACTGCAAACCCCTTGGGGCAATCCTTGGCCATATGCCCCTCCTTGCCACATTTGTAACAAGAGGCCGCTCTGCACACCCCCTTGTGGCTCTTGCCGCACTTGCCACAAGTGCGACCCTTCTGACTCCTAGATCGCGAATCAGTGGGCTTGGTTCGCTTGGCTGTCGGCTGAGACTTTGCTGGTCGCCGATCCCTCGCCTAAGACTCAGCCTCCTCCCTAGTCTGGGTCTCCAGCTCTATCTCCCTCTTTCGGGCATTTGCTTGAAGCTCAGCAAATGTCCGATATGTCGAGTTCACCACGAACTCCCGTATATCCCTCCTCAAAAGGCTCAAGTAGCGGCTCATACATGCCTGCTCGAAGGACACGTGCTTTGGGCAAAACATCGCCCGCTCATGGTGTTGGATTAGTGTCTAAGTCCATAACTATTTTGGTATGTACTTGACCCGATGGTGCATGGTCCTTTTGGGTTGCCTTCACCAAAGCAACTTGATTGGAGAAATAAATAAAGAGAGAAAGGTTATTATGATTTATTAATATGTTATAAGAATAATATATTAAAGGAGAAATCATATTTGTTTAATTAATATTGGTTAATAATTAATTAGGAATTAATTTTGTGATCAAGTGTAATTAATTAAACTAGAGGGGCTGATTTGTAATTATGTGATAGTTACAAAATAAGGTAAGGATTATCTTATTATTAGGTTGGACAAATTTAAGGTGATAAGGCCTTAGAATTCGACTATGATAAGGATTCAAGGATTATCTTATGGGTTGCTTTGTGGATAAGCAACTAGATAAGGATAATGACTGAAACCCTATCTCTACACCTATACAAAGACCCCAAGGCTCATAAATTCGTGTATCCCTTCCCAAGGAGTCCTAAGAACGAATTCTAACCTCTCTCCTCTCTCTTTATACCATCTCCATTTGCTCTTGGTGTTTGTAAGCCATTAGAGGAGTGACACTTGTGACTCTAAGCATTCCAAAGTCATTACAAGGAGATTTAGGATTGTTATTGCTACATAACAATCAAGGTATGATCTTAAACCTAATTACATATTAATATGATTATTTGAATGCTATAATTAGGGTTTATAGTCTTGGATTCAAAGCATGTACAATAGAGAAACCTAGATCCAAGCATTAGGGTTTGTATGAGCACATAGGATGTCTTATGACCAAAACCCATCAGTGGTATCAGAGCCTAGATTGGTTTAAATTGTATTGATGCATTGTATATCTGAAAAATTCAATTTTTGGTGTTCTAGAGGCTGGACTCGCCGAGTCCATAGCTGAACTCGCCGAGTCCAGGGTAACTCGACGAGTCCGGGCTTGACTCGATGAGTCAACTCGTCAGATAATGCTTATCTCGGGATTTCTTGCTGTTTTTGCATATGGATAGTTACCTTATCATGTTAGATCAATATTAATCCGATTATATGATATATTTGACTATGTTTTTGATCTAAATGAAGATATTTATCAATTAATAAGATAATTGTTTCCTTATAAGATAATTGATTAATTATTTTGAATAAATTGATAAATTCTTTTTGCAAGAAATCATTAAATAAATCAAATATGGATAATTATGTTATTAAATGTTAATTTAAAATTATTGGTTATTTGATCCTTGTTGTTATGAAAAGTTTCATATTTTACCCTTTAGGTTTTATAGTTTAAATTTGAACCCAATAGTTTTGTTGTTTTAAAATTTAAATAGTTGAAACCCTAATGTTTTGAAATGTTTCAAAACTTGCCCTCAAGTTTTGGAATTTAAAAGTTGATTAAAAGTTAATTAGGAATGTTAAATTCTAAAACCCTAGAAATGTTTTTGAAAAGTTCAAATACACCCTTATGGTTTTATTAATTAATTAAGGAGTATAATTAAAAGAGATTTAATAAATCCATAAAAGTTTAGGTTAACCATTTAATTGAATTAAAAGTGTAATTGTTAAAGTTAACCACATAGTATTTTAAAAGTATAAAATGCACCCTATACTATATATATAACATTAAAGGTCTAACATTATATATATGTATGAGTAAAATTCAGTCTTACCATTAGTAGGCCTCATTCTCGAAGCTGGTCTATAAGGGGTGTTTAAGGAAATTGCCTATAAAATGGCGATTGAATGGGTATCCACTCTTACCCACCGCACTCTTGACTAGTGGAGGGTCGTTAGCCGAACGGGTAGGATAGGACGAAACCTTCCATTATAAGTATAATGAAATACAAAGTAACTAAATGTTTTTCTAATTCCCAATCTTAGTTACTTAGGCAAAAGTGAATTGATGCAATTCCATGAAATTACACTTTGTGCCCTTGCGAAGACGTTAGTGGAGCGTGTGTGGTTTACCGGCACACTAAATGGTTCTAAGCAAAGGTAGCAAAGGGTGACTCAATGTTTGTCATAGTTCGATGGAGCGTGTGTGGTTTACCGGCACATCGAATAGGTGACTGTAACATGTGAGGGCACCGTGTAAGTTTGCATGGTTATTCACACCCGCTTTGTGATCCTCGGCATCCCAGTCACAAACAAGAGGGGCATATCAAGATTTAAACATTCCATTGAAATTTTAATGAATCTCAAAGGATCTAGGAGTTTTCATAGATTTAAAACTTAAATTTCTTTTTCGTTTTTCATGGTGGAATTTAGTGAATCGTCATTCACTTACCTTCAAATATTCTGCAACTAGATTACGGTATCCCTTTTCTAGGTTGTAGCGTATTGTGTTGGGTCCTAGCCTTAGTATTTCATTTGGGTGATTTACTAAGGACTCAATCTATCAACTAACTTGAATTTGTTTTTCTCCCGTTTTGTAGATGTCAAAGTTCGACAACTATGGTCTTCCCAAATCCCGTGGAACAAGCATTCCACATGAAGATGATATTCCACGATTCGATCGAGGAACAAGAGATCATGCTTCACTTCCTCCTCCTCCTCCAATTATTCTCCCTAACCCACAAGTTCAAAGGCTTGAAAAGTTCAAGATCACTCAAGCCCTTTTGGCAAGTGAACATAAAGAAGGAAAGTCGGTGTGTGCACACGTCCTAGGGATGAAGTCACACTGTTGGGATCCATTGTCTGTGAGGAAATGGCTGTTGATTGGGTTCTTCAGTCACTTCCTAACTCATATAGTGATTTCGTAAGAGAGTACTATATGATGAACCGCAACGTGACCCTTATAGATCTCATCTATATGCTTATTGCTGCTGAATCAGCAATGGTTTGGCGCAATAGAAAAGCAAAGTTGATTGGTGAATCTGCCTTCGAGACCTCTATGGATATAGTCAATGGCAACGAAAGACATGTTATGATTGAAAAGATTGATCATAAGAGAAAGGCGATGTCTGATGTAGTTCCATGTCCTGTTCTAAAAAGAGTCAATTTGCTTTTATTGCCAAGAGAAGGGGCATTGGAGACGAAGCTGCCCTATTTACTTAAGAGATCTAACAGATGGAAGAGTCAAAACGTATGGCTCTAATATAGGTAAAATCCATTAACTAACTCTTTTAAACTTCTATTCTAGATTCTTAATACATAATGTGATAAGATTACAATTGATGTCTTGTAAGATCGAAGAAAAGAAAGGAAGCTTAAGGGAAGAAGTGAGCAGAATCTAACCGTGAAGGAATGGATTTCGATCACATTTCTCGAAGATTAGATTCTTGAGCTACTACTTCGAGTTAGAATTAGATTGCTAAGAAAGATGTATTAGCATAAGTTTTTCAATGAGTTGCATTGTGAAGGAAAAAATTTTCCGCAATAAAATAAATTTTGATTTTAAATTTTATTTATTTATCCTTACAATGGCGTGTATGAAAAATTGATGTTAAAATTATTAGCAATAATAGATTTGTTTCTTATTGTGTTATGGAAAGTCAAGAATTTACCAAATAGGGAGAGTTTCTCATCGCCCAAGTTTTAATTGGACAGAAACTTGGAATCATGCAACTTGGTTGCACGATGAATGAGAAATTTCATATTTTGGAAATTAGACTAATTCATTGACAAAGTGTCAAGTGAAGGACTAGGAGATCAAGTACACAAAGTTGCGTGTTGATCAAAGTCCACCATAAGAGTAACAAAGATATTCGTCATGATTTACTAAAGGTTTAGTAAATATGATTAAGTGTAATTTTGAATTGATTGAAAATGATTTAAATCAATAGCAGAACGAATAAGAAGAGTCAAGTAGGAAAAAAGATAAAAGTTTGTCCATTCTAATAAGAAGGGAGAGTACCTTTTATGATTTATGATAGGTCTTAATGATTAAGAACCATATCTCAATTGATCCTCTAAGTAAGTCTTAGTACAATTGTATGTTTAAGAAGAGGAATCAAGGATTGAAGAAATGGTTAAATCAAGAAGTCTATCATACTTTGTTCCAATAACAAGTCTTAAAGTTAAGATTGTGACAATGAGTGAAAAGTATTAAAGGTTTATAACATTCATCAAATGTGGAAAGTCGTGATGGCTTGAATAAGACAAAGACCGACTAGGACCAATTTATGAAGTGTTTTGATAAAAACTACACTAACTCTTGAATATTTGACAAAAGAATCTTATATGTCAATGAGTCAGTGGGAGTCCTAATGGTCTCGAAAAGTTTCAAGAACAAATCAAATAAACCTTATTAATCATCACTAGCACACGAGTTGAGGTTTACAACCTATCGTGTTGACGTTATCTGGTTTCTGTGCTGTTTCCAATTGAGTTAATTATGCATGTGAGTCCTATGAGTTCTCATTTTGAACGCATAAAAGGCAAAGCACCTTGATCAATGAAAGGCACATTGATAGGAAAAAGGTGAGATGCTTAACTACTTGGAAGACGTGGTGGGCAGCTGTGCTACCATAAGGCAAGAAATCAAGATTAAAAGAGTTAGGTCCATATGAGTTTGATTTTGTCATAAAATCTGGTTTTAACAAATTCACATGGATAGGAACATATACACCATTAAAATCTAAGTGTCATAAGATTTCCTCCTTCATGAAAATGATTGTGAGGAAATGCTTTCACTAAGAAAGAATTTAAGAAGATAGTGATTGTAAAATTGCATTCTCGAATTCGATCATGGTTACGGTATCCCTTTCCATAATTTGAATTGTGAGGTTTGGCAATTAATCTTAATTGTTAAGACACACATATGAACTATCTAAGGCAAAGGTGTATAAGTTCAAGAAGCCTTGATAAAAGATTATCAAAGCATTAAGTATTAGAAACATGGACTTAAGAAATTCAATAGGTATTGTTTTCTGAAAGTTAAGATGTTTATGAATACATGTCAAAGCTAGTAGGAGCATAAGTGTTATGTTTTACAATAATCATCATGATAGTGGGAGCATAAATGTTATGATTGTATGATTATTAAGGCACGTATTGCAAAGTTGGCAATATGAATTATAGAAAAACAAGAGTTATACCTTGCAAAGTCGTAAGGATTGTAAAGTTGTTTTGCTATAACTAAGGGAGAGAATAGTATGCTTCATTTCAAATCTAAACGATTAGGTTGTGAAACGTTAATAGATTTAGTCAAAGGTACATAGTGTGTTCTTAAAATTTCGATTATGATTACAGCATTCCTCTCCACAATTCGAATTTTGAGAACATAGCAAATAAAACATTGTGCATCGTGTCCCATACGCTTTGGGTATAGGATCGATTGCAAATGCTTTAATGTTTGACCATTCTAAAATTTTCCAAATGTCTAGAACATTTAGAGGGAAAAGGGACAAGAATTGGTTTTGACTAAAATAATTAAAGAACTATCAAAGGACAATCCAAAGTTCGACGAGGATTGGTCGCTTGTGAGTAGTTGGAAGTATAGTATTGGAAAATATGGAAATGTTTCCATATTGGATGGACCATATCGACATCATTACAAATAGAAAAGATTCTATTAAGAATGAGTTGTCATGAGGAAAATATGGAAGGGTGTTCATATTAGGAAGTAAATATTGAAAATCTATGTCTAGATTAGAAACTTTTATGCAAAAGGATGTTCAAAGGAATGTACTTTGAGTGAGAGACATCATATCTAAGGAATTGTCTTGTAACAATCTCTGTTAGAGAACTTTGCAATATCATTGGCAATAGTCTTTGTGACTTTGATGCAGTGACATTACGAAAGGATCGTTGCATAAAGTGTTAGAATCTGGCATATTCTATAAGTAGCGAGAATTTGATATTCTTTCACTTATGAAAAATGGATTTGGAGTTGTCAAATGAGAATGATTGGAAATGTGTCCAATGTGATCTATTTCACAAAGTAGGAACCATAGGTAAACATTGTGTGCATGCTAGGAGCATGGGACAAGTGTAATAATTCAAGTAAGAAGTTGATTACCCGAAATGACAAATAATGAGTAATCGATATGGTGATAAATAAAAGGAGTTTTATTTATACTCAAAGGGTCGAGGCCATATGGGATTAGTATTATTCTTGTGTTTCACCTTGCATGTTTTGACTTCCAGAATAATTAAGTTTATTAAAAATAATCGAATTATTCAAACGGGCCACAGTCATTCATATGTTGGAAGTAGATATGAATGAAGATTGTCATGAATTGGTGTGTGGATTGTCTAAAGAGCATTAGACATAAGCAAATGTTTGCTGCAACGTTCATGAGTGCTTATGAATATGATTTGAGCATTGGATTAAACCCACACTCACTTGGATCACTCCATGAATTGCGAGTGATTGGTGAGACGATAACATCTTATATTCTTGAAACCGAGATGTGTGAGTTGTATCTTGCAAATCGGTTGCACATTGATAATATGTAAACGCACCAGTAACTTGGTGTTATAAAACATATTGTTGTGTGTAATTCGGTTGGTGAGTGTAAGCAAGCATTGTATCAAAGTTTATCCGTTCCTTTTATTCAAAGAATAAAAGCGATATCTTTTGGGTCCCTCGATGGTTTAGTGATGACAAAGGTAAATGCTCGGCCGGGCTAGGGCTAATTTGATATGTTCAATTAGTCAGTCGTCATAAATCAGAAATCGAGAAATAGTACAAAGAGGATGATTAGAAAACATATCTCATACGATATCTAGAATGGAGGAATATATGATCCCTTATCTAAGGACACGCGTATCTGATAGGATCAAAGTTGACAACGGCTTTGGAAAGCTATGATTGCAGATCAGTATCTGAAGTCATGCGCAAAATAGTTATTAGACTTATCCAAGTGGGAGACTGTTGGATTAGTGTCTAAGTCCATAACTATTTTGGTATGTACTTGACCCGATGGTGCATGGTCCTTTTTGGTTGCCTTCACCAAAGCAACTTGATTGGAGAAATAAATAAAGAGAGAAAGGTTATTATGATTTATTAATATGTTATAAGAATAATATATTAAAGGAGAAATCATATTTTTTTAATTAATATTGGTCAATAATTAATTAGGAATTAATTTTGTGATCAAGTGTAATTAATTAAACTAGAGGGGCTGATTTGTAATTATGTGATAGTTACAAAATAAGGTAAGGATTATCTTATTATTAGGTTGGACGAATTTAAGGTGATAAGGCCTTAGAATTCGACTATGACAAGGATTCAAGGATTATCTTATGGGTTGCTTTGTGGATAAGCAACTAGATAAGGATAATGACTGAAACCCTATCTCTACACCTATACAAAGACCCCAAGGCTCATAAATTCGTGTATCCCTTCCCAAGAAGTCCTAAGAACGAATTCTAACCTCTCTCCTCTCTCTTTATACCTTCTCCATTTGCTCTTGGTGTTTGTGATGGGTTTTGAGCATTCTAACACTTCCTAAGTGTACATGCAACCCTAATAAGCTTGAATCTATGTTTTCTCTATATACATGCAAATTTCTTTTTCAAGGTTATTTCCTATCTCACATGGCATGGGGATTGCATAAAACATAAAACTAGTAGAAATACATACCTTGTTGTTGCTTGGATTCCTTCAAGACTTTGTGAGCCTAGCACCCCAAATGTTGTGCCTCAAATGCTTCACACAACACCACAAAACTTGGAATAACTTGAGAGAATACTTGTAGCACTCAAAATCGGTTATGCCCTCACTAGTCACCTCTTAGGTCCGATTTTACTAGCCAAAGGGTTCCTTTTATAGTGGTGTCACAATTAGGGTTTCATTAAGAAGACCCATAATTATCATGACTCTTCATTTCTCATGATCCATGGGTTTGTAACTCCCATGGACTATCCATGGAGCTCCAAATGGTTACATCCATAACCCATAAACCATGGATCATTAATACACCATAAAAGAATTTATGATTGTCATAATCAACCCTTACATATTTAATTAGTTTCACTTTGATCACCAAATTAATACTTGATCAAATACTAATTAAATAATACTATTATTAATATATTAGAACTTATAATATATTAATAATCATAAGTGCCTTATTCTCTCATTTAGTCTATCCAAGTATTGCAATGCCATGCAACCCAAATGGACCATGGCGGGTCGGGTCAAGTTCATACCAAATAAAGTTATGGACTTAGACACTATATCCAACAGTCTCCCACTTGGATAAGTCTAATAACTATATTTGCAAATATGACTTCAAAACCTGACTAGCAATCGTAGCTCTTTCAAAGTCTCTCGGAACTGAGAGGATGATGATACGCCATTTAAGATAAGTGATCATATAATCCTCTACTCTTATGATATCAGTCGGACAAACACATGGAACATGGTCTTACTTATTGTCCAGCATTTATTTCTCGATCTCCGATTTGTTTCAACATAGAACTAAATTGAACACATCAATTATGTTCTGACCGGGCCCGGTACATGGGTCAAAACCAAATCATCGAGGGGCCCAGATATCGCTTCTTATTTCTAGAAGGAACAGATAAACTTCGACTGATATGCTTGTACTAACTACTTGTTGAATTACTCACAAAGGCACGTTTTATAACATCGAGTTACCAATGCGTTTTCGTACAATCAATGAATAACCAACTCATAGTCAACAACTCATATCTCTAGGTTTGAAGATTTATATGATATTACCGTCTCACGATCACTCGAGATAAATTCCATGAAGTGATGCAAGTGAGCGTGGGTTGAATCCAATACTCAGCCCTTATGAGTACTCATGAATGTTGTAGCAACCATTGCATTGTCCAAAGCACTTTAGACAAATCGTACAAGCCAAATTCATGACAGTCTTAAATCAACACTTACTTCCAAAGTTTCACTGACTGTGGATGGTTTGAATAATATGATATATACCATAACATAATTATTCTGGAAGTAAAACATGCAAAGTTGAAACATAGTAAACAATCAACATAAGATAGTAACACCTTACTCATAAATAAATAACAACTTTTATTTATCATCAAATGTCAATTACATTTTACAAGTTTCAGGAATCTAATTATTGAAACTAATATCATCCTTCAGCCCAATGCGCCTTGCATGCTGTAAATGCTTAACCCTGCTCAGTCCCTTCGTGAGGGTATCTGTCGGGTTCTCATTTGATGATACCCTCTTTGCCACGAGGAGTCCTTCTTCTATTCTATGTCTGATGAAATGGTATTTTCTATCAATGTGCTTAGATCTCCCGTGATCTCTTGGTTCCTTCGCCAAAGCAACCGCACTCTCACTGTCACAGAAAATTTCCATTGGCTCCTTTATAGCTGGTACAACTCCAAGGTCTCCGATGAAGTTCTTTAGCCATATCGCCTCTTTTGCTGCCTCGCTTGCTGCTATATACTCTGATTCACAAGTCGAATCAGCTACTTTCTCCTGCTTGGAACTTTTCCAAGTAATGGCTCCTCCATTTAGGATAAAGACCCAGCCTGACTGAGAGCGAAAATTATCCCTATCAGTTTGAAAGCTAGCATCACTATATCCTTCCACTCTCAAGTCATCACTGCCTCCGAGGGTAAGGACCCAGTCCTTAGTCCTCCGCAAATACTTGAGAATGTTCTTTACCGCTATCCAGTGTGCCTTGCTAGGGTTCCCTTGATATCTACTGACCATGCTCAAAGCAAAGGCCACATCAGGACGAGTACAAGTCATAGCATACATGATCGAGCCCACAGCGGAAGCATATGGTATCTGACTCATTTCAGCTATCTCAGCCTCTGTACTCGGACTCTGAGTCTTACTTAGCTTGGCATTACTCTGGATTGGTAATTCTCCTTTCTTGGAATCTTGCATACTGAACCTCTTCAGTACCTTATCCACATAAGTACTTTGACTAAGTCCAATTAGGCTCTTACTCCTATCTGTCACAACTGGAAATTTTGTGTCATGTAATCTATACATTCAAGCTAATGTGAATCAAAAACTTCAATCAAATACATTATACAAGTACTACAAATAGTCATCAAACAATTGGAGACCCTAGAAGTTCTTGTTAAGACCATTTTGGACTAGAACTTCCTTATTGGATCCAAATGGACTAATAAGCTTCCAATTGGACTATCATGGGCTTAGAACCCTAATTGGGCTCTAATTGGACCCACATTCATTTATTTCAATATTTTGGGCTAGGTTGAATCTAGAATGAAATAAATCACAAGCCTTGATCCATAATTTAACCTAACCTAGCTTAATAAAGCATAAAAATCACAATTTTATTTTATAAGGCCAATAAGCACCCTAACTAACACTAATATTGGGCTTGGGAGCAAAAAGCCCAAATTTCCTTTTCCTTCCATGTTTTCGGCCCACATCAAGCCCAAGAGGAGGGTTTGACTTTCCCATGCCACCTCATTTTTATCCATTGGACATCCATGCAATACTTCTCATCCTTCCATGCACATCACCTCAAATATCACTTCTTCTTCTCTTCCCTCTCTCACTCTCGGCCACTAGCACACACACACCCACAAAAATCTCTCAAATTCTCTCTAGATCACTCAAGAAACTCTCTCCTTCCTCTCTAAAAATTTCGAGATTTCTAAGAGGTTTTCAAGAGGATCTTGCAAGTTAATCATCATCTAAGGTAAGATTATACTTGGATCTATGGTTTAGATTCTTTTTGTTATCAAAATCCTTTCCTAATCTATGCAAAAATCGTGATCTTGCACCCTAGAACCATCTCAAACTCGAGATCTACCAAGGAAAGGTGCTAAGGCCAAAAATCATCAAGTTTTCCTCCATCTTCTCTTCCAAAAACCGAAACCACACCCAAGGTGAGTTTCATATCCCCTTATTTTCGGTTTTTATGAGTTTTTGTGGGGGAGAATACAAGAAAAAGTGTAGATCCATCATTATGTGTATGTTGTGGTTGATTTCTATGCTTACATGTATGTTTGTATGATTTTTATTATAGATCTAGTGTGATATGCTAAAAACCGAGACATATATTTTATCATAGCATAAAATATACTACTTCATTGCAAAGTATACTAAGATAATGGCTAAATAGCTTGACAACACTTAACTTGGGCTAAAAACTCATTTTTTGACATAAAATGTTGAAAATACAAAGTTAAAGGGCCTAAAGTGAAATATTTCGAAATCTGATGGGTAAGATGAGTCAAAACAGTTTATACAATGTATTTTCTGAAAATATACTATTTAGAGGGTTAAAAACATAAATTTCAAGCTTATTGGGCTAAACATGACATTTTCGGCCCAATAAGGCCCAATATGCGAAATTTTCTAAATTGGAGGACCAAAACTGCATTTTTCTGTAAAACAGTGGACTATAAGTGTTCCATGTGCTTTTCAAAGGTTTAAAATGCTTTTCAAATTTAAAAGGGACCAAAGTTGTAAAAATTTTCCAAATTGGGTCAAAAATGTAAAAGTCGCGAAAAATAGGGGTTATAACCGAGAAAACTGAATTTTCAAGGGCTTAAACTGTTTTCTATGATAAATATGTTGGAAAATACTTATTTCAATAATTTTTGGTATAAAAATGTCAAGAAAATTGATTTAAGGACCAAACCGGAAAGTTTTTAAATAAAGGGGTAAAAAGAGTAAATTCTACAATTAAGGAGGGGCTGAAAACAGAAAATCTTCCATGCTAGTTAATACATGCAATTTGACCAATCGACGATACCACGCTCGTCGACGAAATACAATGTACTACAATACCAAAAGTCGTTGTTAAACGAATTGGTTCGGTCTCGAACCAATAAAAATCCAAAACCACTAACACGACGACGTTACAACATTTCGATTCATAACTAATAACGATGGAGAATTCACTATACCTACGAGTGTGCGCAGACGTCTATGCACCATCTTTGGGCCCCAAAAGTGTAAAATCTTGTTCGTTGAGCCTAGCTAGCCCAATGACCTGATCTTAAGGCCCAAAGATCTCTCTCTCTCTCTTACGAAGTGTTGGGTTTTACCAATCCGACATAACGTAACAGGACTTTCAATGGCAAACGTGCTGCTGGTCCCCAAGGGTCCTTCAGTGCTGCTAGTAAAGTCGGTATCTCACGATTGCGGGTTGGGCTTCGGGCCCATCGCAATTGCATTTGTCTTGGACGACGCGGGAAAATACCGAGGGTTTCGCACCTTCTCTCCTTCCCTCCGGTCGTGGGATTACACAAGTCCGGGAGGATTGAGTTGTGTGAAGAATTACGAGTGGCACCTAAGGGATCACTTGTAAGGTTGTCGATTGGACGTTGTCATTAGCGTACTTCACAACACTTCACCACCCATTGTATTCTCAATGCCTCCGGAACTCAACGATTTCCATAACGAAACGAAACAACGGTATACAAACTAAGTAATACAAAGTGATAGGAAAACGTCGGGTTTTCCTAGGGTTTTTCAACAATTACAACTTACGAATTGCCGGTCGAATTTTCATAACTCTTACGCTTACATCTATAGAATTCAAACATGCATACTCATGGATCAACACATATTTTTACACTATTCTATTATTAGAAAATATCGGATTTTCTGATGGGTTTCAAACATTACATTGGATTTCAAACTCTACTTATGAACTCACCAACATTTCGTATGTTGACGTTTTTCAAAATACTTGTATTCTCAGGTAACAGATAAGGTGACGGATGATTTATACTCTATGATGTTTGCTGTGGTTTAAGTGATGTTGAACAATTATTTTGAGAAAGTAACGTTTGAACAATGTAACGAATGTAAACACTAACGGTTTTACTATTCCAAATGTTGGTGATGTTTTATGTTATGTTTCATGTATATGCATTGTAATGGTATTCAATGAGTCACGATAGCCCTCGGACGTTTCCGCCGTCTGGTTCGGGGGTGTGACACTATCTCTCAATATCCTTATTCCTAGGATATAGGCAGCTTCCCCAAGGTCCTTTGTAGCAAAACACTTCCCAAGCCAGGCCTTAACCTCCTGCAAAGTTGGGATGTCGTTTCCTATGAGAAGTATGTCATCCACATACAACACCAAGAAGCTAACTATGGTCCCACTAGCCCTGACATATACACAAGACTCATCCTCACTTCTAGAAAAGCCAAACTCTTTGACTTTCTCATCAAAGCAAAGATTCCACCTGCAAGATGCATGTTTCAATCCATAAATGGATTTTTCAAGCTTACACACTCTATTAGGGTACTTTAGATTGACAACACCCTCTGGCTGATCCATGTAAACATCCTCAGCCAACTTCCCATTAAGGAAAGCGGTTTTGACATCCATTTGCCATATCTCATAGTCATGAAATGCAGCTATGGCTAACAGCACTCTAATAGACTTAATCTTGGCCACTGGTGAGAAGGTCTCATCATAGTCAACTCCCGGAGTTTGAGTAAAGCCCTTCGCAACCAGTCGCGCTTTATAAGTGTGTACTTTCCCATCCATGTCGGTCTTCTTCTTGAAGATCCATTTGCACCCAACTGTCTTACGACCTGGTGCATTGTCAACCAAGTTCCAAACTTGATTGTCATACATGGACTAAATCTCGCTGTCCATAGCCTCCTTCCATTTTGCAGACTCAGGGTCTGCCATGGCTTCCTTATAATTATTAGGTTCATCCAAATCTATCAGTGTACTATCACTGATAAATGTATCACCTTCAGTGGTGATATGATAACCATAATAAAATTCAGGTGTGTTCCTCACCCTAGTGGAACGTCTTGGAGGTACAGACTCGTCTATCGGCTCAACAGGAGTTTCCTCCTCAGGTTGGCTGATAGTACTTGAGGTTCCTTCACCACTTGACTCTTAAATCTCTTCAAGGTCAGTTTGCCTCCCACTGTCCCCTTGGCTTATTAATTCTCTCTCATGAAAGACTCCTCTTCTTGCTACAAAGACCACATTATCACTGGGTCTGTAGAAGAGGTAACCAAAGGATCTATGTGGGTAGCCGATGAAAATACACCTCTCGCTTCGGGGCTCAAGCTTATCATGAGTCTCACGCCTCACAAAAGCTTCACAACCCCAAATCTTGATGTGGTCCAAATTGGACACTTTCCCAGTCCACATCTCATGAGGTGTTTTGGCAACCTTTTTAGTAGGGACTAGATTAAGGATAAGGGCGGCAGTCTCTAAGGCATACCCCCAGAAAGAAATTGGTAACGAAGCTCGACTCATCATGGAGCGAACCATATCTTGCGCCTCTCAGCCCCACCATTTAACTGTGGTGTCCTGGGAGGTGTCAATTGTGAGACAATCCCACATTCCTTAAGATAGTCAAGGAACTCAATGCTAAGATACTCTCCTCCCCGATCGGATCGGAGCATCTTGATGTTCCTGCCCAATTGATTCTCAACTTCCTGCTTAAACTCTTTGAACTTTTCAAAGGTTTCTGACTTATGCTTGATTAAGTATATATATCCATATCTACTGTAATCATCAGTAAAAGTCACATAATAACGATTAGCATCTCTTGTAGGAACTCTGAAGGGCCCACACACATCCGTGTGTGCAAGGTCCAACAAACCTTCACCCCTATCACAAGTACCTGTGAAGGGTGACTTTGTCATTTTTCCAAGTAAACAAGACTCGCAACTATCATCTGACTTGAGGTCAAACGATTCCAAGACTCCAATATTTTGGAGTTCGCCTATGCGTTTCTTGCTAACATGTCCAAGACGACAATGCCACAAAGATGCTTTATCCAAGCTATCAAAAGAATCAATATACAACACATTATTTCCTAGATTGTCTACAACATTCACGGCTTCATATACACCATACAAGGTATTGCTTTAAAGTAAAATACATCATTGTAATAAACATTAATAGCACCATTTTTATTATAAAATGAAAATGTAAAACCTTGTTTGTACAAGCCATGAAAGGAAATAAAATTTCTCGCCATTTCGGCGAGTAACAACACTTATTCAAATCTAACATTAACCCATTATTAAGAAATAAAGAATAAACTCCTATCTTGGTAACAGGTGATGCTTTCCTGTTGCCCATGACTAAGTTTATCTTCCCATGCTCCACATGCTCACTTCTTCTTAGTGCCTGCAAATCAGTACAAATGTGAATACCACATCCTGTATCAAGCACCCAAGAATTAGCATTAGATGAGTTGTTAGACAATATTGTGTAAATACCTGCATGGGTGGGTTTAACCTTCCCATCCTTTACATCTTGCAGATATTTGGTGCAGCTTCGCTTGAAGTGTCCCTTATCTTGGCAATAGAAGCACTGTGATTCCTTTGGGTTCGAAGAAGGAGTAATGGGACCTTTCTTTGTCCCACTTGAAGAGGAACCATCAAGAGTCTTACCCTTGGTACCCTTTGAAGGGCTTTTCCTCTTCTTACTCTTCCCTTGCCCAATTGCAAGAACAAGGGCTGTTAAAGGAGTAGAAGTAACAACCGCTTTACCCTTAAGGCCATTTTCAGTTGTCCTTAAGATTCCTTGAAGTTTGCTAAGTGTGACTTCCTCCTTATTCATATGATAAGTCATACGAAACTGATCATAACTTGAAGGTAAGGAATGGAGAATGATGTCAATCGCCAATTCCTCAGGAAAGTCAACATTGAGCTTTAGCAACCGGTCAACGAACCTCTGCATCTTCTGCAAGTGACCGGTGATGGGTTCACCATCCTTCATCCTTGCGGTTATCATGGAGGAAATGATTTCATACCTCTCTTGACGCGCGCTCTGATGGTACCTTTCCATCAGATCTAGGTGCATCTCGTAGGGGTAGAAATCTTCATAAGATTTTTGGAGTTCCGGAGTCATTGTGGCCATCATGATGCAGGACACCTTGGTGGCATCCTTCTCATGTGCAATGAACTCCGCAAGCTCTTATGGAGTAGCAGTGGCTTCATTAACAACCTTAAGCTCCCTATCAAGGACATATTCTTTGTCCTCATAGCGGGTAATCATCCTGATGTTTCTGATCCACTCATTGAAGTTGGATCCATCAAAGATGACCTTACCACACAAGTTCATTAGGGAAAAGAAGCCTAAAGGGTTTGAGCCAGCAACGTTATTGGAAGACATCTGGAATAGAAGGAAGATAAGTTTCATTAGATTAAAAGTCCTTAATAAGTCACCCAAATGAGATATTAAGGCTAGGATCCAACAAACTATTTATAGGTGGAAGAGGAATGCCGTAATCCACACTATAAAATATTTGAAGGTAGGTAAATGACGATTTACCAATTTCCACCATAAGAACGAAATATTTTATTATTAGGTTTTATAAGTTTTTGAAACTCCTAGATGTTTTGAGATACATTGAACTTTTCAATGGCATCTTTGAATCTCGAATGTGCCCTCTCAAGTTTGTGACTGGGATGTCGAGGATCACAAACAAGGTGTGAATAACCATACAAATTGACTTGGTACCCTTAACAATATTACCTAATCGATGTGCCGGTTAACCACACACGCTCCATCGATCTATAATAAAGTCAAGTTACCCTTTGCCACTCTTACTAGTCCATGTTAGTGTGCCGGTTAACCACGCACGCTCCACTAACGACTTGGTAAGGTACAAAGTGTAATTTTATGGGCTAGCACCAATTTCACATTTTCCTAAAGTAACTAAGATTGGGAATTTATAATGTATAGTTACTTTATAATTCATTATACTTTTAATGAGAATTTAAAGTCGTATCCTACCTGTTCGGCTAACGACCATCCACCGATCAAGGAAGCGGTGGGTGAGAGTGGACACCCATTAAGTCACCATTTTATAGGCAACAACCTTATACCCCCCTTATAGACCGGCTTCGTGAATGAGGCCTACTAACGGTAAGAACGACATATTCTTATACATATCTATATAATAAAATTATAATAATAGTATAAGGGTTGATTTTTAAACCTTTTAAAAATCTAAGGTATAATTTGGAATTAAAGTGTAAGACTTTTCAAATTCCAAATCTTGAGGGCAAGAATTGAAACTATTCCAAGTCTCTTCAATTTTGTAACTTATGAGTTTTATTGGTTCATAAAAATGAAGACTCTTCATTTTATGAAACCTCTTTAGTTCTTTAAACACAAATTAAAGAAGTGACCTTTGGTTATCCATAACTTGAGGACAAGTTATGAACACCATCAATACAATTAAGATCAAGAATTAAACACACATGGTGGTTACACATAATTCCTATGATCTTCTAAAACTCATAAGAACACAAATTCATGTCAAGCAATTTCAGGAAATCATATGAACATATATAATACTTTGAAATTGTTAAAAGTCATGAAAAATGGATTAACATAATCATTATCATTTTGAAAAACAGATATTACAAGTCCAAAACAGATTGGGATAATGATTCTAATCCATTTCCAGCAACAAAACTCGAAAAATCTGCCCAGCTCGATCCTACTCGGCGAGTAGGATGAATTTGTTCATGGACTCGACGAGTCCTCCCCATGGACTCGGCGAGTACAGTCGTCAGAATGCAGAATTTTTGTTTTTCAAGCAGTTTTGCATCAAGTATACAGAAAACAAACCTAGGCTCTGATACCACTGATGGGTTTTGAGCATTCTAACACTTCCTAAGTGTACATGCAATCCTAATAACCTTGAATCTATGTTTTCTCTATATACATGCAAATTTTTTTCAAGGTTATTTCCTATCTAGCATGGCATGGGGATTGCATAAAACATAAAACTAGTAGAAATACATACCTTGTTGTTGCTTGGATTCCTTCAAGACTTTGTGAGCCTAGCACCCCAAATGTTGTGCCTCAAATGCTTCACACAACACCACAAAACTTGGAATAACTTGAGAGAATACTTGTAGCACTCAAAATCGGTTATGCCCTCACTAGTCACCTCTTAGGTCCGATTTTACTAGCCAAAGGGTTCCTTTTATAGTGGTGTCACAATTAGGGTTTCATTAAGAAGACCTATAATTATCATGACTCTTCATTTCTCATGATCCATGGGTTTGTAACTCCCATGGACTATCCATGGAGCTCCAAATGGTTACGTCCATAACCCATAAACCATGGATCATTAATCCACCATAAAAGAATTTATGATTGTCATAATCAACCCTTACATATTTAATTAGTTTCACTTTGATCACCAAATTAATACTAGATTAATACTTGATCAAATACTAATTAAATAATACTATTATTAATATATTAGAACTTATAATATATTAATAATCATAAGTGCCTTATTCTCTCATTTAGTCTATCCAAGTATTGCAATGCCATGCAACCCAAATAGACCATGCCGGGTCGGGTCAAGTTCATACCAAATAAAGTTATGGACTTAGACACTATATCCAACAGTTTGTAAGCCATTAGAGGAGTGACACTTGTGACTCTAAGCATTCCAAAGTCATTACAAGGAGATTTAGGATTGTTATTGCTACATAACAATCAAGGTATGATCTTAAACCTAATTACATATTAATATGATTACTTGAATGCTAGAATTAGGGTTTATAGTCTTGGATTCAAAGCATGTATAATAGAGAAACCTAGATCCAAGCATTAGGGTTTGTATGAGCACATAGGATGTCTTATGACCAAAACCCATCACATGGAACTTCCTCGTAATCACCGTGACAAAATCAGTACCCTGCTTGAGGGTCAAAAACTCTTGGGCCAAATGCTCCCTTTCCACCTGGGGAACGTACTCATCTCGAAACATAGCAGTGAAGCTCTCCCAGGTCACTGCAGCAAGCTCATCATCCGAATAATGCTCCATCACAAACTTCTACCAATCCTTTGCTCCCAAGTGAAGTTGGTTCAGCACGAACCGGACCCTCAAATGCTCAAGAGACGAGAAAGTAAAGAAACATCCCTCTATGTCTGATATCCACCTCATCGCTGCAATCAGGTCCTGGGTCCCATCAAACTCCGATGGTTTTGTGTTGCTGAACTCCCGAAACAACAACGCATCACCACCCTGCGGTTTAGCCACAACTACAGCTACAGTGGCCGCAGCAACAGCAGCCTTAGAAAGAGCAGCGTATCTCTCATCGAATGTCTCTATCAGGGTGGTCTTAATAGACCCGAACATCTCTGGAGTCTCGTCGCGGATGGCAGCAGCCACCTCATCATGAATCATCTAGCAGAGCTCGTCGTCGCTCACACCCCCTCCATTGGTCCCTGGTCTGTGACGTGTCCCTACCATGATGCCTCTCTGAAATACAACACAAGATGTCAGTAATTTGCTCGGATGTACACACACTCGATATCCCAACCCTACTTGATTTCTGGTACCCTATGGATTCTTACTTCGGTTGCGCACTGACCCGGTGCCTTCGATAGTACGGGCCTAATACTATCGACCACACCGACTCATCATTCACACCAAGTCCTCCTCCCAGAGCCCTAAATCCCAAGTACGCTATTCTCTCTAATCATGTGTTGCTCACTAGCGAATCTCTCATAAGCTCATTGCTGCTATCTCAACACTCTCAAGCATCCTTAGTAGCAAAACCCCTGGACTAAGGCATCATATATCAGGCCACTCTAGTCCTAATAAGAATACCCAGTCTTACTCTAGCATGCATAATATAATCCATCATATAGCATAGCATAACATTTCTTTTAATACTTATTGTAAGAGTATTTTGGGAAATCACCGTTTAGGCGCTAGCTGATCGTACACACGACTCTACTCTGTTTGTTTCAAAACACTTTTTACACCCTTTAAGAAAAGTTTACATTATTATCAAATTTTTCCTCAAATCCTTAGTCTGAGTTTAGATACGCCCGAAGATGCATCCAAATCCCTCAAACCAAGGCTTTGATACCAAATTATAACACCGTAAATTTTAAAACAATTTTTTTCATTTTTAAACACACTTTTTCAAACACATTTGTTGATAAAAACCCCATTGTATCATACTTTGTTTCACAAATATTTCCCAAGATCAAAATACATAAAAACCCATGCGTGTGTACGAATCATGCCGGTGCCTTCTCGCGATTGTCACTGGTACCTGAAACACATAACACATAACACTGTAAGAATAAAGCTTAGTGAATTCCCCAAAATACCATACATAACACATACTAGCCACTCGAAGCTATAACTCTGTGGGCCCGTGGGCCCTAACTCTATGGACCCTCAGGTCCTAACTTTGTGAACCTTTCGGTTCTAACTCTGATACACTCTAATATACACAAGATATAAAAAACATAGCAATAATGCAGTAAAACACATCACACAATAGCATACAATAACTATGTCACATAACTCTAATTACCACTCAAGGTAAAGTATAGTGAGAAGACTCACCTCAGATGTCCCGGTAAATTACTGACTCGGGAGAAATACGATCTAGCCTCCGCCTAAACACATAAAGTAATACTCTCATAAATATAACTCTCAAAACTAGACTCAACCCTCTCTAGGCACCCTCAGAAGGGTAAAAGACCATTTTACCCCTCCTTTGGCTTAAACGCCCTCATTGTTGACCAAAGCCTAAAAGTCAACCAAAGACACCGGTCAAACTTTGACCCGATCCGTCGAGTGCACTTGGGCAACTCGGCGAGTCCACATGTGTCCACTAACTCTTTAGTCCCGTTTAATGCTTTGCGTCCCTCCCTTTACTCGACGAGTCCCCAGGTATGAATTGTGGGGCCACCCCGACTCAACTCAGCGAGTCTAAAGAACAACTCGGTGAGTACATGCCATGCACAAACTCCATTGACCTCCTGAGGTCAGAGCTGTTCCTCTAATCCATAGATCTGGCCTTCACAAGCATAATAATCACGTAAAGTCTAGACATTGACTCTCATATATCATCTAGATGGTCTCATTTGGTGATTTAGCCCTAAAAATGACATTCTAAGCTCATGAATCCCAAGATAACTCATAAAGCTCCAAGGGTTAAGGTCTCTAGACCTCTTTAAGTCCAGATCCAAAGCATAAACTCGAGAAGGGACCAATTGCTCCACATAACCATCCTCAAAAGAGGTTAAAAAACCCTAACTCTAAGAATTAATACCAAAACTGAAGAAGGTCTGAATAAATACCTCAAGTTGAAGTCTCTGGACTCTGAAACCACTAGAATCACACCTTCTTTAGTCTCCTCTTGCTCTTGATCACCTTTTTCTTGCTAAACCAAAGATAGAAAGATCAAATATACCTTCTCCTTCCTCCCAAACGATTTAGCTCACTTAGGGTTCTCTCAAGGGACTGGTAGCCGCAATTGGGGACTATGAGTGCCCTTAAATAGGCTTCAACCCCGGGGGATTACGGTTTCGTTAAACAGTGTGGACTCACCGTGTCCAGTCGGGAACCCATATGATAATCCTCGACCCTACTCGGCGAGTCTAAGCATCAACTCGCCGATTTTCTTAACAAATTCCAAAAATAAAAATATTAGAATAATATACCTGGGAATCTGGATGTTACACTCCAATTGCTTAACACACTTTCTAAAAAATCTCATATTAAGCTCCTCAAATTTCGCACGACTAAATGCCATTGAAAAGTCAATACCCTTATGCAACAATTCTAATTCAAGTGAAACTTGAGTAGCATATGACAGAACCCTCTTTGCTTTCTCACATTCGATTTTCAACCTTCCCAAGGCCCTCTTTTTTCCTGTTAAATCCATTTCGTATTTCCTCTTAAATTCCTCAACACAATAATCCACCATACGGTTATCAAAATCTTCACCTCCAAGATGTGTGTCACCAGCAACAGCCTTGACCTCAAACTTACCTAATTCAGAGCATCTCCAACCAACTCTCATTCTCCATAATTTCCTCCATTTCTTCTCCCATTCCTCTCCAACCCTACCCCATTTCTCCCAAAATGGGGATGAACTTTGAGTTTTCAGTTTTAGTCCCTCGTTTTATATGTTTATATATTTCTATTTTTTTTTTGCCTACTAATTATTATTTAAATTTAATATTTAATACTTATAATATTGTGTTATATATTAAATTATATTAATTAATTATAAATATAAATTTTCTTTTTGTTTATCAAATTCATATTAAAATTTAAATACGTAATGAAATTTTTAAAACACAATTATGTATTTTACAAATGCTTATAATTACGTATTATAAATATAATATTATTGTCGTGAAAAAAATATAGACTATGTATTTGTTAAAATGAAATTAATAGAAGGGGTGTATTTGATAATTTATATAAGTTAAAAGAATGGAATATACCTTTTGGGGTAAAAATGGAGTAAAAATGGAGTAGGGTTAGAGATGAAACATTATTTATCCTATTTTTTACTCCATTTTTAGTGGAAAAAATGAAAGTGGCTTGGAGATGATCTCATCAATGGTGAGAATACAAACATCAAAAGTGCCACCACCGAGATCAAATACAACCACATTCCTCTTCCTAGTAAGCCCCAACATATTGTCTATACCATACGCAATTGCAGGTGCTGTTGGCTCATTGATCATGCGAAGGACATTCAAGCCATCAATCAAAGCAGCATCCTTGGTTACTTTATGCTGAGAATCATTGAAATAAGCTGGGACTGTGATGACAACATTTTTAACAGTCTGACCTACATACGCCTCTGCAACTTCTTTCATCTTCTTAATAATCATTGATGAAATTTCTTTCATCTTCTTAATAATCATTAATAATCGTTGGGCCCTTGTATGACCCTATATGTAACAAACCGTTATTTCAAACCTATGTAAAAGTATAGGTCAATTTGTACTTCTTTGTAAATTAATAAAGAGAAATTTTAGCATACTATATGTATTTACATAATTGACCTTCAAAAATAAATTATTAAATAATCTCAATTGGGATAAACCAAGTGATAGAAATTGTAACAAGGTTTCCAAAAATATAAAGAACACTAAAATCCGAGTTATAACAAAGAAGTTATAACCAATCGAAAATTCGCGACAAAACCGGCAAAACACTGTTCAGTGTAAAAACTGAAATTCTGGTAAAAGACTTTCTATCCTTAACAATCTAAATGAAAGTTATAGTTTATGTTAAATCAAGAACTTTCATAAAAAGAAAGCCAAAATCTGACTTCGTATGAGGAAGTTGTAATTTTTCGAAGTTTCAGTATAGCAGTGTACAGCTAAAAACTCGAAATAAAGATCGAGTGGTTTTTAGCCGACACATCTAAACGAGAATTAAAGGTCTCGTCATTAGTAGTACAACGGTAAAAAGACAGACAAAAACGGACGTCGTATGAAGAAGTTATGAATTTATAACGGATTCACGTCCCGGTCTGTTTAAAATAATAATATTAAAAATAAAGTCAAAATTAGCCGACGAAGTCTAAACGAAAGTCGTAGAGTATAATTTTACCTAAGCGTGCATATAAAGAACGTCAAAAACGGAGTTCGTATGCCAAAGTTATGAATTTTACAAGTTTTGGCCAAAAAAAATATAGAAACTAACAAAAATCGGGAATTTTCGCATGAACAGTAATGCCACGTCACCCTCGCATGCGATCCTCCACGTGGCGTCTTCTGATTGGGCCGCAGCTTCGGGTGTCACCTCCTGATTCGACCAAATCCGAGGTCCAGTAAGAACCGGGCAGCATCGCATGAGACACACCGGACCTCACCCTCGCACGCCCCTCGCACCCTGCTGTTCGCACGTGTTGCCTTTCTATTGGACCGAAGTTCGGTCCAATCCGAGCCAGCCAGCAACGAACCTCCGAACCGAAGCAACCCCCTCCCTTCGCCACCTGTCCGACACGAGGCAGCCTCGCATGGCCTCGGATCCGAGGCTTCGGCCTATATAAGGCATGCGAGGGCTCCAAAGAATTTTCACTTTTTCACCCCAAATTTCACCCTCTTTCACATTCTCCACTCTCCTAAGCTCATATACAACCCCTAAAGCCCCGGTATCAAGACTCGAACCCGAAGTAAGCCTTGAAGCCCCGAAATTCTTGAGAATTCATTCTCTCTCCTGTTAAAACTCTGTCCATATTACCATCTATCATGTGAGTTCATACCCCTATATCTTCATAATTTCTATTGTTTTAATGGGGGGGGGGGGGGGGGGGGAATACAAGTATAACACAAAAACTTTGTGTTATAAATAAATGATTTTAGATCACGATAAAACGATTTTAAAACATCAAAAATACTCCAAATATTGAACTCTTTTATAAACTTATATTTTTCCCAAATATACATATTTGGATATATAAAATTGTTTATGTATATAAATATATAAGTTATCTCATCAGTTTAAATACCCTTTGTAATATGCTGAGCAAAGGATTACATGCAAAAATAGTTATTTAACAATTCATAAAGTACATATAAATTATAATAGGTATAATTTATAATACATAGAGCAATACTTCATGATTTAAGTATACATGAATACACTGTTTTACATGAAACAAGGGTTTTAATTCAAAACAAATCAAGGGTTTACACTTGTCAAATACATGTTCGGAATACTAATTCAAGAACATATTATCAATCATTTATTTCAGAATGATTGGGTTTTCATAACTAATATACATGTAACGTTTATATGCTTTTTATGAGATATCCAATTCAGGTTGTTTAATTCATTTTAGACAACCAAGGTAAAGCCCTGACATTATAACCAGAATCTCCAGTCCGGGGATCGAAACAAGTTGTGTGGATCTATATCGGGATTGACAACCCCGCACTCAGGCTGCTAGCTACAGTCAGGCATACTTGCCAATGAGTGGCAATTGTTATCAACAGTTTAAGCGCTCATAAGGCATTTGTTTCAGGCGTTCAGGTCTTAGTATGGTTATAATAATTCATTAAAAAGATATTAACAACACGTTAGTGTATAAACAACTAAACGTAAGTACATCTTCAATGTACTAATTTACAAAATACAATGTACAATGGTATACTACAGATTTCAATAACAGCTGGCGAAGCCAGGCACACACTCAGTTAAAAGTTTTACAAATACATTGGTTCACAAATAGGACGGTTTTATGGGAATAAAACTACTCTTCACATACCACAGAAAATATGGGGTTTTCTAGAACAATTTTCTTATTTAAAATACAAAGACACCCATGCAAACATAAAGACTTATGTACTCACTCAACTTATTGTTGATACTCTCTTTTCAAATTACTTGTATTCTCAGGGAAATAATAACAGGTACTCTCCGAACTTTTTGAGAAGATGGAGTCATTATGAGTCTTATCTTCTTCTTTTGTATAACTATTTTGGTTTCAATATACAATGATTGAACACATGTAAATATTATACTTTTAAATACAATGGTTGTTTGTACTTTGATTACTATGATGCATGTGTTGTGATACTACAAATGAAGTCCTACACCCCCGGACGTTTCTGCCGTCTGGTTTGGGGGTGTGACACTATATGGCAACACCTTTATGTCATCCTGCACCATGGCTTCACTGAATCTCCTGTCGATCAGCCTCTTGACATCTGAAATTCCATAACAAGATGAGCCAAGCAATATAAAAAAAATGCTAAAACCATAAAATATCAAAACATAAAAAGTGTAAACTGACTGAATAAAGTATTAGCAGGGTTCTTTGCAATTTGATTCTTGGCACCATCTCCAACGAGCTGTTCAGTATTAGTGAAAGCAACACAAGATGGTGTTGTTCGATTTCCTTGATCATTTGTTATGATCTCTATTCGATCATGTTTCCATATAGCAACACATGAGTATGTGGTGCCCAAGTCGATACCAATTGCTAGTGCTCCACCTCCCTCATTTGCCATTGCTTTACAGGTTCAAACAGAAATAAGCAATGTCAATATGAATCTTTGATGTAGGCTTACCTTTTCCTTGTTGTATAGTAAATACTTTGTGTAGAATCTTGGTATGCAGCTGCATTATACAACAATAAAGTACTAAAGTCTATCATTTTTTTTACTCCAGCGTACATGCACATTCTATTTGGCCATTACACTTTCATCAATCACAAATTTTGGAATCTTTTTTGCTCGTTAGAATATTTGATGTTAATTATTTATTTTTCATAGCTAATATCACTACCACAAAGCCGCAAATAGAATACTCTTAATAGAATGCGGTTGTATAAGAATTCATATCATATTAGAGATAGAGTACTATTCACAAAAACAATTCGTACAAAATAAAATAGAATATTGTTTTCATAACCAACAGTACTTTATTTATATATATAATAGTATGTATGTGTATTTTAAAACAAAAAACCACCATTGAAAAACAAGAAAATACTACATTCTTCCTCGCAACTTGTGATGTATCCACTGCGCTAAAAATTGGTCTTTGTTAGTTTTTTCAATGAAAATTGATAAAGAGATGACTGAAGAAAAAACAAAACCATATTTTCACCAATATACCTATTCTGCTCTCTTGGTTTCTAACGCATCCCTAAAAAAACAACCATATTTTCAGGTTGTTGTTTGATCCAAAAACCTAAACATCTTTATTTTATTTTTTTTGTTTCCTCAATAAAAAAAAGTAACAATCTTTATGAATACAAAACATTCAAAGTTAACACAAAAGTTAAAATCAAATTTAATACAAACCAGTCAATGTATTATGAAAATGAAATCATGTAATAAAGATGGACAATAGCCTTTACCACCCACTGCAAGATGGATCAATTAATGATGTAGCAACTTGTAATTGTGCCTCTAAATCCTCCAAGATCTTCCCTAACATTAGATGCATGAATTAATTAGTAAAAATGATGGAAAATTAAAAGGCCTAGAATGAAATTAAAGGACAAAATCATGACCAACATACCCCTACACTACTTATTCCTTTTCAAGACCATTCAAGATGGTCAAAAGATGAAACAAAACATACCCCTGCACTCCTGCACTACTAAATTGCACCATATGTGTTTCCAAACTGGTACCAAGGACAAAATGGTTAAAATACGAAACAAGTTGTACAAAAAAGCAACAGGGCATGAGGGAAGAGCAAGGTATTGCACCAGATTCAACAGTCAACATTAAATACTCCATAAACACTAACAAATTCCATGTACAGAATACATATTCGAACTAATCACAAACAGGTGATACAAAAAATTGTCTACATCATATAACCAGATCACAAAACAGTTTCAAATCAGATTCAATGTCGCTTTCAAATTTATTTTGCAAGAAACAGATTCCATGTATAGATAACAGATCCGAACATTATAAGTTATCTGATTTTGAATAGCATTTACAAGAAAAAAAGCTTAAAGTTATCTGATTTCGGAGTTCGTAGTCGCTACCCTGCTGCGTTGAAGTGGAAGTCGATGTTCACGATATCACTGGTGAAGTGGAAGTCGATGAGTATACACGATGGAGAAGAAGGCGCCAATAAAAGAAGGAGAATGGCAAGGAAGGAAAAGATGATGCTTGGTCTCGGTCAGGAGGTTTTGAGATGAGGACCAAATCCTCAGATGTCTTTGGACCGAGTCTGTCGATAAATCAAATACAACAGCTTCTGATTGAGGACCGAGTCCTCATTTCTGACTGGGTTAGCATCATACAAATTATATTTGAAAATTCTAAACTAAAAAATCATATCGTTGGGATTCCTTAGAGGATAAATGAAATTAGACAGACACAGCATAAAAGAAAAGTCATAAACTATAAAACACTAACAGTTGGACGTTTCCGGTCACCACCAAGAGGTCGGCAGTCACTCGCTCAACGAAACCATCTTCCGACGCTAGTCAGAACTCTCTTAAGGTATCTCCCTCTCGAATCGATGTATGTATATATGCTGTCTACCTCTCACCTCTTTACTCTCTTTTGCGTTAATTCTTCTCCGTTTAATTGTGCAATGAACAATCGGTTCCTTTTGTAGATGAAGAGTTTATTACTATTTTTATATAAGAAAAAACAATCGGTTCCTTTTGTAGATGAAAAGAGGTTATTATTATTTTTATATAAGAAAAGTTCTTAAATGCTAGCTGTCAAAAGATCTTAATTGTGTAATGAAAAGTTGTTAATGGTTATTTGATTTACTCCTCTGTTTGCCGCCTGATTGTACCCTCCTAAGATATCATATAATCCTTTGTTATATTTTATTTTATTACTTTATATATTCAAATATTAATATATATGGAAACACAATCACGACATAACTATTTATATTTATTCGATCCTTTTTTTTTAATTGATATATCTAAAATATAATTTTATTAATTAAATAATATAATTTTGATTTTATTCTTATTATTATATTACAAGTACAACTAATTATTAAACAATCCTTTAAATATAATTTTTTAAATTAAAATCATCAAATAAGTTTAATATAAATAAAAAATAAGTAAAAAAATTAAAATCCTACTAACCAACACCACTCACCACCCACCACCACCACCAACCATCACCATCACCACCACCACCCACAAAAACCACCACCATCATCAACCCCTACTACCGTCAACCGCAACCATGATCCACCACTCATCACAACCGATACCACCACCCGCCACCACCACCCACCACAACCACTACCCACCCACCTTCATCGCCCATCGCCACTACTAGACTCATCACCCACCAAAACTACCATACACCATACCACCACTTACTACCCACCACTAACCTACACCACTCACCACCTATCACTACTACCCGCCACCACCACCCCACCCATCACACATTAAAACAACCACTACCCACCACCATTACCAACACCCTCCACTACCACCAACCACCACCCACCATCCATCACCACCACACGTCTCCACCACTCATCACCATAACTCTCCTACACGACCACCTATCACAATCACCCACCTCCATTATCCACAACCACTACCCCCACCACTATTACCACCACCACCACCCATCATTACCACCACCAACAAGATAACCACCACCTACCACTTCCATTACCACCAACCATCACCACCATCACCACCACCCATCACCCATTGATATCACCACCCATCACCCATTGAAACCACTACCACCACCACATGCAACCAGCACCCACCAACCACCACTGCCACCCACCTTACCACCACCCACCATTATTACACGCCACCATCACCCCCACCATCATCTTAGCATCATCGCCTTCCACCTTCCACCTTCCTTCCATAACGAAATTGGTATACTCATCACAATGTGATTGTGGTGGTGGTCGATTTCACCTGCAACAGAGAAGAAGAGAGGAATAGAGAAGAAGATTGGTTGTGGCGGGAAGCACGAGAGACAACAATTGTGGGTCCAGGTCAACACAATGAGAGGATCAAGGTGGTGCTCATATTCGTGGTTAGTAGCTAGCTAGACGACAACCATGTTCGTTGCCGATACTCTAGATGTTAAACGACGACCATGTTCGTTGTCGGTACTCTAGATGTTAAACATTTATAAGTAAAAAAATCATATATTAATATTAAGAAAAGATTATAATTTAAAATATAAATAAAAATAACAGCAGTGAGATTATTTAATCCCTATTTTCAGGAAGCATTTTTGTATTTGTTTAATTTATTTTGTTTTTTACTTGTTAAACATAATAATAATAATAATATATGATATCATTGTTTTTTATTTAGTTATGTATTCCACTACATAATAACCTATTAAAATGGACATGGTTTATAGGATCTTATTTTCAGGAAGCATTTTTGTATTTGTTTAATTTATTTTGTTTTTTACTTGTTAAACATAATAATAATAATAATAATAATAATAATAATAATAATAATAATAATATATGATATCATTGTTTTTTATTTAGTTATGTATTCCACTACATAATAACCTATTAAAATGGACATGGTTTATAGGATGCAATTCGAATTATATAAATAAGAATAAAGTCATGTATGTTTTCCATAAGATACAATTGATTATTTTAGTCAAATATGGAGAGTTAAAAGGAAATGTTGTTTGTTTCTTCTTAAGTAGTCAATATCTTAATTCATCTTTACATAGACAAATAAATATTAAAAAAGGGTTTAACATTTTTGCCACTTGGAATAACATTTTGTATATTATACATGCATCATATTGCTTGTTAATTTATTATTTAAATTCCAGATGGATCGCAATACTTGGATGTATTAAATACCACGTGCTAGCAAAAAATATTTGGTAAGTTTGCTTGATTTTCTTAAAGTAGCTGAGGATGATCGGAAGAATAAAGGAAAAAGTCACATCTGGTGTCCTTGTGAAAAGTGTCAAAATTGTCACAAGTTTAATGATTCTGCAATAATACAAGAACATCTAATATGTGAGGGGACTATGAGTGGGTACACACGATGGTCACGATATGGTGAACTGTTAATTGATCATGATACAACTGCTCCAAAGTGTAGTCATGATGAGGCTGGTGATCATTTGGATAATGAGAGTTGTGATGGTTTAGATGACATGTTGCATGATCTGGAGGATAATGTTGCGGAAAAAGATCATCAAAAATTCCAACAATTGTTTGAAGACTCTGAAAAACCATTGTATGTTGGATGTACAAAATTTACCAAACTTTTATTTTTTTTTTGGAAAGGGAACTTGCCTAACGAGGGTTTCCGGGCCAGCTTTCGCGCACTGACTAATCCCCCGCTGCAAACATAAAGCTTTGCTTCATGCCCTGGAGTCACTGCAGGCGAACCTCCATGGCCACAAGGGCTGAGTGGTGCTAGGATTTGAACATGGGTCAATAGGTTATCCACCATATCTTCCACATGCCTTACCAAGTCACCACAACCTAAGTGGTTAAATTTACCAAACTTTCAGCTGAGCTAAAGTTGCTTAACTTAAAAGCAAACAATGGTTTGAGTGATAAGAGTTTCACAAGCCTATTAGAGATATTGCATGAAATGCTTCCCGAAGAAAATGAGTTACCTATTTCATTATATCAAGCGAAGAAACTGGTGTGCCCAACAGGCTTGGAAATTGAAAGAATACATGCATGTCCAAACGATTGTATCCTTTATAGAAACGAGTATGCTGACCTACATGAATGTGTTACATGTGGAGCATCGCGGTATAAGCGAGAAAGCGAAACAGAAAAAAATAGTGATGTGACAAAGAATGCCCCCACTGCTAAATTATTATGGTATTTTCCTATCATACCAAGACTTAAACGATTATTTACGAATGCCAAAGAAGCCAAACTATTACGTTGGCATGCTGAAGATTGTACAATAGACGAAAATATGAGACATGTTGCTGATTCACCACAATGGAGGAATATTGATTCTAATTTTGAAGAATTTGGTAGGGAGATTAGAAATACTAGGTTTGGACTTAGTTCAGACAGAATTAATCCGTTCGGAAGCATGAGTAGTCACCATAGCACATGGCCGATACTTTTATGCATCTATAATCTTCCATCTTGGTTATGCATGAAACGAAAATATATCATGATGACTTTGCTAATTCAAGGTCCGAAGCAACCTGGGAATGATAATGATGTGTATTTGGCTCCATTAATTGATAATATGAAGGAATTATGGAACTCGGGCGTAGAAGTATATGATGCCTACATGAAGGAATTTTTCCAACTCCGAGCGATGATTTATTGCACCATAAGTGATTTTCCAGCATATGGAAACTTGTCAGGATATACTACAAAAGGAGGAAAGGCATGTCTTATTTGTGAAGATGACACATGCTTATTATGGTTAAAAAATTATAAGAAGAATGTATCCATGGGTCATAGAAGGTCCTTCCACTAAAACATGTGTATCGTACACAAAAACATTTGTTGGATGGTAAAATTGAAGACAGAGTGACAAGACCAGCAATGAAGGGAGAAAATGTATTATCACGAGTTAATGACTTGAACACTATGTTTGGAAAGTGTTGTAAGAAACCTCCAAAAAATATTTGGAAGAAGAGGTCTTTTTTTTGGGACTTGCCATATTGGAAGCACTTGAAAGTCTAACATTGTCTTGATCCGATGCATATTGGTAAAAACATTTTTAAAAGTTTGATAGGCTTGTTATTGAATATTCCTTGAAAAACGAAGGATGGTGCCAAAGTTCGAGAAGACTTGGTCGAAATGGGAATTCGGCCGGAACTTGCACCTGTTAAGAGTGATGGAAAGCGTACGTATCTACCACCAACTTGCTATACCATGTCTAAGGCCAAGAAGACCAAATTTTGTAAATGTTTGCACGAGGTGAAAGTCCCATCCGGCTATTCTTCTAACATTAAGAAGTTGGTGTCAATGAAAGATTGAAATTGCTTGGTATGAAGTCTCATGATTGTCATGTTCTGTTGACACATATGATTCCCATTGCAATTCGTGGAATAATGTCAGACGGTGTCCGACATGCAATCACAAAGCCCTGTTTATTTTTTAACATGATTCATTCGAAAGTGATTAACCCCAAGGTGTTAGATTCATGGCAATGTGATATTATCATCACTCTCTACCAACTCGAGATATATTTTCCACCTTCCTTTTTTGATATCATGGTTCATCTAATATCCCATCTTGTAAGAGAAATTAAGGCTTGTGGTCTGATTTTCTTACAACACATGTATCCATTCGAGAGATATATGGGTTTCTTAAAACGGTATGTAAGGAACCGACATCAAACAGAAGGCAGTATTGTTGAAGGATATGCCATAGAAGAGGTAATTGAGTTTTGTACAAGCTATTTAAAAGGTGTGAAAAGTATAGGGGTTCCACATTCTCAACACGAGGGAAGACTTGAAGGGGTTGGGACAGTTGGATTGAAAATGGTTGTTCCAGACAGAAATAGTTTCCACATTGCACATTTTACTATCTTACAACACATGATAGTGGCTGCTCCATACATAAATAATCACAAGTTACTGTTAAAATAAAAAAACAAAAAAAATAAGAGTGATCGATGGTTGACCGCTGAGCATAATAAAACTTTTTTCACAATGGTTGAAAGACAAGGTGAAACAAAGTTATGGGGGAGAAAACATGGATCCATTAGTAGTGAAGTTGGGGAACGACCCATAACATGTTGTTGCAACATACCAAGGCTATGTCCTTAATGGGTATACATTTTATACTAAGAAGCAAGATGATAAAAGTACGCATCAAAATGAGCGGGGTGACGCTAATAGCATCATCGACAGAATTTTATAGCACAAACCATGAAACAAGGTCGAGGATTGCTAAAAATTCTTATTATGGTGTCATCCAAGAAATTTGGGAATTGAATTATAATTCCTTCGCTATAGCAATGTTGAAGTGTAAATGGGTCAACAATCAACAAGGTGTTAAAATTAACAACGACGGTTTCACACTTGTTGATCTTTCCATAGATGGCTATACATCTGAACCATTCATTCTAGCAAAACAATCTACCCAGGTATTCTTCGTGGAGGACCCAAAAGATTCGACATGGCACATTGTCTTGCATGGTAAACGACGTATAGTTGGCATTAAAAATGTAGTGGAGGAGGAAGAATACAATCAGTTTAGCGAGCTACCCCCATTTTCTATTGGTATCCATCTACAAATATCGATATTGATGATACTGCTTATTTAAGATCAGATCACAATGAAGGATTATGGATTGCAAAAAAACGGAAACGGAAAGCAGGAAAGGTAATAAACATTGGAATATAGAAGATGATAGGCACAAAGACAGGTACTAAAAATTTGCAATCAGTCATGGAAGGCTTACAAGAGCAGGCTTATTAATGACTACCTAAAGAAGGGTATAAATCCGGTACCTGAATATCCATACCTAGATGAGCCTACATGGAACGCTTTTGTTCAACTCAAAACATCACCGAGCTTCCAGGTTTGGCTCACTTTAGCCCTCTTTATATGATAATAGTATATTGCAATGTTTCTAATTCTGCTACTTACTTCTCTTTAGGAAATAAGCAACAAAGCTACAACGACTGCAAAGTTGAATAAGTATCCGCCTCGGATAGACCCACGTGGTTATCGTGGTATGAAACCTCAATGGGAAAAAGAGATGGAGTCTGGTGAGGCAACGAAGTTCCATAATATAAGAAGTGAACGTGTAAGGAATTTTATCCTTGCTAGGTTAAAACGTGATCCCATAAGGATATATACTCGTTACCAACTGATCTCTACTCCTTGGCATCTGATTGGTAAGTTAAGTATTCATTTTGTAATGTTATCATTTATTTTAAAACTATTTAGGATTTAATTACCCTTGCAATTTTATTTGGACTAACAGATTGAAAAAGATACCCAATTATCTCATGGAGATTGGTTTCCTGGACCTGGAGCCGATGTGCTTACAGAGGTATTAGGACCCGAGCATCAAGGTCGTACGAGGGATGTTGGTCACAATGTTGGGTTGAGACAATCCATGCCTAGGGTTGATAAGAAAAAAGGAAGAGCCATGATAAATATAACTTGGAAGATATTAAGGAGAAGATAAAGATCAAGGTGGAGGCTATGATGGAGGCCAAAATGGAAGCCAAGATAGAAGAGATGAATGCTCAGATGGAAGAGATGAAAACATATATGCAACAGTTTCTCTCAAAGAATGAAGGCATACACATTACCAGTCCGGTGTTGAAGAAAAATAGTGTTGTCTCGACTGTATCAAATGAGTTGGATGGGATAAAGGTAATCATGTGTTTTTTTCTTATATACAAGATATTTGATCATATATTAACATATACATTATATGCTTGTAGACTCCTACTGCTTGCGAGTTAGTGATACCATACGATACGATGAACCAAAAATGTGCAAAAGGGATGGTCTTTCCATATGGGAATGGACAAATACATTCAGTTCCTTTAAATGCAAATCATTTGAAGGTATCCCTAGACAAGATCTATGACCAATATGATTGTATCCCTCTTCCCGTCTCGACCGAAGAAGCGAGTAAGTTGTGTGAGGCGCTTCATGGTATAGTTCAGTGGCCAAGGAATGCAATTAAGATCATTCAGTTACATAGAATTATCATTAACTTTGTTTAGAATTAGAGTAATAAATAGTTGTGCACACATCTAACTTGTGAACAGTCCTTACAGTTCAAGCCAAATGTTGAACAAGATAAAAGATGTTCCTCTCTACCGGTAGCTGTTAACCCGGTAATTTCTCCAACCTTATTAGTTATTATATGTATATGTTAAATTGTACCAATATGTGATAATCAAACAGTTTTTTAATGTTTGTACAAAAACAAAGCAACCTCGCATAACCAAGAGTGTGCCAATAACCTCGAAGGGTGTTATGAAGAAGACCAAGCCAACAAAGGAAAGTTTGATACCACATAATTCTAATAAACAAGTCGACCTAGAAAAAATGCCCCTTCTCATGAAAAGAATGTATAGACGTTTGATGAATCGTGATGCTCCTGATGATGCGATTTATGTTGAAGTCGAACCCAGGATCCTTGGAGCTCAGAAAATCGAAACATACATTTACCCCTAGGAGATTTTATGTCTATTGAATAAACAATGGCTTGATATTAGTGTCATAACATGGTTTCAAATGTAAGTACAAACAACAATGTTTAAATTATTTTCGTTTATAGTATTTACATTTATAATGTATATATATTTCCTGGTTTGTAGCATGTTACATTCAATGCTTGAAACATGTGGTGGGAATAAAGTGAACAGATGTGCTTTCTTTTCCCCGAGTGAGATTTAGGCAACAATATGCGAGTCAAATGGTGAGGGTGTTGTAAGTTACATTGTTGATGCAATGCGCTTCCACAAAGACAAACAGTTTTTTGTCGCACCCTATTGGCAAGGGTATTAAATCTTACTGCTTTGATTTTTATTGGCTTTATTTCTTTATTGTGTATACTAAAACGTATTAACATTACTAGATTGCATTGGATGCTGCTAGTAATCTACCCTAACCAAGGCACAGGGTATATCCTGGATTCCCAAAAAAATCCAGATGAGAAGCCCGTGGAGAACTACATAATCGTGAAATATGTCGAAGAGTAAGAAATATTTTTGTAATTCTGACTGTTATTTCTTTCTATGACTTTTTTAATTTTTTTTTTATCTTCATTTTAGGGCTGTTGCAAGGCTTAAGGAAGATATCGACACAACACATCCAATGAAATGGACACTTGTCGAGGTAAAAGTACTTCATGGGTACCTTGAACCTGCTTCTTGTTAATTTTTTTTATTAAAAATTGATACCTGGAACACAGAACTTGTTTCATCATCATATCAAAACCCTAGGTTCAAAGTAAAAGTTCTCTAATCCTTTATTGTTCATATTTGTAGTGCAACCAACAACCATCAAGTTAATAGTGCATTTTTTACGTCATGAGATGGATGTTCGAGTTCGTGTTGACTCGACAAAATGAATTCCCAAACAAAGTAAGTATCTTAAAATATTTGTGCAATTTGTCTAATATGTTAAATATTTATTATTAAATTATAAATTATTTTTTAATTTATATATAGAACAACTGGAACGATAAAAAACCGTTTCCGGATTAGGTGTTAAATGAAATCATCGTTATGTGGAGTTCAAGACTTAAGAGTAAGTATTTGAGTCAAGTGCCCCTTTGAAAGGTTAGTTATTCTTACCTAATTGTTTATTATAGCATTTTACTTTAATGTACTTGATTATTATAACAATCACTTGCATTTCATTTTATACAACATTGTAACTAAAAAAAAAAACTCATCAAGATATTGTACTTTGAAATATGAACCTACTGTAGCATCATACTTTCATATCTTTATCTTATTAGGACATTAAACTAAGAAAAATATATATTGTAAAAAATACATTGAATTTGGAGGATCTCTCTATTATGGGATATATGTCTCAATGTATAACAATAGGAAGAAATGGTAGTCGGATGTCTTAATAAACAAATAAATGAAACTATGTTGCTATTTCCTGCAATTAACTCATTTTTTCTTCTCATGACAACTATATGTTCCTTTTTTTTCCATTAGTTGCAACTTTTAGTTTCTTTTCTTGTCTTATGCCGCAGGTATGTGCCTGCGATTATAGAGTTTGACATCTACCGGATGGATCTATTTGTCTTTTTATATATATTTAATTTTTCGTTGATTAGGATGGACAAATTACGTTTATTGCAAATCATGTTTGAATTGGATATTGTTAATTTTAGAAATTAATGACTAATCATGCTTTTGTTTTGACATTTATATACATTATGTTTGTTCATGAAATGTTTGTGTGTATAAATTATTTATAGGTATGTTTTCTTTATAGAAAAGTGTAATTATTGTATTTACTTTATAAAATATATTTATTTAGAATGTCTTTTGGCAATAAGAAACTATACATTATGATATTTTATAAGGAGTACGTAAACATTGAAAAAACAGTATTCAATGTTTTTTGTTAAAGAATAAGACTACATTTAAAAAACCCTAAAACCATATTTTATAATGACTACAGAGTACTGGTTTGCAGCCGTACTGCATTATCTAAAATACCGTACTTTATGATGATTATAGAGTACGGTTTTGTAACAGTATTGTATTATCAAGAAAACTATACTATATGATGATTATAGAGTACGGTTATACAACCGTATTGTATTACATGTTCGAATAGGAAACCCCCCCTTATAGAGTAAGACTGCAAAACCGTATTCTATATGTCATTTTAACAGTATTCTATGTGTTATTTTGTAGTAGTTATATATTGATATTGTTTGTTTTAGGGTTTTCTAAAATATATAAATCTAGAAGTATCTGATATAACTTTTAGTTTGAATCCTATAAAACCTTACATCAAACAGAACAGAACAAACATGTTAATAAAACATGTTAATAAAGTCGTTGTTCAAAACTCATATAAATTTTGTCAGAACTAGATACCTGAAATTCCTGCTTTATTATAACTGGTTTTTAAGGTTTTTCGTTGTTCTAAAAGTATAATTCCAGGATTCATATAAATTTCAACGCCTAACTTTTCTTGTTATTGTCCTTTTAATAAAGTAATTGAGAGTGTGCGACTAATGAGTGAAATAAACCCCACATCCTACTTTCCGTAACAGTGAGTATGCTAAAGCGTTCTTTTTCTAATGACAAAAACGAAATTCATAATCATATAATTTGAATACAGTTGCAGATCAAGAAAATCAAAGAGTTTGAATGAAGTCGCATATAATGATCGATGATCATATTCAAAACATGGTTGAATACTTGAATGGGTCAGACAAATCAACATGGGAGCAACGACGTGAAAACAATAAGTAACATTACGAACATCGATCTAACCTCTGTGTTCTGTGTGCAGACGTGTGCATCGATGAAACTTGGAGAAGAGGTAATGGATAGCAACGATGAGTTCCGTATATTTATATCTGTTGTGGCTTGTGGGAAATTTGGTAAAAGTTCAAGAGTTGTAATCGTAATCTACTTCCTTTATCTCTAAATCTATCCAATTTAGATTGGATAATTAGGTTAAAGATTTTCTTTTTTCACTACTTACCAAAAAATATTCGAAGAAACTAGATTTTCGATTTTCTCTTCTTCCTAACTCCTTTCCTTCTTTCGTAAAATTGAAGTGAAAATTCTAAGGTGTGGAGATGGGATATTAGGTTGTGTTGCACCACGTCAAAAGATTTTTTTGCACAAGGTATTGGGTAATGAAGATACGGGCGGATTTGAAGGGAACTTAATTTCACAAAATCTATTTTTGTAAGGAAAGGAAATTGAATAATGTAACCATTTATAAATTTTTGATTTAACAAAAATAATCAAAACCGTTACAGAAAGTAAAACCGTACATGTTGGACTAACATTTTTAACTATGTATTATTATTACAGACTTTATAGACACATATTGATACATATTTAGGACACTTAAAAGTAGGTTTTTCTCCCCCAATATAATATTGTATTTCTATCTTTTTCCCATTCATTTACAACTAAATATTTGTAATTTGTTTTATAACTTCTTAGAATGAGTATATTAGATAATTTGGCAACTTCTCCATTTATTTGCACAACTTTAACAACTTTCGAAGAACGAATGTCCATACACCAACATAAGAACATATGATGTTAGGGATCATTTTTAACTATGTTTTGCAGTTCACATATATGTTGTAAGATAATTTGTTCCAAATTTTAACAATTTATTTAGATTTTCTAATGTTTTTACAATTAATTGTTTTATTTTGCCAAAAGAATTAGCTTCATATATTCATAAAATGCACGCTACATGTCATCTTATATAGGTGTGTGTCTATATATCACCATGTAAAACCAAGAGAACCATAGAATTATATAAAAATAACTATGTTAATTTTTGAAACATTATATATATATATATATATATATATATATATATATATATATATATATATATATATATATATATATATATATATATATATATCACTACAAGGAAAAAGGTCATTACCGGCGACAAAAATCGTCGGTAAAAGTCCCAAAAGTCGCCGGTAATACTAATAGTGGCGACACGTCGCCGGTACTGAATCGCCGCTACTGCCTCGTCGCTATTGATCAGTTTGTTGCCGCTAATGATAATAGTCGCCGCTATTAGTATGTCGCCGCTAATGACTATTGTCGCCACTAATAACGTTGTCGCCGGTAATGACAGATGTCGCCGGTAAAAGCGTCGCCAGCAAAAGTGTCACCGGTAGTTTTTTTTCAATTTTTTTTTAAATAATGATTTTCGTTGCCGGTGATAATATCACAGGTAAAAGTGTCGCCGGTAATAACAATATTCGATTAAATATTAAAACCAATAGTGTCGACGTTAATTACAAAACAAACATCCTATTAAATATCAAACATAATAGTGTCAATGCAAATTACAAACAAACATCCAAAATACAATTAAATATCAAAAGTCATAATATCTGAGTAGCAAAACAACAAAATTTTTACAATCTACCAAGTAGCAAAACGAGACAACATATGCAAATAAAACCCATTCTTACATACCCTCATCGCCGTTCGCATCGTTTCCTTGATTATTTTAGGATTGAAAAAACAAATAAAGTTCATCCCTACATGCCGGGTCGGCGAGCATTGCACGAAGATTTTCCAACTACATAATTAATAACAATATATATAAACTTATAAGTTCGACCGTCAAACGTAAACAAAAACTATTAAAATACATTGTTATTTTTAAAGTAAGATAGAAAACCAACGTACATTGCTATATTTTGCACTTGGGAGAAAAACGAAATTACCAAACTTTTTAGCAAATAACCATCACAAAACCAAAACTACCAAATCAACATGTATTTTACGATGCTAAAGTAGATTGCTATTTTACCTGTGATGGTTGTGATGGTTGCGAAGGCTGTGGAATCGTCGGGAGACCAGAAGGTTTGCGGCCAATGCCTCTAATGTAGCCACGTCGCTCTCCTAATACTTTCTCGAACGTAGCTCTTTCTTGAGCTGGCGTTAACTCCCAAAAGTGAGTAACAATTTAGTATAAATAAACATTTAAATATATGATCAAATTATAATTAAATACTTACACATTGTTGTTCCGATTCAGCAGTAACAAATACACCATTCTTATCGGTATGAGCTTTGCGAAATGTTTCCACTCTCTTAAGGTTCTGTTTAAGTTTAAAAATTAGATTATATTTTAAATAAATAATTACATGTATCGTACGGTACCTTCTTATAGCAAGTACTGCTATAAGAGCTCGAACCCCCACGATTCACAATTGTTTGCTTTTCACGGATTTTTTTGTTCCTTTCTGAAGCAATTTTGTGTTCGTCAGTTTGAAAATACTCAACTGTCTTCTCCCAGTTATCAACAAGCATACCATCCGGAGGATTTGCCAATGCTCTCGGGATATCTTCATACCCTCCGACCATCTTGAAATATTCTTTTGCGTTGGATTTACGCTGTCGAAAACTTTTTAACAAGGCTGCTTGAAAACTCTCTGTCAATAGAGTAGCTTGTGCATCCTGGTACATTTGATTGAGATCAAACTTTGTCTACAATAAAAAAAAAAAGTTAACCAAGTAAAAAACAATTATAGTTAAACCTATAAAATATATTTAAATAAATAATTACCGCTAAATGTTGTAATATAGTGTCCTTTATATCAGGGGAAACTCTTTTCCAACTCCATTTGTCGAAAGGGACCATCTGCCACACTGTTTTCCCAACTTCTCGGGAAAACATGTTTCCCGCCTCTCCTACGGGATTAAATGTGATATCCCTATCATATTGCATGCCTATTGGTTTCCCCTGGTTCTGCAACATTGCTTTTTCAAGCTTTATATTTTTTGCTTTTCCTCGAACTTTCCTTCGGGCACGTTCCTCAACTACAAATGTAATTAAAAATTATTAGAAACGTTTGAGAAGCCAAATAGTAAATAAAAATTCATGATAAGACTTACTGTCCTGCTCGTGCTGGCCAGGACCTCTACCACCAGGGAAAGGTGGGTCCTCAGCTCCGTCTCCCCCATGTCCACGATCCATGACATCAGCCATGGTAAACATAAACAACAGCCACACTCTCATCATTTCCTGAAAAATTATAAGATATACAAATACAATTTTTATTATAGATACACATTATATAGAAATAAACATTAATTTGGAGTTAGCTTGGGTAAAAACTAGAAGCTTTCTAGTTTTTGTATATAAGTTTTTAAACAATTTTATAGTTTTTTTTGTGTTTTTTTTTCAAATTATAAAAATAATGTATTTTTTTTTTCAATTATAGCATCCTACTTATACCAAAACCACATAGTTTTACATAATACATAAGAAGGTGAAAGTCACATACTTTTACATACATATTATGTTGTTGTGTTGTTTTTTTACTATCGAGATTAAAATATATATAAGTTTTTAAACAATTTTATAATTTTTTTTGTGTTTTTTTCCAATTATAAGTTAACTATATAACTTATTGGTTAATTAATTTGGAGTTAGCTTGGGTAAAAACTAAAAGCTTTCTAGTTTTTGTATATAAGTTTTTAAAAAATTTTATAGTTTTTTTTGTGTTTTTTTTTTCAAATTATAAAAATAATGTATTTTTTTTTTTTCAATTATAGCATCCTACTTTTACCAAAACCACATAGTTTAACATAATACATAAGATAGTGAAAGTCACATACTTTTACATACATATACCACATATACACCAAATACAAATACAAACAAAATAACATCCTACTTAAAACAAATACACATAATTTCACATATATACATAATAATTAACATCCTATTTATACCAAATACAAAAGTTTCACAATCATATATCACATTTACAACAAACATACATACATCCACGTACACACAATAACATTCTACTTATAACAAATACATATAATTTCTACCAAATACTAATATACCACATATACATCAAACACACATACATTGGAATATATATACCAAATTCGCATATATTCAAACAAATACGGAATATACAATCTAATTTTCACATATGACAATTTTCACATAATTTCACATATAAATACAGCTTGAAGCTATACAACTAATTGCAATTCAATAACCACAAACAAAAAATTGAATAACTTGTTTCTAATCCAAAACAACACCACCAAATACAAGAATACGAACAATTTATTATCATTCAATCACTACATAAAGCTACATATCGAAATTCATACAAAATAAAAATGAAATCATCAAAAAAACTTACCTTTCTTCAAGAAATGGAGGTAGAAATTCATCCCAAAGCTTTAACCACACCTAGAGACACTTGCTTGGAACAATGTGGGGAGAAATTTGCTTGGAAGAAGTATATTGAAGAGGAAATCGGCGAGATGGTGAAGGAAATTGGAAGCAAACAGAAAGTAAAATGAAGAAGGGAGGTTATTTGCGTGCGTTTTTTTTTTTATCTGCGACAGGCAATAGCGGCGACAACAGGGGCTTTACCGGCGACAACGAGTAACAGCGGCGACAAACTGGAGGGAGGGTACCGTGTCATTTTTAGCGGACTATTAGCGGCGACTTTTTTTAACCTTTAGCGGCGACATCTGTGTCGCAGTATTAGGTTAGACAGGATAAGGCACCCCCACCCGTTGGATTGGATATCTCATCGAACGGTTGAGATGCAATAGAGGGGGAAAGTGTGGATTCGGGTGACAACCCTTTAGTGGCGACACTATTACCGGTGACTTTATCTAAAGTCACCGGTAAAGCCTCTTGTCGCCGGTAATAGTGTCGCCGCTAAAGAGTATATTTCTTGTAGTATATATATATATATATATATATATATATATATATATATATATATATATATATATATATATATATATATATATATATATAGCTAGGTTATAGTATGGATGATATGTATTGTACAGATGTAGGGTTGATTGTGGATTTATCATTTTATTTATTTTAATAAATTGATTGATAAATATTAGTAAATTAAAGATAATAGAAAAAATCATCTACTTTTTTGTAGGGGAATTTTAGTAAATTAAGATAAAATTAAAAAATTGAAATTCCAAATTTTAAGGGATAATTCCCTTGATTTAAAAATATGTTTTTTTTTAATTAAAATTATAATAATATTTGGAAGTATAATTGATTTTATTCTGTTAGAAAATTATTTTGTTAGAATGATGTTCTGTCAGAATGTTATTTTGTTATAATGTTATTGAAGAATGCCAAAATTCTCGAACACCTAGTTGAATAATAAAAACATTCTTAGTTATTCATAGAATTCTAAACATAAAAAAATTATAGATATTGTTACAGAATAATAGTCTTATATATTTTAATATAAGTATACACATTCTTACAAAACGTCATAAAAATGAATAAATTTCTTAAAAATAGTATTCTTAAATATATTGTCGTAAGTATGTAGTTCTTGGTTGAATATACTTACTCTTAAACTCGATTCCATGTCTTTCTCTTGTATGTTTTTGTATATTCTGTATCTCTGAACACATTTTGAAGAGCCAAACGAGAAAGAATTAGGTGAATTGTAATTTTAAATGACAAAATAAAGAAAATAAATAATAAAGGCATCAAACATTGAGACCCTACTTTAGGTAATAAATTTCTTGAATAATTGCATCAATACTACCATAATTTGTTGTTAAAAATCATGTCTCGCTTGGGGTCCTGACTCGCACTAGCTGCTGCGCGCAATCTATCACTGCCCCATTAGGGCTCAACCAATCCATACCAATAATCACCTTGTTCCCACGCAATGGGATGGGAACCAAGTCTACCAGGTAACGCTCCTCAAACAGTCGCAGAACACAATCTCGAAACACCATCGATGCTCGCACCGATCGATCGTCAGCAATCTCTACCTCTAACGGGCAATCTAACTCGCCTGAAGTCTCATGAAACCTCTTGCTAAGAGCAAGAGAAACGAACGATCGGGATGCACCCGAGTCGAACAATACCTGAACCGGGATGCCGTTCACATAGAACGATCCTAATACACATGTATACACACGGAGCACATACCAATATCATAACAACATAAAACAAAAGATAGAAGGAAAGAATCATACCCGTCACCACATCGGGCGCGGCGCGTGCCTCCTCTGTAGTCAGCTGGAATGCTCGGCTCCTCACCACCGGAGCCTCTGCCTTGCCCTGACGGCCATCCGTGATCCGCAGGGTCGCTGGAGCTGGCGCCTTCACTGGCACTGAAACTGTCAACATGGGGCAATTGGCCTTCTTGTGGCCCCTCTGGTTGCAGTGGAAACACAGCAACTCCGATGTCTGAATAACTGTCGCAGGAGCAGTGCAATCCCTGCTGATATGCCCAAACTTGCCGCACTTGTAGCAGCCTGACGATCCCATCCTGCACGCCCCCTCGTGCGGCCTGCCGCACTTCCTGCAGCGGCTCGGTCCTGACTGGCCTTTCGGCCTCCCATCTGATCCCTTGGGCTTCTTCCCCGAAGCCCCTCCTGTCTGTCCCTCCTCTAGTTTCCGTTTCCGGATGTGCTCCAAATCTATCTCCCTCTCCCTAGCCCTGGCAATCATAGAGTCCATGGTAGGGCAAGCCGAAAAGCTAATATGCTCCCGGATGTCAGCTCGTAGCATATCATGGTAACGAGTCCTCCTCATGTCCTCGTCACCGGCATACTGGGGCACCAATAAAGCCCTCTCCCGGAACTTGGCAGTGATCTCCGCCACAGTCTCCGTCGTCTGCCTCATGTCTAGAAACTCCCTGGCCAGCTGCTGAAGCTCGACCGGCGGTGCAAACTCTGCCCTGAACCTAGTCACAAAGTCTGACCAGGTCATTGCCTCGATAACTGAGGCTCCCAACGAGTCACCCACTGACTCCCACTAATCCCGGGCACGGTCCCGTAAACACCCTGCTGCGTACCTCACCTTCGACCCCTCGGGGCAGAAGCTAGTCAACTGGGCAGACTCGATATCTGCAATCCACCGCCTGGCGACAATGGGGTCCTTCACCCCATGGAAATCCGGCGCACCACTGCCCCTGAAGTCCTTGAAGGACAGTGTGCGAGATCCTGACTGGCTAGAGGCTAAATCGCTCCTGAATGCCCGTAGGCGATCCTCCATCAACTCCATGATCCCTTCCTTGATCGACCCAAAGAGAATGGGGGTCGACTCAAGGATGCCCCTGGTGATCTCCGACGTGATGAACTCACGTAGCCTCTCATCAATCGGCTCGGAGCCTGATCCCGAACCTGACCCCTCTCCTGAACGCCATCTGTCGGTCTCGGTCGAAGTACCACCATTCTGCAAAACATCATAATAATCATTAGTGATACTGCTACTTTCTGAGGGATCTCAACTACTTATAGGTTCCCTGGTCTCATCTTGGCCTTCCTCGGTTCGGGTACGGATCCTCTGCTTTCAGTAGTACGGGCCCATACTACCTTCCACATCTATCCGTACCTTCTCCAAGGAATTCCTCGACTTCACCAGATCCCCTTCACTACCGCTGATCAAAGCTATACTCATCCTAGGCTTGCCCTAGGGTGATCTCCGGCTCTACTCGATTCAATCCTCAGCTGTTGTAGGCCTCCTTGTAATGCCAATTAGCCATCACCCGAACACCATCACATGCGGCGAGACTCAGATAATCCTTCGAGTACCCGACTCGTCCCTACAACGGTTGGACTCAAACAAGAGCTGCGCAGTAGGATCAAATCTGGTACTCTAAGATTATCCAACTCTGATCGCATGTGGTGTGACGTATTCGCCTAATGGCTAATTCCCATTGTTCGGAGTCCCACGTAGCACGAAGCAAGCAGCATTCGGACAAGGGAAAACGACTTCAAACAATTCCGCTCTCATAGAGAGGAACTGAACTAGCACACCGTGTTAGCTTATACTACCAAGCAAACCCTAACAGGCTACCCTACCGCTGTCTACACTATACAAGCATGCAATTCACATATAGGTGGAACACATAAGGCAGGCACATAAGGCATCATTCCTAGATCCTTAGCCCTATTCTAGCATGCTGTTCTACAAAAGCTGATAAACATAACATAAACTGGTATGGGTACTTTGGGGAGTACTTACTTGAGCTCAACCGGTCGCGCACATCACACACACTTTTGTTCTTTCTTAAACTCTTTTCTCGTTGTTCGAAATCATTTTCTAAAAAAAATTCTTTAAATCCCTAGATTTGAGTTCAGACACCCCCGAAGGTGAGTCCCAATCCCTCAAACCAGGGCTCTGATACCAACTTGTAACGACCCAATTTTCACGTCCGAAAATTTCATTTTAAAATATTACTTTAGAAAACATTAATAAATAAAAACATTGTTTGATCACACCATAACACATCGCAACCATGTTTTAAAAAGTCAAACCATACATCCCATCAAAATATCAGAGTACAATCCCAGTGAATCTCGTAAATGCGGAAAACAGAGTGTGTGCATGACGTGCCGCTACCGCGCCGGCTCCTTCCCCTTCGGTGAAGAGGTACCTGAAAACAAAACTGTAAACGTAAGCACAAAGCTTAGTGAGTTCCCCCAACGTACCACATACCATACAAACACATAACATACGTACTGCCAGGCTATTCTGGGGTGCCTGACTACCCGATACGGCCATTCTGGGGTGTCGACCTACCCATACGGCCATTCTGGGGTGCCGTCCTACCCGTGTCAAGCCATTCTGGGGTGCTGACTACCCATGTCAAGCCATTCTGGGGTGCTGACTACCCATCCGTCCTAACAACTGATCCTCGGGGACTGGTCCCCTCCCGCTACCTCTATCGCATAACATAACAGGCCAACATACAAACATATCATCATATACTGTCAGATGTTTCTGGGGTGTCTGACTACCCTGGGGTCTTAACAACCGAACTCTACTACTATCGCATAAAACGTATCAGGATAGCATATAACATATCAAGTAATAGCAAACCTAGATGATATCACAAAGACAATCATCTATCATAAGTCTCCTACTGGTGGGCCGGCATTGTGGCCTTAGACCCACCACTACTGGAAGGTAACTCACCTCAAAGTAGCTGCTGAACTGATCGGGAACTAACTGACTGCTGCTGCTCCGGAAGTCCTCCGGCTGCAATTCCCACAACATACTCAATCAAACATTGCTAACTGTCCTTTGGGTAAAATGACCATTTTACCCCTGTTCTAGCTCTAAGTCAATGTCAGAGTCAACTTTCAGTTGACCTGACTCGCCGAGTTGGCTCTCCAACTCGTCGAGTCCCTATCAGACGATTGTCCTGAGTCCCTGTTTCTACTCGTCGAGTTAGGCTATGACTCGACGAGTTCATCTTCTAGACTGACGTTCAACCTCTTCATCCTACTCGCCGAGTTGTATGAACAACTCGTCGAGTTCATCTTCATCCGAAGAACACTTATGCTAAGACTCGCCGAGTTGTATGAACAACTCGCCGAGTCTGTTCTTGATCTATGAAGATTGCCTTGGACTCGCCGAGTCAGGGCATTGACTCGCCGAGTCCTAACATGGGTGAGTTCAGCTCCCAACTCACCGAGTCACCCCTGGTGACTCACGGCTCAACTCGATACATCATAAAGGGACCAAATCATGCCTAGATCTAAAGGCTAACAACTTATTACAACCCACAAATCACAAACAAGCTTGGGGAAGAGCCCAAGAAGGACTCCTATGGAGCTAAAAGAGATTACAAGCTTGAAAACAGAGGGGAAACGAGCTATACCTCAAGGAAAACGTTGAGATGACACAAAGATGCCTGGTCTCCTTCTCCTCTTCTTGATCTACTCTTCTTTCTTCTCAAAACCTTCAAGAACACTCCAAAAACACTTCAATCTCTCAAGGAAATAAGGGAAAAACGATGTTGGGAGTTCTGGGGGTGAATGGGGACGAGTTTGGGGCGGAATGAGGGTTTAAATAGGGTGCAAACCCTTGAAATTTAGGGTTTCATCCAGCAGCGGTGACTCGCCGAGTCCGGGATATGGACTCGCCGAGTCGCCAACTTAAACGTGTCCTGGGTCTCGTCCCTACTCGGCGAGTCGGACCTTATGACTCGCCGAGTCCAAGGCTAAAATAGGGAAATGCTCAAATAAAATTCACATACCGGAAACCAGGTGCTACAAATCTCCCCCACTTATTTTAGACTTCTTCCTCGAAGTCTGCTGCTCGATCCTGAAACAGCTCGGGGTAATGCTCCATCATCTCGTCCATCGGTTCCCAAGTCCATTCTGAACCCCTGCGGTGCTGCCATTGCACCTTCACTAGTTCAACCCTCTTGTTTCTCAAAGCCTTTGACTTCCTGTCGAGTATTGCGACTGGGCGCTCAATGTAATTCAAGCTGTCATCCACCTGAATATCCTCCAATGTTACTACCGCCGAATCGTCCACCAGGCACTTCCGTAGCTGCGAAACATGGAAAGTGCTGTGGATCTGACTGAGCTCGGCTGGCAGATCCAGCCTATACGCCACCTTGCCCACCCGGGCTACAAACCTGAACGGCCCTATGAACCTTGGGCCTAACTTGCCCCGCTTCCTGAATCGAATGACGCCTTTCCAAGGCGACACTTTCAGGAGAACCATATCCCCGACTTGGAACTCCAAGTCGGATCGACGCTTATCGGCGTAACTTTTCTGTCGACTCTGAGCAGTCTGAAGTCTGCTCCGAACCTGCTGGATACTCTCGGTCGTCTCTAGCACCACCTCGGTGCTTCCCATGACTCTCTGGCCAACTTCACCCCAACCTATCGAGGTTCTGCACCTACGCCCGTACAACATCTCGAACGGTGGTCGGTCAATACTCGCGTGATAGCTGTTGTTCTAGGAGAACTCAGCCAAGGGAAGATAGGTATCCCAACTACCACCGAAATCCAACACACACGCCCGTAACATGTCCTCCAAAGTCTGGATGGTCCGCTCGCTCTGACCATCCGTCTGCGGGTGAAAAGCGGTGCTAAAATGCAATTGAGTGCCCAACTCGTCATGAAACTTCTTCCAAAATTTGGAAGTGAAACGTACATCCCTATCTGAGATCACCGATACCGGCACCCCGTGCCGCGCCACAATTTCCCTGATATAGATATCGGCCAACTTCTCGGCCGATATGCTCTCCTGAATCGGAATAAAGTGAGCACTCTTGGTCAGTCGGTCCACGATGACCCAAATCGAATCCACTCCACGCGCGGTTCTGGGAAGCTTTGTAATAAAATCCATGGTGATATCTTCCCATTTCCACAGTGGAATGTCCAACGGCTGCATCTTACCATGCGGTCTCTGATGTTCGGCCTTGACCTTCCTGCAGGCCAAGCATCGCTCTACGTACCATGCCACATCCCGCTTCATGCATGGCCACCAATAGTTCAGACGGAGATCCCTATACATCTTCGTCGCCCCGGGATGAATAGAGAATCGGGACTTGTGCGCCTCATCCATCAAAATCTGGGAGACGCCCCCGTGATACGGCACCCACACCCTATGGTGTAGTGTCAATAGACCCTGGCTATCATAATCAAAAGAGGATACCTGACCCACCACGCGCTCGCTCTTCCGATGCTCCTCCTTGATAGCCTCTTGTTGAGCCTCCCGAATTTGCTCCAATAGGGGAGTCACTACGGTCATCCTTAGGCATACACCCCTGATCGGCGCCACCTTGCGGCTAAGCGCATCGGCCACCACGTTGGCCTTCCCCGGGTGGTAAAGGATCTCGCAATCATAATCCTTCACCACATCCAACCACCGATGCTGCCTCATGTTTAGATTCGGCTGGTCCATGAGATACCTCAGACTCTTGTGGTCCGTGTAGATGGTACAACGAACCCCATAGAGGTAATGTTGCCAAATCTTGAGGGCGAAGACCACGGCCCCCAACTCCAAATCGTGCGTCGGGTAGTTCACCTCGTGGGGCTTGAGCTGCCTCGAAGCGTAGGCAATGACATGCCCCCTCTGCATCAGAACTGCGCCCAACCCTGAAATGGACGCATCACAATAAACCACAAAATCCTCTACACCCTCAGGCAGGGCTAGGATCGGCGCCTCAAACAATTTCTGTCTTAGCATCTCAAACGCAGCCTGCTGCTCGGGTCCCCACCGAAAGACCACAGCTTTCTTCGTCAGTCGCATCAGGGGTACGACTATCTTGGAGAAATCTTGGATAAATCTCCGATAGTAGCCCGCTAATCCTAGGAAACTCCGAATCTCAGATGGAGACTTCGGAACCTCCCATCTCATCACAGCCTCAACCTTGGCCGGATCGACCAGAATCCCGTCCTGGTTGACGAGGTGCCCAAGAAACTGCACCTCGCGCAGCCTAACTCGCACTTGGAGAACTTGGCATACAAGTTCTCCCTCCTCAGGGTCTCCAACACCTCCCTCAGATGCTCCTCATGCTCCTCCTGGGTCTTGGAATAAACCAAGATGTCATCGATAAAGACTATCACAGACCGATCTAGCATCGGTCTGCAAACGCGGTTCATGAGATCCATGAACGCGGCAGGAGCATTGGTGAGCCCAAACGGCATCACCACAAACTCATAGTGGCCATAACGTGTCCGAAACGCGGTTTTCTGCGTATCCTCCTCCCTGACCCTCATTTGATGATAACTCGAACGCAAGTCAATCTTGGAGAACCAAGATGCTCCCTGAAGCTGGTCAAAGAGGTCATCAATCCTCGGAAGTGCGTAACGGTTCTTCACCGTCACCTTATTCAACTTCCGGTAATCTATACACATCCGATGCGACCCATCCTTCTTCTTCACAAATAGAATCGGGGCTCCCCAAGGCGAACTGCTCGGACGAATAAATCCCTTGTCCAGCAGCTCCTGCAGCTGCGTAGACAACTCCTGCATCTCGGGAGGAGCCAACCGATACGGTGCTTTGGCTATCGGAGCCGCACCGGGAATAAGGTCAATCCTGAACTCCACCTGTCGCTCCGGAGGTATCCCAGGTAGTTCCTCCGGGAAAACATCTGCAAAATCTCGAACCACCGGGACCTCGCTCACGGTCGCCTTACCCGCCTCCCGGGTATCCATCACATACGTGACATATCCCGCGCATCCCTGCTGAAGATAGCACCTAGCCCTCGCTGCTGAACATACAGTGGGTCCACATTGCGGCCGTTCGCCATGAATCACTAACTCTCCCCCGCTTGGGGTCCTGACTCGCACTAGCTACTGCGCGCAATCTATCACTACCCTATTAGGGCTCAACCAATCCATACCAATAATCACCTTGTTCCCACGCAATGGGATGGGAACCAAGTCTACCAGGTAACGCTCCTCAAACAGTCGCAGAACACAATCTCGAAACACTATCGATGCTCGCACCGATCGATCGTCAGCAATCTCTACCTCTAACGGGCAATCTAACTCGCCTGAAGTCTCATGAAACCTCTTGCTAAGAGCAAGAGAAACGAACGATCGGGATGCACTCGAGTCGAACAATACCTAAACCGGGATGCCGTTCACATGGAACGATCCTAATACACATGTATACACACGGAGCACATATCAATATCATAACAACATAAAACAAAAGATAGAAGGAAAGAATCATACCCGTCACCACATCGGGCACGGCGCGTGCCTCCTCTGTAGTCAACTGGAATGCTCGGCTCCTCACCACCGGAGCCTCTGCCTTGCCCTGACGGCCATCCATGATCCGCAGGGTCGCTGGAGCTGGCGCCTTCACTGGCACTGAAACTGTCAACATGGGGCAATTGGCCTTCTTGTGGCCCCTCTGGTTGCAGTGGAAACACAGCAACTCCGATGTCTGAATAACTGTCGCAGGAGTAGTGCAATCCCTGCTGATATGCCCAAACTTGTCGTACTTGTAGCAGCCTGACGATCCCATCCTGCACGCCCCCTCGTGCGGCCTGCCGCACTTCCTGCAGCAGCTCGGTCCTGACAGGCCTTTCGGCCTCCCATCTGATCCCTTGGGCTTCTTCCCCGAAGCCCCTCCTGTCTGTCCCTCCTCTAGTTTCCGTTTCTGGATGTGCTCCAAATCTATCTCCCTCTCCCTAGCCCTGGCAATCATAGAGTCCAGGGTAGGGCAAGCCGAAAAGCTAACATGCTCCCGGATGTCAGCTCGTAGCATATCATGGTAACGAGTCCTCCTCATGTCCTCGTCACCGGCATACTGGGGCACCAATAAATCCCTCTCCCGGAACTTGGCAGTGATCTCCGCCACAGTCTCCGTCGTCTACCTCATGTCTAGAAACTCCCTGGACAGCTGCTGAAGCTCGACCGGCGGTGCAAACTCTGCCCTGAACCTAGTCACAAAGTCTGACCAGGTCATTGCCTCGATAGCTGAGGCTCCCAACGAGTCACCCACTGACTCCCACCAATCCTGGGCTCGGTCCCGTAAACACCCTGCTGCGTACCTCACCTTCGACCCCTCGGGGCAGAAGCTAGTCAACTGGGCAGACTCGATATCTGCAATCCACCGCCTGGCGACAATGGGGTCCTTCACCCCATGGAAATCCGACGCACCACTGCCCCTGAAGTCCTTGAAGGACAGTGTGCGAGATCCTGACTGGCTAGAGGCTAAATCGCTCCTGAATGCCCGTAGGCGATCCTCCATCAACTCCATGATCCCTTCCTTGATCGACCCAAAGAGAATGGGGGTCGACTCAAGGATGCCCCTGGTGATCTCCGACGTGATGAACTCACGTAGCCTCTCATCAATCGGCTCGGAGCCTGATCCCGAACCTGACCCCTCTCCTGAACGCCATCTGTCGGTCTCGGTCGAAGTACCACCATTCTGCAAAACATCATAATAATCATTAGTGATACTGCTACTTTCTGAGGGATCTCAACTACTTATAGGTTCCCTGGTCTCATCTTGGCCTTCCTCGGTTCGGGTACGGATCCTCTGCTTTCAGTAGTACGGGCCCATACTACCTTCCACATCTATCCGTACCTTCTCCAAGGAATTCCTCGACTTCACCAGATCCCCTTCACTACCGCTGATCAAAGCTATACTCATCCTAGGCTTGCCCTAGGGTGATCTCCGGCTCTACTCGATTCAATCCTCAGCTGTTGCAGGCCTCCTTGTAATGCCAATTAGCCATCACCCGAACACCATCACATGCGGCGAGACTCAGATAATCCTTCGAGTACCCGACTCGTCCCTACAACGGTTGGACTCAAACAAGAGCTGCGCAGTAGGATCAAATCTGGTACTCTAAGATTATCCAACTCTGATCACATGTGGTGTGACGTATTCGCCTAATGGCTAATTCCCATTGTTCGGAGTCCCACGTAGCACGAAGCAAGCAGCATTCGGACAAGGGAAAACGACTTCAAACAATTCCGCTCTCATAGAGAGGAACTGAACTAGCACACCGTGTTAGCTTATACTACCAAGCAAACCCTAACAGGCTACCCTACCGCTGTCTACACTATACAAGCATGCAATTCACATATAGGTGGAACACATAAGGCAGGCACATAAGGCATCATTCCTAGATCCTTAGCCCTATTCCAGCATGTTGTTCTACAAAAGCTGATAAACATAACATAAACTGGTATGGGTACTTTGGGGAGTACTTACTTGAGCTCGACCGGTCGCGTACATCACACACACTTTTGTTCTTTCTTAAACTCTTTTCTCGTTGTTCGAAATCATTTTCTAAAAAAAATTCTTTCAATCCCTAGATTTGAGTTCAGACACCCCCGAAGGTGAGTCCCAATCCCTCAAACCAGGGCTCTGATACCAACTTGTAACGACCCAATTTTCACGTCCGAAAATTTCATTTTAAAATAATACTTTAGAAAACATTAATAAATAAAAACATTGTTTGATCACACCATAACACATCGCAACCATGTTTTAAAAAGTCAAACCATACATCCCATCAAAATATCAGAGTACAATCCCAGTAAATCTCGTAAATGCGGAAAACAGAGTGTGTGCATGACGTGCCGCTACCGCGCCGGCTCCTTCCCCTTCGGTGAAGAGGTACTTGAAAACAAAACTGTAAACGTAAGCACAAAGCTTAGTGAGTTCCCCCAACGTACCACATACCATACAAACACATAACATACGTACTGCCAGGCTATTCTGGGGTGCCTGACTACCCGATACGGCCATTCTGGGGTGCCGACCTACCCATATCGCCATTCTGGGGTGCCGTCCTACCCGTGTCAAGCCATTCTGGGGTGCTGACTACCCATGTCAAGCCATTCTGGGGTGCTGACTACCCATCGGTCCTAACAACCGATCCTCGGGGACTGGTCCCCTCCCGCTACCTCTATCGCATAACATAACAGGCCAACATACAAACATATCATCACATACTGTCAGATGTTTCTGGGGTGTCTGACTACCCTGCGGTCCTAACATCCGAACTCTACTACTATCGCATAAAACGTATCAGGATAGCATATAACATATCAGGTAATAGCAAACCTAGATGATATCACAAAGACAATCATCTATCATAAGTCTCCTACTGGTGGGCCGGCATTGTGGCCTTAGACCCACCACTACTGGAAGGTAACTCACCTCAAAGTAGCTGCTGAACTGATCGGGAACTAACTGACTGCTGCTGCTCCGGAAGTCCTCCGGCTGCAATTCCCACAACATACTCAATCAAACACTGCTAACTGTCCTTTGGGTAAAATGACCATTTTACCCCTGGTCTAGCTCTAAGTCAATGTCAGAGTCAACTTTCAGTTGACCCGACTCGCCGAGTTGGCTCTCCAACTCGTCGAGTCCCTATCAGACGATTGTCCTGAGTCCCTGTTTCTACTCGTCGAGTTAGGCTATGACTCGACGAGTTCATCTTTTAGACTGACGTTCAACCTCTTCATCCTACTCGCCAAGTTGTATGAACAACTCGTCGAGTTCATCTTCATCCGAAGAACACTTATGCTAAGACTCGCCGAGTTGTATGAACAACTCGCCGAGTCTGTTCTTGATCTATGAAGATTGCCTTGGACTCGCCGAGTCAGGGCATTGACTCGCCGAGTCCTAACATGGGTGAGTTCAGCTCCCAACTCACCGAGTCACCCCTGGTGACTCACGGCTCAACTCGATACATCATAAAGGGACCAAATCATGCCTAGATCTAAAGGCTAACAACTTATTACAACCCACAAATCACAAACAAGCTTGGGGAAGAGCCCAAGAAGGACTCCTATGGAGCTAAAAGAGATTACAAGCTTGAAAACAGAGGGGAAACGAGCTATACCTCAAGGAAAACGTTGAGATGACACAAAGATGCCTGGTCTCCTTCTCCTCTTCTGGATCTACTCTTCTTTCTCCTCAAAACCTTCAAGAACACTCCAAAAACACTTCAATCTCTCAAGGAAATAAGGGAAAAACGATGTTGGGAGTTCTGGGGGTGAATGGGGACGAGTTTGGGGCGGAATGAGGGTTTAAATAGGGTGCAAACCCTTGAAATTTAGGGTTTCATCCAGCAGCGGTGACTCGCCGAGTCCGGGATATGGACTCGCCGAGTCGCCAACTTAAACGTGTCCTGGGTCTCGTCCCTACTCGGCGAGTCGGACCTTATGACTCGCCGAGTCCAAGGCTAAAATAGGGAAATGCTCAAATAAAATTCACATACCGGAAACCAGGTGCTACAAATCTCCCCCACTTATTTTAGACTTCTTCCTCGAAGTCTGCTGCTCGATCCTGAAACAGCTCGGGGTAATGCTCCATCATCTCGTCCATCGGTTCCCAAGTCCATTCACATGATCTGATATTCAAGTGTCATGGGTTCCCCCGTGGTCTTTACCTGGAATATCATGTAGGGGATGGGCTCCCCCACATGGTCTGATATCGAAGTGTCACGGGCACCCTCAGGGGTCTTCAATGAAAGTATCACATAGAAAATTAGAATACCACATAACACATAATCAACTAGCATACCACATATAATTAATGGCTAGCATGCCACATGACACATAATAAACTAGCATACTACATATCACATAATGGCTAGCATGCCACATAACACACAATGGGCCGGCCTTGGTTCCTTCGACCTATTGGTACGGTGAGGAAACTCACCTCAATTGTAGAAGTTTTCTGGAAGAATCCCTAGCTGCTGCCCCACTGACTTCCCGAGCTATTAATTCCATAACCATATAAAATCTTGTCCTAAGGTCAAACTTTCTCAATGGTCAACGGAAGTCAAAGTCAACAAGTTCAAAATTCAGGCTGAGTACGTCCAACATACTCAGTTCGTATGCATGGCGTACTTATCAACCAGAATCGGGACCCCATACGAGTACGCGTAGCGTAGTCGAAGGTATGCCCAATGTACCTGGCCAAATGTCACTTTTCCATAAAGTGTTTAATCTCTTAACTCCTTTCATCTAACACTTAGATCTAGTCCCACAACATCATTCTAAGTCATAAAGTTTCAATCTTTATGACTTTCCATGTCTAGAAAAGGTCGAACAACTAAAACCATAACTTATCAATCTATTAAGACATCATGACACATTCATGCAAGATATAAAAGGATCTAGATTATATTTTTATGGATCCTAAAAGCTCCATAATGGATAAAGTTTCCAACTTTATCCATTAGAATGGTCCAAACCACCAAGATCTAGCCTTTAAAGATCTAAACTTTATACACTAAAATGACCAAAAGATCATAACATCCAAAACTAGCTAGATCAAACAAATGCGTTATCATGAATCAAACTTTATACCTGTTGAAGGTAGATCAAGGTGAACAAAGTCCAGATCTACAAACTCCAATGCAACCAACACTTCTACAAGAAGTTCCTTCTTCTCCAAGGTGCACCATGCATCCTCCAAATCACTTAAAATCAGCTTCTTTTAGCTTGGCCCAAAACCACCCAAAATTCTTCGTTCTAACTCTTTTTTCGGTATTCTTTATATCCACGGAAAGGTATTGAGGAGCTCTGCAACCCTATCTAATTACCATTTGGCCTGCAACTCCATAAAATCCTTTCAATATAAGTCCAACAGTTAAAAAAACAACCCTCCTCTATAAATTATTCTCAAATCAAGTCCGCAATTTACCCTTTATACCCAAGTTCCCATAAATCCTTCCAGAATGAGTCCAAAGTTACCCATTACACCCTGCCTTCTAAAATCCTTACAAAATAAGTCTCAAACTTACACTTTATCCCTCATAAATCAAAAGTATATCATTTGGTACCCCGAAACCAACACCCAACTAATTATTATTCGATTTGGACAATAATAATACAAAATAATAGTAAAATTACTTCTCCAGGTTCTGGGTTTATTATTTTAATTATTTTATTTTAAATGGGATGTTACATAAAGCGTCAGTGGACATATTTATTTACTAATTAGAGTGACTATATATCACTAACTTGCGGCATGCATGTTGTTTTAGTGTGGTTTTTTTTCCAATATATTGTCACACAGTTTAAAGTTAATTAAGACTATTGAGTATCTTTTGCAAACATGTAATTATGGTGAGCATGACCATGTTCCGTAAATAGCCACATGTAATTAATTCCATAAGTGGCGATTTGCTAATAATTGGTCACAAAAACAATAAATTTTGGTGATTATTGCCTATCATATAGAGACACACAATTAAGTGAAACACGATCATAAGTATTACAAAGACATATTTTATTAAAATTAAGGACTACTAGGTGTCTTTTAAAAACATGTAATTACAGTGAACATGACCATGTTCACTAAATGGTAACATGTAATTAATTTTATAAATGACAATTTTCTACTAATTAATCACAAATACAATCAATTATGATATTTATTTGCCACATCAATTTTTTTTATATTGTTATTGTTTAACTTGTCGTCACAAAAACTTTAGAAAAACATGATTTTAAAACAATTGTAGACTCATAATTATTTAGATTATAGCTATTATTAACCGTTTAGCCACATGTTAGAAATGATATAAAGTGACCATTATATAATTTTAGAGGTATTAAAAAAGTTTAAAACAACATGGTTAAACTGTATTGTAGACACATGAAAACTTTGAAGTGTGTTTAGGGTTTAACATTCAATGACATTAATTTAATTTTTATTGTTACTTTTCCTATATTTTAGACACAACAAAACAATAGAAATAAAGGTAACCATAAACTGACAATATGAAACGATAAAAAGAAATCAACATTATTAATAATTGAAATTCAAATCCATACATAAGATCTAGTAATTTATATATATATATATATATATATATATATATATATATATATATATATATATATATATATATATAACTTCAACCAATAACATGGTCTAAAAATATTGTAAAGAAAGAAAAAACAACGTAAAACAACTAGATATAACTACGTTTTCATCTTGTTGGTAATGTTTATTGTCTTCTTGAGAACACTATTGTTTGGTTTGTAAATTTGGGTCTTGTTGGGCCATTAGACATTTAATTTAGACTAGTATGTTGGGCTTCCTTGCAGTTTAGGCCTATGATGGGTTTTGGGTTAAATTGGAAGATTGGGCCATAAATTGGGCTTTGGGTTGCCATTTAGGATTTGGGTCATTTGAGTAGTTGAGTTGGCCTTAGCTTTGGGCCAAGTTAGATAAAGGGTAAATTGGTCTTTTACCCTGTTTATGGGGTGCAACCGAATTAATAATTAGATTTTATTTGGATGATGATAGCGTATGGATTTTCTGGACCAGTAGCTAGAGATCTATCTGAGTGATTCAATAGCTAGATGTGAGTTTCCTCACTGTGTTTAGTGGGTCGAAGGCACCAATGTCGGCCTATGGTTTGTCATGTTAGGATGCTAGATGTTTGTGTGACTCTCGCATGTGTTATGTGTTGTATGATTATCAGACAGAACCCAATGTCGGACGAGGCCTGATGACCATTATATATGATGTGTACCTTTGTAATTAGTGCATGTGTTATGTGTTTATCAGTTATATGATTATATGTATGTCGGGCGGGGCCCGATGAATGGTAGATCTATATATCGAGCGGGGCCCGAAGACGATTTTAAGCTTATGTTTTCAGGTACTTCTTGTTCGAAGGGGAAGATCCTAGGATGATTGCAGTGCATACACCACCTCATTTTGCATTTTATGATTTCTCTTTTGTTTGATGATGTATTTGACATACTTTGTTCCACTTTGGTTTTATGATGATGTTTTGGATTACAGTAATATATATAAAGACATTATATACATTTATACATATGTTATACCCTCTTACTAGATCAATATGAAGAATTGGACGACAATACTTCATGGAATAGAACAAAACCTATGGTGGAATGAAACCAGAATGGTGGTGGAACAAAACCAAAATGGTGGTGGTGTTGTGGCGTTGTTGTTGTTCCCAAAATTCGGTAGCAGTTGTGATAAAATTAGAAAGGTGGTCAACAATGCTTAAATCACAAAATCATGTATTTAAAATCTATCAGATGGTCATCGGAGAAAACAGAAAAGTAAAACTGGGGGAGGGGGAGGACATGTGGTTGTTGTCGGCTGTGGGGATCGCCACTGATGACGCTTGTCATCGTTGGTGATGCGGCTTGTGTTGCCGGTGATGCAGGTTTTCACCTCTAATGATAGAGGTTGCGCCTTTTAATTGATCGTCGGTGACGCACCAAGTCATTGGAAATCACAAGAGAAAAAAAATGAACGAGGACAGAAGGAAGAATAAAACAAAGAAGATGAGGGGTATGTGTGCAAGGGTATTTAGCGACGACCCTTATTAGTGGTGACTTAAGGATATTAGTGTGATGTTAGGGTTTTAGTGGCGATCCTCTAGCAGGAAGTTCCACCGTACAATTATTTTCGAGTATTAGCGGCGACATGTGTCGCCGCAATTGAAGACGTTGCTAAATGTTTGTACGATATTCATTTTCATTCATTGGATTAGCGACCATATCAATGGATGGATAGGTCTTAAAGTCAACTTCATCGATGGATGGACAAGTGTTGCTGGTGATGCAGGTTGTCGCCTCTAATGATAGAGGTTGCGCCTTTTAATTGATCGTCGGTGATGCACGAAGTCAATTGAAATCACAAGAGAAAAAAAAAATGATAGAGGATAGAAGGAAGAAGAAAACAAAGAAGATGAGGGGTATGTGGGCAAGGGTATTTAGCGATGAACACTTATTAGTGGTGACTTAAGGATATTAGTGTGATGTTAGGGTTTTAGTGGTGATCCTCTTGCGGGAAGTTCCACCGTACAATTATTTTCGAGTATTAGCGGCGACATGTGTCGCCGCAATTGAAGTCGTCGCTAAATTTTTGTACGATATTCATTTCCGTTCATTGGATTAGCGACCATATCGATGGATGGATAGGTCTTAAAGTCAACTTCATAAGCGGATGGTGGTCCTTGACCTTTAGTAACGACGCCTTTAACCTGAGTCGTTAATTCAAGAGATTATCCAAGTTACATTTATTTGTACCCTTAATTTCTAATATTACTTATTATTATTTATTGACATTTGATTAAAACATGTGCAGTACATTATTTAACTTATATTAAATGTAGCTTTCAAACTTTTTGGTGGTTTATTTTTTCTTAAAAAATATAAGAACCACACTCAAAGAAGCTTAACAATGAAACTTATATGTTTTGAAAAGAAGGAATATCGAACATTTATAACAAAATACAAACCGAGAGAGTTGTATCCATGTATCTACGATCAGTGGGTGTGCTTCAACCATGTTCATCGACAATTGATCTCTTGAAAAAAAAAATTAACATTCATCCTTTCTTTTATATACTAGCTTTTGCATGGAATGACAAAAATGAATTTCAAGAAATGTTATATTTTCAGGAGCAATTCCATAAATCTACATTCAAATTTTATCTATCTTTTTTTAAATCATACAAAAGATTTTCAATTAAATCTTAACACCGAAGTTACCTTCAAAAAAATATGTCTTTAAAATCCATTCTTATTGTGATATCAATCTTGTCAATGACTTTTAATACCATGAAATAGTAATCTCACCAAACTTGTATCTAGACTAGCAAAACATCAAGGCTAATTAAAAAGACCCCGTAAGTTAGTTTTCAACCGGAAAACTAGATATGACATAAAGGTACTTCTTCCTGCGCTCAATCTCTTCAAGCTCTCCAACTCTGCCATTAGAGAGCCATCGCGTTGTTTCAGCAAGTGCATATTGCATGTTCTTCAAGTCCTTTGGGGGCACATCATTACTTCTGATCTTCTTCCTTAAATGATATATGCAATCATCCAAGCCATTGTACGCTTCTGCCTTCCTTTTGAACTGTTGGTCCTCAAGCTTGAACTTCTCAGCATCTTTCATCATTTTGTCTACCTCTTGCTTCGAAAATCTTCCACCATAATTGTCAACAGTAAGTTTTTCTGTCCTACCAGTAGATACTATCTTCGCCGTAACTGTAAGTATACCATTATCATCTATTTCAGAGCAAGCTTCAATTACCGACACTCCCTTTGGAGCAGGTGGAATTCCGGAAACTGTAAAGGCTCCCATCAAGTAGTTGTCAGTAGATTTAGAGCGTTCACCTTGGTACACTGCCATCCTCATTACAGTTTGGTTGTCTTCAGATGTAACAAAATTGTGGGTCTTCTTCACAGGTACACGAGTGTTCCTTCCTATGACAACAGTCATTATATCACCTTTTGTCTCAATGCCAAGTGACAAGGGAGTGACATCATATACCATCATCTCCTTTATCATTTTCGTAGTTTCACCAGATAACTTTGCAGCCATAACTGCTGCCCCATAAACCACAGCTTCATCTGGGTTGATGTTCTTGCATAACTCCTTCCCATCAAAGAACTCCTGCAACATTAGTTGGACCTTTGGTATCCTAGTTGACCCACCAACAAGAATCACCTCATCTACGTTTCCTTTCGTCATATTCGCATCAGCTAAACAACTCTCCAGCTGTTCAATACACTTTGTAAAATAACTCATGTTAAGATCCTCAAATTTCGCACGACTAAATGCCATTGAAAAGTCAATACCCTTGTGCAACAATTCTAATTCAACTGAAGCTTGAGTAGCATAAGAAAGAACCCTCTTTGCTTTCTCACATTCGGCTTTCAACCTTCCTAAAGCCCTCTTTTTTCCAGTTAAATCCATCTCGTATTTCTTCTTAAATTCCTCGACACAATAATCCACCATACGGTTATCAAAATCTTCACCTCCAAGATGTGTGTCACCAGCAACAGCCTTGACCTCAAACTTACCGACTTCATCAATGGTGAGAATAGAGACATCAAAAGTGCCACCACCGAGATCAAATACAACCACATTCCTCTTTCCTGTAAGCCCCAACATATTGTCTATACCGTACGCAATTGCAGCTGCTGTTGGCTCATTGATCATGCGAAGGACGTTTAGGCCAGCAATCGAAGCAGCATCCTTGGTTGCTTGACGTTGAGAATCATTGAAATAAGCTGGGACTGTGATGACAGCATTTTTGACAGTCTGACCTACGTAAGCCTCTGCAACTTCTTTCATCTTCTTAAGAATCATTGATGAAATTTCTTCGGTAGAAAATTGTTGCTCATTTTCCATGTGAGTAACCATAATTTTTGGCATGTCGTTGGGCCCTTGTATGACCCTATATGGCAACAATTTTAGGTCATCCTGCACCATGGCTTCACTGAACCTCCTGCCGATCAGCCTCTTCACATCTGAAATTCCATAATAAGATGAGCCAAGCAATATAACAAATGCAAAAAGCATAAAAGTATTAAAACATAAAAATTGTAATTAAACTGACTGAATAGAGCGTTTGCAGGGTTCTTTGTAATTTGATTCTTGGCACCATCACCAACGAGCTGTTCAGTATTAGTGAAAGCAACACAAGATGGTGTTGTTCGATTGCCTTGATCATTTGTTATGATCTCTATTCTGTTGTGTTTCCATACAGCAACACATGAGTATGTCGTGCCCAAGTCGATACCAATTGCTGGTGCTCCACCTCCCACATTCTCCATTGCTCTACAGGTTCGAACTCAAATATGCGATGTCAATAAGAATCTATGATGTAGGCTCACCATGCATTATACAAGAATAAGGTACTAATTAAAGTCTATCTTTTTTTTTTTTTTTTTTTTTTTTAAGTTTATTTAGTTATGTTTTTATTTTTATCTACACCTTCTATTTGGCCATTACAAATACATCAATCACAAATGTCGGAATCTTTTTAGCTAGTTAGAATATTTGAAGTTATCAACTTGTCATTGCTAATATATTGAAGTTGTTTAGGTTTTTGTAGAATATATAAATCAAGAAGCATTTGATAAAACTCTTACTTTGAATCCTATAAAACCTGACGTCAAACATAACAGGCAAACATGTTAATAAAGTCATTGTTCACAACTCATATAAATTTAGTCAGGACTAGATAGCCCTTTTTTCTTGTTGTATTATAATAAACTGTTATTTGTTTTTCCTCGTTCAAAAAATATAATTCCAGGATTCATATATTTCAACACACAAACCATCATTCTTATCATTGTCATTTAAAAAATTAATAGACTGTGTGAGGCTAATGACTGAAATCAACGCCCAACCCTACCTTCCGTAACAGTGATGCTAAAGGGTTCTTTTTTCTAATGACTTTATAATCGTAGAGTTTGAACAAAGTTACAGATCAAGAAAATCAAAGAGTTTGAATGAAGTTGCATATAACCAAGATCATATTCAAAGAATCATAGTAACAAGAACGTACCTCTGTGTGCAGACTTGTCGAGAGAAGAAACTTGGAGAAGGCGTAATGGATAGCAACGATGAGTCCGTATTATATTTATATGAGGTTTTGGCTCGTGGGTAATTTGGTAAAAGTGCAAGAGTTGTAATCGTGATCTAATTCTTATCTCTCCAAATCTTTCAAATTTGGAAAAGGAAGATTGTCTATCTTTTTCTTCTGTCGTATTTTTTTCAAAAACAAAATTAAATAAATAATAATCTAAGAATCTAAGAAACCAGATTTTTGGTCCCTTCTTCCTAATTCGTTTGGCTTCATTCAATAAATTGAAGTGGAAATTTTAAGGTGGGCAGTTGCGAGATTGAGGTTTTGTTACACGTCAAGCGATATTTTTGCGGGAATCGGCAATAAAGAATTTTATTAATCCACTAAAATTAAGGGTGCAATTACAATTATACCCACATTTATAGGAATAAAGATATACATTAATTCTTGAACGACTTTAACTTAACAATTTTTATTTTTTCAAATAGTTCAAATAAAATGTTATATGATAGTTAATTTTATTTATTACTTTTCAATAACAACTAGTAGATGATCCCGTGCTTTGTAATTTTTTTGGTACAGTCCATGAGCCTTTAAAAACGATTTCAAGGAGCACAAACAAAGATCCGAAATCAGATCAGATCTACTTCACAATCATATACTAATGCAACTAAGCAAAAAGGGATGTTAATAATATAATAAATAGAAAATGTTCTAGATTCTACCCACAAAAATAGATGGTAATTATATAACCGTCACACTACTCCCCTTTCTCCTTGTCATCATAATTTTGCAGACCTTCAAACTTACATATAAGCTTATCAACCGAATCTTTCAAACTTCTGATTTCTTGCTTGCCCTGCTTCAACACTCATTAATTAAAAAAAGCCAAAAACCATACGAAAACAAACAAAATAAAACACGATTATAATATTATTTTTAAGGACTAGAAAAATGGCATCGTCTTGTGGTTAGTTTTCTAATAATATTTTAGTTAATGCATAGATAAAGAAGTACATCCATGCTACTTTGTCTCTGTACCGTAATGTTTGATCTATTTGTTGATTAATCCGTAAAAATAACTAAGGATCGATGCAGAGATAAGATAATCAACTTACGTGACTATAAGCATGGGTAAGCTTCAGAAATCTATCAATAGTTTTTATCAAATAAATAAATAAATAAGCGCAAGTGATCGAAAGCATAAATATGATAGTGGTGACACAAATATGGTAGTGAAAACTATAACCCGCAAATCCATGATAATATATCACTGACAATTTGTAGCAATAGAAAAACTTATGAAAGACCGTGTAGTACCATTTTAGAGTTCAGTGTGTCGTTGAGGGAGAAGGTATGATCGAAAATTGGTAGAACCAAGAAGGATCATTGTTCTAAACTTCAGTCCAAGAGTTGCATGAAGCGACCAATATGTCCCTATAATCATCTTTGTTAAGCTAAATACAGGAAAGCAATAAGAATATAAAATATAAAAGAAATAGTTGTTATTCCATCCAAATCCCATCAAAATCAATATCATTATGCATTTCCATTGTTCTCAATGTTATACATTATTGTACACCTCTAATGTGTACCATAAGTTTAGATATGTTGCTATTATAGGTAATAAATATCAGGCAACATGGTAATATGTATTGTATTGAATTTAAATCACATATACAAGAGAGAGAGATATATAATTCATACATTACACTTTAGACCCTATAATACTAAGTATTATTATTATTATTATTATTATTATTATTATTATTATTATTATTATTATTATCCATCGCAAGCTAAGGTTGGGAAGTAAGCCGCAACTTGGATCGTAATAAGAGAAAGCGTTGTGAAGACAAAGGCTTTGTGAAGACGTCAACAATCTGATTGTCCCTGTTGATGTATTGAACTAAGACTTTTCCTTATGTTACATTTTCATGAACAAAGTGGAAATCGACCTCAACATGTTTGGTGTGTGCATGAAATACAGGATTGGCTGAAAGATAGGTAGCACCTAGGTTGTCACACCAAAATGTAGGAACAATCTTGAGAGGAACATGTAGCTCTCCCAAAAGAACTGGAAGCCAAGTAAGTTCAGCCATCGTATCTGCTAGGGCCTTGTACTCAGACTCTGTTGATGACCGAGAGACAGTCCGTTGTTTGTGAGCAGATAAGGAAAAAAGATTAGAACCAAGATATATCGCATAACCCCTGGTATATTGATGATCATCTAGATAAGTAGCCCAGTCTGCGTCAGAATTGGCTATTATGGAGGGGTCAGTAGTATCATTATAGGAATGAAGCTTTAAATCAGAGTGACACTGTAACGTCAACCCATAAGATGCAGTTCCTTGAAGATATCGTATGATACACTTAACAGCCAACCAATGATTCTTTGTGGGTGAATGCATAAATTGACCAACTTTGTTCACTGCAAACGTGATGTCTGGTCGGGAAAGGGCAACATACTGGAAGGCACCAACAAGTTGTCTATATTGAATAGGGTTGTCAAAATCTTTACTCCCACCGATGGCGAGATTTGCATTTGTATCCATTGGAGAGGGGACTGGTTATAACATAGGATATTAGAGGTGGTAGTCAGTGCGGGAGTAGAGACAGTCGGCTGAGATGAGGTGGGATGGCAGGTTCGAATTGTGTTTGTGTAGTGATGGAGGGGGTTGTTTAGCATTGACGCTGACGCTTATAGGTATGGATTAATGGAGGCGGAATATTGGTTGAAGACACTAGAATTGTCAAATTAGGTGGAGACTGATCTGATAGTGGTATATGTTTAGGATATGACGATACATATGGATCAGAAATAAGTTGTTCTTGTTGGTCGCTATGATGAAGTTCGTGAGTTGCAAATTTAGAAAATGGATATGATGTTTCATTAAACCATACATGACGGGCAACATAGATGCATTCAGAAGATAGGTCAAAGCATCGATAATCGTGTTGTGAAGGACTGTAACCTAAAAAGATACACATGGTGGAATGAAATTCCATTTTATGTTTGTTATATGGACGAACGTGGGGATATCATTGACAACCGAATACTTATAGAAAGGAGAAATTGGGTGTGTGATGGAAAAGGTGTTCGAAAGGTGAGGTATTTTTAGTTGTTCGTTGGGGCATCCGATTTATAAGATACACTGTATTTTCAAAGGAAAAATGCCAAAATTGGTTGGAACATGAGATTGGGCAAGTAAAGTTAGCCTAGCTTCGATCATATGGCGGTGTCATCGTTCATAAAACAATTTGTTTTCACTTGTATGTGGATATGATAGTCGATGAGTGATGCCAAGATGAGAAAAGAAATAGGAGAGGTTTCGGAACTCCCCGCCCCAATCGATTTGAATAGATTTTAGTTTTGTTTGAAATTGTCATTCGACCGTAACAAGGAAACGTTGAAAAATAGGAAAGACATCAGATTTTAATTTTCAAAGGAAAAACCATATTAAACTAGAGTAGTGATTAACATAAAGAAGAAAATAATTATGACCATCACTATAAGTGATAAGTGTTGGTCCCCATACATCACAAAACAGAAGATCTAAAATATGTGAACTTTTGTAAGAAGAAGATGGCAAATGTAGCTTAGATGATTTTCCAACTAAACATGAGTCACAAACAGAAGTAGAAAATTTATTTGATAAAGTTAAATGATATTTACGCATGTGGATGTCCATGATTCTGATGCCAAAGTTGAGATGAAGCATGAACAACAGAAAATGTAACTTTTAGGACTGGAAAGATTTGAGGAAGACAGATGGAGTAGAACCCACCATCACTTGCACCTATGAGGAGGGTATTATGTGTATCTGAGTCCTTTATAACAAAAAAAGTAGAGTGAAATTCAAAGTAAACATGACTATCATGGTAAAAATTTTTAACAGATAGAAGGTTGTGTTTGATATCAGAAACATGTAGAATACGATTAAGTGAAAAGGATTTGTTGGATGAGTATAGTTTGGAAGATCCAAAGTGAAGAATATATAGACCCTTATCATTGCCAAGGTAGAGGTTAGTCTCACCATAGTAGGGCTCATTTTTGTCAAGACCAACAAGATCATGTGTAACATAGTGACTAGATGTTGTGCTAGGTAGCCAAGAGGTGAACGCTTGTGGGCAATAATCTGCATAGTTGGCCAAGGGTGGTGGTCTTCGAATGTTGTCGGGTCACGGTTTAGATAGTATTCTGGTTAATAATGGATTATGAGCATAACATCATTCACATGGTGTTCATGCAACCCTAATTGCTTTGATCTAGGTTTTCTAATTTGAATATACAACATTGAATACCAAAGCAATAAACCCTAAAACTAGCATATCAAATCTGAAAATCACACATGATTAGGGTTTAGATCTTACCTCACTTGTTATGTAGCAATAACAATCACAAACCACAAAGTTCTTGACTCTTGAAAGCTTAGTGCCCCAAGTGTTGCACCTCTAATGGAGTCACAAACAACACAAGCAACAAGATGACTTAGGAGAGGGAGGAGGAGGCACAAAATTCGTCCAAGGCACTCTTGGAAAGCATAGGGCCAAATTTTGGAAGCCTTAGGGTTTCTTTTTATAGGTAAGCTGCTAGGGTCTCAGTTAAAACCCTAACTGGATTGCTTAGCCACCAAGCAGCACTTTAGATCCTTCCAAAATCAAGGCCTGGATGATTTCTAAGTGGGTTTCCACCTTGAATTCATCCACCTTATTCCTAAGGGATCTACAGCCCAAAAACCAATTATTTTATAATTGCAATTCCAGTCCCTTAAGTTTAATTAATCTCTTTTGACCACAAAATTAATTCTAAATTAATTCTTGATCAATATTAATTAAACAATATGATTTCTCTTTTAATATATTAGTCATATAATCTATTAATAAATTATAATTAATCCTCTTTCTCCTTAATTCATCGTATCCGTTGCTATGGTCAAGGAAACCCAAAAGGACCATGTTCATAATCGGGTCAAGTATATTGTAAAATAGTTATGGGATTAGACACCTAATCCAACAGTCTCCCACTTGGATAAGTCTAATAACTATTTTATGAGTATGACTTCAAAAACTGATCAGTAATCGTAGCTTTCAAAAGTCGCTGTCAACTCTGATTTTATCAGTAACGTGTCGTTTAGATAAGGGATCATATATTCCTCCATTCTAGATATCGTATAGACATTATACATGGATTATAATCATTCTCTCAATCTATGTATTGTTTCCCAATTTCTGATTTAGGACGACTGATAATAGACTACAATTGAACACATCAACTTAGACCAGGCTTGGCCAAGTGCTTAGGTGTTATTACTAAATCATCGAAGGGCCCATAGATATTGCTTTTATCCTCTTAGGGTAAAAGGAACAGATAAACTTTAAATCAAATGCTTTCTTGTACCTACTCATCAAATCACACACAATAATATGTTCTATAACACCAAGTTACTGATGCGTTTACATATGTCAATGTGCAACCGACTTGTAAATTACAACTCACACATCTTGGTTTCAAGAATATAAGATAGTATCGTCTCACTAATCACTCAACTTCTTAGCATAATAACCCCTGGAATCCTCAACTTCTTGGACAACCCAAACATAAACCCAATAATCAAAATAAAACATCAAACCAAGAGATCTAGATGATAACAAAGCAAGGTATCGACTGTATACCTCAAAAGGACTGCAACAAACGGAGAGTTTCTGGATCTAAATCCATCCTTCCAAACTAGGCACCTCCAACTTCAAAGCTCCTTCCAAAGAATGCCAAAAACCAACCCTTCAAGATCACCACAAGCTCACGCACTTAACCTTGGAGTATAAAACACGAAATTAGGGTTTCTAAACAAGGAGGTTGGTAAGGAGGCCAGCCAATGGACTTCAGGTCTTTAAATAGGGTGCAACGCCCTAAAATTAGGGTTTCTTCACAGTCGTCAACTCGCCGAATTGGGACACCCCGATTCATCGAGTTGGTCCACAAATATCCGCGACCAAAATCCCTTTCAACACGACGAGTTGGAGCTTCCAACTCGTCGAGTCCCAATTGAAAATTACAAATAATTAAAGAATTAAGCTTATACCAAAACCGAGTGTTACATGGAGGTAGATCCTTGTGCTCCAATGTGTTCAGAACGGGATCCTACTGGTCAACAAAGAAGAAATATTCCTTCTTGTATGCTCAAAAATGTGATGCTTGTCAAAGAAAATGAAAGGAAAATTTTATGTTTATGTGTTCCCAAGTTAGGACAAAAAAAGGAAACAAAGCTAAAAAAATCCTTCCGCCCACTTTGTTCTCAAATCCTTCCAATTTGGAAAGAAAATATAACTCTAAATCATTTTCTTCCCCTTAGGGGGTGTTTGGTATAGGGCAATAAAACAAGGGAAAAGGAATTGATTCCTTTTCTCTTGTTTGGTTAATACAAAAAATTAGGAATTGATAAGTAAATCAATTCCTTTTCCATCAAATCCATTCTCTATTTTTAAGAGAGAAAAGGTGAGAATATAAACCTATTTATGGGCCGAGTGTAACATCTAGTAAAATTCCTAAAAATTTAAAACTTTTTCAAGCATTCAAAAACCATTACTTATTACAAAATGTTTTCAAAATACTTTCATATCAGAGTATCCCACAAAATCAGAATCATAAAATGTGAGGAGGTACACGATCAAGCCTTTGCCTTCCTGTGATCATCTGAAGTACTTGAAACAAAATCCAAAACTGTAAGCCAGAAGCTTAGTGAGTTCCCCAAAATACATGCACACAAAATAACACAAATATAATAACAGCATACTATGGACCCAATCAACCAATGGGTTGGAATGCCCCATGCCCTCAACCATTGAGTTGGAATGACAACATACTATGAGTCCAATCATCCTCAGGATGGAATACTCTCAGACCACAACCATCGGGTTATAATTCTCACATACTATGAGTCCGATCATCCTCAGGATAGAATACTCTCGACCCATAACCATCAGTTTGGAATGCCCACATACTATGAGTCCAATCATCATCGGGATGGAATACTCTCGGCCCAATCAACCAACGGGTTGGAATGCCCCATGCCCTCAACCATCGGGTTGGAATGCCAACATACTATGAGTCCAATCATCCTCGTGATGGAATACTCTAAGACCACAACCATCGGGTTATAATTCTCACATACTATGAGTCCGATCATCCTCAGGATAGAATACTCTCGACCCACAACCATCAGTTTGGAATGCCCACATACTATGAGTCCAATCATCCTCGGGATGGAATACTCTCGGCCCATAACCATCGGTTTGGAATGCTCCGGTCTGTTGGATCTCGCACAAAGCAGAAAAAACTCAACCACCAATCAATCATGTGCTATATATCTGATAATCACATAATAATCTACAGACAGTCAAACCGATCTATAGATCACTAAGCATAGCAACATCCTATCTACCAGGTCAGCGATCTAACCGGTCATAACCACATATACACATCCTATCTACCAGGATACCGATCTAACAGATATCACTAATAATAAGTAGAATAACAATCTAAAGGGCCGACCTTGGTGCATTCAACCCTTGAGTATAGTGACGAAAACTCACCTCACAATTAGTGATGTAGTGATAATATCCAACTCCCAATCACATCTCCGAACTCAACCGCCTATAACCACCATATGACTAATTCCATCAAAATCCCAAATTACCAAAATACCCTTATAAGTTAAACTTGGTCAGCCCTTGGTCAAAGTCAAAGTCAACGGTAAAGGTCAATAGTCCATGTTGACCCAACTCGTCGAGTGCCGCTTACTGAATCTTCGAGTTCCTTCAGAACTCAGAAACCGTGAAAACTCGAGTCAACTCGCCAAGTTGCCAAACAACTCGTCGAGTCCATGTAATGTCCAGAAGATCGAGAAAACCTTAACCAACTCGTCGAGTTATCTCACCAACTCACTGTGTTCACTCAGAATCCAGAAAGTGGCGAAACCCTTATCCAACTTGTCGATTTGGCTAAGCGACTCGTCGAGTTCCTTTAGCCCTTTTCTCATTCAGACTCTTTTAATCAAAACCAAGGCTCCAGACTGTAGATCTAGCCCCCCCTAGGGTGTAGTTACCACGTAAAGTTGCCAACTTTATGTGCATGCAAGGCCTCAAGAGGCTAAAACACCCCAAACTAAGCTTAGGAAGAAGTTTAGGGCATGGAGAAGGGCCAAGACTAGATAAAGTCAACAACTTTATGTCCATAGGGGCCTAGAGGAGTCCAGATCTGAGACCATGTCCTCATGACAAGCTCAAACCTGCGGCCTGATCAGTTTCTACACGACAAATCGGTTCCATAAACCACATGACCTGATCAGTTTCTACACGACGAGTTGGGGCCTCCAACTCATCGAGTAGGTGTTAAATGATGTATAAGAATTCTTGAAATTCATACCTAAAAATTGGGATGTTACATCGAGAATCAAAAAAAAAAAAAACAAACAAACAAACAAACAAAAAACAAACAAAAAACAAAAAACAAAAAACAAAACAAAAACAGATAAATCAAGTTTACCCCCATTTGATCCTGCTGGAGTACATTGATTTTTTTTCATACCAACGTGTTGGATTTCATGCAATCGGCCACGTTTCTTCTTTGTTTGCCCTACATTGCTAACTAATCGATCACAACTACCAACATCAACACGGCATCATGCTTATGGCTGCTTTTGGGTTACTTCATCTTCTCAATTTTGTCACCACATTCTTCCAAATCAAGGTATGAATATTAATCATGGAATTTTTACACAACCCCTCGTTTTTGTTTCTCATTTTGAATGAAATTTTCATGTTATTATTCCTGAAATCCAGTATATTCAGCCTAAGATTAGAATGGATTTTGAGTTTGTGTTGTTTATGTTTCATCAATTGAATCGTATGTAATCAATCTCTGATTTTAAGATGCATTGGTCTAGATTTTATACTATAATGATTTCTCCCCTGTGTTATTGCTTATTAGGTTTGTTTTTCATTTAAACTTTTTCTGTAATTTGAACATCCATAAAATCTTCATACTAGATCGTTATTACTTGAATTTTTTACCAGATTGTGCTCCTTTATCTTGTCTACATTGTAAGGTCATAAAACACCTTAATTGATTAAGATTTGGTTAAGTTATACAACCATATACAAGGTTTGTTAGGATTGTTGTAAAGTATTTCAACATTTTTTAGATTTGTGTCCAACTTTGAAGCATCATAAAATCTGTATATGAGCTTGGAATGAGGTGATTTTTTTTCCAAATTATAGTCCTCTTTCTTGTCTATCATTTATAAAAAAAAAATAGCTTATCTAGTTGAGTTTTAACCAAGTTATGCAGCTCTAAACAGTAGCTTTTAGGATTCTTGTAAAGTATCTCAGCATTTGTTATATTTTTTGTCCAACTTTGAACCATCATAAAATCTGCATATGAGCTCAGAATGAGGTAATTTTTTCCATATTGTAGTACTCTTTCTTGTCTACGTTTTAGGCTAAAAACATAACTTATTTGGTTGAATTTTGGGTTGGTTTATGCAACTCTAAACAGTATCTGTTAGGATTGTTGTAAAGTATTTCAATATTTTTCAAGATGGTAGTCTGTGCTCCTATCTACGCATTAAGATATAAAAAAAATAGCTTATTTGGTTTAGTTTTGGCCGAGTTATGCCACTATAAATAGTGGTTGTTAGGATTTGTAAACTATTTCAACAGTTTTTAGATTTTTTGACCAACTCTTACATGTTTGTATATATATAGATGACACGATCACCTTTGCAACAATGGATTTTCCGAAATAGAGTGGAGTGGAAGGCATGCCAAAAATTCGTTTATTCTATGTTTCTATGTAAACTTCATTATTCATTTTTGGTATTGATACTATGTTTAATGATTGAACAACTCTATTATTATTTTGTTATTCTTGATTATATTGTGTGTTTATTATGTGGTGTGATAATATTTCGTTACGTTTCGATCTGTATAACTTATTCATTTATATTAGAAATATGTTTTTCAATACACGATGTATAAAAAATAATATTAATTGACAAGAAAATAAATTATTTTGTAACAAATAATGTTAAAATGCAATTTTCTCTGCATTTCTATTTCTCTGGTGTAATTCTATTACTTTGTACCAAGCGCATTACTTTTCTTCCATTAATTAAACTCGGGAACACGATTTTCTTCCGATATGTTTTTCAATACACGATGTATAAAAAATAATATTAATTAATAAGAAAATAAATTATTTTGTAACAAATAATGTTAAAATAAAATTTTCTCTGCATTTTTATTTCTCTACAGTAATTTTATTTTTTTGTACCAAACGCACTACTTTTCTTCCATCAATTAAACTCAGGAATACAATTTTCTTTCGATATCCCTCACTTCCCTTTCATATTTATCAATTTCTCTCCTTAAGTAGCACTCGGAAACAATGAGTAAAGCCCTAAAATATATTTCTTAAAACACCATTTTGAACATTCATACCACAATTCTACATAACACGCTCCAATTAAATTTGGATCTAAAAATCAAATTTATCCTAATAAATAAGAATGATTTTGATACATATCCTTTTTTCTTTCATTTTGACACTTGTTATTTTCTAGATTTTTTTGAATTATTTAATATCCCCTTGTCATTTTTATAGTTTTTTTCTTTTTTTATTTGAATTTCACCTATTAAATATCACCTCATATTAATTAATTTTATAAATATATTAATTAATATACATAATAATTTTCTATTTTTGAATTCCTCCTATTTAATATATTAATTAATATAGGTAGTATGTTCCATTTGTGAATTCATATTAATTAATTTTATTAGTATAGATTAATTACGACCAAATTACATAAATAATCCATGCGGTTTACTCTATTTTTTATGAACATGGTCTATGTGGTTACCAAAACTTTTTTTTAATAAACCCGTGTAATAAACGGGTTTTACACCTAGTGGCATTATAAAGAGCTTCCAAGCACCAAAATGTCTTAATTGTCCCATCAGCTTATGCACCATAAATTACGTCTTACTTGAAATTTGCTTTCAAACTCACCTCCTGGCAACGTCATTCCTTCCATTTTTTTCTGGAAAATAAGAATAATTTTCCATATTTGCCACAAAATCAAATGAGGACAAAATTGTAAAATTGATCCTTGTGGTTTGCGAAAAACTTTGGATAAGGACCAAAAAAATTTCAACTTGCATGGAATGTCTAAAATCAAAAACTTCCTGTGATTTTGATCCAAAAAAACTTGAAAAGATGGTTATGCCCTTTTGTTTTCTTTTTGTATTTTCTTTAATTATTCTAATACTATTATAATACTTTTCTTTTGTAATTTTTATTTTAAAAATAAAAAGAAAATAAAAAATTATCCCCCCACTCCCACCCACCCCACTCCCACCCACCCCACTGTTCATCTCTCTCTCTCTCTCTCTCTCTCTCTCTCTCTCTCTCTCTCTCTCTCTCTCTCTCTCTCTCTCTTTCTTCTAGCCCACCTTCCACATCATGGGGAGCTCGAACTCCACAATCCAAAAACTACAGATCATCTGATAATTTTTATCTAAATTCGAAAACTTGTTATGGGTATCCAATGAGGCTCAGATTTGGTGCTAATTTCGAGTTTAATTTTGGTTTCAGAATGAGGAATGAAGTTAGGGCATTGAAGAACGGTGATGATGGGAATTGGTGGAATTTTCCGACGGTGAATGTTGTGAACATTTCACCACCGGTGGCGACAACAATACTGGCTCCGGGAAAGGTATAGAAAGCACCGGTGGAAAAGAAGTAAAGGAAAATGGAGGAATTGATGAAGATGTCGGAATTGGAATTGGAGTAGGGGGATTCGAATCAAGGAGAGTAGAATTCAAGTCTTGAAAATGGGTCCAGATTGCTATTGAAATTGAATTAAGAAGAGATAATGAAACCTACAAATCATACCTGCAGATCGGTCCAGATTTCAAATCCATCTCCTCTAAAATCGGACAGTGAAATTCCTAATATTATTCTCCTCTAAACGTGGACAAGGAGGAGGCGGAGAGGCTGCCATAGTTGACTATGGTGGTTCTCTTCGCCGGTGGAGTGAGAAACAGTGGAGAGTGATGAGGGGATGTGGTTCCTGGCAGTATTCTTCGGTCAGTGGAAAAAAGGAAGAACCAAGGTGGTTCTGGGTGGTTACATAGCAGCAACACCACCCTTGGCTTTGTCATTCCGACGACAACACAAGCGAGTGAAGGACATGGAAGTGCTAGGAGTAACAATGAAACACTCGTGGGTGCTTGACTTGCTCCGATTATTAACAAAAGTGGGAGGAAACACGGTGGCCTTAAGCAAGGCAATAACAATGGTGGGTATTATTTTTGGGTTTGTTGTGTTGTTTGAGAGAGAGAGAGAGAGAGAGTACGGTAGGGGTGGGGGTGAAAAATTCTTTGTTATTTTTAAATCAAAATAACATTAAAATACTTATAGAAAAAAGGAAAAAACAAAACAAAAGGGTATAACCATCTTTTTATGTTTTTTGCACCAAAAACCCAGAAAAACCTTGATTTTGGACCTTCCATGCAAGTTGAAAACTTTTTGGATCCTATCTAAAGGTTTTCGAATACCACAAGGACCAAATTAAGTGTCAATGCTAGCCCTTTTTTTCAAATGCTAGCCCTCTTATTACCATTTTTGCTTGTTGCTGATGACACTATTCCTCTAGTAATGCTCTTTGTGATTTAAAGTGGAGGTTGCCTTCTTTTGGTGCTTTCCTTCATTTACAATTTCTCAAAATTACAATGCTAAAAAAAGAGGCATTGTATCGAACATATAGAGTGCATCCTTATGGTTGAATGACAGTAAATTCAAAGCAATAGATAACAAACCTGTGACAATCGTCAATCTAGAGTCAAGTCAAGTCATCAAGTCAAACCGTCAACTCGATTAAACCTTGTGTATTAGGGTTTGTGTTATGTACATACTGTATAACTTGCTATATTAATGGGAAAACATCACTTGGGAAAAGTCGTGTGTTAAAATTTCCTGAGCCTTAGAGCTAATCAATGAACTAAACTAATAAAACCATGTTGCATACTCATCGGGAGTGTGTAGGATCCTTAATCATGACTTAACGGGGCTCAAGAACCTTGTGTTGTGGAGCCAAACACTCACAATGGTCACACATGGAACCTCTCTCAATCGTTTTCACTATATCTCTCTCTATGTCAAATCTCTCCCAAATCTCTCCAAGAATGTCAAATCTCTCCCAAATCTCTCCAAGTATGTGAAACCTCTCTCAAATATCTCTTTGTATGAGAAATCTCTCCAAGAATATCAAATCTCTCCCAAATCTCTCCAAGTATGTGAAATCTCTCTCAAATATCTCTTTGTATGAGAAATCTCTCCAAGAATCTCAAATCTCTCCCAAATCTCTCCAAGTATGTGAAATCTCTCTCAAATATCTCTTTGTATGGGAAATCTCTCCAAGAATGTCAAATCTCTCCCAAATCTCTCCAAGTATGTGAAACCTCTCTCAAATATCTCTTTGTATGGGAAATCTCTCCAAGAATGTCAAATCTCTCCCAAATCTCTCTCAAAAGTTCCCGTAAATTTTTAGAATCATTCGGGTCATTCCGACCCTTAACCAGGTCAAAAACGGCTTAAAACGGGGTAAAAACGAGAAAAATGGACCTTAGGAACCGAAACCCTTCTCAAGGAGCCGAAGCTCCTTAAGGCCGAGACCCTAGACCAAAAGTACCAGGACCGAACCGAGTCTCTGTTGGCCGAACCTGGAGAACCGAATCCTTGTAGTCGAGACCGAGTCTCGGTCTCTGTCTCCTCGCCCCTCTCGGTCTCTGTCGCCTCTCTGTCTCCTTCTCTCATCTCTGTCTCTGTCGCATCTCGGCCTCCTCCCGCCTCTCTGTCTCCTCGCCTCTACTCTCGGTCTCTACTCTGTCTCTTCTCTTCTCTCGGTCTCTTCTTTCCCACCTCTCGGTCTTTGCTCTCTCTCTTCTCTTCTCTCGGTTTCTTCTCCCCTCTCGGTTTCTGCCCTCTCTCCTCTTCTTCTTGCATTAGAAGACCGAAACTCGGCCAGATTTCGGAATTTTGTCACTTTTAGCCCCTTTTTGATATTTTTAACATTTTAAGCCCGTTTTTTTTATTTTAACGCGGGATTTTCTCCATAAATTATCTTTTAACATAATAAACCCTAAATAATCATAATTTAAACGTTTTTCATGAAAATCATCATCTAAATAATAAAAATCTAATGGCGGATTTATTTAAGGTGAAGTCTTAACCTTGCCTTATCTTATGTCACAATCAACCACCCCACACCCACTCTATGACCAGCCACACCTCCCCACCTTACCTAGGTCACTTCAATGTCCCTTACACTCAATTTCCACCCATTCCCACGTTTTTAGAGCTGGAACAAAACATCCTCTCTCCTCATTTCTCTCATTTGCTCTCATTTCACCAAGTATCAAACACCACTTTTCCCTCAAACTTTTTCTCTACCAAATTCGAGATTCAAGGCTGATTTTCATGTGTTCTTCCACTCTTAGTAAGTATAATTCATCCTCCTTATGATTATTGCACTTCATTCTACTCAAATCATTGATTGCTTACACAAACTCCATAACTATGATGTTAGATTCTCGAAAATCTTCAAGGCATCTCCAAGTGTTCTTGAGTTAAACACTTCCATTCTTCAACAATCATCTACTGAAATCACTTATGGTGAGTTCATACCCCTACATTTTCATGTTTTCTCAAGTTTTTAGGGGGGGAATACAAGTTAAAACACCAAGAACATAACTAAACTTTTCTAACAGCCTTCATCAGAAACGTTCAACTCCATTCACGGACTGTTCTGGGAAACTTAAACATTTTTGCTTTCAAAACTGTATAAGGTGCAAATATTTGAAGTTCTTAGCTTTAAAATTACTACTTGCACATCTCCATACGATTTTTCTACAATTTATGGTGATTTTTACAAAACTGCCTATCATTTCCAACAGCAATCCGGACCAGTCTGTGATTATGGACATTTTCACCCAAGTTGGAGGTCATTAAAAATCGTAATAAAAATTATGAGTAAACTAGACAAATTTTGGGAACTCTCAGAATTTACGGATCTAGTTTTCAACTTCGTATGATTTTTCTATGATTTTTCCAAAACAATGCAGAATGGTTAAAGTTAGCTAACAACATGTAAATATCATAACACTTTGTATTATGTTGAGCAAAGTGTATAATCATATGTTCTAATTATTGAATGTGTTTCCTTGTTAGTTTATCATCATAAACTGAAACTAAGTCATTCATGATAAATATTATTCATTCATTTTAGAACACGTATATTAAACTATAAAAAGTATAGCTTAATGAATTCATAACACTAATACATTTCCATAAAAGAGTTCTTACATATTACAAACGTTTTAGACATACTATAATAAGTATAGTTTATGATACATTGCATAACACACTCATACAAAAAGGGTACATTCATAAAGAAAAGTATTACACTCACACACATTATACGTAAACTTGTTACCCTAAATTGTGAGACATTCTCTTTCCGTACGTCCGAGTGCGGAATATAATTCCTGGTAGTTATAATCAGAGTCTCCTGGAGGGAGAACGTGATACTTGTATATAGATTTATATTGGGTTTGACACCCCACACCTTGCTGCTAGCTACAGTGGGACCTGCAGGTCTACGGGTGACAAATGTCATTTCATTTTCGTGACGCCTGAGAAACGTCGTGGCAGGTTCATTCAGTCATAGTATGATTATAGCGACTCACATAGGGAGATAACAATTCATAAAGTTTACGGGATTTTATAAAACCTAAGTAGGTTTTATGTTGATTTAAATTCACTTTTTATACCAATTCAAACTCATAGCATTTCTACTAAGTAAGAATGATTTCTTATACATTTTGGTCTTTGGTCATAAGGCTACATTATACAGGTTTTAAGGAAAATATCGGATTTTTCTGAAACAAACGCGATATTTACATGAGAAAGACTTATATTAGGTTGTATAGCAAAAACTTATGAACTCACCAACCTTTGTGTTGACACTTTTCAAACAACTTGTATACTCAGGGAATCACTAAACAGGTAATCAAGTGCTTTTGAGGATGGGACGTTAAGGCGTCAAACTTTTCATATTTTGTCAACATATTGTAATTGATTTTGAAACATGTAATTCATACAAGTGATGTAACTTTTTCAATTATATATATGTTGGTTGTGTTTGCTTAAATTACTATTGAAATTGTGGTTATGATACTATACATGAAGTCCTCCACCCCCGGACGTTTCCGCCATCCTTGGTTTGGGGGTGTGACAGATTGGTATCAGAGCACGGTTTATAGTGAATTAAGTATGTCAAACCACATAAGGTATACAAACTATAAACATATTTGAGACTAAAAGTCTTTGATTCTTAAAACGTTTTAACGAGTTGTACTTTTAGAAAACAAATAGTTTCTTGTTTTAAAGTATACTTACATGTATTATATACTCGAGTGGTGTCATAACTAAGGAGAACATAAATTGAAAGAGGAGGAGTTGAACATTACTAGCACGCCTTAGCATGGGTAATCAGTTCTGGGAAGGATATAGCCTCATCAACTATATCCGTCCGAGAAGTAACTTACGCACACTAAGGAATAGTCGTAATGGGCAACAAATCTGATAACCTAACTACACTCTATAAAGAACACGCTAAGAACCAAATATAAACATTTAAAAATACTATGGGAGTATTTGTACTTTTCTATAGCGCCATGATTATTATTTTCCAATATATGCTTCTTAACCCCCCCCCCCATCCCCCCCCCCTTTTCTCGTGCAGACGACATGACAGGATTTCACGTACCCGGGGACCCGTACTTTCCTAATCAGGGAAACGCGGGGTGGATCGATGATGAGCCCGAGCAACAAATCGAAGAGGATCCCGAAGAGAATCTCGAAGACGAACAAGAAGAAGAGGAGGAAGACGAACAAGAAGAAGAGGAGGAAGACGAACAAGAAGAAGAGGAGGAAGACGAAGAAGAAGAAGAGGAAGATGATGATATAGTCATGGTTGGGAACGAAATGGAGGAACAACCGGAATTATTCAACCCTCCTTACATCGCGAGGGTACCCGCACACCGTTTTGGATACAACGGACCTAAACCTCCTTGGGTAACGACGATCGAAAGGTGGAGCCGACAACAATGCCAGCGGTCACCATATGGCTACCAACGAGGTTATTATGATCTCATTTATGGTGGACTGGCTGACAGAGCCCTCCCCGTCACGATACAGCGAATAGCAAGTATGGATGATCGTGGTAGGACGACGACCGATCAGGTCAGGGAACTAAGCGCCATCGTACAGTCTACCACTGATCGTACCAGAGATCTGGAACGAGACTCCCACCAGAGATACCAACTCATTCAAGACCTTCTCACTGCTCGAGCAGAAACAAGAGATTATCGAGAAAGATACATGGCACTCGAGGAGAGAATGGTCGCAGCCGAACGGAGATTGGCAGAACTACAGGGCGCATCGACATCATCGCAGGCTCCGTCAAAGAAGGGTCATCGTGATTAGAATTCGTTACTATTCTCACGTCTTGGTAGTAAAAATTTATGAGTACGCGTTGGTGCTACTCTCTGTATGTAGGTTGACCCTGCGACTAAGTGATTACACTATTCAAAGGGCTTTGGTAATGTCAAAGCTATCTTTTGTAACGATGTAATGTAGACCCTTATGTGGTCAAATTTTTCCTCTAAACGTTATGTACTAAAAGTTTATCAATGAATTTGTCATGCATTTTATTTATTGAATGTTTGGCACTAGACTTCATAACCTGATCACACAAACAGTTTACGAATAATAAAGTTTTGATAAAATACAAGAGAAATGAAACCAGTAACACTCGACTCGTTATCACTATTGAAGTCTTACCGACTGTTCATTTTTTTTATTTATTATGACAGAACCATGCCACCAAGGAAAAGACCAAGACCTTCTTGCAACACAGTGCCACCTCCACCACCACCTCCACAGTTTGATCCTGCGATGTTTCAGGCTGTAGTAACGGCAGCCGTGGCGGCAGCAATGTCGCAAATGGGTACCAATGGTTCTGGCAGTTTTGGATCCGGAGCTACCAATTCAATTCATGGGGACAGCACGGGGCGTACGAGGGAGTGCTCTTACAAAGACTTCACGAATGGCAAGCCCGACCCTTTCAATGGAAGCGGGGGCGTCGTCACACTGGTGCAATGGTTTGAAAGGACCGAGGCAGTTTTCAAAATCTATGTTTGTCCCGAAGCGAGCAAGGTCAAGTATGCAACATTCACTTTCACCGGAAAAGCACTTACTTGGTGGAATGGCCAAGTTAAATCACTTACTCCTGCAGTAGCTAACGCTATAAGCTGGGAGGATTTGAAAGCTTTAATGTTAAAGGAATATTGCCCGAGGGGCGAAATACAAAAACTTGAAGAAGAACATTGGAACCTCATAATGTCAGGCACCGATCTTGAAACTTATACTGCCCGTTTCAATGACCTAGCACTCCTCTGTCCAACAATGGTCACTCCAGAGGAGAAAAAGGTGGAACGATACCTCTGGAGGCTGTCATCCCAAATTCAAGATAGTATATTGGCCTCGAAACCCACTACCTTTGAAAGTGCCAAGGAATTAGCACAACAACTCATAGATCACAGGGCTAGCCGTAGTACCGTGATAACCACCATCGACCAAACCAAAGGAAGGAACAACAAGAGGAAGTTCTGGAGCAATAAAAAGAAACAACTGACGCAGGACCCAGCCAAAAAGCAACAGATTATTGTTGTCCGTGCCGCCACTACTGCTGTCACTCCAGTGCCACCGAAATAGTACACGGGAACTCTTCCCAAGTGCAACAAGTGTAACTACCACGATAACGGTGCTTGTTGAGAGTTACACTGCAATAACTGTAACAAGAAGGGACACATTGCACGATTCTTTAGAGCGACTACCCAACCCGCCGCTACGACCGCCAACACCGGAGCAAGCCAAACCTGCTATGGATGTGGTGAAACAGGACACTTCAGGAGGAACTGCCCCAAGGCACGAGCCCCTAATGCTGGGGGTGTAGGGAGAGTCCTAACTTTAGGGCATGGAGAAGCAGTCAAGGATCCCTCCGTGGTTACTGGTACGTTCCTCCTCAATAACTCTTATGCATGCATACTTTTCGATAGTGGGGCAGAAAGAAGTTTTGTAAGTCACCAATTCAAACATATACTTAAGCAAAATTCCCAGCCACTAGAAGATTCTTACATCGTAGAAATGGCAAATGGAAAGGTTGAGCGCGCTAACGATATTTACATAAGGTGTACTCTCACTCTAAACAACCATTCGTTCAAAATTGACCTTATGCCGGTCACCATAAAAAGTTTCGACATAATCATTGGTATGGATTGGTTAAGCCTTCATCATGCCGACATTCTATGTTACGAAAGGGTCGTCCGCCTCAATCTGCCGAATGGCAACATCCTCACCGTTTATGGCAATAAACCTAGTGCGAACCTACAAATCATCTCATGTGTTAAAACCCAAAAGTACCTCCAAAAGCAATACCATGCATTCTTATCCCACGTCGTAGACAAGAAACAATAGGTGAAGGACATCAAAGAAATTCCAGAAGTATGCAACTTCCCTGACGTATTCCCAAACGATCTGCTAGGTGTACCACTCGCATGACAAGTTGAATTTTGGATCGACTTAATCCCAGGAGCTACCCCCATCGCCAAGGCTCTATACCGCTTAGCACCGGTAGAAATGCAAGAACTGTCCAGCCAGTTGAATGAACTGTTGAGCAAAGGATTCATCAGGCCAAGCTTCTCACCCTGGGGAGCACCGGTCCTGTTCGTAAAGAAGAAGGATGGATCTTTTCGCATGTGCATAGACTACCGAGAACTAAACAAACTCACTATCAAGAACCGATATCCCCTACCCCGAATCGATGACCTCTTCGACCAGCTCCAAGGAGCCAGCTACTTTTCAAAAATCAACCTGAGGTCGGGTTATCATCAACTACGAGTTCAAGAAGAGGATATCCCCAAGACGGCATTCAGAACTCGCTATGGACACTACGAATTTGTAGTGATGCCATTCGGATTAACAAACGCGCCTGCGGTGTTCATCGATTTGATGAACCGAGTGTGTCGACCCTTCTTAGATAAATTCGTCATCGTATTCATCGACAATATCTTGGTCTATTCGAGAAGAGAAGAAGAGCACAAACAACACCTACGACTAGTTCTGGAGATTTTAAGAACTAAGAAGCTTTACGCCAAGTTCTCAAAGTGTGAATTTTGGCTCCGTGAAGTAGGATTTCTTGGCCACGTAGTAAGGAAGGAAGGAATACATGTGGATCCCTCAAAGATCAAAGAAATCGAAGATTGGTCAGCACCTACAACGCCAACAGAAATCCGACAATTTTTTGGACTCGCAGGCTACTATCGAAGATTCATACAAAACTTCTCCAAGATCGCTAAGCCCCTCACCACCTTGACTCAGAAAGGCGTGGTGTTCAAATGGGAAGATAAACAAGAAGTCGCCTTCCAGACACTAAAGCAAGCCCTATGCAGCGCACCAGTCTTGTCTCTTCCAGAAAGAACCGATGATTTTGTGGTGTATTGCGATGCTTCGAATCAAGGCCTCGGATGTGTGCTCATGCAAAGGGGAAAAGTCATCGCTTACGCATCAAGGCAACTTAAGACACATGAAGTTATTATACCACCCACAACCTTGAACTGGGAGCAGTGGTGTTCGCCCTGAAGATCTGGAGGCACTACCTCTACGGCACCAAGTGCACCATCTTCACTGATCACAAAAGTCTTCAGCATATCCTCAATCAGAAAGAACTTAACATGCACCAAAGAAGATGGGTGGAATTGCTGAATGACTACGAATGTGAAATTCGCTACCACCCGGGCAAGGCCAATGTAGTGGTCAATGCCTTAAGCAGGAAAGAATACCCGGGTCTCCGAGTAAAATCCCTAAACATGACCATCCACTCCCAACTGGCCACGCAGATCAAGGATGCCCCGTTAGAAGCCTTGAAACCAGAAAACGTGGCAAACGAAGCATTAAGAGGGATGGACAAGAACTTGGAAGTCAAAGAGGATGGAACTTGTTATCTCATGAACCGAATCTGGACACCGAAGTTCGGTGGGTACCGAGACGTTGTAATGAACGAGGCCCACAAGAATCGATACTCCATCCATCCTGGGTCAGATAAGATGTATCTAGACCTCAAAAGGTTATACTGGTGGCCAAACATGAAGGCTGAAATTGTTGCTTATATGAGCAAGTGCCTCACTTGCGCCAAGGTCAAGGTAGAATATCAGAAGCCATCAGGACTACTTCAACAACCGGATATACCCGAGTGGAAGTGGGAGCGAATAACCATGGACTTCATAACCAAACTGCCTAAGACATCAGGTGGGTTGGACACCATATGGGTTGTCGTGGACAGATTGACCAAGTCCGTGTACTTTCTGCCAATAAAGGAAACAGACAAGATGGAGAAGTTAACCAGGATGTAAATTAAAGAGATCATGCGACTGCATGGTGTACCTATATCCATTATCTCTGACCGAGATAGTAGATTCACCTCGCGGTTCTGGCAGTCCCTACAGAAGTCTCTGGGAACTAGGCTTGACATGAATACGGACTACCATCCACAAACCGACGGGCAAAGCGAGAGAACCATCCAGACATTGGAAGACATGCTGAGAGCCTGTGTGATAGATTTTGGTAAGGCATGGGATACCCATCTGCCGCTTATTGAATTCTCTTATAATAACAACTATCACACTAGCATTGGAGTCGCTCCATTCGAAGCTCTCTACGGTCGCAAGTGTAGATCACCTCTGTGTTGGGCCGAAGTCGGGGATACTCAGCTAGCCAGAGGGCAAATCCCTGATAGTACCCTTACTGGGCCTGAAATCATAAGGGAAACCACAGAAAAGATCATTCAAATTCGAGAAAGACTTAAGGCGTCTCGTGATCGGCAAAAGAGTTACGCGGATAAGCGACGCAAACCTTTAGAATTCCAGGTCGGAGACCAAGTACTACTAAAAGTTTCCCCCTGTAAATGGATGATACGTTTCGGTAAACATGGGAAACTAAACCCAAGCTACATTGGACCGTTCGAAATCCTTGCCAGGATTGGTCTTGTGGCGTACAAACTCCGACTACCACAAGAACTTAGTAACGTACACCCTACCTTCCACGTATCCAACTTCAAGAAGTGTCTGTCTGACGAGACACTCGTAATACCGCTCGACGAAATCGAAGTTAATGAAAATCTCCACTTTGTGGAAGAACCCATCGAAATCATGGATCGAGAGATCAAGAGAACGAAACATAGTCGCATTCCCATAGTGAAGGTTCGTTGGAACGCAAAACAAGGGCCTGAGTTTACCTGGGAACGCGAAGATCAAATGAATCAAAAGTATCCGCATCTTTTCCCAAACCCTTGAAGTCTCATCCGAGTTTAAATTTCGGGACGAAATTCCCTCTAACGGGGGGATGATGTGACAATCGTCAATCTAGAGTCAAGTCAAGTCATCAAGTCAAACCGGTCAACTCGATTAAACCTTGTGTATTAGGGTTTGTGTTATGTACATAGTGTATAACTTACTATATTAATGGGAAAACATCACTTGGGAAAAGTCTTGTGTTAAAATTTCCTGAGCCTTAGTGCTAATCAATGAACTAAACTAATAAAACCATGTTGCATACTCATCGGGAGTGTGTAGGATCCTTAATCATGACTTAACGGGGCTCAAGAACCTTGCGTTGTGGAGCCAAACACTCACAATGGTCACACATGGAACCTCTCTCAATTGTTTTCACTATATCTCTCTCTATGTCAAATCTCTCCCAAATCTCTCCAAGAATGTCAAATCTCTCCCAAATCTCTCCAAGTATGGGAAACCTCTCTCAAATATCTCTTTGTATGAGAAATCTCTCCAAGAATATCAAATCTCTCCTAAATCTCTCCAAGTATGTGAAATCTCTCTCAAATATCTCTTTGTATGAGAAATCTCCCCAAGAATGTCAAATATCTCCCAAATCTCTCCAAGTATGTGAAATCTCTCTCAAATATCTCTTTGTATGGGAAATCTCTCCAAGAATGTCAAATCTCTCCAAGTATGTAAAACCTCTCTCAAATATCTCTTTGTATGGGAAATCTCTCCAAGAATGTCAAATCTCTCCCAAATCTCTCTTAAAAGTTCCCGTAACTTTTTAGAATCATTCGGGTCATTCCGACCCTTAACCAGGTCGAAAATGGCTTAAAACGGGGTAAAAACGAGAAAAATGGACCTTAGGAACCAAAACCCTTCTCAAGGAGCCGAAGCTCCTTAAGGCCGAGACCCTAGACCGAACGTACCAGGACCGAACCGAGTCTCTGTTAGTCGAACCTGGAAAACCGAATCCTTGTAGCCGAGACCGAGTCTCGGTCTCTGTCTCCTCGCCCCTCTTGGTCTTTGTCCCCTCTTTGTCTCCTTCTCTCCTCTCTGTCTCTGTCGCCTCTCGGCCTCCTCCCGCCTCTCTGTCTCCACGCCTCTGCTCTCAGTCTCTACTCTTTCTCTTCTCTTCTCTCGGTCTCTTCTTTCCCACCTCTCGGTCTCTGCTCTCTCTCTTCTCTTCTCTCGGTTTCTTCTCTCCTCTCAGTTTCTGCCGTCTCTCCTCTTCTTCTTGCATCAGAAGACCGAAACTCGGCCAGATTTCAGAATTTTGTCACTTTTAGCCCCTTTTTGATATTTTTAAAATTTTAAGCCCGTTTTTTTTAACGCGGAATTTTCTCTAGAAATTATATTTTAACATAATAAACCCTAAATATTCATAATTTAAACATATTTTCATGAAAATCATCATCTAAATAATAGAAATCTAATGGGGTATTTATTTAAGGTGGAGTGTTAACCTTGCCTTATCTTATGTCACAAGCAACCACCCCACACCCACTCTATGACCAGCCACACCTCCCCACCTTACCTAGGTCACTTCAATGTCCCTTACACTCAATTTCCACCCATTCCCACATTTTTAGAGCTGGAACAAAACATCCTCTCTCTCTCCTTATTTCTCTCATTTGCTCTCATTTCACCAAGTATCAAACACCACTTTTCTCTCAAACTTTTTCTCTACCAAATTCGAGATTCAAGGCTGATTTTCAAGTGTTCTTCCACTCTTAGTAAGTATAATTCATCCTACTTATGATTATTGCACTTCATTCTACTCAAATCATTGATTGCTTACACAAACTCCATAACTATGATGTTATATTCTCGAAAATCTTCAAGGCATCTCTAAGTGTTCTTCATTTAAACACTTCCATTCTTCAACAATCATCTACTGAAATAACTTAAGGTGAGTTCATACCCCTACATTTTCATGTTTTCTCAAGTTTTTAGGGGGGGAATACAAGTTAAAACACCAAGAACATAACTAAACTTTTCTAACAGCCTTCATCAGAAACGTTCAACTCCATTCACGGACTGTTCTGGGAAACTTAAACATTTTTGTTTTCAAAACTGTATAAGGTGCAAATAGTTGAAGTTCTTAGCTTTAAAATTACTACTTGCACATCTCCATACGATTTTTCTACAATTTATGGTGATTTTTAAAAACCTGCCTATCATTTCCAACAGCAATCCGGACCAGTCTGTGATTATGGACATTTTCACCCAAGTTGGAGGTCATTAAAAATCGTAATAAAAATTATGATTAAACTAGACACATTTTGGAACTCTCAGAATTTACGGATCTAGTTTTCGACTTCGTATGATTTTTCTATGATTTTTCCAAAACAGTGCAGAATGGTTAAAGTTAGCTAAGATCATGTAAATATCATAACACTTTGTATTATGTTGAGCAAAGTGTATAATCATATGTTCTAATTACTGAATGTGTTTCCTTGTTAGTTTATCATCATAAACTAAAACTAAGTCATTCATGATAAATAGTATTCATTCATTTTAGAACACGTATATTAAACTATAAAAAGTATAGCTTAATGAATTCATAACACTAATACATTTCCATAAAAGAGTTCTTACATATTACAAACGTTTTAGATATACTATAATAAGTATAGTTTATGATACATTGCATAACACACTCATACAAAAAGGGTACATTCATAAAGAAAAGTATTACACTCACACACATTATACGTAAACTTGGTACCCTAAATTGTGAGACATTCTCTTTCCATACGTCCGAGTGCTGAATATAATTCCTGTTAGTTATAATCAGAGTCTCCTGGAGGGAGAACGTGATACTTGTATATAGATCTATATTGGGTTTGACACCCCACACCTTGCTGCTAGATACAGTGGGACCTGCAGGTCTACGGGTGACAAATGTCATTTCATTTTCGCGACGCCTGAGAAACGTCGTGGCAGGTTCATTCAGTCATAGTATGATTATAGCGACTCACATAGGGAGATAAGAATTCATAAAGTTTACGGGATTTTATAAAACCTAAGTAGGTTTTATGTTGATTTAAATTCACTTTTTATACCAATTCAAACTCATAGCATTTCTACTAAGTAAGAATAGTTTCTTATACATTTTGGTCTTTGGTCATAAGGCTACATTATACAGATTTTAAGGAAAATATCGGATTTTTCTGAAACAAACGCGACATTTACATGAGAAAGACTTCTATTAGGTTGTATAGCAAAAACTTATGAACTCACCAACCTTTGTGTTGACACTTTTCAAACAACTTGTATTCTCAGGGAATCAATAAACAGGTAATCAAGTGCTTTTGAGGATAGGACGTTAAGGCGTCAAACTTTTCATATTTTGTCAACATATTGTAATTGATTTTGAAACATGTAATTCATACAAGTGATGTAACTTTTTCAATTATATATATGTTGGTTGTGTTTGCTTAAATTACTATTGAAATTGTGGTTTTGATACTATACATGAAGTCCTCCACCCCCGGACGTTTCCGCCATCCTTGGTTTGGGGGTGTGACAAAACCACACAGTCTAAAGAAATTTTAGCTATTTCAAAAATAGGTTCAACTATTAAAGAAAATTACATGAAGCCATTTTTTTAGCTATTTCAAAAATGATTCAATAATTCTAGCTATTTTTTTAAACAATTTCAACAAACCTGTTATAGATGGAAGAGTTGTTATAGATGGAAAAGCGCGGTCTGGGAAGAAGCAAGCAATCAGAGCAACTTGAGAAGGAAGGTGATCGCTGGAAGATCTGATGAGATGGAGAGGCGGTTGGCAGCGGCTGTAGACGCCCACCGGTGTGGAAGGCGCCGACAGGGACAAAAGGAAGATGACCGGTGAAGGAGGGAAGTGTTGAATGGTGAGAAGGAACTATGGAGGCGCTAATATGTCGAGGGAAACAAATGGGTGGGTGTGTTTTTATAATGGGAATTTTGAACTTAGTTTTAATAAGTTAAAGTTTGATGGTAACAACAATAGTTGTGCTAAACTTCTCCACCTAATTCCCACTATTTGTCCTTTTTGAATACCAAACAATGTACAACTATATATGGTTACTAATCTTATAATTGCATGTAATTTGTAAATGCTTGTATGCATCTGTTGAATTTACTTCAAGGCAATGATAATATTTTACTTGCAAAATAATGGAAGTGTGAAGAATACGCTATGTAAGTATGAAATGGATAAATGATTGTAGTCACTTTAGGGAAATGCTTCAAACATTGACATCCATTTAGCTTCTCTTCTTTATATATTTCTTTACATTAAAATTTAGATGCACAGTTTTTCTATATAAGAACTAGCTTTGTGTTTATTAGTAACAAGAAGGAAAGAATTCATCTGTTACACATTTTGTTCGATAAATCTTATCCAAACAGCCCACCATCACATCTGTTAAATATTAGTGAAAAGAAGGAAATAATTCATTTGCTATCACTACAAAAAATATGCCAATTAGTGACCAAAACGAAATGGTCACTAACAATAGAATGAGTCGTCACTAAATGATTTAGTGACCAAAATTTTGGTCGTCACTTTTCGTCACTATAGGTCCGTCACAAAACCAAATTAGTGAGCAGATATAAATATGGTCACTAAACAGTGACAAAAATATAGTCGTCACTAAATTTGTGACGACCCGCTCCGTCACTAAATGTTGTCACTAATCAATGAAAGTCATCACTATTTTATCTACTTAGTGACCAATAAAAGTCGTCACTATTTTATCCGATTAGTGACCATAGAAAGTGGTCACTGGTATATCTAATTAGTGACTATAACAGGTCGTCACTGATTTAGCCTTTTAGACAAAAAAAAAAAAGGGTCAATAATTAAGAAATTATTGAAATATTAAATGTCATTTTCAAAATGAAATATAATAATATCCAATTAGACAAAAGACAAGGAAAATGCTATAAATGTTTATATTACAAAAACAATAACCAAATAAATCTTCATATAAGAACGAATGATTTCCCACCTAAATTATACATGGAATTATAGATCTGCTAACACCACAAAAGCAAAATAGAAGTAATCAAATGAAAAGTTTCATTTATTGGGCATCCTTATGGAATAGTTTTCAGACTCCTGCAAAATATAATGACAAAATGGTCATTTACCAAATAGAATGGTCAAATAGTCATTCATTAAATAGAGGGTAAAATGGTCATGTACTCAAAGGAGAGTAGGATATTGTTTCTTTTGTTGGTAAGCATTGTTTCTAAATAGAAGGGTAAAATGATCATTTGCTCAAATAAGAGTAAGATGCTATTTCTTTTGTGAGTAAGCATTGTTTCTAAATAGAAGGATTAAACGGTCATTTAATCTAACAAAAGTAAGATATTGTTTCCTTGTTAGCAAGCATTGTTTTTAAATAGAAGGGTAAAATGATCATTGACCAAAGAGAAGGGTAAAATGACCATTTACTCAAGCAAGAGTTAGATACTAATTATTTGTTAACAAGCAATATTTCTAAATAGATGAGTAAAATGGTCATTTACTTGGATTCAAATAGTTTATTTTGGTCCTGGATACCCATACACGACTTAATGGGAAAAAAATCTGGTAAGCTATCTATATAGGTGTCTCTTTTTTACTTAGTACAAAAAGTCAAGGAAAAGAAAAGGGTAAACTGGTCATATTATATGGTAGTAGGAATGGAGGGTTGTTACCTTCATATAAGGCAATGCATTATATATCATAGCAATTTCACTTGAGATGTCAGTTGGATATAACACAAGAAAGGTGCTATACCTACACTCACAACCAAAAGTTACAATTTTTATAAAAAAAGTGCAGAAAAATAATGAGATATAAATTCTTGAACCTAGTTGACCAAAGAATGAAGGTCAAACCTGAGCCATTAAAGTCAGTATGGTTACAAAATAATGTATGGTTACAAAATAATGACCAAATAGTATCTAATAATCTAATTATCAACACCATAAATAATATATGGTTACAAAATAATGACCAAAGAGCTAACAATAGGATGTGTTTGAACCTGTCACAATCAAGTTTTTTTATCTTAGTAAAACTGTAATAAAACTGAAAATTATTAACTAAAAGGAAGAAAGGTCTAACCTTAGGAAAACTATAAAGGATTCCCCACACTGCATCCAATCTTGAACTTATTTGAGGCAATGTTGCTGAAACTGAGGATCTTACCAAGCCTTTTTCATGCCAAAAACAACATAAAAATAAGAAATTTATACTTTCTTGAAATTTAAATTGTGAAAATGAAATATGAATTCATAGCTTATCAATAAGATAGAAGTGTAGAAATTACCTATGACACCATGTAGTAACTGTTTCAAAAAGTAAGCAAACAAGAAAAGAAAGAAAGACAAGTTAAAATATATCAAAAAGATGAAAGCAAAAGGGAATGTGAAACACACCTTGGGCGCTTTCTTGACTAGAGCAGCTTCTTTTGAAGTAGGCAACTAGGCATGTAGCTTGAGCAGAGACTCTCACCAAATCAAATAACCACGAACTATCCATTCACCAAATTCTCCCCACGAACTGTCACTCTCAATAAGCTACACAACAACATATTTTATAAAGATTCCACCTTGATTTTATATTCACAACTACAATTCTATAACTGAATACACACACACATACACTTACCAGTGAGATTGGCTACTTAGCTCATTGGCATTGGTAGATCCAACAGATCTGACATGACTCTTGCTTTTGAGCAGTTCCCATATTTCATATATCTTGTACATAGGCACCTCAGAGAGTCCAGGAACTTCTTGTGTTCCTTCAGCTGATTGCTTAATTTCCAACCTGGATTTGTATGTTTATGAATAGATATGGAAAACTAAGTTAGATGGTGTATGTCAAGATTCAATAAAGCTTACATTTGTTTCCTACTTCCATATTCAGAATCATTAGGAAACAAGAATATTTTTAACACATTTATACCTTAATCCCTATCCTCCATACATGAAAAATTCATTAAGATATTAACTTCCAATTTCCTTTGTGATACTTGTAAATTGTTGATTTTAATGATTTATTCCATAAACAAACACTCCATGGAGCCAAGTCTAGGGTTTCGATATCACAAAAGAGAAGTATACCATATTTGACCTCCTCAGAAAAGCAATCATGGAATTAAATAATAGCAAATGTAGGAGAATATAATTGAGCCAATTAATTACCATTGAGTCTACATATCCAGAACAACGGTCTTATCACCGGCGGCAATAACGATTGGCCAAAATGTATCCTTATCAACCTCGGTAACCTGACCTACAACGACCGTTGGAACGTACATCTCCAAGCTCGATCTCACCTTCACCGAAGACCTCAAGTTTTTTCTAGTTTTACTATCGATCGACTTGGTTGAAGCAACGGATTGGTGAACGTCTCTGCCGATGGTAAACTATTTAGTCGGCCATGATGACAGTGATCCAGTTGACGACGGCGACAGAATCGGCCGACAAACATTATGAATTTGTAACACCATTGTACTGATGGAGGGAAGTTATCTCGGAGTATCTGAATGCTTGGAAGGAGATGTGATGGAGCGACAATGGACTGGTGGCGACGGACCGGTGACGATGGTCCGACGACGATGGTTCGGCGCAATGTTGTCAAACTGAAGATTGTTATGTATCAATTTAGGGCAAAAGAGATGTGTTGAGTCGATTTAGGGCATAGTACTCTTTATTGGTAGTCAAAATTAGTCAATCTTGTTTATCCTCTTACTAAACCAATTAACCGTGTTTACAAAAACTATCGGTATAATTATAATTTGGTCAAAATTAGTCAAATCTCCTTATTTAGTCAAAATATAAATACAACAGACTTTTTCAAATGTGTTTTTCTTTTTATTTTTTCAAACTTTTTCCAAATATTATTATAGTAATATGTTTGATAAGTACCAGTCAATAATGTAACCAGTTTTTACGAAATTATGTATAAAAAGAAATAAAGTTGTAGTTATTTTCAAAATTAAAAAGTATTAATTAAGAATATTTTAGTTTTTATTAATTGAAAATTATTATTATTATTATTATTATATATATATAGTCAGTGACCAGTGCTTTATGGTCACTAGTTTTTTTCTTATAATTCATCAGTGACCACTATTGGGTGGTCACTAATTGTTTTTCCCTATTTAAAGAGTAGATGTGAAGTTTTAAATAAGAGTAGTCAGTAACCATTATTTTTGGTCACTAAACATCCAATACAGTGATCATTTTTTTTGTCACTAATAACATATTGACCTTATTGGTAGTCACTGTATAGTTAACATAGTGACACTTATTTTTAGTCACTGAATAGTTGTTATGATATGAAACAAAAGTAGTTTAATTTTTTCACGTTTTAGTGACCGAGTTAGTGACCACCACATATAATTCGTCATTAAATTTGTAGGATTACCAAAATTCAATGACCACTTAAATTCTAGTGACTAAAAGATGCTTTCAGTGGCCAAATTTTAGGTCACACTAAAAATTAGTTACTAATAAAGACTTTTCTTGTAGTGTATATTATTAGTTATTTATATTTATATAACCTCTTCTATACTCAAAATAATCTCTGTTTCAAGGCTAAAATTTGAATCCATCATGAGGATGTAGGACCTCTCACATTCTATGTGGAATGGTAAAAAAAATTCAAAGACTTAACGATGTTGGGAAGAAATATAGATGCAAAGTTCATTTAGGGGAATCAATTGTCAAAAACTCTACAACCAATTTAAATACCATGTTTGACTTTTTTTTTTTTTTTAACTTAGCTTGAGAATCCAATTTAAATCTGCACAAAAAATAAAAGTAGAAAAACATCACAGAATGCAGCACATCAAAATCTTATGCAAAGGGGGGGATCAGTTTACTTAGAAAATGCAAGCCTAGAAATGAAGTCCAGGTAGTCCTTCTTGCGCTCAATCTCATCAACAGCTGCATCTTTTCCAGTAGAAAGCCATTCAATTGTATCATCAATTGCATTCTCCACATTCTTCAAGTCCTTTGGTGGCATATCATTTCTTTTGATCTTTTTCTTCAAATCATATATGATATCATCCAACGCATTGTATGCTTCAGCTCTCCTCTTGAACTCATTGTCCTCATGCTTAAACTTCTTAGCATCCTTCACCATTTTCTCAATCTCCTGATTTGACAACCTTCCACTAAGATTCGTAAGAGAAAGTTTTTCAGTCTTATCTTAGCTGTAACTGTGAGGATACCATCATCATCTATTTCAAAGCAATGTTCAACTACCGAGACTCCTTTAGGGGCAGGTGGAATTCCAGAAATTGTAAACGATCCCAACAAATAGTTATCAGTAGATCTACTGCGTTCACCTTGGAACACCTTAACATCCATATATGTTTGGTTATCTTCAACAGTAAGAATATCTGTGGTTTTCTTTGTAGGTATAGGAGTGTTCCTAGGGATCACAACCCACATAATTTTTCCATCATTCTCCCTACCAAGTGACAATGGAGTAACATCCATTAGCACTAACTCCTGTAACATCTGTGTATACCCACCACTTAACTTTGAAGCCATAACTGCTGCCCCATATGCAACAGCTTCATCAGGGTTGATGCTCTTGCATAGCTCCTTTCCATCAAAGAATTCCTGCAACATATGTTGGACCTTTGGAATTCTAGTCGATCCACCAACAAGAATCACCTCATGTACACTCCCCTTTTCCTTTTTTGCATCGGTTAAACATGTCTCCAAATGGTTGATACACTTTGTGAAAAGATTCATATTAAGTTGCTCAAATTTAGCGCGAGTTATTTTCATGGAAAAATCAATACCCTCGTGGAAGGAATCTAGTTCAATTGAAGTTTGGGTGGCATAGGAAAGAACTCTCTTCGCTTTCTCACATTCGGCTTTCAACCTTGTCATTGCTCTTTTGTTTCCACTCACATCCAAGTCCCATGTCCTCTTAAAATCCTCAATACAATAAGTCACCATACGATTATCAAAGTCCTCACCTCCTAAATGAGTATCACCAGCAACGGCTTTAACCTTAAAAGTTCCCTGTTTTGAAATGGTGAGAAGTGAAACATCAAAAGTGCCACCACCAAGATCAAAAACAAGCACGTTTCTTTTCCTATTGAAACTTGACATATTGCCTACACCATAAGCAATTGCAGCTGCTGTTGGCTCATTGATCATGCGCAAGACATTTAAACCTGCAATAGTGGCTGCATCCTTTGTTGCTTGACGTTGACAATCATTGAAATAAGCAGGGACTGTGATCACAGCATCTTTCACAGTGTCACCGATATATGCCTCTGCAACTTCTTTCATCTTAGTAAGAACCATTGATGAAATTTCTTCAGCAGAAAACCGTTGCTCATAACCCTTGTAGGTAACCACAATATTGGGATTGTCGCTTGTCCCTTCGATAACATTGAAAGGCCACAACTTCATGTCATCATGCACTTCGGCATCGCTGAATCTTCTGCCAATCAGCCTCTTTGCATCTATGAATCCGAAGTAAATCAAGCATAAGATGAAATCAAAGAGAAACATTATTAATTAAGCCATGAAAAATGTGAACTGACCGACGTTCCTTGCAATTTGATTCTTGGCACCATCGCCAATGAGACGTTCAGCATCAGTGAAAGCAACACATGATGGGGTCGTACGGTTGCCTTGATCATTTGTTATGATCTCAACTCAATTGTCTTTCCAAACTGCAACACATGAGTATGTTGTTCCCAGATCAATGCCTATCGCTGGTGACCCTTTTCTACTACCTGCCATTAATCTTTCATCAAAAGAGAAAGTATATCAGCTTATGATTAGTGCTCACATTTATCCGAGTCTATGACGTGTATTTTAGGCATCCATAATGTATTGAATTCTAAAACTTTTAATGGATTGTCATATCACTATTTCAGTTTTCTTACAACTTTATAATTTACTTCTTATAATGCATTGAAAAGTTCAATGGAACATAGTTTTAAAAAAATTATAAAAGTTTGTTTTATCTCATTGAATTCCAAATCCTTTGAACGTCAACTTGGCATCTCACTATGATTGAATTTAACCCATTTAACCATGCATTCCGGTTCATTCAACCATTCCATTGAACCGTTTATTGTGCATACCCACCCCACGATGAGAGTCTAGTCGTTGGGGATGCGTTTATGCTTCAAACTCTGGCACACCCAAAATATAGTTAGTGTTCCGACGACTGACATTCTAGGTAGGTTTGATGTGGGTCACTTAGATTTTTTATTGTGGATATTCTTGGTCTTTGAGAATATGATACATTTTGTAACATTTCATGAGTAATATTTTATATTTTCCTAAACAATAGAAGATTCAAAGAGATGATGTTACATTCATATACGTGTATACACATATATTGTAAAATATTTTGATGGGAATAAAATGGTATAAGCTAAATATTAAATCAAATAGGACTAAATTTCTACGTTTTAGTCTCACTATGGAATAGCTTGGAAAAGAACATCTCAAAGTACAATACGCTCATGGATATGGGCGTCTTTGAAGGTGTGCGATGAGGATGACCCCACATGACCCAATTTTACATACAATTGGATCACTATCAATGCTCCAACAATCGGCAATCTTGTAATCCAAAAGACAAAATCCGATGTTTTGTTCCAATTTAATGGTTCACGTTACGATTAAAAATCACAGCTCACGTTTTAAAAAGTTATGCTTAAGAGTAAAATTTGCATTTGGGCTAATAATGAGCTAATGTAGATTTGCTGCAAGTAAGAGCTAACTTTTTGTTCCAATTCCAAATTTTCGGAAATTACAAAGATCAAGCAAAGTTTCTTGTGTCTTGCTTTACTGAGTCCATTGGACTCCGCTGATCGACACAAATTAAACAAGTATCCCTTCTTCTTGATTTCTAAATCTGACAGTTTCTCTTTTTTATATTCTGATTGTTGTCGCTTAGCACACCAATACACATATTCTAAATGACTGAATTTCTCCTACTTCATATTAGTCTATTACGAAATCTGATTTATGTTTTGAGTGAATTCTCTAATTGCTAGTTTCCTCTAGGTTTTGTGAATTTGATCATGTTTTGTATCATTTGCTGATTAGAACAATGTTTATGATTTTCACATCATTGTTAATGTTATATATAATATATAATTTTCAAATATTATGCCTCTTAAACATCTATTGGATAATAAAAACGCAAATAATAATAATAATAATAATAATAATAATAATAAATAAATAAATAAATAAATAATAAAGAATTAAATAACTCTCAAAGGGGGGCTCTTGATAGGTTTATCAAAAACTAAATATAAATAAATAAAATAAAAATAAACTTTTTTCTTAGAATCAAAAGAGTAGTGATATTAATGTTTGATAATGTTGATAGAGATCAAAATTGAAGTAGTAAAGTCATACTTATGGCAATGTCATAAGAAAAAACTAAATAGATTGGCTATGATAGCTATTAAGAATGATATATGGAAAAATAATGATTATGAAGAGTGGTTAACCAACTTTGCTACCAATAATACAAGTAATACAAGGAGAATTTCATTATTCATATAACCATTTAAGATTATATATATTGTATAATTGTTCTTTTGTTGTGATTGTTTTTATAACATTTATCGAATTATTATACTAAATATTGATTTTTGGTACAGGACTCTCAAAATCAAAGGATACCCTGCTCATCAATGAGATAATGGTCTAGAGAATATTTGTCGGCTATTATATTTATCTTCATTTGACAAACTTATCTGGTCTTCTACGTACGTGATGCATAAACAAGTAAACTAACTAAGCTTTTACAAAATTCTTACCTCGAAAAAACGTCACCGGAAGCTAGTTTCTTCAAACTACCAATAGCAAGATTTCTTCTGCTGGAGATAAGGATCGCAACAAGATTTATGGTGAGGTTTATCTACGTAACAATTTTATTTGATATGAATTTGAAAATAAAATTCCATATACAACCTTTTTCTTCTTTACTTATTCAAAAATTACCTTTCATTTTTGTTTGAGTTGTTTATAACCTTGGTATATCTATATTTTATTTACTATTGTGGTAAAATGACTCCCTGCCCAAAACGGGAGGAGACAATTGATTATATAGAAAGCAAATTCACATAAGAGACCCTATAAAAGAGTTACATGAACACAAACATACAAAATTACATTTGACTGATATCCCCCCTCAAGCGAGACGGAGGCGGACCTAATCGTAACATATGACGAAGAATCAAGTAGCCCGACACGTGAAACAATATCATGAGCATATTTGGACTGACCAAGGAATAGGCCTGAATCCGTGTGGAGAACCTCAAGTTCAAGGAAGTAGTTTAGCTTGCCCAGATCTTTGATTTTGAACTCATGATCCAACTTTTCAATGAAGGATTGAATATGATCAGGGTGATTACCTGTGAGGATGAGATCATCAACATAAACAAGTAAATATAAGATGGAATCATCACGCTTAAAGATAAACAATGAAGGATCAGCTCGACTACACGTGAACCCATTGGTGAGAAGAAATGAGCTAAGACGATGAAACCAAGCCCTCGGAGCTTGTTTGAGACCATAGATTGCTTTGTGTAGGCGGCAGACATAGGTTGGATGATGAGGATCAACAAAGCCTGGCGGTTGTTGCATGTAGACAGTATCACTCAATGTGCCATGGAGAAAGGCCTTATTAACATCAAGCTGGTGTAGCGGCCAATTATTGATGATTGTCAAAGATAATACCACACGAATAGTAGATGCTTTGACCACTGGACTGAACGTGTGGGAAAAATCAAGACCATGAACTTGACTGTATCCCTGTGCAACTAAGCACGCCTTGTATCTTTCAATAGAACCATCAGCATGAAATTTTGTACGAAACAACCATTTACAACCCACAATATTATGCTCGACGGGTGGTGGAACCAGCGTCCATGTTTGATTTAAATGAAGAGCTTGCATTTCAAATTGCATGGCCTGTAACCACTTGGTGGTGCCCATGGCTTCAGAATGGTGTGTGGGATCCCGAGAGGCAAAGAGAGTCGTGGGTAACGGTTGATCGTACACATAGGAGACGTCTGCACGATGCTTAGGTTTAAAAATCTCGGCCTTGGCTCGTGTGATCATGGGATGCCCATGGGTAGGAGGTGAAGGAAGGCTATGGGGTGAAGTCGGAGAGGACGACGAGCTAGGATGAGGGTTGGTCGAAAGGCTATCTTCAGATGAAGTCGATTGTGGTGAGCTGATGAAGTTGGTGTCGTCAGGTTGGGGTGAAGGCGTATTGATAGGTGGGGGCGGTTGAGGATTGGAGCGAGGTGTGTTGGCTAGAGGCACACACAAGGTGCATGGCACAGTAGGTGGGGGCTGAGATGATGACACCACAGGTGGTGGGGTGATAGGGTGTGGGGTTTTGATAGGATAGTCATCAAAGAACGAGTGTATGGATAATTGAGTGAGAGGTGTATGAGCATTGTGGGTGCCAAAAGGGAAGGTATCGTCATCAAAACGTGCATGTCGTGTTATGAATATCCGAGAAGTGACCGGATCAAGACATTTATATCCTTTGTATTGAGCATGATAACCCAAAAAAATGCACGGGATGCTGCGTGGTGAAAGCTTGTGATCAGAATAATCTCGTAAGTAGGGATAAACACGACATCCAAGTGGCCGGAAATTCATATAGGACGGAGTCCGTTTGAATAAAAGCTCAAAGGGGGAGCGGTAAGCCAATACTCTTGTAGGTAGACGATTGATAATATAAACCACAGTGCTAAATATATGCAGCCAATAAGATGGTGGAATATGAGCATTGAAAATCATTGCAAGCCCCATTTCCACAATATGACGGTGCTTACGCTCCGCACGACCGTTTTGTTGCGGAGTATAGGGACATGATATTTAATGAAACGTGCCATTTTCAGTAAGTAATTTTTTAACTTTGTGGTTTAAAAATTCGGTCCCACCATCGCTTTGAAAAATCTTGATTTTGGTATCAAATTGAGTCTGAATGAATTTAATAAACGTATCAAAAACCGTGGAGAAATCAGATTTGACTTTGAGTGGGTAAAACCACGTACACCGAGAAAAATCATGAAGAAGATGAGGAAGACATGGGGAGAAGAAAGGATTAAACTGAAGAGGAGAGGAATAGATTAGCAGCGACAGAAGAGGAATGTGAAAAGAGAGGGATTTATGTTTCGCTCTATACAAGGAGACAATTAATTATATAGAAAGCAAATTTACATAAGAGATCCTATAAAAGAGTTACATGAACACAAACATACAAAATTACATTTGACTGATAATTATCACTCCTATATCTACAACATATATTAATGCCAGTATCTTATTCTTATTTTTATTATGCTAAATTACAAATTTGGTTCCTATGCTTTACAAAATATTGCAAGTTCAGTCCAAATGTTGAAGTTGTGTCAATATCGTGTTATGTTTTGTATTCACCGAAACTGATGTGACAGATTCCAGTTCTCGTTCTCAGTTTTTTGGAACCGATTCTAGTCCAATACTAAATTTCAACTTATATCTTAATAACCTTGGATGATTCTGCGATTAAAATGCAATCCGCATGATACAAAGAAAATCACAAACGGCATAGAGATCATAAATATCATTGGTACAAGTACATTAAACACATTCTCTTAACACACGAAAAATCTGTTGATAATTTACTTTTTAAGATGAAGAGAAATCATAGATTACATACAGAATAACAAATGGCAGTGCCAGTGACGGAGTAGGCTAGTGGCCGGTGGTGAAGAAGGCGCAGAAGTGGCGGATGAGGACGATTGTGCAACGAGGAGGAAGCAACGATGGTGAGTAGTTGTGATATTTAAGGTTTTGTAACATAATTTTTCGGGTGTGGGCGATATTTTTGCACACGGTTTCGGAATCAAAGATTTGCGTGATCAAAATACGTGACCATATATATTTGGATGGACTTTAATTTAACAAATTTTAATTATTTCTGTAAAATAATCCAAAAAAGTTAATGTATCTACAAAGAATATAAAATGCAATTTTAGCATTTTTGATATTTATCTTTTATAAATTAATCATGCTTTTCTGTTTGTAAAAATTACTAAAATTTATAAGATACAAAGTAAAGTTTATTATCATCTTCTATTTTTATTTTTTTATATTTTTATCATACATACAACATTAATAAGTAGGTAACATGTATAAATTGCATTACAAGTTAAACTATAAAACCAAGGGGAGGGTGATAGAAGGCGCCGAACTCCACATCCTTGCCATACAAAGAAGGTAGCATTTGCCATGGTTAGTGGAGAAAGGAAAAGCGAGAAAGTGTAGCATGAGAGGGGAGAACATGGCAACTTTTTGCCAAGTCCACGAATGTCGAGCTCCATGCCAAGCATGAGTGTTGGTGTTTGCCATTCCATGTAGACACCACCTCATATATGCCGAGCTCTTGATGCAGTCTTATATCTTTTATGGGACTATGGAAAAAATTCAGTGGCAAACGGAATCTTTAGTCTCATCGTTGCTCAAAGCTTGGGTCTTATCAATGTGTTGGTTGAAAAAAAAAAAAAATCATGTTTGCAAGTTTTATGGATTTGTTTCGATTACAATTCTTTTTTCTTTATATTTATATTTACTTGAGAGCTTATTTATGAATTCTCTTATATTATTGCTAATATCAATGAATAAAATAATGTTAGGTGCATCGTGGTGGCAATGTCAAGCTTCATGTTTTATGAGTTGTCGTGAGTCACGACGTATGTTAATGTGTGATTTAAGACTGCAATATATATATATATATATATATATATATATATATATATATATATATATATATATATATATATATTGCAATATATAAGATTAAGTACTCAAAGACATCATACTACGTCGTTTTGTATCATATATATACATTGTAATTGTCCAATGTTCTTATAATTCAACTTCTAACTTGATTTACGTTCCAGATTTTTATAAATTTCACATTTATGTTCCTTTTACATAATTTTTATTTTCAACTATAATACATATAGCCTAATAGGTGTTCGGTAAGAAGATATGATGTAATACTAAGATAATAGTAAAATTTTAAAAATCTTGAAAGTAAATCAATTAAGGATTGAAGTTTAAAAACATTATAATAAATATATTAAACAAAACGACGTATTATGGTGAGTTTGGATACGTAAACTTATATACCCTTAAGGGTATATTCACTTTTCCATATATATATATATATATATATATATATATATATATATATATATATATATATATATATATATATATATATGATGCGACCTGGCTCTGAACCACTTGTTGTGGGTAGAACTTGCCGATTCTTAAGCCTGAGAAGTCACACAAAAAAGAAACACGTCAGCCGCTTTCCGGGAGGAGGTCCCGGAAAGACGCTCCGACGGTCAAGTTAGTATGTTAAATATTAGAGTGTGGAGGTATATGATTGGAGAAGGAAAAACTTACTTTGTCGGGGCTAAGATAAGGCCCTTTTATAGTGGAGATCTTCCTCTATCCGTACTAGGGACCGGTACTGCAATCCCGACAGGATCCGGCGCTCTTATTAAGGAGTCCTGCTCCACATTCGTGTTCAGCCCGGTGATTGGTCCAGGTGATTGTGCTCTGTCTGGGCGTTTTGTCGCCTGAAACCGTCGTTGCCAGGTTGCAGCTAAAAGACAGTATTTTGGCGAGGGCAAGCCTTCTGTGCGATCGCCTCGCGGGAGTCTGGGGTCGCTGAGTCGGCTCCCACCGGAGGTGCCTTGTTGAGGCTCGCCTGTCTCGGGCCCGCTCTAAGGGGTGCGTCATCAAGTCCCCCAGTCTAGTAGTCATATCGTATGCTGCCAAACTATGATGTTCGGGACTTAACTATTGGTACACGTATCGTTGTTTCACTCGACTGTCGCTTCATTTCCGGCGATGTGACGTTTCAACGTGCGCGCAGTGGTTACGTCACATGTCAGAGATTTTTGCAGACCCCGCTTTTTTTCCTTTTATTGCTCTTCAAACGGTTTTCTCTTTCATTTCTCACCCTGCCTTTTCACCCTCCTCTTTCTTTCCTCTATATTTTCCGTCATGGCTATCGCTCAAGGTTCAATCCCTAGTTCTTCTGAGTTCGTCACACTTCAAGAGGCGTATGGTCTTACTCCGGCTGACGGGGTGGAGTTTCCTGTCTCCGGCTCCTTGATTACTCGACCTCCTCCCGGGAAGGTGGGTGTTTACCTGAAGACCTTCGATGCTGGTCTTCGTCTCCCGTTGACCGACTTTCGGGAGGAGATACTCCACCGATGTGGGTGTAGCGTGCAGATGCTGACTCCCGGCGCCGTTCACAAGGTGGTGGCTTTCGAAATGATATGTTATGCTAACGGCATCATGCCCGATTACTTCGTATCCTATTACTTCTTCCAATTTGCTGCCACCAATGACAGGTATACTTTCTCCGCCCGTCGCAGGGGGGCATAATCTTGTTATTGACAATAAGCCTCCCAAGAATTGGCAAGACTGGTGGTTGTGGGCTAACCGGGAGTTGCTCGGCAGTGAGCATCGGGCGGTGATGCCTTCGGACACTATTCCTAAGTTGTTTCCTCATAACCAGGCAACTGCAGATCTCCTGTGTTCTCTCCAGGTGGATGTTGATGTGATGTCAGAGGTGATTCTTGCTGGTGTCGAAATGAGCCCCAGTTAGCGCTCCTGGGGGGAGATGCTTGTGTTCTACACCATCTCAAAGGGTAAATTGTTCTCGCCTTTCTTTTTCTTTTTCCTTCTTCCTTTCTCCTTCTCCCCCCCCCCCCCCCCTTTTCTCTTTTTTTATATATACATGTTTTGCTTAACAGGTGTCGAGTGCTCTGCTTCTATGGATTTTGTACTACGGGGTCGCTACCAGGGGAAGTTGGAGCACCTTTTGGTGCTTATGTATGAGACTTTGCCTCTCCCCCCCCCCCCCCCGACGCTTGCCCGTTGTTATCTCGGTATCCCCCCAGCCTGTAGGTAGTTCAACCGCGTCGGAGAGCTGCCCGGGTTCGCACGTTGTTGTTACTCCTGTGACTCCGTCTCCTGGTCTTACTAGATCGGACGTTGCCGTCGTGGTGGATAGCAAGGTTGGGATAGTAACCAGCGCTCTCCAGATTGCTGGAAAAAGGAAAGTCGTGCAGGCGATGAGCGGACCAACGCCTGAGGGTGGTTAAGGACTCATTGGGTGGCGGGTGATGCAGCGTCGCGATCTTATGCGCTTGTTATATTCTCCCCCCTCCGATCTAGGGGATTTGTTGGTGATACTCGATGATGACGTTCAACAGTCTGAGGGTATTGAGAGGGTGTCTCATCAGCCCCTTGCTCTGATTTCTGTGAGTGTTGGTGTTAATCCTCCGTCTCCAAGGAGTAGTCCGGAGCAATTGTTTCAAGGGTCTGTCCATGCTCTTACTGTGTTTATCGCGGGATGGAGTTTGGGACCCGATTCTCATTTGTCTGTGCGCTCTGCTGCTTTAGATTTTACATGTCATGCTCTCCCTCCAGCCACCCTGGATAACATGGATTCCATGAGCAATGTCATTTTGGCCCATAACCTTGCATATGTCATTGCGCAAGCTATGATATATCTAGCCGCCGGGTCCCATCGTGTGCAACAGTTCAATAATTTGGAACATTTGCATTCTTCCCTGGTTGAGAGTGAAGCTAGCTTGAGGAGCAGGGTGGCGGAGTTAAGTGCTATGGTTGTTCGGTTGGAGGATGAGAATAGGTTTTTGGTTTTGGGGAAGTCAGTGTTGGAGGATGTGCGTGGTGTTTTAGAGGGTCAAGTGGAATCTTTGACCCAGTCAAATAAAGGTTTGATGATTCAGAATGAGAGCATGGAGAGAGATGTTGTTGATCGCGAGCGGGAGCTAGAGGTGTTAAGCTCGGACCGTAGTTGGCTCCTCCAGGTGGGTCTTGTACGTGTGATGGACAAACTCCTCAAGCACCCTGAGTTCATTGGTGGCATTAGTCGCATTCTTCATGCTGCTTTTGTTGTTGGCGAGGAGTCAGGTTGGGCGAATTTGAAAGCCTAGGTTGATGTCGGGACGTACGATCCTTCGGCTAGCGACTCACGGTCTAGTCATTCTTCAGCCTTGGATGATGCATTACTGGCTTTCGCGACTATGGATTTTGTTGGTTTGCTTGGGTTAGGTCATTTGGACGTTGATAGGGTGAGGGCATTATGTACATTTGATGATGGTGAGGAAGGTGTAGGTGAGTTAGGTGTAGGGACGAGTGGTGATGGTGTTAATGGGAATGGTGATGATAGCGTTGGTGGGAGTGGTGGTGATGGTACTGATGAAGTTTTTAGAGCTGCTCTTTCAGGGTGTGAAAAATTGTTACTGATGTTTCCTTTTTCCTTGTATCATGTTGTTTTTGGATGCCTTGTAGCCCCTAAGGCCTTTGTTATGGTTTGAAGTCTTTGTAAACAAACAATAGTTTGGCTTTGGTTATTTTTTTATTTTTTTTATCTGATCATGCTTTATGTTGGGCTAACTTTGTGTTATACTTGTATATGTGCTTATGTATGATGCTCTTGGTCTTGTATGGGTTGCATCTAGGATTCAATAAGTATCCTTTACACTGTGTTTTGTTGGCATGCGGAATGTATCTATTGCATTACGTACTAAAGAAAATGCATGTTTATTTATATAATTCTTACGTACAACTGCTTCATATTTTGGTTCCCTACTGGACTGCTCCAAGCATTTGTTGCTTGGTTCGGGTGATCAGTCCGGCCACGGGACGTTTTCTTTTTCCCAACTATCTAGGGAGCTGCTCCTTTGCTTTAAAACTAAACGCCCTCGTCTTCCCTTCTGTATAGGGTTTCGCCATCATTCAAATGTGGAACTTTCTCAAGTTCCTTGCGTTCCATGTCCTGGGGATTTGTCTTCCCTCCGGAGTTTCAATGGAGTAGGAGCCGTTGTGGTGTGCCTCAACTACCTTGTATGGTCCTTCCCAGGTTTGGATTAACTTCCCCCGAGGTTGGTCATGGCTAACTTCGTTTTTTTGTAAGACATAGTCTCCTACTCGGAATGCTTTGTTTCTTACTCGTTGATTGTAGTATCTCTCCACTGCCTTCTTATAGGCAGCTTGGCGTATGCTCGAGTGTTCGCGTTGCTCTTCCAAGAGGTCTAAGTTTTCCCTCAAGCCTTCTCTGTTTTCCTTCTCCTTGCAGTATTCCGTGCGTATTGACCCTATCATTATTTATGTTGGTAGCATTGCTTCAGCTCCGTAAGCTAGGCAGAATGGTGTCTCTTTCGTGCTGGTTCGTGGTGTGGTTCGATATGACCACAGAACCTCCAATAGTTCATCTACCCAGTTGCCTTTTGCTTTGCCTAGCCGTTTTTTGATCCCTTGTACCAGAGTCCTGTTTGACACCTTTGTTTGCCCGTTAGCCTGAGGGTACGCCACATATGTGAACCTTTGCTCTATTCCCTTTTCTTTACACCAATCTTTAAAGGGGTTTTCCGCAAACTGTAGGCCATTGTCGCTGATTAGGACCCTTGGTATCCTAAATCTTGTCACGATGTTTTTCCAGGAAAACTTGATTACTTGCTTCCCATTGATGCATTTCATTGGCTCTGCTTCTATCCACTTTGTAAAATAATCGACCGCGCACAATTAAGAATTTTACTTTCCCAGGTGCCTATGGGAAGGGACCGACTATATCGATTCCCCATTGGTAAAAGGGCCAGGGGATAACTATGCTTGTTAACTTTGATGGCGAGACTTCTTACGTTGGCGAGAAAGTCTGTCACTCCATGCAGGTCCGTGTTAGCTCGACCGCATCCTGGTGTATATCTAGCCAGTAGAGGCCCATGCGTAATACTTTGCCCATGAGCGCTCTTGCTCCCTCATGAGCTCTGGCCGAACCTGCGTGGGCTTCCTTTAGGGCCATCTTTCCTGCTGTGCCATCTATGCACTTGAGCCACGGGGCCGTATGGCCCTTCCTTTACAGCGTCCCTTTTATCATCGCGTACTGTGTGTCTCGTATCCTCGTCTTCCGAGCCTCTACGTGGTCATCAGGAAGTATACCATGTTGTATATAGTCTATGATGGGCGTCATCCAGTTGGTTTGTGCTATTTATATAGAATTGACCCGTCGCTCATCGATACTCCTTTCTTTTAGTACTTCCACCAATACTTCCTTTGAGAGGTGTCCAAAGAATGTTGACGCCAGTTTGCTGAGAGCATTTGTTCTCCTATTATTTCCCCTTGAGATTTGTTTTATTTCAAAGCTCTTTAGAGTACTCGTGATTTGTTGTACTGCTTTGACATATTTATCCATTAGCTTGTATTTTGTTTCGAACTCCCCTGGTACTTGGTTAGCCACCAAGCGCGAGTCATTCATGGTTGTGACTCTTTCCGCCCCCATTGTCACCGCCAATATGAGGTCGGCCAAGAGGTATTCATATTCTGCCTCATTGTTGGATGTGTGAAAATCGAAGCGCAAGGCATATGTGAGTTCTTCTCCCATTGGGCTAGTTAGGATCAGCCCTGCACCTGGTCCTTCTTTGCTGGAGGCCCCATCTGTATGAAGGGTCCACCATTGGTTGGCCTCTTTCTCCGAGCACACTTGGTTGTCTGCCTTTGTTGCTTCCTGCTGGAGTTCTACTGGGACTTCGAGCAAGAAATCCGTTAGGGCTTGCCCTTTGATGCTTGTTCTGGGGTGGTAGGTGATGTCGCGCTCTCCTAGCTCTATGGCCCATTTCGCAAGTCTTCCTGACATCTCCGGCTTTAGGAGTATTTTTTTGATTGGGAAATTTGTCAATGCCTCTATTTGGTGGGCCTAAAATTACCGACAAAGTCTCCGTGCTGCATAGACTAAGGCGAGAACCAGTTTCTCGATGATCGGTTAGTTCATCTCTGGTCCCTGTAGTGCCCGACTCACAAAATAAACCGACAGTTGGCATCCTTGTCTGTCGAACGTTAGCACCGACGAAATTGCGTCTTTTGATGTGGACAGGTACACTTGCAATACCTCTTCGGGTATCGGGTTGGCGAGAGTGGGGAGTGCATGGAGTACTTTCTTTATCTTTTGTAGTGCCGACTCGGCTTCCGCGATCCATTTAAAGTTGTTTTTCTCTATGCATCCTTTCAGCGTGTTGAACAGTAGCATGGCTTTTTCGACCGACTTGGAGATGAACCGACTGAGCGCGATCAGCTTTCCATTCAAGGATTTTTCATCTCTCAACGTGCAAGGTGAAGGTGTCTCCTCTAGCTCATTTACCTTGATTGGGCTTGGCTGGATTCCTTCCTTCGTCACATAGTATCCCAAAAATTGGCCCTCCTCAACTCTGAAAGTACACTTGGCAGGGTTTAATTTCATCCTAGCCTTCTCCAAAGTTTGTAACGTTTCTTCTACATCCCGTAGTAGCATGTTCTCGTCCGGGCTTATGACCATATCATCGACGTAGGCTTCAATGTTCCGACCGATTTGGTTGGCGAACAGAGAATCCATGAGCCGCTGGTAGGTCGCCCCTGCATTTTTTAGTCCAAACGGCATTTTTGTATAACAAAAAGTGCCATGAGCCATGTTGAAATCCGTTTTCTCTTCGTCGTTTGTATTCATCAATATCTTGTGGTATCCTTTGTATGCATCTAGGAAGCATTTCCATCGGAAACCCTGCAAAGACTCTACCTTTTTGGTCTATATCTGGTAGCGGGTAACATTCTTTGGACATGCTTTGTTCAGGTCAGATTAGTCAATGCACATGCGCCAGCTACCGTCGTTTTTCTTCACCATTACCGGGTTGGCGATCCATGTGGGGAAGATTGCTTCTTTGAGGATTCCTACACTGGTTAGCTTTGCCACTTCCATGTTGATCGCCTTGTTTCGATCCCCTCCCTAGACCCGCTTCTTTTGCTTCATCTCCTTGGATCCTGGTTTTATCATCAGCTTGTGCTCTATAATTCCTCGATCGACCCCTACCCTGCCCGCGGGAGTCCATGCAAACACATGTTTGTACCTTTGTAGTAGTTGGACCAGTGCTTCTCTTTCTTTTGCAAGAAGGGTCGTCCCTACGGTCACTCGTTGGTCTGGGTGTTCCCTGTTGATTACTTCTCCCCCGTCCGACGGGTCTAGTTTTGGCCTTTTGGTCTCTACTGAGATGTCTTTTGGTTGCATGATTTCGTAACATTTGAGTTCCTTCGACTATGTAGCCAGAACTACGCCCGGACCCTAACTTGTGCTGAATTTGACTATCCCATGGATCGTCGATAAGAATTCTCTGAATCTTAATAGGGTTGGGCTCCCCAATATGATGTTGTGCTTTGAGGGGTGTCGTATGACTATGAAATCGATTAGGGAAGTTTGTCATCTGGTTTTGTCTTGACTGACTAGTGTGAATGGTAAATGGATCATACCTAGCGGCCACAGGCTATGCCTAGTGAATCCCGTGAGTTGGCCTGTGGATGGCCTTAAGCCTTCTTTCCATGCATTTGGCAATAGTTTGAAACAATGCTCATAGATGATGCCTGTTGAGCTTCCGGTGTCGATGTATACCCGGTGGATGACTGCATTCTTGATGGATCCTTGAATGACCAGGGGGTTGTCCCTATTCCACCCGGTTAGGCGTGGGTCGCACATGGAGAATGTCAGCCCCTGTATTGCCTCTGTGATGTCTCGATTGTCCTCCATACGCTCCTCCCACCCTTTTTGTGGTGGATTGTTAGAATCTCCAATTTTTGCTCCATTTTCCTAGGAGCGTCTTTTGGGTTTTCTGCATCGAACTTGGCTCGTAGACTTTTGGCGATTTCTATCACATTTCCTTTCAGCTGTTTTTCTTCGATTTCCCTTTTTAGCACCGCGCAATTAACTGTGTTCATGCGTTCGACTATTGTGGTATTCACAGTATCGCGTTTTAGTTCCTTTTGCTGCTGGCTTCTCATCAACCGCGTACGATTCTACCCGTCTACCCCACCTGTCGTCCCCAGAGAAAGGTCGGAAACGGCCTGGCAGTCACCTATCTCGACTCATGAACCTGTTGCTTTCCCGGGGGTCGAAGGGAATTGTGGGGTTGTTATTACATCTCCCAGCGGAAGTTGTCATGGCATTGAGGTACGCCTGCTTTGATGCTTCACCTTCTTCTTGGCGTAGGTAGTGTTCCACTCGTTCTTTTAGTTCGGCCCTTGTTTCGGGTTGTTTGCCCATGAGCTTCTGGGACAACGATCCCGGCAGCAACCCCCAGGTAAATGTGCCTGTGATTAGTCCTTCATCATGACCCGGGACATCTAACTTAGCTTTGGTGAACCTGGAAAAGTAGTCATCGACCGACTCTCCTTCCCTTTGTTTGCACCCAATGATTGAGTGGCAATCGCCCTTGTATTTCCGGAGTTGCATGAAGTTCGTTAGGAACAAGTATTTCAACTGGCTGAAGTTGTTAATGTTGCACAGTCGTAGCGTTTTGAACCATGTTCCTGTGTTACCGTCCAAGGTAGTGGGGAAGTACCAGAATCTCTCATATAACTTGAGAGACGTCATGGTCCACTCGTACATGTTGATATGACTATCTGGGTCGGTAGTTCCATCATACGTCTTAAGGTGGGGTAGTTTAGCGGTGTTGGGGATTTCGTATTCCAAGAGTTCCTTGACGAACGACGACACAACGCTTCGTGACGAGCAGTCTTGGGTTGGGATTTGCTGGTTGAAATGGTATCCCGGTTGTTGCATTGCCAGTAATGGTTGTACGAGCATGTTGTTATAGGCAGTCATATATGGTATCGGTAGGCCGTACTGGTTAAGTGGCTGGTTCAAAGTTGGGAGATTATATGTGACAGGGATTGTGTTGTTGGATTAAGGACGTCTATTGTTGGGCCATGGTTATTGGTCCCTAACTTATGGGTATTTGTTGTTGGGCCATGGGTATTGGCTGTTGGGTTATAGGTATTTGTTGTTGGCCTGCAGGTATTTGCTGGTAAAAAGAAGATGGCATCATTGGTGTGGCGCATGATGTTAGGAACTGGTAGTTTCGTGGTCGTGATGCAGCGCTCGTGTTGAACATGGTGTTGTGTGTGTATAGGTTATTCGCATGAGGTGCGACGGTTGTGATTTGGGTGCCATGAGGGGAAACGGTGTTGAAGAATGGAAGCGGTGTGGTGAATATTTGTTGGTTTTGGGGTAAGGTGGTATGTGTAATGGTGGTGACAGGAGTTAAGGGTGAATCTCGTGGCGTAGCCGTTGCAACGTGTGGCGACGGGCCGCCGGGAACTGGTATGGCTTCAAGGTTTAGCGACGGGTCCCCTAATGACGATGGCGCTTCGAGGATTGATTGTTGCTCTCCGGGGAGTGAGAAGACTAGGGTGTTGATTGTCTCCAGCGGTCCCATTGGGTGTATCGGACTGTGTGGTGGCTCCGATGGTTCTCCAGTTGGTTTCTCCACCATGGTTGGTTGCACGAGGGGACAAAGAGAGAAGGGTTTGCGTATCTGTTGTCACACAAATGGATAGCGCCAAATGATGCGACCTAGATCCGAACCACTTGTCGTGAGTAGAACTTGTCGGTTCTTAAGCATGAGAGGTCACACAAAAAAGAAATATATATATATATATATATATATATATATATATATATATATATATATATATATATATATATATATATATATATATATATATATATATATATATAAAAGGCTAGCATTTATAGAATTGATTTCTATTATATCTGCATAAAACACATTTATTGAGATATAAATATAACTTATAAATAATCTTATTTTATGATATATGTCATAAATTATTATTTCTCCAATAAATATTATTTTCACAAATAATATATTTCTATTTAGTAAAATATTATTTCCGTAAAATAATAAGTTTCTAATTAAATACAAGTGTTGATTATATTTATTAATATTCAAAATTACTCTAATAAATAATCAATTAGTGGTAACATGTTATAATGTGTGACCCTATATAATCATATGTTATTAGCAATATCATTTTATAATGACTCTTGGGCATACAAGATCTTTCAATAAATTAAGAAAGTACCAATACCCATTAAATCCGCAATATTTTGCTTCCCTTTGATGATTTTTTTTTTCAATTAAACTTCATAAACTCTCCACCGTGGTTTAATAAAATAGAGAAAATCATTGGATGTTCTGCTGTGAAAGAAAAAACATTGACATTAATTTTGAGCAATCACGTAATATATTCAAAATTATCAACAAAACCATGCAATTAATTTCAAATAATTACATAGTATATTCAAAATTATCAACAACAAAACCAACGAATGATTACCATATCGACATCCAATATTGACTTTAGTCATGGTCGCACGAAATTGCCATGTACCCATGCCAAACAGTTGTGATTGAGGGTGCCCACTTTAAGGTTTTCTGTAATTGTGTGTGTTGAGTGTGAGTGGGGTTTCTTGTCGGAAAGAATAATCGTTATTTTGCCTTCTTAAATGTTCCGGGTTATAAAAATGACGCTTGCACTCTCTTAAAAGAAAAAGACTACAATACCCATGTGTGCCTTGCATGTGGGGTGTTTCAACGGTGACTTTAATAGCTACCAAAAAAAAAAAAAAAAAGGCAACAAGTTTTAAAATGAAGGATGACCCGAGTTAAAAGAAATAGAGTAAGGAACTACGCATGAAATAGGGACCATTCATTTAATTTACTGTTTGAATGTGCTTGGGACACTTACACTGAATCAGTCTATATTCAACTGATACGAATTGCAACTCATGAACATTTGTAGACATTTTAAGCGTTCAAAATTCATTTATGCTATGGCCTTTCTGCCTTCTCAACAAAAAGTTGATATGTAACACTCCACTCACTTCAACTATCCCTTTATTGCTTGTTCTAAGACCACAACTCCCAACAATATTATTGCATATGATTCTTTTGATGAATTTGATAGATTAATAACAACAATTGGAACACCCCACTTTGTCAACGGACTATAATAACATCAATACTCACATCATTTGCATTACCACATATCAACTTCCAAACCAAGTTGTCTCTAATACAAATCATTAAAAGTCAAATAGAAAGTTAATGCAAGTCTCTTAACCTTGTAGGAATCACACTACATTTGTACAATCCGTCCGCATGGAAAACAACCACGATTTTCCATCATCATACAGAAATCCAAACCATTTCTAGGCAGTTATCTTTTATGCATACCACTTGTTGTTGATCCACACCATATTTTATTCTAGTAAAACTCATACACACTAGATATAAAATGGAAACGGAAATTACACCTATTCAATGTCTTCTGCTTGTAGTTTCCAACATTTCGGATCCAATTCAGCCTGCAAAACACAATTCACAAAGAAAAGAAAACTCCATTATTTTCATATAATCTTGATTTTACTTTTTTCTTTTTTGATAAACATGATTTACTCATAAAGATGTACCTGAAACACTTTATCTCTCCAATGAAAAACACAACCACGAGCTTCTAAATGCTCAAGAACTAATCGTGGTAGCAGAGTTCTAAAAGATGATTGAAGCTTCACTTTCATTAGGCCTCCACATCCAAACAATGCAGCTGCAAGTCCAACTGGAGTCAACCCTTCCATGTGAAGAATAGTCATACTCTGCAAACACCCTAAGCTTGCTAGGTATAATAGCCCTACATCTGTCACCGAGCTATACGACAAATTTATCTATACAAAAAAAAAACATCAAAACCAATAAGTACATCAAATATGCAACAAAAATCATCATACATTATATGTATTAGGCAAAATGTGCCTCATACGTATTGTATGTATGCAGACTGTGTCTAGGGTTTAAGGTTTAGGGTCTAGGGTTTACCTGTCTGAGGTTATGTGAAAATTGAGCAAGTGGAATCATCCCGGAGTCATTGACATTGTGGCATTTTTTGATGTCAAGCTTTATGATTTGCTTGCATCTAATTGCAATGGCTTTGAGCCCTAAAGATGTGATACGAGGGCATCCTCGGGATTCAAGTGTGTTTAACTTTGAACAATTTGACAATGAGATCAATGAGCTATCGGTGATGTTTTCACAATAAGAAATGTTGATGATTTCAAGTGAAGGGCAACCATGAGCAATAGAAGAAATCCCCTTATCTGTGATTTCAATTGATCTAAACAACAACAAAAAAACATATTCACAAGTTAGGTATTGTTTCTTTTTTAGTTAATGGGGATAAACGAGTGTTTCTTTTTGCAAACCTGTATAAATCGAGTTCTTTAAGTTTTGGGCATCCATTTCCAATAGAAATAAGCCCTTCATCACTTATATTCATACATATTCCAAGCTTTAAGACAGAGAGTTGAGAACATTTTGAGATAAACTTTAGGCCTACACAAACAAAGAAACAAACACCATTTACCATTTCCATTTTTATATGTCTCGTGAAAATTGCAACATTTCCAATTTTGCCCATTGCCATGGATACAAAATCCGATATGAAGATGAAAAACCATACCTTCATCATCAACGTCATTATCTGTAAGGTCAAGCTCCTCAAGAAAAGGACAATTTTGCCCTATCAAAAAGAAAGCTTCAAAGGGAACAAGCGTACACGACTCCATCTTCAAAGAAACAAGGGACCCACAAGATTTTGTCACATGGGCAATTGAAATTTGAGTAATCTTTCTACAACATGTGATGTCTAACTTTTTTAAATCCGTGTGTTTCTTCACAATTGATGAAAGCCCATCATCTGTAACACCTGAGCATTTACTTAAGCTTAGCTCCTTAAGTGATACACACCAATTCCCAATGCTTTTGAGACCCGAACAGGTGACGTGGCATCCATCTAAGCGGATTGATTGCAATTGAGAAAGCTTTTGTAGACTTTCAGAAAGTGGAAGAGTTACCTGAATTACATCATGTGTTAAGAATTTTCTTTAGTTTATAGTTTTTCTTAATGTGGAAATAGTACTAAATAAAGAAATTCAAGAAAATAAGGCTTTCCCATTAAGTGATTAAGCCCAAATTTTACAAATTTGCCATTCCATGTCCCAAGTATGTTGTCATTTTCTCAAATATTTCACTTGAAATATAGTTTAATACAAGTGTTCATATTCTTGTAGACCAAATTTTACATTTAACTTAATAATCAGTTTCCTTATGGTTTGGGGTAATTTGCACGTTTGGTCCCTAACTTATTTTTTTAACTCGGAAGGTCCCTATTGTTTGTTCTTGTTGCGTTCTTGGTCCATGTCTTACCTAAAAAGACTATTTTACCCTTGATTTTTTAATTTATTTAAATAAACACACCCCCAACCCCACTCCCACCTCACCTTACCTTATCTTTCCTACCCCACCTTATTTAAATAAATTAAAACATCAAAGGCAAAATAGTCTTTTTAGGTAAGACAGGGACCAAGCGCGCAACAAAAACAAACAATAGGGACCTTCCGAGTTAAAAAATAAGTTAGGGACCAAACGTGTAAATTACACCAAACCATAGGGACCATTCGTGTAATTTACTCTTGTAATTTTAAATAATCAGAATCATAATTAGATAATCATTTGATTAAAGGTAAGAATATAAATGAGTATAGGACTTACTAGTGGCCCGTATGATAGGTTAAGGTTTTGAAGACAATTGGCTGTGCTTGTTAATGAAGAAACTCCCACATGTGTAACATTATCACAATACGACATATTCAATGTCTGTGAAGAGTATAATTATGAATTAGTTTCTTAAATGATTTATACAAAAAGAAAAAATAATTATATTTAGTCTTTTTCTTGAGAATGGATACCTTAAGTGACTTCCACCCTTGTTTGAGGGATACAAGACTTTCATCATTGATTCCACAACATCCTTCCAAAATCAAATCTTCAAGAAATTCCAACTTTAAAAGTGAAGGTAAGCATTTCTCCGTGATCTATAAAAAGATTAATATGAAAAAAGAAAGAATGAGAAACCAATATTGTATTAAAGTAACACAAATCATTATAAAAAATATATGCAAAAAAAGTTATTCTTTCAGCAACCCATGAGCTGACCCACACTGCTCTGCTCCAAGAGCATCATGTAAGATGTAAATCAGGTACATAGTAGCCCACAAGGTACCAACTTTGTGACCCACAATCAAAAGTTATCATTTTCCACTTTGTGGGTCCCATATCAACTTTTTAGAACATGGGGCCCACAGGTGTGGTGTTGTTTCTTGTCACGCATCATAAAACAAAATGCAATTTCAATTCAAGACGTGTTCTTAATCGGACAAAAATCTATTATAAGTAATATAGACAACAATAGTGACATGAACATAAAAAAAAACATTTTCTTATTTTCATCATTAAAGTAACAAAACATAGCATGTGAACATATACCGGTCTATGTCACATCATTTATTGGTTTATGTCAATGTTTTAACATAACATCATCACATTTAATACGATTTTTGTTTATTATTCACATAGAGATAAAATCTTAAAGGTTCTAATAAGCTAATAGCTTGTGATTTCCCCTCAGTTGCTCTCTCTATCCCAATATATGTCCAAATAAGACTTTTAAAAATTCAAACCTGTATTTTCTAATTTTAAGTTTGACATACATTTTCTTAGTCTTCATAATACCCTATTTCTATACTTTCATAGTTTTCATCAATTTTGAAGTTGGAAAGCAAATGATATGACTCAAAAACCACAAGTAAAGGAACCAATTGACAAGATAAAAACAAAGGGTGAAAGCAACTACATATAGAAAGAAAAAAAAAACTACTATCAAATACTTCACATAGTGCATGAATTAGAGGAAAGATAACAAGCATATCAAATAATCAAAACAAGTTATAACACAATAACATGAAAAATAAACAATTAGCCAAAATTATTACCAAAAATGGAAAAGAGGAGAACTGTTGTATACCAGCAAGTGAGAAAGGTCCAAGCTTCTAATCTTCTTACACTTGACACCAATCAAAGCAACCCCTAAATCACTAACACCCAAACACCATTTCAAACTCAAAACCCTTAAATTCGAACACCCAACTGCAATACACCCAATTCCAATATCAGTCAACGATTTGCACCTAGTCAAACTCAACCTCTCCAAACTCCGGCAACTAGCAACAGCAGCAGCTGCAGTGTCATTCAAATGTACGCCATTTGAAAGATCCATATCCACCAAATTAACAGAGTTTGAAACCAAATACGAGAGCCCCACTTGTGTAAAGAACCTAGACCTAGAAAGATCGATGGATTTCAAGGCTTTTCCGCAAGAATTCGCTATGTATGACAAACAACCATCAGTGATTCGAGGGCAGAGGGAAAGATCGAGATGTGTAACAAATGGGTATCGTTTTAGAAGGTTTTTTAATTGATCATGACGATGATCATTAGAGGTACGAGGGAAGGGTTTTAACGTTTTCCGATGGCGAGATTCAATTGAGTAGAATGATTTTGAAACTAAAGAGAATGATTTTCGATCAAATGGGTTTGGTGTGAGGTAGTCTAAGATTGAAAAAACGATTTCTTCTGAGAGAAAATCAAAAGGGTTGATCTTGGTTTCAGTATCTTCCTGGATACATTTTTGCTTCTTCATTTTCAGCTCGAGAAAAAAGTGAAAGGAAATTTGGTATGATAAAACAATGAAATGAGATTTTCAAAACATATATATAGAAAGAAAGTTGTTAGATGAATTTAAAGGAGGTGAAGATGCTCTTTGAAGTAACCGTTTAACAGGAAATAGGCTGGTTTGGTTATTGGGGCAGTTGATAACTAAGTGAAGGTTGAAGATGAAGAATGGGGTTATCGATGTAATTACAATCTTGCCCTTTTTCCTTCTTCCATCAATGAAATTGATTGGCTGATTTTCGTACCTGTGAAGACTTTATTGCCCTTAAAGAAGCCACCTGTTAGCATTTTTTTATGTGATTCATCATGTTATTTTCAAATATATATATATATATATATATATATATATATATATATATATATATATATATATATATATATATATATATATATATTTATATTGATATTTATTCAATACTAGAAATTCGATTTTTTTAATATTAGAGTGTTATCTTTCGTTCCGAAAAATAAATAAAAAAAAGTTATATAAATGATAGTAATAACTTTTAATAAAACAAATAACAATATTAGCGGTGTTACATATTATTATTATATTAGTGTTTTACTTGTTAGATATTATTTAAATTAAATGTATATTGTTATAATTAAATTCGGATTTATTATATAAATTAATTAAAATTGTTGATGAATCAATTTTATTATTAAATGAAGATAAAATTTTACTATTTTTATCTTGTGTCTTGAGTTCCTAATTGACTCAAACTCTATTAAATTCATATTATCTCTCATATTTGATTATATTTGTATCTATATAAACATGTGATGAGAATCATATCTAAAATACGAACAATTATAAAAAATTTTAAAAAAAAAAAAAAAATTATAGGTCATGAAAGATTTAAGAGAGTTTTGAAACAAAAACTAATCTTGTTCATCATATTCAAAAGATCTCAAATGGAAACATATATATGATTTTTGTTTTTCTTGTTTAAGTGAAAGTTCCAAATTTTATGTCTTTATGTTTTAAATCTAGTTATAAAAATATCTAACATTACTAAATTAATGTAATTATAAAAACTAAAAATATGTTAATATTTTTCTCACTAGCCATTAAATTTAGAAGAAGAAAAAAAAAAAAAAAAAAGATAAACTTTTGTTCATGATTTTCTTTTATTTTTGTCCCTTAAGCGTACGTAGCTTTTAATATTCGAGATAATTGACTCGAGGGTAATAAGGTCATTTGACGAGAAAGTATAACAGCCGTACGCGCAAGGACAGAAAGCGACGGCAATAGTTGACGGGGTTATTTTGGGAAACACAAAAATCGCTATCGAAACTTAGGCGAGTTTTATTCGGTGGAGCAAATATGTGAGGAAGGTACGTTTGTCCTAATTTCCGGATGGTACTATCACTTTGACTAATTGACATTAATATGCTTCATGTTTTCATTATACGTCATCTTTACCCCACAACTTTACCCAACTTTTTCTTTTTGGTACTTCTTTTATTGTAATTTATTCCCATGATCTATTTGTCCTACTCAAGGCTATTATATTTAATTAGTCCACAAAAATAAGCTACCTTATTATAATTTAGCCTTTGTTAAGACACTAAAACACTAAAAGTAGTTCATTAATAAGTTATTTCAAACTAACTTATATGTTAAAAATTAATTTTCAACTAATTTGTTAACATAACCTTAACACTTAACATAAGATAAGGCTAGTAGTTATATATTCAAACACTACCTCACATGATTGATTTGTTTTCCTAATCAATATGTAGAAGATCATTCAACTAAAAAATTATCTCATTTAGGTTAATATCATTTCTTAATAAATAATCATCTTTTTCATCTATTTAAGATCCAAGACACATGTTCATTATCTAGTTCCAAATCATCCCCAAATTGACTTCTTTTTCAACAAATTTTATATGAAAATTACTCAGAGGGCAACTACATTGAATTTCTATCAAATTTGTTTATGCATCTCAACATTATAACCTCATTTGAGCTCTTTTAACATGTGGTTAAGAACATCATGGTATCCAACAATTTTGTTTGTCTTTTCTCTTTTGAAATAATACAATTTATATATATATATATATAACCGGTTTAGTACAACAATAAGAACGTATTAGATAAACCATATTAAAATGTACTTCAAAGTCGGATCTAATAGGATCTAGAAAATTAACCAAGAACATCCAACCATAGGATGCTTAGAACCTTTACTTCAAGTTGTAAGATTCCTTTGATGTATACGATTATAGTTTAAACACGTCACCTTTATTTATAACCACACATAGGAGACGAGAATTCGTCTAGACTTCCAATCACCAAAAAAACATTAACCACCTTCTTGTGTTATTCCTTTCCCGTTGATCACACCAAGGGTAAAAACAAGGCGACAGAAGTAAGGGAGAAAGGGAGGAATCAATTTAAGATTGTTTGTATTGAATGTGTTAAAATTTGGGGTCTTAAGAATATCTATCTACCTGGATATTTCTTGGATCATGATTGCAATCATTTTTTAAAATCTGTGATTTTGATCTTATAATATGGGATATCACAAAATCATATTTGTGATAATCCAAATAATTTCAATTTATAAGTCAAGCCACTTCTGAATCAAAAACACAAAATATACATTGTTGTTTTTTGTTCTAGAGAGATAGAATGAATCAATAGACAATTTTCGTATATGAAAATTTCAACCCCTTTTTGGAAACCAAATAATGATTTTTATATAGGGAAAAGTAGTTAAACGGGAAGTTGCATCCTTTTGGCACCAAAAATCATTGGTTATTATGAAATAACCAACTCATGACATCATCATGATATCACTAAAGGTTTTGGCAGGAAAATGAATGGCTGGAGTCATACTCGACATAGGGGCATTTCCCCTAGACCCCGCCAAGGGGCTACAGACCCTTGGAACCCTACACCCAGGGGTGTTGCCCCTAAACCCCCTATTCTTGAGTTCACAATTATCACACCGAGTGTTCATCCCGCACCTCCAAGCTCGGTTAGTAAATGAAGTCCGACCTATCTCATTATTAATAATAATTAGACCAAAATATATTCATAACAATAAAATCACCAAAATATATTGGCTTTTTGTAATAACTTTCAAGCCATTAACTTAATGAGATTAAGCACATAACCTTTAACTACTTATCTTAATTAATTAATTGTGCCTAATTAATAAACTATTTTATATTAATAAATAATAAATTTATTAAATTTCCTTTTATTTTATAAATAGTAAATAATCATTTATTTTTAGTGTTTTAATCAAAAAGTTATAATTTCATGTATAATTAGCAGTGCTATACTTTCTTATTTTTTGAACATTAGATCTAACGAACCTTTATTTTGCAATGAATAAAAAATATAACTATACAAACAATATTATGGGGCATTTGAATTTTTTTATTTAAAATAATTTATGTTTTTTATAAAAATATTTATTAGCTTATACAGTGATAAAATGAAGTTTTATGAAAAGTTTTTGAATTGTTTTATACGGTGTTAAAATAATAAACTGATAAGTTTTGTTTTAGTATTTGACAAATTCTAATTATGTGTAAAATAACAAAAAAAAAAAAACATCTCTAAGTGACCTTTTCAAAATTTTAATATAATTTATCATTTGTTATTTATAATACTACTTTTTTATAATACCAATAACATTAAATTATATTTGTTTTGCAACTTTTTTTGTCATTTATAATATTGTTTTTATAGCATTAAATTATATTTGTTTTGCAACTTTGAAAACTCCAAAAATGGTTTATGTGGTTTTCGAAAATATCAAGTTTAGTCCCTAAATTCAAAAAACTTCACAGATCGTCCCTGTGGTTTCAAAACTTTTAATATTTGATCCTTCCAACTCACTCCATTACCATTTATGGGCATTTTTGTCTTTTCATTACCTAGGGACCATTTATGAGGTTTTCTATTACTTTTTTTTTAAATAAATAAATAAATTTAATACGCAAGGGTCCCACCTCTCTCTCTCTCTCTCTCTCACACACACACACACACACACTCTCTCTCTCTCCCTTAAAATCCTTTTGATTCTTCTATCTATCTTCTTTCTTTTTGCCCTCTAGAGAAACACCTCCACCATCTACCATGAACCTAACCGTACAAAACCCTATATCCCACCAATAGCCCCCTTATCTTCTGTTTTCTCTAGTAATTGTGAGGTTGTTAGAGATGAACACTAGAATACCACCAAAAGATGTATGACATAGAGATAGAGGTGAATCTGGAGAAGAATATTAGAAGTAATGAATTTCAATTATTTGAAGCATAAAATCCTTAATTGCAAAAGCATATGAAGTTAAAATGTTGACTTCTCTTCAACAACACATAATCAAGGGGCATTGTACCCAGATTGGAATGATTTATATCTGAGTTTCATTCAATCTAATGTTTTGCTCCTGTAAGTTACGAACCCTGCAAAAATATAATACAAAGGGAATATGAAACTGAGGGACTCGGAAAGGGTGAAAGTGGGATTTGGCCCTAAGGCAGCTTACCAAGACCTCAGGTAACCTCCGGTAGCCTCAAATCTATATCTTTTTCTCATAATTTTGTCTAAAATTTAACTGATTTTCTTCCATCTGTCGGAGAAGAGATTTGGGTTGCTCGAAGCTTAGGATTAAGCTGAGTTTGCGGAGATTAGTCATGAGGTTGTCGACCTTTAGGTTTTGGTTTTGTCTTCTAAGCAAGTTTGTGCAATGCTGTTGGTTTCTTCCATCAATGTTGAGTGGTGGAGTTGAAAGTCCCGAATTGGAGTTGAATAAGATGAGATGACACCTGGGTTTTGTATATGAATCGTCGTAGAACCCTTGTGATGCCTCTAATTGCGTTACATGAACCAAAAATTGGAGCTTTGACTGCAATTTGAGGAGCTCCTTCCGATATAGGGGTGGCAGTAGGTTTTGTACTAAAATTTATGAAACCTTTTTAGAAGGTGAAGAGACATTTAGGGAGGGGAAGGGTGGTCGAGGCTCTTTGATTTCACTGAGATGATCTTGCAAAATGGAGACTGATATTTGATGTTACAGAAGAACGAGCAAATAAGTGCACCAAGGAGCTAAAAAGAGTTTACATTTACAATCACAATTCATATGTTCCTGAAAACATCGAGCATACAATCTATTGAAATACTGGTAGATTTAGGTTGGATCCTTTAACCTAATTAGTAAATGGGTTATTGTTTACAGGTTAAGGAGATTCTTGGAGATAAGATTGGTGTCAGCATAACCGAGAGAGAGAGAGAGAGAGAGAGAGAGAGAGAGAGAGACGTGGGACCCTTGCATATTAAATTTATTTATTTATTAAAAAAATAATAGAAAACCTCATAAATGGTCCCTTGGTAATGAAATGACAAAAATGCCCATGACTTAACGGCTAAATGGTAACGGAGTGAGTCGGAAGGATGAAAACCCCGGAGTTTGCTCCGAACCGTTTTTTTTCTTCATGTTTTTATGAAAAAATGTAAAAGTTTTTACTGCAAGGATCAGAAGTTTCAAAACGGTAAAGAATTAAAGGGGTAGGAATTAGCAAATTTTTAGAAAATGGATCAAAGTTGTCAAATCGTTAAAGTTTTGTGGCCAAACTTTAAATATTAAAAAGTTCCTAAAAAGTGTAAAAATATTGATTGCAATGACCAAAAATATCAAAATAAGTAAAAAAAATGAGGAACAAAGTGCAGGAACCATTTCTGCTAAAAAAATGTCATTATTCCTAATCTTCATATCTTTAATATATATATATATATATATATATATATATATATATATATATATATATATATATATATATATAAAGCAAGATAAATACAATGGTCGTTTCACAAAAAAAAAAAAAAAAAAAAAAAAAAGATATAATGGTCGTTTTTACAAATGTTTTGATAAAAGCATAAACCTATACAAATTAACGAAAATTAAATTGAGAAAGACGAAGACAAGATAGAAGAAGAATATTAAAAATAAAAAATAAAATAAAAAAATCGAAGGGCTTAGAATGTAAGAGAGACAAACAGTTTAGTTTTCTTTTTCTAGAGAATATCGTTAAAAAATTTACATCGTGAATAATTAAGCTGTCAAAATATTTTATATATGGTTTTTTAGGTTACAATAAAAAGATGTAAAAAGGTAATTAGTAATCTTCTAAGGAATTATAAATAAATTGTTGGTAATTTTAATATCACCCTTTCATTCTATGTAATGAGCTTTATATATTTTTCAAAATGAATTATATATTAGTTTTAATACAAGGTTAAAGATGCGGAGTGCAAACTTATATTAATGTAGATTGATCCCGGTGTGAGCAAATGAGCGGGGGTCAAGGGGGCCGAGCCCCTTTTGCGGGGTTCCAATGGGCAGTACCTCTTGGCGGTTGCATTCAGCTAGTTAGAAAAAAAAATACAAATTTACCATAAGGACCTTAATATAAATTATTGAATCTTCGAGGGGTTCACTATAAATTCGTTTGTTTATCCGGCCCTTAACTGCCTTATCCAGAGGCAGTTGTTTTTTTAATTCTAAAAGCTATCATAACTTTCTTACGTTTTTTGAGACAGATGAAATTATATACAAACCATTCTCTTTCGTTTTGATCATCTTTTTTGTGCTTAGAATCTTAATTGTTCTTTTAATGATTATCTCATATCAAATTTCTCGTAACTCATGCATAAACAAGAAATATTGACTTGGAAATCAACCAACACAATCCTTGAAGAATCCAATGATCATATTTTGTTTTATACCCTATTTTTCTAACATAAATAAGGAGAAATAAAAACTTCTTATTTAAGCAAATAAGTGTTTATCAAATTCTCTCTCTCATCCAAACGTTCAAAATAACTTATTTGTAGTGTCAAACCACAATAAGTCAATAAGTTGTTTAATTAGTAATCACAAACACCCTCTAAACCGGTTTTTTAGTTGAACAGGTATGATGCCGTTTTTCGGTTTAAACATTGATTCGACCAAGAAATTTCCTACATCTAGTGGCGATGTGCATCGGACTTCGAATTGTGTACACTCTCAAAATGTTTTTTTTTTTTTTTTTTTTTTTAGAAATAGGTTGTTTTTTTAACAAACTAAAGAGGTGTTTGGCAAAACACTTTATTAGATTATTATCGGTTCTACACTGCTATAAGCTAAAAAAGTGTTTGAATAAAAATAGCTTATAGTAGTGACAAACTACTAATAAATCATGTTTTCATAAGTTAACTCCTTCTAACTTATTAGCTTATAAGCTAATAAGTAATAAACATTTTTTCCAAACACCCCCTAAATGAAATCCAGCTATACATGTCAATAAACTGGTTTAAATAGTTTTTTACCGATTTTATCACATTGGTTCTACCCATTTTTTGAGGAAATCATCCGATTTGATCTGGTTTAGAAATGGGAAAATGATATAAAAGCCCTTAAGTTTTCATAAAAATGTCGGTTTTACCATTAAACGTGTTTTAGGTCCAGGAAAGCTCGAAGTTTTATTTAATTTGTTCATTTTTACCCTTATAACCGGTTTCTAGGTAACCTATCGGTTACATAATACCAGTAAAGCCCTTGAATTTTCAAAAATGTTTGGATTTACCCTTAAGTTTTTCAAAAATATTCAAATTTACCCTTACATTGATAATTATTATTATTATTATTATTATTATTATTATTATTATTATTATTATTATTATTATTAGACAAAGTTGCAAAAATGGTCCCTATGGTATGCATTTTTTTGGGGTTTCAATCCAAACCTCGACTTTTTTGGATTCATGATCCTTTTGGCCTAGTTTGTATGTATAATTGGTCCCCCGACTTAACTTCTGTTAAGTTTTTGCTGTTAACCCCCTCATGTGCCTCCCAAATGAGGGTATATTTGTCTTTTCACTTATAAGAGACCATTTTTGCATCTAAAAAAATATATCCCCATTTTTAAAAGAAAAAAATTAATACATATTTTTTTCGTTTAACAATTAAAAAATAAAAGTGGTCTCTCTCTCTCTCTCTCTCTCTCTCTCTCTCTCTCTCTCTCGTTTCACACATAAACATACATAACCAGATGACCTCATTCATCCTCCATCCCACTCTCTTAGATTTCCTGAATCTCCAAATTCACTCCTGATGTCCTCTTTGTCTTCCTCAATAGCATGATAGGAACCATTATCTTCACCTCCAACTTACCCAACCACAATTAAATAGAAGATTCAAAAGGAAAAATCCAAATATATTTCAATCAACATGGATCCTCCATCCTCCACCGTATCAGATCTTTCAACGTATTCAATCTGACCCTGACGCAACCCTCTTTTGCCACTACCTGATCATGAATCGGATCATGTTAAGCCGATGATCACATCCCCCATTATCATCAACAATCAACATCCCTTGAAGTTAAAGAACAAATAGAATATCAATCGAGACTACAGACCTGAATCTTTGATCTGCCTTAACCTTGCTCTATCTGTAGTTATTTGCTTCGATTTATATTTCTTTAGAGTAAATTACATGTTTGGTCCTTGTGGTATGCTGATCTTTTGCTATTCATTTTCATTGATATGCTGATTTCAATCAACCTTGATCCTATGGTCACCATTTGTTCATCATATTTACCTAGAAATATGAATTGATTTCAAAGCTCAAGAAATCAAACAAAAAAAATCATGTGTACAGTTTGGGTGTGATCGTGTTGATCTTCGTGACCTACCTTCACAACAAAGAGAAACTAACGAAATAAGGAAAGGATTTTAACAGACCTAATCGGACTTGGAGTGCCGGATTCTAACCACCACTCATTTATTCCTTATCTTGTTGATCGGGTTAACCGCCAGTTGAAAGATGTTGTACAACACCCAAGTGATGACTGGAACTTCAGAAAGCTCATTCACACAGGTGCTTAATCGAACTGATTAGGGAAGAATAAGATTGGAAGCAACAAGGGCTGCTTAAGCATTAATATGCGAAAGAGAATAAAGGAAGGAATATCCGAGGGAAACAGGTAAGCTGCGGAAGCAACTTCAGTAAGGAAAGGTGCGAAGATGCGATGAAGAACCGAAGGAAGTGGCGAGGCTGCTCCATGGCGAGCCTAATCGTGGTTTCTTTCTCGTCATCGATAACAACGATTTGGAAGGGAATCAGAGTAGCTACAATACCAAAGATTGAGGTGAAGTGTTTGGGGTTGTGCTTTTTCGACTGTAGGAGGGTTGTAGAGGTGTTGAACATCGATTGCAGTCGTCAAGAGGGTTGTAGCTCCTCTTGATCTCGCCGGAAACAACCATCCCATGGTGTGTTTGTTTGTTTGATGCTCGACAGGGGATTTTGGGTTATGCTTCTTCAACAATGGTGTTTGGGAAGAATAAAAGGGGAGAGAGAGAGAGAGAGGGAGGGGGAGAGAGAGAGAGAGAGAGAGAGAGAGAGAGAGATTATATTTTTTAATTATTAAAATAAATAAATAGGTATTATTGTTTTTTTTAAAAGGAGGATATATTATTTTTTAGAAGCAAAAATGGTCCCTTAGAAGTTAAAAGACAAATATACCCTCATATGGGAGGCACATGAGGGGGTTAACAGCAAAAACTTAACGGAAGTTAAATCGGGGGACCAATTCTATGTACAAACTAGGCCAAAAGGACCATGAATCAAAAAAAGTCGAGGTTTGGACTGAAACCCCAAAAAAATGCATACCACAGGGACCATTTTTGCAATTTTGTCTTATTATTATTATTATTATTATTATTATTATTATTATTATTATTATTATTATTATTATTATTATTATTATTATTAATTTTTAATACATTTTTAAATGTATAAAAATATTTTATACATACATTTTTAAATATATAAATATATTTTTACTAATATAAATATATTTTTAAATATATATATACTTGTATTTAGTATTTATATACATTTGAAACCCCATGTATTCCTGTAGTAATATACTTATATGTTAAAATGTATTTATTTGTACTTAGTAGGTATAAATATATATATATATATATATATATATATATATATATATATATATATATATATTCATATAAAAATATATTATATACATATAAATATAGAAATGCATATTTATATGGCTTATATTATATAAAAGATATAATTAGATGTATTTGTACATATTCCCAAGTATAAATATGTGTTTATTTCATAACTATATGCATACTATAGTTTTTATATAGAGGAAATACATATTTGTATCTATTAAATACAAATACAAATATTTTTAAATGTATAAATATGTATGTAAATGTATAAATACACTTTTTAGTTGTATTTAATACATATAAATATGTTTGGAAATGTATAAATACGTTTTCATTTGTATTTAATAGATATAAATATGTGTTTCATTTGTATAAAAACTATCTTATGCAAATAGTTATGGAATAAATACATATTTATAGTTAGTAATATGTACAAAGACATATAAATATATCTTTTATACAATATAATCCATATAAATATGTATTTTATATTTATATGTATATAAGATATTTTTATATGAAATAAATATATATTTATACCTACTATATACAAATAAATACTTTGTTAATATATAAATACGTCTTTAATGGAATAGATGAGAATTCAAATGTATATAAATACTAAATACAAGTATATATATTTTTAAAAATATATTTATATTAATAAAAGTATTTGTATACATTTAAAAATGTATGTATACAATATTTGTATACATTAAAATGTATTAAAAATACGTAATAATAATAATAATAATAATAATAATAATAAAAATTAAGGTAATGGTAAATCCGAACATTTTTTAAAAACTTAAGGATAAATCTGAATATTTTTGAAAATTCAAGAGCTTTACTGGCATTAGGTAACCGGTAGGTTACCTGAAAATTGGCTACAAGGGTAAAAATGAACAAATTAAACAAAACTTCAGGCTTTATTGGACCTAAAACACGTCCAAGGGTAAAACCAACATTTCTGTGAAAACTTAAGGGCTTTTATGTCATTTTCCCTTTAGAAATTGACATAAAACTTGTCGTTGTTGAAACGCTCTTGTCCCCGGTTCTTGATCCGACTGGTCCGACTGTCCGGTTTGCACTGATTTTTAAAAGATGTACGAGATTGAGATTTAGTCATATTGTCATTGTGGCCCAACAAACTTTCGTATATTGGTTTAAATGGTCCCTCGTAACTATTTTTTACATTTGAGGGGCATGTACTTGTGTTTTACCGTTTGAAAATGTCCTTTTACCCATTTTAGCCGGTATTCCTATCTAGTCACTTGCAAAGTAAGCAGGTTAGTGAATACATATAACCCGATGAGTCAACATAGACTCACTAATGAGTCGACTCAATGATAGACTTGCAGGAATAGGGTCAACCATCCACATCTCTTTGAACCTTTCTCCTTAACCTATACATGTACCTATGAATTTTCTCAACATTGATGAAGCCATGATTCAAACACTCCATGTGTATATTCGCACGAAGAAGAAAAAAGGATATTAGAACAAAAAAACATGTACACTTCTACCGGATCAACTCTTCCTTCTCCAAAATCAAGATATGTTACTGTTAATTTAATGGAAATGGGTTCGATGAGCCCATTGGCGCTCGGTTCAACTCCACCGATGTCCCCTCTAACATCTCCGATGTAGCAGAACAAGGTGAATCATGTGATGTCGTTGGCGTTGCAATTTCCGGAGAGTAGGTTGAAGACGGCTCTGACTATGGGCTTGATTTTTTTATGGCAGTTGCTCAGGCAGACATTGACACAGGTGAATCCCCCAACAAACCTCCACCTTTTCCGAATGGGGTTCGCCGGGGACGACGTGCATTGACACTGGAATGTCATCCTTTTGCTCTGATTACTTTGTATGTGAAGGAATCGGTGAATTCGATATTGAAACTTCTGAAATCTCTATACCTTCTCCATGATTTCTCTTTCCGATTCCGAAATCTCCATGTGACATCACATTCGTTTGGATTTCGGGTGTTGACTAGTGTTTGATAGTTGAGAAACACTATTGATTTGAAGTGTTTTAGGTTGAATTTCTTGATAGCCATCAAAACTCCCCAATCAGAACAGTTTACTAACCTCATATCATCGCAAGCACCAGAGCTCAAGCTTAGATTCGTATCATCGCAAGCACCAACGACGAAAGCAAACCCTAACAAGGCGTTTCCTCTTCTTCTCATAGTCGATACCCCTCGACTTTGCCTGAAATTCACGAAACTCCACTGAAAACCGCCACACTTCCACTACCACTATTGGGTTTGGTTCTCTCCATGGTCCAGTAATGTCGGCGATTAACCCAATCACAATCACCACAGTCGCAAATTGGGTGAAGAGAGATAGTGAAATCTGAAGCGTGAGATGTGGAGAAGGGAACAAGAGTACCAATTCGCTCCAAGATAGGATGGACCAAATGCAAAACTAGGGTAAACATTATCACATCTACGTGACAATGACCTGGACTTCTTTAATCTAGATGACAATGACTTGGAATTGGCAAAATGCAAGATAGTTTGGGTGTCACCGGGGGACCCCTTCAAAATTTTCAAAATGGCCTTTTAAAACATAAACACACAATTAAGTGCCCCTCAAATGCAAAAAATAGTCACAATGAACTCTTTAAACCAATGTACTAAAGCTTGTTGGGCTACAATGACAATAACCCAACTATATATAAATGTTTATAAACGCTAAGCTTATCACAAATCATTATCCAATTATTCACATAAAAATAAGCTTATCACAAATCATTATCCAATTATTCACATAAAAATAACATCAACCACTTCTATTAACTCTAATTAGCGAATACGAATTACATATTTTACCAATAAGTATGTGCATTAGGTTTGTACTTGACTGGCAATAGTGTGAAAAGGAAACCCTGAAGGACTTGATATGTAAGAATGGATTACGTTATAGAGATTCTAGTGATAAGTTAGGTACGCGTTAGCCATGGAATAAAATCATATAGAAGGTGCTAATATTCAAAGAAAAAGAATCCAAAAAGGAGTGGGGGAATTATTAAAATAAAAATATGTTGCCCGAAACGATTTGATCTTATAAGATCTGAGAAATAAAATATTCAATATACAATACTATTTCAAATAAAAACATGTTTACACTTCACATGCTTAATTATTGGATATATATACGATGATTACATGACGTTTTTTACATGAAAATTAATACCTTAATATTAATTCAGTACATTTCTTTTGGTATAGAATAATGTATTGATTAAATGAGCATAAATTTTATCTTTTTTTTTTTTTTCAATATTGCTCAGTACTAATCATTGAAAATTATCAGCATCGTTAATTTTTATATTATATAATAGTTGACGAAAATATTTATTTTATACATATTATTCTACATGTATATCTTAAAACAGAATTTTAATCCAAAGTTTGTTCAAATATTGCAAAAAGTTTAATATACTTTTTTTTTTAAAATTAGCTACAATTTCAACATTCATCTCAGGGAATCAGTCAAGGTGAGTTTATACTCCCACATTTTCATGCTTTCTTTGAGTTTTAGAGGGGGAATACAAGTTAAAACACCAAAAACTTAACTAAACTCAAACATCAGCTTTCAACAGGAAAGTTTAGTTCCATTCATGGACTATTTTGAACATCTTAAACTTTTTATTTTTTAAAAATGTACTAGGTGCAAATAGTTCAGGTTTATACTTTTAAAATAACCACTTGCACATGTTCATATGATTTTTCTACAAATTATGGTGATTTTTACAAAACTGTCTATCAATGTAGCTACGAATTCGGACCATTCAGTGAATATGAACATTTTCACACAAGTTAGAGACTTCTAAAAATCATAATAAAAATTTTGAACAAACTAGACACATTTTCTAAACTCTCAGAGTTTACGGATTCAATTTTCGACTTCGTATGATTTTTCTATGATTTTTCTAAAATAGTGCAGAAAAGTAAAAACTAGTTAAACAGCTTACAATATTTACAACACTTTGTAACATGTTGAGAAAAGTGTATAGCAATAAGTTTCTAAATGTTGAATGTATTTCTTGTTAGATTAACATCATAAACAGAAATGAGTCATTCATATTAAGGGTTTTCATACACTTCTAACAAGTATAATAAACTATAATAAGTATAGTTTATGGATTTCACATTTCAAACATACTACACGAAAGGGGATTTCAATTCCACCACAGAAAAGGTTTTACTCTCAATACAAATGGGTTTTCATTTACCACATGTTAAACTATAATAGGTATAGTTATGGATTTCACATTTCAAACATACTACACAAAAGGGGATTTCAATTCCACCACAGAAAAGGTTTTACTCTCAATAAAAACGGGTTTTCATTTACCACATGTTAAACTATAATAAGTATAGTTTATGGATTTCACATTTCAACATACTACACGAAAGGGGATTTCAATTCCACCATAGAAAAGGTTTTACATTCATACTACACTTAAACTCGTTATCGTAAATTATGAGACTCATCTTCATTGTACTCTTAGAGTATGGGTTAAAATGCTTGTTAGTTATAACCAAAGTCTCTTGTAGGGAGAGCGTGATAATTGTGTATAGATCTAATTGGGATTGACAACTCACACCCATTGTTGCTTGCAACAACCCGACCGCCCAATCGGGGGTGACAAATATCATATCTATTTCGACGCCTGAAGAACGTCGCGTGCAGGTCATCTCTGTCGTAGTATGGTTATAGCGACTCACATAGGGAGATAATGATACATATAGTTTACGGGAATTTCTACTTTAAAAAGGGGTTTTATCTATTTAAAACTGCATACATCGTTACAAGTACGAAACATACACATACTCTCGGTCTTGGGATTTAAGACTACATAACATTTTATAAGGAAAATATTGGATTTTTTCTGGAGTATACATTACATTTACAAACAAAGGTTTTCAAACTCGGGATACAATACTCGGTTTTATTTCAAACAATAAAACTACCATACTTACTGGTGGTAACCAGGGTTTTCAAACTATACACCCAAAAGTTTATGAACTCACCAACTTAATTGTTGACATTTTTTCGAAACTACTTGTATTCTTAGGAAATCAGTAAAACAGAACCTGCAGCTTTTGAGGATGGGACGTTAAAGCGTCAAATAGTTCATTTTGTCATCATAGTGTAATTGATTTTGAAACATGTAACTCATACTATGGTGTAACTTTTCAATTATATTTATGATGGTTGTATTTACTTTGAGCATTATTATACTCATTGTTATGATACTACACATGAAGTCCTCCATCCCCGGACGTTTCCGCCATCCTTGGTTTGGGGGTGTGACAATACGCTTCGGAAAGCGTGGAAAACTAAATTCAAGGTACATCGGGCCATTCAAGATTTTCGCTAGAATCGGCCCAGTATCTTACAAACTCCATCTACCACAAGAACTTAACAACGTACATCCTGTATTCCACGTGTCAAATCTTAAGAAGTGTCTATCTGACGAGATTCTTGTGATTCCACTTGATGAAATCGAGGTAAACGAGAGTCTTAACTTCGTGGAAGAACCAGTAGAAATCATGGATAGGGAAGTCAAACGAATGAAACAAAGTCGCATACCCGCATATATTTCCCTAGTCCATGATGTACTCACTATAGAAAGAATTTCGGGATGAAATTCCCTCTAACGGGGGTATAGTGTAACAACCCGTTATTTTCTAGTCAATAAAAGTCAAACCTTTATAAATAAAATTCGAGGTTTTGTTCATTTCGTTAAATTCATAAGGGTTAAATATGATTTAAATTATATAAATGATGTTTTTATTTAAGTATTTGGAATAAATACACTTAAAAAATCCAAGTTTCCCTTTGGAACTGAAAACCTCGGACCAAAAACCTCCCCCACCGAAATCGTATCTCGGACCGCAAACGGATTTCGGCCGAGAACCCTCTTTCCGGCCGAAAACCCAACCACAATATATATTTTTCCTAGGAAAAATAAGTCATTTTCTCACTCTTTCACTCGAAAACACTCCCATTTTTCTCTCAAGTATCATCAAAGAACATCCATACCTTCAAGAAAAATCCTTCAAATCTTCATAATTTTCACTAAGAACACTAAGAATAATCTTCAAATCTTCAAGCTGACCGAAAACACCTTGGACCGGGAACACATTCCAGACCGAAAACTCATTCAGGACCGAAAACATGGTCCTTGGTTGAGGATTTAGGACCGAAATCAAGGATTTCGGTGGATCCTTGACCGAAAACCCTCCTCAATACTTCATATCATTTTCGGTAATGCTTACAAGAAATCCCTTACATAAATCAAGTGTTGTATAACACTTTAATTTATTATTTCACTAATTTAAACACAATTACGTGTTTAGATAATTCTAGGATACCGTTCTTCCCACGTACACAAGCCCGAAGATCATCTTATCAGTATACACTATCCAACTCAAACACGTACTAGAGGTGAGTTCATACCCCTACATTTTCACCGTTTTCAATGTTTTTAGGGGGAATACAAGTAAAACACAAGGACTCTTGTGTTAAAGGGTACTTCTCACTACTCCATACGTACAGTTAGATTGCAAAGGTTTTCAGTGCATTACAAAACATTACATTTAAACTATAATTGGTATAGTTTGTGAACTACTACACTATTTTACTAAGTACAAGAACCGATACAAAAACATACATTCAAACTATAATAGGTATAGTTTGGGAAACACTACTCCATTTTACAAATTCAAGAACACTTTCCAGAAACAAGTATATAAACTATAGTTGGTATAGTTTATGGAATGTTACTCTAATACATTGATTCATGGATACACTACAAAATAATTATTTAAGTATAATTATTTTACACTACAAAGTACACTACTACAAGGTAATACATACAGTTTCAAGTACAAGAGAACACTACTACACTACACGTAAACTAGTAAATACATGGTTGTGAGGCACTACTTTATTGTATCCATCGGGGTACAGGTCTAAGTCCTATACAGTATAATCAGAGTCTCCTGGAGGGAGATCGTGACTTTGTGTATAGATGTATACGGGAGTGACAACCCCACACCTAAACTGTTAGCTATAGTTAGGCAGGCCGACAGGCCTGGGGTAACAAACATCATAACATTCTGACGCCTGAAGAACATCATAGAGGCCACTGTAACGTCCGGGTTTCAGGGCTAAGCATTTTGTCAATGTAATAGTCTAGGTCAACTATTTTAACTCTTTTTGAAGTAATAAAGATGAAATATTTGAGTATTATGTGAATTATGTGTGTTTATGTGTTTATTATTTAATTATAAATGTATAATTAATAAAGAAAAAAAATGAGCGTCAAAATTAAAGTGTGAGATAATCCCGATATCTCTACATAAAGTTGTAGAATATGTCTCAAGGTTTTCGTACATATAAAGAACGCCGAAATCCGAGTTATAACGAAGAAGTTATGACCCGTCGAAGTTTCGCGACAGAACCGGCACGATACCGGAAAGCGTAAATAGTGAATTTACGATAGAGAGAGATTTAGCCTTAGCGATCTAAACAAAAGTCATAGAATATATTAAACTAAGAACATCGATAAAAAGAACGCCCAAATCTGACTTCGTATGAAGAAGTTATGATTTTTCTAAGATTCGGCTTAGCAGTGCACGACCCGAAACTCGAATTTTAGTTCGAGCGGTTTTTTGCTTACGCAACCTAAATGAGAGTTGAAGATCTCATTAATAGGAACTCAACAGTAAAAAGACAGACGAAAACGGAGTCCGTATGAAGGAGTTATGAATTCTTCGCGGTCATTTAACAGTCTAAACGCCTCCTACTGTTAAATTTGAGATCGGTCAAGAATTAGCCGACGGAGTCTAAACTAAAGTTGTAGATCTTGATTTTACCTACGCGTGGATATAAAGAGCGTCGAAAACGGAGCTCGTATGCGAAAGTTATGATTTTTCTAAGATTGAGGGTTGATATGCGATATGGGGTGACGTGGCACCACCAGAAGGCCACCACATGGACCAACTCGGCGAGTAGGTCCCCCCTACTCGGCGAGTCCATCAGATTTTTGCACTATAAATAGAGGTGCCGGGTCTAGCCTTCTCTTTACACCTCAACCCTCTTCTTTCTCTCTCTAAACTCTCTCTCTAAGCTCCTTAACCCCCCTAAAAGCCTAGGTAAACCCCCTAGCACCTGAAGGAAGCCCCAAGGCTCCCGAAGTCCGGAGAAAAGAGCCTTTCGGCTCGGGAACGCTGCTCCAGCGAAGCCCGGTTTTCGAGAAAACCCCGCTGTACGTGAGCTGTACCTAGCATATCTTTAGTTTAGCTTATGTTTTAATATAGGAATGTTATTAGGTCCTTCAAATAATTATTTGGGCTATTATTATGAGTTATATTGAGTGTTATTAACGCTTATATAATAATAATAATAGTCAGACAATTAAATTGTCGCGGTTATCATTAGATTAAACCCTAGTGGTATCAATACTAGGTTTTATCAAAGGAAAATCGTTGTGAGAGTATCGAAGCGCTGTCCGAGTGCTGAGTCACCACCTTTCAGGTGAGTGCATAGTTACTTTCAGCTTACACATAGATATGAAGTATTTTATATAAATTACGTGCTATGTGTGCATATTATCTAAATACTTGCTATCTATGCTGGATGAACATTTTATACATGTTTTCAATGATTTAAACTGTATATGTATTTTATATCTACAAAATGTGTTGGGTAAAACATGGGTAGATGTAATAGTTGTTGTGTGACAAAATAAAATAATGAAAGGCCTCGTTATAGATGTTATTGATGATCCAGTCATCTAGCGGAGTATAGATGACGACCACGGACTATTCTAGACAGTCCATTGGAACACTAGCAGGCTCGCAACCTGTATGTGTTTATTCGAATTGTGTGTTTATTTGAACTGTGTGCTCACCAGATGTACTCCATCCCCCACATGGTTGCCTTAAGGACATTTGTTGCTGAGGAATCCCCTTAGCAATAATGTCCATCCCGATGATAATCCTTAGGATAGGTCCCTTATGATAGATGCTTAGGGACGTAATGTGAGGATAACGAGAACGGGTAATCGGGTTTGTTTAATTTAATGAAGTTAATAAACTGATTTATTGTGGGTTGAAAACCCTATGTGCTCACCAGGCTCCCAAGCCTGACCCACTCAGTTTTATGTATTACAGGTAGTGACGCTTGAGCATATATATGATGTTTGGACGAAGGATTACGGATATAGGCCTCTAGATATGAAATAATGTAGTAAGGCTTGTATTGTACTGTTTATGCTTTTGATCTGTACGAACATGACATCCCGAGTCTTTTAATGAAATACATTTCTATGGAAATGCTTTTGATAAATCTTTATCATATTATTGTTTTGGGACAAATTCCGCAACACTTTTATTTAAAATGTTACTCTGATTTTTAAACAAAGCATAAACAAACTGGTCTTTTCTGGCCGTAATTTTGGGGATGTCACAGCCACTAGTCAGTTTAGCATGGTCATATGAAACTCACAACAGTATTAACTAAAACATTTGTTTACGAGATTACAACTACTTCAATGGTTTTATTTTAATTAATACAACTATAGTACGCTATTATACATTATAGCTGGTGGTATCCAGACATACATACAAAGGGTTTTCAAACAGTATACTACTATACATTACAGTTGGTGGTATCCAGGCATACATACAAAGGGTTTTCAAACAGTACACTACTATACATTACAATTGGTGGTATACATGCATACAAAGGGTTTTCAAACAGTACATTATTATACATTACAGCTGGTGGTATCCAGGTTTTTCATACAAAGGTTTCATAACAAACACTACTACGATACAATACTTTCCTACTATAGAGCACACTAGTATTACATACAATTTAGGGAAAACGTACCTTGTATGGTTTTATTCACTAATAAGACTACATATACTACAACGGAGTACCATAACATACATTTTAGTCTTAAGACCTAAGGCTACATTACATATACTATAGAAAATATTGGATTTTTCTGGAGAAACATACTATCATTTTCCAAGTACGGAGACAAGTTTTCCATCACTAAAACATACTTATGAATTCACCAACTTAAATGTTGATACACTTTCAAAACCACTTGTATTATCAGGAAACCGGTAGATAGGTACACCCGCAGGTTTTGAGAAGACTGATCTTTTAGAGTCGTATCTTTTACACTTTTGTTATGCATTTTTTTTATAGCAAACAAACTATGTATCGAATAGATGTAAATACTTTACTTATTCAATGTAATTTTTGTGTTTGTTTTGATTACTATTATGCAATTGTTGTGATACTGTACATGACGTCCTCCGCCCCCGAACGTTTCCGTCGTTCCGGTTTTAGGGGTGTGGTACATGATCAATGGTGCAACGTTGTTTCATCCTCAAAACCTTCCAGACATTGCAAATCCAAAGATAAATCTCAATCATCCCTTATTTTTACTAGTATGAGCTAGAGTTCCAACACCATCAGTGATTTCATGACTTTGCCACAAAGACATTCACAGTGAACTTAACCACCAATGTTGATGGACATAAACAACAACACTAAGAGGTCCAGGTAAACAATGTTATATTCAACTATGACCATTGGAACAGAGGTCTATTTCACGATGTTGCTGGATTGCTAGGTGAAGAACATTAATTGTAGATTTAGGGCTTCTCATTTGAAATAAAAAATGAATAGGAATTTATATGGGTTAGGTTGGGTTGGGAGAGAGAGAGTATCGATGTAAGATTTTTTTTTTACTTTTTTTTATTATTTAAATATCAAAGTAAATAAAAAAAATAGAAATAAAAATAGAAAAACCTTGATTTTAAACCTTACATTTAAGTTGAAAAGTTTTTTGATCCTATCTAATGTTTTTTAAACATCATAGAAACCAATCTTGCATTTTTATCTATAATTATATTGGATTAATATCAATATTTGAATCTACTCTAATAATATAATAAAGTGTATGAAAAAGAAAACTCTAATGCAATAAACTTTAATTAGTTAAAAGAACAAAATTGAAAAGTATTAGTGATTATTTTATAATATTAACCCTTAATTTTTACAAAACAAATAAGGATTTTGAAAAATATATTGTTTTTAATTCATTTAATATGATCGAGAAAGGAGGGGAGGCCGTACTTATGGGTGGGAGTACCAAGTACCAACCTTACCCTGATAAGAACGGAATTGAAATTTTGAACAGCAGAGCAGAGCCCAAACTAAAGACAAAAAAAGGGAGATAAGGTCCTGGTGGGGAAGGTCACTACTCTCAGTTTCCCACTTTCAACCAATAATACACACACAACACCACAAATATTTGCTACTGGTGTTCTTCTTGTTCCTTTCAAAATCTTCGTAAATTGATAGGAATATTTAAAGACATTAAAAGTTAAAAACTAACCAATTAATTTGTCTCAAAATAAATTATGACCACTTTATTCTTTCTCTTTTTCTGGTACGTTTTTCCTCCTGTTACATTTAGAATACTTTTGCTAAAAATATAGACTTCAAACAAACCAAACATTTAGTAAACCGTTTATCCGTTGTCATGAAATTTGTTTATATTATCTATTTAATAAATAAACGAATATTAACAAAATTTCATATTTATTTAGTTAAGCAAACAAACACGAATAATGATATCGTTCAAAAACGTTCGTTTGTTATGTTAGTACGTTTCTGTTCATATTTATAATTTTTTTTTACACGCGGTTATTATATATATTATTTTAAATGGGTGAAAGAGAAAGCGGAGTTTCTAAGAATGATTTATGTTTTACAACTTTTAAATTTTGTGAAAAATATCAAAAGTACCATTGTTAAGTACGATCAGCATATCATAAAGAGTAAATTACACGAATGATCTCTATGGTTTGGGGTAATTTGCGCGTTTGGTTCCTAATTTATTTTTTTAACTCGGAAAGTTTCTAATGTTTGTTTTTATTACGCGCTTGGTCCCTACTATTTTTTTTTTGTTACGCGATTGATCCCTGTCTTATCTAAAAAACTATTATTTAAATAAGAAAAAATTGTAGGATAGATAAAGTAAAGTGAGGGGGTTGGGGTTGGGGTGTGTTTATTTAAATATTTTAAAAAATCAAAGGCAAAATAGCTTTTTAGGTAAGACAGAAACCAAGTGTGTAATAAAAATAAACAGTAAGAACCTTCCGAATTAAAAAAATAAATTAGGTACTAAACTTGCAAATTACCCTAAACCATAGGGACCATTCGTGTAATTTACTCTATCATAAATATTCATAAATATTGACGATCAATTTTTAATGTTCATTGACATTCAATTTAGGAGTCTTCTAGGACCTTCAAGTCCTATCCATATATTCTCATTTGAAATTTGAACAAACTTTGTGTTCTTATCTTCAAACATTCCGGAGTTTGTTATTTGTTGAATAAGTATTTCATGACATGAGTCTGCTGCTAATCTTCACACAAAATGGAAAAAAAAAATTCTACACAAGAGCTTTCAAAAAAATAAAATAAAAAGTACCCTCAAGATCTAAGAGATGCGCTCGAAAAATTTTAAATTTTTTTTTTCTTATATGCATATGTACATGGATGTATTTATGTATATATACATATGCAACATTTAAAATTATTTTTTTATTTTTTTAATAAATATGTTACACACAGTTTGTGTGTTTATTTGATGTTGTTTTGTTTGTTACATATATGTACATCATCATCTATATGTACATATGTTTATGCACATAACTCCATATACATATATACATACAAAGAAAAAATAAAAAAAATATTTTAGCCTCCTTAAGACGCCCCAAGGGGCAATTTTGGCTTTCTCTAAAAAAATATTATATAGGAAAAAATTATTTTTGATTCTCATTAACTCAACTCTCTTTGTGGCGAATACCAACGGACCTAGAAAGACCTTCCCAAGATATATATTAGAAAGTGACATGAAAGATATATATTCTAGTGTAATTAACATTGCAAGGATAGAAGTTGTACCATCTTGTACCTCTGTAAGGTGCGTCTTCTTTCAAGGGTTCCTTTCTCACTTTGTGCGATATATATATATATATATATATATATATATATATATATATATATATATATATATATATATATATATATATATATATATATATATATATATATATATATATATATATACACACACACACACACGGTCTTACACTTATTAAAACTTGATTTTTATTTAAAAGAATAATGATAATGATACATATTTAAAATAGTTAAATAGACATTATTAACATAATTTTCCAAACATAATCATCAGGATTGGATGATTTAATCGAAATAACCAATTGTTTTGTGTTTTGAAAAACCTATATTTTTGTCCGGAATTCTTTATTTAATCTAACTTTATGTCTTTTTCTAAGCGAAAAAAACAACATTATATATTGAAATTCTGGATTCTGATTTCTCTCATAGAAAAAAAGTAATACCAAAGAAAAAAAGTAATACCGAGTTACAAAAAAGAATTATAGTTTTGATAAAATGTTTCGTTTTTTTATTGAAATCTATCAAAAAAATTAAAGAAATATCACAAATTAGAAGTAGATATAATACAAGGGATAAAAATGTGACATTTAATTGAAAAAATAGGTGATATTAGACATCAAATATTCTAGAATTTTAAGAACAAGTTTGAATCCAATAAGCAATTTTAAGAATTTCAAGAAAATGTTTTGTGTGTGTCTATATATATATATATATATATATATATATATATATATATATATATATATATATATATATATATATATATATATATATATTACACACACACACACACACATACACACAGAGAGAGAAAAGTTAAGAATACAAGAATCAATTTGGGTCACTCATTTCGAATACGTCACTTAAGCGTTCTAGTGTACCGGGACGAGCATACTAGGACGACAAAACTGATGAAATTTATAGGTTACAAATTCAATGTACATGCGGAAAAATAACTTAAACTCTTAAGGGTATATGCAACCTAAAGGGTAGGTCTTTGCACATTAATAACAACATACTTATGAAACCATAAGAACCATATGGTATAATCGAAATTACCAGTTAGGGTTACACACCTTTGATATTGTTATAGCAAATAATACCCTTGATGCCCTTGTAGATCTTTAAAAAACTTAGCACCAAAATTATGATGTCTCCAATGGCTCATACCCAAACCCTAGAAAATAGAAGACAATTGAGAAGAGAGGGTAGGGAGAGGATTACCGGATTTCTCTAAGTCACAAGTGTTAGGCTGAAAATGCAAGGGTTTGAACCCTTTATATAGCTGCTTGGAAACACTAGAAACCATAGAATACTTTCCAAAATCGCTGTCAAACTTTTTCCCTAAGATAGATGATCAACTACTCCTTCATTCTTCATGATATCGTTTAGACACGAGACAAGGATTATAATCAATCTCATTGTCTAATATTTTGTTTGTTGATTTTACGATTTATGATGACATCATTAGACTACTAATTGAACACATCAGTTTAGTCATGGTTGGGCCCTTCACTATAATGTCAACATATCATCAAAGGGCCTAAAGATATTGTTTTCCCTATTAGGGCAAAAGTAACAAATTACTTTGACTATACAGTCATCTATTTTACTTACCAAATCATACATGGAATTACTCTTCATAACATCCAATTATGAGATGCGTTTTAGTAAACCAATGCACAACTAGTCTGTAAACTATGAGCTATATATCTCTGCTTATAAAAATAGTTAGATATTATCATCCTTGAATTACTTATGATAGAATCCATAAAGTAATCTCTAAGCACAGGTTTATCCAACACTTAAATTCCTATTTCAAGTAGTCATGAGTATAACAACAATCATCATGCCATGTTCAACTACTATGGACAATCTACTAATGCTCCAGGACAATCTTAATTCACTACTTACTTCCAAAACTATAAACGACTGTGGAATTTGAATCATAAAATGATTCAGGAAGTAAACATGAAAAATGAAACACGATAATAAATAACTGAATAGACAACACAAATAGTCATAAACAAGTCTCTATTATTTAATCACCAAAACAATTACAATTTATTATGTTACAAAGTTTCAATCTATCAACTAATTACTAAAACTAATGTCATCTCTTAATCCAATGCTCCTAGCATGCTCGTTGTGCTTGGCTCTACTCAATGCCTTAGTGAAAGGATCAGCAGGATTATATACTGATGATACTCGATTCACCAATAGATGCCCATCTTCAACTCTATGTCAAATATAATGGTACTTTATTTCAATATGCTTAGTTCTACCATGATCTTTCAATTCTTTGGTCAAAGCAACCATTCCTTCGTTGTCATATAAGAGTTATATTGGTTCTTTAATAGTCCTAATGACTCCAAGATCCCCAATGAAATTCTTCAACCAAACTACTTATTTCGACGCCTCGCTCGCTGCGATGTACTATGATTCACAAGTAGAATCAACCACCATTTTCTACTTGGAACTCTTCCAAGTTACCGCTCCACCATTCAATAAGAATACCCATCCAAATTGAGAACAACAGTTTTATGTGTCTGTTTGAAAGCTGGTGTCACTATATCCACTCAAACTTAACTTATCCTTGCCACCAAGAACTATGAACATATCTTTGGTTCTTCATAAATACTTAAGAATATTCTTGAATACTGTCCAATGGGTTATGCCTGGATATCCTAAAAACGACTAATCATGCTTATAGCATAAGAAGTATTAGGACGAGTACATATCATAGCATACATGATTGACGCTATAGTAGATGCATATGGGACTTGACTCATGTCATCTACTTCTTCATCAATATTGGATCATTGACTCTTACTCAATTTAATAGTATAATGAATGGGAAAATCCCCTTTCTTGGAATTTTCCGTACTGAAACTTTTCAATATCTTATCCAGGTATGTACTTTGGCTAATTCCAATAAGACATTTCTTTGTATCCCTGTAAATCCTTATTCCAAGAATGTATGTTGCTTCTCCTAGATCCTTTATAACAAAACATTTCCTAAGCCAAGACTTTACTTCTTGCAAGGTTGAAATAGTGTATCCTATGAGTAGTATGTCATCAACATACATTACTAGGAATGTCATTACACTCCCTCTAGATTTGACATTTACATATGACTCATCTTCGCTTCTAGAGAATCCAAACTCTTTGACTTTATCATGGAAACAAATATTCGAACTGCGAGATGCTTGTTTTAATCCATAGATGGATTTCTCAAGCTTACACACCTTATTAGGAAATTTAGCATGTTAAAACCTTTGAGGTGACTAATGTAAACGTCTTCAGTAAGCTTTCCATTTAGGAAAGCGGTTTTAACATCCATTTGCTATACCTCATAATCATAAAAGGCAACAGTGGCAAAAATTATCCTAATAGACTTAATCTTAGCTACTGGTGAGAAGTTCTTATCATATTCAATCCCCTGGGTTTGAGAAGCCCTTTGAAACCAGTCTAGCTTTGAAAGTGTGTACCTTCCAATCCATGTTGTTTTTTTTTCTTTAAGATCCATTTGTAACCTACTGTCTTTAGACTAGGTAGATGATCAACCAAGTTCTATACTTGATTATCATACATGGACTGAATCTTGTTATCCATTGCCTCCTTCCATTTAGCAGAATCAGGGCCTACCATCGCTTCCTTGTAGTTAGTTGACTCATCCAATTTTTCCAGTGTTTTATTAATGATAAACATGTCCCCATCTATAGTTATATGGAAACCATAAAACTTTGGTGACATGTTAACTCTACTGGATCGACGAAGAGGTAATGAATTGTCAATGGGCTCAACTAGTATTTCATCCTCAATTTAAGTGCTAGTGTCATCTAAGGTTCCTTCATCCGATGAATCTTGAATCTCTTCGAGATTAATTTCACTCCCACTATCATCTTTGAATATGATCTCCTTCTCACGAAAAACTCCTCTTCGAGCTATGAAGACCATGTTTTCACTAGGTCTATAGAACAAGTATCCAAAGGATTTTTGAGGTTAACCACCTCAAACCTTGAGTTTTTCTTGAGTTTCTCCTCTTACGAGAGCATAACAACCCTAAACCTTGATATGTGCAACGAGGGAGGTTTCCCTATCCATATCTCATGAAGTGTTTCAACGAACTTCTTAGTAGGAACAAGATTTAGGATATTGGAGGCCATATGTAAGACATGACCGCATAATGATGTAGGAAGAGTGGTTCAACTCATCATGGAAGGAACCATGTCAAGAAAGGTACGATTGTGCCTCTTTCCCACACCATTAAGTTGTGGTGTTTTAGGAGTTTTCAATTATGAAACGATTCCACATTCCATGAGGTAGTCATAGAACTAGATACTAAGTTATTCTCCACATCTATCAGATCAGAGCATCCTTATCTTCTTGCCCAATTGATTCTCTACTTCATTCTTAAACTCCATGAACTTTTCAAAAGTTTCCAATTTATGTTTGATTAAGTGTATGTATATATATATATATATATATATATATATATATATATATATATTCGTATATGCTATAACTATAAGTAAATATCACATAGTATGAATTAGCATCCCTTGTGGCAGATCTAAAAGGCCCACATACGTCAATATGGATAGGGTGTAACAATCCTTTACATTTTTCACATGTTCCAGTGAAAGGTGATTTAGTCATCTTACCCAATAGACATGATTCACATTCATCATTCTACCTTAATTCAAATGATTCCAACACTCCATCCTTTTGGAGTTGGGCTATGCGGTAATTATTTATATGTTCACTATGACAATGCCATTAACATGTTTTGTCTATACCATTAGAAGAATCACTATTAAATACACCATTGACTAAGGTATCAATACATACAAAAATTTCATAGACATCATTACATGGAAAAGATTTGAATATAGAAACACCATTCTTACAAACCAAAATAGAACCATTATCATCATCAAATGAGTAGCGATATCCTTGTCTAAACAAAACATGAAATGAAATTATATTTCTAATCATATCAGAAGAATAGCAACAATTTAAAAAATCAACCCTAACACCACTATCAAGCATAAGTTCATAAGACACAATCTTGGTAACATGCAAAAAACAAATATTCCCCATTATTATGTTCAATCTTCCATGCTCAACATCATCACTTCTTCTTAAATCCTGCATATCAGAGAAAATGTGAAAACCGCATCCTGTATCAAGGACCCAAGAATTAGCAAGTTGTGTGTTATTGACTCTAATAGTGTATATACACGATGAAGAACCAAATGGTTTGATTTTTCCTTCTTTCAACTCTTGCAAGTATTTTGCACACATTCTCTTCCAATGCCCCTTTTATCCATAATGAAAGCAAGTGGGTTGATGTTCCATAGCCGTAACATCAAATTTGGCTTTGCCCTTTGACCCACTACTAGAAGCTTAAGTATAGGCTTTCCTTTTCCAATTGGGTTGATCGTTTTCCTTATTTTTCTTTCCTCTGCCATGATTGATGGCTAGAATAGGAGCAATGGTTTCAATAGGTACATGAAACTTTTTCATTCCCGCTTCAACAGTTTGTAACAAGTTGTAGAGTTGAATCAGTGTCATTTCAGTGTTGTTCAGATGATAGGTCAAGATAAATTGATCATAACTAGTAGGTAAGGAGTTTAAGGCCATGTTAATGGCTAACTCCTTATCAAATTTCACATTGAGTTTCTCCAACCTTTCCACATGTCTCTGCATTTTTTTCACATGATCATATATAAAATCTCCTTCCTTGATCTTACACGCCATTAGGGACTTGAAGAACTCATAACGTTCTTGTCTTGATTTCTTGTAAAACATTTCATTAAGATCCAAGTTCATCTTGAATGCCTAGTAGTCATCATAGGAATTGTATGGGTTAGGTACCATAGTTGCAATCATGATGAAATCAATATTGGTGGCATTGTAAAGATGTTGTTTATCAAGAGAAACTTCTTCAAGAGTAGCAGTAAATTCATAGAAGGAATAGGGTTATTGAGAACATATTATTTGTTCTCATAATGAAGATTCATATTTAAGTTTTGTAAAAGATCCATGTACTTTGTACTAGTGAGCTCTTCCTTTAACATAATGGACAAGAGTGTGAAGTTTGATTTGGAGTGGAGGTTTGAGTAGCAGGAGCATCACCGTTTCCAGACATATATAATAAAAGAGAAGTTTTAGTTGGTTTATATATATATATATATATATATATATATATATATATATATATATATATATACACACACACACACACACACACCTTAAATATTTTAACCCAAATTAATATTTAAGGCTAGGAGAAAATATACAATTCAAAATGAGAAGAGAGATGTTGTAATCTAATTGTGAATTTATTTAGGTAGGTAAGGCACATTACCAATTTAAATCTACTATTAAATTCCTAGATCTTTTGAGATTCATTGAATCTTATTAATGGTATGTTTAATCTCTGATTATGCTTGTAACACCCGGTTTGGGTCATTTCTTAATTTAGGGTTCTGGAACGAAAGTCGATCATGTAAAGGCTTTGGCCCTTAAGTAAGTAAATTTTAGACCTTAATGAAGTTCGATAATGTTGGTTTTGAGATCTAAACCCTTGATTTGTGTGTTGGGCCTAATGGTAGAAAGGGAAAAGTTATATGTCGAGTTTTTGTTGCATGGATTAGAGTTTTAGTTCGACATTTGTTAAGAAAAAAGTAATTAGATAGGATTGTGGGGCTCTTCAATACCTTTCTGTGCATATAAATAACACCAAAAACGGAGTTGAAACGAAGAAGTTATGGTTGTTTGAAGTTAAGATTAAAATGGAGTTTGGCACTATGTGTGACAAACCGGAAATTTCTTTTGTTCAAAATGTTTAAAAATAAATCAATTCGGATTTATTTCTGTTCATGTTAGTATTATTTTAAGCTCAGTGCAATCGAGGTTCGGGTCCTAGAATGAGTTTTCTAAGTCGTAACATAACATCCAGGCCAAACACCCATTCGAGAGGAGTGTATGGCTGCAAACTCGAGTTTACGGCCGTACACCCCACCCCACCCCCCTTGGCCGAAAAGTCTACCTTATATATAGGGTATATGGCCTTCATTTGTCACTTTACACACTTCAAAAAGCTTTCTCTCTCTACTCTCTCTCTACAACTATCGAGTTTGCTCAAGGATCCTCAAGAATGTAAGTGATTCTTCACTTTGATTGTGTCTCAATCTATTTTCTACTGATAAAACCATGTTCCTACCTCATTAATCTCTTCATTTGTCAAGATTTTCTGTCTCACCAAGAACACACACTAGTTCTTGTTGGCTAAAAACCTCATTCAAGCTTCCTTATCGTAAGTAACTACTCCCTATACTTGATATCTACTAAGAAAACCTTGATTATCACCTAGAAATCGGCCTAAAACGCATGAATATAGAGGGTTTACAGCCGTAAACCATGTGTACGGCTATACACCCTCCATTGGCCGAGAACTCCGACTTTGGTCAATTATTTGTCTTAAACCCATCTTTAAGCCATGCATGGGACTTAGAACACTTCCAAGAGGCTAGAAAGGACCTAGAAACACCACGAATCACACTTTTCCTCAAGTGTTTACGGCCGTAAACTCATGGGCCGAAAACCCATAGGCCGTAAACCCATGGTTCGTAAACCCATGGACCGTAAAGCCTGTTGGGCCGCAAACCCCTGACCGTACACTCTTTTTACGGCCGCAAACTCCCCATTTTCAAATCACACGCGATTCTAACACTTAGTTTCAAGTGTTTCCTAGACCCTAAGGTGATTTCTTTCTGTAACTACTAAGTGTTATACCCTCACCTAATATATGTATATGCTACTATATGTTAAATAGGATCCGTTTGTGCCCGAGGTTTCTTTTGGCACTCAGCATTCCTACCGACCTACCTTCGAATCCCACGTCAAACTGTGAGTTCATACCCCTTCTTTTTTTTTCTGAGTTTTTCATGTTTTTCAGGGGGGGGGGGGGGGAATACAAGCAAAAGTACAAGGAAACTTGTGCATAAAATATATTATTTTGCTTAAGATAATTATATTTTCAGAATGCTTTTAACATGGAAAATAGTTTTACCAAACAATTAACAAATCAACTCGTAGAAATGATTTCCAAAACTAGGGTAATGAACTTATGAATCATGTAGAAAAATGTATCTTTTTATAAAGGATTCATGTTAATCATAAAAGGTTTTTGATACTATTACTTGTAAATTTTCTAGTTTAAGTTGGAGACGTGTCCTTGGTAACACTCCCACCGTATCCGAGATTGTAGGACCACCTATTGTAACCAGAATCTCTTGGAGGGAGAGCATGACTATTGTGTATAGATCTATATGTGACTAACTATCCCGCACCTGAACTGCTAGCTACAGTTAGGCAGACATGCCTGGGGTGACAAAAGTCATAAGATACTAGCCCCGTTACGTGCCATATCAAGTTATTGTAAGGTTATAAAACTCACAACATAGATAGCAGAGATTTACTTTTGTAATAATGAATCATGTGAACTAACCTCAAAGTAATAACCGATTTGATTACTATAGGGTATTAATCGTACCTTTAGGATTTACTTCAATACGTTTTCTTTTATCAGTTTTATCTATATAATAAGGCTAAAATACCTCACTGGGAGTAACCATGGTTTTTAAAAGAAAACTACGTTTATCGATATAAGTATGGTAGATACTTGTACACCTCGGTTTAGAACGGATAACCAATCATCAACTTTTAGGGAAAATATAGGATTTTCTCGGGATAACTTGGTTTTCATAAACGGATTGTTTTTTTATATGTAACTAACGAACTTTCATTATTGATCCCATGATTCCTTAGTTTTTACATAACTAGTATGAACCAAGAAATCATGGAGTGAATGGGTTTTTCAGACACACTTTTCATAATAAAATATAGGATTTTCTTAAGGAACACATTTCAAAAGGATCAAAGAAACATTTTTCCACCAAAACTATATGCTTATGAACTCACCAGCTTTATGCTGATATTCTTCCAAAACTCCTTGTATTCTCTAATAAATTAGTAGACAGGTACATCCAGGTCTTTTGGAGAAGTCGGCGCGTAGAGTCAAATATTTCTATTTTACTTTTGCTAAGAAACAAAACTTTGTACTAAGAGAATGTAAATCTTTTTCATACATGTATTCAATGTTTGTTTGCATTTACTATGCTTACTATGATACAACTGTTGTGATACTACACATGACGTCAACCACCCCTGAACATTGGTGTGAACTATGCAGGTCGTACACTAGGTACATAACGCATAGTGGCTGAAGGGTGGGATGTATTTTTAGTGGGCTACGCATGGCATAGCCTATAATATGCAGGGTGTAACTAAGCATAATAAAAACCTAATTCTTGGGTTTTGAGCCCTATTTAAGGACTCTGACCCTTTAAGGTCCTTGTTATCATCAGCCTCCACCCTTTTGAGCCTCTAACTCTAAACCCTACCCATCTTGTGAGGATTTTGAAGCATTTGAGGGTTTCCTTGTGTGTTCTGTGAAGAAGGAGGTCATTGAAGGTGTGCTTGGGAAGTCCAAGGCTTGTAAATCCAGACTCTACTCTTCTTCAACATCCTCCAGGAAGTATAAAGCTTGAAACTTGATGATTCAGTAAATAGATCTAGCTTGTTATGGGTTTTATGAGCTTTTGTCCCTTAGACTTAGGTCTAGTGAGTATGAGCTACTCCAGACCTCAAGAGTGGCGTTTTCTAGCATTTATAAGATTATAGAGTGATAAAAATGGGAGCTTGGTCACTCCCATCCTTCCATGCATGAGTATTTGGGAATTAGGGTGTGCTTTGGACTTGGGATTTGGTATTGTTCTCTTTTAAGCCATGTTAAAGCATAAAGTTAGGAATTGAAAGGTATAGTATGCTCAAGAGTCATATTAAAGTGATATTGCTAAACAACATATGATACTAATGGGTCATACTAACAACAACCTGATACAATTGATTATTTATCAGAAATTGATTTTAATAAATATTCAATAAAACTCTTATAATTAAATTGGAAAGTATTTATTTCATGGAAACAATAATTTTCATTAGCAAGTAACATTATATGATTTCATATGGTATGAATTAATAAATCATGTACAACTTTTTGGACTAGTTGAAAAACTTTTGTCTTTTACTCAAAAGACAAAGTTTATGTTCTATAAACCTTGAGTTTATAAAATTTAAACTAACTTTTTCCTCTTTTTATATCATTTTTTGGAAATTGATAAAAAGAAGAAAAATATGGGCTTTCCATTAGTTTATTCAAAAGTAATGAAGCATGGGAGACATGTTTATGACATGGGCACATAAGTTCTTAAAGTGTTAAGACCTAATGGTTAATACTTTCACTTTATGCATATAAACAAGGGGCTTTCAATTGGCTAATTGATTCATTCTTCCATTAAGGCAAATGGTCAGATCCTCTTTATCCTCTCTCTTTCTCTCTAGTTTTGGTTAGAAAACTTGAAGAACACTTGCATCTTCATTCCCTATTTAAGTTCATACTGGTTATGAACTTAAAGCTTAAGGGTTTAAGAGTTTATGGACTAGCATCTACATCAAGTTGATTCATTGTTGGTGTCTTAAAGGTTCCGCATTCTTAATCAACTTCCAAGCTTCCCAAGAGGACCCAAGGAACTACAAAGGTTGTTATTTCTTCATCCTTCCTTTGGTTGTTGTTTATTATTTCTATAACTTGCAAGAAGATCCTTGGTGGGTATAAAATGTTTATGTTATTTCAAAAATTAAAGTCTTTTGTTGCCATATTTTTCAACTTTATGAAACTATTTCTGAACTAAAACAAACAATTGGTATCAAAGCCACCTAGCAAGTTTGGTTAGATTTTTTATTTTTGGAAATCTTAGTTTTTGGAGAATTTTGATAACTTGTTTTTGTATAAAAAATAAGTTCATACACATTTTCTATGACAACTTTTTTTTTGTTATGCTATGTGACAAAATCTTCATGCATCTTTTGTCATTTAAAGTTGTCTTAGAAAAACAAATGTTGTTTTATGTGTATGTTGATGTGTATAATGTGCATAAACTAGCCAATGACCATTATGATTGTTGTGTTGTTGTGTTTGTTGTTTTTATTATAAAAATAATTGTACTAATTTATTTATTCATATGGTATGTAATAATTAAATAGATTAGTTTTTTTCTTGTTTATTTTTGTAAAGTAATAGATTTGTTTTTTTAGAAATAATTTATTTGTACAAAGATGTAACAAGAAATGAAGTTGGAGCCATTTTTGAAAATGAAAAAGGCAATTTTCAAGTCTACTAAAGTGTTGAGCAAAAAGATGACACTTTCTGAAAAGTGTCATGAATGCTGTCAACAACAGCCTTTTCTTTAAAGGGTTGTTGACCTAATGCAACACTTTCTGCAATCCTTTTCTGAAAAGTTTTGCATGTGGCTGAATTTTTCCTTTAAAGAAGATTTTCCAATCTTTTGCAAGCAATGGATGTTTACTCAAGTAGGAGCTTCTACAACAACATTACAAGAAGATATTTGGTCTCCTTTAAATGTCCCTTTTGGAATGGGTTTGACATCTTTGTGTTGGCTTACAAAAAATGTCATTAGTTGGTTATGTTTATGCACATATCTTTTTATGCATTTTTGGGTTGTTTATTTTATGCATTATTGTTTGTGGTTGATAAAATTATTTTTTCACATGCTAAAATAATTTTGGACAAAATAAATATCACATGGAGTTTTAAGTGTTTTTTTTTCTGAATAAAGAAGAAAGTTTTACATAGACTTAGTAGGTAAACGAGCAACAGGCTGTGCCGCAACCCCTTTTTGGATGGGAAAACTAATTCTTTTAAAAACAACATCTAGAGATCTTGGAGTCATAACATTACTATGCCTGACCCGTTGAACTCTATTGAGTAGCTCCACAGCTTCTAGCACAAGGAAATCGAAAGTATCAAATGCAAAGGGTATAAACGTGTGTTGATTTTCCATGCACGCTTTCTCATGTTTTGCCACTTTGCTAGATGCAGCTTTGAAAGCAGCTTGCCCATAGTGAAAACCCCACTCCCCAATCCCACAAGAAGGGAAACCCCTGTTAGATCCACACATGAATGTTTTTCTCCAGCCCGTCCAAATACTATGTCACACCCCGAACTAGATGGCGGGAACTTCCGGGGGCTTGGGTGACTTCATTATGGTAGTATCGTCACAAAATATATAATTGAAACTTAATATCATCATCATCATCATCATCACACATCCAATATTACAAGTGTCATTTGTTTTCATCGAGCATCGTATTACAATATTACATGCCAAATTATCCAAAATATGATGAAAACAAAACATAACAAAATGTCCAAGTATTCTTGCTGACAGACCTACTCAACGATTTCTTGAGAATACAAGTTAATTTACAAGGTCAACATAAATAATGTTGGTGAGTTCATAAGCATGTTTGAGGAAAATGTTTTGTATTACTTTCTAAACACAAGAAAATCCGATATTTTCTTAAAAATGTTCTGAAATGTTTGTGTCTGATATTGTATTAATGCATGTTTGTTAATGTTTGCGAGAATATAAAGAGAATGAACCCCAGACAACCCGATATTGTCTGCGTAAGAGAATGCTAGAATCTCAACACCTGAGGTTAAGTCCCAACGCATGTGTTATCCACAAAAGATGGTTTCCTATAAATTTTATAATGTTAATTCCTATAAGTGACTCGTTATAACCATACTTGATAATGACAATTTCGCCTGTCATGACGTCTATTAGACGCCGACTTGTTTAAGGTACTGTTTGTCACCCTAGACTAGCCTAGTCTAACTGTAGCGAACAACTCAGGTATGGGGCATCACCCCCGTATAGATCTATACACAAACCCACGCTCTCTCCCCGGGAGACTATGGTTATAACTATAGGCTTTGTTTGTACACCGATTTGGTGCCAAACGAAATGTCTCACTAGATCCATAATCGAATTTACGCGGACAAACATATAAGGTATATTTTAGGCTCAATAAACATGTAAGTGGATAACTAAAGCCCACTAAACATTTATATTATTTCTAGGCTCAATAGGAATATGAATATATATCCCGGACCCAATATACATGTAAAAGGACAACTAAGGCCCATTAAACATGTATATTATTTCCAGGCTCAATAAGGATATGAATGTCGTAATTGATCTGTGGTTAGTTACGTTGGTTGTTTAAGCTTCGTTGTTTACCAAAATGACATAAAAAGCCAACGTTTTTGTAAAAGGTCATTTTTGGTCCTAAAAACTAAAAATTTACAATTATGACACAATTTTGGTAAGAATGACATTTTAGGTACTTTAAGGTCAAAGTTTGCATTTAAGGCTAGTTTTAGGTAAAAATAACATTTTTAACCTACTTTTGTAAAAAAAATATTATTTTTGGCTTAGTTTTATAATAATGTACATTTTCGGCCCAAGTTTTAACAAACTCACATTTTCAGTTCTTCTTATCAAAAATTTAAATTTTTGGCACAACTTTGTTGAAAATGACACTTACGCCCACAAAAGTCCAAAATTTTACAATCTTGGCACAAAATTTCGTAAAAGCCCAAATGAAGCCCATTTATGAACATTTACACTCCTAGCCCTTTTTACGATCACAATTACCATAAAGATTCATATTTATCAAAATACATCCTTTTTGGTCCCTTAAAATCGTGAGTTACATAAAAATACCTTATTTTTGGTTATTTTGTCATTTTTTGCCCTCTTATGCTATTTTCTTAGTTTTAAGTAACTTTGATGTATTTTAAAGCCTTTTCTTTACATAATAAGTTACAATAAATGTTATGTTCTACAAATATCATCAAAATTTAGCATATCTTCAAGTTCATGGAGTTTATAACACATAATCACACATATATCATGAGAAACACACAAAATTATGCATACACACATAGATCTACACAAAAAAACTTGTATTTGTTGGGTTTTGAGCATTATAACACTTCCTAAGTGTACATGCAACCCTAATAAACCTTGGATCTATGTTTGTCTAAGGTACATGCAAAGTATTATTTTCCAAGGTTTATAACCTATCTAGCATGGCATGGGGTACTTTTAAACATAAAAGAACTAGATGAATTAAATACCTTTTGTTGATTGTTGATTCCTTGGAGTTTGAGAGCCAAGCACCAATAATGTGAATGCCTTAAGTGGAAATCACAAATCACCACAAACTTGGAAAATATATAAGAGAGTATACTAACTCTTAGAATTCGGCCACCACTATTACACACACACACTAAGGTGGTTTTTCATGCAACATAAGCTTGTTTATATAGTGTGCATGGTTAGAGTGAAACCCTAATAACCCATGTATTTTCCTCTTCCAAGGATCCATGGGTTAAAGCTCCATGGATCATCCATGGACTTCCATATAAGCTTAGCCCATTAACAAATGAGTATTAGCCCACACCATATAAATGTAATAGCCCATAATTTAATTAGTCTTCCTTTTAATCACTAAATTAATTCATAATTAATTCAAGATTAAAACTAATTAAATATAATGACTTTATATTAATATATTATAACTTATAATATATTAATAAATCGTAGTATACATTTCTCATAAAATTATCCTTAAATAGTTTGGGTGAAGTGCAACCCAAATGGACCATGCCAGGTCGGGTCAAGTATATACCAAATAAGTTATCGACTTAGACACCTTATCCAACAGTATTATCCCCCAAAACATAGTAAAACCGAAAATAAGGGGTATGAACTCACTTTGGGGTTGATGGATCGGTTTTTGGTGAAGAATGAGAGAGATCTCGACCCTAGTAAGCTTTATTGAGAAAACCTCGATCTTATGTGGTTTCTAAGGAGCATGGACCATGAAATGATGTGCTAAGAGATGTAAGTTTAACATAACATGAAGTTAAACCTTTTTGGTGAAGGTAGCTTACCAAAAGGATGAATCTTTGTTGACAAATTGTTGAAGAACCTACACCTCCTCACGGTTTTCTTGAAGTATATGTGGGGGGGGGGGGGGGGGGATTCTTGAAGTTTTAGAGAGGAGTAAAGCTTGAATGCTTTTGGTAAGGAAAATGGCCTTAGGCCGAGTATAAGAAGAGAGGAGAAAAGTTATTTGAAAGGAGGTTATTACATGGAGGATTAATGCTTAACATGGATGTTTGTGGTGTAATTAGCTTAGATATCCAATAACTAAACATGAGGTGTCACATGCATGTTTAATCCTCATCTTTTCCTTTTTGTGTATGTGTGTGTGTGTGGGGGGCCGTGAATGACGAGGAAGGAAGAGAGAAAGAGGTGTTTTGGCATATATTGAGCATATTCGAAATTTTAGGCCTAATATGAAGGTTCTCGGCCCATTGGGCCCTTCTTATGGGTTTACGGCCCAAAGATGGTGAAGGGATGGGGTTTATGGCCCAATAGGGCTTATGAACCCATTTACGGCCTATTAAGGCCCATGATGACAAGGTGATACATTTTAGGCCTTATAAGGTCCATGAGAAGTCTTATGGCCCAAAATGCTATTATTTAATGAATATGGTTCTATTTAATGTCCAAATAGGGTTCCTTGACCCAAAATAGTCAAAACTGAGAGTTTACTGGCCCATTAGGCCCAACAAGAGAATCCTGGTCCATTTTGAGTTTGAACCGGGTTATCAGTGTTTCAAACCCATAACTGAGTATATGAGATGTATTGAATTAGGTTTTGAACTTCACTCAGGAATTTTGGTTCAAATGGTTGATTTTGAATGAGCATAACACTTGAAATTAGCTTAGATTACAAGTTATACAAGAGTTGATCTTTACATGAAAAAAAAATTCTTAGTTGAATAGGCTAGTTGTGACATACTAAAACATCAGTTGGCCTAAGTGTTAACAAAGCAAGTGGGGGGTACAAGGAACTTGAAGCAACTCAAGAACCATAACCTTATGTAGTAATAGTTGACACTAGTTTTAAAAAAGATTGTTAAACTTGAATAATAGCTATTCACAAACAAAAATTATTCGCATTAATGGTAGAATTCATATTTAACTTGAGAAATGTGGAATCTCTCATTGATAATATTTTATTGATGGTTTCTAAAAAATCCATCAAGTACCAAGATGTTATGTCAGATCTCGAATCTGATAAATGACTTAGAGTCATGAACATGAGATGTAATCAATGTATAAGAGTAAAGTATGGGCTTGATTAAAATTTAATCCTATAGCAAGGCTAGAAGGAGTAAATTATTCTTTTAGAAATAACACATTACATGGATAACCATACACATTTAAAGCAAGAACTGTAGTAAAGGATTTCTCATACTCATGTCGTTGACTATGTTCCTCATCATACTCATGACATTGACTGTGTTCAAACCTTTTTCACATGTAGCTTTGATTAGATCAACATGGATATTATTTTCTATAAATTCATATATATCTTTAAAATGAGATATAGTAAATAGATTTCAAGAAAGGCTGCCTTTTTATAATAGACATCTACTGGAAGATATCTATATAGATTAGCCTGGAGGTTTTCTTAATCCAAGTTATCCTAACAAAATGTGTAGTGCTTGAAATCCACTTATGGATATAAAGCAAACATCTCAATGTTGCAATCACCATTTTATGCAAAACCACAACGTATGTTTTTACATTAAAATTCCTAATCTTGTATGAATAATACATACTTAATCATTTGAAATCACATTATGACTATGTTTTTACATTAAAATGACTATGTAAAGTTGTATGAATAATACATACTTAATCTTGTATGAATAATACATACTTAATCATTTGAAATCACATTATGACTATTTGAAATCACTTTAGAAGTTGAATTCAAATATGATTGGATGAATGAGATCATTGAAAAACTATGTTGATTTCTGCCATTCAAGGATCACATAGAAATCTTTGTGACTTTGAGAGTATACTTAATCAAGCTAAGATACTCTATGTAAGAAAAGAACACCAATCGTATTCTCCAAGATATTTAACTTTACTTAGATTAAAGTGAAGTATGGAGATGCTAGTATTCATAGAATTCATACAACTTAAATTTTTTCAGACCCGTTGATAAAGTTATTATTTTGAGCTAAGTATGAATGGTCACACTTCAGCTGTAAGACTTTATCATTCTAAAAAATGGATTTTGATTTGGATTTAGTATTTGGATATTGGAAAATTATAACAACTACTATTAGATAATGTTATGAGATATTGGGATATAATCATCACATTAACACTTATTGTGTTCTATATTAACATGTTTAATCCATGAATCATGTTATTATTCTAAATGTACATAGTCGGTTATAATTGTGGGAGAAATTATGAAGTAAGAATAATATGAATTGGATTGGTTGACTCTAACTAGATGAAAGTAGGAAAGTGGTTGTAACCAAGTTTCATAGGACATGGTATTTGATCATGCTGAAAGCATGTCATCAGGCCAAGGCGAGGGCACTTGTGGTGAAGAGCAGGGCATTTTAGCTGACCTTCAATAATGCACGTGCTGCATCGGATGTGGTTACTGGGACCTTTTTGGTCAATGGTATGTCTGTTCATGACCTATTTGATTCGGGTGCAGCTCAATCCTTTGTATCTCTTGCACTTAGTAAGAAGTTTTTTGATGCTCCCGAGACTCTAGATTGTCCATTGGAGGTTGAGATTGCGGATTATCATTATGTGTGTGCTTCGAGGGTTCATCGTGGGTGTGTTCTGAATCTATTTAGTGAGAGGTACTATATTGATTTGCTGTCAATTCCTCTGCGAGGATTGTAGGTTATTATCGAGATGGATTGGTTGGGCCCCAATGAGGTCATGATTGACTATGCGCAACAGTTATTGAGAGTTCGAACCTCAAGTATGGGAGAACTGGTTATTGGCGAGAGAAATTCGCTTGGGACAATGTTTTGTTCACCTGCGAGGGCAAGAAGATATCTTCAGTAGCGTTGTTCTGGGTTCTTGGCTTATTCGGCAGATACTCAAGTTGTAGGCACAACAACGTTGAGTGACATGCCTACTGTTCGAGATTTCCTTGATATGTTTCCAGAGGAGTTACCAGGAGTTCCTTCTAAGAGGAAAGTCAAGTTTCGGATTGATTTGATTCTTGGAGTGGCTCCCATAGCCAAGGTTCCGTATCGCTTGCCACCACCCAAGATGCAAGAGTTGTCTACGTAGCTTTAGGAGCTGTTGGACAAATAAGTTTATTGGACTGAGCAGTTCTCCATGGGGAGCACCAATCATGTTCGTGAAAGAGAAATATGTCTCACACAAGATGTACATTGACTAACCAGAGCTGAATAAGCTAATGGTGAAGAACCGTTGCCCATTATCAAGGATTGAAAATTCATTTGACCAACTCTAGGGTGCATCTTGATTTTCCAATATTTATTTGTGATCAGGGTACCATCAGATGAGAGTCAGGGATGATGATGTGCAAAAGACAAGTTTTATGACTCATTTCAGTTATTACAAGTTCATGGTGATGCCTTTAAAACTCACCAATTCACCAATAATGTTCATGGATCTCATGAACCGGGTTTACAGACCGATGATGGATCGGTCAGTGATTGTATTCATATATGATATCCTAGTCTACTCCAAGACAAAGAAGTAGCACGATGAACACTTGCGGGAGATGTTGGATACCCCGAGGAGGGAGAGGCTGTATGCAAAATTTTTTGAATCTGAGTTTTGGTTGCGCGAGGTGCAGTTGTTAGAGCACGCCGTCAACCAGAAGGGTATATTGGTTGATCCGTCCAAGATCGAGGTCGTGATGAGATGGGAGATTACGAGGACCTCCTCTAAGATTTAAAGCCTCCTAGGTCTCGCAGGGTATTATAAGAGTTTATCTAGGATCTCTCCAAAATTGCAGTACCTTTGACCCGCTTGACGAAGAAAAATGTGACTTTTCGGTGGGGGTCTGATCAAAAGTTGAATTTTGAGACTCTGAGGCAAAGATTGTGCGAGGCACCATTTCTCACGCTTCCCGAGGATTTGGATGATTTTGTGGTTTATTGTGATGCCTTCTATTTCAGGTTTGGGACTTTTTCTTACGCAGAGGGGTCATGTGATTGATTACTGTGACATCCCCATTTTCACGGCTAGAAAAGACCGATTTTTTTATGCTTTATAAAAATTAGAGTACCTCTTTTAATAAAAATGTTGCGGAATTTGTTCCCAGTAAAATATGATAAATACATTATCAAAGCACTTCCGAAGAAAGTATTTTTAATTCGTTTTAAAACATTTGGGATGTCATCGTCAATACAGAAACATAAGCATAAACAGAACTTACATTTATTTACACTAGTGATCTACATCTCTTTAATCTCTTAGTGTAATGTGACTTCATCTCAACACCTGTAATATAAATAAATTGAGTGGGTCAGTTTGGGAAACCTGGTGAGTACATAGGGTTTTCAACCCACAATAATATAATTATTATGTTTAAACAGTCAAAAAATCGACCCAATTACCCATCCATATTATATTCTTTACTCTTAAGGATATATCCTAAGAGTCATCTATCATGAATTCGTTTATTCCGAAGTCCCTTGCTTCCAGGGTTATAGGAATGGCACTAAATCCACAGCTGCTAATGCTCGTTCGTAAAGCACTAATTCCATAGCTACTATAGTTTATTCATTGGGTACTAAATCCATAGCTACCAGTGTTTATCTAATTGGTACTAAGTCCATAGCTACCGATTCCTGACATGTACTAAGTCCATAGCTACCAGAGTTTGTCCAATAGGTACTAAGTCCATAGCTGTCAATGTTATTTGTTAGGCACTAAGTCTATAGCTGTCAATGTTTACTCACATCATCTTTTATCTCTCATCATTCATCTACCCATCTCATACCAAACATACTTGTATATTTAAAATACGTATATAGTTCAAATCATTTAAAACATGTATAAAAACATTCATCCACCATAGACAACAAGTATTCAGATAATATACACACATAGCACGTAGTTTATATAAAATACTTCATATCTATGTGTAAGACGAAATTAACTATGCACTCACCTGAGAAAGTGGTGACTCGGTACTCGGATAGCGCTTCGTTTACTTTAAAATAATTTACTTCGACGGAACCTAGTATTATTATCACTAGATTTTAGTCTAATATTTACCGTGACTAATTATTAGTCTTATTATTATTATTATTATTATTATTATTATTATTATTATTATTATTATTATTATTATTATTATTATATAAGCATTTAAATAATACTTTCCAACCACTATGTATAGGCAGGGGTCAGACATAAAACACCGGAGGGCATGCCCATTTTGGCGTATAGCACTTCTGAAATCCAACAACCCTATGCGGCTCTTTAAACCAGATTCCCCGTACCGCGAGTAGTTAAAAATATATGATAACGAAACTTATATAAGTCATAATAATAGCTCAAATATTTATTATAAGTTCATAATAACAATATTAATTTTAAATATAAGCTATATTAAAATAGGGTAAACATAACTTACTTACAAGGAGATTTTAGCTAGGAGTCGGGCTCTGCAGGGGCAGAAGTTTGTCGCTGAATCTTTCTAAGAAAGATTCGTGCAGCGTTTCAGCGCTCACCTTACTATACTAAAAACTACAGAAAGAGAAGTCGAATCACAAGGGACCGAAATGCTCAGAGGATAAGGAGAGAAAGACTCTTGAATCAAGAGAATGGTGCAAGAAATATGAGAGCCCAAGGCTCTTATTTATACTAATTGAATTTTCAAAAACTACCCTCTATAATTACTCAATGACCTTTTAGTTATATAAACAACTAAACACCCCTCTATAATACTATTTTAAATGGATTTAATGATATTTGTACTAAACTAATGTCGAAAGAACTCAACCTTAGCCTTATAATGACCGCATCGTCGACCTTTCTAATGATATATACATATATATATATATATATATATATATATATATATATATATGTGTGTGTGTGTGTGTGTGTGTGTGTGTGTGTACGTATGTATGATTAATACTTTATTTTAATACATAAATATGCTACTATAATTTGTAACTCGTTCATACGAACTCCATTTTTGACGTTCTTTATATCCACGCGTAGGTGGAGACGTAATCTACAACTTTCGTTTAGACTCTGTCGGCTAATTTTGACTTTATTTTTAAAGTTATATTTTTAACAGGTCAGGATAGGATTGATCCGTTAAAATCTCATAACTTCTTCATCCGATGTCCGTTTTTGTCTGTCTTTTTATCCTTACGCTACTAATAATGAGATATTTGATTCTCGTTTAGGTTGTGTCGGCTAAAATCGCTCGATCTAATACTCGAACTTCGGGTTGTACATCGCTAAGCCGGAACTTTGAAAAATCATAAGTTCCTCATAAGAAGTCAGATTTGGGCATTCTTTTTATGGACGCTCTCAAGTTAATATATTCTACAGCTTTCATTTACATTAATAAGGCTAAAAAAGCTCTATCATAAATTCACTATTTACGTCTTCGCGGTGTCGTGCCAGTTCCGTCGCTAAACTTCGACGGGTCATAACTTCTTCGTTATAACTCGGATTTCGGCGCTCTTTATATGTACGGAACCCTTGAGACATATTATACAACTTGGTTAAGACTATTTATTCTAAATAATATTTTATTGAAAAGTCGTTTTCGACCCCTATTATCTCTAAATTGACTAGCCCGGATCTACGGGCGTTACAATTATCTCCCGCTTAGGATGATTATGTCCTGGAGTCATCAACGAAACAAGACTCACATGATGAATCCATATGTTATCTCTTCATCCTAAGTAATAACCGTAACTTTGATGTTTCTTTTAATGAGTATCTAACTCTAATACTTTCTGACTGCAGGCGGTGCCCGATCTTGGACCCTCTCTCTATCTCATGTTAGACTTCCAATCATGATCTTTATGTTGCGATCTCGATCTTTATTGGAGACTCCTTTTTTTTTTTTTTTTTTTTTTTTTTTTAACAAAATTGAGATAATTTTCTTCCTTCAATTATCACAACAGACTGATGGGGAATGTTCTAATGACCTCTCATCGTGTGATGCATTGCTTGGACTCAGGTCTTTTAGAGTCAAATTCTAGAACAAACTATACCTTCCTTCATCTTCTAACCACATCTTAAAAGGTAGCATGTCTAGCTACAAGCAACCATCGCGATACCTCTACCGATCACTTCAATTATCTTTTACTTCAATCCTATGGCTTAAGTCAGATGTTACATCGAACTTGGTTCTCTGAACCACATAACATACTCAGCGTAGTCGGAGTCAAATTGATATGACCACTAGGTTCGGAATATCAACAATCTTTTTAGTAATTACCGAAACGATGGTAAAGATATACTTGAATAAAACGGTATCAATTACTAGCTTCTTGGTAACCTTGTGACTTTCCCTGATCCAAGCGTGAGTCCTGTGCTTCCAGTAGTATATTCATGTACTACCTTTCACACCTACTCATACTCGTCCCATGTATTGTCTCGCAGTCCCCAAGTCCTAAAATCACAAAACAATATAACACATACGAGTGTGTCCAAATAATCATAAAAATTTCCCTAGACTCTACTAGGACTTCTTCCATGCATATCTTCAATCATCAAGTCTGCTTCAACTCGGTTGGTGATGGACATTCCAGATGATAGGAAAACATTAGGAATTACACCAATTGTTCTATCATCCCGCCAATCAAATGTGTACATTCAGATGTACCCTACTTCTATAAACGTACTGCTATTTTATCAGACGTATTCTAAAGGCAAGATACCTCTCTTATGATATCTTTCGATAGGTATCATTTAGTATCATAAGGCATCTCATTTCCTCTATTTTCTCAGTCTATCATGGTTCGCATCACTTCCTGAACTTCTACCATTGTGATAGGTTCGGGTGTAGGCGCAACGACCGATGCATGACCCATCACATTCTTAAGCTCAGGTTGTCATCTTCCTCTTGTTTTTTACACCCAAGCAGACGTTCGGTGTACTGAGATGAGAGTTTAAGATAGGAAAGATCTTATTTATGATAGACGTATAAATCTCCTTATTACTCTGAAACATTACACGCTAGTTCTAATATCGTAATCATACGCTTAGAATCCTGAACACATAAGGTTCCAGTTCCGGTCGGCAACAGACCATAGATCCGAACAAATAACAGCATATAAGGCATTTTTATAGCAATAACATAAATCATTTAGCACATAAAACATTTTAGGCATTTTCCTAGACTAAACTAGTGCTCGTGTCTAAATTATAGCAGACACTCATCTCACAATCATCGCTTAGCATTCTAAGTTTAAGTCTAGAAATAAATCCTTATTCCTAGTTCGCTTAAACTAATGCTCTGATACCAACTGTGACATCCCCATTTTCACGGCCAGAAAAGACCGATTTTTTTATGCTTTATAAAAATCAGAGTACCTCTTTTAATTAAAATGTTGCGAAATTTGTTCCCAGTAAAACATGATAAATACGTTATCAAAGCACCTCCGAAGAAAAGTATTTTTAATTCGTTTTAAAACATTTGGGATGTCATCGTCAATACAGAAACATAAGCATAAACAGAACTTACATTTATTTACATTGGTGATCTACATCTCTTTAATCTCTTAGTGTAATGTGACTTCATCTCAACACCTGTAATATAAATAAACTGAGTGGGTCAGGTTAGGAAACCTGGTGAGTACATAGGATTTTCAACCCACAATAATATAATTATTATGTTTAAATAGTCAAACAATCGACCCAATTACCCATCCCTATTATATTCTTTACTCTTAAGGATCTATCCTAAGAGTCATCTATCCTGAATTCATTTATTCCGAAGTCCCTTGCTTCCAGGGTTATAGGACTGGCACTAAATCCATAGTTGCTAATGCTCATTCGTAAAGCACTAATTCCATAGCTACTATAGTTTATTCATTGGGTACTAAATCCATAGCTACCAGTGTTTATCTAATAGGTACTAAGTCCATAGCTACCGATTCCTAACAGGTACTAAGTCCATAGCTACTAGTGTTTGTCCAATAGGCACTAAGTCCATAGTTGTCGATGTTATTTGTTAGACACTAAGTCTATAGCTGCCAATGTTTACTCAAATCATCTTTTATCTCTCATCATTCATCTACCCATCTCATACCAAACATACTTGTATATTTAAAATACGTATATAGTTCAAATCATTTAAAACATGTATAAAAATGTTCATCCAGCATAGACATCAAGTATTCAGATAATATGCACACATAGCATGTAGTTTATATAAAATACTTCATATCTATGTGTAAGATGAAAGTAACTATGCACTCACCTGAGAAGGTGGTGACTCGGTACTCGGACATCGCTTCGTTTACTTTAAAATAATTTACTTCGACGAAACCTAGTATTATTACCACTAGATTTTAGTCTAATATTTACCGTGACTAATTATTAGTCTTATTATTATTATTATTATTATTATTATTATTATTATTATTATTATTATTATTATTATTATTATATAAGCGTTTAAACAATACTTTCCAACCACTATGTACAGACAGGGGCCAGACATAAAACACCGGAGGGCATGACCATTTTGGCGTATAGCACTTCTAAAATCCAACAACCCTATGTGGCAGTTGAAGTCGTTTTCGACCCCTATTATCTCTAAATTGACTAGCCCAGATCTACAGGGGTTACAATTACGCTTCGAGATAGTTGAAGTTGCATGGGGCAAATTACCCTACACATGATTTGGAGTTGGGGGCTGTGGCTTTTGCCCTCAAGATTTGGAGGCACTATCTATATGGGGTTCGGTGTACTATTTACAGCAACCACAAGAGTTTGAGGTACTTGATGGATCAGTTGAATCTGAATATGCGACAATGGAGATGGTTGGTTGTGGTGGTCGATGCTTTGAGTCGTAAGGCAAGGAGTGCTCCTATTAGGGGTATTCGTTTGAGGATGGTAATTACTTCGCCTTTGTTAGATTTTATCAAACAAAATCAGGTGGAAGGATTGAAAAAGTAGAATTGGAAGGTTGAGCGAATCAGGGGGCATATTCCTTTATTAGTTAGAGACAGTCGAGGGTTGATGACTCAATGTGGTAGAGTTCGGGTTCTGACTACTGGTGGGGTGAGATAGACATTTATGGAAGAGGCACATACGTTGAAGTTTTTGATCCATCTGGGGCCACTAAGATGTATAAGGATCCGAAGTTGAGTTATTGGTGGCCCTATATGAAAAGGGAAATTACTATGGATTTCATCACAAAAATTGCCAAGGTGGCACGTGAAGTTGATTTTATCTGGGTCATTTTTGATAGTTTACCAAGAGTGCATATTTTATCCCGATTTACTAGAGTATATCTGTTGAGAAGCTAGCCAACAACTATATCCGGGAGGGAGTGGACTAGCATGGAGTGTCGGTTTTGGTGCTTTCGGGTCGGGATGTTCGTTTCACTTCTAGGCTTTGGAAGAAGTTGCAAGCGGATGGTACAGACGCTTGAAGATATGCTCTAGGCATATGTTTTAGATTTTGAAGGGATTGGGGATACTTACCTTCCACTGGACGAGTTCTCTTATAACAATAGTTATCACTCCAATATTGACCGACCATGTTTTGAGATGTTGTGTGGGAGGAGGTTCAGGACCCCGTTTTGTTGGTGGGAGGTCAGGTGTCGGGTCATGGGGAATACTGAAGTGGTACTCAAGACCACTGAGGTGATCCAACATGTGTGTGATAGGTTGCGAGTCGCGTAGAGCTGAAAAAAGAGTTATGCAGATCGTCAGCATTCGAACGTTGAGTTTCAGGTGAGAGACTTGGTGCTTCTAAAGGTGTCACTTTGGAAAGGTATCATCCGATTTCGAAAGTGGGGAAAGATTGGCCCTCGATTTATTGGTCCTTACAGGATTTCTGCCCAAGGCTGCATATCAACTGGATTTTCCCGATGAGCTCAGTCAAATCCACAACACCTTCCACGTATCTCAGCTTCGGAAGTGTGTGGCCGATGACTCCGTAGTTGTACTATTGGATGATATTCAAGTTGATGATCACCTGAATTATGTGGAGGGACCAATTACGACTCTCGACTGAAAAACGAAGATATTGCATAAAAATGTGGTGAATCTAGTGAAGGTGTAGTGGTGGCATCGGAAAGGTTCCGAACGAACGTGGGAACCTGAGGCCGAGATGTGGGAACATTACCCTGATCTGTTCAGAGCTTAGGACTTCGAGCGTGAAGTTAGATTCAAGTGGGGAAGAGTTGTAATATCCAATTTTGAGGTTCATGACATTGTGGTTTATTTTAGCATTTAGACATAGTCACTAGGTGAGCAATACTTCTCACATCGTGAGATAAAGTTAAATTGTTTGACCCGCATCTTTTGGGTCTCACAAAGTGAGCCATTGCACTCTAAGCCTATGAAGAACCCTGATATCAATTATTCTTGAAACCTTAGTCCATTTTGGGGTATTTTCTAGATAGAATAAGAAGAGGAGAAGAGGATAATGAGTGTCCTAGTGGTGGAGTTTGCAAAGTAGCATCATCATCAGCACCTCTCCTTTTGTTGGGCCTTTGTAAGTGCTAATGGTTCAAAATTTATTGTCTTATATGTATAGATATAGGTTTTTGGATTTTTTTCCTCCATGTTCATGCATGCTTGAGTGGATTATACCCATATAGTTAGCAACTTTATGGATTTAAGGGGTTCCATAGACATCATATTGTCCAGATCTGGAGGTTGGTGAGGTATAAGAGCCATGCATGAGAGTTTGATACTTATTTTCCCACTTTTTGACCTAGAATGTGTTTGGTCATGCATGGTGCAAGAATAGCCACAAAGCAAACATTTTTATGGACCTTAGGGGCCCCTTTAACTTCTGAATGAGATGGATTCATTTGCTTAATGAAATAAGGACTTAAAATCGTGACTTTTAGCTTCAGACAGAAATCACGATGTGAGACATGAGGTTCTCACAATGTGAGAACATGGAAAACGCGATAGAGTTTCTGAGTCTGGAGCAAGTCGCTAGAATCGGACTTGGTCAATTCTCACGACGTGAAGAAGGAAGGATCATAACGTGAAACCTTAAATTAGGGTTTTGTCCAATGGATTTGACGCAGTTGACTTTTGAATTTGACCAGGATTTTGTCTAAGTTTGACTTAGGGTTATTTTGAACTGCAATATGAGATTTGATTACTGTTAATGGTAAAGGTGACCAGTAGAGTTGGTTTCAGAGCAGTGTGTTGCTTCAACGTTTATGCATCTGTGAGGTAAGTCTCCTTACTGTACTTTTAGGTCGAAGGCACCAATGCCAACCCACTATGACTTATATGATTGATATATATATATATATATATATATATATATATATATATATATATATATATATATATATATATATATATATATATATGGGATCAGAGTCATTATTGACTCCGGGGTTGATACAGGCCCAACACAACTATTTATTAACATATGGGTTGATACGGACCCAATGATTGATATGGACCTGACACAACTACCTGCTGTCATATGGGGTTGATACGGACCTGACACAACCACCTGTTGTTATATGTGTATCTGTTTGTATGTGGTACTTTCGGGAACTTACTAAGCTTTATGATTACAGTTTACATTTATAGTTTTAGGTATTTCTAGTTTGAAATGGAAGGGCCCGACGTGATGGCACAACATCCTCCCCTCATGATTTCCGCATTTAAAATAATTGTACTATGATGTTTGGAATATTACATTGATGAAGGTTTTTGGGACAATTTATGACTGAAATTAATAGACTTTGAACAAAAAAATTTATTTGTTTTGGGGCTGTTACACTAATGATATGACCAACTCAGTCTCAGCTCAGCCAAGCATTTACTGTCAACACCAAATTATCGAGGGCCCCAGAGATATTGACTTCTTCTATTAAAGTAAAAGGACCAAATAAAATTGGAATACATAGGCTTGCCCTCTTCCTCATGCCATAATTGATCATTTTCAGTATAGATGCCAGTTACGGACAATGTTGGGGAAAAACCATGACATACTAGATTATAGAACAAAACCCAACACATCTCTATTTGAAGAAAAAGAAATATTGTCATCTTAGAATTACTCATGACACAATCCATGGAGTAATATCTAAGTGCGGGTTACTTCGATACTAAAAATCTTCATTCCAAGTACTCACTAGTATTGGTTGCAATCTCTATGTCATATTCATCTTCATGAACAATCTATCAATACTCCATGACAATCTTAAATCACTACTTGTATCCAAAAGTAGGACCGATTGTGGATGTTCGAATAAACAAATATCGTGGAAGTGGTTCTAAACATGAAAAAGGGAACACATAAATATATATATATATATATATATATATATATATATATATATATATATATATATATATATATATATTAATGTAGATAATAACATTCAACTTATTATTGATTCTCTACAAAATAATCACCAAATCAGATAAAATATAAATTGTATTAGATCCAAACTATTAAACAAAAAACTAAGTAATCAAACCAGCTCACTAGAAAATCCAATGCTTATCGATCTAGTATAACCATCATGCTTCATCTATGAAAATGGTTTAGTGAACGAATTAGTTAGGTTTTCTGCAGATGATACATGAATCATTATGATGTATTGTTTCTTCTACAAGCTTCCTGATGTAGTGATACTTTCTGAGTATTTGTCTTGTGCGCTTGTGTTGTCGGGGTTCTTTAGTCAAAGCGACTGCAGCCTTATTGTCACAGAAGTTCAACAGGATCAACTATGTTGGGAACAACAACAAGATCACCGATGGACTTCTTTAACCACACAACCTCCTTTGCAGTTTCATTAGCTTCTATATACTTTAACTTAGACGTCTAATTCGTCACTGTCTCTTGCTTGGAACTCCTTCAAGTCACAGCTCCACCATTCATCAAGAACACAAATCCCGACTGTGATCGAGAATCTTCTCTATCAATTTGGAAACTTGCATCCATGTAACCCTTTACACTTAGCTCTTTTTTACCACCATAGATCAAGAACATATTTTGTGTTGGTGATTTGTTATCATCAATATTATTTAAGTGTAATGGGATTAATTTTGTTGACCAAAAGTGATCTTGATAAATATTAAACATGTAAGGAAGGTGTGGAGAACGCACTTGTTTAAGTTTGATCAAGTTTCAAGTTACAGTGTCATTTAGGGGCGAAGCCCTTAAACAAACGGGGGTCCGGGGTAGTCCCCCTAGGAGTAGGGTCCAAGGGGTAGAGCCCCTGGTCGGGGGTCGAAAACCCAGTTTTATGCATCAAAAATCCAAATTTTGAATATTTGACCAGTTTTTGGCTTTGCATTAATCCTTATAGAAAACCCGTTTTTATGATAGTTTTTTACTTTTGGGAAAACTGTTTTATGACAGTTTTGACAATTTTCATACATGAAATTGTTTTGTGACAGATTTCAGACAAATGAGGTATTTAACCGAATTTTGGTCAGCTTTTTTGGTACTAACAAAATTGACACTTCTTAGGGGTCGTTTGATAGTCGCTAATTGGGTTAGAGTTGACTGGGTTAAAAGCAGACTGAGTTAACTTCTAACTGAAACTTATTGTATGATTTTCAACTGATTAACTATACAAAATGACTATATTACCCTCAAAAAACATTTCTTATAAGCTTTGATTATTTTTGTACCTAAAATACCCATGTTCATCAAAATGCCCCAAATAACAGAACAAATCAACCACACATCAACAAAATGACCAAACGTACATGATTTTTTATGCCCAAAATATCACTGTTCAATATAACCATAATATATTACAAATACCCAGCCAAAACGACTAAATATACATGATTTTTAATACCTAAAATACGTCTACTCAACATAACAACCAAAATATATTATTATTCCTATGAACAAAAATATCTAAAATATAAAAATACCCACCCCTCCCAAGCTTCACAGGTTCATCCCTACCCCACTAGAATTGCAACTAGAATTACTATGAATTACATGGAATTCCTCAAGAAAAATCATTTTTTTTACCTAAAGCATCCAATTGCTTCTTCCAGATGGTCTTCCTATGTGTTTTTGACAATTCTATCACAACAATTTTTGACTTTTACTTGGATGATTTGGAGAACATTTAAGCATCAATACTTGAGATTACATCTGTAAAATATTCTATTGTTCTTTCAAAGTTGGTTCAGATTGCATCCATATTACTTCAATCTCCAACTCAGCACATACGAACATAGTTACACAGCAATAGCAAAAATCAAAAAAAAAATTGTACAAAACTTAATCAATAAATCGAAAAATCCACACAAATCGAAAATGAACAAAAAACTCGAATATAACAGAAAAAGTCGAACATCTCAGCAAAAACGAGTAGGAAAAGTGGAGCAAACAGGAACAAAAACTCACCTGCCCGGAATAATGGTGGTCTCTGGTTGAGTGGTCGGAGGAAGATGACGGTTGTCGATCAGCAGGTCGGAAGGATAGCAGGCTGTTGATGGCTTTTGTTGATCGGAAGGTCGACTATGGCTTTCTTGTGTTTAGGCGTTTAGAAATTGACAAGGCAAAAATTGGAAAGCAAAAGTATTTCTCATTTGTTGTCCCAGTCCAACAGTGGAATAGTGGGACCGAATCAGCTCTAAAGCTTGGACTAAGTCCTTTATTGTAAATTCTACATCAAACATGTTGATTTGTCTTTTTTAGACCACGTCTTCAATTGATCACAATTAGTAGCTATATCAAACACCCCTTTATTCTTTGTTCTGAATCTCTTCTGAGTCTTATACAATTAAAAATTAGAAAGTATCACCCAAATACTTTGATTTGAAAATGAAATCATAATTTTCGGAATATCTAAATGCCTTTATTACCCCAAAATTCTAACATTTTGCATAAGTTAGGTCGGTATCCAATGAGAACCTACTTCTCATATTCTTCAAAAGCATGTTCAGCATTTAGAACAATGACATATAGTAGATACACCGAAGTCCTTCAAAGCCGATTTTATCATAACAGTTATTTCCGAATCAAGTTTATTTGCTTTGCCCAAACTAATAAACCAAATAAATAAATAGAAAATGTCACGATATTTGTGGAAAAGGATTTTTTTTATTTTTTTTATTTTTTTTATAATGATGATTACCAACCTGGAATCAACCTCCACCACATAAAATTTCCCCCTCATAAGATAATGACTCGAAAAAATTATTCGGTGAAGATGGGGGTGTGTACCATCATGTACTTTGATAAGGTGTTACACTGTTATACTCATCAAATAAATTTAAAATTTTAGTTTAAAGATAATTCACACATTATTTTTAGACCTATATATTTAATTTTTTATTTCATAAACGATTATTAAAATCAAGGATTTTGATTGTGATTTATAAGGATTCATTTATCTTATCCTCATGAATGGACATCATTAGTTGTATTGATGTTCAAAATATTTTTTAAATGATATATTATACAAATATATCTTTTAATAATATGTGAACATTTATATAGCATTTTTTCAAATTGAAAATGAAAAATGACATAAAATCAATATATATATATATATATATATATATATATATATATATATATATATATATATATATATATATATATATATATTGTGTATTTATGGTTTATTAAAGTTGAAGGTTTGCATTTTCTTTTTAATTTACCATTTTTACAGGTTTATTCGGTAAAACGGAAATTTTTTATCAAATTTAACGGTTTATGCACCAGAAAAATGGTAAAACCGAACATTTATCTCAAACATAAGGACTTTAATGAACCAAAAATACGTAAAAAAAAGTTGCAAACATTCGGATTTAGTGAATTTAAAATACAAAAAAAAAATCACATATTTTTATCAAACTTGAGGGTTTTTGTGTCATTTGTCTAATTAAAAACATGAGAACTTAAACAACTAAAAATTTCATAAGCATACCAATTTTCAAGTGGGTAAATGTAAATATACCGGGCACACTTATTAATGTATATTGTATAACTATGTATGTATTGTATTTAGTCAATTAGGCAGTCCATTAGATTGGCTCAAAAGCCATATGGATTTGTATGTATTCTATTGCCGTTTAATGAGTATGCGAGGAAAATCATTTTCCAAATATGGTATCAGAGCCAAATTAATACCCTAGCCGACCCTACCTTCTTTTTTCCTGTCTTCTTTTCTACAAACCTTTCCCCACATGCCTTCTTCATCTTCGGTTTAGTCATGGCTGACAAAACTAAGCCATTCACATGCACTCATATCAAATCCTACATTCCATTACTACTCGATCTCAACAAGTTAAATTTTGATGCATGGCAAGAGCTTCTCCTTACATACTATCAAGCATATGGCGTTTATGGTTATTTTAATGGCTCCACCAAACCAAAAGATCCCACTTATGCTAACTGGGACAATCTTAACAACCTTGTTAGATCTTGGCTTTATGGCACCATGACCTAATCACTTCTTACCATGATTCTTAAACCACAGTCAACCGCCAACTCCGTATGGAACACCCTTGAAGCATTGTTCCATGACAACAAACACTCACGCACCAGAAAACTCATGTTCAAGGTGATCGCACAGTTACTAAGGTGTTGTTTGTTTAAAAAAAACTACTTCAAACCACTTATTGTTGCACTGTGCAACACACACACAACACTTGGCCATTCACAACTGTTTGTTTTTAAGAAGACTTCTGACTTAAAAACTGTTGCGCGTGTGATGTGTAGCGCAACACTAAATCAACTGCTTCAAACCTCTTCACGCCTTAGTTTAACTTACTGCAGCAGTCTGCAGACGTTAAAAAACAAACATACTTTTATTACATGCTGCAGCCATTTGTTCCACCTCTCCTACTACATAGGATTGCAGAGGTGGTCCGCAGACTTCACGCAATTTCTTTTCGAAAAAATAAACAGAACCTGAGTATTATCAAAAGATGAAGGCCAACTTGGATTTACTCGCAAATATAGACGCCCTGGCCCCTGAGAAAACTCTCATCACCTACATGCTCAAAGTTCTTTCACCAAAGTTTGAGAATATCTCCATGATCATCCGTCACAAAGAACAATTCCCTAGCTTTCTTGAGGCACGTTCCACCCCTATATCTGAAGAGTTTCATGTCAATCGACCACCTGCATCATCTCGTAAACAACCGCAACACCAACACGAACGAAAACAGGAATGATAGCCGACATCCCCACAACAGTCGTCTCCCTAATAACGCCCCAATTAGCCTCCAATATTAGTCCTCATCAGGCGAACGCTATCCTCCATCCAACCTGTGGAATTCTTGCTACTACCCATGCGGCTCTTAAGGCTGACATACCCCACAGCCATGGACTTTTTTCAAGCCTCCTAACAGTTTCTAGCAGCAGCGACATCAACCACCACCACCTGATAGACTTTTAGGGAAATAGTTGGCTTCAAACCATGCTTATGCAGCTCTTCACACGTATGTTGACCCACCTATCATCCCTCCACCATGGCAATGGTTTCCTCCAACTTTTCCTGATCAACCCACTGATCTCCTAACTACATTCAACACCATGTCCTTCAACAATCATGGAGATCTTATCCGGTATATGGATAGAGGTGAAACATCCCATCTTGTGTCTGATTCAGGAATTCTCTCTTCCCTTAGTAATAAGGCCATCTCCAATGCATTGAACTCTTAAGAGTTTAATGGATTTCCACATCAGCATTCCACTAAATATATCATTTTATCCATTAAACTCTACACTCCATTAAATTCTTAAGAGTTTAATGAATTTCCACATTAACATTTAATTATATCTTTTTATAAATAATATTGTAAAACTATAATATTACATTAATTAGAAATTAAAAGTTACAAATTGTAAATTATTAATTAATGATTGTGGTATATGTTATTGTTTTAAAATATTTTTAAGATTTAAATATTTTTTTGGTGAGAATATTATAATATAAATTACCTTGATGATTTAAATTATTCAATATAACATAAAGTAAATTACAAATATTATAAATAAGAAAATAATGACATATACATTATGTATATATGTAGGGTGTAGTTATTTAAATACAAAGTTTTATTGGTGAAATGGTTTAAAAAAATTGCATACCACCGTTCAGTGGGATTAAACCCCACTTCATTGAACTCCACCCACAATGGTGGGTTTATGTATTGAACTCCCTTTTTCCCCGTTAAACTCACCATTGAATCCCCATTGAGGATGACCTAAGCATAATTATAATTTGTCTTTGTTGGCAATGGTTCCACCATACCCATCACCCAAACAAGAGACATAATTATTCCCATTCCTCATCACCCTTTACACTTAAATGATGTCCTTGTTACACCCGACATCACCACAAACCTTGTTTTTGTTTGCGTATTTACTACTGATAATAGTGTTGGATTAGGTGTCTAAGCCACTACTAAATTAGTATAATCTTGAATTATTAGCAAAGTCCTTTTGGGTTGCCCTTAAACCTAATGATTGAATAGAATGTTATTGGAGAGCGATACTAATTTATTAATTTATTATATGATTAATAATTTAATTAGAAATCAAAATAGATGATTTATTAATGTACTATGAGAATAATATATTAATTAGAAATAATATTATTTAATTAGGAATTAATTAGATTAATTTAAAGTAGAAGGACTAAAGGTGACATTATTCCAAAGTTGAACATTGACCAATTCTAGTACCTCCTATAGGGGGACAATTTCTTGAGGGTTCTGGAGGTATTATTGGGCTACAAGGAAGCTTGGATGCCTTAGGGTGAAAGGAAAAGGATTAGGGTTATCTAAAAGGAACCTGCCTTATCTTTAGCCTCCTTATCACCTATATAAACCCCCGTGGGTTTGATTTTCATTTTTCAATTCATTCCAAATAGAAATCTGAAAGTTTCCTTCCCCATCCACTTTCCTCTTAATCTTTTAATTTGATAGGGTTTGGATGTGAGCCATTAGAGGCACGAGAGTTCTGGTGCTTGCTTTCTAAAGACTAATCAAGAAGGAATGAGTTTTTTTTTGCTATAATAAACAAAAGATATGTTTTTCTAATAACCCTTTCTTAATTTTGAAACTAGTAATGGAATTTTAGGGTTCTTGATAATCAGTTGTTTGTTGCAAATTATAGTGAGAACATAAATCTTTAGGTTCATGTGAACTTTAGGTTTAAGGTTTTTTTTTTTTTTTTTTTTTTTTTTGCCAAAATATGATTTTTGTAACCTATAAAACTCTTTAGTGGTATCAGAGCCATTGTTATCATTGATATTGCACAAAGTTAAATAGATAAAAAAGTTATGGTTTATAGAAACTAAACCCTAAGGAGGATATTTTCGAAAACCACTAAGGTTCTTGAAACCCTAGCTTCCACCCTCATATTTTCTATTTTAGCAAGGGTTTTAGAAACCCTTGCCTCCTATGCCCATTTTCAAAAATTGAGGTGCCACTTTGAGGGTTTACATTGTTTCCTCATTTGTTATTTTAAAAACCTTAAAATTTGAACAATTAAAACTTGACAAACCCTAAACTATTTTTGAAAATTAGAAGGCTTGGGATTAAGATTAAATTTGAATTTTTTTAGTAATAGGTTAACTATAAATAATTATTTGATCCATAATGATTTAATTAATTTAGGTAATTGTTTAATTAAAAAATAAATATTAAATCAAAATTGGTTTATTTTTTAAATTAAATTAATTTTTATATTAATTTTGAAAATTTAAATTTAAACCTAGTATTTTAGAAAAGTTTTAGAATACACTTTATACTCTATGTATAATGAAAAGTTTAATATATTATATGAATAAGACAAAGCCAATCAAATTAACAATATGTCTCATTCACGAAGCCATACTGTAAGTGGAGTTAAATGAAGCGACCTATAAAATGACCTACATTGGGTATCCACTCTTACCCACCGCTATCTTCTATGGTGGAGGGTCGTTAGCCGAACGGGTTTGATAAATGATATCGAGAGTGCCAAACATATTTGTATGATTATTCACATCTTGTTTGTGATCCTCGGCATCCCAGTCACAACCAGAAGAGCATAATCTAAGATTAAGCATACGATTGATAAAATTGAATGAATCTCAAAAGATTTAGGAGTTTTATAAGATTGAAATCGGTAAAAGCCTTACCTACCTAAAATATATTCGAATTTGATTACTACATACCTCTTCAAATTTCAAATAAAAAAATGGATCTTATCCTAATTTTAAATGTCTTATGAAGATAGAAATGGAAATGGTTTTCCTCTTCCTTCTTAAGATGATCTTCCACATCTAATCAAGGTGAAAATGGTTTCCCTTCTTTGGAAACTGGTGGAATTGGACATCACATTTCTTCAACTCTTTCCCCTCCTCCTGTGACTCTTCCAACATCATGTTTTTCTTTAAGTTGAAAGATATGAGACAACTCAAGCCCTATTGGAATGTAGACATCAAGATGGAAATTTTGTGTGTGTGTATGTTCTACATATGAAATCGTACGTTGACAAGTTGGATATAATGGGTGTCATTTTCCTAAGGGAGCAATTCGTTGATTTGGTTCATCTTTCGCTTCCAAAGTCATAGGATCAGTTCATTGAGAACTTTTATATGAGGAATATCGACATGAACCTAATTGATATGACCCAAATGTTGATTTTTGTTGAAGTAGAAGTGCTTAAAAGCAAATATAAAGAAGAGATTCTTATTGGGTCTAATTCCAAGGTTTCCATGGATATTGACAATGGTGAAAAATGTGGTCTAAGAAAAGATTTCTCTTCCTGGTTGGATTACCCTGGTCCACAACCTCCCGGTTGGATAGCCATACATAATACATACTGGGTTACCTTGGCCCACAACCTCCTATTTGGATTGCCATTGGTTTGTTGACTGGTTGCAGAAAGCAGTATAACCTCCACCGAACCATTCTGTGTCGACATACACAACAGATAAAACCATAATCACTCAGCAGACTAACATGTAGATCTATAGATCAATACCACATAAAAACATCCAATATACCAGGATACAGATCTAATAGGTCTCTACAACATAGCAACATCCTATATATCATGATACATAACTCAGTGGGCTGAGATTGGTACCTTCGACCCACAAGTACAGTAAGGAAAACCCACATCTCAGTTTAAAAAGGTCGTTGAGCAGGACACTGCCCTGAATATCAGCTCTACTGGTCACCTATTCATCAAATTGTAACCAATCTCAAATACAACTCAAAATACCTAAAATACCCATAGGTCAAATCCTGGTCAAATTAAAAATCAACTAAGTCAACCGAGATGACTCAAGCTGAGTACGCCCAACGTACTTAGCATGTATGCTAAACATTCTCAAGGTCCAGATCGGACTCCCAAGGGAGTACGCCCAACGTACTCAGAAGTACACCCAACGTACTCGACCAAACGTTACTTCCTATTAAGTGCTTATTTCATGAAGTCCTTTCGTTCAATTGCAGATCTAGCCCCCAAAATATCATTCCAAACCATAAAGTTTTCATCTTTATGATTTTGTATGCGTAGAAAATGCCTAACACCAAAACCCTAACTTGTCATAAGCTTTTAATATCTCTAATAGTGGCATAGAAGGGAATAAGGGACCAAGATTACATTTTTATGCTTCCAAATAACTCCATAATGGATATTGTTTCAAACTTTATCCATTAGAACGGCCTAAACAACCAAGATCTAGTCTTTATGTCTCAAAGGGACCAAAAGTGCATCTTTATCAACTTAATTTATTAAGTCCAGGTCTCCAACCTTTAGATTTGAATCAAAATGATATTTAGATTTATCCATAACATGGTCACAAACTTTGAAGATCTAAACTTTATGCACTAAAATGACCAAAAGCTCATAACACCCAAAACTAGCAAGATCTAACAAATGCATCATCAAGATTCAAGCTTTATACCTCTAGAAGAAAGATCAAGGCGAACAAGGTCTGGATCTACAAGCTCTAATGTAACCAACACTTCTCCAATGAGCTCCTTCTTTTCCAAGATGCACCCAGAACACTACAAAGCACTTAAAAACACCTTCTTTTTTTTTTTTTTCTTACAAGGCTTAAATTAGGGTTAGGGTTTCAAGGGAGGACGATAAAGGGGTGGAGGATGGGAATGGAAAGGGTTTGGGGGGTTAAAGAGATTAAATAGGTCTCAAAACCCTCAAATTACGGTTTGGTAAGTATGCACAATGTACTAGGTTGGATTCTGTGATCACCCTTTCCTAGTACGCCCAACGTACACCCTATATGCCCAACGTACTAGGCTAAACCCAAAACCCTCCTAACTTCGAAGGGTCATAACTTCTTCGTTCTAACTCCGATTTCGATGATCTTTATATCCACGAAAAAGTATTGAAGAGCCTCAGAATATTATCTAGATATCTTGGGCTAAAAACTTCTCGAACAAAAATCCATATTTAATACAAGAATATGGAATATGACTTTTCCCTTACTACCCTTCGACTTCCAAAATGTCTAAAAAATACATCCTTAAGGGCCAAAGCTTTACATAATCAACTTCCCGCCCACGAACCTGAAACTTGCGATGATTGCGATTTTTGCAATGTAGTCATCTAACATAGTATAGATGATGACCATAGACTAATCTAAATAGTCCAATGGAACACTGGTTGGATTGCAACCTGTAAGTCATGAATTACGAGTTCATGTGATGTACGAATCGTGTATTCATGCGATGTACTCTACCGACTTCTATTGTGGAGGAATTTATGAAGTATTATTGTCAATGTGATGATAGGCGGTGAACATTAGGTGAATCCCTTAGCGATAAAAACGTAAAATGTGATGATTAGGCGGTGAACATTAGGAGAAGTCGTGATTATTAGGCGAAGTTATTAGCGATGAAATTATACAAAAAATGCGATGTTGGAGATGATCTTTAGAAATAAATATAAAAAAACGGGGATGAGTAATTGGGTTAACTGATTGATAATTAAACATATTAACTATGTTATTGTGGGTTGAAAACCCTATGTTCTCACCAGGTTTGCCAACCTTACCACTCAACTTCCTTGTATTATAGCAACGGTACAAAGGTACACGAATGATGGAAGATTCTTCAAAAATACTTTTACGAGATTAATTCTGAATTTATAAATAAAGTCTGTTTTAAATCAGTATAAATACATATTTTCAAAATGGCCATAAAAATGGGGGTTTTATAGTAATGATCTAGATGACGGAGCTCATCCAACATAACAAGTAGAGATTATAGACAACGCATGATAGACATAAGAGATATGATGACAGACGGCGATCGGAGCTGGAGTTTTAGGTTGGGGATATGGTGTTGCTAAAGGTATTACCATGGAATGGTGTTATACGCTTCAGGAAGCAGGGAAAGTTGGGCCCCAGGTTTATCGGGCCATTCCAAGTGGTGCCTAAGGTAAGCAAGGTGGCCTACAGGTCGGATTTACCTGAGGAGCTATGCCAGATTCATAGCACTTTTCGCATCTCTCAACTTTGAAAGTGATTAGTGGATGATTCAGTTGTGGTCCCTTTAGACGACATCCAGGTTGACGAGCGGCTGAACTACATAAAGAGACTCATGAATATTCTTGATAGGAAGATGAAGGCCTTGCCCAACAAGGTAGTGGCCTTGGTCAAGTTGCAGTGGTAGCATTGGAAAGGCTTCGAGTGAACTTGGGAGCCCGAGGCGGAGATGTGCAAGCACTATCTAGATCTATTTTCAATAAAGGATTTAGAGGACAAAATCTAGTTTAAGTGGGGGAGAATTATAACACCAAGTTCCTGGTATTTTCCTTGAGATTTTAGAATTTAATACTTAAGAATAAAAAGGAGTTTTTGATGGCCACATTGTGGAGATGTAGTAGCCACAAAGTGTCATCGCCCGTTCGGAACACGCCTTCATTTTGGCCACCATGACGTTGTATGGAATTAGCCATCACGTGGCGGATGGCTGCAAGAAAAACCCTAATTTTCAGGGTTAATGCCCATATTTATGGGATATGATTGCTAGGCTTTGCACATCCTCAACCTCCATCATCTCCCTTTCATCCCAAGCAAGCCCTAGCCTCTATTATTGAGTTATTGAATATTTTGTGGTGGTTTTTTGGTCTCTTGAAGAAAAACAAGGTGTCCCTTAAGCATAGATCTAAGAACCAAACTCCCTCACCCCCACTATTTCTCATATTCTGGAACTTTGTAAGTTAGGAATAGTTTTAGTGGTTGGGTTCCATAAAGATAGCAACTTTATGGATCCTTGAGGTCCCTTTGTAGTTACTTGTTCTAGATCTGAAGTATTATTGAGTTTTGATTCCATCCATGAGGTTTATACTTGGTTGTCACCATTTTTGACCTAACTAGAGTCCAAGACATGTATTGTGCATGCATGTCTAGAAAGCAACAATTTTTATGACTCATTAGGTGTATGTGTAACATCCCAAAAATACAGTCCAAAAATTTAGTTTTTAAATCATTAATAAAACCATAAATCATCCATCATCATGAAGAAAATCAAGAACTATGTATCTCAAAACATTATGTCAGATATTGTATCATAATCAAATAAGCAAACATCAGAGTCTAAGAAAATCCCAGACTAGAACTACGGTGTGTGACATGCAATCATCCCAAGCCCTTCCCCTTGCTAGTGGAAGTACTTGAAACCAAAACTGAAAACTATAAGCACGAAGCTTAGTAGCTCCCCCAAACAACCACACTACCATACAATAACACATATTGGGCCTCGCCCACTTCATCGGGCCCCACCCGGCATCGGACCAATCCGGCATCGTACCAAAGGCCGGCTTCGGGCCCCGCCCGACATTGGACCGAAGTCCGGAATACATATCATAGCAACAAGCACATAACACATAAGCATATAATATATAAACATAATAGACTTCCTCGGGCTCGCCCCGACATCGGACCGAAGTCTAGTACACATAAAATATAAGATAGTTCTGCATCGGGCTTACCCCGGAATATATAACACATAGCATGCATGAATCATAAAGACATCAAGCATACATATACTCTTCTCGGGACCGCCCCGGCATCGAACCGAAGTCCGGAACATATAAGATGCATCGGGCTAACCCTGATATTGAGCCTAAGCTGGACATATACTAACATACATAAACTGGCCAACATTGGTGCCTTCGACCTGTTCCTACTAAAGGGAAACTCGCCTCGTAAGGTTGACTGCTGAAACTTGAGTGAAGAATCTCTGACTACTGTTGGGGAGACTCCCAGGCTATCAACTACATAATACATTTAATCTAATTCTGATAATCCTTGACTATTTTAGCCTTGGTCAAAGTTAATGTCCCGGTCAAAGTTAAATTCAAAGTCAAAGTCAACTCTCAGTCAACCCAACTCGTCGAGTTATCTCCCAACTTGGTGAGTTCATGCACAACTCATCCTCGTAGTCAACTAAGTTAACTTGTCGAGTCCCTTCCCAGACTCTTCGAGTTCTTCCTATCATAACATCGGGACATATTGATTTAACTTGTCGAGTCCCTCCTTGGACTCGTCGAGTTCTTCAGTTTTCGATTCCTATTCTTGTCCAACTCACTGAGCCATCTCCTTAACTCAATAGTTTCACTCACAACCAGAAAAGGGATTAGGGTTCACGACCCAACTCGTCGAGTCCTCCAAGTAACATATCCATTCAGTCGATTCTAATCCATTCCAATGCTTCTAGTTCATAGATCTGTACTCCTTAGACTAGCATAACACGTAAAGTTTCTAACTTTACGTGCATGCATGATGATATAAGACCAAATAATTGTTGGAATAGTGTCTAAGGCTGCAACTATATTAGGCAAGTATTTGACCCGATTGTGCATGGTCCTTTTGGGTTGCCTTCACCATAGCAACTTGACAGGATGATTTACTATGAGAGAATATATATTGTTAATATATTATGAGAATAATATAAGGAATAATAATATTGTTTTTTGATTAATATAAGTCATAAATTAATTAGTATTAATTTGGTGACTTAAAGAGATTAATTAAATAAGAGGGTATAAACTATCAATTGTTTGATAGTTACACTTTGGGCTGTAAATCCTTAAGGGATGAGGGTTGGATGATTTCTAGGGCTAGGATAAGCCTCAAACTCATCCAAGGCCTATCTAAGGTAAGGATTAGGATTACTTAGAGTTTAAGTTATCCAATTAGGGTTTAAGGGTGAAACCCTAGGAGCTTTACAAGTATAAATAGACCCCTTGGGATAGGGAAATCGACACCTATTCTAAAAGCAAGGAAACCCTAGCCGATTTCTTCCTCTCTCCTCTATCTCAAATCATTCTCTTTGCTAGTTGGTGTTTGTAAGCCATTAGAGGAGTGACATTTGTGACTCTAAAGCTCCAAGAACAAGAAGATCAAACAAGTGTTTCAAGGTAAGCTTCTAACTCTGGTTTTGTATTGTTCTTATACCTAATTAGTAATTAGAAGTCTTGGATTCAATGCATGTTTAATTAGAGAAACCTAGATCCAAGCATTAGGGTTGGTATGTGCACATAGGAATGTTCATATGACCAAAACCCATCAGTGGTATCAGAGCCTAGATTGGTTTCTATTAAATTGTTGCTTGATTGTTTGAATCTTACCTGAAAATTTCGAATTTTGTGATTCTGAGTCATGGACTCGGCGGGTCCCATAGTGGACTCGGCGAGTTAGCCTGACTCGGCGGGTCCAAAGTGGGTACTCGACGAGTCTAAGCGTCAGGAAGAGCCAAAATCAGGATTTTTTTTTTTCATATTTATCTTATGGAAACTTACCTTTATCATACTAGATCAACCCAAATCCGATTTTATGATATATATGACTATATTTTTGATCTAATAGAAGATATTTATCAATTAATAAAATATTTAATTTCCTTATATGATAATTATTAATTATTTTGATTAAATTGGTAAATTGTTTTTCAAGAAATCATAAATAAATCAAATATAGATAATTATGTGATTAATTGTTAATTTAAATTATTTGTTATTTGATCCTTTGTGTTTTAAATGTTTAAAACTTGCCCTTAAGTTTTGAAATTTATGTTTTGTGATTAAAAGTTTAATTTAGACATTTTAAATTTCAAACCCTAGAATTTTACAAGTTTAAAATCCAACCCTATACTAATATAATATTACAAGATTAATATCTATATATGTATAACTTAAATGCTAGTGTTATCATTAGTAGGCCTCATTCACGAAGCCGGTCTATAAGGTAGGTAGAAGGTTGCGACCTATAAAATGGCGCTTAATGGGTGTACACTCACACCCACCGCTTGCTTGATCGGTGGAGGGTCGTTAGCTGAACGGGTAGGATAGGGAAACCTCATCCTCTCATTAAAAGTATAATATGAAATACAAAGTAACTACATGTTTTCTTAAAATTTCCCAATCTTAGTTACTTTAGGAAAAGTGAATTGATGCAATCCCATGAAATTACACTTTGCACCTTGCTAAGAAGTTAGTGGAGCGTGTGTTGTTTACCGGCTTACTAATTGGTTCTAAGCGAAGGTGGCGAAGTGTGATTCATTGTTTATCATAGTTCGATGGAGCGTGTGTGGTTTACCGGCACATCGAATAGGTGATCGTTACAATGAAGGCACCATGTGAATTTGCATCGTAATTCACACCCGCTTTGTGATCCTCGGTATCCCAGTCACAAACAAGAGGGGCATATCGAGATTTAAACATGCCATTGAAAAGTTTCAATGAATCTCATCGAAACCTAGGAATTCTCAATACATTTAGGACTTAAAGTTATGTTTTTCATGGTTGAGAATTAGTGAATCGTCATTCACTTACCTTCAAATTGTTTGCATATTAGATTACGGCATCCCTTTCTAATGTGTAAATATTGTTGTTGGATCCTAGCCCTAATTTTTCTTACTGGGTGATAATTAGGGATTCATATTCTAATCTATCTTTGTACTTTCTATTTGTAGATGTCGAACGCTAACAACGCTGCTGCTCGTTCATTCACTTTGATGAGCCTTTGTCAAAAGGTCACCTTTGATGGAACGAACTTTAGCGAATGGATAAGATACATTCGCACGATTGCTCGCTATGAGGATAAGGACTATGTCCTCGATGAGAAGCTCGAGAAAATCAATCCTGAAATCGCTACTCCGGCTGAAATGACCGCTTTTGAAACCCACGAGCATGATGCAACGAAGGTACATTGCATCATGATCGCCACTATGAACTCCGAATTCCAAAAGTCCTATGAGGATATGTACCCGTACGAGATGCACCAAGACTTGTTGGAGAGATACCACCAAAACGCGAGACAAGAGCGTTATGAGATTTTCACTAACATGATTTCCACTAAGATGGGTCATGGAGAGTCTCTTACCGTGCACCTGCAAAAGATGCAAAGGTATGTCGACCGTCTTCGCAAGTTGAATGTTGACTTTGGGGAAGACTTGGCGATCGACATGGTGCTTCACTCTTTGCCTCCAAGTTACAATCAATTTAGGATGACCTATCACATGAACAAAGAAGAGGTCACCCTATGCAAACTCCAAGGTCTCTTGAGGGTCGCTGAGAGCAACTTCAAGGACAAGTCTATTGCACCAACTCCCAATCCGCCCGCCGCTCCTGTTTTGGCAATTGGACAAGGAAAGGGAAAGAAGAGGAAGGCTTCGTCTAAGAACTATCGCAAGGTTAAAGCCCGAGATGGTGCCTCTTCTAGTGGGACCAAAGTTGATCCTGCTAAACCCTGCCCTAACCCAAAGGAGGCAGAGTGCTACCACTGCCACAAGATAGGACATTGGAAGAGAAGCTGCCCAGAGTACCTGCAAGCCATCAAGGAAGGAAAGATCAAGCCGTATTTCGCAGGTATATACACAATTAAATCTAACGATTCATCTCATGATATTTCTTGGGTTCTTAATACCGGTTGTGGTTACCACATTTGTTCTAATGTGCAGGGACTAAGAAGAACTAAAGACGTGGTGCATGGAAGAATAAATCTAATCATCGGGAACAGAAGATCGTCGCCTGTGACCAAGATTGGAGTGTATTCTTTAGTGCTTAGGAATGGTTTATATTTAGATTTGAACAATTGTTGCTATTCACCAGAAATGGCTAGAAACATCATTTCATTTCATGGTTTGTTTAGACAAGGTTTTAGATTTTCTTTTATTAATGAGAATGTTTCTATTTTGGCTTATCTAAATGGTGTCTTTTATTTTGAAGCAATATCGTGTAACGGAATTTATGAAACCGTTATGATTGTAGATAACTTAGGAAATGATGTTTTATGTATGGATTCTTCCAATAGTATGGATAAGGCATCCTTGTGCCATTGTCGTCTTGGACATGTCAACAAGAAACGCATATCCCAACTCCAAAAGGATGGAGTGCTGGAGTCATTCGACCTTAGGGAAGATGACATATGCGAGTCTTGTTTACTTGGAAAGATGACTAAGTCACCCTTCACTGGTACGTGCGAAAGGGGTGAGAGTCTATTGAACCTCATACATACCGATGTGTGTGGACCGTTTAGATCTACCACGAAGGATGGAAACCGCTTCTACGTGACTTTTACCGATGACTATAGTAGATATGGGTATATCTACTTAATCATGCAAAAGTCAGAAACTTTTGAAAAGTTCAAAGAGTTCAAGAATGAAGTGGAGAATCAATTGGGCAGGAAAATCAAGATGCTTCGATCCGATCGAGGAGGAGAGTACCTAAGTCTTGAATTCCACGATTACCTCAAGGAGTGTGGAATAATTTCACAATTGACGCCACCTAGGACACCGCAGTTGAATGGTGTGGTAGAAAGGCGTAATCGAACCTTGTTGGACATGGTTCGCTCCATGATGAGTCGTGCTTTGCTATCTATCTCTTTTTGGGGGTATGCCTTAGAGACTGCCGCCCATATCCTTAACCGAGTCCCTACTAAGAAGGTTACCAAAACACCTCACGAGATGTGGACGGGGAAAGCTCCTTCGTTAGCACATATCAAGGTTTGGGGTTGCGAGGCTTTCGTAAGACAAGATACTCACGACAAGCTCGAACCTCGTAGTGAGCGATGTATTTTCATTGGCTATCCGCAGAAATCCTTTGGATATCTCTTCTATAGACCGAAGGACAATGTTGTCTTTGCTGCGAGGAGAGGAGTTTTCCGAGAGCGGGAACTCATAGTCCAAGGAGACAGTAGGAGGCAAATCGAGCTTGAAGAGATTCAAGAGTCGATAGATGAAGGAACCTATACCGTTGGCGCTCAACCCGAGGAGGAAACTCCGGTTGAACCGATTGACCTATCATTACCTCTTAGATGTTCCGAAAGAGTTAGAGTTCAACCCCAGTTGTATGGTTTTCATATTATTACTGAAGGGGACACGTATATTAGTGATAGTACACTAATAAACCTTGATGAACCTAATAGCTATAAGGACGCCATGGAAGGCCCGGAGTCTGCAAAATGGAAAGAGGCAACGGATAGCGAGATCCAATCCATGTATGATAACCAAGTTTGGAATTTGGTTGATAATGTGCCCGGACGTAAGACCGTTGGGTGCAAATGGATCTTCAAGAAGAAGACCGATGTGGATGGAAAAGTACACACGTATAAGGCGCGATTGGTTGCGAAGGGCTTTACTCAAACTCCCGGAGTTGACTATGATGAGACCTTCTCACCAGTTGCGAAGATAAAGTCTATTAGAGTGATGCTAGCTATTGCTGCATTTCATGATTATGAGATTTGGCAAATGGATGTCAAGACCGCTTTCCTTAACGGGAAGTTGGCTGAGGATGTTTACATGGCTCAGCCAGAGGGGTTTGTGGATCCGAAGCATCCGAATAGAGTGTGTAATCTTGAGAAGTCCACTTATGGACTTAAGCAAGCGTCTCGCAGATGGAATCTTTGCTTTGATGAGAAAGTCAAAGAGTTTGGATTTGTACGAAGCGAAGATGAATCGTGTGTATATGTCAAAGCCAGTAGGAGTATAGTAAGCTTCCTCATTCTATATGTAGATGACATATTACTCATAGGAAACGACACCCCGACTTTGCAGGAAGTTAAGTCTTGGCTCGGGAAGTGCTTCGCTATGAAGGACCTCGGAGAGGCTTCCTATATTTTGAGAATAAGGATAGTAAGAGAAAGAAGTAAGAGACTAATAGGACTTAGTCAGAACACTTACTTAGAGAAGGTACTAAAACGTTTTAGTATGGAAAAAATCAAAGAAGGGAGAATTACCGATACAAAGTAATGCCAAGTTGAGTAAGACTCAAAGTCCGAGTACCGAAGCTGAGATAGCTAAAATGAGCCGAGTTCCATACGCTTCCGCTGTTGGCTCAATCATGTACGCTATGACTTGTACTCGCCCTGATGTAGCCTTTGCTTTCAGCATGGTTAGTAGATATCAAGGGAATCCTGGCAGAGCCCATTGGATTGCGGTGAAGAATATCCTTAAGTACCTTCGGAGGACGAAGGAATGGTTTTTAGTCCTCGGAGGGAGTGATCAATTGAAGGTGAAAGGGTATAGTGACGCCAGTTTTCAGACCGACAGGGACAACTACCGTTCGCAGTCGGGCTGGGTCTTTACCCTGAATAGAGGAGCAGTAACTTGGAAAAGTTCCAAGCAGGAAACCGTAGCTGATTCAACGTGCGAATCAGAGTATATTGCAGCGAGCGAAGCATCGAAGGAGGCAATATGGTTGAAGAACTTCATTGGTGATCTTGGAGTTGTACCTGCCATAAAGGATCCCATGGAGATTTTTTGTGATAATGAAGGAGCATTTGCCTTGACCAAGGAACCGAGATATCATGGTAGATCACGACATATCGACAGAAAATATCACTTTGTTAGACATCGTGTAGAAGAAGGACAACTCGTAGTGAAGAGGATATCATCAGAAGATATTCCAACAGATCTGTTTACGAAGGGACTAAGTATGGTTAAGCACTTGCAACATGCTAGGAGTATTGGGCTGAAGGATGATATTAGCATAGATTAGATAGTATTAGAAATGTATAATAGATAAATGTAATTAACATTTGATGATTAAATAAAGGAGTTTTATTTATAAGTAATGTTACTGTCGTATGTTGATTGTTTAACTATTGTTTCACTTTGCATGTTTTGACTTCCAGAATAGTTGAGTTTATTAAGAATAATCGAATTATTCAAATTGTCCACAATCGTTCATATGTCAGAAGTAGATATGAATGAAGATTGTCATGAATCGATGTGTAGATTGTCAAAATGGTTTTAAACATTGCAAAAGATTGCTGCAACATTCATGAGTTCTTATGAACTAGTTTTAAGCATTGGAAGAAACTCGCGCTTGTTGGAATCACCTTATGGAATGTGATGTAAAAGGTGATCGCAAGACAATAATATCATATGGTCTTAAAACCTAGATATATGGTTTGTTATTTGTTAAATGATTGTACATTGATAATGCGAAAACGCATCAGTAACTCGGTGTTATAAAACGCATTGTTGTGTATAGTTGATTAATGAATAAGTAAATGCATATAAGTCGAAGTTTATCTGTAACTTTTATCCTAAGAAGGAAAAAGCGATATCTCGGCCGCTCGATGATTTGATTTGACTTATGTGTCGGGCCCGATTAGAACTGAATTGATGTGTTCGATTAAGTTCTATGTCAAATAAATCGGAGATCGAAAAACCAAATGCTAGATTAATTATTCCATAGAATTGTCAGCATGATATCTAACAGAGGGTTGTATGATCCCTTATCTAAAGGACAAGATTGATTAGATCAGAGTTTGACAGCGTCTTTGAGAGCTACGATTGCAACCCAGATTGTACTTGTGCATATAGTTGCTAGACTTATCCAAGTGGGAGACTATTGGAATAGTGTCTAACGTTGCAACTATATTCGGCAAGTATTTGACCCGATTGTGCATGGTCCTTTTGGGTTGCCTTCACCATAGCAACTTGAAAGAATGATTTACTATGAGAGAATAGATATTGTTAATATATTATGAGAATAATATAAGGAATAATAATATTGGTATTTGATTAATATAAGTCATAAATTAATTAGTATTAATTTGGTGAATTAAAGAGATTAATTAAATAAGAGGGTATAAACTGTCAATTGTTTGATAGTTACACTTTGGGCTGTAAATCCTTAAGGGATGAGGGTTGGACGATTTCTATGGCTAGGATAAGCCTCAAAGTCATCCAAGGCCTATCTAAGGTAAGGATTAGGATTACTTAGAGTTTAAGTTATCCACTTAGGGTTTAAGGGTGAAACCCTAGGAGCTTTACAAGTAGAAATAGACCTCTTGGGCTAGGGAAATCAACACCTCTTCTAAAAGCAAGGAAACCCTAGCCGATTTCTTCCTCTCTCCTCTCTCTCAAATCATTCTCTTTGCAAGTCGGTCTTTGTAAGCCATTAGAGGAGTGACATTTGTGACTCTAAAGCTCCAAGAACAAGAAGATCAAACAAGTGTTTCAAGGTAAGCTTCTAACTCTGGTTTTGTATTATTCTTATACCTAATTAGTCATTAGAAGTCTTGGATTCAATGCATGTTTAATTAGAGAAACCTAGATCCAAGCATTAGGGTTTGTATGTGCACATAGGAATGTTCATATGACCAAAACCCATCAATAACTCACTACAAGTTAGAATGGAGGTCTAAGTCATGGCATGGGGCTATGGCTGAATAAAGGTGACGAATTTGATCCTCTAAAGCTCAGTAATGCCTATATTTGAAGTCCTTTCATCCCCCAAGGTCCAAATCTCAGAATGGCCGTGGAAATGACCCAAAAAGTGACAATGAACAAGCATACATGAAGATCTAACTGGATAGAAACCAAAGTATAAGCTTTATACATTTAACAAGTCTAAGATGCTACAAAAACTCTGGATCTTCTGCTCTCTTCTTGTGTCTTCGCTCTTTTCCTTCCTTTTCCTAGCTTCAAACCACACAAAATGCAAAGAAATGGCTCAAGAATGCACAAGATCGATTAAGGTTTCGAGAGTGGGGTTGGGAGGTGATAAAGATTGGAGTGGAGGCTAAATATGATGCTTAAATAGGGTGTAAACCCTAAAGATTAGGGTTTCCTCCTGATGGACCAACTCGTCGAGTCCAGGCTTGGGCTCTCCGAGTAGATCACTTAAACCCCACGTCCAAGTTGGTCTCTACTCGACGAGTTAGGGCTACTACTCGTCGAGTAGCTTTACTAAATGAAACTTAACAACTTAAATATGTACTGGTAACGGGGCGTTACCGTATGAAAGCCTTCTGGAAGAGACAAGTGTGTGGATTAATGAATTAAGGGCTTAATCCATTGAGTTATTTGAAAACAGTTCCCATGATGTGGAGATATGCTCACCACGTCGAGTCGTATGGGTTTTCGCGATTGTTTTTTTTCTTGAGGTTTCCATGTCGTGGTAGATGCTTGGCCACACCGTGGTGACCAGAATAGTTGACTTTTGACCTGTTGACTTTAACCGTTGACCGTTGACTTTTGACCAAGTTTGACTCTCGTTCAACTTGAGGGTTTAGGGCTATAGATTGAGGACGTACCTCAGATTTTTGTATAGGTGGCTCGTAATCTGTCGTGTTTGAAAACAACTCTGGGTAGTACTACCTCATCTCCACCTCAACCTGTCAAGTCCACTTCGAGCCCTTACGGTGCTGCCATTGCACCTTCACTAGATCGACCCTCTTGTTCCTCAGCTCCTTCGTCTTACTATCCAGAATCATCACCGGTCTCTCAATGTAATTCAGGCTATCATCCACCATGCTCTTCTTTAGCTTGGAAACATGGAAAGTGTTTTGGATCTGGCCGAGCTCTGCTGGAAGGTCTAACCGGTAAGTAGCCCGACCCACCTGGGCCAAAACCCTAAATGAACCAATGTCTAGGTCCTAGCTTGCCCCACTTCCTAAATCTGATAACACCCTTCCAGGGTGACACTTTTAAGAGGACCATGTCGCTCACCTGAAACTCCGAATCCGAACGTCGCATATCGACGTAACTCTTCTGCCGACTCTAAGCAGTCTGGAGCCTGCTCTGGATCTGTTGGATCCGCTCTATTGTCTTTTGGGGTGGGGAAAACTGGATACCTAAAAATTCGTATATCCGAATTTCGGATATCCAGAAATTTTTACATAAGATTTTAATATCCGAATTTTCGGATATCCGGATACGGATACCAAAATCACATATCCAATTTTGTTTTGTCTAAACCATTAAACAGTCAAGAAACTCAGTAAAGTACAGATTAAACAAAAAACTAATATTCCATGCAACTTTCATATTACAAACCACAACTAATATTAGTTTTTAACTAGTTCTTACCAATAATTCAAAAGTTCAAACTAGATAAAAAATTACAAACCACATAACTTAAATATTAAAAGTTCAAAACTATCATATTCTTAACAGAAAACTAACAAATAACCAAAAAGTAGCATCCAAAAGTCCAATGTTTTATTCTTGATTAACCAGTAGCATCACTTCATCAATTATCATTCAAACACTTGTAGGTTGCATTTCGAAAGGATAACTATTAATAACAACTTTATAACAATCAAACACACCAGAAGCTTTGAAATATAGCACATATGAAACAAAAACAGCAACATAAATATACACATTATTATATAAATGTCATAAAAAAGAAACATACACATAGGCCTTAAGAAGCTTTAATAATTTACTTACTCCTCTGTTATATCACTTTCATCCACACTTTCATCAATGCTAATGATTGGTTGCTCCAAAGTTAATTCCTTCAAACCTATTAGACACAAAAATTACAACATTAAAACTATATACAATTAGAATTTAAATAATAATATTCATAGGTTACAACTAACCATTTTCTTCCAGCTTCTCTATCTCAAGCAAGATATTGTCAATCACAATCAGCTTACGCGAAGAACGTAACCAATCTTTTGCACAAATGAGGGCTTCCACCATTCTTGGAGTTAAGGAAGTACGGAAGAATCAAGCACTCAGCCCCTGGTGCTAAATGCCGCCTCCGAGGCAACCGTAGAAACCGGGATAGCAAGAATATCTCGAGCCATCTTAGAAAGAATCGGGTATCTACATTGTTGAATTTTCCACCACAACAATATGTCAAAATTGGTGTCCATTGGTTCACGTTCTTCCCCCAAATATTTATCTAATTATGTTTTCTTCAATGTAGTATCCGAACTTCTCATTGCCATTTCAAATTTTTTTGTCATGATAACCTCAATATCCATTACCATATCAACTCCCCCCCCTACCCCACGCTGAATTTTGATTAGAATGATAGTATGTAGATGACACCTCATCATCCTTTTCTTTTTAAGGCATAGAAGAACGATAAAAATCAAACAAAGCGCGCATGTTGTAATCTAAGTTAAAAATGAATCGATTGGCACTATCTTTCTCGAAGTTTTCTTTAACAACCCACTGGATATATTGCCATTTATGCCTTGGGCCGAGAACTACACCAATAAACATAAAATTCATTAAGCTTTGTAACGTCCCCTCAATACTTCTTGTATTTCAATTTCATTTTTTTTTTCATTTCTATGATGGACTTGTCGGGATACATCGGAAACCATCAATCACATTAGAAATACCAAATATTTGATGTACATAAGCATTTAATGTTACATACTTTGAACTGGAGAAATTCGATGTGGCATCAAAAAAATATCTTCAAAAAAGGCAACAAACTTTGCACATTCATCCAATCCATGTCGCCAATCAACCTACCGTTGATCTTTTTTAGCTCCTTGACACAACTTGAATCTTTCAAAAGCAAGTTTGAGAATGCTTTCCTAAATTTATGTAACAGCCGGTTTTCCAGGTATATTATTTTATTTAATTATTTTGGAGTTTGTGAAGGAAGTCGGCGAGTTGGAGCCAAGACTTGCCGAGTAGGGTCGCGGATGTTCATCCGGGTTCACGTCCGAACTCGGCGAGTCCATTTATGGACTCGGCGAGTCCACGCTGTTTAATGAAACCCTAATCCCCCGGGTTTGGAGCCTATTTAAGGGCACTTATAGCCTCTCATTGCGGCTACTAATCCCTTGAGAGAACCCTAAGTGAGCCAAATCATTGCGAGGAAGAAGAAGTCACTTTTGATCCTTGTACCTTTGGTTTAGCAAGAAGGAGGTGAACAAGAGCAAAGGGGAGGTGCGATTCTAGCAGTTCCAGAGTTCAGAGACTTCATTTTGAGGTAATAGTTCGAACCTCCTTCAGTTTTGGTGTTGATCAGTAGAGTTAGGGTTTTCTAACCCCTTTGGAGAGTGATTATGTGGAGCAAATGGTCCCTCTTCGAGTTTGTGCCTTGGATCTGGACTCAAAGAGGTCTAGAGACCTTAACCCTTGGAGCTTTATGAATAAGTTTGGGGTTATTGGACTTAGGTTGCCATTTTTGGGACTAAATCTCCTTTTGATGCTTTGTTGTTGTTATACAAGCATCAAGTTTCGAACTTTACGTGACATTCATGCTTGGGAAGGCCAGATCTTTTATATAGGGAAAGAGATCTAACCTTAGGAGGCCAGCAGAGTTTGTACATGTCATGAACTTGCCGAGTTGTTCCTGAGACTCGGTGAGTAGGGTTAGGGTTTCACGTAAATTGCTCAGTAAGTAGACTTGCCGAGTTGGGGGATCTCTCAGTGAGTCAGAAGGGAGTTAGAGGACTGGAGTTCAAGGCGGTACTCGCCGATGTTCTTTAGACTCGGCGAGTTGAGTCATGGTGGCCCCGCGGTTCATGCCTAGTATGACTTGTCAAGCATAGGGAGGGACTCGGCGTGCTAAGCGGGAAAAAGTGTTAGAGAACATGTGTGAACTCGCCGAGTCACCAGGGTGCACTAGGCGAGTAGGGTCAAAGTGTGACCGTTGACTTTTAGGGTTTGGTCAATGGAGTACTTGTGTCGAGAGGGGGGTAAAATAGCCTTTTACCCTCCTGAGGGAGCCAATGACAGGACGAGTCTAGTTTTGAGAGTTATATTTATAAGAGTATTTACTTTATGTGAATAGGCGGAGACTAGGCAATATTTCTACCGAGTCAGAGAGTGGCTATTATGTGTTAGAGTTGGGGCTGGAGGCCCCACTGAGACACATAGAACTGAGGGTAACAGAGTTACAACCTTGAGTGGCTATTATGTGTTAGAGTGGTATTTTGGGGAACTCACTAAGCATTTATGCTTACAGTGTTATGTGTTATTTGTTTCAGGTACCAGTGATGATCGCGGGAAGGCGCTGGCATGATTTGTACACACGCACACCGGAGTTTGTATTTATATTTTGATCTTCGGTTTTGTACTGATATAATGTTGATACAATGTTTTATTTATGATTACAAATGATATTTTATGGGTTACAAAAGTGAAAAATTGTTCAAATTTTTACGGTGTTACAAGTTGGTATCAGAGCCTTGGTTTGAGGGATTCAGATATATCTTCGGGCGTATCTGAACTCAAACTGGGGATTTGAGGGAATTTTTTTAATAATAAAAATTGTATTTTTGAAAAAGAGTAAGAAGATTCTTGAGACAAACAGAGCAGAGCCGTGTGTACGATCAGCCAGCGCCCGAACGGTGATTTCCCAAAATACCCTCATAATAAGTGATTATCAGATATGCTATGTATGCTATATGATGAGTTACGATATGCATGCTATAGTAGACTAGGTATTCTTATTAGGACTAGAGTGGTCTGATATATGATGCCTTAGTCTAGGGGTTCCGCTGCTAGAGATGCTTAAGAGTGATTTAGATAGCAGCAAGGTGCTTATGAGAGTTTTGTTAGTGAGTAGCACATGATAAAGAGAGTAGAGTACTTGGGATTTGAGGCTCAAGGAGGAGGACTTGGGATGAATGCCAACGTGGTATGGACGGTAGTATCGGGCCCGTACTACTGAAGATATCGGGTTGGTACGCAGTCTAAGTAAGAATCCTTTGGGCACGAAGGAACGAGTAGGGTGGAGTTATTGAGTGTGATTATACTCGAAAAGGTTCCCTAATATTCTTATGTTGTATTTCAGAAGGAGACCATGGTTGGGACGCGCCACACACCAGTGATCGGCAGTTCGGGTGATGAGGAGATCCGTAGGATCATCCAGGAGGCGGTGGTTGCGGCCATCAGGGCAGAGATATCAGAGATGTTCGGGTCTATCAAGACCACTCTGATGGAGACATTTGATGAGAGATATGCTGCTCTTTCTGAGGTTGTTGTTGTTGTTGCGACCACTATAGCTATAGCTGCGACTAGGCCGCAGGGCGGTGATACGTTGCTATTTCGAGAGTTCAGCAACACAAAACCACCGGAGTTTGACGGGACCCAGGACCCGATCGTGGCGATGAAATGGATTTCAAACATAGAGGGGTGTTTCTTTACTTACTCATCTCCAGAGCATTTGAGAGTCCGGTTCGCGCTGAACCAGCTTCGCTTGGGAGCGAAGGACTGGTAGAAGTTTGTGACTGCACACTTTACGCCTGCTGAGCTTGCTGCGGTGACCTGGGAGAGGTTCACCGCTATGTTTCGAGATGAGTACGTTCCCCAGGTGGAGAGGGAGCATTTGGCCCAGGAGTTTCTGACCCTCAAACAGGGTACTGAGTCTGTTACGGTGGTCACGAGGATGTTTCATGAGCGGGCGATGTTCTGCCCAGAGCACGTGTCTTCCGAGTAGGCACGCATGAGCCGATATTTGAGCATTCTGAGGAGGGATATACGTGAGTTTGTGGCGAACTCAACGTACCGGACATTTTCCGAGCTTCAGGCAAATGCCCGGAAGAGGGAGATAGAGTTGGAGACCCAATCCAAGGAGGAGGCTGAGTCTTAGGGAAAGGATCGGCGGCCGGCTCAGTCTCAGCCGGCAGCCAAGCGGCTCAAACTCGCTGATTCGAGATCTGGGAACTAGAAGGACCGCAATTGTGGCAAGTGCGGAAAGAGCCACGAGGGGATATGCAGATCAGGGTCTTGCTATAAGTGTGGCAAGGAGGGGCACATGGCCAAGGATTGCCCCAAGGGTTTTTCAGTCTGTTTTCATTGCAAATAGACTGGACACCGGAAGGCAGAGTGTCCACAGTTGTGGGGGTCAGCGAATGGAGCATTTCTGGGATTAGCCCCTGCTGCGATGAGAGCTGCGAATGCTCAGCCTGCGAAGGTTGAGGCACCGAAGGCATGTGGGAGAACCTTCCAGTTGACTGCGGAGGAGGTCCACGCAGCGCCCGATGTCGTGGCCGGTATGTACTTTTTCATGTATTCTTTTGTATTTGTGATATTGTGCTCATATTATGTTATGCGTAGGTACCTTCCTTGTGAATTTTGTACCTGCTCTAGTGTTATTTTACTCGGGTGCGAGTCAATCTTTTGTATCGTTGACCTTTTGCAGACACATCAGTATTAGTCGAGACGCGATGAGTCGACCTATGAGAGTTTCTATAGCGGATGAGAGAGCGGTGTATGCCACTAAGGTGATTCGTGGTTGTGTACTCGAGATTTTCGGGGTTGAGTTCCCGATAGATTTGGTCCCTATTGCGATGGGGGATTTCTGTGTCATCGTGGGCATGGACTGGTTGAGCAGGTTTGGAGCGATCATCGACCGCGAGCGACAGCTGGTGACCATGCGAGACTAAAGTGGGGGAGTTCTTACAGTGTACGGCGAAGGAGCACGTTCCGGTTCAGCGTGTTGCTCAGCCTCCAGGGCGAGGCAAAGTCTTCAGCAGGGATGTAAGGGATTCTTAGCATATGTTATGGACGCGAGAGTTGAGATGGAGAAACCGAGGTCTGTGGGAGAGTTTTCGATAGTGTGTGAGTTCCCGAATGTATTTCCGGAGGAGTTGCTGGGCGTACCTCCTGTGAGGCAGGTGGAGTTCAGTATCGATTTGGTTCTGGGGCCGTGCCTATCGCCAAGGTGCCCTATTGCCTTGCGCCTCCAGAGATGCAGGCGTTATCCTCGCAGCTGTAGGAGCTGCTGGGAAAGGGGTTTATTCGGCTGAGTAGTTCACCGTGGGGAGATCCTATCCTTTTTGTCAAGAAAAAGGATGGTTCACACCGGATATGCATTGACTACCGGGAGTTGAACAAATTGACGGTCAAGAACTGATACCTGTTGCCGAGGATTGACGATTTTTTCGATAAGTTGCAGGAAGCATCTTGGTTTTCCAAGATCGACTTGAGGTCTGAATATCATCAGGTGAGGGTGCGAGATGATGATATTCAGAAGAAAACATTTAGGACTCGTTACAGGCATTACGAGTTCGTGGTGATGCCTTTCGGGCTCACCAACGCACCAGCAGTGTTCATGGACCTCATGAACAGGGTGTGCAGACCGATGTTGGATCGCTCGGTGATTATATTCATCGATGACATTTTGGTGTATTCGAGATCTAGAGAGCAGTATGAGGAGCATCTGAGGGATATCCTAGGGGTTTTGAGATCGGAGAGGCTTTATGCCAAGTTCTCAAAGTGTGATTTCTGGTTACGAGAGATCCAATTCCTGGGACATCTCATTAACCAGAATGGGATACTGATCGACCCAGCCAAAATTGAGGCGGTGATGAGTTGGGAGGTGCCGAGGTCACCCACGGAGATCAGGAGTTTTCTAGGTCTGGCAGGCTATTATCGGAGATTCATCAGGGATTTCTCCAAGATCGTCGTGCCACTCACCAAGCTGACCCGGAAGGGTGTAGTTTTTGCTTGGGGTCCAGAGCAGCATACCTCCTTTGAGACACTTCGCCAGAGGTTATGCGAAGCCCCGGTGCTAGCCTTTCCATAGGGAATGGAGGATTTTGTGGTATATTGTGACGCGTCGATATCAGGATTGGGAGTAGTACTTATGTAGAGGGGTCATGTGATAGCGTATGCATCGAGGCAGTTGAAGCCTCATGAGGTGAGGTATCCTACCCATGATTTAGAGTTTGGGGCAGTAGTGTTCACCCTCAAGATCTAGCGTCACTATTTATATGGGGTCCGGTGTACCATATACACTGATCACAAGAGCCTGAAGTACTTGATGGATCAGCCAACCTGAATATGCGACAGAGGAGATGGCTGGATGTGGTAAAGGATTATGATTGCGAGATCCTGTACCACCCGGGAAAAGCCAACGTGGTGGTCGATGCCTTGAGTCGTACGGCGAAGAGTGTTCCGATGCGTGACATTTGTATGAGGTTGACGGTGATGACTCCGGTGTTGGACACCATTCGAGGAGCTCAGACCGAGGCCGTTAGGCCAGAAAACCAGAAGAGAGAACGGGTTGTCGGGTAAGTATCAGAGTTCGTCACCGATGGTCGAGGACTTATGACGTTTCAGGGTCGGATCTGGGTACCGCATGTGGGCGGAACGCGTACCATTTTGATGTAAGAAGCTCATCGATCGAAGTTCTCGATCCATCCCGGAGCCATTAAGATGTTTTTGGACATGAAAAGGGAGTATTGGTGGCCCTGTATGAAGATGGACGTTGCATGGTTCGTGGAAAGGTGCCTAACCTGTTGCAGGGTTAAGGCCGAGCATCAGAGACCGCACGGCAAGTTGAAGCCGTTAGAGATTACCAAGTGGAAGTGGGAACAGATTGCCATGGACTTTATCACCAAATTGCCAAGGACCGCGAGGGGCGTCGATGCAATTTGGGTGATTGTAGACCGGTTTACGAAGAGCACTCATTTCCTCGCTATTAGCGAGAGCTCTTCCGTAGAGAGGTTGGTAGAGATGTATGTGAGGGAAGTGGTAGCACGGCATGGAGTACAGATCTCAATTGTCTCAGACCGAGATGTGCGTTTCGCTTCTAGGTTCTGGAAGAAATTCCATGAGGAATTGGGTACTAGATTGCATTCCAGTACCGCGTACCACCCCCAGACTGATGGATAGAGTGAGCGGACGATTCGGACGCTCGAGGATATGCTCCGGGCATGTGTGTTGGACTTCAGTGGGAGTTGGGACATGTACTTACCCTTGGCGGAATTTTCCTACAACAATAGCCATCATTCGAGCATCGGTATGCCACCCTTTGAGCTGTTGTATGGAAGGAGGTGTCGGACCCCCATTTGTTGGGAATGAGTCGGGCAGCGTGTTATGGGTAGTACCGAGATCGTGCTTCAGAAGACTAAGTAGATTAAGCAGGTCAGGCAGAGGTTGTTGACCGCTCAGAGCCATCAAAAGAGTTATGCGGACAAGCGCCGGTCCGAGATCGAGTTCCAGGTCGGGGACCTTGTACTCCTGAAGGTCTCTCCTTGGAAAGGAGTGATCCGATTCAGGAAAAGGGGCAAATTGGGGCTGCGATATATCTTTCCTTTTCGAGTGATCGCGAGGGTAGGCAGGGTAGCCTATCGGTTGGAGCTACCTGTAGAGTTAGGGCAGATCCATGACACTTTCCACGTATCGCAGTTGCGGAAGTGTATAGCAGATGAGTCGGTAGTGGTGCCATTGGACGACATTCAGGTGGATGCGAGCCTGAATTATGCTGAGAGACCGGTGGCGATCAGGGATTGGAAGATCAAGGTTTTAAGGAACAAGGAAGTGCCTCTGGTTTTGGTTCAGTGGCAACATCGGAAGGGGTCCGAGCTGACTTGGGAGCCGGAGCGTGAGATGCGTGAGCAGCATCCGGAGTTATTTCCAGAGTGAGACTTCGAGGGCGAATTCCGATTCAAGTGGGGGAGAATTATAACAGCCGGTTTTCCAGGCATATTATTTTATTTAATTATTTTGCATTTTGTGAAGGAACTCGGCGAGTTGGAGCCAAGACTCGCCGAGTAGGGCCGCGGATGTTCATCCGGGTTCACGTCCGGACTCGGCGAGTCCATTTATGGACTTGACAAGTCCACGCTGTTTAATGAAACCCTAATACCCCGGGTTTGGAGCCTATTTAAGGGCACTTATAGCCTCTCATTACGGCAACCAAACCCTTGAGAGAACCCTAAGTGAGCCAAATCGTTGCGAGGAAGAAGAAGTCACTTTTGATCCTTGTACCTTTGATTTAGCAAGAAGGAGGTGAACAAGAACAAAGGGGAGGTGCGATTCTAGCAGTTCCAGAGTTCAGAGACTTCATTTTGAAGTAATAGTTCGAACCTCCTTCAGTTTTGGTGTTGATCATTTGAGTTAGGGTTTTCTAACCCCTTTGGAGAGTGATTACGTGGAGCAAATGGTCCCTCTTCGAGTTTGTGCCTTGGATATGGACTTAAAGAGGTCCAGAGACCTTAACCCTTGGAGCTTTATGAATAAGTTTGGGGTTATTGGACTTAGGTTGCCATTTTTGGGACTAAATCTCCTTTTGATGCCTTGTTGTTGTTATACAAGCATCAAGTTTCGAACTTTACGTGACATTCATGCTTGGGAAGGCCAGATCTTTGATTTAGGGAAACAGATCTGACCTCAGGAGGCCAGTAGAGTTTGTGCATGGCATGAACTCGCCGAGTTGTTCCTGAGACTCGGCGAGTAGGGTTTAGGGTTTAACGTAAATTGCTCAGTGTGGGGAAGTACCATATACAGTTGCACAACCGATCCTACGTTGACGATGTATACACTCTGCAAGATCCGGAATGCCTGTATCTTGAAAGTGACCCCACCAAATAGATTTTCTTTTCCTCACATGTATAGAAAGGGATTCACTTGCAGAAGGAGCACGAGGTGGTTTTTTAAACCATTTTCGGGTTTGAGGTTTTCTCTTTTGTTTCTTTTTCCCTTTTTCATTAGTCGTCACCTCGTTTTCAGATACAAATTCTCATTCTGAGCTAACTTCATCAACAATTTCCATTGCGAAAAACCTGAAATAATACATGTTATTGAAATTGAAAACATAAACACTAAATATGGTCTAAAATGGCAACTTTTGAAAAATGAAAACTATTATGACTTTTGGAAATCTGTTGTTTAATAGTTGAAAGTAATACATGTGAAAATTTTAATATGTTGTGATAGCCTGATAGGTTATTAGAAAGAATCTATAAATAATATATTGTGGGAATTGAAAGTGGATAATCACAAATTTAAGTGTAATATTATCAAGAATCACAAATTGAATATAATACATGTGATAAATAGATACGCATTCCAACCCACTAAAGTATAATATTATATAGAGTTTTTTTTCCAATACACATTCTATATTTCCCGACAAGGCACAAATCCAAGAACCTAAGTGAAATTACAAAATTTGATGATGTAATCGAGACCAATAGACAATAACTTACTTACTAGTTAGTTATTAGTAATTACCTTTAGGTTTACTGGTTGGAACTTAGAGTCAATAGTAATTAGGAACGATGACGTGAAATCCTTAGGAACGAAGATGTGAAATCTTGAGCGAGTGAATGGTGACCTTAACGGTGGCTGTTGGACTTGGGTGAACTTCAGTGAATGTCGTCAACCGGTATTCAAGCCTTGAATCAATTGATCAACTTCAGAGTTAAGAAGTGCAAGAACTTGATATTAGAAATGTGGAGGCTGGATAGTGCAGGCTAAACCCTAAAACTGTTGGATTAATGTCTAAGTCCATAACTATAATTGGTAAGACTTGACCCGACCCGGCATGGTCCATTTGGGTTGCATGGCATCATGCACTTGGATAGACTAAAATGAGAGAAATAACACTTAAGGTTTGTTAATATATTAAAAGTTCTAATATATTAATAAGGTTATTTAATTAGTATTGATCAAGAATTAATTTGGAATTAATTAAGTGATCAAAAGGAGACTAATTAAATATATGGGTTGATTGTGTAAATCATTCATTCTTATATATGTGGGCTTGTGATCCAAGATTCCTTATGTTGGACTAAGTCCATGGGGTGACCCATGGATACTCCATGGAGGTTAAAATCCATGGAGCATAAGGAATGGGTAAAGTCATGAGTTACATGGTGTAACCCTAATAGCCACCATATAAAAGAAACCCATGGCTCAAGAAATCGTGACTATGTGTGTGTATGAGGGCTAGACGATTTCATGAAGTGTTCTAATTTCTCTCTAAGTTATTCCAAGTGCTTATGGTGTTGTGTGAACCATTTGAGGTGTCACACTTAGGGCACTAGGCACTCAAGCTTCATGAAGACAAGCACTATCAAAGAGGTATGTATTCTATCTTGTTATATCCATTATTTTGTATGCTAGATTAGGATAATACCTTGGATGTTCATATTTGCATGTATAATAGAGAAAACATAGATCCAAGGTATTTAGGGTTGCATGTACACTTAGGAATGTTAGAATGCTCATAACCCAACAGTGGTATCAGAGCCTATGCTTGTTTTCTTGTTATACCTGCAATAGAAGCTGAAAAATCGAGTTTTGATGCTGTCAGCCCAGCTGACTCGCCGAGTCCATGAAGGGACTCGACGAGTCCAAGGCAAAATGCATCCAACTCGCCGAGTTGTGTTCATGCACTCGACGAGTTGGACCCCAGACAGCATATCTTCGAGGTTTTTGGCTAGAAATGGACTAGGAACATTACCCTAAGTTGTTTTTGAACTTATAAACTTGTTTTTTGATGTGGTAATGTTCATGCTAATCCATTTTCAAAGATAATTGTCAATAGATTCATGTTTTGTATTAGTTTAAAGGTTAGACTAATTACATGAAAAAGTTTGATTTGAATTATCTTGTTCTTATGAGTTTCTTAGATTAATAGAAAAGTTGAATGAAATAGTTGTTTTCAATCCATTTTAATCTAAGAGTTGAGTATAAAATGTGTTTGTGTAACTTATCCTCAAGTTACATGAAGAGTCACATTAAAGACTCATAAAACTCATAAAGTTGGCAAAGGTTACAAAAAATGAAGAGTCTCTTTATTAAATAAATATAAAAAAAAATAATGTAACCTTAATTAATTTCATAAGTTATAAAATAAAGAAAAAGTTAATTCTTTATTAGTTTAAAGTCTTCCATAATTTGTCCTCAAGTTATGGAACTTGAAGAGTTTTTGGATTAAAACTACTTTAAACACATAAGTTATGGAATTAATTAGTTTTGAATAGTTTCAAAACTTGCCCTCAAGTTTTGGAATTTGTAAAGTTTTCTCTTATGAATACTTTAATTCCAAGTTAGCCCTTAGAGTTTTAAAAGTTAAAATTCAACCCTTATACTTTATAATATTATAAGTTAATAATATTTATATGTATAAGAGTAAAGTCGGTCTTACCGCTAGTACGCCTCATTCACGAAGTCGGTCTATAAGGTGGGTATAAGGTTGTTGCCTATAAAATGGCAACTTAATGGGTGTCCACTCTCACCCACCGCTTGCTTGACTGGTGGAGGGTCGTTAGCCGAACGGGTTTGATAGGACTATAATTCTCCCTTCATTAAAAGTATTAATGATAAATACTAAGTAACTAAACTCTTAATAATTCCCAATCTTAGTTACTTAGGAAAATGTGAAGAAGGTGCTAATCCATGAAATTACACTTTTCACTTTGTTTAAGTCGGTTAGTGGAGCGTGTGTGGTTAACCGGCACACTAACTCGTATTTAACAAGGTAGGCAAAGGGTAACTTAATGTTTATCATAGTATCGATGGAGCGTGTGTGGTTAACCAGCACATCGATTGAGGGGTAAACACTTAAGGGTACCAAGTAATTTGCATGGTTACTTCACACCTTGTTTTGTGATCCTCGGCATCCCAGTCACAAAACCTGAAGGGCACACTCGAGATTGAAACATGCCATTGAACAGTTCAATGAATCTCAAAAGATCTAGGAGTTTCAAATCCAATTAAAACCTAATAATACATTTCGTTTATCTTGGTGGAAATTGGTGAATCGTCATTCACCTACCTTCAAATTGTTTTATAGCTTGGATTACGGCATACCTCTTCTAAGTTATAAAATAGTCTGTTGGGTCCTAGCCTTAATATTTTCATATTGGGTGTCATATTAAGGACTCAAAGATCAACTATCATGAATATCTCCCAAAACATGTCTGGTTTAGACATTTATGATCTTCCCAAATCTCTTGAAACAAGCTTTCCTAAATGAAGATGATGTCCCATGGATATCATACTTCTCTCTCCTCCTCCAATTATTCTCCCTAACCCACGAGTTCTTGAAAAGTTTAAGGTCACTCAAGCCCTATTGGCAAGTAAAGGTCTTGGTGTGGTCACATCTTGGAGATGTAGTCACACATTGACAAGCCGGGAGAGTTGGGTGTCAAAGTCTTGAGAAAGTTGGTGGTTCAACTACTTTCTAAGTCACATAGTGAGTTCTTTTTGGAACACCTATGAAACAGACTATGACAAGACCCTTAATGATCTTATTTATTTGTTAAGATCAACTTCCTCAAAACTTGATGGACATTGACAATGTGACACAGGAAATCCAGGAAAGCATTCTCTTCCCAATGGAAAGGGATCGGCCATAGTCAACTCGGTTGAACAAATGGTAAAGAGAAAAGCTAAGTCTGTGATAGTCCCGTGTACCATTATCAAAGGGTCCATATGTTTATATTGCCAAAGTAAGGGTTATTAGTTGCGAAGCTGCCAAATTTACCTAAGGATGTTAAAGTCAATAAGTTTGACTCTACTCCAGGTAAAGTCCACTACTCTAACTCTGTTAAGTTTCTATTCTGAGATTCTTGATGCATGATGTGACTGGGTCACATGGTAATGTTTTAAGAATCAAAGAAAAAGTAAAGAAACTTAAAGAAAGAATATGTTGAATTTGATCGTGTAGATGGATTTCTAACGCGTAGTTTGAAGATCGGATTCTTGAGCTACTTCTTAGGAGTTATGAGATATTGCTTAGGAATAAATAACAACAAGTTTCATATGGATTGTAAGGATAAGTTTTTCCGCATAGTTTTAAAATAAAAGGAAATTTTTGATTTTATTTATTTTTAAAATATCCTTACAATGGCATTTGAGGAAAAATTGTTGCTTATATGATTCCATTAATAGCAAGAGTGGAAATATGTAATTGATTCTTTCATTTGTGGTAATGTCTAAATTTACCAAATAAGGAAAGATTCTCATCACCCAAGTTTCAATTGGACCGGGACTTGGAATCATGCAAGTTGTATAGCATGATGAATGAGAACTTTCAAGTATTGGAAACATTAAGACTAATTACTTGTTCACATGGATGTGTGAGTCAAGTAATGGACTAAGGGATCGAGTACATAGTCATGTGTACTGAATAAGTCCACCACAAAAGATGTAAGGCTATTCGTCATAGTTTACTAAAGCTCAGTAAATATGATTATACTTACAAGCTTAAGTGTAACTCTGAGACATTGGAAAAGGTTCCAATGCATGGCAGAGCGAATAAGAAGAATCAAATTAGGCAGAAGGATAAAAGTTTCTCAAATCTGAAAAGATGGGAGAGTACTTTAGTATCAGCTTTGTGATCATCTTAATGATTTAGAAACCATAGCACAATTAGTTCTCTAAGGAAACCTTAGTGCATTCTTATGACTAAGAAGAGGAACTTGAATTGTTGAAATGGTTAAATCAAGAAGATGAGTCATACTTCGTTCCAATACAAGTCTTAGAGTCATACTCCAAGATTGTAATTTGAGTGACATGTCTTAAAGAAGGTTTAAAACACTTGACAAATGTAAGAGTAAAAGTTTTATACTCTTGTACATTTGAAATTGGTAAGTTGTGATGTTTTGGATAAAACAAAGACCAACTTCGGCCAATTGTGTGAAGTGTTTGTCTTGATTAGAATCTGCACTATCTCTTGGATGTTTGACAAGGGAGTCTTATAGGTCAAGAGGACAGTGGGAGTCTTAAAGGTCTTGAAAGTCTCAAGAACTAATCAAGAATGAAACCTAAAGTTCTTCACTAGCACACGACTTAAGGTTTATAACCTATCGTGTTGACATATTATGTGCCCATTCCAGTTAAAGTTGGCTTTGCATATGAGTTCTTAGAGCTCTCAATGTGTTGCACAACAACTTGGAAGCAATGGTAGGCCCTTGAGCTACCAGGTGGCAAGAAATTAAGATTGAGTTCAGTCCATATGAGTTTGGATTTGTCATTATCCTTGTCTTGTGACTATGGTTTTGACAATTCACATGGATAAGAACTCATACACCATTAAATCTAAGTGTCATAAGGTTTCTCTCTGATTCATGAAAATGATGGTGAGGAAACACTTCCACTAAGTAGATTTTAGCTAGATAGCACTTGGGATATTTGCATTCTCAAAGTTGTTAGTGGAGCGTGTGTGGTTTACCGGCACACTAACTTGGACTTGTGAGAAATGGCAAAGGTCAAAACGATCAAGACTATGATTACGGCATCCCTTTTCATAGTTCTTAAAATTGTTTTGACACACCCATGAGCTATCTAAGGGAAGGTGTATGTTTTTGATAAAGTCTTATCAAAACAATCTAGTATCAGAAATCTGAACTTTGGTAAGAAAGTCAATAAAGTATTGATTTCTAGAAGTCGAGCTTTCTGAGTATATGTCAAAGCTAGTGGGAGCATAAGTGTTATGCTAATAATCATCATGTTAGTGGGAGCATGATAATTACGATAAGTATTGCAAGCTAGCAATGTTAATTATAGAAAACAAAATGTTTCAATTGGGAAAAGTTGTTTTGCTATAATTAAGGGAGAGGAAATTATACTTCATCTCAAATCTATAAGCTTAGATCGTGAGGTTTTAATCATTTAGTCAAGAATATATATGAATTTCATGTTGGAATGGCTCAACATAAGGAAATTCTGTATACGGGTCCATTATTTGCGTTCTTAAATTCGATTATGATTACGGCATCCCTTTTCATAATCTGAATTATGAGAACTTGGCAAATAGAAATGGAAATGTTATAGCAAAAGACTGGTTTAGTCTTTATGTGAGACATCATGAATTGTGTCCCATATGCTTCGGATATAGGATCGATTACATGTGCTATATTCATCCTTTCTAAAATTTTCCAAATGCCTAGGGCATTAAGAAGGGAAAAGGTTTAGAACTGGATATGACTAAAAGGATTAAACAATTGTCGAGGACAATCTAAGGTTTACCAAAGATTGGTTGCTCAAGGACAGTTAGAAGTATAGTGATAATTCTGGAAATACCATATTGACATAATCTGTAAGGAGGCAACTCTTGTTCAGAAGTGATAGTCAAAATGAATCCGGAAATGTTTCAAAGTCAGAGATTTCAATCTGTGTAAGATTAAGGAAACTTAATGCAAGAAGGATGTTTCCAAGGAATTGATCTCCTTTGGAATACTCTGTAATGATTGTTGCCAAGTCTTTCTGACTTTGTGCATAATCATTACAAGAGGATCAATGCATATAAGTTTAGAATCTAACAGATTTCAGTAAATGACATGAATTTGGAATTCTTGTATTTACAGTAAGGATTTGAGAGTGTGAAAAGAGAATCATTGAAGCTATGTTCAATTGATCTAGTTCACAAAGTAAAGATCATAGACAAACATAGTGTGCATACTTGGTGTATGGCATGACTAGTGTTTAGAAAACATAGTGTACATGCTTGGAGCATGGGACAACTATTGTTTTAAATTCAAGAATAAAGTTGATAGCTGAAACAATATACAATGAATAATGTGTAATCATATGGTGATAAATAAAAAGTGTTTTATTTATATTCATAAGTTCTGAGACCATATTGGATTCAATTATTATTGTGTTTCACTTTGCATGTTTTGACTTCCCGAATAAACTAGGTTATTCTTCCGGAATGACTAAGTTATTCAAACCATCCACAGTCGGTCATATGTTGGAAGTAGATATGAATTAAGACTGTCATGGGTTGGCTTGTAGAGGTCTAAGTTGTTGGACAAAGGGCTACAACACTCATGAGTGCTCATAAGTTCTGAGTATTGGATTCAACCCGTGCTCATTGGAATCACTTCATGGATTTTATCACGAGTGATCATGAGACGATAATATCTTATATTCTTCAAACCTAGAGATATGAGTTGTTACTATGAGTTGATAGTACATTGATTACACGAAACGCATTGGTAACTCGATGTTATAAAACGTGTCTTTGTGTATGATTCAACAAGTAGTAGAACAAGCCATATGAGTCGAAGTTTATCCATTCCTTTTACCTTCGGGATGAAAGCGATATCTGTGGGCCCCTCGATAATTTGATGATGACAAATGGAAGTGCACGGCCGGGCCAGGACTGATTTGATTTGTTCAATTAGTCAGTTGTCATAAATCGGAAATCGGGAAACAACTAATGGACAGAGAGAATGATTATAATCCATGTCTCAGTCCATATGATATCTAGAATGGAGGAATATATGATCCCTTATCTAATGGACAAGTCATTGACAAGATCAGAGTTCATCTACAAGGTCAGAGTTCGACAAAAGCTTTTGAGAGCTACGATTGCCAGTTGGTTCCTGAAGTCATACGCAATAATAGTTTTAAACTTATCCAAGTGGGAGACTGTTGGATTAATGTCTAAGTCCATAACTATAATTGGTAAGACTTGACCCAACCCGGCATGGTCCATTTGGGTCGCATGGCATCATGCACTTGGATAGACTAAAATGAGAGAAATAACACTTAAGGTTTGTTAATATATTAAAAGTTCTAATATATTAATAAGGTTATTTAATTAGTATTGATCAAGAATTAATTTGGAATTAATTAAGTGATCAAAAGGAGACTAATTAAATATATGGGTTGATTGTGTAAATCATTCATTCTTATATATGTGGGCTTGTGATCCAAGATTCCTTATGTTGGACTAAGTCCATGGGGTGACCCATGGATACTCCATGGAGGTTAAAATCCATGGAGCATAAGGAATGGGTAAAGTCATGAGTTACATGGTGTAACCCTAATAGCCACCATATAAAAGAAACCCATGGCTCAAGAAATCGTGACTATGTGTGTGTATGAGGGCTAGACGATTTCATGAAGTGTTCTAATTTCTCTCTAAGTTATTCCAAGTGCTTATGGTGTTGTGTGAACCATTTGAGGTGTCACACTTGGGGCACTAGGCACTCAAGCTTCATGAAGACAAGCACTATCAAAGAGGTATGTATTCTATCTTGTTATATCCATTATTTTGTATGCTAGATTAGGATAATACCTTGGATGTTCATATTTGCATGTATAATAGAGAAAACATAGATCCAAGGTATTTAGGGTTGCATGTACACTTAGGAGTGTTAGAATGCTCATAACCCAACAAAAACGTCCATAACATTCTTTCATAACCCCATCGATCATCGTACCCCTTTTTAAATTATTTAGTTTTATTATTACTTTTTATGATAATATTTATTATTATTACCCTATTTAAAACAATACAAATATAAAATTTGTATATATACTTCGGATTTCGGATTATCCGAAAACCCGAAAATCCTCAATATCAATATCCGGATCTGTATCCGTAAAACCGGATATCTGAAAAAATCGGGTATCCGGTTTTTCGTATACTTTCAGATCGGGTTTTCGGTTTTCGGATCGGTATTTCCAAATATGGATATTTTTGAGCGCCCCTAGTTGTCTTGAGTAATACCTCCGTACTCCCCATCACCCCTGACCGACCTCACCCCAACAAATTGGGGTTCTACATTTCCTCCCGTAGAGCATCATGAAGGGAGGTCGATCTATACCGGCATGGTAACTGCTGTTATATGAATATTCCGCTAACGAAAGATACGTATCCCAACTGCCACTGTAATCCATAAGGCATGCTCCAAACATGTCCTAGAGAGTCTGAATCTTCCTCTTGCTCTGTCTGTCCGTCTGGGGGTGGAAAGCGGTGCTGAAGTGGAGACAAGTACCCATCTCTTTGTGAAACTGTTTCCAAAATCTGGAAGTAAAACATACATCTTGGCCTGACACCACCGAGATAGGCATTCCATTACACGTCACTACCTGTCACACATAAATCTTGGCTAGTTTCTCGGCCGAGATGCTCTCCTGAATCGGTATGAAGTGGGAACTCTTGGTAAACAGATCCACGATGACCCAAATCGCATCAACTCCATGTGCGGTCCTGGGAAGCTTTGTGATAAAATCCATAGTAATGTCCTCACATTTCTACACGGGTATTTCTAATGGTTGCGTCTTGTCGTAAGGCCTCTGGTGCTTTACCTTGACATTCCTGCAGGTCAAGCATCTCTCCATGTACCAAGCTACGTCCTGCTTCATGCAGGGCCACCAGTAATAGGGTTGAAGAACTTTTTACATCTTCGTCGCCCCTAGATGGATGGAGAACCTAGACTTGTGGGCCTCATCCATCAATATCCGTCGTACCCCGACCCAATACGGTACCAGAGCTTCCCATGCAGGGTCAACACCCACGACTGTCATAGTCAAAGGAGGCCACCTGGCCTATGATCCACTCGCACTTCCGGTGCTCCTCCTTCAGGTCGTCAACCTGCACCTCTTGGATCTACTCAAGCAATGGAGTAACCACTGTCATCCTTAGACAAATGTCTTAGATCAGGGTTGCTACCACCTTGCAGCTCAGGGTGTCGACCACTACGTTATCCTTGCCCGGGTGGTAAAGGATCTCTGTAACGCCCGCAGATCCGGGCTAGTCAATTTAGAGGCAATAGGGGTCGAAAATGACTTTTCGACAACAGATTATTTAGAATAAATAATCTTAACCAAGTTGTGGAATATGTCTCAAGGTTTCCGTACATATAAAGAACGCCGAAATCCGAGTTATAACGAAGACGTTATGGCCCGTCGAAGTTTCGCGACGGAACCGGCACGACATCGGGAAGCGTAAATAGTGAATTTACGATGGAGGACTTTTTAGCCTTAGTGATCTAAACGAAAGTCGTAGAATATGTTAAACTAAGAACATCGATAAAAAGAACGCCCAAATCTGACTTCGTATGAGGAAGTTATGATTTTTCTAAGATTCGGCTTAGTAGTGTACAGCCCGAAACTCGAATTTTAGTTCGAGCAGTTTTTGGCCTACGCGACCTAAATGAGAGTTGAAGATCTCATTAATAGGAACTCAACGGTAAAAAGACAGACGAAAACGGAGTCCGTATGAAGGAGTTATGAATTCTTCGCGGTCATTTAACAGTCTAAACGCCTCCTACTGTTTAATTTGAGATCGGTCGAGAATTAGCTGATGGAGTCTAAACGAAAGTTGTAAATCTTGATTTTACCTACGTGTGGACATAAAGAACGTCAAAAACGGAACTCGTATACGAAAGTTATGATTTTTCTAAGTTTGAAGGCTGATACGCGATAGGGGGTGACGTGGCACCACCAGAATTGGACACGTGGCACCACTAGAAGGCCACCACATGGACCAACTCGACGAGTCATGACTCAGACTCGACGAGTCCATCATATTTCTCCCCTATAAATAGAGGTTCCGGGTTCCATTCATTCTCACACCTTCAAACCCTTCTTTCTCTCTCTAAACTCTCTCTCTAAGCCTCCCTAACCCCCTAAAGCCTAGGGTAACTCCCTAGCACGAGGCGGAATCCCCGGAGCGCTTGACGGCTCCAAGAAAAGAGCCTTTCGGCTCGGGAAACGCTGCTCCAGCGAAGCCCGGTTTTGCGAAAAACCCGCTGTAAGTGAGCTACGCCTACGCTAGTTTTAATATAGCTTCTAATTAATTATAGTAACATTATTAGGACCTGAAAATAATTATTTGGGCTATTATTATGAGTTATATTGAGTGTTATTTAACGCTTATATAATAATAATAATAGTCAGACTATTAATTTGTTGTGGATATCGGTAGACTAAACCCTAGTGGTATTGATACTAGGTTTTATCGAAGGAAAGTTGTTTTGAGAGTATCGAAGCGTTGTCCGAGTGTTGAGTCACCACCTATCAGGTGATTGCGTGGTCCCTTTCATCTTACACACAGATATGAAATATTTTATATAAACTACGTGCTATGTGTGCATATTATCTGAATACTTGCTGTCTATGCTGGATGAATGTTTTATACATGTTTTAAAGGATTTAAACTGTATACGTATTTTATATATACGAATATGTTGGGTATGATGATGGGTAGATGAATGATGAGAGATAGAAGATGACGTGAGTATACATTGGCAGCTATAGACTTAGTGCCTATGGGACAAACACCGGTAGCTATGGACTTAGTACCTGTCAGACGTTGGTAGCTATGGATTTAGTACCTGTTAGGAGTTGGTAGCTATGGACTTAGTACCTATTAGTTAGACACTGGTAGCTATGGATTTTGCACCTGTAGGAATTGGTAGCTATGGACTTAGTACCTGTTGAGCGTTGGTAGCTATGGATTTAGTACCCGATGAGTAAGATATAGCAGCTATGGAATTAGTGCTTTACGAACGAACATTGGCAGCTATGGATTTAGTGTCAGTCCTATGACCCTGGAAGTAAGGGACTTCAGAATAAAAGAATGCAGGATAGACGACCCTTAGGTTAAATCCTTAAGAGTAAAGAAGATAATGGGGATGGGTAATTGGGTTTAATTGTTTGATTGATTAAACATAATAATTATATTATTGTGGGTTGAAAACCCTATGTACTCACCAGGTTTCCCAACCCGACCCACTCAGTTTATTTATATCATAGGTGTTGATATGAAGTCACTTTGCACTAAGAGATTTAAAGAGATGTAGATCACTAGTGTAAATAAATGTAAATTCTGTTTATGCTTATGTTTCTGTATTAACGATGACATCCCAAACGTATTAAGATGAATAAAAATACGTTTCTTCGAAAATGTTTTAATAACGTATTTATCGTGTTTTTCTGGGAACAAATTCCGCAACCTTTTTATAAAATGAAGTACTCTGATTTTTATAAAGCATAAACAAAATCGGTCTTTTCTGGCCGTGATTTTGGGGATGTCACAATCTCATAATGATAATCCTTAACCACATCTAACCATCGTGGTTGCCTCATGTTCAGATTCAGTGGATCCATGAGGTACCTTAAACTTTTATGGTCTATGTAAATGGTACAATGGACCCCATAGAGGTATTGACTCCAAATCTTGAGGGCCAAAACCACAGCTCCCAGCTCTAATGTGTCGAATAGTTAGCCTCATGAGGCTTCACCCTCCTCGACGCATAAGCTATCACATGACCCCTCTGCATCAGAATTGCACCCATACTAGTGATCGATGCATCACAGTAAACTACAAAGCCATCAACTCCCTCTAGCAAGGTCAGAATCGGTGCTTCACACAATTGCTGCCTAAGCGTCTCAAAGGTTGCCTGATGCTCAGGTCCCCAATGAAAAACTATCGACTTCTTGGTCAGTCGGGTCAACGGAACTACAATCTTGGATAAGTCCTGGATAAAACTGATGGGTTTTAGCCATAAGAACTTTCCTATGTGCGCATGCAAAACCCTATTGCTCGGATCTAGGCTTTCTAATTAAACATGCTTTGAATCCAAGACTTCTAATAGCTAATTAGGTTAAATAACAATGATGAAACAGATCTAGAATCATACCTTTGAGTTCCTTGTTGATGTTGTTTGTCTTGGAGCTTCTAGAGTCACAAATGTCACTCCTCTAATGGCTTACAAACACCAATAGCAAGCAAGATGATTTAGGAGAGAGGAGAGGGGAGGAATTCGGCCATAGGTTCCTTGCTTTAGGTTGTGTGTCGAATTCCCTCACTCCTAGGGTATATTTATACTTGTAGACTCCTTAAGGGTTACCACCTAAACCCTAATTGGATAATCTTCTCTTAAGGCTATCCAAATCCATTCCATAGATAACCCTATGGACGATTTTGGCTTATCCAAGCCCTAGAAATCGTCCATCCTATATAGGATAAGGATTTATAGTCTAAAGTGTAACTATCAAACAATTGACAGTTTATACCCTCTTATTTAATTAATCTCTTTAAGTCACCAAATTAATACCAATTAATTTATGACTTATATTAATCAAATAGCTATATATTATTCCTTATAATATTTACTCTCTCTTAACAAATCATCCTTCAAGTTGCTATGGTGAAGGCAACCCAAAAGGACCATGCACAACCGGATATAGTTATAGCCTTAGACACTATTCCAACAGTCTCCCACTTGGATAAGTCTAGTAACTATACAAGTACAATTCGGCTTGCAATCGTAGCTCTCAAAGACGCTGTCAACTCTGATCTAATCAATCTTGTCCTTTAGATAAGGGATCGTACAGTCCTCTGTTAGATATCATGCTGACAATCCTATGGAATGGTTAGTCAAGCATTTAAATTTCTCGATCTCCGATTTATTCGACATAGAACTTAATCGAACACATCAATTTAGTTCTGACCGGGCCCGGCACATAAGTCAAATCAAATCATCGAGTGGCCAAGATATCTCTTCTACCCTCTTAGGATAAAATTTACAGATAAACTTCGACTTATATGCATTTACTTATTCATTAACCAACAATACACAACAATGCGTTTTATAACATCAAGTTACTGATGCGTTTTCGCATTATCAATGCACAATCAATTAACAAATAATAAACCATATATCTAGGTTTTAAGACTATATGATATTATCGTCTTGCGATCACCTTTTATATCGTATTCCATAAGGTGATTCCAGCAAGCGCGGGTTTACTCCAATGCTCAAAACCAGTTCATAAGCACTCATGAACGTTGCAGCAACCCTTGCTATGTCTAACACCATTTAGACATTCTACACACCAATTCATGACAATCTTCATTCATATCTACTCCCAACATATGAACGATTGTGGACCATTTGAATAATTCGATTATTCCTAATAAACTCAATTATTCTGGAAGTCAAAACATGCAAAGTGAAACAATAGTTAAACAACTAACATGTGACAGTAACTTTAATCATAAATAAAACTCCTTTATTTAATCATCAAATGTTAATTACATTTATCTATTATACATTTCTAATACTATCTAATCTATACTAATATCATCCTTCAGCCCAATACTCCTAGCATGCTGCAAGTGCTTAACCCTACTCAATCCCTTCGTAAGCGGATCTGTTGGGTTATCTTCTTATGATATCCTCTTCACTACGAGTTGTCCTTCTTCTACACGATGTCTAATGAAGTGATATTTTCTGTCGATATGTCGAGATCTACCATGATCCCTCAGTTCCTTGGTCAAGGCAACCGCACCTTCGTTATCACAGAAAATCTCCATGGGCTCCTTTATGGCCGGTACAACTCCAAGATCACCAATGAAGTTCTTTAGCCATATTGCCTCCTTCGACGCTTCGCTTGCTGCGATGTACTCTGATTCGCACGTTGAATCGGCTACGGTTTCTTGCTTGGAACTCTTCCAAGTCACTGCTCCTCCATTTAGGGTAAAGACCCAGCCCGACTGCGAACGGTAGTTGTCCCTGTCGGTCTGAAAGCTGGCGTCACTATACCCTCGCACCTTCAGGTCATCACTCCCTCCAAGGACTAAGAACCATTCTTTCGTCCTCCGAAGGTACTTAAGGATGTTCTTCACCGCAATCCAATGTGCTTTGCCAGGGTTCCCTTGATATCTGCTAACCATGCTCAAAGCGAAGGCTACATCAGGGCGAGTACAAGTCATAGCGTACATGATTGAGCCAACTGCGGAAGCGTATGGTACTCGGCTCATTTCTGCTATCTCAGCTTCGGTACTCGGACTTTGAGTCTTACTCAACTTGGCATTTCCTTGTATCGGTAGTTCTCCCTTCTTTGAGTTTTCCATACTAAAACGTTTTAGTACCTTCTCTAAGTAAGTATTCTGACTAAGTCCAATTAGTCTCTTACTTCTTTCTCTTACTATCCTTATTCCCAAAATGTAAGAAGCCTCTCCGAGGTCCTTCATAGCGAAGCACTTCCCGAGCCAGGACTTAACCTCCTGCAGAGTCGGGATGTCGTTTCCTATGAGTAATATGTCATCGACATATAGAACGAGGAAGCTTACTATACTCCCACTGGCTTTGACATATACACAAGATTCGTCTTCGCTTCGTACAAATCCAAACTCTTTGACTTTCTCATCGAAGCAAAGATTCCATCTGCGAGATGCTTGCTTAAGTCCATAAATGGACTTCTCAAGCTTACACACTCTATTCGGATGCTTCGGATCCACAAACCCCTCTGGCTGAGCCATGTAAACATCCTCAGCCAACTTTCCGTTAAGGAAAGCGGTCTTGACATCCATTTGCCAAATCTCATAGTCATGAAATGCGGCAATTGCTAGCATCACTCTAATAGATTTAATCTTCGCAACTGGTGAGAAGGTCTCATCATAGTCAACTCCGGGAGTTTGAGTAAAGCCCTTCGCGACCAATCGCGCTTTATATGTGTGTACGTTCCCATCCACGTCGGTCTTCTTCTTGAAGATCCACTTGCACCCTACGGTCTTACGTTCGGGCACATAATCAACCAAATTCCAAACTTGGTTATCGTACATGGATTGGATCTCGCTATCCATCGCCTCTTTCCATTTCGCAGACTCCGGGCCTGCCATGGCTTCCTTATAGCTATTAGGTTCATCAAGATTTACTAGTGTACCATCACTAATATACGTGTGCCCTTCGGTAGTAATATGAAAACCATAAAATTGGGGATGAACTCTAACTCTATCGGAACGTCTAAGAGGTAAGGATTCATCAATCGGTTCAACCGGAGTTTCCTCCTCGGGTTGAATACCAGCGGTAGAGGTTCCTTCATCTATCGACTCTTGAATCTCTTCAAGTTCGATTTACCTCCCACTGTCTCCTTGGCTTATGAGTTCTCGCTCTCGGAAAACTCCTCTCCTCGCAACAAAAACAACATTTTCTTTCGGTCTATAGAAGAGATATCCAAAGGAAGTTTGCGGGTAGCCGATGAAAATACATCGCTCACTTCGAGGTTCAAGCTTGTCGTGAGTATCTCGTCTTACGAAAGCCTCGCAACCCTAAACCTTGATATGGCCAACGAGGGAGCTTTCCTTGTCCACATCTCATGAGGTGTTTTGGCAACCTTCTTAGTTGGGCCTCGGTTAAGGATATGGGCGGCAGTCTCTAAGGCATACCCCCAAAAGAAGATAGGTAGTGAAGCACGACTCATCATAGAGCGAACCATATCCAATAAGGTTCGATTACGCCTCTCTGCCACACCATTCAACTGCGGTGTCCTAGGAGGCGTCAATTGCGAAACTATTCCACACTCCTTGAGATAATCGTGGAATTCAAGACTTAGGTACTCTCCTCCTCGATCGGATCGAAGCATCTTGATTTTCCTGCCCAATTGATTCTCCACTTCATTCTTGAACTCTTTGAACTTTTCAAAAGTTTCTGACTTTTGCTTGATTAAGTAGATATACCCATATCTACTATAGTCATCGGTAAAAGTCACATAGAAGCGGTTCCCATCCATCGTGGTTGATCTAAAGGGTCCACATACATCGGTATGTATTAGGTCCAATAGCCCCTCACCCCTTTCACAAGTACTCATGAAGGGTGACTTAGTCATCTTTCCAAGTAAACAAGACTCGCATGTGTCATCTTCCCTAAGGTCGAATGACTCCAACACTCCATCCTTTTGGAGTTGGGCTATGCGTTTCTTGTTGACATGTCCAAGACGACAATGCCACAAGGATGCTTTATCCATACTAGTGGAAGAATCAATATTCAAAACATCATTTCCTAAGTTATCAACAATCATAACAGTTTCATATATTCCATTACATGGTATAGCTTCAAAGTAAAAGACGCCATTTAGATAAGCCAAAATAGAACCATTCTCATTATTAAAAGAAAATCTAAATCCTTGTCTATATAAACCATGAAATGAAATGATGTTTCTAGCCATTTCTGGCGAATAGCAACAATTGTTCAAATCTAAAACTAAACTATTCCTAAGCACTAAAGAATACACTCCAATCTTGGTCACAGGCGACGATCTTCTGTTCCCCATGATTAGATTGATCCTTCCTTGCTCCACATCCCTACTTCTTTTTAGTCCCTGCACATTAGAACAAATGTGATAACCGCAACCGGTATCAAGAACCCAAGAAATAACATGATTAGAATCGTTAGATTTGATTGTGTATATACCTGCGAAAGATGGCTTGATCTTTCCCTCCTTAATGGCTTGCTGGTAATCCGGGCAGCTTCTCTTCCAATGTCCTATCTTGTGGCAGTGGTGGCACTCTGCCTCCCTTGGGTTGGAACAGGGCTTAGAGGGATCAACTTTGGTCCCACTAGAAGAGGAACCATCTCGGGCTTTCACCTTTCGATAGTTATTCGATAAGCTTTCCTCTTCTTTCCCTTCCCTTGACCAATAGCCAAGACAGGAGCAGCGGATGGATTGGGAGTTGGTGCAACAGACTTGTCCTTGAAATTGCTCTCAGCCACCCTCAAGAGACCTTGGAGTTTGCTTAGGGTGACCTCCTCTTTGTTCATGTGGTAGGTCATTCTAAATTGGTTGTACATCGGAGGCAAAGAGTGAAGCATCATGTCGATCGCCAAGTCTTCGCCGAAGTCAAAATTTAACTTACGAAGGCGGTCGACATACCTTTGCATCTTTTGCAGGTGCACGGTAAGAGATTCTCCATGACCCATCTTAGCGGAGATCATGTTAGTGAAAATCTTGTAACGCTCTTGTCTCGCGTTTTGGTGATATCTCTCCAACAAGTCTTGATGCATCTCGTATGGATACATGTCTTCGTAGGACTTTTGGAATTCGGAGTTCATGGTGGCGATCATGATGCAATGTACTTTCGTTGCATCTCGCTCATGAGTTTCAAAGGCGGTGATTTCAGCGGGAGTAGCAACTTCGGGGTTGATTTTCTCGAGCTTCTCATCGAGGACATACTCTTTATCCTCATAGCGAGCAATGGTGCGAATGTATCTTATCCATTCGCTAAAGTTCGTTCCATCGAAGGTGACCTTTTGGCAAAGGCTCATCAACGTGAAAGAACTAGCAGCAGCGTTGTTTGCGTTTGACATCTATAGAAAGGACAAAGATAGATTAGAACAAGAATCCCTAATTATCACCCAATAAGAAAAATTAGGGCTAGGATCCAACAATAACATTTACATACTAGAAAAGGGATGTCGTAATCTAATATGCAAATAAATTGAAGGTAAGTGAATGACGATTCACTAATTCTCCATTACAAAACTTAAACTATTAGTCCTAAGTGTTTTTGAGAATTCCTAGGTTCGGATGAGATTCATTGAACTATTCAATGGCATGTTTAAATCTCGATATGCCCCTCTTGTTTGTGACTGGGATGCCGAGGATCACAAAGCGGGTGTGAATTACCATGCAAATTCACATGGTGCCTTCATTGTAACGATCACCTATTCGATGTGCCGGTAAACCACACACGCTCCATCGAACTATGATAAACAATGAATCACCCTTTGCCACCTTCGCTTAGAACCAATTAGTGTGCCGGTAAACCACACACGCTCCACTAACTTCTTAGCAAGGTGCAAAGTGTAATTTCATGGGATTGCATCAATTCACTTTTCCTAAAGTAACTAAGATTGGGAAATTTTAAAACGTGTAGTTACTTTGTGTTTCTTATTATACTTTTAATGAGAGGATGAGGTTGCCCTATCCTACCCATTCGGCTAACGACCCTCCACCAATCAAGCAAGCGGTGGGTGTGAGTGTACACCCATTAAGCGCCATTTTATAGGCCGCAACCTTATACCCACCTTATAGATCGGCTTCGTGAATGAGGCCTACTAGCGGTAAGACTAGCATTTAGTTATATATATATATATATATATATATATATATATATATATATATATATATATATATATATATATATATATATATATATATATATATATATATATTATTCTAGTAATATCATATAAGTATAGGGTTGTATTTTAAAAACTTTTTAAAATCTAGGGTTTGAAATTTAAGTTGTCTAAATTAAAACTTTTAATCACAAATATAAATTTCAAAACTTTAGGGTAGGTTTTAAACATTTAAAACATGGAGGATCAAATAACAAATAATTCCAATTAACAATTAATATCCTAATTATCTTTATTTGATTTATCTAAGATTTCTTTCAAGATAATTATCAAAATAATTAATCATTATCATATAAGGAAATTAAATATTTTATTAGATGATAAATATCTTTAATTAGATCAAGATAATAGTCATATTTATCAAAAAATCGGATTTAGATTGATCTAATATGATTAAGGTAAGTTTCCATAAGATAATTATGAAAAAATCCCGAGTCTGGCCATTCCTGACGCCTGGACTTGCCGAGTCACAAGGGGACTCGCCGAGTCAGGCCTACTCGCCGAGTCCACCTTGGAACTCGCCGAGTCAGTGACTCATAAACCCAAAAATCGGATTTTGCAGGTTTGTTTCAGTTAATCAAGCAACAATTTAAAGAAAACCAAGCTAGGCTCTGATACCACTGATGGGTTTTAGCCATAAGAACTTTCCTATGTGCGCATGCAAAACCCTATTGCTCGGATCTAGGCTTTCTAATTAAACATGCTTTGAATCCAAGACTTCTAATAGCTAATTAGGTTAAATAACAATGATGAAACAGATCTAGAATCATACCTTTGAGTTCCTTGTTGATCTTGTTTGTCTTGGAGCTTCTAGAGTCACAAATGTCACTCCTCTAATGGCTTACAAACACCAATAGCAAGCAAGATGATTTAGGAGAGAGGAGAGGGGAGGAATTCGGCCATAGGTTCCTTGCTTTAGTTTGTGTGTCGAATTCCCTCACTCCTAGGGTCTATTTATACTTGTAGACTCCTTAAGGGTTACCACCTAAACCCTAATTGGATAATCTTCTCTTAAGGCTATCCAAATCCATTCCATAGATAACCCTATGGACGATTTTGGCTTATCCAAGCCCTAGAAATCGTCCATCCTATCTAGGATAAGGATTTATAGTCTAAAATGTAACTATCAAACAATTGACAGTTTATACCCTCTTATTTAATTAATCTCTTTAAGTCACCAAATTAATACCAATTAATTTATGACTTATATTAATCAAATAGCCATATATTATTCCTTATAATATTTACTCTCTCTTAACAAATCATCCTTCAAGTTGCTATGGTGAAGGCAACCCAAAAGGACCATGCACAACCGGATATAGTTATAGCCTTAGACACTATTCCAACAAAAACTCCTATAATACCCTACTAGACCCAGGAAACTCCGAATCTCAGTTGGAGACCTCGGAATCTCCCACTGCATCACGGCCTCTAGCTTGGCCGGATCGAAAAGAATACCCTTTTGGTTGATGAGATGCCCACGGAAGTGCACCTCGCGCAACCAGAACCCACACTTGGAGAACTTCTCAAAAAGTCTCTCCTTCATCAGTGTCTTTAACACCTCTCTCAGGTGCTCCTCATGCTGCTCCTGAGTCATGGAGTAAACCAATATGTCATCAAAGAAAACTACTACAGAACGATCTAGCATCGGTCTGCACACTCGGTTCTTAAGATCCATGAACGCAGCCAGAGCATTGGTGAGCCCAAACGGCATCACCACAAACTCATAATGACCATAGCGGGTCCTAAAAGCGGTCTTTTGCACATCATCATCCCTGACCCGTATCTGGTGATACCCTGACTGTAGATCAATCATGGAGAACCAAGACGCTCCCTGAAGTTAGTCAAATAATTCATCTATCCTCAGAAGTGGGTAACGATTCTTCACCGTTACCTTGTTCAGCTCTTAGTAGTCTATGCACATGCGATGTGACTCGTTCTTCTTCTTCACAAACAGGATCAGGGCTTCCCATGGTGAGCTGCTCTGCCTGATAAAACCCTTGTCTAGCAGCTCTTGCAACTGCGTAGACAACTCCTGCATCTCGGGAGGAGCCATCCGATATTGCGCCTTGGCTATTGGAGCCGCATCAGGGACCAGGTCAATCCTAAAGTCAACCTGTCTCTCCAGAGGTATTCTAGTTAAATCTTCCAGGAATATGTTTGGGTACTCTCGCACTACCGGTACATCATCAACTATCGCCTTACTCTTATCTCGGGTATCCATGACATAGGTGACGTATCCTGCACCACCCTGCTGAAAGTGGCACCTCGCCCTCACTGCTGAACAGAACACCGGTCCTCTTTATGGCCTCTCGCCCTGGATCACTAACTCTCCCCCACTATGAGTGTGAACTCTTACTAACTGCTACTCGTAGTTGATCACTTCCCCTTTGGGGCTCAACCAGTGCATACCAACTATAACCTTATTCCCTCGCAGGGGAATAGGAACCAAAACCACTGAAAACTGCTCATCAAATAATTGTAGCATACATCTCTATGAACCCTCGCGACCCTGACGGTCATGTCATTGCCTATCTCAACATCTAGTGGACAATCCAGCTCCCCTGGAGCTCTACTAAATCGCTTGCTAAGTGCGAACGACACAAAAGATCGGGTAGCCCCGAATTGAACAGTACCATAGCTGATATGTCGTTCACTAAGAACGATCCTATAAAAAAACATACAAACATGAGTAATAATCACAAATAATAAAGAGATAATGGAGAAGATACATACCAGTAACCAAATCAGGAGCTTCTCGTGCCTCCTCTGCTATCAATTGGATGGCTCTTCTCTTTCCTACATACGTCTCACCTCAACCCAGACGCCCATCCGTAATCCTCAATGTCGCAGGGGCGGGTGTTGCCACCTACCCTGCAGCTGCTAAACTCGGGCAGTGAGACCGCTTGTGTCCCCTCTGATTGCACTGGAAGCAAATCAGATCAGATGTTGTAATGGTGGTGATAGTAGCAGTACAATCCTCGCTCATATGCCCTGTTCGGCCGCACTTGAAGCAGCCGGAACTCCCTGCCTTGCACACCCCATCTTGCAACTTGCCACATTTTCCACAACGGTTGCAGCTCTGCTGGCTCCTAAACCTGTGGTCAGACACCTTGGGCTTTTTTTCCCCAAACTCACCATGTCAGACGCCACCTCTGGCTTCCTCTTCCTCTCCATCTCTAAATCTCTCTCTCTCTTTCTCTCTCTCTCTCTTTCTCTCACGAGCCCGAGCAATCATGTCCTCCAATGTCTTACAACTGGACCGGATTACAAACTGTCTAATATCACTCCTCAGAATCTCATGGTACCGAGCCTTCTTCATCTCCTCGTCTACCACATACTACGGAACAAAAAAGGGCTCTCTCCCTGAACTTGGCAGTGATCTCTATCATTGTCTTTGTAGTCTGCTAGAGGTCCAGAAACCCCCTAGCAAGCTGTTGCACCTCGATAATAGGTGCGAACATGGCCCTGAACCTGGTCATGAAATCACTCCTAGTCATCTCATCCAACACTGTATCATTACCAATGGATTGGCCGACCTCCTCCCACCAATCACGTGCCCTGTCCTTTAGAAGACAGGACACTAGTCTAACCATGTCCCTCTCGGGACATCTGCTAGTGTGGAATGCGTTGACGACATCAACCAACCACTTAACACTCGATATGGGGTCCTGAGCCCCATGCTAGTCGGGAGCTCCACATCCTCTGTACTCTCTGAAGGTGAGCATGTGCGACCCCATCATGGTCGCCACCTCAGTGCGGAAAGCGCTAAATATCTTATCCATATGCTTCAGAATGCCCTTCTTGATCGAACCGAAGATCACAGGAGTCTACTCAAGAATACTACGTGTGATCTCTGAGGAGATGAATTCCCTAGTCTGCTAATCTAGCTGCTCGGTTCCAGAGCCTGAGCCTGATCCCTCACCTGAATTGTCGACTGCTGGTCTAGCGCGTAAAACCACCATTCTAAAAAACACATCATAACAAACGTCAGAATACTAACATAACTCAAGGATCACATACACTACAAGTTCCCTGGATTCATCTTAGCCATCCTTGAATTGTGTACGGATCATCTGCTTTCCGTAGTACGGGCCCATACTACCTTCCATATCTATCTATACTTTCCTCAAGAACTGTCTTGACTTCACCAAGTCCCTTCTACTACTAATGCTTCACACGCTACTCTCATCCTAGGCTTGCCCTAGGGTAATCACCATCCCACTCTCCACCATCAGTTGCATATGAAGTCCTTGGTACCTTTCCCTAACTAGCTCGCGAATAATATTACATATCACTAAGACTAGATAATTATTCGAATGAGGGATCCTACCCTATAACGGTTGGACTAAGACAAGAGTTGCGCAATAGAGCTAGACCTAACCTTCTAAAATTATTTAGTCCTTGTAATATGTAACTTGACATATTCGTTTACTAGTTAGTAAAAGATACCTAGAACTCTAAAAAGCATAAAGCAAGCCACATTCGAGCGTTAAGTACACATAATCAAGCATATACTACTCTGGCTATCATACTGACTGATCTGTACTAGCATGTATTTCTCATAAAGCTGATACACATAAAACAGGCACAAAAGGCATCCTCCCTAGGTCCTTAGTCCTAATCTAGCATGCAGTTCTCATAAAGTTGATAATCATATTATAACACAAACTTGTATGGGTAATTTGGGAGTACTTACTTAAGCTCGGCAGATTGCATGCACCACATCCTTCTCTCTTTTCAATGTTATTTTCTAAAATTCTTTTATTTTCACAAAAATCCTTTTATAAAAATGTTTTTTCTTTTAAAATTTTATACCACTTCCTTAGTTTGAGTTTAGAAACACCCGAAAGTGTGTCTAAATCCCTCAAACCAAGGCTCTGATACTAACTTGTAACATTCTAAAAAACAGTCCAAAAATTTCATTTTTAAATCATTAATAAACCATAAATCATCCATCATCATGAAGAAAATAAAGAACTATGTATCTCAAAACAATATGTCAAATACTATATCATAATCAAATAAGAAAACATCAGTCTAAGAAAATCCCAGGCTGGAAATGTGGTGTGTGCCATGCGATCATCCCGAGCCCTTCCCCTTGCTAGTGGAAGTATCTGAAACCAAAACTGAAAGTTGTAAGCACGAAGCTTAGTGAGCTCCCCCAAACTACCACATTACCATACAATAACACAAAATAACACATGGTGGGCCTCATCCACTGCATCGGGCCCCGCTCGGCATCAGACTAATCCGGCATCGGGCCCTGCCCGACATCGGACCAAAGTCCAAAATACATATCATAGCAACAAGCACATAACACATAATCATATAACAGTTAAACATAATAGACTTCATCGGCATCAGACTGAGGTCCAGTACACAAAACATATAAGCTAGTTCTGCATTGGTCTTGCCCCGGAAATCATAACACATAGAATGCAAGAATCACAAAGACGTCAAGCATACATATACTCTTCTCGGGACCGTCTCGGCATCGGACCAAAGTTCGGAACATATAAGCTGCATCGGAATAACCCCAACATCGAGCCTAAACCCGACATATACTAACATATATAAACAGGTCGACATTGGTGCCTTTGACCCATTCCTATTGAAGGGAAACTCACCTCGTAAGGATGACTGCTGAAACTCGAGTGAAGAATCTCTGACTATTGCTCTGGCGACTCCCCGACTATCAACTACATAATACATTTAATCAAATTCTGATAATCCTTGACTATTTTACCTTTGTTCAAAGTCAATGTCCCAGTCAAAGTCAAAGTCAAATTCAACTCTAAGTCAACCCTAACTCGTCGAGTTATCTCCCAACTTGGCGAGTTCATGCACTACTCAGCCTTGTAGTCAACTAAGTCAACTCGTCGACTCCCTTCCCAGACTCTTCGAGTTCTTCCTGTCATAACATCGAGGCATATTGACTCTAACTCGTCGAGTTCTTCCGTTTCGGAGTCCTTTTCTTGTCCAACTCACTGAGTCATCTCCTAAACTCAATGGTTTCACTCACAAACAGAAAAGGGGTTAGGGTTCACAACCCAACTCGTCGAGTCCTCCATGTAACATATCCATTCAGTCGATTCTAATCCATTCCAATGCTTCTAGCTCATAGATTTGAACTCCTTAGACTAGCATAACACGTAAAGTTGCTAACTTTACGTGCATGCATGATGATATAAGACCAAATCACTCATTACAAGTTAGAATGGAGGTCTAAGTCTTGGCATGGGGCTATGGCTGAATAAAGGTGACGACTTTGAGTTTCTAAAGCTCAATAATGCCCATATCTGAAGTCCTTTCATCCCCCAAGGTCCAAATCTCGGAATGGCCTTGGAAATGACCCAAAAAGTGATAATAAACAAGCATACATGAAGATCTAAGTGGATAGAAACCAAGGTATAAGCTTTATACCTTTAACAAGTCTGAGATGCTACAAAAACTCTAGATCTTCTGCTCTCTTCTTGTGTCTTCTCTCTTTTCCTTCCTTCTCCTAGCTTCAAACCACATAAAATGCAAAGAAATGGCTCAATAATGCACAAGATCGATTAGGGTTTCGAGAGTGGGGTTGGGAGGTGATAAAGAGTGGAGTGGAGGCTGAATATGATGCTTAAATAGCGTGTAAACCCTAAAGATTAGGGTTTCCTCCTGACGGACCTACTCGTCGAGTCCAGGCTTGGGCTCGCCGAGTAGATCACTTAAACCCCATGTCCAAGCTGGCCTCTACTCGATGAGTTAGGGCTACTACTCGTCGAGTAGCTTTACTAATTGAAAACTTAACAACTCAAATATGTATCGGTAACGGGGCGTTACAGTATGAAAGCCTTCTGGAAGAGATGAGTGTGTGGATTAATGGATTAAGGGCTTAATCCATTAAGTTATTCGAAAACAATTCCCATGTTGTCGAGATATGCTCACCACGTTGAGGAGTATGGGATCTTCGCTATTGTTTTTTTCTTGAGGTTGCCAAGTCGTGGTAGATGCTTGGCCACACCATGTTGACCAAAAAAGTTGACTTTTGAGTTGTTGACTTTGACTGTTGACCGTTGACTTTTGACCAAGTTTGACTCTAGGTCAACTTGAGGGTTTTAGGCTATAGATTGAGGACGTACCTTTGATTTTTGTATAGGTGGCTCGTAGCACCAGTATTTATTACATGTGAGTTGTGTTGATAGCCTGCTTACTTGGGATATGAGTTTTCTCACTATACTTTGTACTGCAGTGTATCCTTGTATGTAGAATGTTCTTATGTTGTAGTGATCTGTTGGTTTGGTAGATCTACTATGATTACCTGTGTTGCTGGTCATTATTTGTTTGTATATGATGACAAGTTGTCGTTGGGTTGAGATAGCACTACTTTGTATTGTAGGCCCAGATACCCGAGCGGTCTAGATGTACTGTAGACCTTGCGAGGCGTTCCAGTCAGACTGTGGGCCCACGGAGAGCAGTCCAGGTGTACTGTAGGCCATGTGAGGAGGTCCAATTAGACTATAGGCTTATATGTGCATACAATGTATGTGTATTGCAATGAAGGGCATTTTGATGGAACTCACTAAGCTTTAGCTTACAAGTGTGGATTTAAATGTTTCAGGTACTTTAGAGGATCAGGGAAGGTGAAGGCGTGATCGTACACATCATCATGTTGATTTATTTTTTAGAGATGTTATTTGATACTCTGATTCTATGGTTATGTTTTGAAATAATGAATTGGATACCTTATGATTTTTATGGAAATGTCTTCTGAAAATGAAAATTTTACAATGGTTTTTGGGATGTTAGAAATGATTTGAAATTATCCTGTGGATTTATGGGTTCAAGTCATTAAATCCATACATGGTAGAAATGGTGGGTTCGTGGTCGTTGGTCATAAATTGAAGGTTAAAGGGGGTTGGCCTTCTATAGTTGATGATGTGTTAAAATTCCATAATAATCACGTTATCTTGAGGGATATGATGAGGAAGGGGATTGGTGATGGAACAGGTATAAGCTTATGAAAAGATAAAAGGGTTAGAGATGTTCCTATGTATATCAGCTTTCCTACATTGGCAGTATTGCTTAGGAGACACGATTTTAGAAGTTGAAATATATTTTGATGCATGTTGATATTACTATTAGACCAAATTTTAGGGTTTGGGGTCTTGTTATAGGATGAATTTTGTAGTTAAATATGCTCATATGGGTATAAATGATCTTGGTCTAACATCATTAAACCTTAAAACAAAGTGTTATAAAATCCTTCCTATTAAGGTAAAGATCTTTCGACGGAGAGTTGTTTACCTACCAAAGATAATATATTGAGTTGTGGTATTAACATTCCATGTTCCTTAGGTCCCGTTTGCAACGATTCTAATGAAGATCTTTTTCACCTCTTACTCGACTGTGTAATGGTGTCTAGATTATTATGAAGATTAGCATAGGGTATGAAGTTAATTTGGAGAATCTTCTTCTTATTCAAGATTTACCTGCCCAATTGGATTCCTTGAACAGGCCGAAAATTTGTTTTTGATGTTATCATATTTGCGGCTTAGTGGTTATTGTAGAAGTTCAGGAATAGATGTGTCTATGATTTAACCAGACCAACCAAGGATAAACTATCTTGTGATATAGTTTTGTTTGCTTTTATTTGAGTAGCGCATAGGAATAATAAGTTCCTAGTTAAATGGAATAATTGACTTTACAATCCTTTTCTAAACTATTTAAGGTAATTTTGTTCAGTTTTTGCTCTAGCTTCTTGTAAGGATTTGGTTTTTTAATGCATTCAACTATTCTAAAATAAAATAAATTGATATATATATATATATATATATATATATATATATATATATATATATATATATATATATATATATATATATATATATATATATATGTGTGTGTGTCCGGTGGTGGTGGTGGTGGGGGGGGGGGGGGGGGGGGGGGGGTGGTCTTGAACCGTATGCCTTTTGATAAATTATTAAAAGACTTTGTCCATGAAAAGGTTGCTCAAAGTGAAGCTTGTTTACTATATCTTCCGTCATGATATCTGTTAGCCAAAGTTTTTACCATAGTAATATTCTAAATATTATCTTTAGTGATTTCTGAGCCAATTTCAACAATAGCCCACCAAGCTCACCTTCAACTTTGACAGCATGCAAGGCCGGTCCAGATGGTGGGCAATCCGGGCGATCGCCCAGGACACACGTCTCTTGGGGGCTCAAAATTTGTTGGTTATGTATATATATATATATATATATATATATATATATATATATATATATATATATATATATATATATATATATATATATATATATATATATATATATATATATATATATATATATTACCTAAATGATTTTTAGGGCTTAAATTTGGTTTATACTCAAACTAGGTCAAAAGATAAACAATTTGGTTTGCTTGTTATTGCTAATTGAACGTGTTTATAGTGAAGAATAAATGATTTTTTTAACCTTTATTATATTTGTCTGTAAGAGGCACTTTCTTTTCTTTTAGCCCCGGGCCCCATATACGCTTGGACCGGCCCTGACAACGGGGGACTAGTAAAGATTTATATCATGCTGGTTAAATGGTAAAATGAAATCTCCTAATGCTTAAATAAAAAAATAGAATTAAAAGTTTAGAGCTATCACAAAACCTGTTATATCCGACTATAGTGACTAGGGTTGTAAACGAACCGAACGTTTGACGAACTATTTGTAAACCGTTAAACGGGAACTTCGTTTATTTAATAAAGAAACGAACATGAACACAAATTCTCGCTCGTTAAGTTAAACAAACGAATATGAACAATGATCTCGTTCGTTCATTTATGTTTGTGAATGTACGTTTGTCTTGTTCGTTTGTCTTGTTCATTTAATTTTATTTATGTTCATATATATATTCAATTGTTTTTAATACATTACTATGTTATATGTTTATTTATGTTCATAAATGTTTGTTTATATTTATTCGTTTATATTCGTTTGTTTATGTTTGTTTAGCATGTTCACGAATATAAACAATGTAATTTGTTAAACGAACGAATATAAACAAAAAAAATTCATTCGTTTGTTCGTTCGTGTTCGTTCGTTACTTTGGTTAACTTAAAGGAATGAATATGAACAAGCTTTTGTTCGTATTCATTCGGTTTATTTACAGCCCTAACAATGAATGTTTGGAAAAAAAATTGAAAGTTTAAATTGTTAACTTAGAAAAATATTTTGTAGAGAAATTATTTGTGATACACAATTAGTTATAAAGAATACTCGTAATTTAAGGGATTTTTTTATGTAATTCACTTGAGAAAGATGTTTAGAAACACGGAGTGAGCCTATTATATATATATATATATATATATATATATATATATATATATATATATATATATATATATATATATATATATATATATATATATATATATATATATACACACGGTTAGGTTCATGTGAGACGGTCTAATTTTGTGATACCGTGAGACGCATTTTTTTTATTTTTTTTAGTTAATCTAAGTTCCGAAAATAATATTTAAAAAAAGACTTTTTTGATTTTTCCATTTATTTTGCATTTTAAAATTATTTTTTGGAATATGTACATTGTAATATTCTATTTAGAATATTTCACGTATTTTTCAAAAGAAATAGGATTTTTTTTTAAATTTTTTTTAGTTAATTCAAGTTCCGAAAATAATATTTAAAAAAAGAATTTTTAGATTTTTCCATTTATTTTGCATTTTAAAATTATTTTTTAGAATATGTCAGTGTAATATTCTATTTAGAATATTTAACATATTTTTCAAAAAAAAAAAAAACGGGATTTTTTTTTATTTTTTTATTTTTTTATTTTTTTTAGTTAATTCAAGTTCCGAAAATAATATTTAAAAAAAGAATTTTTGGATTTTTTCATTTATTTTGCATTTTAAAATTATTTTTAGATTTGGTCTCACGGTCTCACAAAATTAGAATGGTATCAAATAAACCTGAACATATATATATATATATATATATATATATATATATATATATATATATATATATATATATATATATATATATATATATATATATATATATATATATATATATATATACGGTTAGGTTAATGTGAGACGGCCTAATTTTGTGAGACTGTGAGATGCATTTTTTTATTTTTTTTTATTTTTAACTTTTTTTTTTAGTTAATTCAAGTTCCCAAAATAATATTTAAAAAAAGAAATTTTGGATTTTTTCATTTATTTTGCATTTTAAAATTATTTTTAGAATATGTACAGTGTAATATTCTATTTAGAATATTTCACGTATTTTTCAAAAAAAAAAAGATTTTTTTTTAGTTAGTTCAAGTTCCGAAAATAATATTTAAAAAAAAAATTTTAGATTTTTCCATTTATTTTGCATTTTAAAATTATTTTTTAGAATATGTAAGTGTAATATTATATTTAGAATATTTCACGTATTTTTTAAAAAAAACGAGATTTTTTTTTTATTTTTTTTAGTTAATTCAAGTTTCGAAAATAATATTGAAAAAAAGAAATTTTGGATTTTTCCATATATATATATATATATATATATATATATATATATATATATATATATATATATATATATATATATATATATATATATATATATATATATATATATAAGCTTAGGTACCCAACCCACCAAAATATTAAATATGTCATTTTGTTTGATACATTCATTATAATGTTCTTAAACATCAACCCCTTACTTGATTTACTTTCAATATTTTCGAAATTTCACTATTTTGTTCCTCTTACATCACATCTTTTAGAAGAACACCTTCTATATATATATATATATATATATATATATATATATATATATATATATATATATATATATATATATATATATATATATATATATATATATATATATATATATAATTCATTTAGCACAATTACTAGTGTGATGAATATATATATATATATATATATATATATATATATATATATATATATATATATATATATATATATATTTATATTGTACAATTAGATGAAATTAGTCAAATTACATAACTTCTCAATTCTCATAATTAATTGGTCAACCTACCCCCCATGTGATTACTATAACCAAAAAGAAAATTATAAATATATGCACATCATGCTTGTAGAAAATGACTCCTTTATATAATATTTCTTTATAACAAGAATACCAACCTAGAAACAACCCCCACTAAATAAATCGTCCCCCCTTAAAAAAAAAAAAAAAAAAAAAAAAAAAGACCTGGGAATGGGATATTCAACGAAGATGGAAGGCGTACGTTCTTGTACTTTCTTTCTTTTCCACATTGTCTTATGTATGATATTATAACTAACAGATAAATTTTGGAGTTCACTAAAATATTATTTAAAAAAAACTCTTAATTTAAGATAATCATATATTTTTTGATAAAAGAAATACCGTTGCTCCTTTGAAAATCATGCACTAGTTCACATGAACTATTTTTTTAACGACCGAATATTATTAATAAAAAGGACACTAGTGAAGAGTTGGTGAAACAAAACAATTACACAGGAGAGTACAAAATCCGATTTTGGAGCCACAAATCCCATTCAATATGAAGCTTATGCTTTCTATCCATAACCCAACTATATGAACACGCACGTAACAATAATATAAAAAATCTTATCTTCTCTAGACTCACACCTATCCAAAATTAAGGAATTCCTAAATCAAAAAAATAGCAAGCAGATTTTTCCAACACGAGCAATCTATTTTTATTGAATATTGAATAGATCATTTCGTTTGACAACTTTTATAATATAAATCTCACTGCATAAAACCTAGTCTACGCTCATCTATCCCAGTAGCGGATGCAGAACATTTTCATAGGGATGACACTAAATTGTTTTTCCAAATAAATCTATATTAGTAGTGTCACTCGTGTTTTAAGCCGATGCACTCATTAAAAAAACATTAATTTTTTTTTACACTATGTTCCGGCATCGGAGCAGTGGCCCGGAACCCCTGGGGCACCACTAAGGTCCGCCACTGATCTATCCTACTCTCATATAAGTATGATCAAGAAAAAAAAGAAATACAACTAATAAATTGAAACCTAATTACAGATTGGAAACCCTAAAGTGGGAGGAAGACAGGTAGATATTTATGATCTAATTGTATCTTAACCACCGAACCATTACCCTTATACAACTGACCCAACATATTCGGATTACCCATGGATGACCCATGAACGGACAGACCCGCCTGCATATCACCAACAAAATCACATGCAATCCTTATAACAGTCATTCGATGAAAAATCATTTACTTTATTTGAATATGTTATTTTCTATAAGAATAAGGCAATAAGCATATCAATACAGTCACTAGGATTTATAACTAATATAATAAGGAGTGTAAGTATTTGAAAAAAATGATTTGTTCTCTCATATGAACAATTTTTTCATAAAATTTCGTCTAATAACTAATAATCAGTTAAGTTTCTATTACAATAACAAAATATACAGAACTTACCCAAACATTTTATATCTAACATTTACGCATATAATATAAACCATATTATTTAACACTAAATTTCAAAATGCTCCACCAAGTCGTCAAAATAATGGATTCAAACACCAACTTTCTTGAAGTAGTCAAGTAAATCGAATCCAACCAAACAAAATCTCAATCCCTATCCAAAAAAAGTCATGTCAATCTCACACCATCTCCTAATCTTCTATTGAATAATATTGACAATTTCACCATATTCCAATAGAGTATGGTCGACCTCTCAATATGACTATTAAAAACAGGGGAAAAAAAAAGAATAAATGAAATTTGTTAGTGTGATCTTATCAGAAGAAGCAAATACATGGCCATTGAAGATCCTCTATAATCGTACTTAAGATCCTTCAATGGAGGCTAGTTCACACTATGGCAACATGTACCTTGCAAGTTGTTGCATGTTGGTTTGCTTGTCCATGCATGAACAAGAACTTCTATAGTTATTCAATTAAAAGATACGAAAATATAATCATTTAATGTTGGTTTGCTTGTTCGTGCATGTACAATAACTTTTATAGTTATTCACTAAAATGATCATGAAATATGATCATTTTAAGCTGTTTGTTTTTATTTTCTATAACTAAATAAAAAAAACAATACAAAACAAACAAGATTATTATTTGATTCAAGAAAGCATGAGAGATGTAAATAATGTAAAACCAAAGATCTTTTGCAAATTTACTTAGAGATAGTTATTATATATGATAAATCTCATCACCACTTGCATTGGCTTCTTCGGCTTCTTCGAATATATATGTTTTGTATGGTATTGGTTGTTAGTCATCAACCTTAACATCAACTTTATATACAAAAGAACTGCCTTTTGCGAGTAAGTGAGTAACTAGTGTGCATATTTGTGGGAAATTTCAAAAACTGATTGGATGTATTAAAGATAAATAGTATTAGAGATAAATCATAGTTATTTTTTGTATTTATCTAATCTTTGTATTTTAGCATATTATGTTATGTACTCTCTGTATTATATATAGTATTAAATACAATGAGATCTTCAAGGGTAAATTTTATACGCCTTATATGGTATCAGAGCGGGTTCCTTTTCTTCTCTCTCACCATGACTGGCGGCAACTCATCTTCTGCTTCTTCTTCTTCTTCTTCTGATTCTTCTCTTTCTCTTAACACCATTCTCCATATGATCACTGTTAAGTTATCCCCCACAAATTATTTACTATGGCGCAATCAGCTTCTCACTCTTCTCGCTTATCAAAAATTATCAGGCCACATCGATGGCACCATCGTCGTACCTTCAAAAACTTGCACCCCTGATGCTACTGGTGTTTCTGCCCCAAACCTTGCGTACGCCTCCTGGCTCGAATCAGATCAGAAAGCTTTTCTCATCCTTCATGCTTCTCTCACCGGAGCTGCAATGGCCGAAACCCTAGGTCTTACCCCAGCTCACGAAGTATGGAATGCTCTTCAAGTTGCTTATCGACAAGACTCTCAAGAACGTATGCATGTTCTTCGTGACAGCCTGCGTCAACTTCAAAAAGGATCATCTTCTGTTTCAGAGTTTGGTGCAAAATTCAAATCCATTTGTGATCAGCTAGCCGCTATTGGCAGCCCTGTTGATGATACAGATAAAAACCATTGGTTTTTATGTGGGCTCGGAGCTTCGTTTGAAACCTTCTCCACTACTTATCGTGCTCTCAAACCAGCTCCAAGCTTTCGTACCCTCGTGTCCCAAGCTGAATCTCATGAATTATTTCTAAAAACGATCCATGGAACTACAGTTCCTACTGTTGCTTTTAACACCACTCGTCAGTCCTCATCCTCTAGCTTCATCTCGTAGTAACTCATCTGGTGGCAGATACTCAGGACGAGGAAGGGGTACTCAACATGGTGGTCGAGGAAGGGGGCGTCGCCCTCCTCATTGTCAGTTGTACAGGACAAATGGCCACTATGCCAACTCTTGTCCCAAATTGAGCACCTTTGCAAATCAAGGATCGGCTTCCACCACCAATCTTGCTCAAGCTTTTCAAGCTCAATGTCATGTTACCAACAATTCTCCTTATTGGTATGTCGATTCTAGAGCAACATCACACATGACATCCAATTCTTCACATCTTGACACCACCAGTCCTTATGCTGGTGCTGATCAGGTCATCTTTGCAAATGGTAACCCTTCTTCTATTTCCCATATTCGCACAAAAACTCTATCTCCAGCCATCAAATTATCTGATGTGCTTGTTATCCCTAATATAACCAAGAATCTCCTAAGCATTAGTAAGCTGACTCATGATGCTCCTCTTGATGTTTTATTTTCTAATCCATTTTTTGTAATTCAGAATCGGGTAACAAAGGAAATACTGGCAAGGGGCAAATGTGAGAACGGATTGTATGTGCTGAAGCAAGGACATCAAGTTTTTCTTTCTACTTTAAAATCTTCAAAAATAAGTGCATCATATGAATTGTGGCACAATCGCTTAGGGCATGTTTCATTTGGCATTATTTCATTACTTAATAAATTAGGTGTTTTGTCTATTTCATCTTTATTACCTACACCTCATGTTTGTTCTTCATGTCAATTGTCTAAAAGCAAACAACTACCGTTTCCAATCAATCCCAAACGATCACTACAAGTGCTAGATTTAGTCCATTGTGATCTTTGGGGACCTGCACCCACAGAATCTACAGATGGTTATAGATATTATTGCATTTTTATTGATGGCTTCTCACGATTTACGTGGTTTTATCCTCTAAAGTTAAAGTCTGATTTCTTTAATGCTCTTACCACATTTCTAGCCTTTGTACAAACTCAGTTCTCTTGCAAAATAAAAGTTTTTCAGAGTGATGGCGGGACCGAGTTTGTTAATAATCGGGTCCGCTCACTTCTTGCCACTAATGGGACTCATCATCAGCTCTCGTGTGCCTATACTCCTCAACAGAATGGTAGAGCGGAACGGAAACACAGACATCTTACTGAAACGGGTCTCACTATGTTATTTAATGCACAAGCTCCAGCAACTTTGTGGGTTGATGCTTTCAGCTCAGCAACCTATATTATCAATCGACTGCCATCTAAGATTCTTGATTATAAGAGCCCATTTGAGCTTCTATATAATTCATCTCCAAACTATAATGTATTTCGAGCATTTGGGTGCACTGTCTTTCCTTATTTACGTCCTTATGCATCAAAAAAATTGGAACCTCGAAGTGCTCCATGTATTTTTATCGGCTATAGTTCTCAATATAAAGGATATCGATGTTTGGATCCGACATTTGGTCGAATTTATACCACACGCCATGTTGTCTTTGATGAAACCCAGTTTCCATTTAGTGGTCTCACTTCTCCATCCGATAAGGCCACCTTGGTTTTTTCTCAGTTTGATGACATTGCCTCGTCATTATTTCCAGCATCACCTCCCGAGGAACCATCTTCACAACCATGATCGGCTACGATTTCTCCTGCTTCGGTAGCTCCATGTGTCTTATGCTCTCCATCAGCGGCCCCCACTACTTATATTGTTCCACTTTCTACCGCCATACCGTCACAGCCTTCATCCTCGACAGAAAACGCAACACCACTTGTACATCCTGCTGCAACAGACCAGCCTCCAGTCACGGTGCCTTTCAGATCTTCATCTTCCACACATCCTATGGTGATGCGATCCCGGGAAGGTATTTTCAAAACTAAGCATTTCGTTGATCTTGCTTATCTCCAACAATCACCATTTCATCAATTACTTTTTGCTGCTAAAGTGCCTCGGGGGTTTAAGTCTCCTCTAAACATCCACGTTGGCTATCCGCTATGGAAGATGAAATGCATGCGCTACGTTCTAATAACACTTGGTCTTTGGTGCCTCGACCACTAAACTCAAATGTAGTTGGCTCAAAATGGGTATATCGCATTAAGTATAACTCTGATGGCACAGTACAACGTTACAAAGCACGTTTAGTTGCACAAGGTTTCAGTCAGATTTCTGGTCTTGATTATACATATACTTTCAGTCCTGTTGTTAAGGCTGCAACTGTCCGCATTGTTCTTTCTTTGGCTATCATGCATCGCTGGCCCTTACACCAATTAGATGTTAACAATGTCTTTCTAAACGGGCGGTTTACAGAAACAGTCTTCATGGAACAACCCCCAGGATTCTCTGACACACGGTTTCCCAATCATGTTTGTCAACTTCATAAAGCCCTCTACGGTCTTAAACAAGCGCCACGTGCCTGGTTTCAGCGCCTCAGCTCATTTCTTGTCAACTTTGGTTTCGTTTGCAGTCGAGCAGATACCTCACTTTTTGTTTTTAAACGTGACTCTTATCTTTTGTACCTATTGGTATACGTTGATGACATTATACTCACAGGTAATGATCCTTCTCTCATTCGCAAATTCATTTCCAAATTGCACTCTGAATTTGCTGTTAAGGATCTTTGCACTTTAAATTACTTTTTGGGTCTTGAAGTCTCCTACACAGATGATGGTTTATTTCTGACACAAGCCAAGTATGCCCATGATATTTTACTTAGAGCCAACCTGCTTGATTCTAAGCCAGTTTCTACGCCTTTAGCCACTTCCGAGACACTTGTCTCCACTGGCTCTCCTTTTTCGGATCCTACTACATATCGATCATTAGTTGGTGCCCTACAATACCTCACCATCACCCTTCCAGACTTGTCATTTGCTGTTAATCAAGTCAGTCAGTTCCTGCATGCTCCAACTATTGATCACTTTCAAGCAGTTAAAAGAATTCTACGATATGTTAAGGGCACTCTAACTTACGGGCTGCACTTTACTCATCCATGATCATCTTTAATTCTTGGCTATTCAGACGCAGATTGGGCTAGGTGTATTGAGACACGTAGGTCCACCTATGGTTATTCAATATTTCTTGGTGGTACTCTTGTCTCCTGGAGTGCTAAGAAGCAACCTATTGTCTCCAGGTCTAGTTGTGAGTCAGAATATCGGGCCATGGCAAACACAGCTGTTGAAATAGTATGGATCACTCATTTACTACGTGAATTATTTGCTCTTCCTCCTGATCGACCTACATTGTTGTATGATAATAAAAGTGCTTTATTTCTTAATCGGAATCCAATTTCCCACAAAAGAGCTAAGCATATTGACATTGACTATCACTTCATTCGCGAGCTCATTACTTTTGGACAGCTATACATGCGTTTTGCAGTCGTTATTTAGCGAGATTCATAATTGCTGTTTGATAAAAAGATTTAAAAGATTATTTTGAAGAATAACTCTAAAATTTGTATGTGTTACCCAAAACGGTATTTAGTTTTTACTAACTAATAGATTATTTATTGAAACGCCCAATAAACGCAAAAGGCCAAATAAGCGTAAAAGACCCGTTTGGTAACCAGAGCCAAGAAGCCCATAAGCTTACCAAAGCCCAAAGGATAATAATGAGACAGGGTTTCATGACTAATCTGATCAGACAACACAAAAGCACCTAACTTCCACAAAACTAATTGTAGCACAAAATGCAAAAGAATTATCACAACTCATAGAAACCGATGTATTTTTGTTGAGAAAATAAAAAATGAATAAGTTTTAATTAAATATGTTTTCTAAATCTTTTTTTAATAAAACTGAAAATGAAAACTTATTTTATAAATTTCTGAAAACTAAAAACTGAAAACAAAAGTTATTTTTCCGTAACTAAACGCAACCTTATATTCTAGGAAAATGTAGGTTACGTTTAGTTACGGAAAAACATTTTTCGCTTTCCATTTTCAATTTTTAGAAAAATGAAATAAGAATTCATTTTCAGTTTTCATTATAAAATTTAGAAAATATAAATATGTTTAGGTAAAACCTTATTTTTATTTATTGTTTTAGAAAATTAAATAACATGTTTAAATATGTATTTTTATGAAAAATTACAATTTTTATATCATTTACATTAGTCTCCATCCCAATCAAATGCATTATACAAAAATAAAATTTTTTTTCTCCAACCCAAAAAGATGAAAGACTGTCTTCTTTGTAGGCAAAAGACATAAATATCCTTTTCATAATGAGCTGATTAAACGAGATTAACCCATAGATGACTTATCTTTCTTTTTATTTGCTAAAATGTAAAAATTACCAACAAAATGCAATAGAAAAAATAGTTTTCCCTAAAAATTTACCAAAGAAATTGAGTGTATACAAAAGAACATCAAGAAGTACCCAAACCCAAATCAAGAATTTTTAACCCTTAACCTTCAACCCACGTTTGTTATACCACACACCATTTCTCTCCCCATTCATTTGACTTTTCGCAGCAATCAAACATTGGTCAACCCTTCCACCTTTACTTTCAATCTCTTTCTGTAGCTTCTGTCTCCTCATTCGGTTTTCTGCCCGTAGTCCCCTCAAAGCCGCTGCCCGTTTCTCTCTTTCCAATGCCCGAGAAAAATCCCAAATCCTAACTGAACCCTCCTCCCCACCACACACAATCCGGTCAGCCCCAATGCTGACCGAAAACACACTCTTCCCCAACCCATTCAACATTCTTTGTGGCGGCTCAACACTCAAAGCTTTCCGACTTCTATTCGGTTTCATCGCCCGGATTCCCTTCAAAAGCTTCCGAACATCAATCAATGAAAGCTTCCCATCTCCGGAACCGGAAACCAGCCACGGGAATTCAAACGAGAGGGAATGAACCGGGGCGGAATGCGGATTCCATGTCGCAATCGGTCGCCATGACTTAACACGATCGGTTATAACCTCGAACATGTGAATCGCGCCGTCTTCGCCTCCGGTGAACACGAAACTGCCCGTGTGACTTCGGGCAAGGGAATACGCGTTTCCGACGTGCGTGTCTTTGAATACATCGATAAGCGAACCGGAATTCGTTTCCCAAATGTATGAATCGGACCCCGCTGTGCTTACAACTGTCGTGTCATGTGGGACCAATGCCCATACCCAATCGTTATGCATTAAAACTGTTAAACATTTTAGCGATACACGATCGTAAATCCGTATTGTCATGTCCCAAGAACCGCTGTAAATTCTCATAAGATCCAATGAAAGGCAAGTTATCGGACCTTGATGTTCCCAAAGTCGGAATTCATGATTCCGATTCCGATTCTGATTCCGATTCCGATCCTGATCTTGAGAACCGTTTATGTCGAAAAGACGGGGGTGTCCTTCTTCGGCTCGCCAACCGTGGATAAAACCGTCGGAACCGCCGGCAACCAAGAGCTTGGAATCAGCGGAAAGGGCACGGATGGTGCATCCGAGAGGGCGGGAGGCGGAAATGCAGATTCCATCTTCCATATCCCACATTCGAACAACGGAATCATAACCCGAAGTGAAGATGAGCTTTCTAGAAGGTAAAAGAAAAACGGTTCTTACAGTTTCAGTATGTCCGTAAAGAATCTCGACATTGTAATGTCCCATAAATGTTTTGCTATGGAATTCACGTTCCACGAAAAGCTCTTTCCATGACTTCTCGCCGGAAAACTCGGCCACCGGGCGGCTTGTGGCGGTGCCGCCGGCGGCCGGAAGCCCCCACCTCTCGCAGTAAAACTGCTTCCAGACGTGGTGGTCGGATGCAATCTGGTATAAAGATGGATTGACACAGGAGACAACACCGAGTTCTTTTGGGTCGAGGCAGTTGAAGATTTCAGAGATTAATGCAGGTGGAAGGTCGGTGATTGTTCTATGAACAGGTGATTTAGTGGTTATGACACGATTGTAGTTTGGTTTTCTAGAATCGGTGATTTGGGTTTCTGAATCAACGAGCAAAATCTTTTCAGATGAAAGAATATGATTTGAATCAACTTCTGTAGTAGTATCTTCTGAATAAATCTCTGTGCTTAATTTGGATTCAAATGCCATAAAATATCCCCCCTAATGCTACACAAATCAACAAATTAATCGTCAGTTAGAACAATTCTGATTCAATCAAAACACCATGTAAAATAATGACACACTCGGAATTCCAATTCAGGGAAAAGATAATTATGTCAAATTTTATATCAAGTTAGTGTGGCAATGTTGACGATTATCATTCAAATTACAAGATCCAATCTAAAAAATTGTGGGTGCAGCAGTTTTTTCTTCGAACCTATTAAGAACCCTAATACCCAAACTTATATATTTACGATTAAGAACCAAATACAACAAGAAGGTTAGATTACCAAATGCATCGATATGATTCGTATTGCTATATAGCAATAATAATCAAACAGCAAATAATAAACAAAAACAAAGTCATATAAAGGGATTTAATTTGAATTGAGTATCGATAAATTAAGAGAAAAATTCGACAGTTACCTGAGAAAAAAAACTAGGGTTATGACGGAAGAAGAATGAGGAAGAAGGAAACGAAAGGGGGGATGGGAATCTAACGCGATAGCGAACAGATTTGGAATGAGGTTTGAATTAAAGAGAGAAAAGTGTGGAGGTAATAAGTTCCAAGCGTAAAGGAGGGTCGGTAAATAGATTTAGAATAGCATGTTCCACAATCATGGTGAAAAGACCAAAGAGCCCTTGGAAATTGGAAACTTTTTTTATTTATTTAAAGTGAAAATGAAGTAACTAACTATTATGTTTGTTTTCATTTGTTTTTTTATTTTTTATTTTTTTTACTTAATTTACTATCGAACTTGTTGTTTATATTCATTATAATCATTTTGATCGGTTTTTGATCTGTGATTATCTGTGGTATATTGAGTATGAAAAAAAATAAAAAATGAAGGGATCAAATGAGAACAAACTCAACAGTTGGTTACCCTCCTAAGTCACTTTCCCCGAAAAGTTAAATGAAATTAAAGTTACAAAATTATCAAAGATTGCAACCTTTTTTGACCATAACATATATAAAGAACGTTTCGGATGGACAACTTCGTTAAAACGTGGTCTATGCTATGCTTACTGTGGCTAGCTGTCAACACCTCTCTGTAAAAGGTTATGACTATGTATGAGAGGTATATTTATCATCATAAAATGTTTATCTCAAGGTATATTATGTTGATGTGTCTGTAAAAGTTGCATGATGTTGTACATATTGATATTGTATCTTATTCCATGAATTCGATCTTAAAGCTAAGTAAACTAAAAAATCACAACACTTGTGATTCCACTCGTTTGTAGACATGTCTAGAATCCATAATACGATAAATCATTTGATTGGAAATGTAGATATAGTCATGAAATGCATCTGCTTAATCAAGATTCCCCTAATAATTATTCAAGTGCATTACAAAGTTGTACATGTATGAATAATGTTTTTTCATGGGTTATGTTTTGAAAAAAAGCAAGAATGAATCTCATAAAGTCATTAATATCAGTAGAAGACGACGTGAGATTTGCTGTAAATGAGTAAAAGGAAAATAAATAAGGAGGGTAATTAACTGTTGCATTTATTCTCATTTGGTCACTTTTTGTTGTACTCAATATACCATCGAACTTGTTGTTTGTGTTCACCATAACCCTTTGACCGGCTATCACATGTCAAAAGGATTATGGTAAACACAAACAACAAGATCGATAGTATATTGAGTACCAAAAAAAAAAAAAAAAAAAAAAAAAAAAAAAAAAAAACAAGCGCAACAGTAGTTACCCTTAAAAGTCATTTTCCCTTATTTTTAAGAGATGTGAGAAATGAAAATGTATATTTTTTTTCTTTTGGTTTGTTATGGTATTAAAATTTTAATTTATTTTTGTTTTACTATATTTTTATGGAGAAATTTTGCAAGTATAAAATGCATAGTATGTGAATCATTTTATGAGAATATCTCATTGTTTCAAATATAAATAATTAAAATACAATGTTATGATAGAAATAATTATAAAAGGAAATTCAGTTAGTAATGAGGTGAAAATAGAAATATACTTTATAGAGGTCAATGAGAATTATAAATAACGAAAGATAAAAATAGCAATTTACTTTTTTATTTTGCTTATTGCGTGTATTTCGTATTCCAAATAATGGATAATGAAGTCATACCTTAGTACCAAACATACACAATAACTCGCTTTAAAAATTCTCAAGCAACTCCAAATGGTAATGTTTCTATAAGCTATTGTATAACATATTCAACTAATTTGTCAATATCTTTTCAAATAGCTTCTAACTAAACCTTTTTTCAATCATAATCCTCTACAAGCTCTCTTAACATATCAACCAATAGCCTTTTTTTACAACTTCTACATTAGCTTCATATGATTCCATTAGGTCCCTTAGAACCATATATGATGCATGACCACCATTCCCCTTCTTTATGAACTTATTAGTAACACCTTTAAAATGAAGTCTAAAAATATTTGCTAGAATTATCTTGTCTTATAGAGGTTTGTAGTTCTTCATTTGTTTCTTCGACTAATTCATAAAATAAAGCTTCAAATGATTTACAATTAACTAGTAGCATAATTAACACAAAAAATTTATATCATTTTAAAATTTTCTTTGCAATGTCATCATATTTCAAAACATTGGATCTTTTTTGTGAGAGTCCTCCATGAAAGACCCATCTACTATAATAAATAAAGGTTTTCTGCCACATGTCCTCTTCTCATTAATTTGGATACATGGCATTTTCTAAAATTTTTAAATTTTTTATTTTCCACTTGTCATTTTATTTTATTTTTCATTTTATTATATTAAAATTTCACATTTAATATATAAAGTAATATATATGTAAGAGATTTATTAGAAATGGTTTATATATGTAATGTATTCAATACATTAAAGCCTCATTGATTTGAATAATTTAAAAATTTTCTTATTTTTCTTATAAATTCAAAATTTTCAAATTGTTAAAATTTCATATTTAATTTTTTTAAATAAACCCATGTAATACATGGATCTCACACCTAGTACATAATAGTTGTCTACAAATCAATATCTTTTTAAATGATTGAATACTTCATCTCTACAATACCAATAACGGTTTTTACACTGTTTGCAATGACAAAATTTTACATCCCCTTGTAGCTTTACAAAATGAAACAAATTCATGTTTTATTAAAAAGAAATCATCTTTCTATATCACATATCTTGAACTTAACGAAACACATTACAAAAATCAACAACCAAAAATAATAGATATTCATTCTTTGCTCAACTTGCCATAACTTGATCATTTAAAAAAATATCTAATTTTTGGCACGGATTGTTCTTAAAATTTGAAGTTAATTTTGAAACATAATGAGGTTTTATAAAGTGTTTAAAAACTACGTTTATATATATATATATATATATATATATATATATATATATATATATATATATATATATATATATATATATATATATATATATATATATATATATATATATATATATATATATATATATATATATATATATATAAGTTGTTTGTAGATGAACACATAAAATAAAAAGATTTTTAAAAAAAAAACAATGAAGGGTATTTTTGTGTTTATTCATAATTTAGTTTCCAAATGTTTAGAAATATTTCTATATTGAATTAACAAAGAATATCATTATGTTTCCTGCCAACCAAATGCATGAGGGATATCAGTTCCATTTCACTTAGATTCCCAAATTTTCGACAAATTCCATTCATATAAAAGACCATGTATGAAGCAAACGCCCCTTAGTGTGAAGAGGGAGAAACAAATGTAATAATCGGATGGAAACTAAAATTTAGTAACATGTGAAGCAAAGTATATTCTTGAAGTACTTCTGTGTCAAGCTTCATGATATAAATGATACAACCAAGTCCTACTGGCGTTGTGCATCCTAGTGAAATATCCAACTGAGGCTTTCAAGCTCTATTTTTCGAATCCACAATTTCACGAAAGTGCCTCTTCATCAATAAATTGTAAACAATATAATTTGAGTTCTTTTTTGATCATCATGAAAACAATAAATAAGGTTGTTACATAATGCAAATCACATGCCTCAAGTTGACATCAACTAACATAAGCCGATGAACTAATTACCAAATGTTCACGAATTAAATGAACAAACAAGGCATGTGTATTAAGTGAAGATCGGAGGTTCTAAACCTACATGGTACTAATGTATTATTTTTTCAACTATATTTCTTTATTTGTTGTTGTAAAGTGCATTGATTTATATATAAATTTACAAAAAAAATGGAGTTGCATACTATTATAAATTTACAAATGGAGTAGTAAATATTTATGAAAACCAAACATAATTGAATGATTAAAAATACTATAAACAAAAGTATGCAAATTATAAATTCTAAAAACCACCAATCAATCCATACATCACCAATAATCTCCACATGAACACGACCCATCTATAAAAGAATGAAATCGGTTATTATCACGTAAAATTATCTCCCTACCCGTAATTTTTGAAAACAACTTAATCGCCACATGGCAATCACCACAAACACGCATATTTTTCACTACGCGAATCACTTCACCTGGTTTTGTACTAATCAAACCAAACGCAATCGCCAATTTCTCACTATGACACCCCAAAAAATGCTCTTTTTCCTCATCTTCAACATCAAACAACACAAATTCTGTCCTTTCAACATACCCCATTTGCTTCACTTCTCTATTCAACTCACTAAGTTTACCATAAATTCTTTCCGAAATCGGATGAGAAGTATCCCCAACACGAAACTCATGAACTACACCATCTACTTCTATCCAACAACATCCGGGAATCTTCCAAATCCCTTTTTCTCTCATTTGTGATCTTATATTCAAAGATTCTTCCCATTTGTGATTAGCCGAAAAGATATTGGACAAAAGCACATAGTTTCCTGAATTCAAAGGCTCTAATTCAATCAACTTTTTCAAAACATGTTCGGCTAATTCGGTATCTTTATGTAACCTACATCCACTCAATAAAGCTCCCCAAACAATCGCGTTAGGCTCCATTGGCATACTTTTGATCAAATCATAAGCTTCGTTTAGTAAACCGGATCTTCCAAGAAGATCAACCATGCATCCATAATGTTCAATTTCATGATCTAAAGAAAAGAAAGATTTCATATCATAAAAGAATCGTCTCCCATCATCAACAAGACCCGCGTGTGTACACCCACACAGTATACCAATGAAGGTTTTTCCATCTGGGTGGAACCCTAATTTGTACATTTGACCAAAAAGACTCGATATAACCTTGGGTTGACCACTCATTCCAAGACCCGATATTGCAGCATTCCATACAATAACATCTTTTTCTTTCATTTCTTTGAAGACTTTCAAAGCACTATTCATTTTACCACATTTTGCATACATGTCAATTAGGGCTGTGCCTACAATGGGGTTGTGTAAAAACATGTTGTTATCGATTAACCCACGTGCCCATTCGCCTAATTCAAGAGCTCCTAAGCTTGAACAAGCGGAAAGAACTCCAACTATTGTGTAGCAATCGGGTTTTAGGTTATTGTTTTTCATTTTGTAAAAGATGTCTAGGGCTTCTTTTGGTTTGCCATTTGAAGCATAGCCTTGGATCATTGCACCCCAAGTGACTGCATCTTTTTCAAGCATTTGGTCAAATGTAGCATGAGCTTTCTCCATGCTTCCACATTTTGCATAAGTGTCCACTAATGCAGTACCCAAGAAGATGTTCTTGGTTATTTTAAGTGTGGTTATGCATTCATCTAACCATTCTATGTTTTTCAAATCGCCTAATTGTGAACAAGCTGACAAAATCTTGACTAGGGTAAAACTATCAGGTCTCAAATTCATGGATAATAATCTTTTGAATACATCTAGGGCTTCTGTGAACCTTCTTTCCTCGATATACCCACTAATAATCGCAGTCCATGAAACGGGATTTTTCTCAGGCATTTCATCGAACACCTTGCATGCATCATCCAACCGCCCACACTTTGCATAGAAACAAACCAAACCGGTTTTAACAAAGGCATCATAATCGTAACCAGCTTTCACCATGATCGTGTGCAGCTCCACACCCAATCTCAAATCCAAAACCCTGGTGCATGCTTTCAAGACTAAAGGGAAAGTGAAGTAATGGGGTAAGAAACCATTTTGACGCATGGAGTAAAAGCATTTGATGGATTCTTTGAAGTGATCACGGGAAACAAGGCCATGGATGAGGGTGTTCCAGACGTAATCGTTGGGTTCTTGGATTTGGTTGAAAAGGAGTCGAGAATAATTTGTGTCGTCGTTGAGATTGAAACTGGACTTTAGGAGGGTGTTGAGGAGGTAATTGTCATGGAGGAGATCTAATCGTAGGATGCGAGCATGGACGTGTTTGACCTGATTGAAGGAGGTGATAGCTTGAATAAGACGTGCCTTGATATCGATGGAAACGTTCATAACTATGGCTTTTCCCGCCACCCCACCACCATGGAAAAACTAACTTTGTATGCTTTCGTTCAGTTTGAACTTTGAAGAGAAGATGCTTAGTGTTGCTCTTTTACTAATTTATGTAAAGAAATAGAATTTTATTATTATTATTAAAATATAATTTTTATGCAATTTTATCGATGTCATATTAATCCATACAATAAAATAGACTTCTTTTGACAACTTATGCATACATAAATTGATTGGTTTTGGAATACTTTGCATAAATTAGTGATAAAAACATCACGACATATTTTAATAAAATTCACATGTTTTAAAATCTCTTTTCTGGGACGTTTGAGATTATTCATTCAAAACAATTTTGTTTAAAAGTATTTGTTAGCTTATATGGCATTAAAATGAAATTAAAAAATAAAAAATGTTTGTATACTATCAAAATACAATAAATTGGTATTTTTTTACAGATTAGCATGAGTAAAAAGGCAAATTGGTATGTGTTTTCCGTCATGAAAAAAGAAAAATGATGCTACGATGCATATGGATGGTTTTAGGGTTAAAACGGTGGTGTTTATTACTTCCTATGCAAATTTCTATAAACTTGATTAATGTTAAGTTGTTAACAAACTATTCATATATATATATATATATATATATATATATATATATATATATATATATATATATATATATATATATATATATATATATATATATATATATATATATAAGTACTCAAATGAAACAAAATGGTAATGAGACAAACTACTATTTTGCTTGTAACAAAGTGAAAGGAACTCTTTAAATTTTTTGTATATGCAAAAGACATAAATGCCCTCATCCAAAGAGACAAATAATAAAGTAATTAAAACTCATAACGCTAAAAATTGTATTCTCGTATAAAATTTGCCATTAAATCCACAACTATTCAACATATTATCATATTGTCCAAAATGTCCATATACACCTAATAAAATCTACAACCTCAAACATTTCATCAATTGTACATGTACATGTATATTTGAATATGATTGAGTGTGGCATGGCATCTCTCGAAAGGACAAAACAGTAAAATCAAATGTCCCAATTACCACAAACTCCTATTTATTGTGGTAAAAAAATGACGGTATTACTATTAACTACAATTGCATTATTTCATGACTCATGAGTCACTCCAACTATCGCTGTCATCATCATCATCATCACTTCCAGCAAATGCCTATTTAAAAAATAACATCATACTTTCATTGATTTGTGTATTATAATAAGAAATAAAAATTAAAAGTAGAATGTTATTATAACATAATACCTGGCGAATTGCATTTGCTTTTTCTAAAATTGCAGCTATTCTCACATTGGTGGTGGGGCCTTGAATGTTTGGCCTAGTTTGAGCCGGCGGTTTCAAGTTGTAGGACTAATATAATTAAAGAAAAATTAATATTAAATTAACTGTCTAATGTGAAAAGACGTAAATGCCCTCGACAAGTGTTTGTAATTGTGATTACCTTTGTCCGTATCTGTTCCAATAGTTTGTCATTTTCCTGTCCCTTTGTTATCTGACTCATCGCTAGAACCTTCCTCAACTGTACATAGGAACCAACATAAAATAAATAAAATAAAATATGTGTTTAATTATAACTAAATTAAAAAGGGCTTTACTTTGCTTTTGTCATGAGTAGCAACTGCATCAATGAGAGGATTACGGGGTCGTTGAATTTTCATAGGCCGAATATTATTTGGAATTTCATCTACTGCTTCTTTTGGCGCCAAAGTTTCTGAAAATTTCACTTCTGTTGATGCTGATTTTTTGTCATGATCTTGTGCGTGTAAACTACCCTCATTTTCAAATTTCTCATTTTCGATTTCCGTGTTTTTAATCTCATTGACTTTAAGTTGACCACCATCTGTTGGAGTCAACATAGGGCTTTCAAGCTTTCTCATCCGCCATTGCATGGGTGGAAGTGGCGGCAATGGCGGCGTATCTTCTGGTTTGACCGGAGGTAATTGGTGGTTGACTTGGTCAAACTGGTCAATGTCATGAGAGGGAGAATCTGATTGTGATGAGAATTGAGAGCCTGCTGATGCAAAAAGTAATTGTGGGTCCTCTTTATCTTCCATTTCTGATGGTGGTAACTCCAACATAGGTGGTTTTTCAGTTACAGTCATAGGTTGAGAGCCTATATCATTCAAAACAACAGTTTTTTCTCCATTTTCATTGGTTTGTTCTAGAAGAGAATGAGTCGAAAGGGCATTATCGTCATTTCCATTAACATCATCTTCGTCAAGATCAGGAGGAATACTTTTCATTTCCTCCAAGTCAACAGAGTCTTCATCTCCTTTCACCTCTAATGGTGTATCATCTTCAAGAGTGGGAAGGGCGTTTTCGTCATTTCTAGCATTGTTTTCATTCGTATTGACATCAAGTGGGAGAAGAACGACAACATTCTTTTCCATTTTGGGGTCAACAGAGTCTTCTTCTGTCCCCTCTGATTTTGTATCATCTTCAAGCATCGAAAGGGCTTTATTGTCATTTCTATCAACATCATCAGGGGTAGTCTCTGAGTTAACTAATCCTGTTTCTCTCTCTTTTAATTCTGATCCAATCATAATAATAATATATTAATAATAATAATAATAATAATAATAATAATAATAATAATAATAATAATCATGATGATAATTGGGGATCATTGCAAGAAATAGCAACATACTTCTGTGATATATTTTCTTTTTATTAATAAAAAAATAATAATAATAATACCTTTTTCATCTTCAATAAAAGATGATACTTTAGCTTCATCATCTCCTATTTCATTTAACTTCTGTTCAGGTAAAGAAAATTTCTCACAACTATCTAAAGTCTCTTCAACTACAGAATCATCTTTTGTACTATGATTATGATTATCTTCGTTGATTTTGTCGGCTGTTTCCAAGATGCTGGGAGGATGAATCATAGGACTAGAGCCGTCATTAGGATGCTCATGCTCATGCTCTACCTCACCCTCAAAATTCCCGAGAAATTGAAACGACAATAGACTGCCAGCTGGCGAATGAAAGTCTGTTTGATTTTCTTCATTTTTAACATTTTCATCTTCTTCCAAAACTACCCCTTCATTCACATCATATGAAGTCCCGGAAGTCTTCTCCCCCTGTGGAGGAAACAGGATTCCGGTAGATCGCGTCAATTGAGAATCGGAAAATTGAAATTGAAGTCCAGACTCCATTGTTCCAAGGGCATCGACGTAATTATCCATCTCACTTGCCACGTCATCAGACCGATAACCATTTTGAACACCATCCGTTTTGATTTCTTCATTGACGTCCGGTGATCCTGAATTTGTAAGATCGGAAATTTTCCGGTCGATTACTTTTCCGGCGAGATTATCTGCCGGAATCCGGCAACCGGTGTTCTCAGCACTCGAAGATACAGATGGACTTCTACTTGGTGTTGCCAAATTAAAAGGTGAGCCAATTGTATCCTTGAATATTTGATTAGGGGAATCGAAAGGCACTGGGATGATTGATGGATGAAAAGGTAGTGGATGGACGATTTTACCCTTGGATGATGGAGATTTTAACAATTTGTTCATGTAACTTTCTGAATCGAATGGAGATTTGTTTGGTCTTTTTTTTAGTTTCACACGATGTGTATATTCGGTTGTGCTATTTTGCATGCGATCCTCCATGAACAATTGATGTAGTCTGCAGTATTGAAAGTAATAATAAATTAATAATAATAATTTTTAAGTAGTAAAATTGGATAAATGGATAGGGTGAAAAATGAATATCATATTAAAATATTAAAATATTAAAATATGTTTCTTACTTGGCCTTGGAATTTGGTGAAATCTCTGGAGTTCCTCCCACTTTACATTGTGATCCTTTCTTCTGTTCAGATTTAACAAAGTTTAAAATAACTGATGAACTTTTTATTCAATGTAATTATAATTTAAAGGTAATAAAAGGTCATTAAAACCCAAATAATATTAAACTCACCTTGTTTTTGCGAATCTTTTTATCCCTTTGAATTTCAGCATTTTCAATTTCATTCGATGATACTTCCACTTTATAAAATGAGGGATCAGTGTAACGTTTTAAGCATACTCCATCTCCACCAACATCAAATCTATTGAAAGCCACATAAGTTTGTAAATTTGAAAAATGGGCTAAATGCAAGAAAAAGCAATTTACTTTTCTCTATTTATTCTTTCTAAAACAAACAAATAAAGTAAAGTAAATTGCAATTTCTTGCAATTAACCATTGATAGCTTTTAGGAGGCATGTGAAATTATACAAGGGGAGATGAGGGCTTACTTGTCTAGAAGAAATAATCGGGGTGGCCCACGACATTCTTCATAAGAATTCATGACAAATCGAGGTAAATCTCCAGTTGTGATAAGATTGGGAGTTGTTTTCAGATTAGGATGCCAATCAACACCTGTATAGCATTAAAAGAGATCCTCAATGGAATTAGTCATGTGAAGTATAGCCTTTTTTATCATTTGTGTTGAACTAAAAGATTGAGCAAAATCCTAAAAGATCATATTGGAAGCAGAATAAGAAGAAGAAGAAGAATATGTGATGTGGCACCTGAATTGGTGAAAAATGCTGAATGGCATGTTTGGGACATAAATGACCTTTGAATTGAAGGGATTTCCAACTCAAGCTGCTGAGCACGTACAAGTAGACCATTGCCTCTTGCAGCAGTTGCTGTCACTTCTTCATGCAACTCTTGGAAAATCTCAGCAGCAAATCTTCATATTGGATGCAAGCTTTAGTTAGACTTGTAGCAAAATATCAAATTACATTACATCAAAAGATATAATTCTATTTTAAAAGCTTTCAAGTATCATCAGGGTTGCAGTTATTTATGGAATACCTACATAGTCATGTCCTAGGGGGTGTAATTGATTGTTGACTCGACATTTAGTTAGGATTTCCATTGTACATGCTTTTAAAATGTGAAGTTATGAAACAAGAAATACTTATTATCATTCATGGTGAAGTTGCTACCAACCAATCTTGAATTCCCAACCTCCATAATAACCTAAATGTTGATTCAGTTAAGCAACATAGAAGCATCCATTAAATTGTTACCCAATTTTAATTTCAATGAGTGTCTGAACGCAATTCTACATCAAAACTGCATGTCACTCACCAAATGTCCCTCGTCAGTCTAATTCCTAAAAGATACTGAATCCTAAAACACACACATCCTAACTTAGTTATCAATCATTGAGGTTGATTCCATAACTAAACCATTACAGAGCGTGAAATCATGAATTTGAGAACTTATATCAGAAGTTGATTTGTTTCGACAGCGTAGAAGAATTTCAACCTCCAAGGCAACAATCCTACGCACAAATTGTAGTTGATCATCGGTTCGCTAGTTAACTCAAATAGCAAGGCATGAGATCGATATCACAAACTTAATTAGCATTTGAATTAACGGAATTCGTGATTTCGAATTATTATTGAAGCGCATTTAGTTCATCTTCAAACTCAATTGCCACCCGTGGATTTGGATAACATATCAACCCCTCGGAATTGGAGGCAAAATGACTTCTAAATTCTAATTTCGAGATAATTGCGCTATAATCCAAATTTCAATACCTATAAAATGTCATGCTAACAAATGTAATAATAAACGAAGAGAAGGAGGGAAGCAAGTACTGACTCCGCTAGGTCACCGAGCTGACGGAGAACGCCAACGAGACCGGCCATGGCAACACCTTCGAGCAAAGCTTCGGGATCATCTTTATCTGCTGCTTTATAGAGCTCTTGATCAGCCAAACTGTACACATTTCTTATCTGATATCTATCTATCGGCATTTCTTCAGATTTCCAGAAATGAGCTTCGCACAATCTCGATCTCTATCTGCGCACATACATGTATATATCATTATATTGCTCAATTCTTACATTGCATCCCAATGATTAGTCATTAAATATGTTTAAATCCAAAAAGAATTTCTAGAGAGAGAATTAGAGAAAGTGGAGTGGAGGGTGTTGAATGAATATACAGCTGAGAGACAGAAAGAGAGAGACGAAAGACGACTTGGTGAAGAAACAAACTGTATTCATTACTACTCAATGGTGCAGCATCTTCCTTTCCGAGTCCTTCAACTTTTGAGTATTAGCGTATATGGCCCCATCGTATCTTGATTTTGGTGCGGTATTTGAAGATTTGATTGGCATTTCGCAACCAACTTTTGAAGCTTTTGTTTTTATTTTTAATAAATAATACGAATTAAAGAAAAAAACTATAAATCTAAACGAATTTATTTTAAATAAAAATTTATTATCAAAAACTAATTCAAATATTTTTTTTTCAAATATTTCTATACATATAAAAGTTGAAGTTATATAGCTTCTTACTTTTGATTGGTTTTGCCAAATATATCCTAAATCTTTATTTATGTATACTTCAATGACAAAACAAATAAACCTCCTTAAAAAGAATTAAACTCATATTTATACAATTAAGTTTGGTTTTTATATTATTTCTAGAGTAAATTATATGTGTTGGTCCCTAAGATTTGGGATTTATAAGTTCGCTCCACAAAAGTGAAATTTGGCAATCTTATCTATAATGCAAACTATTGTTACATTGTTCATCTCGCCCTTAAAGACTGTCTACATGCTCACGTTAACACCCCCTCATGTATAAGTCATATGAGGGCACTTATGTCCTTTTCACCTATTGACTTTACATCAGCGCATCACCAGAAATCTTCTGATTCAAGGTAACCATTCACTAAAATGGGATATGAAAACCCCCAATCCACTGCTGAGATTGCCAGTCTCACACCTGGCCTAACCGGCAGGTTCCTGAAAGTCCAACCGATAAGATTGCCCTATCCTATGCACCACACTCGTGCCACTCACTGACCACATAGCTATCCTACTATAACCAAAGATCCAATACCTCGGCCCAACCTTGCCTTGAACCCCAACAGTCCTCCTCCTATAATAGGGGAAATGCTCTATGGCAACACTAACTGTCTTGCCCTACGCACGAGCTTACCCTTTATACCAATGACCACCCTAACGATGGTCTATTGAAATCTGGCAAATACAACGATCCCATCGCAGTCTTACAACAATTCTACAACTGTCTAATATCATGGCAAATGCTACAGCTACCCCGTAGTCTTACGACACTCCTATTTCTTCATGGTCACTGCCCATGGCCTTACCACACCTCTACCCACTAAAATCATCCTGAGTTGAAACCCCAATCTAACTAAATCCCAATCAAGTGTTCGGGTCATGCTTCGAACCCCAAAGCCTTAATTAGATAAGAATAGGCAGAGAGGCCCTAACACCACCCTCAGCTTGGACCCATCCACATTTCCACCATACGTCACCACTGACGTGCAATAAAGCACAAATATCCTTCCTTGTGCAATCCCTTAGGCCAAAAGAGTCTCCCTCACTTGGATTCGACTGTACCCATCCAACCTCAAGATTTGATGAATTTCCAATGCATCTCGAAACCTTACAATTCAAATTGTTGACAATCGGAGCTTACCAAGACTAGCATTCCATTACTAGCCAAACTCGATGATCATACAACCACCCAAAATCCAGATGAACACTTCCCGAAATATTATCAAGTCCGACAACCCCACTTGCTTCCCATGATACAACACTACCTCCTTAAGTCATTTATGTTGGTGGCAAGGACTATATCCCTTGCTCTGAACTGGAGAATCTTCACTCCAGCTTCCCATCCTCAGAAGGATCTATGCATTCTAACCACTTTCAACCCTTGCGATTATGAAATTTCCCCATGACACTTCCAATGACCAAACAACCTCATGCGATTGCCACCACCATATTCTTGTTACCGCTTTTACCCTAGTAATGGTAGTGATTAGACTCAAAGGTCCTTCCATAGACGACTGCCAATCCTACCTGAATAAATGCTAACACAAATGAACTTTGACTTTATTGATGAACTGATCCAGCTAATCCGCCTATAGACCTTCCAAACGATACCCCTACATTGACCCCATCAAAGAACCAGAACAACAGCCGAAAAAATTGAATCTTGCTCAACAAGATATGACCCATTAATAACTATTGGCATGCAAAAATGGCATATAACAATTCTTGATGATACAACCCATGCAATGATAGAGAACTAAACCAAAGATATTGCTTACCCATATAAAAACAAGATTCCAAGGCAATATAAATATTGATAATAATCATGAAGAAAGAAAAAGAGAACATGCCTACAATAGAGTCTGATGAAACTCTGGCCTCCCCTAACTGACACTGCAATGCTTGGCTCCTCGATGCTGGGGCTCCTACCCTACCCTCACGACTGCCAGAGACCTTCAAAGTAACCGGACCAGGTGCACTCACTACTCCACCCCTCAACATCAGAAAATCATCCTTCTTATGGCCAACCTGGCTGTAGTGAAAACACATTGGAACCGACCCACGGGGGCAGTCCCTACTAAAATAACCCATCTAACCACAAATGAAACATCCTCAACCTGCCTCTCGACATCCTTCCTCATGGGTCCTCCCACACTCGACACAACAGACCCGACCCTGATGGCCTCCTAAACACGAATCCTGAGTCTTGGGCCTCTTCACCTAGCCCGCTAAAATCTGAGTCTGCTCTGGATTCCTCTTCCCGAGATGCTCCATCTCATGCTCTCAGTCTCTAGCAATCATATTGTAATGCCTGGTTCCTGGTACACATTTAAATGATAATTCATTCATTTTTATACAGCAACTCGATGAGTTGGTAGCCCAAAACTCGTCGAGTAGAGATTAGAAGGGACGTGAGTTTTTAAGAAACCTACTCGACGAGTTGAGAGCCCCCAACTCGATGAGTTGGGCTGCCAGAATGAAACCCTTATTTCGGGGTTTTACACCCTATTTAAGCATCTTAATCCCTACTTGTTGGCCTCATTTCCAGCCTCCAAGTCCCAAACCCTAGATTCAAAAACCCTAATGCAAATTATGAGCATGTGAGCTATTTGTGAGTAAACTTTGTGTGTTTTGAAGCTTATGAAGGAAGGAGGAGCTTCGAGATTCAAGAAGAAGATAGTAGATCCAGAGACTTCGTTTCTTCCTCATCATTTTCTGGTAAGAAACTCTCAAACTTTCCTAGTAGCATCTTAGATCTCTTTATCATCATTTTATGGGGTTTTTGGGCCAAGAATCTTGATCTTAGGGACATGGACATCCCAAGTGAGCATACTTTCAGGTCTGGAATCATAGAGGGTTTTCATGGCATAAAGGTGCAAACTTTATGACTATTAAAGCCCCATGCAAGCCATAGAGTGTCATTTTGGCCTTTTAAGCTCTAAAAGGCCATGCATAGAATGACAGGTGGAAGCTTTACGTGTTCATGGAGTGTTTTGGGTCTAGATCTTTGTTTGTATGCGTTAGTTTGGTGTATGTATGGCTTATGGACCAAGATCTAGGTCCTAAAGGGTTAGGGTTTGAGCTAAACCCATGAAGTAGAGGTATCAACGGGTAAAGTTGGAAACTTTACCCTTAAAATGACATTTTCAGTGCATAAGAGAAATAAGAAGCTTAGATATGAAGAGTAGTGTCTTAATCCATTAAGAAGCCCCAAACAGACTGAGGAACTCGTCGAGTCCATAGAGGAACTCGACGAGTTAAGTCGACTCGTCCCGATTCTATATTAGGTAGAACTCGACAAGTCCGAGGAGGAACTCGATGGGTTGGCTCGGTTTATCACGACTATGAATAGAAAGGGAGCTCGACGAGTCAGGGGAATGACTCAGTGATTTGGATCGCGATTTCAGGATTTCCTGATATATAGAACTCGACGAGTTGAGTCAACCCAGAACATTGACTTTGACCAGAATGTTGACTTTGACCGGGGTAAAGTAGTCATTTTACCCTAAAAAAGATTTTGGATATTGATTAAGTGTTATTGCGATGATGTTACCTGGGGAGTCGCAGAAGCAGCCAATAGAGATTTTCTTACCGAGAGATTCAGCAGCCAGTTTGTGAGGTGAGTTTTCCTCCAGTAGGAACGAACTGAAGGCACCAATGGTGACCCTGTAACACTCAAAGTTTCAAAGGCCAAGAAAGGAAAGAAAAGCCCTAATTTAAGGGTAGACTCGCCGAGTCCAAGGAGGGACTCAGCGAGTCCGAGCGGGATCCGAGTCGAGGAGTAAGCGACTGACTCGACGAGTCGGCCAAGTTGACTCGGCGAGTCTAGTCTGAACAAGGAAAACCCTAATCCCGGGAGTTGTATCCTATTTAAAGGGTGTTATGTCCCTCCCTCAGCCCCCATATCACCCTAGAGAGCCAGTGCACCCTTGAATTCGTGAGAGCTTCCATCATTTTGAGAGTTAAAGCTTGGAGGAAGGAACTTTGGGGAAAGGAACTTAAAGGGCAAGTAGGTTGCTTCAAGGAGGAGGTGTAGATCTGAGATCTACTTCAGTGGTGCTCATCTTGGAGGTAACAAGCTGCTATCTCTCCTCATTTGCACCTAGATCTTTGTGTGTGTTTTGGGCATTCTTGGCTAAGAGTAACCTTTGAGCTAGAGGTTCAAATCTGAGGTTGCTACCTCAGATCCATGCTTATTTTGGTCTAGAATTCCGTAAAGTATCAGCCCTTGAGTGGATCATGGAGCCTTTTTGCCTTAAGCCCTAGTTTATAGCATATTTTGCCTGGATCTCCTTCTCTACACGTAAAGTTTGCAACTTTACGTGGGGAAAAGGCTTGGGAAGGGTGGATCTACAGTTTGGAGTTCATGCATGACCCAAAGGTCCTCTGCATGTAAGGAGATCTGAAGGGACTCAGCGAGTCCTTTGAGTGGACTCGGCGAGTAGCATGAAGTTGTAGAGAAACTCGACGAGTGGGATGAACAACTCGTCGAGTCGTATGAAGATTGCCTTGTACTCGGCGAGTCTGTTCTTGGACTCGGCGAGTCAGGTCGCGAAACCCCAAACCCTTCGAGTTGAGACTCGAATCAGTGAGTCGGGTGGAGACTCAGTGAGTTAGACAGGTCTGGACTCAGAAATCGGTAGACTCGGCGAGTCGAGTCGCGAATGGAAGGAATCTGAACATTATGAACTTGGCGAGTCAGTAGGGTGACTCGACGAGTAGGGCTGACCTGGAAGGTTGACTTTGGCAGGACTTTGACCTTGGACCAGGGTGGACTTGGTTGTCTTTCGGGGGTCAGTTAGACTCAGTGTTGCATTGATATTGGTAGTTCGGGGAGCAAGGGGAGCAGGAGTTCCGTGGGTTGTCGGGCAACAACTAGTGAGATCATCAGCAAGTTCAGCCAGTGCAGGTGAGTTTCCCTTTATGTGAATGGGTCTAAGGCCACAATGCTGGCCCATGTAGTTATGAGTAGAAGACCCGGGGGTTAGCCCTAGGCACAGTATGCTAGTATTATTTTCAGGACGAGGTCCAGTAATAGAGGGCGGGTGCCCAAGGAATTGTTTATATGATAGTTATACTTGTTGGCTGTGTGATACATGTATGTGCCTGGTAGGGAGGTGAGTGTGGGCGAGGTCCCGTATCTCACCAATAGCAGAGTGTGGATGGGGTTTCATATCTCATTAGTAGCAGAATAAGGGTGAGGCCCAAACTAGAACAGGAGTGAGAGTGGGCTAGGCCCGTACCTCACTACCATTAGGAGCGTGGACAGGGTCCCATGACTCATCACTAGCAGGACATGGGCAAGGCCCAGGATAGGCGAGGCCATAGGACAGAACCAGTTGTATGTGTTAGTTATGTGTTGTGAAATGTTTATGTGTTATTATTTGTTGACAGGCGAGGCCTAAGTAAAACAGATATGTATCTGAGCGGGGCTCGAAGCCAGGCGGGGCCTGGAGCGGTGGGGACGTTGTAGCGGGCGAGGCCCGAGGTAGGGGCGAGGCCCAATATAGTGGGCGTGGCCCAGTATGTGCAGTATGTGGTTATGCATGGTATGTGGTAGGGTGGGGAACTCACTAAGCTTCGTGCTTACGGTTTTCAGTTTTGGTTTCAGGTACTTCTGGTAGCGGAGGGAAGAGCTCAGGGTGATCGCATGGCACACACACCATAGATTAGACAGCCTGGGAATGTTTACTCTGATAATGAACATGTGTTTTGAAAAATTATACTCATATTATGTTTTGGGATGATTTATTAAAAGAAATTTTTGGTCCTAAATTTTGGGTCGTTACAGACCCGTTTATGTATGTTAGCATATGCTGGACTTAGGTCCGATGCCGGGGTTAGCCCGATGTAGATTATATGTTTCCGAATTTGGTCTGATATTGGGGCAATCCCAAGGAATGTTTGTATGCTTGATGTCTTCATGATTCTTGCATGTGTATGTTTATATGTTCCGGGCTTTGGTCCAATGTTGGGGCAAGCCTGCAGAATGTTTAGCTTAGATGTTATGTGTTATATGTTCCGGGCTCCGGTCTGATGTCGAGGCATGCCCGAGGAACGCTTATATGTTTATTTTATATATTTGTTGATATGTTATATGTATACTGGACTTCGATCCATGTTGGGTGGGGCCTGATGCTAGATTCGTCTGATGTCGGGCGGGGCCCGATGTAGCGGCAAAGGCCTAATGTATGTTATTATGTGATTATATATAGTATGTGGTAGTTTGGGGAGAATCACTAAGCTTCGTGCTTACATTTTTCAGTTTTGGTTTCAGGTACTTCTGCTAGCAAGGGGAAGAGCTCGGGATGACTGCATGGCACACACCATAACTTTTAGCCTGCGATGATTTATTCTGATGTTTGACACATGATTTTGATATATTGACAGTTGTTTATAATATTTATGAGATACACGATTTATGATTTTTATATGATGAATGATACTTATGGTTTTATTTATGATTTAAAAACAAAATTTTTGTCCCGTTTTTTTGGGATGTTTCACATATCATTTAGGATCTCGCACTCTCGCAAACTTACAACCTCAATATGTCATCCCTCATCCTGACATGATACCTTACCTTCTACATCTCCTTGTCAGCCATATACTGCAAAACCAACAAGGCTCTCTCCCGGAACTTGGCAGTGATCTCTGCTACAGTCTCAGTCGCCTGGTGAAGGTCATGAAACTCCGTCACCAGCAGTTGCACCTCAATAGTTGGTGCAAACTCGGCCCTAAACTGGGTCACAAACTCATCCCAATTCATCATCTCCAAGGCATCGCCTCCCAAAGTGAAGTCTACCTCCTCCCACCAATCTCGAGCTTTGTCTTTCAGAAGACAAGAGGAAAATCTAACCTTCGACCCCTCGGGGTAGAAACATGTCCAAAAATCGTTATCTATATCTGCTAACCATCTCATACTAGCAATGGGTTCCTTTTCCCAAAAGAACTCGGGAGCTCCACAAGCACGAAACTCATGGAAAGAAAGAGTGTGAGCTCCAATGATAGTCATAACCTCAGTACGGATTGTACCCAGACGCTCATCGAGAATCCTCAAAATCCCACCTTCATCGTACCAAAGATCATAGGAGCCTGCTCCAAAATACTGCAGATAATATCCGACGAGATGAACTCCCACATCTGCTCATCAATCGACTCAATACCTGCACCTGAGCTCGAACTTGAACTTGAACCTCCTTCCTGAGTGCTCATCACCATTCTGAAAAACAACTATTGAAATGATCAGAACATAACCATGAATCCTTATCCAATAGGCTTCCTAGACTCTCTGTGACTCTCATCGATTCAAGTAGGGATCATATGCTTTCCGTAGTACGGGCCTAATACTACCTTCCACACCTATCCATACTTTCCTCAAGAATCCTCCGGAATCCTCCAGCTCACCTTCTCAAACTGGTACCCTAAGTACTTGCTAAATAGTGTAACTAAACCTACTGAAGCACTTCTTAGGCTCTCCTAGGTTTCCGATCTCACCCTGTCTTCAGGTGCTAAAAAACTCCCCATAATGTCAGTTAACCACCTCATGAATACAATCACATGCAACAAAGCTTAGATAATCCTTCGAGTAAAAGGCTCATACCTATAACGATTGGACTCAAGTAAGAGCTGTGAAATAGGGTCAAACCCATCACTCTAAGATTATTCAACCTTCGCTATATGTGACTTAACATATTTACTTAGTAGTTAACTCACATTACTTAAGAGTTCCAAAAATCACAAAGCAAGCAGCATTTGTGCAATAACTGTCATACTCAAATATGAGCATAAATTTCATACTCAAATATGTTGGCGTGACGTAGGACAGAAGATCTTTGGAGGATCTGAAATGATTCAAATACATCACTGACAAGATACAAATTTTGCCGAGAAAGAATGAAAGCGGCCCAGGATCGACAAATGTCCTAAGCAGAAAAGAGGAGATGACCCATAGAATTCCGGGTGGATGATTTAGTAATACTGAGGGTATTTCATGAAAAGGCGTTATTCTACTTTGGAAGAAAGAACAGTTAGTAAGCAAGCTTACTACTTGGAATTGCTTGAAAATTTGACAGATATTCATGAAGTGTTTCATGTGAGCTATTTGTGTAAAGGTTAAGCATATTTGATGAAATGGTTCTATTATCCGAGGTGAAACTGGATAATAAGTTAAGTAGAAGAGATTGTAAATGAAAGAACGACTAATCTACGTAATAAAGAAGTGAAGTTGGTGCTTGTCAAGTGGAAACACCATCGAGGCCCAAACTATACTTGGGAGAATAAGAATGATATAAAAGCAAAATATCCCCATTTATTTAATCGATGTAACTTCGGGGATGAAATCCTCAAAAGGAGGAGGTATTTGTAACATACACGTTTTGAAATCGTGTTTTGTAATGAATAAAATTGTGAAATACTATGTGAAATTGAGTGTTGAGTTCTAACAGATGGTTTTTACTAGAAATGAAGTAAAACTATGTTTAGAATCACTCAGAAAATATTGGAAGTCTTATGAGATTCCAATTAAAAGCCAAATAGTGAAATTTAGCGAAAATATAAAATTTTAAATAAGTAAAATTTTATTATTGAAAGTTTTAAATAATCTCGTTAGAAACTTGTAGGCGAAAACCTCGTCGAAATCCGAGTTATAACGAAGAAGTTATGACCAATCGAACATCCGCAATAAAATCGACACGGCGCCGAATGACGTAAAAAGTGAGTTTTTGATAAACTACTTTTTAGCTTTAGTACTCTAAATTAAAGTCATAGTATTCGTTAAACCGAGAAAGTCGATAAAAAGAACGCCAAAATATAACTTCGTATGAGGAAGTTATGATTTTTCGAAGTTTCAGCTTAGTAGTAGACAACTAAAAAATCGAATTTTAGATCGAGTGATTTTTAGCCACCACAACCTAAACGAGAATTTAAGGTCTCTTCATTAGTAGTACAACGGTAAAAAGTCTGATGAAAACGGATGTCGGATGAAGAAGTTATGAATTTTTAATGGATTTTCCTGTCCCGGTCTGTTAAAAATAATAATATTAAATTTAAATTCAAAATTAGCCGACGAAGTCTAAACAAAAGTTGTAGATCATAATTTTAGCTACGCATGCATATAAAGAACGTCAAAAACGGAGCTCGTATGCAAAAGTTATGGATTTTAGAAGTTTGGGTGCAATTTTCGAGAAATTCGCATAGAGAGGAGTCGGCCACGTCACCCTCGCATGCGAGCCTACGTGGCTCCTTTGTTGCTGACGTATCCGAGACGTGGCCCAATCCGAAGCCGATGCGTGTTGCAAGTTGATTCGTCCGAGGTCGAGGTCTAGAAGATTTGGACACGCCTCGCATCGGTGGCCAATCCGATGCGAGCCACGTGCCTCGCCTCGCATCCGACGCTCCTCTCCGAGAAAGCCACCGAGCTGCTTCGTCACCCCTTCATCCGAACCTCACAGATGCGACATGGACCCTTCTTAGCCACAAGGACCGAACCCTCGGCCCTATATAAAGGGAGGCTGCGAGCCTTCCCGGGTAACTTTGAAATTTTGACACTTTTTCACCCTAATTCAATATATTCACTATTTTGACTTTCCCCGAAGCCCCAGTATCAATTTTAGCACCCGGAACACATCCCAAAGCTCCCGAGAAGCCCAAAAATTTTATCTTTTCGGTTTTGAATCCCTACCTTCGCAGATCCGATTTTCAATTAAGCTCTCGGTTTTGAACATAGAAAGTCATATTTAAAGCCGAAATGCTGTCCAAATTACTATTTTAACCCATGGTTAATTTAAGGTGAGTTCAATATATATGAACAATTGCATGTTATGTGTTATATGTGCTATGTTCTTCTCAGTGTTTTTATTCTGAGTTATTTTTCAGTGTTATTTTTGTTATTCTGCTATTTTAATAGCAAAAGTAATACCTTTGACCATGTGATCAGTGAAAAGACTTAGATTCACATTGGTAATGGTAGAAAGCCTCTGGCCATGTAGAGCATATTCCATAAGTGAACAACTTATATTTAAATGGCATTGGCAGAAGATTAAACAGGGCGTGAAAACCAGAAATCTACCGAAATGTTAAACAGGTTGTGAAAACCTGAAATCTACTGAAATGTTAAACAGGGTGTGAAAACATGAAATCTACCGAAATGCTAAACAGGGCGTGAAAATCTGAAATCTATCATATTGATAATCAGAAATTATATGTCTTCTGTGCCATTTGGGCCAAAGCTTTATTGATGCATATCAAGTATTGAAATCGTTATGTCTCATTGATCGTAAATCTTTGAATCAAATCTTGAGTTGATATTGAAAGCCTGACATATAATATGCATATGCTATTGTTGTTCATGTTCCCTTTTGCTTCTGTCATATTGGTATATATAAGGCATAAGATTATATTGTATCTATTTATTGAATTCAGTAAGCGTTATCGCTTATCCCTCTCAATGTTTAACAATTGCAGGTGATGAGTATCCAATATAGTTTTATACTGCTGAAAGATTTAAAATAGTTAATACTATTTCTCTGTATTTTAATGTTCATGTATGTATATGAATAGTAGATTCCTGGGTATACATGAAATGTAATAAAACTTAGTTGGTTTGTATCCAGTCTTTTGTAATCACTTTATCAATATAAAATATTGTTTCATAAATATGCATGTAGCATGTTTTGAGGAAGTAACTTGAGAATTTTTTTTTCTGTAATAGTATGAAAGTTTGGGTCTTTCATAAATACGAAAGTTGGGGTCTTTCACTATTGCAGTATAGTCGTGATGGTTGAGCTAGTAAGTGGATCAGGGTGCGAGACCCTGAATGATATGGATCTCAGAGTTGAGGACAATACATTGAATAGGATTACCTCATGAGAGTGGTTCAGGTCAGGCGAATTTATGGGAGGGTCTCGAGCGGAGACCCAAGAGCTTGGATTAGCATTGAGAGGCAAGCATGGTCGGATCCAGTGCAAAGCTTGCAGAAACTGCATGATTAAGTTCGTTCCAAGGTTTTGGATTGTTATTGGGATCTGAATGAGGTGTTACATCATGTTCTCAGGGTGGTCGAGGTATCACAGGAGGAGGTGGCTAGGATTCCTTCGGATATTTGCGGATATGCTATCTTCGGTTATGATGGGGAAGACGGGTATTTATAACACTTGGGAAATTGTGATAAGATGGATCTCGGGTTGGTTTTTTGTTGTTTTCTGGATTAGAAAGGGTTGTCAGATGCCATCCAGCGTGTTGAGGAAACTTTAAGAGATCTTCAGACAGATGTATCTTCCCGAGCGGATTCCGCGTGTACCATGATTGCTTCGAGTCATTGTCAGAATATGTTCAGTGATCTGAGTTGCTAAAAGTATAGCAGGTTGGGCCACATCATTAGGGATTGGCCATAGGGAGCAAGCCCTTTATATTTTCATTGTGTTCAGGTGGACGACAAGGAGGTCGACTGACTAACGATCGGGGAGGAGCAGTGGGTACACCTGCTCCAGTCATTTTCGGGGTTGGTTCACAGGATTGAACGAGGGAATTATGACTAGGTTCCAGTAACCTTAACAATTATGTTTGGAAAGGTTTTGGGGTTATCAAAGGAAGAGGGAAGTGGTCGCCGAATTGTTGTGGGATCATTCGACTTTTGGACTCTAAGATCTAAGTGTGATATCAGTTTGAATAGCTAGAGTCATTGGCATTGTTGGTATTCAAGACGTTTTAACTAGTTTTCGGGAATCACGTTGTTTGGAAGGGTTATTCATGGTGTTAAAGCTTTGTTAAGCACCAGCCGTCAACAGATTGATCATTTGAACGAGAGAGGGTTTGGGAATCCTTCAATTCTCATATGTTGAGCGGACTTAGTTGAATCTAAGTGGGGGAGAGTTATTCAGACATCCAGGATATAAGCGAGTGTAAGACGAGGATGCATCTCACATTCCCCTTTGGGGGAGGAAAGTCGGCCTTAGGGGTTGACTGAATATAGGATATCATGGATGGGAGTTCTGGAAACTCCTAAACATTTGGACCGTGTCGTCGAATATCATATAGCAGGATTTAGGGGAGGGAACCAGGTAGAGTTCCAGTCAGTGTTTGAGTTCAGTTGGAAGGATAAACCACGTGGGTACTCAACATTGAGATGTGTTTGGATTGATAGATGAGCAATAGGGCTATGGTCAGTGATAATGTGAGGGTGAAAGTGTTGTAAGACTACAAGGGAGCCATAACATTCACTAGCAGTCGAGTAGTGTGGAAAGTATTGTAAGACTACGGGGGATCCGTAGCATTCACTATCTATCAGATAGTGTGGGAAGTGTTGTAAGACTGCGGGGGAGCCATAACATTTACTAGCAGTAGAGAGTGTTGTAAGACTGTGGGGGTATCGTGGCATTCATGGATTCTTCTAGGTGATTTGGACTAAGGCTGGCTAGTTCTTAGGGTTGTAGGGGAGCCATAACTTATTTAGGAGCAGGACCAGAGGTGATTGACCGACCATTTATTCGGGGGTGATCCCAGATAGTTGTGTGAATTTAGGATGGAACCGGTAGAGACTGCTAAGCTAAGGGTTGGACCTTTTGAAGAAGGATTTTGTGGTCGAGTGGTGCATGTTTCTGTAGGGCTACGGCTGGGTAGCTCTGTTATCGGATCTCATAAGAACCTAGTGGTTGGATCGGGTGCGAGACTGGAAGTCTCAGGGAATCGGCTAAGGGTATTTATTAATCGGTCGAGTAAAGGATGACAGGAATTCATGGTACATTATGCAAATGCCGATTCGAGGATCTTTGCATAGGACCGAAGTGACAATTTGGATTTGGATAGGAACCCGAACCGAAATTCATGCGGGATTTTGTTCCAGTGAGCTGGGATATGGGGAATCTATATGCCAAGGGCATCGATGATAGAATTCCAGGGTGGTGTACGGTTTGGTTTGATGGTATTTTAAGCCATTGTGATGTGTCTCGGGTGGCACTATCCGTAATAGAGCCACGACATGTCGGAATCAAGAAATAGTGGGTCGGCGGAGGCAAGGTATGATGTAAGCCTACAACTATTTTGGTAGTATTCACCTTTTGGTTTTGGGTTCAGTGGCGATGGGTTGTCAGTCTATCTTGATCAGATGAATCAATGGGTTGAAGGAGATAGGGTAATTATAGTTGGATGAGGTAGTCTGTCAGAGATCGCAGGGGACTTCTGAGTGTGTTTTTGGCTCAACAATTGGGAATGTGTGGGGTGTTCCAGATAGTTGGCAGACAGGTTGAGGTCGGAGAGGTCCCCGGGTGTTCTTCAGGGAAGCAACCAAGTGGCAGCAATAGGAGTAGGAGCGACTTCACTAATTTACGGTCTGTATGTGGAATTGCTGGTTATTCAGTAGTCGCAGTTGACTGATGATTTTGTTCTTCAGGAAGCTTCAAGATATTATGAGTGGGAAGTATTCTATCTATACTGGTTTCTTGGGAAATCAGTTCGATGATGATTCGTTGTGGGGAGTCTATCAGGGAGACAGACCCTCTCGAGACTTCAGAATTCAGAGGGGGCAGGTGTGGTCAGGTTGCAAGGGATTCGTTCCTCTCCGTATTCTAGGACCTCATGAGGATTGGTTTTAGTTTCCTTGTGTAGGTTATGCTATTCACGGGTGTGTGGTAGTGTTGCTCAAGTTGTCTGGTATGTCGGGGACGGTGATGCATGATTTCGAGGACAAAATCCAATTTAAGTGGGGGAGAGTTGTAACGCTCTGTTCCGAATTGACTCGTAGTTAGAGGTGGTGGCTCAAAGGTCGGTCATTATAATGATTATGGCTCTTGGGAAGGTAAGTGTTGGGTTTTGTACAAACAATCCTATGTGTGCATGCAACCCTAGAATTGGATCTATGTTTTCACTATTAGATACACAACATTATGAACACATAAAGAATCCCTAATACTAGCATATAAGTAATCATATTAACATAAGAATAGGTTTATAATATTACCTTGATTGTTATGTAGCAATAACAATCCCAAATCTCCTTGTATTGACTTTGGAAGGCTTAGAGTCACAAGTGTCACTCCTCTAATGGCTTACAAACACCAAGAGCAAATGCAGAAGGTATAAAGAGAGAGGAGAGAGGTTAGAATTCGTCCTTAGATGCTCTAGGGATCAAGTGCACGAATTCTAAGGCCTTAGGGGTCTTTATATAGGGTTAGGATTAAGGTTTTAGTCCTTATCCTTATCTAGTTGCTTGTCCACCAAGCAACCATAAGATAAGTCCTAGAAACCCTTATCCTAGTCGAATTCTAAGGGATTTACACCTCTAATTCGTTCACCATATATATAAGATAATCCTTACCTTATTTTGTAACTATCACATAATTACAATTCAGCCCCTCTAGTTTAATTAATTACACTTGATCACAAAATTAATTCTTAATTAATTATTGACCAATAATAATTAAACAAATATGATTTCTCCTTTAATATATTATTCTTATAACATATTAATAAATCATATTATCCTCTCTCTCTATATATTTCTCCAATCAAGTTGCTTCGGTGAAGGCAACCCAAAAGGACCATGCACCATCGGGTCAAGTACATACCAAAATAGTTATGGACTTAGACACTAATCCAACAGTCTCCCACTTGGATAAGTCTAATAACTATTCTGCGTATGACTTCAGATCCTGATCTGCAATCGTAGCTTTCCAAAGCCGCTGTCAACTCTGATCATATCAGATACGCGTGTCCTTAGATAAGGGATCATATATTCCTCCATTCTAGATATCATATGAGATATGATTTCTAATCATTCTCTTTGTACTACTTCTCGATTTCTGATTTATGACGATAGACTAATTGAACAAATCAAATTAGCCCTAGCCCGGCCGAGCATTTACGTATGTCATCACTAAACCATCAAGGGGCCCAAAGATATCGCTTTTATCCTACTTTGGATAAAAGGAACGGATAAACTTTGATACAATGCTCGCTTGCACTCACTCACCGAATTACACACAACAATATGTTTTATAACACCAAGTTACTAGTGCGTTTACATATTATCAACGTGCAACCGATTCGCAAGATACAACTCACACATCTCGGTTTCAAGAATATAAGATGTTATCGTCTCACAAATCACTCGTGATACAATTCATGGAGCGATCCAAGTGAGCGTGGGTTTAATCCAATGCTCAAATCATATTCGTAAGCACTCATGAACGTTGCAGCAAACATTTGCTTATGTCTAATACTTTTCTAGACAATCCACACACCAATTCATGACAGTCTTCATTCATATCTACTTCCAACATATGAACAACTGTGGCCCGTTCGAATAATTCGATTATTCTTAATAAACTCAATTATTCTGGAAGTCAAAACATGCAAAGTGAAACACAAGAATAATACTAATCCCATATGGCCTCAAACTTTTGAGTATGAGTAAAACTCCTTTTATTTATCACCATACCGATTACTCATTATTTGTCGTTTCGGGTAATCAACTTCTTACTTGAATTATTACACTTGTCCCATGCTCCTAGCATGCACACAATGTTTACCTATGGTTCTTACTTTTGTGAAATAGACAAATTGAGCACATTTCCAATCATTCTCATTTCACAACTCCAAATCCTTTTTCATAAGTGTAAGAATATCAAATTCTTGCTACTTACAGAATATGCTAGATTCTAACATTCTATGCAACGATCCTTTCGTAATGTCATTGCACCAAAGTCACAAAGACTATTGCCAATGATATTACAAAGTTTTCTAACGGAGATTGTTACAAGACAATTCCTTAGATATGATGCCTCTCACTCAAAGTACATTCCTTTGAACATCCTTTTGCATAAAAGTTTCTAATCTAGTCATAGATTTTCAATATTTACTTCCCAATATAGACACGCTTCCATATGTTCCATATGACAACTTATTCTTAATAGAATCTTTTCTATTCATAATAAGGTCGATATGGTCCATCCAATATGGAAACATTTCCACATTTTCCATATGACAACCCATTCTTAATAGAATCTTTTCTATTCATCATAATGTCAATATGGTCCATTAATACCATTCTTCCAACTACTCACAAGCAACCAATCCTCATCGAACTTTGGATTGTCCTTTGTTAGTTGTTTAATTATTTTAGTCAAAACCAATTCTAGTCCCTTTTTCCTCTAAATGCGCTAGACATTTGGAAAATTTTAGAATGGTCAAATATTAAAGCATTTGCAATCGATCCTATACCCGAAGCGTATGAGACACGACGCATAATGTTTTATTTTCTATGTTCTCAAAATTCGAATTATGAAGAGGAATGCCGTAATCATAATCGAAATTTTAAGAACACACTATGTACCTTTGACTAAATTTATTAACATTTTTCAACCTAATCCTTTAGATTTGAAATGAAACATAATATTCTCTCCCTTAATTATAGCAAAACAACTTTACAACCCTTACGACTTCGCAAGGTATAACTCTTGTTTTCTATAATTAATACTGCCAACTTGCAAGACTTTCCATAATAATCATACAATCATAACTTTTATGCTCCCACTATCATGATGATTACTATAAAACATAACACTTATGCTCCCACTAGCTTCGACATGTATTCAAAACATCTTAACTTCCAGAAAAACAATACCTATTGAATTTCTTAAGTTCATGTTTCTAATACTTAATGCTTTGATAATCTTTTATCAAGGCTTCTTGAACTTATACACCTTTGCCTTAGATAGTTCATATGTGTGTCTAAACATTTAAGACTAATTGCCAAACCTCACAATTCAAATCATGGAAAGGGATACCGTAACCATAATTGAATTTGAGAATGAAATTTTACAATCACTATCTTCTTAAAATCTTTCTTAGTGAAAGCATTTCCTCACAATCATTTTCATAAAGTAGGAAATCTTATGACACTTAGATTTAAAGCTGTGTATTTGTCCCTATCCATGTGAATTTGTTAAAACCAAAGTTTACGACAAATTCAAACTCATATGGACCGAACTTTCTTAATCTTGATTTCTTGCCTTATGGTAGCACAGCTGCCCACCATGTCTTCCAAGTAGTTAAGCAGCTCACCCTTTCCTATCAATGTACCTTTCATTGATTAAGGTGCTTTGCCTTTTATGCGTTCTAAATGAGAACTCATAGGACTCACATGCATAATTAACTCAATTGGAACAGCACATAAACAAATTAATGTCAACATGATAGGTTGTAAACCTCAACTCGTGTGCTAGTGATGATCGTTAAGGTTTATTTGATTTGTTCTTGAAACTTTTCAAGTCCATTAAAACTCCCGCTGACTCCTTGACATATATAGGATTCTTTTGTCAATAACCATTTCTTGACAAACAAATATCCAAGAGTTAGTGTAGTTTTTATCAAAACACTTCATAAATTGGCTCTAGTTGGTCTTTGTCTTATTCAAGACATCACAACTTTCCACATTTGATGAATGTTATAAACCTTTAATACTTGTCACTCATTGTCACAATCTTAACTTTAAGACTTGTTATTAGGACGAAGTATGATTGACTTCTTGATTTAACCATTTCTTCAATCCTTGATTCCTCTTCTCAAACATACAATTATACTAAGACTTAATTAAAGGATCAATTGAGATATGGTTCTTAATCATTAAGACCTATCATAAAGCATAAAAGCTACTCTCCCTTCTTCTTAGAATGGAGAAACTCTTATCTTTCTGCATACTTGATTCTTCTTATTCATTTTGCTATTGATTTAAACCTTTTTAATCAATTCCGAATTACACTTAATCTCATAAGTATAATCACATTTACTAAACTTTTAGTAAATCATGACGAATATCTTGTTACTATTATGGTGGACTTTTACCAACACACAACTTTGTGTACTCGATCTCCTAGTCATTCACTTGACACTTTGTCAACGAATTAGTCTAATTTCCAAATATGAAATTTCTCATTCATCATGCAACCAAGTTGCATGATTCCAAATTTCTATCCAATTGAAAATTTGGGCGATGAGAAACTCTCCCTATTTGGTAAATTCTTGACATTTCCATAAATAACATAACTAAGAATCATATCCATTCGTTGTAGAAATATGCAAACATCAATTTTCATAACGATTTCATTGCAAGGAAATAAACAAATAAATAAATAAGTCAAACAAAATTTATTTTATTTATAAAAGCAGCGGAAATATTTGTCCTTACAATGCAAAATCCATTGAAAACTATGTAAAAAGAAAATTTCTAACAACTCTATCATATCTATCTAAGCTCAAAATCTAATCTTCAAGTCCATGCGATCGAGATCCATCTCTTGGTGATTAGATTCGTCTTGCTCTCTCAACAAGCTTCCTTTCTTTTCACCGATCCTGCTAAACACTCAAATGCAATCTTATTACATCATGTATTAAGAATCAATGAATAGGAACTTAACGGAGTTATATAGTGGATTTTACCTAAAGTGGAGCCATACTTTTTGACTCTCCCATCTCTTAGATCTCTTAGGTAATTAGGGCAACTTCGTCTCCAATGCCCCTTCTCTTGGAAATAAAAGCAAATTGACTCTTTTGGAACAACACATGGAACTACTTCAGACATTGCCTTTCTCTTATGATCAAACTTTTCGATCATTGCATGTCTTTCATTGCCATTGTCTATATCCATAGAGGTCTTGAAGGCAGATTCACCAATCAACTTTGCTTTTCTATTGCGCCAAACCATTGCTGATTCGGCAGCAATAAGCATGTAGGTGAGATCTATAAGTGTCACGTCGTGGTTCATCATATAGTACTCTCGTACGAACTCACTATACGAGTTGGGAAGTGACTGAAGAACCCAATCAACAGTTATCACTTCACTAACAACGGATCCCATCATTCTTAGTCTATCAATGTGCGACATCATCCCTAGGACGTGTGCACACACCGACTTTCCTTCTTTGTATTTACTTGCCAAAAGGGCTTGAGTGATATTGAACCTTTCAATTTTACAATTTTGTGGGTTAGGGAGAATAATTGGAGGAGGAGGAGGAAGTGAAGCATGATTTCTTGTTCCTCGATCGAATCGTGGAATATCATCTTCATGTGGAATACTTGTTCCACGGGATTCGGGAAGACCATAGTTGTCGAACTTTGACATCTACAAAATGGGAGAAAAACGAAATTCAAGTTAGTTGATTGATTGAGTCCTTGGTAAATCACCCAAATGAAACTCCAAGGCTAGGACCCAACACAATACGCTACAACCTAGAAAAGGGATGCCGTAATCTAGTTGCATAATATTTGAAGGTAAGTGAATGACGATTCACTAATTTCCACCGAAAAACGAAAAATTAATTTAAGTTTTAAATCTATGAAAACTCCTAGATCCTTTGAGATTCATTGAACATTTCAATGGCATGTTTAAATCTCGATATGCCCCTCTAGTTTGTGACTGGGATGCTGAGGATCACAAAGCGGGTGTGAATAACCATGCAAACTACATGGTGTCCTCACATGTTACAGTCACCTATTCGATGTGCCGGTAAACCACACACGCTCCACCGAACTATGACAAACATTGAGTCACCCTTTGCTACCTTTGCTTAGAACCATTTAGTGTGCCGGTAAACCACACACGCTCCACTAACGTCTTCGCAAGGGCACAAAGTGTAATTTCATGGAATTGCATCAATTCACTTTTGCCTAAGTAACTAAGATTGGGAATTTGAAAAACATTTAGTTACTTTTGTACTTCATTATACTTATAATAGAAGGTTTCGTCCTATCCTACCCATTCGGCTAACGACCCTCCACTAGTCAAGAGTGCGGTGGGTAAGAGTGGATACCCATTCAATTGCCATTTTATAGGCAATTTCCTTAAACACCCCTTATAAACTAGCTTCGTGAATGAGGCCTACTAACAGTAAGACTAGCAGTTTAAGTTATACATATATAATATTAGACTTTTAATGTTATACATAGTATAAGGGTGTATTTTACGCTTTTAAAATACTAGGTGGTTTAATTTTATAAAATTGCACTTTTAATTTAATTAAATGTAAACCATAACATTATGGATTTATTAACTCTCTCTTAATTATACATTTAATCAATTTTAATAAAACCATAAGGGTGAAATTTGAACTTTTCAAAACTAGGGTTTTAGAATTTAACATTTTAAAATTAAACTTTTAATCTAAATTTAAATTCCAAAACTTGAGGGCAAGTTTTTGAAACTTTTCAAAACAATTAGTTTTCAATCTCACTTTAAAATTTTCGAAATTTAATACCATTTAAATTAAAATTTCAAATATTAAAACTCTTGATTTAATAATTATCTTAAACTATTAATTTAAATTATTAAATCATAAGAGATTATCTAAATCATAAAGGATAATTACCAATTAAACAATTAAGATATCCTAATCCCTTAAATATCTCTATAGATTTCGAAAATCATGGGATAGGATAATTCATAATCTTTAATTACCATATATAACCATTAAAGGATAATTACAAGATATGAGATAATCCAAATCCCTAAAAATTAGGATATTATCTTGGGGAGGAGGCTAATCTCGAAAATCAAGGGTTGGATAACCCTAGAATTCGAAAAATTTGGTGGCTAAGGAAAGGGTTTAGGAAACCCTAACCAATTTCGAAAATCAAGGTTCAAGAACCCTAATTTCGAAAATTCAAGCTTCCTAGGGTTTATTGGCCATAAACCCTAATTTTTCAAGTTCATACATTTGTATCCTAATTGAAAACAAAAAAACCAATGGCTCTGATACCACTGTTGGGTTTTTTACAAACAATCCTATGTGTGTATGCAACCCTAGAATTGGATCTATGTTTTTTCACTATTAGATACACAACATTATGAACACATAAAGAATCCCTAATACTAGCATATAAGTAATCATATTAACATAAGAATAGGTTTATAATATTACCTTGATTGTTATGTAGCAATAACAATCCCAAATCTCCTTGTATTGACTTTGGAAGGCTTAGAGTCACAAGTGTCACTCCTCTAATGGCTTACAAACACCAAGAGCAAATGGAGAAGGTATAAAGAGAGAGAGGAGAGAGGTTAGAATTCATCCTTAGATTCTCTAGGGATCAAGTGCACGAATTCTAAGGCCTTAGGGGTCTTTATATAGGGTTAGGATTAAGGTTTTAGTCCTTATCCTTATCTAGTTGCTTGTCCACCAAGCAACCATAAGATAAGTCCTAGAAACCCTTATCCTAGTTGAATTCTAAGGGATTTACACCTCTAATTCGTTCACCATATATATAAGATAATCCTTACCTTATTTTGTAACTATCACATAATTACAATTCAGCCCCTCTAGTTTAATTAATTACACTTGATCACAAAATTAATTCTTAATTAATTATTGACCAATAATAATTAAACAAATACGATTTCTCCTTTAATATATTATTCTTATAACATATTAATAAATCATATTATCCTCTCTCTCTCTATATATTTCTCCAATCAAATTGCTTCGGTGAAGGCAACCCAAAAGGACCATGCACCATCGGGTCAAGTACATACCAAAATAGTTATGGACTTAGACACTAATCCAACAGTAAGATCTATCCCTTTTTGGGTACGGGTGATGTATTAGAAGTGATATGGGTGTTCGGTTGGTATTTTGGAGCCTAGGGGTAATTTGGTAAAATGGCAGTTCGAGTTTTTGTGGAAAATGGACTTTCTTTCAGAAGGTATTTAGGATGATATAAGTTGATAGAAGTTTAGGGCTTCTCATTACCTTTCCGTGGATACAAGGATCTTTGAAAACATATTTATAACTAAGAATTTATGGCCCTCGAAAGTTTAGTAGTTTCAGGCTTAGCCGAGTACGTTGGGTGTACACAAGGAGTACGCTGGGCGTACTAGTGAAGGAGGCAGTATGTTGGGTGTAATTTTGGAGTACGATGGGCGTACTGACCAGGATGGTCGCGAATGTTCTTCTGAGTACGTTGGGCGTACCATATGTACGTTGGGCGTACTCCAATCAGATCAGAACCCTATTTTAGGGTCTTGGACCCTATTTAAAATCCTTATCTCTTGACCTAACCCTAATATCTTCAGCCTCCACCCCTCTAAACCCTATAAATCGTATTATACCATTCATGGTGGCATTTTGAGCTTATGGTGCCCATTTTTGGAGTATTTGGCCCATTTTCAAGAAGGTAGAGTTAGATGCAAAGATGGAGATCAAGAAGAAGCTTTTGGATCTGGCTTTTGTGACTCATTTTTAACTTGATGAAGGTATAAAGCTCTGAACTTGACCATTGAATGCTTAGATCTATTATTTTGAGTTTTTGGATCTTTTTGGTCCCAAGAATGGAGCTTTATGGTTCTAAATCCATTTTTAGGCTTGGGGTTGCCACCCTTGATGCTACTTGAGTCCCGAAGGCAGAAAGTTGCCATCTTGATGGTCTTAATGGGTTCATGCTTGAGTTAGGGTCACTTTTATGAAAGTAGAATGCCATTTTTGGAGTTTGGGTTTGTTTGGGGCATGCAAAGTCACCAAGTCAGTGACTTTATGGGTTTAGATGTTAAGTATACCTCAGATCTATGATTTGGACTTGTTATATCAACTATTAAGCACTTAATGAATGTTGTGCATGAGATGTTTGTACGTTGGGCGTACTATGTAGTACGTTGCGCGTACAATCCATTTGCTCAGTACACTAAGCATACAGAAGAGGTACGCTGGGAGTATGCTCTCAGGAGGACTTGGGCCTTTGTGGACTTCGGATCTTTAGGCCGTAATGGTTTTGGGCTTGGATTTGTTGATAGTTGGGCCCGAATGCATCTTTGGGCCAATAATATAATAGTTGGGCCTATTGGGCCTTATGGCCCAATATAGAAATGAACTTCGCATTTTGGGCCTTGGTTTGGGCCAATTCTTGGTCTAGGTTGTTGTGGGCCTTCATTGGCCATTTGGGTCAGGATTATTGGCTAAGGAGAATATTCGGTTTTAGTATAAGGTCCATTAGAAAGGTCTGGGCCCAATTTGGAAAATTGGGCCATTGATGGTTTTATGGACATTATAATGTAGGACTTTTTTTTGGGTTCAGGCCTTAGTTGTGGATTATATTGGGCAGGGGTAAAATGGTCATTTTACCTAATACGTGGATCAAGGATTATGGTATGGGGCCCAAATTGCTAACTTGGGTATATTGATTGGTAGTGGCAGCTCGGGAAGCTGGTGGGGCAGCAGCTAAGGATTTCTTCAGGAAGCTTCTACGTTCGAGGTGAGTCTTCTCACCATACCAATGGGTCTAAGGCACCATGGCCGACCCATTTTATGTTATGTGGTACACTAGTTGTAGTAGAGATATGTGGTATGATAGTTAGCTTAATGCTAAGTGGTATGCTAGTGATTATTTGATATGTGTTATGCTAGTTGTCTTTGTGATACTTGCATGGAAGACCCTGGGGGGAGCCCGTGGCATTGGATGTAAGACCATGTGGGATAGCCCATGGCAATCCTAGGTAAAGACCATGTGGGGGTATCCCATGGCATTGGATGTAAGACTATGTGGGGTACCCCATGACGGTCCTAGGTAAAGACCATGTGGGGTAGCCCATAGCATTCTTACAGGTTTTTGTATGCATGGCTTATGTGTTATATGTAGCTTTTATAACTAGTAGGAAATGTGATACAAGTAGCTTTTATAGCAACAAGATATGTGATATGTGGTTTTGTGTATGGTATGCTTTGGGAAACTCACTAAGCTTCGTGCTTACATGTTTTGTTTACGGTTTCAGGTATCATTGTTTGGAAAGGAAGGGCTCGGATTGATCGCAGTGCACACAACTATGATTTCCGCAATGAATGATTTTGGGATGAACTCTGATAAATGTTTTACTTAATGATGATTTGAATTTTTTAGAATAAATGGTATCAATGTTTTAACTATATTAAAAATGAATTTTTACCCTTGATTTTTGGGTCGTTACAATGCACCTGAGCACTACTATGGTTTCCATATTAGTGCGGAAGGTGAGACACTTATCAGTGATGAGACACTGGTAATTCTTGATGAACCTAACAGCTATACGGAAGCCATGGAAGGCCCTGAGTCTACTAAATGGAAAGTGGCAATGGACACTGAGATACAGTCCAAGTATGACAATCAAGTTTGGAACTTGGTTGACAATGTACCAGGTCGTAAGACAGTTGGGTGAAAATGGATCTTCAACAAGAAGATCAAAATGGATGGTAATGTACACACATATAAGGCGCAACTGGTTGCAAAGGGCTTTTCTCAAACTCCGGGAGTTGATTATGATGAGACATTTTCACCAGTAGCAAAGATTAAGTCTAGTAGGGTCCTGTTAGCCACTGTTGCATTTCATGATTATTAGGGATGTCAAAAAGTCCCGTGGGACCCCGTTCCCATGGGGGCCCCGTCCCGTTTGGGGGATTTTTTTAAGAAAAATCGGGGGTGGGGACGGGAGCGGGGGCAAGGTTAACCCCCGTTTTAATTTCGGGGGCGGGGGAGGGGGTAGGCAATCCCGTCCTGAAATCCCCATGGGGACCCCGTTAATAAATTACACATATATTTACCTATATTAATTATATAAATATAATAAACAATAACATGATTTTGAGCTTCCAAAATTCATCAAAAAACATGTTTTTAAGTTGTTAGTATAATTTTTTAAAATGTCATAACTTTTTTATTTTTAACATATAAAATTATGCTATAAGTAATTATTTGTTACCTAAAAATAGTTTCTTTTAGCCTAAATAACAATTTCTTTTAGCCCAAAAATAAAGTAGCCCAAAATCAATCGGGGGCAGGAGAACGGGGGCGGGGGTGGGGGTAATAAAGGGGATTCCGGGGGGGCGGGGGTAGGAAGGTTGAACATTCCGGGGGCGGGGGAACGGGAAAATTTCGGGGGCGGGGGCGGGAGATGCACTCCCCGCCCCGTTTGCCCCCGTTAACATCCCTAATGATTATGAAATATGGAAAATGGATGTCAAAACCACCTTCCTTATTGGAAGTTTGGCTGAAGATGTTTACATATGTCAGCCAGAGGGTTTTGTCAGTACAGAATACCCTAATAGAGTGTGTAAGCTTGAGAAATCCATCTATGGATTGAAACAAGCACCTCGTAGTTGGAATCTTTGTTTCAATGAGAAAGTCAAAGAGTTTGGCTCTTCGAGGAATGAAGATGAATCTTGTGTATATGTCAAGGGTAGTGGTAGTATAGTTAGCTTTTTGGTACTGTATGTGGATGACATACTACTCATAGAAAATGACATCCCGGCCTTGCAGGAAGTGAAGTCCTGGCTTGGGAAGTGTTTCGTTATGAAAGACCTAGGTGAAGCTGCCTATATTCTAGAGATAAGGATTCTGAGAGACCGGAGTAAAAGACTAATTGGAGTTAGTCAGAGTACCTACTTGGATAAGGTGCTGAAGAGATTCAACATGCAGGATTCCAAGAAAGGAGAGTTACCTATCCAGAGTAACGCCAGATTGAGTAAGCCTTAGAGCCCGAGTACAAAGGCTGAGATAGCAGAAATGAGTCGAGTACCTTATTCTTCCGCTATAGGCTCGATCATGTATGCTATAACTCGTACTCATCCTGATGTGGCCTTTGCCTTTAGCATGGTCAACAGATATTAGGGGAACCCTGACAAGGCTCACTGGACTACGGTAAAGAATATTCTCAAGTACCTTCGGAGGACAAAGGACTGGGTTCTTACCCTCGGTGGGAGTGATGACTTGAGAGTTGTAGGGTATAGTGATGCTATCTTCTAGACTGATAGGGATAATTTCCGCTCTCATTCGGGACTGGTCTTTACCTTAAATGAAAGAGAAATTACTTGGAAAAGTTCCAAGCAAGAGACAGTGGCTGATTGAACTTGCAAATCAGAGTATATAGCAGCAAGCGAGGCAGGAAAGGAGGCGATATGGCTGAAGAACTTCATTGAAGACCTTGGAGTAGTACCAGCTATAAAGGAGCCTATGGAAATTTTCTGTGATAGTGAAAGTGCAATTGCCTTAGCAAAAGAACCAAAGGATCATGGGAGATCCACACATATCGACGGAAAATACCATTTCATCAGACATCAAATAGAAGAAGGACTCCTCGTGGGAAAGAGGGTATCATCGGATGAGAACCCAGCATATCCCCTCACGAAGGGATTGGGTAGGGTTAAGCATCTCCAACATGCGAGGCGCATAGGGCTGAAGGATGATATTAGTTTTTAGTAGTTAGATAGCTCAGAAATTTGTAAAGTGTAATTGACATTTGATGATGAATAAAAGTTGTGTTTATTTATGAGTAAAGTGTTGCTGTCTTTTGTCAATCGTTTACTATAATTTCTTTTGAATACCTTGACTTCCAGAATATTTATGTTGTGTATTACATGTTATTCAAATTCTCCACAGTCGGTCATATGTCAGAAGTAGATATGAATCAAGACTGTCATGAGGTTGGCTTGTAGCAAAGTGGTGCTACAACACTTCATGAGTACTCATAAGTTCTGAGTATTGGACTCAACCCAGGCCCACTGGTATCACTTCATGGTATTTATCTCGAGTGATTGTGAGACGGTAATATCATATAAGTCTTCAAACCTAGAGATATAAGTTGTTGCCTATGAGTTGGTAATACATTGATCGTACGAAACCGCATTGGTAACTCGATGCTATAAAACGTGCTATTGTGTATGATTCAACAAGTAGTAGAACAAGCACATGAGTCGAAGTTTATATGTTCCTTCTTGGATTGGAAGTGATATATAGGCCCCTCGATGATTTTTTTTTGACCTATGTACCGAGCCCGGTCAGAACTAAATTGATGTGTTCGATTAAGTTCTTTGTCAAACAAATTGGAAATCGGGAAACAAACTGCTGGACAATAAGTAAGAAATTTTTCCATGTATCTGTCCGGCTGATATCTAGAATAGAGGATTATATGATCACTTATCTTAAATGGCGTATCATCATCATCTCAGTTCTGAGAGACCTTGAAAGAGCTACGATTGCTGATCGGTTCCTGAAGTCATACTTGCAGTTATAGTTATTAGACTTATCCAAGTGGGAGACTGTCGGATAAGGTGTCTAAGTCCATAACTATTTCTGGTATGTACTTGACCCGGTTTGGCATGGTCCATTTGGGTTGCATGGCTTCATGCATTTGGATAGACTAAAATGAGATAAATAACACTTATGGTTTATTAATATATTATAAGTTCTAATATATTGATAATAATATTATTTAATTAGTATTGATCAAGAATTAATTAAGAGATCAAAAGGTGACTAATTAAATATATGGGTTGATTGTAAATCACTCATATTTTTATAGTGGGCTTAATGCTCCATGGATTATCAAGTTGGGTTAAGGCTCATAGGATGCTCCATGGTGTTTATAGGACCCATGGGTCATGGAAATGAAAGGTCAAGACAATTAGGGTTTACATGGTGTAAACCTAATTGCAACACGCTATATAAGGATGCTTATGCTCACCAAAATCGGCCACTAGAAAGAATAGAGAGGGCAAACCGATTTTAGAAGTGTGACATTTCTCTCAAAGTTTATTCCAAGTGCATGTGGTTTTGTGTGAGACATTTGAGGCATCACACTTGGGGTGCTAGGCTTACCAGGTTTTCAAGGAATCCAAATCACTACAAGGTATGTATTTTTAGCTATCTTTTATGTTTGAAGTTCCCCATGTATGCTACATAGGATTAAGAACCTCAGAAATCAAATTTTGCATGTATTTTAGACAAACATAGATCCAAGGTTTCTAGGGATACATGTACACCTTAGGAGTGTTAGAATGCTCAAAACCCTTCACTTAGGTCTTGTATCGTTAGTATTATCGGCATGTTTGGGTGTTAGTGCATTGTTGGGAATCAGGAGACTCTAGTTGGTTTGGATTGTGTGGATACTAAGAGGTTGTTGGGAGTATTAATTACACATCAGAGTCTCTTGCTAAATGTTTACATTATGAACTCCAACTGCTTGTAGATTTTTTATTAGGAGTTTGGTTACCAGTGTTGGGTATTGGTTTTGAAAATCTCGAGTCATGAAGTTTGTAGTAAATGTCTCGAGTGATTTTTCAGGTGGATGTACACTTGAGCTGATGAAGGATTTGGATGCAACGTGAGATTCTTGGTTTGACCATCATGATGCTTATGGGAGTTGTGAGTTGGTGATAACTTTTCAGGAAGTTAAGCGTATATTTAAGGTTTTGGGCACAATTTATGGATTTAGGATTGGTTGAAATTCACGATTGGTATGTTTTGAGTTTTCATTTTGCATGGTTTGGTGGTTTTCCTAGTTAGAGACTAGAGGTAGTTACGTCGAATGGATGATCATCAGTCTTAAGATATGGTTTCTGAAGTTTAGAATGATGGGTTCCCGGTTCTGGAAAGTATGTTGATGGAGTTGGTTTGTGGTTGTATTTTTTAGAGTTCTCGGTTTGAGTGATTCTCAATAGAAGTTGGGTCTTACAGTTAGCGAGAGGAGGATAGTGGTTACATTTGAGTATTTTCAAGTTATTGGGCTTTTTGTTAATAATTTTCGGTTTCCAAGTGATCTCTCGACTTCTCTATATAGATGCCTTGATTTTGAAGTGGTTATCGGGAGCTTGTGGAATATGTTGACATTGATTTCAGTGATTCTAACCAAGACGGATTTTGAGGACAAAATCCAGTTTAAGTGGGAGAGATTTGTAAATCCTATTTTGAGAAGTTTCTTATTTTGGGATTTTGGGAAATAAATGGACCAAGTAAATTCCTTGGGCTTCATGGGAATAGGGTTTAGACCCTATTGGATATTGATAATATTGGTTATGTGATCTAAGCCCTTGGTTTGTGTTTGGTAAAATGGAAAAACTTATATGTTTGGCTTCTTGCATGGATTATGTTTTTTAGTTAGACATGTGTTAAGCCAAAATTAACTAGAGAAGTATGGGGTTCGTTAATACCTTTCTGTGGATATAAAGATCGCCAAAAACAGAGTTGAAACGAAGAAGCTGTGGTTGTTTGAAGTTGTGGTGGATTTGGGTGAAAGTCGTTGTAGTGACAAGAACACTTTGATTTGAAATGCAAAATTGTAAGAACACAATGAACATATGGTGATGTGGGTGCTAAAAGATGTATTCGATCATAGTAATGAGTTACAAAAAGAGATATAGATCTAGTTCTACATAAATATCCTAATCACTAATCACAATGAACTACATCTCTCAAACACACTCTAATAGTGGTATACAACACACTATTTATAGAGGTGCTAGCAAGTCTCTCTCTCTCTCTCTCTCTCTCTCTCTCTCTCTCACACACACACACACATGTCACAAGGCTCCAATCCCACATGTTCGAGTGGCTATTCTCAAGCCAAGCCTTCATTAGTCGTCTAATGGAGAACTTTATACCGAACATTCTCCCCCTCAAAGTTTGGAATGGATGACTCGACTTCAATATCCAAAAAGAGCAACTTCACGAATGAATCCTCAAGCATGACAAATGTAGAAATGAGCATCAAATCTTCAAGTCTTCAATGATTTTCCAATCTGGGTTCTAGAGTGTGAGACATTACAATCCGTGCATCAAAAGGTAATTTGGAGTATCCAAATCTCCACAAATCAATTACGCAACTTTGAGCATAAAAACACCCCCCAAAAATCTTCACATTATCCAAACCCTTCATGAACCGGGAAAAACCCAGACAACTTCAAAATTTTCAATTCGAATCACTTCATAAACTTGTCCTACTCAAGGTCACATCGGTCTTCAAATTCACCTAATATGAAAAATCTAAAATTTTTGAATTCCCATATTCAAATCGCTCACGCTTTTTATAATCGAAATATGATTATAAAACCCATATGGGAGTGAGAAAGCACTCAATGTGGAATAGGCAATATAACCCTCCCCCTTGACACGTGGCATAAACATTTCACACAAATCCATAAAATCTAAAAAATATGACAATTTTTGAATTCTTCACTTCCCGGACCGCCTTTGACTTGAAAATGAACAAACTCGTTCATATTGCTGAAAAATTCTTGCAAAAATTACCAAGTTTGAAAATCCAAAAAAAATCTTCAATATTTAACAAGATTGTGATTTATGGGTAAAAAGAGGTATTTTATTGAAACTTCAGGGACCAATTGTGAAATATTGGTTATCATCTTCCCTATTTTGTTCTAGATGCAATTGATACATGAATGCACACAACATATTTGAAACTTCAACATTTGAATCGAAACAAAAATCAACTTTCGACTCAAAACATTATAACTTTCAACTCTTACGCCTTTGCAAACCAATTTTTGACTATAACCCCTTGATTTCGATTGCTCGATTGAAGCTTTCTGCTGACTCAAAAATCATCCAACTATTCAACATCAAACAAAGCAACACTTGATCATTCAATTTGAACATCCTTTATTACAAGCATCCTTTATCATCCCATTCACAATCCAAATTCGAACTTCATCCTTCGCTATATCCTGCTTTGTTGTCAAACCTTTATCATTGATCCTTCGACCTTTATATCAAAATTTCGACCATTGACCTTCACTGTCGAAGTCCTTCCATCACAAATGAAGTTTCTACTTCACACACACCAAAATGGAACATTTCATCAACGAATTGATCAGCTTACCAAGTTTAACCATTCATTCGTTTTTGACTATCAAAAATCTCCACTCTTTTCTTTGACAATCAAATCATTCTCAATCGATAACTTTTCAATATAAAAAAAACATCATGTGAAGGCTCAAGATCAACCCAATGTCGAAACTGTAATATCAATTATACACCTTTGACTCGCAATTTTGACATCGAACTTTGACCATTGAAATTTCAATAATCGTTCTGATTTTGACTTTTCTTTTTGTTGACCACGATAAACACCAAATCGGTTCTACCCTGTACCCACTTCTATGTTCATTTCATTCAATTATCATTCAATTATATCTCAAAAAATGATGAGAAATCGAAATCTAATATCAACACTATGAGTTGTAACCACAATAAATTATAATCGGGTATCACTTGAAGAACAATTGAATTAGAATATTTAATCAATTGTTTACTTAATTTATTGATTAGACTGAACAATGACAAAAGAAGGATCAAGAACACATGATAATCATGTAATGAAGGAAAATCAATTCAGGAATCACATTGTGATGAAACAATTCAATCAACATTGTGAAGAAAATACATATGAATTTGATATGGATCAATTGTAGTCAAGAACGATTTTGAACTCATGATCTAAATTTCAAAATATATTGTTTAATTCTCCAATAGGACGTGAAACAGACTATAAAGTAGATGTCGTAAGTTGTGTTAGTCATGGACTATAAAATTCAAGGTAAATAGTTCATGACCAGTAACCGATCAAAGAAATTAGGATTGGATTTTATTTTGGATCAAAAATAGCTAACAATGATATCACGATTAGGCCAAAAAAAGTATGTGAACAGTAACATATTATTATTTGGGCTTGAATTTTGAATGGAATCAACAAAAGATAAATGGATCAACAACAACTGGGCTCGAAACAAATATGATCCAATAATATCAAAATGAACCACAATCGATAACAAAAACATGATTCCAAGAGATTCCAAGTGATTTTGATATACTTACCAAAAATTGATCACATTGTGTAGATAGTTGTCAAATCGAGAACCATTCCATGAAAAGAGAGTTTGAATCTTCATGGTTAGGCTCTGATACCAATTTTAGTGACAAGAACACATGATTTTACATGCGAAATTGTAAGAACACAATGGACATGATGATCTGGGTGCTAAAAGATGTATTCGATCATAGTAATGAGTTACAAAAGGGATCTAGATCTAGTTCTATATAAATATCCTAATCACTAATCACAATGAACTACACTCTCAGGCACACTCTAATAGTGGTATGTAACCCACTATTTATAAAGGTGCTAACAACTCTCTCTCTCTTTCTCTTTCTCTCTCTCTCTCTCTCTCTCTCTCTCTCTCTCTCTCTCTTTCTCATACACACACATGTCACACGACTCCAACCCACATGTGCAAGTGAGTCTTCTCAAGCCAATCCTTCATTAGTCATCTAATGGAGAACTTTGTACCTAATAGTCGTAGGAGTGGGGATCAAAGCCCACAACATGACAGTCAGTCAGGCCCGAGCACATGATTTTAGGATTTTCAACATATTTAAGCATAGGGCTCCGACTTTTTGGACATTTTATCAACCTTGATCACCTCTAGAACCCTTTGGGAGAAACCCTAGCCTCCACCTTCAAGATTTGAGCTTATCTTCTCTCCTCTCTCCTTTTTTGGATACTTTTACGTGATTTTGATGAAGTTTAAAGATCAAGAAGATTCTTTTGGTTGTAAGGAATGATGTTTCAAGTTTGGATCCATCAAAGACACTACATTTCTGGACTATTGTAAGTATAAAGTTCCAATCTTGCTATCTAGTTCTTTAGATATTGTCATTTGGGGTTTTTGGCACTTTTGGTACATTTTATGGGTGATCTTGGAGTTGAGTGAACTCCAACATCTTTTGATCAGTTTAGAATGCTTCATGGACCTCATGGACTAGGAAAGTTATGATCTTTTGCCTTCCATTCTAGCCATGCGAGTTATCTTGATCCTTTAGGCCATTTTGGTGTATTAAAGTTTAGTTCGTGAACGATTGTGGAATTTTTATGGATAAAGTTGGAAACTTTATCCCTCTAGACATCTTGTTGATTCAGATCCGAAAGTGGGAGACTTGGACTTAATGGATCAAGTTGAGAAAGATGCATTTTTGGGTCCCTTTGAGACTTAAAGTCTAGATCTTGGTGGTTTGGACCTTCCTAATGGATAAAGTTAGAGACTTTATCCATTAAGGCCTTGGAAAGGATCAGATCTGGGCTTTGGAGCTCTTGAAATCAGAAGAAAATGGATTAATCCCGTTTGAGTTGTTCATACCAGCCCCATGGCATGGTGATTTGGAAATCAGTGAAAGATACCAAAGGAGTTGAAAGACTCAAGGGTTGAAATAGACCCAATATCAGTTGAAAGATACTAAATTAGTTAAAATAGACTCAGGGGGTGAAATAGACCCAGTACCAGTTGAAGGATATCGAAGGAGTTGAAATAGACTCAGGGGGTGAAATAGAACCAACACTCATTGAAAGATACTGAAGGAGTTGAATTAGACTCAACGGGTGAAATAGACCTATTTTAGTTTCAAGCTATATGGGTAGTATGGGGTATTTTGGGGGAACCCACTAAGCTTTGTACTTACGGTTTATGTTTTAAATGTTTTCAGGTACTTCTGGTTTCAAATGAAGGGTCTGGCTTGATCTCACTGCATCCCTCGAAGATTTTATTCTGCAATGACTGTTTATGATTTTACTCTGATATTTTGAGGATACATTTACCCTTAATCGTCCTTTGGGATAATGAATGAATGATTTTGATTTATTTAAAATAAAAATGTTACACTGTATATTTTGGACGTTACTGCAAGGGGTCTGGGCTGGGTAGCGACTGTTAATTAGGTTGTCCATACGTTAACACTAATCATTTCCAACACTTTTAATTTTTAAAATTATTATTTTTTAAATTAAACATTCTTCTATTTAAAAAATAAATATAGTTTAAAAATAAAAATAACATTTCATTAAATAAATTAGTAAATACTATAAACGGTAAATGAAAGTACAAAACGAAAAATAAAATCCAAATACAATAACTTCTTTCTTAAAAGTATGGTGGTTTTTTAAAATATTCCAGACCACCTTGTATTGAAAATCTTTCATGGCATGCTATTTGCGATGCTCATTTTTTATTGCGTTTAAAATTTCTTCTTCAGTAATTCAGTACACATGAGTATTCATCTTGTGGGTGAAAATGACATTAAACTCGCTAAGGAGTTCAATGCATACCCTTTCATTTTGAGTTAATTTGATGTGTTTCACGATCTAAACCACCAATTTGCTGTTTAAAATGATCTATAATTGTTTTCCAAAAACCAGATTATTTTTGTGGATTTCCCTAGTTATCTTCAACAGTGTTAATATAAGCTTATGTCAACACGACTTCTTTGTATCCGTTTTGGACTTGTCTAGGAGTAGAATGAATTTCAAATGAGATTGAATTGGAAGTGGAGAGAATGGAATCAAAGAGAATTAAAATGACATCGAATAAATGGTGTGGTTTTTGAAAAGATGAAGGTTGTATTTATTGTGGAAAAATGAATGATTTTTTTTTCTATTTTTTTTACTCTTGGTCAAAATCATTAGAGTATGTTTCTTTTATAGATTTTACTATTATTATATTAAAAAAAATGTTTTAATTGATATATCTTTTGAGAACGACAAGTGATTTTTACTTTGTTGGGACATTGCGTTGAATAGATTGATTCCTATGCATCCAAATATGAGAGCGATTTTGTGATGATTATTCAAAGTGTTAAGTTAAAGACTTACCATGTCCATTTATTTATACAATATTTTTTAGTTACCATTATGTTTATTGATTTAAGAAATAATATCATCTAACTTTTTTTTTTTTCAATTTCGTTTCATTGAGGTCTATATGTGATTAACACATATTTAGCAACAAAGCTCTTCACTAATTAGCAGATTGAAGAAATTTATCACTTTAAAAAAAATTAGATTTCATTGAATGCATTTCCTTTATATATTACTATTATTATAAACTAAATACACTTTTTATTGTATCTATCTTTACACTTTCTTTACAAATATATAGTTTTAATGAAAAAAAAAGTGAAGTGGCTTCGTGGGTTCGTGTGCTACAACGTCTTTCATAATGTATACACTATATGATGACTTTCTTATAAATAATCTTTTCTACCGGATATGGGCTATACATGAGTTAGATGAGGTACGTTAAATTAATATAATCTTAAATAACTCATACTTGAATTTGATCATATGTTATCATTACTTATTACTATAGGGAAATTATGAAATAATTCTTGGAACCATTAAGATGTTTCAAGATGATCAACAATGGTACTACTTGTCTTGCAAAAATTATGAGATCAAGGTTAAAAAAATGATGGTTATAGACAAATAAGCCAATGTTTTGACCAAATGGTTGGGATGTGAGAATAAAGTTTGGAATGTCCAAAAGACTAAGTGAAAAAACCAAGTCATACTTGCTAACCAAGGTCTAATAAGAACATATTATATTCTTTCAATATTATATTTATCTAATTTGTACTATTTTAATTATTTGTTAAATATGTTACTTTTATGTTCAAAATTCGAGTACAAGGCTTTGTAGGAATAGTGATACTTACGTTTGATCGGGAGGTGAGAAGTATTCTAAAAATATATGCATTGGATTTTATAGAAAAGTATGAAAATATATATTTTACAGTAATTACTAATTTTTTGCAATCATTTCTATGTTTTCATTATATTTTTGTTTAATTTAAATTCCTTATATTTGTTGTGGATGGATAACACTAACTTTTGAGCTAAATGACCTTTTTGGTAGAAAAATGGTTTTCAAAATTATTGTTAAAAGCTTTAACTTTGATAGAAAATATAAATATGTTTATGTAGTTACAACATATCAAAAATAAGTGATAATGTTATTGAAGAAGCATGAAAAAGAGAAAAGCATTGAACATGTTAAACTACAACTACATCTTAATAATTCATTTAAGTATTTTACCCATCTAACATATAAAGTACCAACTATTATATAGGACATTGAAACTGACTATGTTAATGTATTATAGAATTACATATTATCATTTGTAAAAATAAATTGTAATTTAATTAAGATCATATATATTTTTTTCAAAGTAAGTCATGAAAAATTACTTAAACAATTTGGGGTATATTCCATACCATCTACAAAGTGGGTTATATTCCATACCATTGGTGATTAAAATGAACAAATAAACACCCCTTAAGAAATGAATGAAAATTAACCAAAAAAAATACAATAAAAATTCATATAACGTAGAAATGATCTTTTGATCAAATAATAGTTCAACTGACTGAAAATTTTTATTTTTTTTTATTTTAAAAAATAAAAACCCATGGGTGTCATTATAACTCAAATATACTATAGAATTACATACAATCGTTTTTAATAATAGCTTGTAATTTAATTAAGATCATATAATTTTTCAAAGTAAGTCATGAAAAAATACATAAACAAAATGGGTTATATTCCATACCATCACGTGACTAAAAATGAACAAATAAAACCCCTTAAGCAATGAATGAAAATTAACCAAAAAAATAGGGTAAATTACACGAATGGTCCCTATGGTTTAGGGTAAGTTATGCGTTTGGTCCCTAACTTATTTTTCTAATTCGGAAGGTCCCTAATGTTTGTTTTTGTTACACGTTTGGTCCCTGTATTACATAAAAAGTCTATTTTCACTTGATTTTTTAATTTATTTAAATAAACACACCCCAACCCTACCCCTCACATACCCTACCCTTTTTAAATAATTGTCTTTTTACATAAGATAGGGACCAAATGTGTAACAAAAACAAACAATAGGGATCAAGCGTATAACAATAACAAACAGTAGGGACCTTCTGAGTTAAAAAAACAAGTTAAGGACCAACCATGCAAATTACCCCAAACCATAGGAACCATTCGTGTAATTTACTCAAAAAAATACAATAAAATTTCATATAACTCAAAAAATGACCAAAATTCATTTAATCAAATAATTATTCAATGGAATAAAAAAAATCATTTTCTTTATGATTACATTATATGATATCAAATATTATCTATAAATGGCATGCATTATAAGTGTGTACTAAATGATATGCACCTACATACATATTACATAATTATATACTTTATTCAATTGGACCTCTTCCAAAAAAAGCCCTAATAAATACAAAGTTTTGAGGAGTGGTGTAGGTATCGAATGATGGAGTTTTTTGCTTTGCTTTGAAGCTTTGGTCGAAATTAGTGGAATCAAATCCAAACCGAACTCCACAAACATGAGTTTTATTTGCAATCAAAATCTTGTTCATTAGCACATCAATATCAAATTTGTCATCATATGTTTTTTTAGCATATTCATGTCGATAAAAATTAGCATAATTCTTTAGTAATTTGTACATATTGTTTTCATTACCACCCTTTTTCCCACCGAACACATATAATTGCCTTCAACGTGTTCAATAACTAGTTTTGCAAAATCCTTCCTAATAAATAAAAATAATTTTACCAAATATCATGTTGTCATTGAATTTGATACATGTAATTTTCTAAAAGTTTTTGAATTATTTTTTTTTTCACTTGTCGTTTTTTTATAATTTTTATTTTCATAAATTTAAAATCCACATTTTAGTAAGATTTATATATGTAAGGTAGGTCATTCTATTTAATTTCAGAATAAATGTTCTATAATCTTTCAAATCTCCTATATTATATATTAAATTACTTACTTTATTTATTACATCTTTTATATTTATGTAAAACTATCATTTTAAAAAATATGTAATTCTTATAGCTTTAAATTAAACTTTTGCTTTTAATAAATCCATGTAATACATAAATGTCACACCTAGTATATTTTAAACGATGATAAAAAATTATTTATAATTGCTTTCCAATATAGAAAATTTAGGGATACCTGTCAAAATAGAGCATGTTAATGTTATAACGATATTTATATTTAGTTTTAGAAGTATTGTAAGCTATTACAATATCTTTTATAGAATATCTTACACTATATGTTCTTGCTTGTATCCTGCATCAACAGCTAAAGTGATTAGGACATATATTTTATTAACCTATCATTTGTAATAGGTGTTTTTTTTATTATAGATAAAGTACGACTCTTTTTTTTTTCTTTTGGAGAAATTAAAAATCATTCTATATTTTCTTTCTACTCATCTTTATATTCATATAAATATTGACATACTCACATTTATGAAATTAATGATATTTTAATACACTTGTAACAATTTAATATGAATAAAAAGATAATTAGAAAAAAAATATAGGAGCATATTTAATTTCTCTATATAATAAACATAAACACTATAAAATGAATTGAATATTTGGTTGCATAACCTAATATTTTCTTGTAATTTTTTGGGAAAGTGACTTAAGAACGAAATGAACTATCATTTTTGTAAATGTTTAGTCACTTTTTCTTGTACACCATTTACCATTGAACTTGTTGTACCATTTACCATTGAACTTGTTGTAGTATTTCAAAAAAATACCCGTATTACCGGTTATTAAAGGTTTCCGACAACTTCGTCATCTTCGACGACCCTCCGGTCATCTTCTCCGGTGAGTCACCGGCAAAAATTACTTTTCCGACGATTTAAAATCTTTTCCAGAAATCATTTAAACCAAAAAACACACATATCAAAAATCGACTTACACATCTTAACTTTTTTCTTCCATGGATAACCTTCAAACCCTCAAAGTTAAAAAATATGACATGCCATTGATGAACCTTCAAACCCAGATATAAAAACCCATAAACAAAATCAAAGGCTTTGTTCTCAAACTTACACACACAAATCAATTTGCACCATGTCAGGGAGGCGCTCAACCATCTTAGGTGGTTAATTTTTTGTAGTAACATCTTCTCACCGGATTTAACATCCATGGAAGAAACGAGTGGAAGGCGAATTTAGGGTTGTATAAGGTAATGGTTCGAGGTATTTAACAGGTGGTATAAGGTGGAGGTTTAGTGATGGTGGTTTGAAGAATGAGTGGTGTTTGGCTTGTTTTATAGTGGAAGGCGGCCGATAGACCGAGAAAGTAGCGATGGAGGCGATGGGTGATCAGGAAGATGATGAATAGGGAGCAGATATGGGTTTATCAGATCCAACACACACGTGCGTGCACACTTGGCTCCTTTTTTTTTTTTTTTTTTTTTTTTTTTGATGTATGGTTGACTGAGAAAGTAGTGATGGAGGTTGTGGGTGATTAGGAAGATGATGAACAGGGAACAGATATAGGTTTATCATATCTGACACACACACACAAACACACCTACACCATCACATACATGCTTGTGTTTTTACAGCTACGACATAATCCTTGAAATAAGTTCTCGATTTTCTTCTTTATTTTCCAGATCTGCAAAAAGAGAAACGAGACCATCTCCATTTCTTCAATGGATGAACCTTCATCAGCTTCGAGTTCAGGTTCTTCAAACATCTTCAATTTTCGCAAGGAAATTCATACATTCGTCGGGAAATTCATATAGCCACCGAAAAATTCATATATTGGCTGAAAAATTCAACTTGACTGCCTAAATCTACAATAGCATTTCATAATGGTTTTTGTGAACATCAAAAACAAGTTCAATGATAAATAGTGTAAAAAACAAAAAAAATAGTTTGTTAATCTCCCAAATCATTTTCCTTAATTTTTTTACTAGTTTTTCTAATAAAAATATATCGTCCTTCCAAAAAAATATTAATCTGTCATTTCATTTATTTCTTCGAATTTAAAAAATAAAAATAAATAATGGCAGCTGTTGCATTATATCCTCAATTCCTCATAGGCTATAGCTACTTAATAATTAGCTATGCCATTCAACTTTTAGGATGGTTGGTCTTCCACTAAAACCAAACCTTCATTTAACTGTGTAGCTTAAATTGTAGGATAAATATTGTATGATTGTCGGAAAAATATCTATCTAAAATTTGTGTTCTTAAATGAAAAAAAATATTTTTAACCATTTTGTAATCTTTTGGTTTTGGCTTATTTACATCATCTTCCTTTCAATGTTTAATGTAACAATTTTTATCCAACTAATCCGTTTACTATCAAAAAAGTTAAAGCAACTATTTAAATTTAGTGTTAAAACACCTTAAAAATAAATTTAGCAACAAATTTTTGTAAACATTGCTAAATGAGTAGCATAATGATCTAATCTTTGCTAAATTTTATAATTTCGGCCATGATTTCTTGTTTTTTATATGTTATATTAGGCTATCTGGAGTGCTAACGCCTAAGAAGGGCGTGTTTTCGGGCCACCTCAACATCACCCACGTCGACGCCGGAGACGGGTTGGTCTTAACGCACGACACCAGAAAAGAAGAAGAGAGTAAGAGGCAGAGAACAAGAGTGATGTGAACGAGCATGAATTCATCTACACCTAATAAAGATGACGCCAACAAAGATGACGCCAACAGGGATAGTGTTCACCAGGGGCGGACACAGGATTTTATAGTAGGGGTTGCACGGGAAGATTAAGGGTTGCACGATAGAAGAAAAAATAAAAAATTTTAAAAATTTCGAAATTTTTTTCACTGCGGCTGGAAAATTTAGGGGTTGCCGGTGCCACCCCGGAACCCCCCTAAATCCGCCAGTGGTGTTCACGTCGACTACGTCGGACACGTCGGTATAACACCCATGACATTACTGGTATTCCTAGCAGCCTTAGCATCAATTCTTCTCGTCTCCTACTTTCTTTTGATATAGCCATATAGGAAATACTCACCATATTTCCTTTTAATTTTTAATTTTATTTTTAAAACATATAAAAAAATTTAGTTACTAAACAAACACATGATTAACTTACGAAATAAAAACTAAAATTAAAATAAACATGATTAATAAAATTAATTTTTTTATTAAATTAAACTAAAAATTAAATATTACATAATAAAAAAATAAAAAAAATTTACATCACATCCTAATTGTGACCATGTAGCTGAGTTATCTGAGTTATGTTAATATGTTGCATCAAATTTGCAAGAAAATTGTTATGTGTTTTTTGTTATGTATTTCCACTTTATTTTCTACTAAGTGTGACACACGTATAATATATAATTTGATTAAAAATATTAAATATAAGGTGTAAATATTAAATTTTTTTTAAAGTAAAATTTTGAAATAAATACAAATAAAATAATATCTAAGTACATAACTAATTCTATCTATACTAATAAAAAACTATTAACATATTTTAAATAATTGTGTTGAATATCAAGGTGTAAAATTAAATATTTTTTGATGTAAACTTTCAAAATAAATACAATAAAAATATGAATAAACTGATAATTGAATCTATACTAATAAAAAAGTATTAACATATTATAAATAATCATTATGAATCACAAATTTCCAAAAACTTATTTAAAAACAACATCAGATATCATATTGCTAAGTTTACCTTCATTGTCAAAAAATTATATTTTAATCCATCTGTGTTTTTAACTCTAAACAATGCAATATACAATTATCTATGAATAAACATTGACCGTCTAAAAAACAACCCTCACCTTTGATATATAGTAATTGTCTTTGACTCTTGTTTATTGTGATCACCAAACATAAAACTAGTGGATATTGTTTTCTTTGAAATGCGAAATGAATCATTTCATCCGAAGGCATAAAAGTCATTCTTGGAATAAACATATGGTTTCCTTTATTACTTTTGTAACTCATATTTTCTTCTATAACACTCTTACCTAATGTTATAACATGTAGCTTCATTATTTTTTGTTTGTGCTTATTTTTTTTTACGTTTCGATGTAACTTTTATCAATAAAATCGTTAATACGTCAAAATGTAAAAAAAAAATAAACACGAACGAAAAAAATAAGCACGTACATAAAATTAAGCTTGAAATATAAATAAAACTATATCAAAACTTAGACGAACTCAAATTTATATCAATACGTACACAAAAAAAAGCAAGTAAGTTTTTTGTAAATTTAATGAGTAAAAGTTCTAAATTTACGTCGAAACGTTGACCACCTTGAATTTCTATCGACACATAGATAAAATAAGCACATAAAATTAGTTTTTTTTATAAGTTTACTGATGAAAATTATTATATGTGATTTGACTCATGCGTAGAAAGTGTACATAAAATTAAGCACAAAAAACGTAGAAATACTTACATCGAAACGTAAACAAACTGAAATATAATACATTTTTAGGTATAATTTCATTTATATCCTTGTACATTTTTTATTTTTTTAATATATTAAATATGACTAAATTAATTATATATATATATATATATATATATATATATATATATATATATATATATATATATATATATATATATATATATATATATATATATATATGTGTGTGTGTGAATGTTTGTGTGTGTAAGAGTTTATAGCTTTTATAATATACATGTAATTTAAATGTACATAAATGTATAGATGTAATTATGAAAATTGACAATGATATATATGAATTTTTTTTTATTTTTTATTTTTTTATTTTTTTTTAAGTTAACGAACAAAAATTATTATATGTGACATTGATCATACGTAGGAAATATATATAAAATTTAACCACGAAAACGTAAAGAAAATTATGTCGAAACATAAACAATCTCGAATTAAAACCAACACGTGCATAAAGAAAAAACAAGTTTATTTTTTAAAAGTAACGAACGAAAGTTCTAAATTCACGTGGAAACGTTGATCACCTTGAGAGTATACCGACACATATATAAAAACAAGCACGCAAAAATAGTTTTTTTTGTTAACATACGAAAGTTATTAAAGAAAATCAAATTATATATACCATGGAGGTTAAACACAAAAGTTAAGAAAATGAAGGTAAAAGTAATATTTTACAGAGTTCAAAGTGAAAGAGGTCAAAGAGACATTTTAAAAAGTTTAGGGGTGGAAAAACTACAAACTGATAAATATAAAGGTAAAATGACTTATATGGGTAATTATGTTTCAAAAATGTTCAAAAAAATATCATTCAAGTTTGGTATGTCCAAAAAACACCATTCAAGTAAAGTATTTGTACAAAAAACACCAACAAAGTACATTCTTTGTTCAAATTTGATCTTGTGCTAACCGACAATTACCGGTAAAAAATAAGTAAAAGAAAAAAAAACAAGAGGAAATGACTCAAAGAGGTAACTATGTTTCAAAATCGTTCAAAAAACTATTGAGTTTTATGTACTATAACACTCCTATAGTGCACATACAACCCTAATGCTTTGGATCTAAGTTTTCTCGAGTTATACATGTAATATTATTTTTCCAAAGCATGAAGCCTAAATAACATACAAAGTTGATATATGAATCATAAAAAAAACTAGTTAGATGATTACCTTTTGTTGTAGTGTATAGTTCTTGGCCTTTTAAGAGCTTAACACCTTAATTGTGATGCCTCAAACAAGTCACAAACACCATGAACTAGTAGAGGATAATGATAAAGGGGTTACGAAGCATACAAAATCGGCTAGGGTTTAACCTTGCAGTACTAGTGGCCAATTTTGCAAGCTTAGGGGTTCAGTATATAGTTTGGAATTCCGAGGGTTTTAACTTGTAAACCCTAATCCGTATTCTTAGGCCTTTAATCCAATAATCCATATGATAAACCCTTTGGACTAAATATTCATGGACTCCACAAAGATTTAGTCCATATAATCAACATAGACCATTAGCTCAAACTATAAGTATCACTGATTTACTTAATTCGTCCTCGTTAATTTAGTTAGTCTCTTTTGATCACTAAATTAATTTCAAATAAATTCTTGACCCATACTAATTAAATAATATGATTTATCAATTAATATATTATTCTTATAATATATTAATAAATCACAAACAACCTCTTTCTCGAATATCCATCATCCCAAATGCTCTGGTGAAGGCAACCCGAAATAGATCATGCTACTCTTGGGTCAAGTACATACCATTTATAGTTATGGGCTTAGACACTTAATCCAATAGTCTCTGTAAAACCCCGTTTATTTATTAGTTAAATAAATAAATTAATGAACGAATGGTAGCCTGAAATAAATAATTATATATTCAGAGTCTTGGGTTCGAGGAGTTAGTTGCCACATTTTTAGAAGTCACGGGTTAAAAGCGTGAGTTTGGGACTCATTTTATAATTATTTATAAAGTCAGGGACTCCGTAGTAATTAGTTGAATTTAATTAAAAAGGGAATGAGGTTGAGGGGATGAAATTGCCATTATGGAAACAAGTTTGCGGGATCATGTATATAAACCCGTCACCCACGGATTTAACCCTAACCCTAAGGAAGCCATCTACAACCGCCACCTCCCCCACCCTTATACCTCCCTCACCAGTGCCGTCATCTCCGGTCCTTCCTACCACCGCGTATTAACCTCCAGCTGACACCCTTCATTCGTGTTCCGATCCGACGAGTCCAGCCGACTACCGCCGCTGCCTCGCCATCCAAACGCTATAGGGACCACCGAAACCATCGGGATACTGAGCATGCTGCCGAGAATCATCGCCGGACATTAAGCATGACAGTTACGCCACCACCGTGCCTCTGTATCTTCTTATTCTTCTCCTCCTGCCTTCTGCCATCGTGAAGGACTCGATGTTCCGCCATCGGGTGGGTGTTGTTGATGTGGTGGTCGTAAACCACCACCATCGTCATCGCTGGTGCAGTTGACGAGGCCAAGGGTGCTGTTGACGACGCTATGGCGGTATGCTGCCACCTTCGGACGTGTTCCTTCGTCCCTTTCTGCCAAGCCGTCGCCGCCGCCGCCGCTACAACTGTTTCATCGGGTTTTTCGTGCGCCGCCGGTTGCTGCCACCTCTCGCTGCCACTAGTCACTGTGAAAGGTGGTTGTGTGCATGTTTTACGTCGTGATTAGGTGTGTGTGGTTGTATTTCCATTAGCAATATGTGTGTTTGGGTGTTGTGTTTAGCCGGAGTTCATGGAAAAGTCACCACCACCACCATGAGGTGGTGGCTACCGCTACGTGCCACCGCCGCCGCCGGCCACCACAAGGGTGGTTGCGGGTGTGTATGTATTTAGTGTAGTGTGTGTGTTTAGTTTGAGAGTTCATTGTAAAATGTAAAAATGGAATAATAGAAATCTCAAACCACCACCGTAGGGTGGTGGCTGCCGCCTCCTGCCGCCACCGGCCGCCGTGTCGGGTGGCGGTGTGCCTCGTTGATGTTGTGTTTTGGTTTGGATGTTTGGATAAGGGACTAAAACCCTAATGGGCTCAAATGAGCTCTAATAGGCCCAATGAAGCTTAATGGACTCTAATGGACCCAATAAAACCCTAATGGGCTTAATAATATTTTAGTGGGCTTAATAGGCCCAATAAAGCCCTAATTGACATAAAAGACCAACAAATTGATAAATGGGCTAATATTTGGATTGGAAAACCCTAATGCCAAAGAAACCCTAACTTTAAGAATTAATCGGGTCACACACACAAGAATTATTTAATAACTTGAGATATTAAATAATAAACTTTGGCAAAGATTAATCTAAGCGATTATGGACTTAATGGATTAAGTCCTTAATGAGTTAAGTAGGAAACGTAACCCTAATCGGCATTTTATGTGAAACCCTAATCATTTGGGATTATTGTTGGGCCTTTCTATTGGGCCTTGATGATTGGATTATTAATGGGCCATCCAAGAATAATTATATGGACTAAAATAATTTAATAGGCCTAGGGTAAGTCCCATGTAAGGGGTTGGGCCCAATTGGGAAAATTGGGCCATAGATGGACCATAGTTGGGCCTTAATGATTATATGATGTTGGGCCTTAGAATGAGACCATGTATAGGCCTAGGCCCAATTTGGAAAATTAGGCCATGTGTTGGGCTTCGATTCCTAGTCGACTTTGGGCCTATGGATTGGGCCTTGGGCTTGAATAAGCCAAGCTAGGGGTAATGTAGTAATTACCCAAAGAATGTACTTATGGTTATGTATTGGGACCCAATTATTAATTGGGTGTTATTTTGGTGTTGACAGTTCGGGAATCTGTCAGCCAGCAGCTGGGGTCGAGTCTGTGGGACTTCAGCAAGTGTGGGATTGTGTGTTCGGGACTTCAATAGTGTGAGGTGAGTTACCTTCTAGTAGGAGTGGGTCTAAGGCCACAATGTCGGCCCACTAGTAGGAATTGTATGATTAGATGATTGTCTCCGTGATATTCATCTAGGGTTGCTACTACCTGTGTTATGTTTATGTGTTTGTATGATATGATGCTATGTGCTAGTGATAGTAGGGGAGATAGTCCCCAGGTTACCGGTCGATAGGGCCGAAGGGGCAGTCATGCCCAGCCATGTTAAATAGATTATGTTATACGTGTGATGTGGTAGTGGTAGGGGGTGAAATAGTCCCCAGCATCCGGTCGAGAGGACCGAAGGGGAGGCTAGCACCCAGATATGCTAGTCAGTATCCGGTCGAGAGGACCGAAGGGGAGACCAGCACCCAGATATGCTAGTCAGTATCCGGTCGAGAGGACCGAAGGGGAGACCAGTACCCAGATATACTAGTCAGTATCCGGTCGAGAGGACCGAAGGGGAGACCAGCACCCATATATGCTAGTTAGTATCCGGTCGAGAGGACCGAAGGGGAGACCAGCACCCAAATATGCTAGTCAGTATCCGGTCGAGAGGACCGAAAGGGTAGGTCGGGCACCTAGATATGTTTGACAATATATGTATGTTATGTGCTTATATGGTATGTGGTATGATGGGGGAACTCACTAAGCTTTGTGCTTACGGTTTTCAGTTTTGGTTTCAGGTACTTCGTGTTTAAAGGAAAGGAGTCGGCTTGATCACAACGCATCACACTATGGTTTTCCGTACAAGAGATCTTTGGGATTACACTCTGATATTGTTTTATGATAACATGTTTGATTATTTCTACTTTGGTTTTGACATGACATAATATTACAGATGTTTTATTACACTGTTTGTTTTAAAATTGTTGGATAAGGTGTCTAAGTCCATAACTATTTCTGGTATGTACTTGACCCGACCCGGCATGGTCCATTTGGGTTGCATGGCACCATGCAATTGGATAGACTAAATGAGAGAAATAACACTTGGAGATTATTAATATATTATAAGTTCTAATATATTAATAATATTATTTGATTTGTTTGATCAAGAATTAATTTAGAATTAATTATGTGATCAAAAGATAACTAATTAAATATATAGGTTGATTATGTAAATCATCCATATCTTGTATAGTGGGCTAAGAGGCTCCATGGATTATCAAGTTGGGTTCCACCCATAGGATGCTCCATGGGAGTTACAAACCCATGGGTCATGGAAATGAAGAGTCATGACACATTAGGGTTTAACCCTAGATGTGTCAACACTATATAAGAAACATGTTCTCCACCAAAATCGGATACACTAAGGATACACTAAGGATACACTAAGGAAACAAGAGGGATTGGCCGATTTCAAGAAGTGTATGTTCTCTCATAAGTTCTTCCAAGAGCATTTGGTGTTGTGTGAAGCATTTGAGGCATCACACTTGGGGTGCTAGGCTCACAAGGTTTCAAGGAACACAAACAACAACAAGGTAAGTTATTCTATCTATTATTCAAGTTAAAATTGTTCCCCATGTATGCTAGATAGGAATATAACCTTGGAATTCAACTTTGCATGATAATTAGACAAACATAGATCCAAGGTTATTAGGGTTGCATGTACACTTAGGAAGTGTTAGAATGCTCAAAACCCATCAGTGGTATCAGAGCCTAGGCTTGTTTGCTTTTTATTTGTGCTTAAAAGTTGAAAATCTTGTTATCTACGAGTGGACTCGTCGAGTCTATAGGGGGGACTCGGCGAGTTCACGTGTATCTTCAACCAACTCGGCGAGTAAATTCATGCACTCGGCGAGTAGGATCGACTGATTGCAGAATTTCGATTTTAGTTGCTGGAAATGGACTAGAAACATTACCCTAAACTGTTTTGGTACTTGAAAACTTGTTTTGATGGTGTAATGTTCTTTCTAATTCATTCACAACAACTAGTTATCAAAATTACAAAGTTTTAAATGTAATTTTTGATTGTGTTCATATTCATGTTCTTGTTCTTATGATGTTTTAGATGATCATAGGAATTATTTGTAACCTATGTGGTAGATTAATTCTTGATCATAATGTGTTTTAATGGAGTCCATAACTTGTCCTCAAGTTATGGAAAACCAAGAGCCATACTTGAATTAAAATCATTAAAAGAACACAAGAGTTAGAAAAATGAAGAGTCTTCATTTTATTACTCTATTAAACTCATAAGTTACAAGAAATGAAAAGTTTTGAAAGTTACAAAACTTTCCCTCAAGTTTTGGAACAAGTAAAGTTAAGTTAAAACTTTAGTTCCAACCCCTAGAATTTTAAAAGTTAAAATTCAACCCTTATACTTATATTATGATGATTTAATAATTATATATATATGTATAAGAATAAAGTCGTCTTACCGCTAGTACGCCTCATTCACGAAGCCGGTCTATAAGGTGGGTATAAGGTTGTTGCCTATAAAATGGTGACTTAATGGGTGTCCACTCTCACCCACCGCTTGCTTGACTGGTGGAGGGTCGTTAGCCGAACGGGTAAGACAAGGACTTATAAATTCTCATTCAAAGTATGATGAATATTATAAAGTAACTAAATGTTTTATTAAATTCCCAATCTTAGTTACTTTAGGAAAATGTGAATAAGGTGCTAATCCATGGAATTACACTTTACATTTTGTCTAAGTCGTTGGTGGAGCGTGTGTGGTTAACCGGCACACTAACTTGGACTTAACAAGGTAGGTAAAGGGTGACTTAAGGTTTATTATAGTATCGGTGGAGCGTGTGTGGTTTACCGGCACATCGATTGAGTGATAAACTTTAAGGGTAACAAGTGATTTGCATGGTTACTTCACACCTTGTTTTGTGATCCTCGGTATCCCAGTCACAAAACTTGGAGGGCACTCTCGAGATTGAAACATGCCTTTGAAAAGTTCATTGAATCTCAAAGAATCTAGGAATTTCTAAGAACCAATCATAAAACCTAATATTTAATATTTCGGTTTTCGTGGTGGAAATTGGTGAATCGTCATTCACCTACCTTTCAAATATGGTATAGCTTAGATTACGGCATACCTCTTCTAAGTTATATTATATTGTGATTGGATCCTAGCCTTAATATTACATTTGGGTGTTTTATTAAGGACTCTCTTAAATCTATACTAAACTTGTTCTCCTCTTTCAGATGTCTTCAAATAATGCTTCTGTCTCGAATCCTAATGGCTCCTTTACTCTTATGAGTTTGTGTGGGAAAGTCACCTTTGATGGATCCAACTTCAATGAATGGATCAGAAACATCAAGATGATTACCCGCTACGAGGACAAAGAATATGTCCTTGACAAGGAGCTTAAGGAGATTGATGAGACCACTGCAACTCCTCAGGAGATCGCTGACTTTCAGGCACATGAAAGGGATGCTATGAAAGTAGCATTCATCATGATGGCCACAATGACAGCAGAACTCCAAAAGTCCTATGAGGATTTCTACCCTTATGAAATGCACCAAGATTTGATGGAAAGATACCATCAAAGTGCACGACAAGAGAGGTACGAAATCATCTGCTCCATGATAACAACCATGATGAAGGACGGTGATTCCGTCACGAGCCACATGCAGAAAATGCAAAGGTATGTGGATCGATTGCTGAAGCTTAATGTGAACTTCCCGGAGGAGCTTGCAATAGATATAATTTTGCGCTCCTTACCATCGTGCTATGATCAATTCCGCATGACATATCACATGAATAAGGAAGAGGTCACACTCAGCAAACTTCAGGGACTTCTCAAGACTGCAAAATCAGGTTTTAAGGGGAAGTCGGTTGCTATCACTCCTACTCCAAACTCAACTTCGGTTTTGGAAATTGGGAAAAGTCAAGGGAGGAAGAGAAAGAGATCTTCGAAGGGTACCAAGGCTCGGACCCTTGATGGCTCTTCTTCAAGTGGAACCAAGAAAGGTTTCATTACTCCTTTTTCTGACCCAAAAGAGGCTGAATGCTTCTATTGCCATGAAAAAGCTCATTGGAAGCGAAACTGCCCAAAGTACCAGCAGGATGTGAAGGATGGGAAAGTCAAACTCAACAATGCAGGTATTTACACTATCATTTCTAATAACTCACCCCATTCTAATTCTTGGGTCCTTGATACCGGTTGTGGTATTCATATTTGTTGTGACTTGCAGGGACTAAGAAGAAGTGAGAATGTGGAGCAAGGAAGAATAATCTTGATCATGGGGAACAAGAAAGCTTCACCTGTCACCAAGATTGGAGTTTATACTTTATCGCTAAGTAGTGGGTTTAGTTTAGATTTGAATAAATGTTGTTACTCGCCAGGAATGGCAAGAAATATTATTTCCTTTCATGCATTAGACAAACAAGGTTTCACCTTTTCATTTGATAATGAAGTTGGTTCGATTAATGCTTTCTTTAATAATGTTCTTTATTTTAAAGCATTACCTTGTGATGGTGTGTATGAAGTTGTATCTGTTGTAGATAACTCAGGAAATAATGTTTTGTGTATTGATTCTCCTAATAATAATAACTTGGATAAAGCATCATTATGGAATTGTCGTCTTGGACATATAAGCAAGAAACGCATAGGCCAACTCCAAAAGGATGGAGTCTTGGAACCGTTTGACCTAAAGTCAGATGATAGTTGCGAATCATGCTTACTTGGAAAAATGAAAAAGTCACCCTTCACAGGCTCGTGTGAAAGAGGTGAAGGTTTGTTGGACCTTATACACACGGATGTGTGTGGACCATTTAAACATGCCACAAGGGATGCTAATCGTTATTATTTGACTTTTACTGATGATTACAGTAGATATGGATATGTCTACTTAATCAAGCATAAGTCAGAGACTTTCGAGAAGTTTAAGGAATTTAAACAGGAATTCGAGAATCAATGGTTCAGGAACATTAAGATGCTTCGATCCGATCGAGGTGGTGAGTATCTTAGTTCAGAGTTCCTCGACTATCTAAGGGAATGTGGGATTGTCTCACAATTGACACCTCCCAAGACACCGCAATTGAATGGTGTGGCTGAGAGGCGTAATCGAACCTTGTTGGACATGGTTCGTTCCATGATGAGTCGAGCTTCGCTACCAATCTCATTCTGGGGGTATGCCTTAGAGACTGCCGCCCATATCCTTAATCTAGTCCCTACAAAGAAAGTTGCCAAAACTCCTCACGAGATGTGGACTGGTAAAGTACCTAAACTAGACCACATCAAGATTTGGGGTTGCGAGGCTTTCGTGAGACGCGAGACTCATGATAAGCTCGAACCTCGAAGCGAGAGGTGTATTTTCATCGGCTACCCACAACAATCCTTTGGTTACCTCTTCTACAGACCTAATGACAATGTGGTCTTTGTAGCAAGAAGAGGAGTCTTTCGAGAAAGAGAGTTTATAAGCCAAGGAGACAGTGGGAGGCAAATTGATCTTGAAGAAATTCAAGAGTCAAGTGGTGATGGAACTTCAAACTCTAGCCCTCAACTTGAGGAGGAAACTCTTGTTGAGCCAATTGACGAATCTGTGCCTCTGAGGCGTTCCACGAGAGTTAGGAGTGCACCTGAGCATTACTATGGATTCCATATTATTGCAGAAGGTGAGACACTTATTAGTGATGGGACACTAGTAAGTCAAGATGACCCTAACAGCTACGAGGAAGCCATGGCAGGCCCCGAGTCTGCTAAATGGAAAGAGGCTATGGATAGCGAGATACAATCCATGTATGACAATCATGTTTGGAACTTGGTTGAGAATGTACCAGGTCATAAGACTGTAGGGTGCAAATGGGTCTTCAAGAAGAAGATCGACATGGATGGTAAAGTACACACTTATAAGGCTAGACTGGTTGCAAAGGGCTTCTCTCAAATTTCTGGAGTGGATTATGATGAGACCTTTTCTCCGGTAGCCAAGATTAAGTCTATTCGGGTTCTGTTAGCCATAGCCGCATTTCATGACTATGAAATTTGGCAAATGGATGTCAAAACCGCTTTCCTTAATGAAAAGTTGGCTGAAGATGTTTTCATGAGTCAGCCAGAGGGTTTTGTCAGCAACGAGTACCCTAATAGAGTGTGTAAGCTTGAGAAATCCATCTATGGATTAAAGCAAGCACCTCGCAGATGGAATCTTTGCTTTGATGAAAAGGTCAAGGAATTTGGCTTTTCTAGGAGTGAAGATGAATCTTGTGTGTATGTCAAGTCTAGTGGGAGTATAGTTAGCTTTTTGGTATTGTATGTGGATGACATACTACTCATAGGAAATGACATTCCAACTCTGCAGGAAGTAAAGTCCTGGATTGGAAAGTGTTTCGCTATGAAGGACCTTGGTGAAGCTGCCTATATTTTAGGGATAAGAATCTTGAGAGATCGGAGTAAAAGACTAATTGGACTTAGTCAGAGTACGTACTTGGATAAGGTGCTGAAAAGATTCAGCATGCAAGACTGCAAGAAAGGAGAGTTGCCCATCCAGAGTAACGCCAAACTGAGTAAGACACAAAGCCCTAGCACTGATGCTGAGATAGCACAAATGAGTCGAGTACCTTATGCTTCGGCTGTAGGATCGATCATGTATGCTATGACGTGTACTCGACCTGATGTAGCTTTTGCCCTGAGCATGGTTAGCAGGTTTCAGGGGAACCCTGGCAAGGCACACTGGACTACGGTAAAGAATATTCTCAAGTACCTACGAAGGACTAAGGACTGGGTCCTTACCCTCGGTGGGAGTGATGACTTGAGAGTTGTAGGGTATAGTGATGCTAGCTTCCAGACTGATAGGGATAACTTCCGCTCTCAGTCGGGCTGGGTCTTTACCCTAAATGGAGGAGCAATTTCTTGGAAGAGTTCCAAGCAAGAGACAGTGGCAGATTCTAGTTGTGAATCAGAGTATATTGCAGCTAGCGAGGCGGCAAAGGAAGCGTTATGGCTGAGGAACTTCATTGGAGACCTTGGAGTTGTACCAGCCATCAAAGAGCCAATGGGAATTTTCTGTGATAGTGAAAGTGTTGTTGCCTTAGCCAAGTAACCAAGGGATCACGGGAGATCCAGACACATCGACAGAAAATACCATTTCATCAGACATCGGATCGAAGAAGGACTCCTCGTGGCAAAGAGGGTATCATCAGATGAGAATCCGGCAGATCCCCTCACGAAGGGACTGACTCGGGTTAAGCATCTCCAGCATGCTCGGAGCATAGGGCTGAAGGATGATATTAGATTTAGTAGTTAGATAACCTCGAAATTTGTAAAGTGTAATTGACATTAGATGATGAATAAAAAGTATTTTATTTATGAGTAAAGTGTTGCTATCTCTTGTCGATCGTTTACTATATTTCTTTTGCATGTTTTGACTTCCAGAATAATTTTTGTTTGGTATAACATATTATTCAAACCTCCACAGTCGGTCATATGTCGGAAGTAGGTATGAATCAAGACTGTCATGTTTGGTTGTAGAGGTCTTGGACAAGGCTACAGCAATCATGAGTGCTCATAAGTTCTGAGCATTGGAATCAACCCACGCTCACTGGAATCACTTCATGGAATTGTATCTCGAGTGATCGTGAGACGGTAATATCGTATAAGTCTTCAAACCTAGAGATATGATTTGTTACTTACAAGTTGGTTATGCATTGATTGTACGAAAAACGCATTGGTAACTCGATGTTATAAATCGTGCTCTTGTGTGTAATTCAATGAGTGGTAGAACAAACATATGAGTCGAAGTTTATCTGTTCCTTCTTGGATTAGAAGCTGATATCTGGGCCCCTCGATGATTTTGTTTTGACCTATGTGCCGGGCCCGGTCAGAACTAAGTTGATGTGTTCAATGAAGTTCTTTGTCAAACAAATCGGAAATTGGGAAACAAATTGTTGGACAATAAGTAAGACATTGTTCCGTGTATTTGTCCGACTGATATCAAAGAACAGAGGATTATACGATCACTTATCTTAAATGGCGTATCATCATCTTCTCAGTTCCGAGAAACCTTGAAAAGAGCTACGATTGCCGATCGGTTCCTGAAGTCATACTTGCAGTAATAATTATTAGACTTATCCAAGTGGGAGACTGTTGGATAAGGTGTCTAAGTCCATAACTATTTCTGGTATGTACTTGACCCGACCCGGCACGGTCCATTTGGGTTGCATGGCACCATGCAATTGGATAGACTAAATGAGAGAAATAACACTTGGAGATTATTAATATATTATAAGTTCTAATATATTAATAATATTATTTGATTAGTTTGATCAAGAATTAATTTAGAATTAATTATGTGATCAAAAGATAACTAATTAAATATATGGGTTGATTATGTAAATCATCCATATCTTGTATAGTGGGCTAAGAGGCTCCATGGATTATCAAGTTGGGTTCCACCCATAGGATGCTCCATGGATGCTCCATGGGAGTTACAAACCCATGGGTCATGGAAATGAAGAGTCATGACACATTAGGGTTTAACCCTAGATGTGTCAACACTATATAAGAAACATGTTCTCCACCAAAATCGGATACACTAAGGATACACTAAGGATACACTAAGGAAACAAGAGGGCTTGGCCGATTTCAAGAAGTGTATGTTCTCTCATAAGTTCTTCCAAGAGCATTTGGTGTTGTGTGAAGCATTTGAGGCATCACACTTGGGGTGCTAGGCTCACAAGGTTTCAAGGAACACAAACAACAACAAGGTAAGTTATTCTATCTATTATTCAAGTTAAAATTTTCCCCCATGTATGCTAGATAGGAATATAACCTTGGAATTCAACTTTGCATGATAATTAGACAAACATAGATCCAAGGTTATTAGGGTTTCATGTACACTTAGGAAGTGTTAGAATGCTCAAAACCCATCAAAAATGACGTAATTAAAAATGAAATTTTTGGCCTGTATTTTTGGGATGTTACAGTCTCCCACTAGGATAAGTCTAATAACTATAATTGCAAATATGACTTAAAACCCAACTAGCAACCGTAGCTCTCAAAAAAATGTTATTGAACTCTGACCTAGTCAATGATACGTCCACTAGATAAGGAATCATATATATTCCTCCATTCTACAAAATATCGTATGAATTGAGACATGGATTATAATCATTCTCTCTGTTCATGTGTTGCTTACCGATTTCCGATTTATGAGGATTGACTAACTGGACAAATCAAATCTGTCTAGGCTTGGCCAAACGCTTAGGGTTGTCATCACTAAATCATCAAGGGGCCCACATATATCGATTTTATCCCTCTTTGGGTAAAAGGAATGGATAAACTTCAACTCATATGCTTGCTCTATTTACTCATCAAATCACACACAATGATATGTTTTATAACACCAAGTTACTGGTGCGTTTACATATCATCAATGTGCAACCGACTTGTAAACTACAATTATATGTCTCCGTTTCAAGAATATAAGATATTATCATCTCACAATCACTTGAGATAAAATCCATGAAGTGATTAAATGAGAGTGGGTTTAATCCAATACTCAAATGTTATTACATGAGTACTCATGAACACTGCAACAAACTTTGCTAGGTCTAAACACTTTAGACAATTTACAAACGGATTCATGACAATCTTACGTCATTACCTACTTCCAAAGTATGATTGATTGTCAATGTTTGACTAATCTTATTATTCAGGAAGTCAAAACATGCAAAGTGAAACACAAGAATAATTTAATCCAATATGGTTACAAAAATTTTGAAAATAAATAGAACACTTATTATACATCACCATATTGATTATACATTATTCATTGTATAATGTATGGATTAATCAACTTAATACTTGAATTAAAACAATAGTTATCCCATGCTCCAAGCATGCACACTATGTTTATATATGGTCCTTACTTTGTGAAATAAATCAATTGAAAACATTTCAATGATGCTCATTTCAAAATTCCAAATCCTTATCACAAGTGCAAGAATGCCAAATTCTTATCACTATAAGAGTGTGTTAGATTCTAAACTATAATTTAGTGATTCCTTTTGTAATGTCAAGGTACAAAAGTCACATAGACTTTGTCAACGATATTACAAAGTATTCCTTTGGAGATTGTCAAAAGAACAATTCCATGGAAGTGAAGTCTCAAATTCAAAGTATGTTCCTTTGAACATCCTTCTTGCATTAAGGTTTTAATCTTACATAGATTTTATGATTAACTTCCACTTATGGAAACATTTCCATATTCCCATTTTGACTATCACTTCTAAACAAGAGTTACCTCTTCTCAGAACATGTCAATATGGTCCTTCGAAAATTGTACTATACTTCCAACTATCCATAAGCAACCAATCATTAGCAAGCCTCAGATTGTCCTTGACAATCGTTTAACCATTTTAGTCATATTTCATTCTAGTCCCTTTTTCCCTCTTAATGCCCTAGGCATTTGGAAAATTAGAACAGATTAATATTATAGCATATGTAATCGATCTTATATCTGAAGCATATGAGATACGATTCATAATGTCTTACATACAGACATGATAATTTACAAGTACCTCGCTATAATATTCTTCATATAGAATTTCCTTATGTTGAATCATTTCAACATAACATTCACATATATCCTTGACTAAATTAAAATTTCAATCTAAGCTTTTTTTTTGAATTGAAATGAAGTACGAATATTTTCTCCCCATGACTTACTATAGCGAAACAATATCCAAACTTGTATCTTTGCTAATTTGTAAGCTTTGTTTTCTATAGATAGTATTACCACCTTGCAATACTTAGTATAATAGCTGTGCTCCCACTAGCTTAACCATTATACTTTATTTACCAGCATAACGCTTATGCTACCACTAGCTGGACTTTTAGAAATCAATACTTATTGAATTCCTTACTAAAGTTCAGATTTATGATACTTGGTGCTTTGATAAGTCTTTTCCAGACTTCTCAAGCTCATACACCTTTTAGATTAAATATCACAAGTGTATGTTTGAACCTTTCAGAAACCTATAGTTAATTAGTCTCGAATGTTCAAACTAATTGCCATTTCTCACAATTCAAACTATAAAGAGGGATGTCGTAATCATAGTCGAATTCGAGAATGCAATTATCACAACTGCTAACTCTAATCCTTTAAAATCTATTTAGTGAAAGCATTTCCTTACAATCATTTTCATGAAGTGGAGAGAAACCTTTTGCCAATTAGATTTACAGTGTATGTGTTGCTATCCATATAAACTTGTCATTTTCAACCACTATCTCACAACAAGGTCTATGACAAATTCATACTCTTATGGATTGAACTTGTTTAATCTTAATTTCTTGCCATCTGGCAGCACAAGGGGTCCTACCATTGCTTCCAAGTTATTGAGCAGCTCACCCATACAAATCAAAGAACATTCACTGATCAAGGTGTATTGCCTTATGTAGTCAAATGAGAACTCATAGAATTCACATGCATAGTCAACGTAAATGGAATGGGTATAGAAACAACAATATGTCAACATGATAGGTTATAAACCTCAAGTCATGTACTAGTGATAAACAATAGGTTTATTCTTGATTGAAACTCTTCAAGATCATTAAGTCTCCACTGACCACTTGACATATAAGATTCTCTTGTCAAGAACCATTGATTGACAAACAAATATACAAGAGTGTAACACCTAATTCCTAATACACATTTAATTTAAACATTTTTGTATTTCCTCTGGGACTCGACGAGTTGGTGGCCCAACTCGTCGAGTAGGGTCGCGATCCGCATGCATTTTAAGTGACCTACTCGACGAGTCGGGAGACTGACTCGACGAGTAGGTTCTGTTTGAGGGAAACCCTAAATTTGAGGGTTTGCACCCTATTTAAACGTCTTATTGCAGCCTCCATTGTCCCTTATGCTCCCAGAATACCTATTTTCGAAACCCTAGCCGCTTTGAGTGATCTAAGGCCATTTTTGGTGCTTTTGGGTGGTTGTGAAGCTTGGAAGGAAGGAGGAAGCTTGGGAATTCGAGTTGGGACTTGTAGATCCAGAGATCTTATTCCATTTTCAGCTCAATCAAGGTAAATGCCCCCTGTTTTGGTCTTTCTTGTGGTTGTTCATCTTTAGGGATTAGATTTTGGGTGCATTTCGGGCTTTCTAAGCCATTTCCGGATTTGTGATGTGATTCATAGAGTTCTACCTTCAGATCTGAGTCGTTGGATGGGTCTCATGGCATAAAGGTGCCAACCTTATGGCCATGAGATCCCCATGCACATTGTAGAGCACTTTTTATGGATTTTTGAGCCAAAAACCCCATGCATGTGCACCAAGTTTGGAACTTTACATATAAAATGGACATTAGGAGGCCAGATCTATGGTTTTGATGTGTTAAGACCCATTTAAATCGACTGTATAGTATTGGTCAAGGATGGACTCACCGAGTTGTTCTTGGGACTCGGCGAGTCGAGGCGTAATGACCACCAAATCCATTCTGCGAATGGACCAGTTGTTAGGGAGGGAAGTCCCGTGGATGTTTAGACGCGAAAAAGGACCTGAGAACCATGGGACTCGATGAGTGTATGATCAGACTCGGCGAGTCCAAGGAAATCTCCCAACGTTCGAAGATGAGCTCAAGGAGTTGTTCATACAACTCGGTGAGTCAAGGATAGGACTTGTTCATAGGATGGTAATGAACTCGACGAGTTTTTCATAAAACTCGTAGAGTCGGATGAAGGCTCATTCAAAGTTATTTTAGAAGGAGAATTCGTCGAGTCGTTTCCAAACTCGACAAGTTGAGGCGTGAAGAAGGCCAGATGAAAGGATATGGACTCGATGAGTTGGTGGCCCAACTCAACGAGTAGGGTCATCTGGAAGTTGATTTTGACTTTGACTTTGACTTTGACTTGGTCAGGGGTAAAATAGTCATTTTACCCTAAGAGTAGTTATCAGGGTTTGATTAAGTGTTTTATGGATTTACAGCCGGAGGATCGCCGGAGCAGCAGTCAGACATCTGCTGATCAGCTTTTCAGCAGTCAGCCTTGCGAGGTGAGTTACCTTCCAGTAGCGGTGGGTCTACGGCCACAATGTTGGCCTACCAGTAGGATTTGTATGTTAGGTGATTGTCTTTGTGATATCATCTAGGGTTGTTACTACCTAATATGTTATATGCTGGCATGATATGTTATATGTGATAGTAGTAGAGTTCAGTTGTTAGGACCGAAGGGAAGGTCAGGCACCCTAGATATGTCTGACAATATGTGATGATATGTTTATATGTTGGCATGATATGTTATATGTGATAGTGGTAGTAGGAGGGGAATAGTCCCTATGTTCGGTTGCTAGGATTGAAGGGTAGGCCGGACACCCTAGATATGTCTGACAGTATGTTTATGTTATGATATATGTGATAGTAGCAGTAGAGGGTGAAATAGTCCTCGAGATTCGGTTGTTAGGACCGAAGGATAGGTCAGCACCTTGGAAAGGCTTGACACGGGTAGGTCAGCACCCCAGAAGGGCTTGACACGGGTAGGTCGGCACCCCAGATTGGTCGTACCGGGTAGGTCGGCACCCTAGAATTGCCCGACAGTAAGTATGTTATGTGATTATATGGTATGTGGTACGTTGGGGGAACTCACTAATCTTTGTGCCTACGGTTTATAGTTTTGGTTTCTGGTTCCTCTTCAGCAAAGGGAAGGAGTTGGTGCGGTAGCTGTACATCATACATACTCTTGTTGCCTTCCGCATTATGAGATATTCTGGGATTATACTCTGACATGTTATTATTTTTAGTATTTGGGTTTTCAGACATGATACGTGGTTTATGAGATGATATGATTTCACATTGTTACTTACAAACGTTTTACAAATCCATTAATTAAAAACGAATTTTTTATATGTGAAATTTGGGATGTTACAAGTTGGTATCAGTGCCCTGGTTTGAGGGATTCGGACACACCCGTGGGGGTGTCTAGACTCAAATAGAGGGATTAAAAGATTTTTACAAGGAAATGGTTTTCTAAAAGGTAAGTTAAAAGAATTTTGGAAAAATAACGAAGTGTGTGATGTGCGCGACCGGCCGAGCTCGAGTAAGTATTCCCCAAAGTACCCATACAAGTTCATTTTATGTTTATCAGTTTCAGTCGAACAACATGCTAGAATAGGACTAAGGATCTAGGAAGGATGCCTTATGTGCATGCTTTATGTGTTTCAGCTTATGAGAATTACATGCTAGTATTGAGTAGATAGTAGTAGGATAGCCTGTTTAGGTTATGCCTGATAGTATAAGCTTAGCATTGTATGCTAGTACAATTTCCGGTTATGAGAATATAATTGTTTGAGATCGTTCCCTTTTGTCTGGATGAGACTTTTTTTGTGCTTTGTAGGACTTTGAGTGATGGGAGTTAGCTATTAGGTGAATACATTAAAGTCACATGTGATCAGGGTTGGATAATCATAGAGGATTAGATTTGACCCTATTTCGCAGCTCTTGTTTGAGTCCTAACCGTTGTAGGGATGAGTCCCTTACTCGAAGGATTATCCAGGCCTCATTGCATGTGATTATATTTAGGTAATGGCTAATTGGCATTACAAAGAGGCCTTTAGCAGCTGAGGACTGGTTTGGGTGGAGTTAGAGGTACCCTAGGGCAAGCCTAGGATGAAAGTAGCAGAGACCAGAAGTAGTAGAAGGGACTTGGTGGAGTCAAGGCAGTTCTTGAGGAAGGTACAGGTAGATGTGGAAAGTAGTATGGGCCCATACTACTGTAAGTAGAGGATCCATACTTGTGTCGAGGAAGGCTGAGGCAATACTAGGAAACTTGTGATAGATGTAATTCCTCTAGATGTATCAGCATCACTGACAGTTGTCATTATGTATTGCAGAATGGTGGTGCTACGTCCAAGGCTAGCAGTTGGCAGTTCCGGAGAGGGATCGGGTTCGGGTTCAGGTTCTAAACCAGTGGATGAGAGGCTACGTGAGTTCATCGCGGCCGAGATCACTAGAGGCATCCTTGATGTGACCCCGATCATCTTTAGGTTGATCAAGGAAGGTATTATCGAGCTGATGGAGGATCGCCTAAGGGCGTTCAGGAGTGACATGGTGACCAGCCAGTCAGGATCACGAACACTGTCCTTTAAAGACTTCAGGGGCAATGGTGCACCGAATTTCCATGGGGAAAAGGACCCCATTGCTTCCAGACGATGGATTGTAGACATTGAGTCTGCACAGTTGACTAGCTTCTGCCCCGAGGGGTCGAAGGTGCGATATGTAGCAGGATGCTTGAGAGACCGGGCTAGGGATTGGTGAGAGTCGGTTGGTGACTCTCTAGGAGCCTCGGCTATTGAGGCTATGACATGGCCGGACTTTGTGACCTGGTTCAGGAGTGAGTTTGCGCCATTATTAATTAGGTGGAGGCTAGATCAGTGTTCTGAGTTTGAGATCTTTCGAGTTTATACGAGGTGAGTCTTCTCACTATACATTACCTAGGGTGGTATCTATATGTGGACCGGAAGGTCATATGTGTTTGTTTGAGATTATGTGTATTGTGATTATATATATGCTATGTGCCATTCTGACCGGACTGGAGGGGTCCAACGATTTATGAGGCTGGAAGGCTCAACCAGACCAAACCGGAGGGTCTAACAGGCTATACCGGACTAGAGGGTCCGGCGAGCTACAGGACTGGAGGGTCCCGCTGAGGCACACCAACCAGAGGGTCGTACAGAGTACAACCTCTAGTGACGAATTGTTGTATGTGGTATTTTGGGGAACTCACTAAGCATTCATGCTTACCGTGTTATGTGTTATGTGTTTCACGTACCTCGGATGATCGCGGGAAGGCACCAGTGTGATTGTACACACACTCGAGATTTGGAGTTATGTTTGTGGATCCTGGATTTAGACAATTGTTTGAAAACTTGTATTGATTTTTGAAAATTAATGTTGAGACATGTGTTTTATGAATATTAAAAATGAAAAATTTGGTTTGAAAAATTATGTCGTTACAAGTTGGTATCAGAGCCTTGGTTTGAGGGATTCGGATACACCTTCGGGCATATCTAAACTCAAACTAAAACGATTTTTCAAAAAAGAGTAAAAGATTCAAAAGAGCAGTGTGTACAATCAGCCAGTGCCCGAATGGTGATTTCCCAAAATACCCTTACATTATGTGTTATGAGATATTATGAGACGTGTTATGCATGCTAGAGTAGGATAGGTATTCATATTTAGGGCTAGAGTGACCTGATTTGTGATTCCTTAGCCTAGGAGTTACTGCTACTGTGAAGTACTTCGAGTGTGAGTAGGTAGCTAAGAGGAGTTTATGAGAGGCCTACTGGAGGGTAGCCTGCATTCAACAAGATATAGAGTACTTGCGATCTGGGATCATGGGAGGAGGACTTGGGGTGAATGCTGATGTGGTGTGGAAGGTAGTATAGGGTCCGTACTACTGGAAACATCAGGTTAACAAGCAGCCCAAGTAAGAATCCTTAGGGTACTAAGGAAAAAGTAGGGTTGAGTGGTAGAGTGCAAGGATACTCGAGCGAGTCCCTGATTTATTTTGTGTTGTGTTTCAGAGACATCATGGTGGGTACGTGCCACACTCCAGGGAGCAACAGTGTTAATAATGATGAGATTCGCATGATGATTCATGATGGGGTGGCTGCAGCTATTCGATCTGAGACACCAGAGATGTTTGGGTCTATCAAGACCACGTTGATTGAGACATTCAATGAGCTACATGTGTTCTTGTCCTGAGCATCTGAGGGTACATTTCGCGCTGAAACAGCTTCGCTTGGGAGCGAAGGATTGGTGGAAGTTTGTGACAGCTGACTTTTCTACTGAAGAGCTTACCGCGGTGACTTGGGGGAGGTTCACAGTTATGTTTCGAGACGAGTATGTTCCCCTGGTGGAGAGGGAACGGTTGGCCTAGGAGTTCTTGTCCCTTAAGTAGGGGACTGAATCTGTGACTGTGATCATGCGGATGTTTCATGAGAGGGCGTTGTTTTGCCCTGAGCACATGTCTACCGAGCAGACATGTAGGAGCCGATATCTGAGCATTCTTAGGAGATACATTCGTGAGTTTGTGCGGAACTCGACATACCGAACATTTAATGAACTCCAGGAAAATGCTCGGAAGAGGGAGATTGAGCTTGAGACTCAGGCCAGGGAGTAGGCGGAGTCTTAGAGGAGGGATAGGTGGTCGGCACAGTCCCATCCGGTAGCCAAGCGGGCAAAGCCCCCTTATTCGAGACCGGGAGGTCAGAAGGGCCATACTTGTGGGAAGTGTGGCAAGAGCCATGATGGTATGTACAAATCAGGTGTGTGTTACTAGTGTGAGAAGGAGGGTCATATCGCGACGGACAATCCCAATGGATTTTCAGTTTGCTTTCATTGTAACCAGACTGGCCATAGGAAGGCCGAGTGCCTGCAGTTGCTTCAGGGATCAGCGTAGGGATATGCGCCTTCTACTACTCGAGCTACAGAGAGTTGGCGCATGAAGGCCGAGGCACTGAAGGCTCGCAGCAATGCCTTCTAGTTGACAGCGGAGGAGGTCCGTGTAACACCTGATGTTGTGGATGGTATGTGATCTTTTGCTTATTCTTTTGGTTATATATGGTGCTCATGTGTGATATGTTTAGGTACCTTCCTTGTGTGTTTTGTACCTGCTTTAGTGTTTCTTGACTTGGGTGCGATTCGATCTTTCATATTGCTAGCATTTAGTCGTCACATCAGTAGCCGATGTGAGGCATTGAGTCGACCTTTGAGAGTCTTCATAGCTGATGAGCATGTTGTTTTTGCGACTGATGTGATCTGGGGATGTGTGCTTGAGATTTTTGGAGTCTAGTTTCCGATAGATTTGGTGCCTATCGCGATGGGGATGTTTGTGTCATCTTGGGCAGGGATTGGTTGATCCAATTCCGAACCATGATCGACTGTGAGCGTCAGCTGGTGACCATTAGAAACCCTAGTAGGGGAGTACTTAGAGTATTCGGCAAGGGTACCCAATCTGGGTTAGCATTTTGTTCGGTTACTCGGGCGAGGCAGAGCTTGCAGCAGGGTTGTAACGACCAAACATTTCAACAAAATTTAACTTTTCAAAATCAACCCATTTTAATCATGTTATTACAAAAAGGTTTTCAATACATTTATTATCAGAGTATTCCCAGAACCATATCATAAATCACAAACAGGAAGAGCGGTACGATCACGCCTTTGCCTTGCCACGGTCCCCTAAAGAACCTGAAAAACATTAAACCACAACTGTAAGCCCGAAATCTTAGTGAGATACCCCCAAAATACCAACCACATATACCACACACATAACATGCTATATCATATCGAATCACAGAACAACCATGCATATCGGGTCTACTGTGTGACTGGTCCGCCGTGTCGGGACTTCAGTCCACCTGGTCCACTCTCCGAGTCTAGTCATGTCCCTCAAGTCTGCAATATGGTTGGTCCGCCCGCACCGGGCCTTCAACGCACCTGGTCCACTCTCTGAGTCTACAGTATGACTGGTACGCCTGCATCGGGCCTTCAGTCGGCCTGGTCCACTCTCTGAGCCTCAGCACATCTGGTCCGCCCTCGTGGGGCATACAGCCTATCCGGACCGCTTGCTGGGCCTTCGGGATAACCAGTCCGCCCTGGGTATGTTGGCCTACAGCACAAAGCCGGTTCCGCCTCAACCCAACCCCAGTCAAACAACCATGTGCACATAAACATACAATCATATACCAATTCATATTCAATCAAACCGATCTAGCAGATCACGTAACACAACATACTCTAAGCAGGATACCGACCTAACCGGTCACTAGCATAGCATCACCCTATATACCAGGATACCGACCTTAACCAGGCCTCTAACGAATACCATCCTAACTACCAGGATGAAAACATAGTAAAACAGCAACATAACAACAATACCCGGATTGCAATCCGATAAAGGGCCGGCCTTGGTGCCTTAGACCCTGTTGATATAGTGAGGATAACTCACCTTGCAACTGCTGACTGGAAAGATAAGATCGAGATGCTCCGACCACTGACACGATCTCCACCACTGGCTAGTACCAACACTGAACTCAAAACAAAAGCCAACAATTACCAAAATGCCCTTAGAAGTCAACTGGTCAACTCTTGGTCAAAGTCAAAGTCAAAGTCAACCTTCTGGCTGACTCTACTCGCCGAGTCAGCCCGCTGACTCGCCGAGTCCCCCAACACTGAAAAGGACCCATCTCAACTCACTGAGTCATCCCTTGACTCACCGATTCTTAGCCTAACTAGGGAAGGCTAAGACCTCAAGACCAGACTCACCGAGTCCAAGAACAGACTCGTCGAGTCCAAGGCTATCTTCAACCAACTCGCCGAGTTGTTCTTCAAACTCGTCGAGTTCCTGCCCGCCTTCAAGCAACTCGCCGAGTACACCCTTGTGACTCGCCGAGTACCACTAGATCTTAACCCATACAGAAGCCTTTCAGGCCATGCAATCGATCCAAAACGTAGATCTAGCCTTCTACAACCCTTCCATCACGTAAAGTGGCAAACTTTACGTGAATCCAAAGAGATCTAGGCATTTTTACACTCTAGGGCTAGGGTTTGGGACAAGATGGCTTCACCAAACACTCAATAACAGGGACTTTAATGCACTCTAGACCTTCTCCATTCCAGATCTGAGGTAGCAACCTCAGATCTAACCTTCAAACTCCAATTACCACAAGCTAAACTTCCCACACATCCCAAAAATGATGAATCTAGATGAATAGCAGCACAAAAACGAGATAATACCTCAAAAGGAAGCCACAATCAGCAAGGAATTCCGAATCTAAGTAAAGCCCCTTGCTCCAAGCCTCCTAACTCTCTAAGATCTTCCTCCAAATCACTTCTCCAAGGCTCAAAAGCACTCAAATCCTTCACAATCATGCTTCTAGGGTTTTCTGGACTTCAAGGGAAGGTAAGGAGGATGGGGAGAGGGTATAATGTCCCTTTTATAGGGCTCATCCCCCGAAATTAGGGTTTTCTTTACACAGCGCCTACTCGCCGAGTCCAGCTTTGGACTCGCCGAGTTGGCCACTTAACACGCGACCTGAGTCATGACCCTACTTGCCGAGTCCACCCATGGACTCGCCGAGTTGCCCTTCAAATTTACACTTTGAACCCCGAACTTGCACTCCTGGACTCGGGATGTTACAATTCTCCCCCACTTAAATTAGGCTTCGTCCTCGAAGCCTGCGGTAACACAACTTCAGAACTACTTCCGCAATGCCCCTCCTAGCATTAACCAGACCAGATTCCTCAAAACACAACCATCGAAACCCGAACCCAACTTTCTCTTTTCTTGCGGTGTTCTGACCCCCTCTTCAAACCGGTCACCGGTCTCATCCTCTGATAACCACACCTAACCACTGAGTACCACTCCCTGATACTTCGCTCACTCCAATTCATAACAATCATTTGACTCATGAGAGCTAGAAATAATCCCTGAACCACCAGAATCCCGGTCTGAATTCAACTTTACCCACTCCATGCTGACAGGATGATGCATCCCTTAATATCATAGAAACTCTCATGAGTCCCTCTCCGCAATCTCATACCCATGTTGAACTGGCTGTAGCATCCTCGGGTTGGAAAACCCTATACACTAACAACACCTCCAAACATTCCCCAGGATGAATTACCACTGCGTACACAATTCACGCCGCCTGGCGGCCTCCTATAACTCTAACAAGGTCTCGCACCTCTGCGTAGGCACGAACTGCTTGATATCCCTCTTGAGCGTACTCAGATATCAGGACATCTGAGCCTGCTCCGAAGCAAACTCGGGGAAAAACATCGCGCTCTTAGTGAACATCCTGGTGATCTCCGTCACCGAATCCGAATCCTGCTTCAGCTCAAGGAACTCCTGAGCCAATCTTTCCCTCTCAACCCGCGGAACATAACGAGTGCTAAACATCTCTCGGAACTGATCCCATGAAACCGCAGCCCTCTGAGCATCCGAATATGACCCCGTGGTCAATCTCCACCAATCCTTCGCCCCAAGTGTCAACAGGTTCAGAGCACACCTCACCCTCTGATCAACAGGGTATGAACACGTGAAGAAACACCCTTCCACGTCTGACAACCATCACATAGCAACAATCGGGTCCTGAACTCCATCAAATGTAGGGGGCTTCGTATTATCGAAGTCTCGATACTAGAAACCTCTACCAGCTCCTCCCCCTGCCACTGCTACAGCCGTTGTAGCCGCCGCGGCAGCCGTCTCTGCGAGAGCCGCATAACGCTTATCAAAATACTCCACCATGGCGGTCTTGATCGACCCAAACAGTTCCGACAGCTCGGCCCGGAACAACGCAACAACCTCATCATGCAGGATCTCACGTATCCTAGCATCCGACTCGTCTGTGCTCATCTGACCAACAACCTCGGGCGGTACAGACCCGCCCTAACCTCCCTCTCCTGCTCCCGATCCCGACCCGGATCCGCTCCCAGCAAGCCTCATGACCACCATACTGAAAAAACACTACAAAATCTCAGATACTTCCCACTAACCCGGGAACCAACTCCCAACTCAACCCTAGAGGTCATGGTTTCCCTGATACGCGTATGGGTCCTGTGCTTTCAGTAGTACGGGCCCATACTACCTTCCACACCTATACATATTTGTATGAAGTACTACCACAACACCCTAGTGACAAATATACATACAAGCGCTCAATCCTCACTCCTAGGGGAACACTGGATATCTCATACAGAAGGAAACCCTAGGCTAGCAGGCATCATAAAACAGACACATTATCATGAAATCCTGAAGATCCCTAGCCTAGTACTAGCATGCTGATCTATCAAAGCTCGAAAACAAATATCATGTATGGTATTTTGGGGTTACTTACTGGCTTCGGCTGATCGTACCTCCGCATCCTCCTTTTTACTTAATTTGAAAACCATTTTAAATTCTCTTTTAAAAACTCTCCCTGATTTGAGACTGGATTCACACGAATGTTCCTCCAATTCACACAAACCAAGGCTCTGATACCAACTTGTAACGACCAAAAATTTCAACAAAATTTAACTTTTCAGAATCAACCCATTTTAATCATGTTATTACAAAAAGGTTTTCAATACATTTATTATCAGAGTATTCCCAGAACCATATCATAAATCACAAACAGGAGGAGCGGTACGATCACGCCTTTGCCTTGCCACGGTCCCCTGAAGAACCTGAAAAACATTAAACCATAACTGTAAGCCCGAAAGCTTAGTGAGATACCCCCAAAATACCAACCACATATACCACACACATAACATGCTATATCATATCGAATCACAGAACAACCATGCATATCGGGTCTACTGTGTAACTGGTCCGTCGTGTCGGGCCTTCAGTCCACCTGGTTCACCCTCCGAGTCTAGTCATGTGCCTCGAGTCTGGGTATCATTAGATGAGGGTTCGTGAGGAAGATATTCAGAAGAAAACATTTAGAACTCGTTATGGGAATTACGAGTTCGTGATGATGACTTTCCGGCTCACCAATGCACCGACATCATTCATGGACCTCATGAACCAAGTATGCAGGCCTACGTTGGATCGTTCGGTGATCGGGTTCATCGATAATATTGTGGTGTATTCGAAGTCTAGAGAGCAGCATGAGGAGCATTTGAGAGAGGTTCTCGGAGTATTGAGAGCAAAGAGGCTTTATGCTAAATTCTCCAAGTATGATTTCTAGTTACGAGAGGTCCAGTTTTTGGGACACCTCGTTAATCAGAATGGGATTTTGGTCGACCCAGCCAAGATTAAGGTGGTTAGGAGTTGGGAGGTGCCGAGATCAGGAGTTCTCTAGGGTTAGCCAGCTACTATCGGAGGTTTATTTGAGATTTCTCCAACATTGTTGTTCCTCTCACAAAGTTGACCTAGAAGGGTGTTGCTTTTGTTTAAGGTCCTGATCAGCAGACCTCGTTTGAGACTCTTCGCTAGAGGTTGTGCGAAGCTCCAGTGTTAGCTCTTCCTGAGGGAATGGAGGACTTCGTGGTTTACTGTAATCCAATGATATTGGGGTTAGGTGACGTGCTTATGCAGAGGAGGCACGTGATAGTATATGCATCGAGGCAGCTGAAGCCTCATGAGACGAGGTATGCCACCCACAATTTAGAGTTGGGGACAGTGGTGTTCGCCCTCAAGATCCGGTGCCATTACTTGTACAGGGTTCGGTGTACACTACAAGAGCTTTAGATATCTAATGGATCAACCTAACCTAAATATGCGCCAGAGGAGATGGTTCGACATGGTAAAAGATTACGATTGTGAGATTCTATATCACCTGGGCAAGGCTAACGTTGTAGCTGATTCCCTGAGCTGCAAGGCGGAGAGTGCCCTAATTCGGGATATATGCATGAGGATGACAATGATGACTCCGGTGTTGGATACCATACGAGAGGCCTAGGCGGAGGCCATGAGACGAGAGAATTGTAAGAAGGAGCAGGTGATCGTCCAGGTATCCGAGTTTGTGATGGATAGTCGGGGACTTATGACCTTTCGATGTTGAATTTGGGTGCCTTATATGGGCGGAGCTCGTAGCACTTTGATGGAGGAGGCGCATATGTCGAGATTTTCAAGCCATCACTAAGATGTATTTGGATTCGAAAAGAGACTATTAGTGGACCTGTATGAAGAGGGATGTAGCGTGGGTAATAGAGAGGTGCCTGACCTGCCGCCAGGTCAAGGCAGCATCCTCATGGTCCATTGTAGCCTTTGGAGATTCCATAGTGGAAGTGGGAGAAAATCTCGATGGGCTTTATCAGCAAATTGTCGAGGACGGCACATGGATTTTACGCGATCTGGGTGATTATGGATCGGTTGACAAAGAGCGCTCACTTCCTTTCTATTAGTAAGAGCTCTTCTGCTGAGAGACTGGAAGAGATTTCTGTGCGAGAAGTGGTAGCTCGGCATGGAGTGCCAATGTCCATAGTTTTGGATCGGGACGTGCGTTTTACTTCCACATTCTAGAAGAAGTTCCATGAGGAGTTGGGAACATGATTGCATTTTTGTACTGCCTACCACCCACAGACAGACGGACAGAGTGAACAGATGATTCAGAAACTCGAGGACATGCTTCGGGCATGTGTTATGGATTTTGGTGGGAGTTAGGACTCATACCTACCTTTGTCTGAGTTTTACTATAACAACAACCACCACTCGAGCATCGGTATGCCTCCCTTTGAGATTGTTTATGGGAGGAGGTTTCATACTCTCATTTGCTGGGGAGAGGTAGGGAAAAGAGTTATGGGTGGCACTGAGATTGTGTCGAAGACGACCGAGCAGATTCAGCGGGTCAAACAGAGTTGAAAATGGCTTAAAGTCGTCAGAAGAACTATGCGGAGAGACAAGGATCTGAGCTTGACTTCCAGGTTGTAGACTTTGTGCTTCTGAAAGTTTCCCCATCGAAAGGAGTGAACCGGTTTAGGAAGCGGGGCAATTTGGGGCCTCGATATATTGGACCTTTCAAGGTGATTGCCAGGGTAGGCAAGGTAGCATATCAGCTTCAGCTACCTGAGGAGTTGATCCAGATCCATAGCACCTTCCACGTGTCCTAGTTGTGGAAGTGTGTGGTTGATGAGATGGTGGTAGTACCATTAGAGGACATTCATGTGGATACGAGCCTGAATTACATCGAGAGACCGACCGCAATCCTAGATCGGAAGGTGAAGATTCTAAGGAACAAGGAAGTACCTCTGGTTCAGGCCCAGTGGCAGCATCGGATATGCGGGATGTTATGGAGAGACTGAGTACTATCGCTGCGGTTCCAATGGTTAGCGAGTTTTCAGATGTTTCCCGCGAGGTGTTACTGGGGGTGCCTCACGAGAGGCAGGTGGATTTTCCCATTGATTTGCTTCCAAGGGCAACACCTATCGCCAAGGCACCCTATTGCCTTGTGCCGCTAGAAATGCAGGAGTTATTCTCACAACTTTAGGAGCTGTTAGGAAAATGATTTATTTGGCAGAGTAGCTCGCCGTGGGGGAGGGGGACCGGTCCTTATTGTCATGAAAAAGGATGGTTCGCACCAGATATGTATTGATTACCGAGAGTTGAATAAGCTAATGGTTTAAGAACCGTTATCCACTCCCAAGGATCGACATTCTATTCGATCACTTTTTAGGGGCATCTTGGTTTTCCAAGATTGATTTGAGGTCTGGGTATCATCAGATGAGGGTTCGTGAGAAAGATATTCAGAAGACAACATTTAGAACTCGTTATGGGCATTACGAGTTCATGATGATGACTTTCCGGCTCACCAGTGCACTGTCATCATTCATGGACCTCATGAACCAAATATGCAGGCCTATGTTGGATCGTTCGGTGATCGTGTTCATCAATGATATTTTGGTGTATTTGAAGTCTAGAGAGCCACATAAGGAGCATTTGAGAGAGGTTCTCAAACTATTGAGAGCGAAGAGGCTTTATGCTAAATTCTCCAAGTGTGATTTCTGCTTACGAGAGGTCCAGTTCTTTGTACACGTCGTTAATCAGAATGGGATTTTGGTCGACCAGGCCAAGATTAAGGCGGTTATGAGTTGGGAGGTGCCGAGACCCCCCCACCGAGATCAGGAGTTTTCTAGGGTTAGCTGGCTACTATCGGAGGTTTATCATAGATTTCTCCAAGATTGATGTTCCTCTCACCAAGTTGACCCAGAACGGTGTTGCTTTTGTTTAAGGTCCCGATCAGTAGACCTCGTTTGAGACTCTTCGCCAGAGGTTGTACGAAGCTCCAGTGTTAGCTTTTCCTGAGGGAATGGAGGACTTTGTGGTTTACTGTGATCCATCTATATCGGGGTTAGCTGATGTGGTTATGAAGAGGGAGCACGTGATAGCATATGCATCGAGGTAGCTGAAGCCTCATGAGATAAGGTATCCCACCCACGATTTAGAGTTAGGGGTAGTGGTTTTCGCCCTCAAGATCTGGCGCCATTACTTCTACGGGGTTCGGTGTACCATTTACACGGACTATAAGAGCTTGAGATATCTGATGGATCAGCCTAACCTAAATATGTGCCAGAGGAGATGGTTGGACGTGGTAAAAGATTACGATTGTGAGATTCTATATCACTCGGGCAAGGCTTACGTGGTAGCTGATGCCCTGAGCCGCAAGGCGGAGAGTGCCCTGATTCGGGATATATGCATGAGGATGACAGTGCTAACTCCGGTGTTCGATACCATACGAGAGGCCTAGGCGGAGGCCGTGAGACCAGAGAATCGTAAGAAGGAGCAGGTGATCGGCCAGGTATCCAAGTTTGTGATGGATAGTCGGGGACTTATGACCTTTCGATGTTGGATTTGGGTGCCTTATACGGGCGGAGCTCGTAGCACTCTGATGGAGGAGGCGCATAGGTCGAGATTTTCGATCCATCACTAAGATGTATTTGGATTCAAAAAGAGACTATTAGTGGACCTGTATGAAGAGGGATGTAGTGTGGGTAGTAGAGAGATGCCTGACCTGCCGCCAGGTCAAGGCAGAGCACCAGCATCCTCATGGTCCATTGTATCCTTTGGAGATTCCCTAGTGGAAGTGGGAGCACATCTCGATGGGCTTTATCACCAAATTATCGAGGACGGCGCGTGGAGTTGACACGATTTGGGTGATTATGGATCGGTTGACGAAGAGCGCTCACTTCCTTGCTATTAGTAAGAGCTCTTATGCTGAGAGACTGGAAGAGATTTATGTGTGAGAGGTGGTAGCTCGACACGGAGTGTCGACGTCCATAGTTTCTGATTGGTACGTGCGTTTTACTTCCAGATTCTGGAAGAAGTTCCATGAGGAGTTGGGAACGCGATTGCATTTTTGTACTGCCTACCACCCACAGACAGACGGACAGAGTGAACGGACGATTCAGACACTCGAGGACATGCTTTGGGCATGCGTTATGGATTTTGGTGGGAGTTGGGACTCATACCTACCTTTGGCTGAGTTTTCCTATAACAACAACCACCACTCGAGCATCGGTATGCCTCCCTTTGAGATTCTTTATGGGAGGATATGTTGTACTCTCATTTGCGGGGAGAGGTAGGGCAGAGGGTTATGGGTGGCACTGAGATTGTGTTGAAGACGACCGAGCAGATTCAGCGGGTCAGACAGAGGTTGAAAATGGCTTAAAGTCGTCAGAAGAGCGGACAGACGAGGATCTGATCTTGAGTTCCAGGTTGTAGACTTTGTGCTTCTGAAAGTTTCCCCATCAAAAGGAGTGATCCGGTTTAGGAAGCGGGGCAATTTGGGGCCTCGATATATTGGACCTTTTAGGATGATTGCCAGGGTTAGCAAGGTAGCATATTAGTTGGAGCTACCTGAGGAGTTGATCCAGATCCATAGCACCTTCCACGTACCCTAGTTGCGGAAGTTTGTGGCTGATGAGACGGCGGTAGTACCATTAGAGGACATTCAGGTGGATTCGATCCTAAATTACATCGAGATTCCGATCGCAATCTTAGATCGGAAGGTGAAGGTTCTGAGGAACAAGGAAGTGCCTCTGGTTTAGGTCTAGTGGTAGCATCGGAGGGAGTCTTATTTGACTTGAGAACCAGAGCCGAAGATGCGGGAGCAGTACCCCGAGTTATTTATGGAGCAAGACTTCGAGGGCGAAGTCTGATTCTAGTGGGGAGAATTGTAACATCCCAGAATTCAGGTATGTTCCTTTGATCCTTTTCTTTCCCTAAGTTATCAAAGTTAGTCCTTGAAATAAAAGTGTGGCTTTTGAGTACGCTGGGCATAAGGGAGAGAACGATGCGCATACTCATGAGCATGTTCTTAACGCGGAGTGTACCCAGTATGTTGGGCGTACCATAGTGTACGCTGGTGTACTAGGTTCGAATGGAAACCCTAATTAGGGGGTGAGCCCTATATAAGGAACGTTTTAGCCTCACTTTTAGCCACCATTTCCAGAGAGAAAAACCCTAAGTGTGCCAAACCCTCATTCTAGATCTTGTGTGTGTGTGTTTGAGCTTGATAGTGTTCTTGTGTGCCTTTGAAGAGAAGAAGGTGTCATTGGAGAAGCTAGAGTTGGAGTGCAAGCCTTGGATCTGAGCCTTTCAGAGGTTGGAGCATCAGTTGGAGGTAAAAAGCTCAAAGCTTTCTCAATCTTTTTGATTTGTGTATTATGGGCCATTTTTAGGGTTTTTATCCCAAAGGTGGAGACTTTATGAGCAAAGAAACACCATAGACCTTGATATGTCCATATTCAGTGTATAAAGTGTTATAGATCCATAAAAATATGATCTTGGACGTTAGGAGTGAGCCATGCATGAGATATGAGCTCTTTAGTGAAGGAAGGGGTGTGTTTTGGTTGATGATGACCTTTACATCCATGCAAAGTTGTAAAGTCTTCGACTTTATGGATTAGGAGGTTGTAGGGGGTCCATATCTATATTTTGAGTCAAGGTCTTAACTGATTAAGACCATAAGTGAGTTAATAGTGAAATTGGGACGTACAATGAGCGTAAATCCCAGAACACGGGGCATAGGGCTCAATCAACCCGATATCAACATAGTGGTCGAGTACGCCCAACGTAGGTATCTGGTACGCACCGCTTACTCCTTAAGGTTGACTTTCGTTGACTTTTAGGGTTAAGTCAACAAGTGGACTTTTGGATCATTGGAGGGGTATAAATGTCTTTTACCCTTCTGAGAGAGAATAGGAAGGGATTAGTCTAGCCTTTGAGATCCATTATTAATTAGAGATAATTTATGTATATGATTAGGCGGAGGCTAGATCAGTGTTCTGAGTTTGAGATCTTTCGAGTTTACCTGAGGTGAGTCTTCTCACTATACATTACCTAGGGTGGTATCTATATGTGGACCGGAAGGTCATATGTGCTTGATTGAGATTATGTGTATTGTGATTATATATATGTTATGTGCAATTCTAACCAAAACGGAGGGTCCAACGATTTATGAGGCCGAAAGGCTCAACCAGACCGGACCGGAGGGTCCAACGGGCTAGATCGGACCAGAGGGTCCAATGAGCTACGGGACTGGAGGGTCCCACTCAGATACACCGAACATACGGTCGTACAGAGTACAACCTCGAGTGGTGAATTGTTGTATGTGGTATTTTGGGGAACTCACTAAGCATTCGTGCTTGCTGTGTTATGTGTTATGTGTTTCAGGTACCCCGGAGGATCGCAGGAAGGCACAAGCGTGATTGTACACACACGCGAGATTTGGAATTATGTTTGTGGATCCTGGATTTAGACAATTGTTTGAAAACTTGTATTGATTTTTGAGAATTAATGTTGAGACATGTGTTTTATGAATATTAAAAATGAAAATTTTGGTTTGAAAAATTATGTCATTACACTTAAAGCTTCACTTGTCACGTTCTTTGGTTTTAGGGATTCCAGCTGAGCCTCATTTATTTGTGTAGATAGGCATAAATGGATTGTCATGGTTAACGACCTTACTCGGTGGCCTGAGTATTTTTTTAGGTTAGGGCGTCTGCTACTACATTGGCTTTGCCTGGGTGACAACAAATTTCGCATTCGTAATCATTCAGTAGTTCCACCCATCTCCTCTGCCTCATGTTGAGCTCATTTTGATTGAGGATGTGCTGAAGGCTTTTATGATCGGTGAAGATAGTACACTTCCTCCCGTAGAAATAGTGCCTCCAGATCTTTAGAGCAATACTACTGCCCCAAGTTCAAGGTCGTGCGTGGCATAATTGACCTCCTTTGGTTTTTATTGTCTCGAGGTGTAAGCAATGACCTTTCTTTGTTGCATCAACACAAACCCTAGACCTTGGTTTGATGTGTCGCAGAAGACCACAAAGTCTTCGGTTCCTTCTGGTAGGGATAAAATTGGAACGCCGCATAGAGCCTGTTTTAGCATTTGGAACGCAGTTTCTTTCTTTTCTCCCCGGTAGAAGGTTACTCCCTTTTGATTCAGGGTGGTAAGCGATTTAGCAATTTTGGAGAGGTTTTGGATGAACCTCCTGTAGTAGCTGGCGAGGCCTAAGAACTGACGGATTTTTGTAGGCGTCCTTGGTGCCGACCAGTTTTCAATCACGTTGACTTTGGAAGAATCCATGTGTATCCCTTCCTTGCAAACTACATGACCAAGCAAGCCCACTTCTCGGATCCAAAATTCGCACTTTGAGAATTTTGTATACAACTTCTCCGCCCTTAGAGTCTCCAATAGTTGTCGTAGGTGTTGGTTGTGTTCTTCTTCACTCCTTGAGTAGAACAAAAGGTCGTCTATGAAGAAAATTACAAACTTGTCTAAACAAGGCCTACACACCCGTTTCATTAGATCCATGAACACTGTGGGTGCGTTTGTTAATTCGAAGGGCATCACTACAAACTCATAGTGATCGTACCAGGTTGTAAATGTCGTTTTATGAATATCCACCTCTTGGACTCATAGTTGATGGTATCCTGACCTCAGATCGATCTTTAAGAAGTAAGTCGCTCCTTGGAGTTAGTCAAACAAGTTGTTGATTCGGGGTAGAGGGTATCGGTTTTTGATGGTAATCTTGTTCAGTTCGCAATAGTCGATGCACATGCGGAACGATCCATCCTTTGATTAGCATTTTGTTTAGTTGATTGGGCAATTCCTGCATCTCGGATGACGCTAGGTGGTATGGAGCCTTGGCTACGGGGGTAGCCCCAGGGATTAGATCGATTCGGAAATTAACCTGTCCTATGGGTGGGACTCCGGGAAGGTCTTCTGGAAATACGTCTGGGAAATTGCAGACCTTTGGAATGTCCTGATGTCTTTCAACTCTTGCTTCTTATTGACTACGTGGGATAAGAAGGCGTAGTATTCCTTACGGAGATACTTTTGGGCTTTAACACAAGAGATGATTTGTAGGTTCGCACTAGGTTTATCTCTGTAAACGACGAGAGTTTCGCCTCTTGGCAGATTTAGGGAAACGGCCCTTTCGTAGCATATAATGTCAGCACGATTAGAGCTTAATCAATCCATGCCAATGATGATGTCAAAGAGTTTTATTGAAACAAGCAATAGATCGATTTTGAATAAGTGGTTGTTTAGAATAAGGGTACACCCTAAGTATATGTTGTTAGTGCTCTCTGTCTATCCATTTGCCATTTCTACGTCGTATGTATCTTTTAAGGATTGGAGATTTTGTTTTAATAATTGTTTGAAACTCCTCTCCGCTCCACTATTGAATAATATGCATGCATATGAGTTATTGAGGAGGAACGTACCGGTAACCACCGTGAGGTCTTCCATTGCTTCTCCTTTCCCCAAGACCAAGACCCTTCTGAAAACGTCGACATTTGCATTTTTAGCTTTTGGGCAATCCCTTTTGTAGTGCCTGGTTTCTCCATAGTCATAGCAGGCTTGACTTGCTCCGGTATTAGCAGCCAGGTTGGCTTGTTGAGTAGACGCCTTGCAGAAATGGGTGGTAGGCCCTTTCTTGTTACAATTGTTGCAGTGCATCTCGTGACAAGGGCCAGCATGATGAAAGTTGAACTTGTTACATTTGGGGAGATTCCCAGCGTACTGCCTCAGGGGTGTTGGAGCGGCTGTGGTAGTGGCAGTGCGAACCGCCACTACTTGTTGCTTCTTGGCAGAATCCTGGGTCGGATGGTTTTCTTGTTGTTCAAGAATTTCCTTGTGTTGTTTCCCCCATTTGCTTGATCAGGCATGGCCACCACGCTGCCATGGCTGGCTTGTGGTTGATGAGTTGTTGTGCCAATTGTTTGGCACTGTCAAAAGTAGTTGGCTTTGAAGCCAACACATTTCCTTGAATCTGGGGTGTTAATCTCTAGATGTATTTTCCACCTTTTTACTCTCCAGGGTGACCAACCCAAGACATAGTATGGCTAGGTTGCTAAATCTGGTTGTGTAAGATGCGATGTAAGAGCCCGTCATTTTGAGTCCCTACCGTTCTTGTTCTAATATTTGAGTTTCTCCCCTCGGGAAATATTCCGCTAGCATAAGGGTCTTCAAATCATACAAGCTCATCGCATTCGCCACTAGAAGAGTCAAAGACTTCATATGACCATTCCACTAGGTAAGGGAGCGGTCAGTGAAAGTGCAAGCTGAAAATTTGACTTTGCTTGCTTCAGGGCATGCACAAATTTCGAAGACTGATTCAGTCTTCTCAAACCATTCCACAATGGTGAGGACGCCCTCGGTTCCATTGAAAGATTTGGGTTTGCCATTTGTAAAATCATTGTAGGAACATTCCTATAAACGCCCCTGACTGTCCCCCTGATTGGAGGTTGTAGCACGATTTCCCGAACCACCAGCAACGTTTGTACCTATTTGTGACATTGTAGGTGCCACGACTACTGTTACGGAAGCATGGAACATGGTGGGGTCAAACTGTGGAGGTGATGGTGGAGATGGTGGCGGAGGTGGTGGAACGTTGTGTTGGGTTTTGAGCATTCTAACACTCCTAAGTGTACATGCAACCCTAAATACCTTGGATCTATGTTTTCTCTATTATACATGCAAATAAGATCTTTCCAAGGCTTTAATCCTAACTAGCATATTATGAAGTTCTTATACTACAAAGTACTAGTTAGATAACATACCTTTTGATGTAGCTTGATGTCTTCAAGCATTAAGAGCTTAGCCCCAATAGTGTGGAAGCCTCAAGTGGAATCACAAATCACCCAAACACATTGGAAGGCTTTAGAGAATATGAATACTTGGTTCTCTTTAGTGAAATCGGCTAGCCCTTCTTAGTGTACCCACACTAGTGCCAATTTCACCAACCAAGGACATCTTTATATAATATGGAGACTAGGGTCAAACCCATGACCTTTCATTTCATATGATCCATGGGTTAAACACTCCATGGACTATCCATGAAAGCTTAACCCAACCTAAATGAACTTGGCCCATTCCACATATATAAGAGTCCATATTTAATTAGTTCATTTTGATCACTTAATTAATTCTAAATTAATTCTTGATCAATATTAATTAAATAATATGATTCCATATTAATATATTAGAACTTATAATATATTAATATTAACCATAAATACACTATTCTCAAAAGACTATCCATATAAATTGTGTCGGTGAAGTGCAACCCAAATGGACCATGCCAGGTTGGGTCAAGTACATACCAAATATAGTTATGTACTTAGACATTAATCCAACAGTCTCCCACTTGGATAAGTCTAAAACTATTATTGACTATGACTTCAAAACATAACTGGCAATCGTAGCTCTTAAAGTTGCTGTCGAACTATGATCTTGTCAACGAACTTGTCCATTAGATAAGGGATCATATATTCCTTCATTCTAGATATCATATGGACTGAGACATGGATTATAATCATTCTCTCTGTCTATTTGTTGTTTCCCGATTTCCAATTTATGACGACTGACTAATTGAACAAATCAAATCAGTCCTGGCCCAACCGAGCACTTCCATTTGTCATCATCAAATCATCGAGGGGCCCACATATATCGCTTTTATCCCGAAGGTAAAAGGAATGGATAAACTTCGACTCATTTGGCTTGTTCTACTACTTGTTGAATTATACACAAAGGCACGTTTTAAAAGACCGAGTTATCGAATGCATTTTCGTGCAATCAATGTACAACCAACTCATAGTAACAACTCATATCTCTAGGTTTGAAGAATATAAGATATTATCGTCTCATGATTACTCGTGGTAAAATCCATGAAGTGATTCCAATGAGCGCGGGTTGAATCCAATACTCAGAACTTATGAGCACTCATGAGTGTTGTAGCCCTTTGTCCAACACCTTAGACCTTTACAAGCCAACCCATGATAGTCTTAATTCATATCTACTTTCAACATATGACCGACTATGGATGGTTTGAATAACTCAGTCATTCTAGAAGAATAACCTAGTTTATTCTGGAAGTCAAAACATGCAAAATGAAACACAATAATAATCGAATCCAATATGGTCTCAGAACTTATGAATATAAATAAAAAACCTTTTATTTATCACCATATGATTATACATTATTCATTGTATACTGTTTCAGCTATCAATTTTATTCTTGAATTTAAAACAATAGTTGTCCCATGCTCCAAGCATGCACACTATGTTTTCTAAACACTAGTCATGCCATACACCAAATATGCATACTATGTTTGTCTATGATCTTTACTTTGTGAAATAGATTAACTGAACATAACTCCAATGATCCTTTTTCATAATCCCAAATCCTTACTGCAAATGCAAGAATTCCAAACTCATGCTATTTACTGAAATCTGTTAGATTCTAAACTTATATGGATTGGTCTTCTTGTAATGATTATGCACAAATTCACATAGACTTGGCACCAATCATTACAGAGTATTCCAAAGGAGATCAGCTCCTTGGAAACATCCTTCTTGCATTAAGTTTCCTAATCTCACACAGATTGAATAATTTCTATCTTTGAAACATTTCCAGATTCATTTTGACTATCACTTCTGAACAAGAGTTGCCTCCTTACATATTATGTCAATATGGTCCTTCCAGAATTAATACTATACTTCCAACTATCCTTGAGCACCCAATCTTTGGTAAACCTTAGATCATCCTCGAAAATTGTTTAATCCTTTTAGTCATATCCAATTCTAGACCTTTTTCCTTCTTAATGCCCTGGGCATTTGGAAAATTTTAGAACGGATGAATATAGCACATGTAATTGATCCTATATTCGAAGCATATGGGACACGATTCATGATGTCTCACATAAAGACTACACCAGTCATTTGCTATACTATTTCCATTTCAATTTTCCAAGTTCTCATAACTCAGATTATGAAAAGGGATGCCGTAATCATAATCGAATTTTAGAACGCAAATAATGGACCCATATACAAAATTTCCTTATGTTGAGCCATTCCAACATGAAATTCATATATATATATATATATATATATATATATATATATATATATATATATATATATATATATATATATATATATACGATTAAAACCTCAATCTAAGCTTTTAGATTTGAGATTAAGTATAATTTCCTCTCCCTTAATTATAGCAAAACAACTCTTTCCCAATTGAAACTTTGTTTTCTATAATTAACATTGCTAACTTGCAATCTTTATCATAATTATCATGCTCTCACTAACATGATGATTATGAGCATAACACTTATGCTCCCACTAGCATTAACATGTACTCAGAAATCAGCTGACTTTCTTACCAAAGATCAGATTTCTGATACTAGATTGTTTTGATAAAACATTATCAAAATCATACACCTTGCCTTAGATAGCACACTTGTGTGTCTGAACATTTTTAAGAACTATGAAAAGGGATGTTGTAATCATAGTCTCGATTGTTTAGACCTTTGCCACTTCTCACAAGTCCAAGTTAGTGTGCCGGTAAACCACTCACACTCCACTGACGACTTTGAGAATGCAAATATTACAATTGCTATCTAGCTAAAATCTACTTAGTGAAAGAGTTTCCTCACCATCATTTTCATGAATCAGAGAGAAACCTGATGACACTTAGATTTAATGGTGTATGAGTTCTTATCCATGTGAATTGTCAAAACCATAGTCACAAGACAAGGATAATGACAAATCCAAACTCATATGGACTGAACTCAATCTTAATTTCTTGCCATCTAGCAGCTCAAGGGCCTGCCATAGATTCCAAGTTGTTATGCAACCAATTGAGAACTCATAGAAATCATATGCAAAGCCAACTTTAACTGGAATGGGCACAGAATATGTCAACATGATAGGTTATAAACCTCAAGTCGTGTGCTAGTGAAGAACTTCAGGTTTTATTCTTGATTAGTTCTTGAGACTTTCAAGACCTCTAAGACTCCCACTGTCCTCTTGACCTATAAGACTCCCTTGTCAAACATCCAAGAGATAGTGCGGATTCTAATCAAGACAAACACTTTACACAATTGGCCTTAGTTGGTCTTTTTTTTATCCAAAACATCACAACTTATCAATTTCAAATGTACAAGAGTAGGAAACTTTTACTCTTACATTTGACAAGTGTTTTAAACCTTCTTTAAGACATGTCACTCAATTTACAATCTTGGAGTATGACTCTAAGACTTGTATTGGAACGAAGTATGACTCATCTTCTTGATTTAACCATTTCAACAATTCAAGATTCCTCTTCTTATTCATAAGAATGCACTAAGATTCCCTTAGAGAAATAATTGTTCTATGGTTTCTTAATCATTAAGATGATCACAAAACTGATACTAAAGTACTCTCCCATCTTTTCAGATGTGAGAAACTTTTATCTTTCTGCCTAAGTTGATTCTTCTTATTCGCTCTGCCTTACATTGGAACCTTTTCCAATGTCTCAGAATTACACTTAAGCTTGTAAATATAACCATATTTACTGAGCTTTAGTAAACTATGACGAATATGTTGGGTTTTGAGCAATCTAACACTTCCTAAGTGTGCATGCAACCCTAATAAACCTTGGATCTATGTTTGTCTAAATACATGCAAAATAATAATTTTCCAAGGTTCATAACCTATCTAACATAGCATGGGGTACTTTTAAACATAAAAGAGTTAGAAGAGATTACATACCTTTTTGATGAATTTGATTCTTAAGGAGTTTGAGGGCCAAGCACCAATAGTGTGAATGCCTCAAATGGAATCACAAATCACCACAAACTCTTGGAAAACTTTGAGAGAGTGTACACACACTACAATTTTCGGCCACACACAAACACACACACTAGTGGCTATTTCATGCAACATAAGCATGCTTATATAGTGTACATGATTAGGGTGAAACCCTAATAACCCATGACCTTTCCTTTTCCAAGGATCCATGGGTTAAAAGCTCCATGGATCATCCATGGACTTCCATACAAGCCTAGCCCATTAACAAATGGGTGTTAGCCCACACCATATAAAACCAATAGCCCACAATCTAATTAGTTTTCCTTTTAATCTCTAAATTAATTCATAATTAATTTAAGACTAAGACTAATTAAATAACATGACTTCATATTAATATATTATAACTTATAATATATTAATAATAATATGTGTATAACTCTCATAAAATTATCCGTAAATAGTTTGGATGAAATGCAACCCAAATGGACCATGCTGGTCGGGTCAAGTATATACCAAATAAGTTATGGACTTAGACACCTTATCCAACAGACTCCTGCTTGGATAAGTCTAATAACTGTATTTGCCTATTACTTCAGGAACCAACCAGCAATCGTAGCTCTCGAAAACTCTGTTGAACTATGAAGCGCCATTTTAAGATAAGTGATCATACAATCCTCTGTTCTCATAATATCAGCCGGACAAACACATGGAACTATGTCTTGCTTATTGTCTGGCAGTTGTTTCTCGATTTCCGATTTGTTTGACAAAGAACTCAACTGAACACATCAATTTAGTTCTGACCGGGCCCGTTACATGGGTCAACACAAAATCATCGAGGGGCCCAGATATCGCTTCTATTTCTAGAAGGAACAGATAAACTTCGACTCATATACTTGTTCTACTACTTGTTGAATTGTACACAAAGGCACGTTTTATAACATCAAGTTACTGATGCGTTTACATGCAATCAATGCACAACCAACTCATAGGTAACAACTCATATCTCTAGGTTTGAAGACTTATATGATATTACTGTCTCACGATCACTCGAGATAAATTCCATGAAGTGATACAAGTGAGCGTGGGTTTATTCCAATACTCTTAACTTATGAGTACTCATGAACGTTGTAGCAACCATTGCTATGTCTAAACACCTTTAGCCATCTACAAACCCGGTTCATGACAATCTTGATTCATACCTACTTCCGACGTATGACCGATTGTGGAGGTTTGAATAAATTAATTATTCTGGAAGTCAAAACATGCAAAGCTGAAACAATTGTAAATAATTAACAATGATAGCAACTCATTACTCATAAATAAATCACAATTTTATTCATCATCAAATGTCGATTACATTGTACAAGTTTCAGAGAATCTATCTAATCTGTAAAACTAATATCATCCCTCATGCCCGATGCGCCTCGCATGCTGAAAATTCTTAGCCCTCGTCAGTCCCTTTGTAAGGGGATCCGCAGGGTTCTCATATAACGATATCCTCTTTTCCACGAGGAGGCCTTCTTCTATCTTGTGTCTTATGAAGTGATATTTTCTGTCAATGTGTCGGGATCTCCCATGATCTCTCGGTTCTTTAGCTAAAGCAACCACACTATTGTTGTCACAGAAATTTTTCATAGGCTCCTTAATAGCTGGAACAACTCCAAGGTCTCCGATGAAGTTCTTCAGCCATATCACCTCCTTCGCTGCTATATACTCTGATTCACAAGTCGAATCAGCCACCGTCTCCTGCTTGGAACTCTTCCAAGAGATTTCCCTTCCATTTAAGGTAAAGATCCAGCCCGACTGAGAGCGAAAGTTATCCCTATCAATCTGAAAACTAGCATCACTATACCCTAATACTCTCAAGTCATCACTCCCACCAAGGGTAAGGATCCAATCCTTAGTCCTTTGCAGGTACTTGAGAATGTTCTTTACCGCAGTCCAATGAGCCTTGCCAGGGTTCCCCTGATACCTGCTGACCATGCTCAAAGCAAAGGCCACATCAGGGCGGGTGCAAGTCATAGCATACATGATCGAGCCAACAACGGAAGCATACGGTAATTGGCTCATCTCAGCTGTCTCTGCCTCTGTACTCGGACTCCGAGTCTTACTCAGCTTGGTATTGCTTTGGATCGGTAAATCTCCTTTCTTGGAATTCTGCATGTTGAACCTTTTCAACACCTTATCCAAGTAGGTACTCTGACTAAGTCCAATTAGTCTTTTACTCCTTTCTCTTAATATCCTTATCCCTAGGATATAGGCATCTTCCCCTAGGTCCATCATAGCAAAGCACTTCCCAAGCCAGGACTTAACCTCCTGCAAGGTTGGGATGTCATTTCCTATAAGTAGTATGTCATCCACATACAATACCAAGAAGCTAACTATACTCCCACTAGCTCTGACATACACGCAAGACTCATCTTCACTTCTCGAGAAGCCAAACTCTTTGACCTTCTCATCGAAGCAAAGATTCCATCTACGAGATGCTTGTTTAAATCCATAAATGGATTTCTCAAGCTTGCATACTCTATTAGGGTATTCTGCACTGACAAAACCCTCTGGCTGATTCATGTACACATCCTCAGCCAACTTTCCATTAAGAAAAGCGGTTTTGACATCCATTTGCCATATTTCATAATCATGAAATGCAGCAATGGCTAGCATAGCCCTAATAGACTTAATCTTTGCTACCGGCGAGAAGGTTTCATCATAATCAATACCCTGAGTCTGAGTAAAACCCTTCGCAACCAGTCGAGCCTTATAAGTATGCACTTTTCCTTCCATGTCGGTCTTCTTCTTGAAGATCCATTTGCACCTGACTATTTTACGGCCTGGTACATGGTCAACCAAGTTCCAAACTTGATTGTCATACATGGACTGTATCTCGCTGTCCATAGCCTCCTTCCATTTAGCAGACTCCATGCCTACCATGGCTTCCTTAACACTGCTAGGTTCATCCAAATTTACCAGTGTACTATCACTGATAAATGTATCACCTTCCGTAGTAATATGAAAACCATAATAAAACGCAGGTGTGTTCCTAACCCGTGTGGAACGCCTCGGAGGTACAGACTCGTCAGCTGGATCAACAGGAGTTTCCTCCTCAGGTTGATTGATAGTGTCTGAGGTTCCTTCACTAATTGATTCTTGAATTTCTTCAAGATCAATTTGCCTCCCACTGTCTCCTTGGCTTATAAATTCTCTCTCACGAAAGACCCCTCTTCGTGCTACAAAGACCACATTCTCACTAGGTCTATAGAAGAGGTAACCGAAGGATTTCTGTGGGTAGCCGATGAAAATACACCTTTCACTTCGGGGTTCAAGCTTATCATGAGTTTCACGCCTCACGAAAGCTTCGCAACCCCAAATTTTGATGTGATCGAAATTGGGAACCTTCCCAGTCCACATCTCATGAGGTGTTTTGGTAACCTTCTTTGTAGGGACTAGATTAAGGATATGGGCGGCAGTCTCTAAGGCATACCCCCAAAAAGAGATTGGTAGCAAAACTCAACTCATCATGGAGCGAACCATGTCTAACAAGGTTCGATTACGCCTCTCAGCTACACCATTTAGCTATGGTGTCCTGGGAGGAGTCAATTGTGAGACAATCCCACACTCCTTAAGATAGTCAAGGAACTCGATACTAAGATACTCACCACCTCGATCGGATCGAAGTATCTTAATGTTCCTGCCCAATTGATTTTCTACTTCCTGTTTGAATTCCTTAAACCTTTCAAACGTTTCTGACTTATGTTTGATTAAGTAGACATATCCATATCTACTAAAATATCAATAAAAGTCACATAATACCGGTTAGCATCCCTTGTGGCGGTTTTGAATGGTCCACATACATCAGTATGTATTAGGTCCAACAAACCCTCACCCCTTTCACAAGTTCCAGAGAAGGGTGATTTTGTCATCTTTCCAAGTAGACAAGATTCACAACTATCATCCGATTTAAGGTCGAATGATTCCAAGACTCCACTCTTTTGGAGTTGGCCTACGCGTTTCTTGTTTACATGTCCAAGACGACAATGCCACAATGATGCTTTATCTAGGCTAGTAGAAGAATCAATATACAACACATTATTTCCTAAGTTGTCTACAATCGACACAGTTTCATACACACGATCACAAGGTAATGCTTTAAAATAAAACACATTTTTAAAGAAAGCATTAATACCACCACATTCATTATCAAACGAAAAGGTAAAACCTTGTTTGTACAAAGGATGAAAGGAAATAATATTCCTCGCCATTTCATACGAGTACACACATTTATTCAAATCTAATTTTAACCCATTATTCAGCAACAAAGTATAAACTCCAATCTTGGAAACTGGTGAAGCCTTCCTATTCCCCATGATCAAGTTTATCTTCCCATGCTCCACATCCTCACTTCTTCTTAGGCCCTGCAAATCAGAACATATGTGAATACCACATCCTGTATCAAGCACCCAAGAGTTCGAATATGGTGAGTTATTAGACAATATTGTGTAAATACCTGCGTGGGTGGGTTTCACTTTCCCATCCTTCAGATCCTGCAAGTACTTTGAGCAGTTTCGCTTCCAGTGCCCCTTGTCCTAGCAATAGTAGCAATCAGCATCCTTGGGAATGGTAGAAGGAGTGGCAGAACCACTCTTGGTCCTTGATGAGGAGCCTTCAAGAGACTTTCCCTTGGTACCCTTCGAAGGGTGCTTCCTCTTTTTCCCTTTGCCTTGTCCGATAGCCAAAATAGGGGTAGATGTTGGAGTAGGAGTAGTAGAGGTAACAACCGACTTGCCCTTAAGACCGGTTTCAGCGGTCTTCAAGAGTCCTTGAAGCTTGCTAAGGGTAACTTCCTCCTTGTTCATATGATATGTCATACGAAAATAGTCATAACAAGAAGGTAAGGAGTGCAAAATGATGTAAATTGCCAACTCCTCAGGGAAGTTCACATTCAGCTTCAGCAAACGGTCCACATACCTTTGCATCTTTTGCATGTGGCCCGTGATGGATTCACCGTCCTTCATGCGGGTTGTTATTATGGAGGAGATTATTTCATACCGATCTTGGCGAGCACTCTGATGGTACCTTTCCATTAGGTCTTGGTGCATCTCAAAAGGGTAGAAGTCCTCATAGGACTTTTGGAGCTCGGCTGTTATCGTGGCCATCATGATACATGCCACCTTAGTAGCATCTCTCTCATGTGTCCTGAATTCAGCGATCTCCTCAGGAGTAGCAGTAGACTCATCAAGCTCTTTTAACTCCTTACCGAGGACATATTCCTTGTCCTCATAACGAGTTATCATCCTGATGTTCCTTATCCAGTCCATGAAGTTGGAACCATCAAAGATGACTCTCCCACAAAGATTCATGAGAGAGAAAGAACCAGTTGGGTTAGAGCCCGAAGCATTAGTGTTGGAAGACATCTGAAAGAAGAAAGTAAGTTTATATTAGATATATAGAGTCCTTAATAAGACACCCAAATGTAATATTAAGGCTAGGATCCAATCACAATATATTATACTTAGAAGAGGGATGTCGTAATCTAAGTAATAATATATTTGAAAGGTAGGTGAATGACGATTCACCAATTTCCACCACAAAAACGAAATGATTTATTAGGTTTTAATTGGATTTGAAATTCCTAGATTCTTTTGAGATTCATTGAACTTTTCAATGGCATGTTTCAATCTCGATTGTGCCCTTCAAGTTTTGTGACTGGGATGCCGAGGATCACAAAACAAGGTGTGAATAACCATGCCAATTCACTTGGTACCCTTAATATTATCACCTAATCAATGTTCCGGTTAACCACACACGCTCCATTGATCTATGATAAACATCAAGTCACCCTTCGTGATCCTTACTAGTCCAAGTTGGTGTGCCGGTTAACCACACACGCTCCACCAACGACTTGGTAAGGTACAAAGTGTGAATTCCATGGATTAGCACCATTTTCACATTTTTCCTAAAGTAACTAAGATTGGGAATTAAATAAAAGATTTAGTTACTTTATAATATTCATCATACTTAATGAGAATTTATAAGTCTTTGTCTTACCCGTTCGGCTAACGACCCTCCACCAGTCAAGCAAGCGGTGGGTGAGAGTATACACCCATTAAGTCGCCATTTTATAGGCAACAACCTTATACCCACCTTATAGACCGGCTTCGTGAATGAGGCCTACTAACGGTAAAACGACTTGTTCTTATACATATATATATATATATATATATATATATATATATATATATATATATATATATATATATATATATAAAATTAACCATTAATGTTATAAATAGTATAAGTGTTGAATTTTAACTTTTAAAATTCTAAGTGTTGGAATTAAAGTTTATTAAAGTGTGTGAAACTTTTCCAAATTCCAAAACTTGAGGACAAGTTTTGTAACTCTTCAAAACTTTTCATTTCATAACTTATGAATTAAAGGTTCATAAAAATGAAGACTCTTCATTTTATGTAACTTATGTGTTTTTAATGTGTGTTAAAGAAATGTGACCTTTGGATATCCATAACTTGAGGACAAATTATGGACTCCATTAAAACACATAAATGATCAAGAATTAATCCTAAACAATTCAGCAAATAATTCCTATCATCTTCTAAATTCATAAGAACATGAACATGATTATCAAAGTTTCAAAATTTATATGAACACATACAAAGCATGAAATTTTGATATATGCTATTGTGAATGGATTAGAACAACCATTACACCAACCAAAATAAGTTTTAAAACATCAAAACAGTTTGGGGTAAAGTTTCTAGTCCATTTCCAGCAGCAAAAGTCGAAAATCTGCATTCTGAACCTTCTATTCGCCGAGTGCACGAATCTACTCGCCGAGTAGGTTGAACTTTGCCTTGGACTTGTCGAGTCCCCCATGGACTCGGCGAGTCCATCATGCAGACAACAAATATTTCGACTTTTTTCACTATTTTGCATCAAGTATCAAACAAGCAAGCCTAGGCTCTGATACCACTGTTGGGTTTTGAGCAATCTAACACTTCCTAAGTGGGCATGCAACCCTAATAAACCTTGGATCTATGTTTGTCTAAATACATGCAAAATAATAATTTTCCAAGGTTCATAACCTATCTAACATGGCATGGGGTACTTTTAAACATAAAAGAGTTAGAAGAGATTACATACCTTTTTGATGAATTTGATTCTTATGGAGTTTGAGGGTCAAGCACCAATAGTGTGAATGCCTCAAATGGAATCACAAATCACCACAAACTCTTGGAAAACTTTGAGAGAGTGTACACACACTACAATTTTCGGCCACACACAAACACACACACTAGTGGCTATTTCATGCAACATAAGCATGCTTATATAGTGTACATGATTAGGGTGAAACGCTAATAACCCATGACCTTTCCTTTTCCAAGGATCCATGGGTTAAAAGCTCCATGGATCATCCATGGAATTCCATACAAGCCTAGCCCATTAACAAATGAGTGTTAGCCCACACCATATAAAACCAATTGCCCACAATCTAATTAGTTTTCCTTTTAATCTCTAAATTAATTCATAATTAATTTAAGACTAAGACTAATTAAATAACATGACTTCATATTAATATATTATAACTTATAATATATTAATAATAATATGTGTATAACTCTCATAAAATTATCCATAAATAGTTTGGATGAAATGCAACCCAAATGGACCATGCTGGTCGGGTCAAGTATATACCAAATAAGTAATGGACTTAGACACCTGATCCAACAGAATAATCTTATCGATCTTTTGTGTTGGACTTAACCAGTGCACAAGAATGTGTACTCGATCCCTTAGTCCGTTACTTGACTCACACATCCATGTGAACAAGTAGTTAGTCTTAATTTTCCAATACTTGAAAGTTCTCATTCATCATGCTATACAACTTGCATTATTCCAAGTTCCGGTCCAATTGAAACTTGGGTGATGAGAATCTTTCCTTATTTAGTAAATTTAGACATTACCACAAATGAAAGAATCAATTTCATATTTCCACTCTTGCTATTAATGGAATCATATAACCAACAATTTTTCCTCAAATGCCATTGTAAGGATATTTTAAAATAAATAAAATAAAAAAATTTCTTTTATTTTAAAACTATGCAGAAAAACTTATCCTTACAATCCATATGAAAACTTGTTGTTATCTATTCTTAAGAAATATCTCATAACTCCTAAGAAGTAGCTCAAGAATCCAATCTTCAAACTATGCGATAGAAATCCATCTACGCGATCAGATTCAACATATTCTTTCTTTAAATGTCTTCACCTTTTCTTTGATTGTTAAAACATCACCATGTGACCCAGTCACATCATGTATCAAGAATCTCAGAATAGAAACTTAGCAGAGTTAGATAGCGGACTTTACCTGAAGTAGAGTCAAACTTATTGACTATAACATCCTTAGGTATGTTTGGCAGCTTTGCAACTAATGCCCCTTTCTTTGGCAATATAAACATATGGACCCTTTGATAATGGTACACGGGACTTATCTCAGACTTGGCCTTTCTCTTTACCATTTGGTCAACCGAGTTGACTATGGCCGACCCCTTTCCCCTGGGAAGAGAGAGCTTTACTAGATATCCAATGTCATGATTGTCAATGTCCATAAATTTTTAGGAAGTTGATCATAGAAAATAGATAAGATCATTAAGGGTCTTGTCATAGTCTGTTTCATAGGTGTTCTAAAAGAACTCACTATGTGACTTAGAAAGTAGTTGAACCACCAACTTTCTCAAGACTTTGACACTCAACTCTCCCGGCTTGTCAATGTGTGACTACATCTCCAAGAAGTGATCACACCTAGACCTTGCCTTTCCAGTAGGGCTTGAGTAACCTTGAACTTGTGGGTTAGGGAGAATAATTTGAGGAGGTTAAAGAAGTATGATTTCCAAAGGACATCATCTTCATTTAGGAAACCTTGTTTCAAGAGATTTGGGAAGATCACAGATGTCTAAACTAGACATCTTTTGGGAGATATTCAAGATAGTTGATCTAAAGTCCTTAATATGACACCCTGTATGAAATATTACGGCTAGGACCCAACAAACTATTTTATAACTTAGAAGAGGGATGATGTAATCCAAGCTATAAAATATTTGAAGGTAGGTGAATGACGATTCACCAATTTCCACCAAGATAAACGAAATGAAACATTAGGTTTTAATTGGATTTGAAACTCCTAGATCTTTGTGACTGGGATACCGAGGATCACAAAACAAGGTGTGAAGTAACCATGCAAATTACTTGGTACCCTTAAGTGTTTACCCCTCAATTGATGTGCCGGTTAACCACACACGCTCCATCGATACTATGATAAACATTAAGTTACCCTTTGCCTACCTTGTTAAATACGAGTTAGTGTGCCGGTTAACCACACACGCTCCACTAACCGACTTAAACAAAGTGCAAAGTGTAATTTCATGGATTAACACCTTATTCACATTTTCCTAAGTAACTAAGATTGGGTATTATTAAGAGTTTAGTTACTTAGTATTTATCATTAATACTTTTAATGAAGGGAGAATTATAGTCCTGTCAAACCCGTTTGGCTTACGACCCTCCACCGGTCAAGGAAGCGGTGGGTGAGAGTGGACACCCATTAAACTGTCATTTTATAGGCAGTAACCTTATACCCCCCTTATAGACCGGCTTCGTGAATGAGGTCTACTAACGGTAAAACTGACTTTACTCTTATACATACATACATATATATATATATATATATATATATATATATATATATATATATATATATATATATATTATTAACTTATAATATTATAAAGTATAAGGGTTGAATTTTAACTTTTAAAATTCTAAGGGCTAACTTGGAATTAAAGTATTCATAAGTGAACACTTTTCAAATTCCAAAACTTGAGGGCAAGTTTTGAAATTATTCAAAACTAATTAATTCCATAACTTATGTGTTTAAAGTAGTTTTAATCCAAAAACTCTTCAAGTTCAATAACTTGAGGACAAGTTATGGAAGACTTTAAACTAATAAAAGAATGTTCCTTTTCTTTATTTTATAACTTATGGAACTAATTAAGGTTACATTTTTTTTATTAATTATTTAATGAAGAGACTTTTGAACCTCCATAACTTGAGTACAAGTTATGGAGTCATAAAACAATTTAATGAGGAAAAAGACTCTTCATTTTGTAACCTATGACAACTTTTATGAGTTTTAACATTCATAAATGTGACTTTTAAGTTACATAAACACATTTTATGAACTTCTTTTAGATTAATTTGGATTAAAACCAACTATCACATAATTTTTTTCATTAATCTAAATTCACTCATAAAACAAGGTAACACAAAAAACTTTTGGTGATCCATAACTTATTCTTAAGTTATGGAATTCTTTAAAACATTAACACCAACTTTTGTAACTCCATAAAAACTTTGCATCAATTTTTATTTTAAAACCTTTTCATATCTATAACTTATGGAGGTTTCAAAAAATAAAACTCTTTAGATCAAACTTTTAAAACTAATAAAATAATCATACCATTTTACCTTTTACTAAATTGACATAATTCAACTCATATAGCAAATTATTCAAATTTTACAAATAATTAGTTTTTCACAAGAACAAGTAATTATCTTAAAATTTGACAAACTTCATGTTTTTTTTTTCCTTTTTTTTCAGCTTTGAAAATAAAATATTTGCATCAATATAACAGAAAACAACCCGTGGCTATGATACCACTGTTGGGTTTTGAGAATTCTAACACTCCTATGTATACATGCAACCCTAAATACCTTGGATCTATGTTTTCTCTATTATACATGCAAATAAGATCTTTCCAAGGCTTTAATCCTAACTAGCATATTATGAAGTTCTTATACTACAAAGTACTAGTTAGATAACATACCTTTTGATGTAGCTTGATGTCTTCAAGAATTAAGAGCTTAGCCCCAATAGTGTGGAAGCCTCAAGTGGAATCGCAAATCACCAAAACACCTTGGAAGACTTTAGAGAATATGAACACTTGGTTCTCTTTAGTGAAATCGGCTAGCCCCTCATAGTGTACCCACACTAGTCCCAATTTCACCAACCAAGGACATCTTTATATAATATGGAGACTAGGGTTAAACCCATGACCTTTCATTTCATATGATCCATGGGTTAAACACTCCATGGACTATCCATGAAAGCTTAACCCAACCTAAATGAACTTGGCCCATTCCATATATATAAGAGTCCATATTTAATTAGTTCATTTTGATCACTTAATTAATTCTAAATTAATTCTTTATCAATACTAATTAAATAATATGATTCCATATTAATATATTAGAACTTATAATATATTAATATTAATCATAAATATACTATTCTCAAAAGATTATCCATATAAATTGTGTCGGTGAAGTGCAACCCAAATGGACCATGCCGGGTCGGGTCAAGTACATACCAAATATAGTTATGGACTTAGACATTAATCCAACAAGTTGTGGGAAGGCCGAGGATTTTTCTGCGGTGGCATAATTCTGCCACAAATCTGAAAAGTTGGTAAGCCTTTAATAGTAGTGATAAGTCGGTTATTATTGAACTAAATTTTCTGTGTTAAGATCCGACTTTTAATGTATTTGCAGTCAATTCATGTTGGAAATTCATATGTTTTGAGCTCATGAATTTAGTAGTAGTGACTTAGTGACATCTTGTGACTTGATCCATGTCAGGTCCTTCCACAACTGCCTAGTGTATGCTTGTTATGTGTACTTAAGATCGAATAGATCGTTGAATCTAATGGATCTGCCCTAAGCCCATAACCAAACAAGGAACAAGACCTAAAGCGGAACCACCATTTCTAAACCGATACCAAGTAGTTGTAGACTCACCATAAGCAACGACATATACAGTTTATGAATTTAGTGATAACACTCCCAATGAAATATAATAAGCATGCCAATTTCATTGATATTATTTTAGTACATAGAGTTTGGAAAATTTTGACCTTGATATTGGTCTACATCACATTAATGCTAGGAAATTTTTGACAGCATTACGCCCCTTTGATTAGTGTAACTACTTAATCGCAAGACTGAGCATACACACAGAGAAGAGTAGCACCAACGCATACTCATAAACCTAGTCTATAAAAATTTGTGAGTAGTGAGGACCCTACTCACGAAAACTTGTCCCTTGCGGTCCATGAGATGAAGTAGAGGCGCCTTGTAGATCTGCTAACCGATGCTCAGCCGTGGTCACTCTCTCTTCAATAGCCATGTACTTTTCCTAATACTCCCTTACCTCCGCCCGTGCAGTGGCAAGGTCCTCAATAAGTCGGTCCCTTGGATAGTGGTCTCTTTCCATTTTTCGAGTGCACACGTTGGTAACTTCCACAGAGGCACTCAGCTCTCGAACTCGGTTTGCAATTTTCCCTATTCCGATCTCCAAGGTTCATGATTTGCTGGATCACGAGTGGGAGGACCTTGTCAGTTGGTCCTCCATGGTTGAGGTCATAGTAACCTCGTTGATCGCCAAATGGTGATCGTTGTCGCTGATGACGACTCCACCTCTCGATTTTTTATGCCTAACGGGGTTCAGGTCCGTTGTAGCCAAAACGGTTCGCTAGAACCCTGGCTATGTACGGAGGGTTGATGACCTCTGGCTCCTCCTCCGACTCCTCTTTGTTTTCTTCTTCCTCCAGTTCTTCTTCAAATTCTTCTTCCTCGGGTTCTTCCTCTTCGACTTCTTTAGGGTCTTCATTGGGATCTTCCTCTGGTTCTTCTTCTATCCAATCACCATTTCCATGGTTCGAAAGTAGGGGTCTCCGGGTAAATGGAATCCTGCCATGAAGTCTGTGCGAGAATAAGGTGTAAGAGGCACATAATGAATCTACAAATATTGTGCTATAGTAACATAAAATACTTCTATAGTACTTTAAATGTTTTTTTATTCTTAATGCAATTCTTGTATGGGTGTTGGTAGGTTGATAGACTTGTTGCCCACTACAATTACCTCTAGCATATGCTAGTCACTTCTCGGATGAATATAGTTGATCAAGCTATATTCCTCCCAGAATTGATTACATGTCCCAAGGCATAATCATAGTGTACAACTCATCCATTTTCACATTTCGTGTTTTTCCAAGATGTGACACTATACCATCATGCATGCATGTACCAATATTGTTCCTAAAAATAATGTTTTATTTTTAAAAGTATAGTTATATGGAAAAGTTTTAGTCAAAGAATCTTAGTCCCATTGTATATCTTATATGATTCGATATACTTAGTTCACTACAATCAATCTGTCACACCCCCAAACCAAGGATGGCGGAAACGTCTGGGGGTTGAGGCCTTCATGTATAGTATCACCAAAACGAGTATAATAGTGCTCAAAGTAAATACAACCATCATAAATATAATTGAGAAAGCTACATGGCTCTATAAGAGTACATGTTTCAAAATCGATTACAATATAATGATAAAATGTTTTGTCTAACGTCGAAGCGTTCCATCCTCAAAAGTTGGTAGTGACCTGTTTTTATTGATTACCGCAGAATACAAGTAAGTTTTGAAAGAGTTTCAACGATTACGTTGGTGAATGCATAAGCTTTTATGTATAGAGTAGAAAACCTTTCTTTGTAAATGTAGTATATGCACAAGAAAAATTCAATATTTTCCTTATAAAATGAGTTACAGTCGTAAGACCAAAAGACCAAAATGTTCATGTATTTTACCATACTTATAATAGTGTAAGCAGTTTTATAAAATAAAACCCCTTTGAATATAGAGATCACCGTAAACTATGTGTGTCGTTAGTTCCCTACGTGAGTTATTATAACCATATTGTTTGACATAGTAACCTGTTATGACGTTCTTCAGGCATCGGAATGCTATAACATTTGTCACCCCAGACATACCGGTCTAGCTGTTGCGTGCAGCTAAGGTGTGGGTTGTCAATCCAACTATAGACATATATATAAAGTATCATGCTCTCCTTAGAAGAGACTCTGGTTATAACTACAAGATTTTAACCAGTACTCTAAGAGTACAATGAAGTAGTGTCTCATAACCAGATTTAATGAGTTTACGTGTAGTGTAATTGAAAATCCTTTTTGGTAGTAGGAGTATAACCTTCCTTAGTAAGTTTATAGAGTTGGTGTAACATAAACTATACCTATTATAGCTTATCATGAATGTACGTAGTAAATGAAAAACCCTTTTGTAGTGAGAATTGAACCCTTTTCATAGTAGATAGTAATTTAACAAATCATAAACTATACTTATTATAGTTTATCTTGTATGTTTGTAATGACTAAGAACCCTTATAATGAATGAGTATTTTTGTTATCTAAGTGTAACTTAACATAAAACACATGTAAATATGTAGTCATCATTGACAAACACTTTGCCCAACACATTACAATGTGTTAGTAAGCTTGTAAACTGTTTGTAACTCGTTCTACTTTTCTGTCACTGTTTTTTTTTTTAAATCACAGAAAAATTATCGTGAGTCAAAATCTAAATCCATAAACTCCAAAAGTTCAGAAAATTTGTCTAGTATACTCACAATTTTTATTACGATTTTTCATGATTCCTAACTAGTGTCAAAATGACCATTTTAACTGACTGGTCCGAAATCTTGGCTGTAGTGATAGACAATTACAATAAAATTCACCATAAATTGTAGAAAAATCGTATGAACAAGTACAAGTAGTCATCTGAAAGGTGTAAACCTGAACTATTTTCATACTGAACAGTTTTGAAAGTTATGGGGTTTAAGATGGTCAAAGCAGTTCGTGATTGAGTCATAACTTTTCTATTGAAAGCTTTCATTTGAGTTTAAGCATGTTTTTGATGTTGTAACTTGTATTCTCCCCCATAAAAATAGAAGAAAACATGAAAAGAAGGGGGTATGAACTCACCTTGAGTGGTTTCCTGATATGGATGGTTGTAGAAAAGGGGTTTCCATGTCAAGAACACTTGGAGAATGCTTAAGGATTTGAAGGTCCTAAGAACAAATATGACGATATTTGTGTAGGAATTCATGATTTGAGTGAAGGAATGTAGAATATTTAAGATTAATAATGAAGAACATACCAAGAGTGAGGGAAGAACTCGTGACTTGCTAGATGTTTCAGTTCCAGAGAGAAGAAAATGGAAGAGAGAGAGAGACAGAGAGAGAGAGTGTGTGTGTGTGTGTTTGATTTTTGGATAAAGTAAAATAGACTTTTAGGAAATGGATAGAATATAGAGTTTTATGTTGATTTGATGAAAGAAATATGGTGGAGTGTTGGGTAGTTCATAAAAGGACAATGATTTATCTAGGTAAGGTGTGAATAGTGACATAAAGTGGATATGGGGATGGCTTGGTGTCATAACTTCTTGGAAAAGTCAGCAACCCATAGATAATATCTTGTACCAAAGATATGATCCATAATAAGAATTTACCCCAAATAGGAATAAAATATGAGTTTATGGGGTTTGATATGTCAAAATACGAGTTTGGGTGAAAATCCCCCGTCAAAATCATCAAAAACGGGCTTAAAATGCAAAAGTGGTCGAAAATCAGAAATGTGTGAATCTGTGAGGGTTACTGAGGATACGAAAAGGTTCACGGTCTAACAACGCATTGGCTGCGAGAGGCTGCTGGATACGAGAGGGTACTGCATGCGAATGGGAGGTTCGGTGCATTCTCGGCCAAAAACCTGTGAATGAGCCAGAGAAGGATGCGAAGATTGTTGGATCCAAAAAGATGCTCGCTGCAAGGGAGGGTTCGGATGCGAGATTACTCGGTAACTGCGGACCTTCTTCTAATGGTGAAAGTTACTGAGACTTGCGAAGACCTGCGAGAGTTCGAAGGTGAATAGTGACATGCGAACCTCTAGACCCCTTTTTGACTTCCTTCTTCCGTTTTAAGTTGTTTTTTGACCTAGGGAAGGTTTGGGACAATACGGATGATCATATAACTATTGGAAATTGTGATTTTGCACTATCAAAAGTTTTGAGAGAGAGTTGGGAGATATTGAGAGAGACTTCACGTCTAGCCTTAAATTGTGTTTGGCCCCATAATGCAAGGTTCATAAACCCCATTATGCCTCTTTATGAGTGTTTTACACCCCCGAAGGGTATGTAATAGTGCTTTATAGAGTCATTACCTCACTCACCCTGGTTAGGGTTTAGAATTTCTAAGCATGTGAAACTTCCAACGAGTTGTCGCCCGTCTCACCATAGACAGGGTTTTCAAAAGCCTCTCCCTCTTAAAACCTCCATCGTGAAACTTTAAAATATCACCAACATTACCATTACAACCTACCATTCTCATCAATGATTCAGGGTAGATAGATTTGGCAGCGATATAATAATAGTATGAGGGAACCTTAGCTTCACTGGTGGTTTTATGGTTATCAAGATCTGAATATGTAAATAGGAAGGAAATGATGTGAATGCGGTCCAGGCAGTGATGGTAGAGAGATAGAGTAAAAAGGGGGTAGCCGAAGCTAGAGTTTGGGCTTATTTTCAACAAGGAGAGTGACGGTCTGATGGTGGTGGTGGTGGTGTCCATAATCTAAAATTAAAATGAATAGGATGAAATAGATAGTGGTGGTGGCGAAGAAGTCGGTACAGGTGGTAGAGGCAGTGGGTTGAAGCTCAACGATGGTGGCAGGATGGTGGAGGCTGTGTGTTGAATTTCAGTGGTGGGTCATTACCAGCGTTGGAAGGAAGGAGAGAGAGAGAGAGAGAGAGAGAGAGAGAGAGAGAGAGAGATAGAACGGTGGGGGTAGGGGCAGGGTGTTGACTTAAGAGGGGTGGGGTGGGTTTTTCTAGTTTTCCTAAATAAAATAATAGGATAATTAAAATAAATTAACAAAAGAATCAACTAAGGGCATATTCATCATTTCAAGTAGGGTATAGACCCAAAGCATAAAAAATGATAACCATACGGACCAAACCCACACAAGGTATTCAAAATTAGACCATTATTACACCATAAAACGTTTTTGTACCAAATCACATAATTTTGACAAACACATGGAGCATTATTACAATCTTGTCTATAATTTACACATACATTGCATCTGTTATTCCTTTGGGATCTCATCATCATATTTGGTAGTAGATTATGTGCTAACATTTCTTAAGGACACCAAATACTCGTTCTGTATCCTTCCTTGCTGACATTTCAATTGCCTTAATTTCTTTTCCCATATATTGGACATCTAAATGCTTTGAAAAATATAGAATAATCATGATATATCCCATAAGCAAGATAATACACATTGTGCTCCATTAACTTCATCATACACTCAAATGTTATTCAGTGACAAGTGTTGTTGAATATCGATGATTATTCAATAACATTAATACTCGAAAAAAACTAAAAAATGCATTCCAAAACCATATATCATTTAACACCACTGCTTTTAGTATTATCATTGATAGTTCATGATCATCTTGTGTATATTGACCAGACCACACATTTGGGAAAACTTATCACATCCAATGCATATAATCAATGCTTCCTAGCATTACAAGAAAGTCATGTATGTATACATGTGTCACATACAATTAGTGGATATCATTGAACATAGGTTTATGTAAATATCACTTGTCGTAAATCTTAACAAACCTTTATAAAACTTATAAAGACATTCACGTGCAGTCTGCGAAGACATTTGAATACTAATCCCATAAATTGGAGACAGTGTTAGATGGTATTTGACAAATTGTGGTTGCAGTATTTTGTTTACAAGCACGCCATGAAACAAGATTAGAGCCATGATAAATGGCATATCCCCCGTGGCTCGACAGTCATCCGGGCAACCAACCCAATCAGCATCAGAGAAGCTCTTCAAAGGAGTGTAGGTTGTATCTGTATAGGTATGAAAAAGTGTAGTAGAGTCATGCTTGATAAAAATCCATGAGAAATAGTTCCTTGAAGATATCTTAAAATACTTTTGACAGCTGACTGATGGTTTTCAGTTGGAAAATGCATGAATTAGCAAACCTTGTTAATAGCAAAAGTAAGATATGGACATGATAAGGTCACATACTGAAGAGTTCTGACAATTTGGCAATATTTAACTGGATTATCAAACTTTGGACTGTCACCAAGAGATAAATTTGTAATTGAGGTGATCGGGTTCGAATTAGTTGAGCATGAGATAATCATGCTCGCTCCAATATTTCAAGAATGTACTTCTTTTGAGATGGAAGAAGATCATGCCCTTATTTGACAACTTCAATCCCTAAAAAATACGATAGAGGACCCATATCTTGAAATGCAAAAGTATGCCTAAGAGTATGACCGACATTCTCGATAGCACTGGAACTATTTCCCATAAGAATAATATCATCCACATATTCCAGCGAGTATAGAAGCATACCCTTGGAAGAGTAAATAAGCAATGATGGATCGGTCTTCGATGCATGAAAACCAAGGGTTTGTAGGGAAGCAGAGAGCCGGTGAAACTATGCGTGTGGAACTTACTATAATCCGTAAAGGGATTTATGAAGGAGGCATACATGGTCCGGTTTAGAAGCATCAAAAAAAATCCTCTGGTCGACACAGATGAAAAGTTTCATGAAGGTCACCAAGCAGAAAAGCATTTTGTATATCAAAATGGTGTAGTTGCCACTGTTTTGTGATAGAAAGAGATAAATGACTCAAATGCTAGTTGACTTTACCATAGGACTAATAGTTTATTGATAATCGATCCCGTGTTGTTGTCAAAACCTCTTTGCAACTAGACGTGCTTTATACCTTATTACCTTATTACCTTCCCTGTCTGATCTCGTTTGAGTTTTGTAAACCCATTTGTAATCAATTATATTAGAATTAGGTGGATGTGGTACTAGCGTCCAGGTGCCATTTTGAACCAGAGTTGAGTATTCTTCAACCATGGAAGATTGCCATTTTGGATCAGCATGAGCAACATTGAAGGTAGCATGTTCAGTTTTAATAGCGGAATGGGTGTGATTTGTTGTTGTATGGAATTTTGGATTTGGATTAGGATTAGGGCGTAGGTTTGACGGACGAGAATGGGGAGGTGGGGAACTAGATAAAGTAGAGTGCGTATGAGATATGGTTGTGGGATTGGGTCCTCGTTGATATGCATGAAGCAAAGGTGGTCTTAGAGGAGATGTTGACGGATCCAAGGATAAGGCGGTCTCAGTGTGTGTAGATGGTTGTTGTGTCGGTGTGGGTGGAGTTATGGTATTCAGGTTATCCATAGTGGGTGGTGGTGTAGGGTAAGATGAGACATAAGTGTTAGATGTTGACACGGGTGGTGTGGGAGAAGGCATAATGTGGTACGGGGAGGATTGCTCGTGGAAGAAAACATGTCTAGCAATGTAGAGTCGTTCAAACATACCCGTGGTGAGAAATGTGTAACGCATGGTTCCTGGTACACATTTAAATAAAAATTATATCATTTTTATAAAGCAACTTGACAAGTTGGTAGCCTAAACTCATCGAATAGAGACTAAAAAGGGGGCGCAGTTTTTGAAGTCTACTCGACGAGTTAAAAGCCCCAACTCGATGAGTAGGTCTTCTAGAATGAAGGCCTAATTTCAGGGTTTTTCACCCTATTTAAGCATCTTAATCCCCACTTGCTGGCCTCATTTCTAGCCTCCAATTCCCAAACCCTAATCCATGGAACCCTAGTGCCTTGTATGAACTTGTGGGTTGTTTTTGAGTGAATATTGTGTGTTTTGAAGCGTATTGAAAATAGAGGAGCTTGGGGATTCAGAAGGAAGCTAGTAGATCCAGAAACAACATCTCATCCTCTTCATTTTATAGTAAGCAAGTCTCACACTTGCTTAATAACTTATTAGATCTACTTGTTATCAGTTTATGGGTTTTTGGTTCAAGAAACATGATCCTTGGGACATGGACGTCCCAAGTGGGTATACTTTCATATCTATGACCTTGAGGGGCTCACATGGCATAAAGGTGCAAACTTTATGGCCATGGAAGCCCCATGTAAGCTAAAAGTTGCCATTTAGCCCTTTAAAACCCCAAAAGGGCATGCATGGAGGAAAATCCAGAAACTTTACGTGTTCAAATGATGCCTAAGGCCTAGATCTCTATTTATATGCCTTAGTTTGGAGTATGGATGACTTGTAGACCAGGATCTAAGTTTTAGGGAGTTAGGGTTTGAGCGAAACCCATTAAATGTTGGTATTATCAGGTATAGTTGGAAACTTTACCCTTAAAAGGGTGTTTTCAGTGTGTATGAGAAACAAGAAGCTTAGATCTAAAATGTAGGGGTTTAATCCGTTAAGATAGCCCAAGCAGACAGAGGAACTCGTCGAGTTCATAGAGAAACTCGATGAGCTGAGGCGAGTTGTCCCAATGCTGAATATGGTGGAACTCGGTGAGTCTGAGGATGACTAGGCGAGTTAACTCGCTTAATCACGACTATGAGTAGCCAGGAAACTCGACGAGTCAAGGGGTTGATTCGACGAGTTGGATCGCGATTTCAGGACTTTGATTTATAGAATGTGGTGAGTTAACCAGTCAACTCGGTGAGTTGAGTCAATCCAGAACATTGAATTTGACCAGAATATTGATCTTTACCACGGGTAAAATGATCATTTTACCCTAAGAAGGATTATCAGTTTCTGACTAAGTGTTATTTTGATAATGATATCCGGGGAGTCGTTGGAGCAGCCATCATAGATTCCTCACACGAGACTTTAGCAGCTAGCTTTTGAGGTGAGTTTTCCTCCAGTAGGAATGGGCCGAAGGCACCAATGTTGGCCCGTTTAGGTATGTTAGCATATGTCGGACTTAGGTCCGATGTCGGGGTTAGTCCGATGCAGATTGTATGTTTCCGGATTTCGGTTCGATGCTAGGGCAAGCCCGAGGAATGTTTTTAATTTTTTTATGCTTGATGTCTTCGTGATTCTTGCATGTGTATGTTTATATGTTCTCGGCTTCGGTCCGATGTCGGAGGAATCCTGAGGATGGTTTAGCTTATATGTTATGTGTTATATGTTCCGGGCTTTGGTCCGATATCGGGGTAAGCCCGAGGAAGGTTTAGCTTATATGTTTATGTTATATGCTTGTTGATATGTTATATGTATACCGGACTTCGGTCCGATGCCGGGCGAGGCTCGATGCCGGACTTCGGTCCGATGTTGGATTTTTCCGATATTGGGTGGGGCCCGATGTAATGGGCAAGGCCGAATGTATTCTATTATGTGATTATGTGTATGGTATGTGGTAGTTTGGGGAGATTCACTAACTTCATGCTTATAGTTTTCAATTTTGGTTTCAGGTACTTTTGCTAGCAAGGGGAAGATCTCAGGATGACTGCATAGCACACACCACACTATTTAGCCTAGGACGATTTACTCTGATGTTTTGTTACATGATTTTGATATATTGAGAGTTGTTTATGATATTTTTGGGATACACGAATTATGATTTTGTTTGATGAATGAAAATTATCGGTTTTATTTATACTATAAAAGGAAATTTTTGGACCGTATTTTTGGGATGTTTGAAGTTGGTATCAGAGCCTTGGTTTAAGGGATTCGAGCACACTCTCAGGTATCTCTAAACTCAAACTGAGGACTTGGTATGAATATTCTCAAAAGAAAATTCATTTTTATAAAAGAACTATGAAAAAGGAAAAGAATTTTCGAAAGAGAAATGAACTTTGAAAAGAGAAAAGGGTGTGGTGCATGCAATTAGCTAAGCTCAAGTAAGTATTCCCAAATTACCTATACAAGTTTATGTTATGATATGATTATGAGAGGTGCATGCTAGATTAGGCCTAAGGATCTAGGAAGGATGCCTTATGTGCCTGTTATATGTGTATCAACTTTATGAATTCCATGCTAGTACAGATTAGTCAGTGATATGATGGCCTGAGTAGGATATGCTTTATTATGTGTGCTCAATGCTCGAATGTTGCTTGCTTTGTGCTTTTAGGAGTTCTAGTTATCTTTTACTAACTAGTGAACGAATATGTTAAGTTACATATTACGAGGACTAAATAATCTCATAAGGTTAGGTTTAGCCTTATTTCGTGGCTCTCTTTTGAGTCTAACCGTTGTAGGGTAGAACCACTCATTAGAAGAATTATCTAGTCTTAGTGATATGTAATGGTATTTACGAGCTAGTTTAGGGGAGATAGCCGGGACTCCTAATGTAGCTAATGGCGGAGAGTGGGATGGTGATTACCCTAAGGCATGCCTAGGATGAGAATAGCACGTGAAGTAGTAGTAGTAGTAGTAGAAGGGACTTGGTGAAGTCAAGGCGATTCTTGAGGAAAGTACGAATATGTGTGGAAGGTAGTATGGGCCCGTACTATTGAAAGTAGAGGATTCGTACTCGAATCAAGGATGGCTGAGATGAATCCAGGAAACTTCTGGTGTATGTGATACCTCGAGATATGATGAGTATTCTGACATTTTTTATGATGGGTTTTTCAGTATGGTGGTACCACGCACTAGACCAGTTGGAAGTTCAGGCGCCGGTGAGGGATCAGGCTTGGGCTCTGGAGTCGGGCAGCTAGATGACCACATGAGGGAGTTCATCTCCTCTGAGATCACGCACAGTATTCTGGACCAGACTCATGTGACCTTCAGCACGATCAAGGAGGGTATCTTGGAGCTTTTGGATGAGAGACTGAGTGCTTTCCGCACTGAGGTGGTGGCTATGATGGGGTCGTGCACACTGACATTTAAGGAATTTAGAGCTTGCGAAGCTCCCAACTACCATGGGGCTCGGGACCCAATTGCAAGCACTGGATGGTTGGCTGATGTCGCCAACACATTCTGCACCAGCAGATGTCCCGAGGGGGATAATGTCCGACTTGCATCCTGTCTTCTGAAGGACAGAGCACACAACTGGTGGGAGGAGGTTAGGCACGTTGTGGGTGACGCTACCCTTGAAACTATGATCTGGAGAGATTTCTCGTCTAGGTTCAGAGCCTAGTTTGCACCTGTGATAGAGGTGCAACAACTTACCAGGGAGTTTCAGGATCTCCAACAGACAACTGAGGCGGTGACTGAGATCACCACTATGTTTAGTGAGAGGGCCCTTCTCGTTCCGCAGTACATGGTGGACGAGGAGATGAAGAAGGCCCGATATCATGAGATGTTGAATACTGATATTCGCCAGTTTTTGATCCGATCTAGCTGCAAGAAGCTGTTAGATATGATCACTACGGCGAGAGAGAGAGAGAGAGAGAGAGAGAGAGAGAGAGATTTGGATTTAGAGATGGAGAGGAAGACGAAACCAGAAGGGGGTTAGTCAGCAAGTGCAGGCAAGAAGCCTAAGGTTTCAGATCACAGTCCGTGGAGCCAGCAGGGCCGCATCCATTGTCACAAATATGGCAAGTTGCACGAGGGAACATGCAAGGCAAGGAGTTTAGGCTGCTTTAACTATGGTCGAACTAGGCATGTGAAAAGAGATTGCATAGCTACTACCACCACCACGATATTATCAGACCTAATTTGCTTTCAGTGCAATCATAGGGGACACAAGCGGTCCCAGTGCTCGAGTTTAACAATAGTAGAGTAGGTGGCAGCACCCGCTCCTACTACGATGAGGATTACAGACAGCCATTAGGGCCGAGGAGAGGTGCATGTGGTGAAGAGCAAGGCCTTTTAGTTGACAGCAGAGGAGGCACGAGCAACTCCCGATGTGGTGACGGGTATTTGTCTTCTCCTTATCTCTTTATTTATTCTGATTATTGCTTATGTTTATGTGTTTTGTTATAGGATCATTCTTAGCGAACGATATATCAGCTTTGGTGCTGTTTGATTTGGGCTCTACCCGATCTTTTGTGTCGCTCGCACTCAGCAAGCGATTCATAGGGACTAAAAGGGAGCCAAATTTCCCACTTGACATACAGATAGCAGATGATAGGAACGTTCGAGTCGCGAGTGTTCACCGAGGATGTACACTGCAGTTGTTTGATGAGCAGTTTTTTTGTGGATCTAGTCCCTATTCCCCTGCGAGGGATAAAAATTATAGTTGGCATGGACTGGTTGAGCCCGAATGGGACAGTGATTGGTCACGAGCAGTGGCTAGTGAGAGTTCGGACTCCTAGTGGGGGAGGGTTTGTGATTCAGGGCATGAGGCCGCACGGTGGACTGATCATATGTTTAGCAGCGAGAGCGAGGTGCTACTTTCAGCAGGGTTGCATAGGTTACGTCGCCTATGTTATGGATACCCGGGATAAGGGTAAGGAGATAGTGGATGATGTACCTAATGTGCGAGAGTATCCGGACGTATTCCCAGAGGATTTGCTTGTGATACCTCCAGAGAGATAGATTTAGTTCAGGATTGATCTAGTCCTTGGTGCGGCTCCAATAACCAAAGCACCATATTGATTGGCTCCTCCCAAGCTGCGGGGGTTTTCTATGCATTTGTAGGAGCTGCTAGACAAGGGATTTATCAGGCAGAGCAGTTTGCCACGGGGAGCCCTGATCCTGTTTGTGAGAAAGAAGGACGGGTCACATCGCATGTGTATAGACTACCAGGACCTGAATAAGGTAACGGTGAAGAACCCTTATCCTCTCCCGAGGATTGATGATTTTTTTGACCAGCTACATGATGCATCTTGGCTCTCCAAGATTGATCTACGATCGGGTTATCACTAGATGCGAGTCAGAGACGATGATGTTCAGAAGACAGCTTTTAGGAATCGCTATTGTCATTATGAGTTCGTGGTGATGCTGTTTGGGCTCACCAATGCTGCTGTCGCATTCATGGATCTCATGAATCGCGTGTGCAGACCGATGTTGGATCAGTCTGTAATAGTCTTTATTGATGACATCTTGGTTTATTCCAAGTCTTAGGAGCAACATGAGGAGCACTTGAGGGAGGCGCTGGAGACTTTGAGGAGGGAGATACTTTTCACAAAGTTCTCCAAGTGTGAGTTCTGGTTGCGCTAGGTGCAGTTTCTTGGGCAACTTGTCAACCAGAAGGATATTTTGGTCGATCCGGCCAAGATAGAGGTCGTGATGCAATGGGAGGTTCCGAGATCTCTAACTGAGATTCAAAGTTTTCTTGGTCTAGCGGTTTACTATCAGAGATTGATCTAGGATTTCTCCAAGATCGTTGTTCCTTTGAATTGACTGACCAAGAAGTCGGTGACATACCGCTGGGGCCTAAGTAGCAGACAACCTTTGAGACTCTCAAACATCGGTTATGCGAGGCACCGATTCTGATCTTGTTAGGGGGAGTCGATGACTTCGTGGTTTATTGTGACACTTCGATCACAGGAAATTAGACATGGGTGCGATTTTGATGTAGTAACGTCACGTGATAGCTTACACATCGAGGTAGTTGAAGCCTTATGAGGCGAACTATCTGACGCATGATTTAGAGATGGGGGACGTGGTTTTCTCCCTCAAGATTTGGTGGCATTACCTCTATGGGGTTCATTGTACCATTTACACGGACCACAAGAGCTTGAGGTACCTCATGGATTAGCCGAATCTGAACATGAGGCAGCGCCGGTGGTTAGATGTGGTGAAGGACTACGATTGTGAGATCCTTTACCACCTGGGCAATGCCAATGTGGTGGTCGATACCCTGAGTCGTAAGGCAGTGACGACCCCAATTCGATACAAATGTTTGAGGATGATTGTGATTACCCCATTGCTAGAGCAGATTCGGGAGGCGCAGTCTAGGGCATGAAGGAGGAGCGCCGGAAGTGCGAGCATATCATAGGCCAAGTGGCCTCCTTTGATTACGACAGTCACAGGTTGTTATCCTTGCATGGGAGGGTCCAGGTTCCGTATCAGGGAAGAGTACAAAAGATTCTAATGGATCAGGCCCACAAATCGAGGTTTTCCATCGATCCTGGGGCGATGAAGATGTATCGGGATCTTCACCCTGATTACTGGTGGCCGTGCATGAAGCGGGACATAGCATGGTACGTTGAGCGGTGCATGACTTGCAGGAAAGTCAAGTCCAAACAACAACATCCACACATAAAAATGCAGCCGTTAGACATTCCCGTGTGGAAATAGGAAGATATCACTATGGACTTCATCATGAAGCTTCCTAGGACCTCACGTGGAGTAGATTCGATATGGATCATTATGGATCGGTTGACCAAGAGTGGTCACTTCATCCCAATCCAGGAGAGTATATCGGTCGAGAAGTTAGCCGAGATCTACGTATGTGAGGTAGTGGCACGACATGGAGTGCCTGTTTCATTTGTGTCAGATAGAGATGTTTGATTCACTTCCAAATTTTTGGAAGTGGTTCCACGACGAGATGGGTACTTGTCTCCACTTCAGCACCACTTTCCACCCTCAGACAAATGGACAGAGCAAGAGGACGATTCAGACTCTCGAGGACATGCTGTGTGCATGTGTTTTGGATTTCGGTGGCAGTTCGGATACGTATCTTCCACTAGCAAAATTTTCGTATAACAATGGTTACCACGTAAGCATAGACCGACCTCCCTATGAGATGATCTACGGGAGGAAAAATAGGATCCTAATCTATTGGGGAGAGGTCGGTCAGAGAGTCATAGGGAGTACTAAGGTAGTACTCATGACTACTGAGAGGATCCAGCAGGTCCAGAGAAGGCTCCAGACTGCTCAAAGTCAGCAGAATAGCTATGTCGACAAACAGCGTTGAGACTTAGAGTTTAGGGTGGGCAACATGGTCCTCCTGAAGGCGTCACCTTGGAAAGATGTCATCCGGTTCGGAAGCGGGGTACGCTGGGCCCCAGATACATCGATCCATTCAGAGTTTTGGCTTGGATGGTCCGGGTTGCTTACCGCTTGGATCTTACACCAGCGCTCAGCCAGATCCACAGCACCTTCCATCTTTCTTGGTTACAAAAGTGCTTAGTGGATGACACAGAGGTTGTGCTCATAGAGGACATTTAGGTTGACGACAACCCGAATTACATTGACTGACCGATAGCTATACTCTACAAGAAAGCAAAGGAGCTGAGGAACAAGAGGTTCGAGCTAATAAAGTTGCAATGGCAGCACCGCAAGGGCTCTGAGTGGAATTGGGGTCCAAGGAGAAAACTAGGGCGCACTACCCGGAGTTGTTTCCCGAGGAAGCAGACTCTGAGGACTAAGTCTAAGACAAGTGGGGAGAACTATAATGCATGGTTTCTGGTACACATTTAAATAAAAAATTAATTCATTTTTATAAAGCAACACGATGAATTGGTAGCCCAAACTCGTCGAGTAGAGACTAAAAAGGGGATGTGGGTTTTGAAGTCTACTCGATGATTTTGGCCTACCAACTCGTCGAGTAGGTCTGCCATAATGAAACCCTAATTTTGGGGTTTTGCACCCTATTTAAGCATCTTAATCACCACTTGCTGGCCTCATTTCCTGCCTCCAAGTCCCAAACCCTAATCCATGAAACCCTAGTGCCTTGTATGAGCTTGTGGGTTGTTTTTGAGTGAATATTATGTGTTTTAAAGCTTTTTGAAGAAGGGTGAGCTTAGGGATTAAGAATAAACTAGTAGATAAAGAAAAAACATCTCATCCTCTTCATTTTCTAGTAAGTCTCAAACTTGCTTAATAGCTTGTTGGATCTCCTTGTTATTATTTTATGGGGTTTTTGGTTCAAGAAACATGATCCTTGGGACATGGATGTCCCAAGTGGATATACTTTCAGATCTATGACCTTGAGGGATCATATGGCATAAAGGTGCAAACTTTATGGCCATGGAAGCCCCATGCAAGCTATAAGGTGCCATTTAGCCTTTTAAAAACCCAAAAGGGCATGCATGGAGGAAAATGCAGAAACTTTACGTGTTCACATGATGCCTAAGGCCTAGATCTCTATTTATATGCCTTAGTTTAGAGTATGGATGACTTGTAGATTAGGATCTAAGTTTTAAGGAGTTAGGGTTTGAGCCAAACCCATTAAATGTTGGTATTATCGAGTATAGTTGGAAACTTTACCCTTAAAAGGATGTTTTCAGTGTGTATGAGAAACAAGAAGCATAGATCTAAAATGTAGGGGCTTAATCCGTTAAGATAGCCCAAGAAGACAGAGGAACCCATCGAGTTCATAGAGAAACTCGATGAGCTGAGGCAAGTTGTCCCAATGCTGAATATGGTGGAACTCGGAAAGTCTGAGGATAACTAGGCGAGTTGACTCGCTTAATCACGAATCTGAGTAGCCAGGAAACATGATGATTCAAGGGGTTGATTCGACGAGTTGGATCGCGATTTTAGGACTTTGATTTATAGAACGTGGTGAGTTGAGTCAATCCAGAACATTGAATTTGACCAGAATATTGATCTTGACCAGGGGTAAAATGATCATTTTACCCTAAGAAGGATTATCAGTTTCTGACTAAGTGTTATTGTGATAATGATATACGGGGAGTCGTTGGGGGCAGCCATCATAGATTCCTCACACGAGACTTTAGCAGCCAACTTTTGAGGTGAGTTTTCCTCCAATAGGAACGGGTCGAAGGCACCAATGTTGTCCCGTTTATTTATGTTAGCATATGTCGGACTTAGGTCCGATGTCGGGGTTAGTCCGATGCAGATTGTATTTTTCCGGACTTCGGTCCGATGCTAGGGCAATCCTGAGGAATGTTTTTAATTTTTTATGCTTGATGTCTTCGTGATTCTTGCATGTGTATGTTTATATGTTTTGAGCTTCGGTCGAAGTCGGGGGAATCATAAGGATGGTTTAGCTTATATGTTATGTGTTATATGTTCCGGGCTTCGGTCTGATATCGGGGTAAGCCCGAGGAAGGTTTAGCTTATATGTTTATGTTATGTGTTTATGTTATATGTGTGACAACCCGAAGTTTGTCCATCGCCGTAACCCATTCTGTCCATAAAATTCGTCTCTTTCGAATTGTTTCCGTTTAAGTTTTAAATTAAGTCATTATTTTGAGATTTGTATTATGACTTAATGGATGTATAAACATGTTTAGAACTCATTTTAACACTCCATATTAGTAATTGGAAACATTTTAGTTTCAACCATATCGGGTTACGACATCTTAATCGGGTGCGACCAAAAGCCCCATTTAACGTTGGTATCGGGTAGAATTCCACCATGTCCCAAACTTAGGACCTATTTAAAGGAGATTAAGCTTCCATTTGAATCTTTTTCCCTCTCTCACTACTCTCTCTCTAACCTCTCTCCTCAAACCAAAGATCTAAGTCCAAAAACATCAAATTAAGGCTTCAAATCTTCAAGGTAACTTCCCTAACTTGTTATTCAACCTCCTTAGCCTTCAAATCTGAGTTTAAACATTGATTTAGGACCATCTTCATGAGTTTACGGCCCTGGAGAATGCTTGGGCTGTAAACTCAAATAAAAGTGGGTTTTTGAGCCTTAAAACCCCTCCAAGCCAACTTTAGGACTTAGATATGACTTTATGGCTTACCAATTCGGACTTAGAACACCCTAAACATGATTTTTGAGGATTAAACATGAGTTTACTGCCCAAGAGCATGCTTGGGCCGTAAACTCATCATTCATGAAGAGTAAACTCAAAAACAAGTGTTTAAAGGTCATTTAAACACACCTTTAGCCTTGGAATAAATCCAAGAACCAACCACAATCGATTTGAGGACCTTAAACATAATAAAAACCCTCCATTTGAGTGTTTACAGCCATGACCCCCCAATGTTAGGTTCCAGGGCCGTAAACTCACCTAAGCTAGTCAAATGGTGCCCAAAATTCATCCTAAGGCTTGTAAAAATTGTCTAAATCACATGTGACTGTCCTAGACACAAAAACACATAACGATTGTGTGTTGGGGAATTTTATGGCTGTAAACTCCTAGTTTATTACCGTAAACTCCATTAAATGGTCAATAGGTGGGTTAAATCCATTCATATGTCGTAGATGTGATCCTAGCTAATTTCCCCAAGTGATGTTTGACCATTTAGCACCTTAAACCCCATCATCATGAGTTCACGGCCGTGAAATCATATGGACATGGTCTTAGGGTCGTAGACTCCATAAGTAGTTTACTCTTGAAGAGCAAACACAATATCCAAGCCATATACGTTCGTAGATGTCACCCGGGTTGCTCCAAACGCTTGATTTGAGGTGTTTTCGCATCCTAGAGTGAATAATCATATCTATTTAGCGAATTAAAATCTAATTAGATACAAATGTGTATCATTTCACATTTCATAGGAATCCTGTGCGTTTTCAAGCCTTGAAGTTACGTTTAGCATCCAAACCGACACATTCCGGGATTGGTGAGTTCATACCCTTACCCTTTTTCCGTGTTTTTCAATGTTTCAGTGGGGGAAAACAAGCAAAACTATAAATGTTTTCAAAAACCTAATACTGATGTAATTCTATAAATATTTGGCTAACCTTTAAGTATCTTTAACCCTTATGTATTATGTTGAGCATAAGGAATGTTTTCTCAAATATAACTACGTGAATTTCAGTAAAGGAAACAATCAAACCAATTAAATTATTATGGGAATAATTTGGGATCTTTAGTTCTTGTTTTTATGAGTATAGATTTACATAAAGTTAATAGATAAACTATGTCTAATTCAGTTTATCTCTGTTTAATTTAGATTATATTGCCAGCTCATTTCATTGTATTAAACTGTTTGTATTGTAGTATGTTTCTAAACGATTAGTATGTTTGATAACGTTCAAAAACACCATGAATAGTATAATACTAGCTTGTGAGGTTCATCATCATTATTAGTAAATCCTCCCCGGAAGTGTAACCAGAGTCTCCTGGAGGAGAGCGTCGAATTTGTGAATAGATCTATTCGGGACTGACAATCCCACACCTTAACTGCTAGCTACAGTTAGGCGGGCACGCCTGGGGTGACAAATTCTTGGATATAGTTTCGACGTCTGACAAACGTCAAGGAGGTCTCTTTTTCGTATCAGCATGGTTACCCGACTCACAATACGTATTAATATAAGTTTATTCATGGAATTTAATTTCATATCGACTTTCTATCTATAGTTCTTATATCTAGTACAGGATGGTAGTCTCATGGTTTTGTATCTTATATCTAGTCCTGGATAATAATCCTATGGTTTTCAATCTATATCTATTACGGGATAGTAATCCCATGATTTATTAGTAAATAGTTTTATGTGTAAAACTATACAATGTGCTCTTTAACTAGAACTTTACTTTTAGGAAAATATAGGATTTTCCTGGGATAACAACTATACGTAACCAGAATCGTGTAAGAAAACAGTTAACTAAACACCACTTATAAGAAAATATGGGATTTTCTTGGATTCGTAACTTTTTCGGAAAACTAAAGGAAACTCGTACATTTTCCCAAAACAAAAATCTTATGAACTCACCAGCTTTATGCTGATTTTCAAACCGCTTGTATTCTCAGGTCCGTGTTAGACAGGTACTCAGCGATCCTTTTGGAGAAGACGGAGCGTACTGAAGATCTCGTCTTTACTTTTGTTAATATGATACATATGTATATCACGTATACAACTTTACTTTTGAACAAATGTAAATTTCAATATGTAATGTAATGGTTGTTTACTTTGCTTACTATGTGCATTGGATTTGATACTCAACGTGGAGTCCACCCCGGAAATGTTTCCGCCTTCGGTTTTCGGGGTGTGACAGATTGGTACTAGGGCCCTTGTTTATAGTGAACTAAGTATACCAGACCTTACATGGTATAAGACTATAAACACTAAGGGGCCTAAGTGCTCTGAACTAAAAGTATACCTCAAAGTATAAGTATTTTCAAAAGTATACAAGAATACCTAACCGCTGAGATCCATAACTACAAGTAGAACAAAACATAAGTAAATGGGCGTTGTGCGCTGCGGTTAAACCTGGGCAGTTATGTAGTCATGTCTAGGATCAATATAGCCTGGCAACTATATTCATGAGACACGGCCAACATGTGCATGGGAGTGACTATGGTGTGCGGCATGCCTAAAACTTACCCTAATATCCCAAACATTGAACTATTGTCGCAGCAAATCATGAAATACTATGGGAGTATTTCTCGAGCCAATCCTTGTTAGAAAATCCTCAATCGAACGTTGTTCCCTAATCATTTCTCTAGCGATAAATCGTATGTTTTGCTAACTCCTTCCTGTTTTATCGCTTATTCGGAAAATATAACTATCATATCTCTTGATTCAATTCGGAGAACTTATCATCCTCTCTTTCCTGATCTTATTAGATCAACACGTCTCCAAGAAAGAGGCCCAACTCAAAGACCAACAACAACCCTCCTCCGCCACCACCTTCTCTTCAAATCGATCCGGTAACCCTTCAGACACTTTTTACTGCCGCAGTGACAGCAGCCATGCCACAAAGGAACCCCAGTAGTTCAGGAGGTGATCCCCAACCCCAGAACCTAGAAGATAGTCAAGGACACCGAAAAGGGGGTTCTTATAAAGACTTCATGAATGCGGAACCCACATCCTTCAATGGCACTGGGGGTGTCATTTCCCTAACTCGATGGTTCGAGAAAATCGAATCTATTTTCGAAATTTGTGCTTGCTCTGAATCTGATAAAGTGAAGTTCGCCGCTTGTACCTTCACCGATAAAGCCTTAACTTGGTGGAACGGCCGAGTCAAATCCTTAACTTTACCTGTAGCTAATGCTATGGGTTCGGAGGCCATGAAGGATCTTCTTCTTGCCGAGTACTGCCCACGGGGAGAGATGCAAAAGTTGGAGCATGAACTATGGAACCTAAAGATGCAAGGTTCCGACATAGCCGCTTACACTTCAAGGTTTGACGACTTGGTGCTACTCTTCCGGGGAATGGTTACCCCAAACAGTAAGAAGATAAAGAGATTCATCTGGGGGTTGATCCAACCAACCAAGGGAAACGTCCTAGCCGCGAGGCCGGATACTTACGACAGCGCCAAATGTCTTGTGCAAATTCTGATCGACCACGAAGATAACCCTGATGAGGAGACCACCGCTCCTGGGCTAACTAAGAGTAGTGGTGGAAGTAAAAAGAAATTTTGGAACAAGCGGAAGGCCCAAAGTACATAGGGAACCTCTAAGAAACAGCAGACAATAGCAGTCCACGCTGCTACGGTCCCTGTTGCCGTTACTACCGTTGGATCTAAAGCTTAGACTCCTACCAGTCGATATACCGGTACCCTTCCTTGGTGCGAAAAATGTAGTTATCATTATCATACTGTTGGACAATGTCGCGAAAAACTCTGCAGCAACTGTGGCAAGAATGGCCACCTTGCTTGAACCTGCAGAAAACCAACCAAAACAGCAAACCAATCATCCGGAGCAGGTGTCGGTCGGGCCTGCTACGGTTGCGACGAAGTAGGGCATTTCAAGAGAAATTTCCCTAAAGCAGCAGGAGCTGCAAACGCTGTAAGAGTCCTAGCTATAGGACAAGGTGAGGCAGCCGCCGATCCCACCGTTGCCACAGGTATATATATTCTTCCTCAACAACTCTTATACTCACGATCCTTTTTGATTATATGGTTGAAAGAAAATTTGTTATCCATTCAATTAAAACATCACCTTAACCGTAGTCCTCCATTAGTAACCGAAATGTCAACCGTCGAGGTGTCTAACAATGAGAAAGAGAACATTAGCGATATATTCATGGGTTGAACTCTAAGGAGATTAATCATCCTTTTCCTATCGATCTTATGCTTTTTTTGCAATTAAGAACTTTGAAATATTCATTGGCATGGATTGATTGAGTCTCAATCGTGCTGATATCCTTGTTCCGAAAAATCTATCCATCTCAGCCTTCCCCCGGCCAAACTCTTAACATCGGAGATGATAAACTTAGCTCCAGCTGTTGTACCATTTCGTATGTCAAAAGCCCGAAGGACTCCCCAAAAGAGTGTGCCATAATTTCCTAGCCTAACTGACCATTGAGAAACAGGAAGTGCATCCCCGAAGTCTACAATTTTCTTGGCGTCTTTTCCCGAAGAGCTTCCAGGAATTCCTCCCAAGTGTCGTGTCGAGTTTCGCATCGACCTAATTCCTGGAACTACCCTCGTAGCCAAAACCCCATGTCGATTAGCACTAGCAGTAATGCAGGAGTTATTTAGTCAGCTTCATGAGTTGACCATCAAAACCGATATCCTCTTTCCTCGAATAGATGACCATTTCGATCCACCTCAGAGAACCAACCACTTCTCAAAGATAAACCTTACGACAAGATACCATCAACTACGAGTCCACGAGAGTGATGTTCCTTAGACAGTATGCCAGACTCAATACGGTCACTATAAGCTCGTAGTGATGCCCATCGATCAAACCACTTCCCTTGGTCATGTAGTAGACAATGAAGACATACGTGTGGAATCCTCGAAAGATCAAGAAAATAGAGAAGTAGTCAGCACCGAAGTTACCCACAGAAACCCGTCAATTCTTGGGTCTCGCTGACTACTATTGTAGGTTCATTTAGAATTTTTGCATAATCGCCAAAACCCTAACCATTTCGACACCGAAAGATGTACCCTCCTGTAGAAGGTCTTACTCTGGAAAGACAAGTTACACCTATGAAAGCGTGGAAAACTCAACCCGTGGTACATTAGACTCTTCGAGATCCTCGTTAGGATCGAATCCGTAACCTTCGAACTCCGACTACCTCCAGAACTTAGTAGCATCCATCCGGTATTCCACGTCTTTATTCATAAGAAGTGTCTACTCGACGAAACCCTAGTAATCCCTTCAATGTGACCGAAAGCAAAGAAAGTCTGAACCTCATGGAGAAATCAATCGAAACCGTAGATAGAGAGATTAAACATACGAAACAAAATTGTATCCCGTTAACGAAGGTTCGTCGGAATGCCATACGAAGACACGAACTCATTAGGAGCGTAAAGATCCGATAAAATTGAAGTATCTGTATCTCTTTCGAAATCCTTGAGTCGCATTTAAATTTTGAATTTCGAGACGAAATTCCCTCTAACGGGGGGATAATGTGACAACCCGAAGTTTGTCCATCGTCGTAACCCATTCCGTCCATAAAATTCGTCTCTTTCGAATTGTTTCCGTTTAAGTTTTAAATTAAGTCATTATTTTGAGATTTATATTATGACTTAATGGATGTCTAAACATGTTTAGAACTCATTTTAACACTCCATATTAGTAATCGGAAACATTTTAGTTTCAACCATATCGGATTACGGCATCTTAATCGGGTGCTACTAAAAGCCCCGTTTAACGTTGGTATCGGGTAGAATTCCACTGTGTCCCGAAATTAAGACCTATTTAAAGGAGATTAAGCTTCCATTTGAAGGCTTTTCCCTCTCTCACTACTCTCTCTCTAACCTCTCTCCTCAAACCAAAGATCTAAGTCCAAAAACATCAAATTGAGGCTTCAAATCTTCAAGGTAACTTCCCTAACTTGTTATTCAACCTCTTTAGCCTTCAAATCCGAGTTTAAACATTGATTTAGGACCATCTTCATGAGTTTTCGGCCCTGGAGAATGCTTGGGCCGTAAACCCAAATAAAAGTGAGTTTTTAGCCATAAAACCCCTCCAAACCAACTTTAGGACTTAGATATGACTTTATGGCTAACCAATTCGGACTTAGAACACCCTAAACATGATTTCTGAGGAGTAAGCATGAGTTTACTTCCCAAGAGCATGCTTGGGCCGTAAACTCATCATTCATGAAGAGTAAACTCAAAAACAAGTGTTTAAAGGCCATTTAAACACACCTTTAGCCTTGGAATAAATCCAAGAACCAACCACAATCGATTTGAGGACCTTAAACATAATAAAAACCCTCTATTTGAGTGTTTACAGCCATGACCCCCCAAGGATAGGTTCCAGGGCCGTAAACTCACCTAAGCTAGTCAAATGGTGCCCAAAATTCATCCTAAGGCTTGTAAAAATTGTCTAAATCACATGTGATTGTCCTAGCCACCAAAACACATAAGGATTGTGTGTGGGCGGAGTTTATGATCGTAAACTCCTAGTTTACTGCTATAAACTCCATTAAATGGTCAATAGGTGGGTTAAATCCATTCATATGCCTTAGATGTGATCCTAGCTAATTTCCCCAAGTGATGTTTGACCATTTAGCACCTTAAACCCCATCATCCATGAGTTCACGGCCGTGAACTCATATGGACATGGTCTTAGGGCCATAAAGTCCATAAGGAGTTTACTCTTGAAGAGCAAACACAATATCCAAGCCATATATGTCCTTAGATGTCACCGGGGTCGCTCCAAACTCTTGATTTAAGGTGTTTTCACATCCTAGAGTAAATACTCATATCTAATTAGTGAATTAAAATCTAATTAGATACAAATGTGTATCATTCACATTTCATAGGAACCACGCGCGTTTTCAAGCCTTGAATTGACTTTTAGCATCCAAACCGACACATTCCGCGATTGGTGAGTTCATACCCCTACCCTTTTTCCGTGTTTTTCAATGTTTTCAGGGGGAAATACAAGCAAAACTATAAATGTTTTCAAAAACCTAATACTGATGTAATTCTATAAATATCTGGCTAACCTTTAAATATCTTTACCTCTTATGTATTATGTTGAGAATAAGGAATGTTTTATGAACTATAACAACGTGAATTTTAGTAAAGGAAACAATCAAACCAATTAAATTATTATGGGAATAATTTGGGATCTTTAGTTCTTGTTTTTACGAATATAGATTTACATAAAGTTAATAGATAAACTATGTCTAATTCAGTTTATCTCTGTTTAATTTAGATTATATTGCCATATCATTTCATTGTATTAAACTGTTTGTATTGTATTATGTTTCTAAACAATTAGTATGTTTGATAACGTTCAAGAACACCGTGAATAGTATAATACTAGCTTGTGAGGTTCGTCATCATTATTAGTAAATCCTCCCTGGAAGTGTAACCAGAGTCTCCTAGAGAGAGAGCGTGGAATTTGTGAATAGATCTATTCGGGACTGATAATCCCACACCTTAACTGCTAGCTACAGTTAGGCGGGCATGCCTGGGGTGACAAATTCTTGGATATAGTTTCGACGTCTAACAAATGTCAAGGAGGTCTCTTTTTTGTATCAGCATGGTTACCCGACTCACAATACGTATTAATATAAGTTTATTCATGGAATTTAATTTCATATCGACTTTCTATCTATAGTTCTTATATCTAGTACGGGATGGTAGTCTCACGGTTTTGTATCTTATATCTAGTACAGGATAATAATCCTATGGTTTTCAATCTATATCTATTACGGGATAGTAATCCCATGATTTATTAGTAAATAATTTTATGTGTAAAACTATACAATGTGCTCTTTAACTAGAACTTTACTTTTAGGAAAATATAGGATTTTCCTGGGATAACAATTATACGTAACCAGAATCGTGTAAGAAAACAGTTAACTAAACACCACTTATAAGAAAATATGGGATTTTCTTGGATTCGTAACTTTTTCGGAAAACTAAAGGAAACTCGTACATTTTCACAAAACAAAAATCTTATGAACTCACCAGCTTTATGCTGATTTTCAAACCGCTGGTATTCTCGGGTCCGTGTTAAACAGGTACTCAACGATCCTTTTGTAGAAGACGGAGCGTACTGAAGATCTCGTCTTTACTTTTGTTAATATGATACATATGTATATCACTTGTACAACTTTACTTTTGAACAAATGTAAATTTCAATATGTAATGTAATGATTTGATACTCAACGTGGAGTCCACCCCGAAAATGTTTCTGCCTTCGGTTTTCGGGGTGTGACAGATTGGTATCAGAGCCCTTGTTTATAGTGAACTAAGTATACCAGACCTTACATGGTATAAGACTATAAACACTAAGGGGCCTAAGTGCTCTGAACTAAAAGTATACCTCAAAGTATAAGTATTTTTTTAAAGTATACAAGTATACCTAAGCACCGAGATCTGTAACTACAAGTAGAACAAAACGTAAGTAAATGGGTGTTGTGCGCTGCGGTTAAACCTGGGCAGTTATGTAGTCGTGTCTAGGATTAATATAGCTTGGCCAACTATATTCATTTGAGACACGGCCAACATGTGCTTGGAAGTGACTGTGGTGTGCGGCATGCCTAAAACTTACCCAAATATCCCAAACATCGAACCGTGGTCGTAGCGAATCATGAAATACTATGGGAGTATTTCTCGAGCTAATCCTTGTTAGAAAATCCTCAATCGAACGTTGTTCCCTAATCATTTCTCTAGCGATAAATCGTATGTTTTGCTAACTCCTTCCTGTTTTATCGCTTATTCGGAAAATATAACTATCATATCTCTTGATTCAATTCGGAGACTTATCATCCTCTCTTTCCTGATCTTATTAGATCAACACGTCTCCAAGAAAGAGACCCAACTCAAAGACCAACAACAACCCTCCTCCGCCACCACCTTCTCTTCAAATCGATCCGGTAACCCTTCAGACACTTTTTACTGCCGCAGTGACAGCAGCCATGCCATAAAGGAACCCCAGTAGTTCAGGAGGTGATCCCCAACCCCAGAACCTAGAAGATAGTCAAGGACACCGAAAAGGGGGTTCTTATAAAGACTTCATGAACACGAAACCCACATCCTTCAATGGCACTGGGGGTGTCATTTCCCTAACTCGATGGTTCGAGAAAATCGAATCTATTTTAGAAATTTGTGCTTGCTCTGAATCTGATAAAGTGAAGTTCGCCGCTTGTACCTTCACCGATAAAGCCTTAACTTGATGGAACGGCCGAGTCAAATCCTTAACTTTACCTGTAGCTAATGCTATGGGTTCGGAGGCCATGAAGGATCTTCTTCTTGCCGAGTACTGCCCACGGGGAGAGATGCAAAAGTTGGAGCATGAACTATGGAATCTAAAGATGCAAGGTTCCGACATAGCCACTTACACTTCAAGGTTTGATGACTTGGCACTACTCTGCTCAGGAATGGTTACCCCGGAGAGTAAGAAGATAGAGAGATTCATCTGGGGGTTGACCCAGCCAACCAAGGGAAATATCCTAGCCGCGAGGCCGGATACTTACGACAGCGCCAAATGTCTTGTGCAAATTCTGATCGACCACGAAGATAACCCTGATGAGGAGACCACCACTCCTGGGCTAACTAAGAGTAGTGGTGGAAGTAAAAAGAAATTCTGGAACAAGCGGAAGGCCCAAAGTACACAGGTAACCTCTAAGAAATAGCAGACAATAGCAGTCCACGCTGCTACGATCCCTGCTGTCGTTGGATCTACAGCTCAGACAACTACCCGTGGATATACCGATACCCTTCATTGGTGAGACAAATGTAGCTATCATCATCATACTCTTGGACCATGTCGTGAAAGACTCTACAGCAACTATGGCAAGAAGGGCCACCTTGCTCGAACCTGCAGAAAACCAGCCAAATCAACAAACCAATCATCCGGAGCAGGTGTAAGTCGGGCCTGCTACGGTTGCGGTGAAGTAGGGAATTTCAAGAGAAATTGCCCTAAAGCAGCAGTAGCTGGAAACGCTGTAAGAGTCCTAGCTATAGGACAAAGTAAGGCAGCCGCCGATCCAACCGTTGCCACAGGTATATATGTTCTTCCTCGACAGCTCTTATACTCACGATCCTTTTTGATTATATGGTTGAAAGAAAATTTGTTATCCATTCAATTAAAACATCACCTTAACCGTAGTCCTCCATTAGTAACCGAAATGTCAACCGTCGAGGTGTCTAACAACAAGAAAGAGAACATTAGCGATATATTCGTGGGTTGAACTCTAAGGAGATTAATCATCCTTTTCCTATCGATCTTATGCTGTTTTTTCAATTAAGAACTTTGAAATATTCATTGGCATGGATTGATTGAGTCTCAATCGTGCTGATAGCCTTGTTCTGAAAAATCTATCCATCTCAGCCTTCCCCCGGCCAAACTCTTAACATCGGAGATGATAAACTTAGCTCCAGTTGTTGTACCATTTCGTATGTCAAAAGCCCGAAGGACTCCCCAAAAGAGTGTGCCATAATTTCCTAGCCTAACTGACCATTGAGAAACAGGAAGTGCATCCCCAAAGTCTACAATTTTCTTGGCGTCTTTTCCCGAAGAGCTTCCAGGAATTCCTCCCGAGTGTCGTGTCGAGTTTCGCATCGACCTAATTCCTGGAACTACCTTCGTAGCCAAACCCCCATGTCGATTAGCACTAGCAGTAATGCAGGAGTTATTTAGTCAGCTTCATGAGTTGACCATCAAAACCGATATCCTCTTTCCTCGAATAGATGACCATTTCGATCCACCTCAGAGAACCAACCACTTCTCAAAGATAAACCTTACGACAAGATACCATCAACTACGAGTCCACGAGAGTGATGTTCCTTAGACAGTATGCCAGACTCAATACGTTCACTATAAGCTCATAGTGATGCCCATCGATCAAACCACTTCCCTTGGTCATGTAGTAGACAATGAAGACATATGTGTGGAATCCTCGAAAGATCAAGAAAATAGAGAAGTAGTCGGCACCGAAGATACCCACAGAAACCCGTCAATTCTTGGGTCTCGCTGACTACTATTGTAGGTTCATTTAGAATTTTTGCATAATCGCCAAAACCCTAACCATTTCGACACCGAAAGATGTACCCTCCTGTAGAAGGTCTTACTCTGGAAAGACAAGTTACACCTACAAAAGCGCGGAAAACTCAACCCGTGGTACATTAGACTCTTCGAGATCCTCGTTAGGATCGAATCCGTAACCTTCGAACTCCGACTACCTCCAGAACTTAGTAGCATCCATCCGGTATTCCACGTCTTTATTCATAAGAAGTGTCTACTCGACGAAACCCTAGTAATCCCTTCAATGTGACCGAAAGCAAAGAAAGTCTGAACCTCATGGAGAAATCAATCGAAACCGTAGATAGAGAGATTAAACATACGAAACAAAATTGTATCCCGTTAACGAAGGTTCGTCGGAATGCCATACGAAGACACGAACTCATTAGGAGCGTAAAGATCCGATAAAATTGAAGTATCTGTATCTCTTTCGAAATCCTTGAGTCGCATTTAAATTTTGAATTTCGAGACGAAATTCCCTCTAACGGGGGGATAATGTGACAACCCGAAGTTTGTCCATCGTCGTAACCCATTCCGTCCATAAAATTCGTCTCTTTCGAATTGTTTCCATTTAAGTTTTAAATTAAGTCATTATTTTGAGATTTATATTATGACTTAATGGATGTCTAAAAATGTTTAGAACTCATTTTAACACTCCATATTAGTAATTGGAAACATTTTAACTTCATATACCATTACTTGTTAAAAATACTTTAAAATATAGCTTCGGATAGTTGTATAAGATATTTATACAATTATCAACAATCAACCCAACAAAAAATTAGTTGGTTGGGTTGAAGGGTTGAGATCTTCAACCCGGTCAACTTGTATAATAAATAGGTTGTGTTAGGTTTTTGACCTAACACCAACCTATTTAAGTTGTGGTTATGTTTTTTATTTTGTGGGTATTCAATGGAAGGGAAATATTAGTTACTATGTTCTTGAGTTTGAGGGGAATGTAATGGAATGGAACGGAAATCATGTTCTTGAGTTGGAAGAAAATCCACACTCATGTTTTTGCCCTTTGAAATTTTTTGTATTAGTTAAAACACACTTACAACAACACTTGGTTTATTGGACCATCTTTGTTTAGCTATGTTATTTTTTGAATTACCAATTGAACTCGTTGAAAAAAAAAAGACGATAACATAAACATTACTTAAATCTTGACAATAATGAAACACTAAACATTAAACATTGAACATTAATCAAGTTTCAAAGTCAAATAGTACAAAACATGTGTAATAAACTAAATAAACATATGTACTTAACACCTCGTCGAGTTCATCTTCATCCTTAAGAAGTTTTCCTTGGACTCGTCGAGTATACTCATGCACTCGCCGAGTCCCATGAACTTCCAGAACAATGGTTTAGTCCAGAACGTCGGGTCACTCCTCGGGACCCCCTTAAAACCTTTCCACACTCAACTGGGTCCTTATGACCCTCAATTGATATGGGATAGAAACCTTGGACTCGCCGAGTCCAAGAATGGACTCGTCGAGTTGGTCACATCCTCTCACTAAATCTTCGATTTCTAATGTACAACCCTTGATTAAAAGATAGATCTATGCTTCTACAATCGATCTAGCACGTAAAGTTACAACCTTTAAGTGCTTGCATGGGACTTTGAGCTCAAAAGGTCCTAAAACAATCTCTTACAATGCATGGGGCCTTCTTTGAGTGCAAGAGCCACTCCTTTCTACCTTGTAACCCTTCTAAGGTCCTATATCTTAAACATCAACCCCTAACCATGCTTGAAATCATGGTTGGTGACCAAAATGGCTTAGAAAAGCCCTAAAACTCCATAAAATAGGATCTATCAAAAGAACAAACAAGGTATAGACTTTATACCTTCTGAAGACTGCAAATGATGCTCAAAATTGGATCCTTCTAGCCTCCTCTTGATCTTTCAAGCTCTTCCTTCCTTCCTTGGGTCACAAAAGCACCAAAATCACTCCAAATGCCTTAGATTGCTTCAATAACGGCTAGGGTTTGCTATGGGGGTCTTCTGAGAGCAAATGGGACGAAGGAGGCCGAGTTAAGATGTTTAAATAGGGTGTAAACCCTCGGGTTAGGGTTTTTGTCCAGACAGGGCCTACTCGTCGAGTCCACAACTTAAACCCCGCGTCTCATCCCGCTTCTACTCAGCGAGTTGGTCCTTCAACTCGCCGAGTCCAAGGCCAAAATGCAAAAATATTAATAAAAGAATACATACCAAGAACCAGGTGCTACAATTGAGTTTAGAGAAAGCAGTAAGGAACTGTTGGGCAAGAAGAGTGGACTTTAATCCATTGTATCCATCTCGTAGGCCTGAGATAACAAGCATAACAACATCTTTTTCCTTGGCAGGTTCACCAATTTTGGCTAAAGCATCAGAGTGTTCTTGAGCACAAGTCAAATATGCAGAAGAAGATTCATCACCTTTCATTGATATTTTTAATAGTTGTGTTTTAAGTGTGTATTCTCATGAGGAGGTGTGGCGAGCATAGACACGTTGAAGAGATAGCCAAAGTTCACGAGAGGTATTGCCCTGAACATGATGGAACGATGCTTCAGAGATAGTAGATAAGATTAGCATTCGGACATGAGCATCGTTGGTAACCCATGCTGCATTTTCTGGATTTGGTTGAGCAGCAGTAACTTCTTGACCATCTTTACGTGATGTGGTAGTGGAAACAATGGTGGTCGGAGGACATGGGATTATGCCATCAACATAGCCAAACAAGTTGTTTGTAAGAAACACAGTAATATGTGCCATGTGTGGCTATTATCGAAAAAAAAGGAAGAGGAAAAAAGATGAAGAGAGGGAGATCGATTGAGTTGTGGCAGCCGATATGAGAATCGGGGTTAGGCTCTGATACCAAGTGAAACTTGGTAATCGTATTGATTATGATAAGCCACGATTACTATATATATATATATATATATATATATATATATATATATATATATATATATATATATATATATATATATATGTATATGTGTATGTATATACTCTAAACTCTAATTATATATCAACTAATACTCTCACATCCCATTTTGTTTGGAAAAATGGAAACATTCTCTCTACATCATCAACAAATGAATAATTGTTTGCGTATCTGGGTCCGTTGTCGAAACTAGTACGTTTCATATATGATATTCTCGACAAAGTAGTCATGTACGTAACGAGAGTATGAAACTTCACTATTTCTATGTAAAGAAGATTCTCTCATTCTCCTACATGAATTTTCAGCTTTATCAACCAAAATATCGGTTTTCTTTACCGTTGTTGCAACAAAGATTGTTGCCTTCATCGCGCGATCCTGATGAAGAAGACCGAAGAAAATGGAGAAAATGATGACATTTGTATGTGATAATATATTTAAAATATTGAAGGCGAAATGAAATAGAATGTCAAAATAAAATGATAGTTAATTATGTATTTACAGGAGAAAGGGGAATTAGCAACAAAAGGTTCTTTGCTAACATAAATCTATTGAAATAGAACATGTGTTAATATATTGCATTTCGTATAAACTTGTTTTCATATTCAATCCCAAACATTATTACTAAAAGGAAATCATATTCCATATCAACTATAACATACCGATGCACGTCAATTCACCATAGAGGTGGTTAATATACGTCAATTCACCATAGAGGCGATTAATATATTTTTAATTTAATTTTGAACTTAAATTTTAATTAATTAATTCATATTTTGGGTTATAACAATATACTGTCAAATGTCAATAATAGCTTACATATACCACTTCATTTTACAGATTTTGGGTTAACATAATTCACTCCATATTCTAATTTCTTATTCATGGTTTTCCTTTGCTTCATCGTGAAGACATTTTATTTAAATATTTTATTCAAGTTTATATTTGACTGATAGTTGTATCTAGGGTTGTAAACGAACCAACACGAACAAGGTCTTGTTCATGTTCGTTCGTTTAAGTTAGCCGAACAACAAACGAACACGAACGGATAAACGAACGAGATTTTCTTGTTCATGTTCGTTCGTTTAACAAATTACTTTATTCATGTTCGTTCATTTATGTTCGTGAACATGCTAAACGAACATAAACGAACAAAGATAAAAAAAAAAACACAATTGAACATATATGAACATAAACGAACATATAATATAGCAATATAATAAAAAAATAATTGAATATAGATGAATATAAATAAACTTAAACGAACGAACATAAACGAACGTAAATGAACATCATAAACGAACGTTCACGAACATAAATGAACGAACGAGATCATTGTTCATGTTCGTTCATTTAACTAAACGAACGATAATTTTTGTTCATGTTCGTTCATTTATTAAATCATCGAACATAAACGAACTTCCCGCCGAACAGTTCACGAACGGTTCGCCGAACGTTCAGTTCGTTTACAGCCCTAGTTGTATTCTCTCGTATTAGAAAAAATTATGTCTTTTAGACATCGCATATTGTTGAATGCTACTATCATACCAAAATTCGTTTTTCTTAGTTGGAATCTTAAGTACGTTTGCTATTTGTATATGTTTATGCATTATTATTTATATTATTTGCTTGTGTTTTATGTATTTTCTTTATTCGTTGCCTTTACCTCTTTTTGTGCAACTTTTTAAAAAGCTTAAATCCCGTAGGAATCTTATCCCCTTAATTTAATCTCCTACACAAACAACGTGCAAATGTTTAAAAGATGGTAAATGATGCAATGCAAAATTCATAAAATGCAACTATATTAAGGACTAGAGTTGATAATTTACCAATACATAAGAAATATATTTATGAGAAATGGATCATCAAGTCATAGAAAATATCATGAAAGTGGTAGGAAAGTAGGAGACTACCATTTTAAACATTTTATGTAAAACTTACCCAAGTGATAGACTTATACTTTGCATTTCATATACAATTTTTTTTAATCTTTTTATGGAACATACATAAAATATAAAATAACCAGTTTGTTATATTGAACTTTTTTCTTTTTATCTTTTGAAAATAAATTTTACTTTAACTTTGTTGATCTAGAAAAATCTTGAACCCATATAATATTCTACAAACCGCGGAAACTATTCAATAATAAAAATGGCAAAATTGTACGTGAAGTTGCCTTATTAGTATGTTGTTGATTAATTTATTAATTAATTTATCAACTTATCATTTTATCATTTTTTAGTTGTTTGTATACACATTTTTATATCTTTTATGTAACATAAAAATAGCCAACAATAGTTAGTTGGTTACATTGAATTATCATAGTATGTGCGATAATGAGGGACGAGAGTAACCTTCGCATACATTTTGTCATCTTTTTATGTAACATATAAACGGGATATTAAACAATATTTAGTTTGTTACGTTGCATTGTTATATTTGCGATAACAAGGGATGAGAGTAACTTCACATCAACTTTTGTTGATCCAGAATTTTTTTTTTCTCAGACACAATACCTTTCAAACCACATGAGCTGTTCTTTTTATGTAACATACATAAATATTAAACGATAGTTTGTTTGTTACATCTAATTGCTATATTTTCAATAACAACAAACAAAAGTAAATTTCATATCAACTTTGTTGACCTAAAAAAACATTGGACTAACATAATATCATGCAAACAATGTGAGTTGTTCTATAATAAAAATGGAAAATTTGCATTTGAAGTTGATCGGAGTAAAACTTATTGTAATATTATTTACTCTAAAAAATAAAAATAATTTCTTCCATTTTTTATGCTCTCATTCATTATACCACATGTCATTTTGTAGTAAATTTAAATTAAGTTATATTTATATATCATTTTGTGAGGTTTTTTCTATTTTATTAAATTTTATATAATATTTAAATGTAGCAAATGTAATAATAAATACATATCAATTTTCATTATAATTTCTGAATTGAATCTCATTATTTTAATTGTTTATTATTTAAATTATTTTTTTAAATTTAAAATAGAAATGAACATTTCAATTTTAATGGTTAAATATTTTTCTCTCTTTTTCCTTATAAATTCAAACTTTTTAAATTTTTAGATTTTCATATTTATTTATTTATTTTTGAATAAACACATATAACATCAACTTTGTTGATCCAGGAAAAACACAGACCCATACAATACCCCACAAACAAGATGAGATATTTTATTATAAAATCACAAAATTACGTGTGTATTTGATCATTCTAAACCTGATTATAGAGTCGTTGATTAAATTATTGATTTTTCATTTTAATTATGTTGGTGACTTTATTAATATATAAGGTGATTAATTATTGATGCACATGATGCATATATCAATGATTATTGGGACATTTAGCTTCATGATTATCACCAACCAACACTTCCGATGGAGCTACAAACATAGAAACTACTAACACTATATGTCATTAATCATAAACATTAATTATTGTTTACGATTAATGGCGTAATAAAATGGAATAAAATATGTTAATTGTATATTTTATACTCATTTGATATGTATTTGATTGCTACCAATATGACAATTATAATTTTTGTCCAACCCAGAAAAATAGAACAACTTAAGAATGTGTAAAATACATAAATAAATAAAAAAACCTCACCCTCTTTACAAAAAAATAACCGAGAAAGATTGTTATACAAAACAAAATATGAATATTTTATAATTTATACTGTTTTTTGACATGCATAAAATATGATTAATATCAATAGGACAAAAATTAATTTTTTTTTTATAACATCCATCTAGATGAAACAAGTGGAAAGAAACATGCATAAAGACAAAAATGCCCTTCATACTGAAAATAATCTTCGAATATGATGGTCAATAAGATAAACTAATATTTTTTTGTGTAACCCAAAGATAAAAACAATGTGAGACAAACTCGTGTGAAAGGCATAACTACGAACTCCATCCTCATTATCATAAACAACCTTTAAAAACAAGGTTTATGCCAAAAATGGGTAATGAACTATTTTGTTTTTCACAAAACACCATTATTTAAAAAATAATCTTTTTATTTTAATAAAAGAGTAGTTTTTAATATCCTTTTGACATGTATCACCATATTAAACCTCATAATTAATGCAAATTTTATTTTTCTTTTGCCATGTTACACTTTATTATGTATTATAATATAATTATAATCATAATTAATGCATACCATTTGTCAACATATTATTTCTCCATTTTAAATTTCAAATTTTAAATTTCTCATTCTAATTACATTAAATTAACAACATTAGAATAAAAATTAAAATAAAATTAATACAAATTATAAAGTGATATAATTTTACATATTTATTTAAATCAATGATTATAATTTTATATAACTAAAAAATCTCTTAATTAATACTTTATTTAAAATAAGTTATTAATAATTTTAAATTTTAACTATTAAAGTTTAATTAATTTTATTACCGTAATTCCCACCGGTTATAAACTAGTAGTAACAATAATAACAAAGTATAAGAAGGTAAGCAATTGGGAACTTTGCGTTCACAATATACCTTTATTTTTTAATAATATTTTATGAAAAAAAATAGTTCATCACCCATTTATGACATTAACATGGTGAATCATCCCTTTACTCAATTGTGGAAGCATGTTTATGAAAATTACATAAATAAATATAGAAAACAAAAGCATTAAAGACTTAATGTGTTTTAACAAAATATCAACTCGAAAGAAGAAGATATTCATTAATTCTTATTCTCTTGAGATTTACATTTACATGAATCTTTGGGAACCCAAATCCAATAGTGTACGGAAAAACACATGAGGGTACACCGGAGGCTCCTCTGCAAGCGCCTACAACATTTCACAAATGTTAAAATTACCAAAACACCCTTTCAAAAATTCAATAAACACAAAATAAATTGGAAATAATAAATACCTGATGAATCAAGACAGTTGAAGGCGTCATTCCGGGCACAGTATTCACTTCAATAACTAAAACCTGTAAGTACTCATAACATAAGTTGCATGCATTTAGATCTTAAAATGATAACCTAAGCCCAAGGGTAAATAGGTAATTTTACCTCGCCATTATCAACATTAACAAATGCATCAATACGAGAAAATCCTTCGAGCTCCAGGGTGTTGGCTATAAGCTCAATGCGTTCTTTACATTTCATCAATGCCTCAGTGCTAATTCATGAGTAATTAAATAAAACAAGAAAATGGTAAAGAAAATGAAATTCCAAAAAGATAACTTTTAATGGTAACTCAATTTTAGAAAAAAAAAAAAAAAAAAAAAAAAAAGGTATTGTAAAGTTGTACTTCTACCGTTTTATTGATTTTAGCAACTTGACTATTTTCTAAAGTGATTAAACCTTTATATTTTTTGCTTTTTAAAAAAACCATTTTTCCCATGACAAAGTACAACAAAGCTCTCTTTCAAAAAGAAAAAAAATACCACAAAGCATAATGTGCTTTATCATTTTTATCAAGTTATCCACTGAATTAATATATAATAATCATAAATTATAATTCTTCAGTGGCTAAATTGATAAAATGGTGAAAGTAGTTTATTTTGACCTTTATCAAAGAAGGTTTTTTCAAGTAGTAAAAAAAATATAGGTTAATCTCATTAAAGACCTTATATTTTGTGTTCAACTTTATTTTTTGCCTGAAAAAGTCCTTGTATTTTTTCATTTTTCCAAACTTTGTATTTTTTCCGAAAAAAAAAAAATCAACCTTCTAACCGCTTCCAAATAAACCCTCAACTTTTTTATTTTTTCTGGAAAAAACCCTCATATTTTACAATTTTTTTTGGAAAAAATGACTAAAATGGTCGCATCGGAAAAATTGAAAAAATACAAGGTCTTTTTCAGGAAAATAAAATAAATTTAAGGTTTAATCCGGAAAAAATACAAAATATAAAGTCTTTTATGAGATTAACCCAAAAAATATATAGAAAATAGTCAAGTGGCTAAATGAAAAAAAATGGTTAAAGTACATTGTATAAGAATTTTGTCGAAATTTCATTTATAGAAATTAGTTTGGAGTATATTTAGCATATAATATGAGTTATCAAAAAGAAATAATAAATAAATAGTATATTATATAATATATAAGTAACCTCATTATTGAGAGTGGGGGTGGGGTAAGATTAATCCCTGTTCCACCTGCAATGAAATTAATTGCTTGATACATTAAAAGATACGAAAGTAAATTCAACTTGTTGCTTTTCTCTTTATGAAAAGTGAAATTACATATTTGACCCTTGGTTTCAGTACCTTGAAATTTCTCTTCAAGTGATAATATGTCACCACTTTCTTTAACAGTGACACTAGGCATTAAAGAACGCATGGAGCCTCGTTTCCCGATTACTCCAACTGTTATTTCAACCCATCGACTTTTTCCTTTCCATAAAAGCCCTTCGTTTCTGGTTTTTGATTTGGGTATAATTGTAATTTCATCCGTTTCAATAAAAGGTTCAAAGATTAAAAACTCGGGTGGAGGAACTGGCATCTCAATCACACCATGCGCCTATCAAAAGTTAATAGTAACAAACATTTATAAATTATAATCATTTCAATAAAATGCATTTTTTTTTATTTTGGAAAGTTATATGATATTTTAATGTACCTTATTCAAACTATTTGGAGGAATTCGAGGAAGACAATCTTCTAATGCTTTTATATAAACACCAAGGTCACTAGCACAGCTGAGTATTCAAAAAGAAAAAAAGAAATTGTTTATTATTGTAATTTGTTAAAAATACCCAATTATAGTAAAATTTTAACTGATGTAGTTGGGGAGATATTTCAACATACAATGTCTCTAATAACATAAATTTGAAAGTAGAATGGTAGTATAAAATTTAAATATGCAGTTTTTTCAAAGTACAATATCTTTGGAAGTATTGTAGTAAAAAAGAAAGGTTAATATCATAAAAACCCTCAACTTTATTTTATTTTATTTTATTTTTTCTGAAAAAAACCTTTTATTTTTTGATATTTATTGAAAAAACCCTTAATTTTGTCTTTTTTATTTTTTTTTTCCAAAAAAACCCCTCAAATATAAAAAGTCCCTTTTTTTTCCATTATTTTGAGAAAAATCATATAATCTGTCATTTGCTGTTCAAATATAAAAAATGACTTTTTCGTTAATCTGGGCAAAATTTTAAATAATCGGGACTTTTCTATTTAGAAAAAAACTTTTAAGACTTTATTGAAACTTTTCCCAAAAGTTTGGGACTTTTCAATAGATTTCCCTTTTTTTTCCAAAAAAACCCTCGCGTTTACAAGTTTTTATGAAAAAACGTTTTTTTGGGCTTTTCTGTAAATAAAACAAAATTGAGCAAATTATAAAAATGATCCCTTTGGTTTGGGGTAATTTGCACATTTGGTCCCTAACTTATTGTTTTAACTCGGAAGGTCCCTACTATTTGCTTTTGTTACGCGTTTGGTCCCTATAGTTTGTTTTTGTTATGCGCTTGGTCTCTGTCTTACCTAAAAAGACTATTATTTAAATAGGGAAATTTGGTGGGGTAGGTAAGATAAGGTGAAGGGTTGGGGTTGGGGGTATGTTTATTTAAAAAAATTAAAAAATCAAAGGCAAAATAGTCTTTTTAGTTATAAAATATAAATAACAATATATAATGTCTGTTTTATGATATGAACCCTAAAAAAGAAAATGAAAGTAAGATGCTATAAAATATAAATAAATAAATAAGAGAAAGTGAAAGTAGGTTGCTATTTGTTGCATTTTATATTTTATACTGACCAGATTCTTGCAACTCCAGTGGAGCATCCATCTCTTGCTGGTTTAATACACAAAGTTTCACATTTCAGCTTTGATGTCACTTCACCCCAAACATCAAAACAAGATGAATTCAAAAGATCTTCTTTTCTCCTAACATCTTTATTTATAGTAAGAACCCCAAAGCTAGTAAGCTGTTCACAAAACATCAGGACGAGGGTATTTACGTCTTTTCCACATACAAGACAACAAAAAAAAAATTACAATTTTGTCTGTGAACTTTGACATACATGGTTAACTGAGAGAGAAGTTGCAACTTTGTCCATACATATCTTTGAAGCCGAAAATCCAGGACCTGTATAAATAAATGGATTCAACTGAATAAAAAATTAAAAATATAAAGTTTTTTTTCTTTTTTTATAATATTGGTTAAAAAATATTAAATGCCACCTGTGTAAGTTACTTTTTCAGCTTCCAGCAATGACTGAAGTGTTCCATCTTCACCTATGCCTCCATGCACTGTTGTCCACATCAATGAAAATCAAATAGCGGAAATAGCAATGTACTTACATTTATTTGTTTATTATATTTATAGCATATCTTAATTTTGGTTTTTTTTTCCTATTATATCATATTTTCAGTTTTACTCTCATAAAAGACCTTATAGTTTGTGTTTTTCTCCAGATTAAACCTCAAATTTGTTTTTTGCCTGAAAAAGACCTTGTATTTTTTTTTCTTTTTTTCCGATCCGACCCTTTTTAGTTTTTTTTTTCCAAAAAATAAAATTGTAAAATGAGAGGGTTTTTTCGAGAAGGGTTAACTTCATAAAAGAGCTTATATTTTGTGTTTTTTTTAGGAAACCTAAAAAATATCTTTTATTTTTTTTCCCGAAAAAACCCTCAACTTTGTCTATTTTTCCGAAAACCCCCTCAACCTTCTAACTGCTTCCAAATAAACTCTCAAACTTTTTTAGTTTACTCGAAAAAACTCACATTTTACAATTCTATTTTTTGGAAGAAAAATAACTAAAAAGGGCCGGATCGAAAAAAATGAAAAAATACAAAGTCTTCTTCAGGCAAAAATTAAATTTTAGGTTTAATCCAGAAAAAATACAAAATATAAGGTCTTTTATGAGATTAACCCTTTCGTGAAAAACTAAAAAAGTTTAGGGTTTATTTAGAAGCAATTAGAAGGTTGAGTATTTTTTTTTTCGGAAAAAATGAAAAAGTACAATGTCTTTTTCAGGAAAAAAACAAAGTTGAAATTTAATCCGGAAAAAAGAAAAAACAAAATATAAGGTCTTTTATGAGATTAACCCTTTTTTTTCTTATTAAAAAAACATTGTACTTTGAAAAATGCACGAACATTGTACTTTGAAATTTTGATCCAATTATCCATTTATAAGTATATGAGGAATTACTTATATTTGACTCGATTTATCTAAAACATTCCACATATTTATTAACTTTATAGTTATATATTATGAATTATCCAAAAAGAATTAATCAGGAGGTGAAAATTATTCAAACCTGCAATGAAAACAGTTGCTTGAACTTGTTTGGCTACCTTTATCCATTTGTTTAGTGTGAATTTAATCGGTTGTTGATCTGATATATCAAAACCTTTGAACCAATTGTGTTTCTTTAAACCATCTTCTATTTCATCCATCACTTTTTTTCTCAATTTGGAAGTCAATTCAGCACGTGTAGGATCAAGTGCCTCTGTGCATGCATCAACAACTTCTTCTGTTGTATGTCTCAGAACAAGAGAATAACTATATGGATAAAAAACAAAACCATTTTATTTCTAAAAACATGAAACATTGTTGCATAATTAACTTTTTAATAACAAGAATTAGCTTTAGAGTGCATTGATTTGTATTTTATGAGACATTAAAATATGTTATATAATATGAAACTACACTTACGGTAATGACCAAACTGCCCTTGAGCCAACATCAGTCGCCTCTGGTGAATCATCGTTTCCAGGAGCAAGCAAACAAGGAGTTACTTCAAGCTGAAAAGTGAAAACAATCCAAAATGATTTAATTATATTATGTGGGGCTTAAAAGGGTTTATGTTTTTAAAGCTTAAACCATGAAATAAGAGGTGTAAAGAAGAAAGCTCACATCACCAGATACTTGAAGATTGAGCCAAACATTAGTCCCACTCATAAGGGACACCTGGCGTTCAGAAGTATCTCCACCAAATATCACAAACACCTTTTGTAAACCTTCATGTTTTGAAGGAGTTGATGTTCTTGATGATGATTTATTACAAAATGAAGCAAGATTTGGGAACTGCATACAAGCATGCTGAATGATTGTTCTTAGGATATTGGAGTGTGAAAATCCAACCTAGAAAACAACAAAATTTATATGTTATTAGAAGTAAATTGAAAGAAAAATTGAATAACAAAAAATAGTTACCTTTGAAGCTTGTTGAAATAGGAAACTTGTTTGCTCCATTCCACTAATCTAAAAAAACAATGATACGTTAATATAATAGAGCAAAAAGTACACTAGTTATAAAAAGGAATAAATAAAATTACTACCAAGTTAATATCAGTAAATATAACAGTTCCTGATTCTGTCTTCCCAAAATCATTTGCTTCTGATGCTGACATGGCAGCAGAAGGAGGTAAGAACCAACCATCAATTCTTGCAAAATCCCTTAAACCAAGCTTTTTGAATAAAATAGAAGCCCCTTCTCGAATTTTGTTAATTACATCTAATGGAAAACGAGGTGGAGTGTGATAAACAACCTGAAAAAAAGAAAATAAAAGTACAATTTGGTGTAATTTAAATTTACCCTTTTGTGGAAACAAGAAGACAAATAGTTAAAAAGAATTAGTACCTGTTGAGTGGGAAGATACTTCCTCCTGTAGTTAAATATTGCATCCTTCTCACTTATGTCACCATTGTTGCTTGTTTGAAGCTCCACCTGATTAGATATTATGTTATAAATGAATATGGGACCCACAAAATGGAGAATGAAGAGAAACATATAAAAATATCAGGAGTTTAGATGTTAATTATTACCTCAGTTGGAAGAAAAACAACTGGCTGTTTGTTAGAATCAGAACCAACATCAAGAACAATTGCTGTAAACTCTTTTCCTCCTCCAAGAAAAATTTCAACTATAACCTTATCATCAATCCCCTTAAAAGTAAAAGAAATAAAAACTTAAGGAATAAGTTTTAACTTAAAGAGAAATCATGGTGTAGAAGATGAAAAGAACCTCAGACATAATTTCTCTAACTTTGGTTAGGGAGTCATTAACACCATATGCAACTGTAACTCCAATACTTGATCCTGCTCTTGTTGGTTTCACCTGAGTAAACAAATATTCATCTCTTGTATGTGAAAAAGACATAAATGCCCTCCTTGTATTAAAAAATAAAGTGAAGGGATAATAGATATATACCACAACTTTCCCTGAGTTAACATCTAGTTGATTGTTGGAAAACCAACTTGATAATCCAGATTCATCCAATTCATTTCCCTGAAATAGATTTCTAAACAATTAGCACAAAAAAAAAAAATGTTTTCATAATATCTTAAGTGAAAACATTGGATTCTTTTCTTCCATATGATGTGGAGGTTATGAAGCTATAAACATATGACTTGAAATATTGTTGATGGGAAGTGTTTTGACTTTTGACTATTGGTCAAATGTGTAAGATATTCTTAATATAGAGAAAGTAATGAAGTTTTGTGGATCAAGATTAATGCATAGCTTTCAAATTTGAGAGAAAAGGAAATGAAAAAAGGGAAACCAAGAAAGTATAAATGAGAAAGCTAATAATGATTATTGAATTCAAGGAAAAATACCTGAAGTACAAAGTTGGGAACTGTTATGAATCCTTGTCTCTTAAGCTCCAAGGAAGCATCATACTGCAAATGAAAATTAAAATTAAAAAAAAAAAGCACTAATCACCATAATATCTATTATTTGTGCTTTCAATGTTCTTTTTCTTATTTAGACATTATACTTTAATAGTAAAAAATATGCTATAATTAGATAGTTTTTTCAAAGTAAAATGGTATAATAGTAAAAAAAATGAAAGTACATTGCTATTTCTTGCATTCAACCTTTTGAAAAAATAATCTTACCTTGTCAAATGCAGTTCGACATTCTTTTGATCTTGTGCCAATAAATGGAACATTTGATTTTTCTAGAAGCTCCTGAAGAGTTGATAAAGAGCAAAATATAATTATAAGTTTATAACCACAAAAAAATGATTCTAAATATTTATATGATAAATTTTTTAGCAACAATGGTTTTAAGTTTAACTTTTAACCTGAATGCCTCCATCTTCACCAAATCGACCATGTATAACAGGGAAAACTATGTCCACATAAGCAGCCAGGTGTTCTGCAAACTCAGTCAAAGTCTCGAATCCTTGTGCCAGGCTGGCAATTTTTAAAAAATAAAAAATGAAATTTTAAGGTTAGTTATCTTAATAGTTAATACAATCCTGTTTTTGTAACATATATAAGTTCCTTACTTGATTAATTATTTAAGATATTTCTAGTTTTCATATTGAACTCTAAGTTAGTTGTGTAATGTGTTGTGAAACTTTATGAAATATCTTCTTCATGATTTATATTTTTATTGTTGTGTTATGAAACTTTAGTGTACCCTAAAGAATGAAATTTGAAAGAGAGAAATTGAAAATCTCACTGACAATTTATTTACCTCTCAAGTTTGAAGTCAAAATCAGCAGGAGTATTTGAATAAACCTGAAAAATAGAAAATAGATTGAAAACAAAAGGGTTAAATGAATTAACAATTTCATTTTTCTTTTTAGCTTAAAAAATAATGTAGCTGACTCTATATGATGATGAAGCAATAAACTAATGACAGGAATTTGTTAGAAAGTGTACTTTTACAAAGGGTTAAAATGCATATTTATACAACAACATTTCACTTTTTTTTCAAATTTATTCAACAAAATTGTTTTTATACGAATTATGCAAAAAAATTCATTTAAAGGAGCATAATTCGTGTCAGTTGCATAGATTGTTAAGAAAAATGTAAATTTGTTGCATAAAATACAACATTAAAGCTAAAGTTATGTATTTACACATTGCAATCATTGCTACTTGTTTAAAGCCTTTCATTTTGGTCCACAAGATTCCATTAAGTTGTTGTTATTGGAGGGCATTTTAGGCATTTTATTATCAGTCAAACAAGTAAAATAAACTGTCAAACCTGGGCAGATGATATTGCATATGCATTGAGATTTGGATCAATGTAATAGCAGCTAACATGAAGATCATCCCCCTGATACAAACAAAACACACAAAATCTGAGAATGTGTATATATGTATAATGTATATGTATTTATATGTATGTTTGAAAGAATTGTAAAGAATTACATCTACTAAATTAGCCCATGAATGGACAGATGTCATGTTTTTAAAGCTGCTTGAAAGTGTAGTATGAATCAAATTAATAAAAGAAAAGAAACACACATACATAAATTCTACAAGTCATATCATCGATGAGTGCATATTAAAAGAAAAGAAAGCAACCCTTGTTTTTATCAACTTTTTAAAATATAACTTCATCAGTAATAGACTAACAGATATTTTATTGAAAAGTCTAAAACTTTAAATAAGTTTGATGTATAAAAATTATATTTTAATATACATAATGAATTAATGTCAATTTAATTTATGATATAACATCACAAGATACAAATCGTAGATACAGAATATTATTATACAAATAAGAAACTAAAAATGCATAAATTCAAAGTTGAAGGACTAATTTGTACAAAGGAAACTTTAGCACCAAATTTGATGTTACTAAATAGTATAGCAGAGTCTAGGTTCACAGTCAACTGGCATGAAGCTATCCAAGTTTTTTAAAATCCAACTTCATGCATCATTTAAATTCAATTTGAAGTTTCATTTTACCCCTTTGGTTTTACATAAAGCTTTCCAATCATACCCCTTCCATTTTCAGTTTTTTTATATACCCTTACTCATTTCAATATATTAAACTTAATCAACTATAAAGTATAAACACATAACAAAAAAAATATATGTATTATGTTTAGTATTTTACCCCCTTGGTTTTACATAAAGCTTTCCAATTATACCCCTTCCTTTTTTAGTCAGTTTTTTTGGTATCTTTTTTCCATATCGTGTGCTCAAAGAAATCTAAGAACATGTCTTTTAGTTAGCCAATTGATCACATGTGTTAATCCATTTTTATGGATGTACCTACTCTCACCTTTTCTTGAGATTATGTCTTTGTATTAGCTAAAAGTAGTTATCCTCTTCCTCCAAAAGTATCAAAGATTCTAGCTCATCCTAATGGTAATAGGAGAAAAGTATGCATAGGAAATGTTTGTGATATACAACAATGAGATTTTGGAGTCTTGTTGACCCTTCCATTATGAAAGACACTGTTGGATGTAAATTGGTCATATCTTAGAGCTTGTCTAGTAACTAAGGATAACTCTCATATGAGAGCATATAATCATTCCTATATATTTTTCTGTAATAAGAAGCATGAGAATCAAACTAGTCTTCTATTCATATACATACCCCATTGATATAGAAGAATTTAGATTTGAAGCTATTCATTCAATAATAATTTTATATGAAAGCTCCAGGAAGTATAATAAAAAGATGTGTCCTTAATAATAGAGCAACTGATTTCCAAATGGTTTCTGAATTCTGATATTAAACTTTGTCTGTTTCCTTAAGATATTGAGCCATGGCATGAACCGCTTGTAAACACAAGAGTTGGCAGATTCCATGGCAAGATTTATCTGTAAGAATCTGATAGTTCACGAACATAAAAGCATATGGAGATTAACAAGGAACGCAGTAAATTTTCAATCGTTGCAGTTACGGGAAATCATAGAAAGTAATTTGAATTCTGAAATGAGAAACACAGATTCACTAATTGAGCTGATTGAATTACTTTACCAATATTCATACCTGAATATGATCAAGCACTGATCTCGCGGAATTAAGCGAAATCCCTCGCTCAGCAGATGGGCCTCCGCAAATTAACCCGACTTTTAAAACCCTCGGTTTTTCTCTCTTCTTCTCACCAACTCCCTCCACTTCCCGATCATCAATGGCTACCACTTCACTGCTCGAATGAACAACTCCAACTCCACGAAACCTATTTTGTCCCGAATTCATCCTATTGACAGCTACACTGGCAGGTAAGATAATATCCGGGGACTGAATTCTGGGGAAGATAGAAGAAGAATCAAATCGAGTTTTACTTGAGAGAGTAGAAGAAGTACGCATTTGGAGTGAAAGAAGTTATGTTTCCGATGAGTAAGAATAAAAGCGGGTGGTGGAGATGATGGAAGTGATGTATTTATGCGGTGGTGGCCGGCCAGGGAAAAGGAAGAATCCATTTTGGATTTTCAGAGAAGAACGAAGTGGTTCGCTTTCAGTTGTCATTTGTTGCGTCTTCTTCGTTCGCTTTCTGTTGTCATTTGTTGTTGGGTCTTCTTCTATTCATTAGTTAAATGCTTATTACAAAAAAAACTAATTTTTATTTTTGTTTATTTTTAGTATTTTTTTTTTTTGTATATTTGACCAATAAATTTACTTAAAAGTATTATTATAATTATTATTATAGGTTAAACTTACTTAAAATGATTAAAAATTGGTTATTACAAGTATATTGATGAAATTCCTACAAAAAATGATTAAATGTGACAATTACAAAACTTCATTATTCTCATAAGTTTATTGGTTGTCGGAGAAGTCGTAGAGACGACAAGCACCAAATAAGAGAGGACCCTCCAAGATAAACCACTACACAATAATGTAGTCGGCGGATGATTTAGTCAGCAGTGACGTAAAACACTTCTATCATATCATCTCTATGATTCTATAAATAAAGAGTTATGTTTTCATTTGTAGGCAGAGTAAAAATACGAGAGCCTTAAGCATTCTATTAACATCTGCAAATGTGTGAGTAAAACCCCATATAGGGTTTATAGTTTAAAATTGTAAAAACCTTTGGGTTTTAGTTTGTTTATAAATAAGAGAAGTTTTCTTAATCCATTGTTTGTGCAACTATCTGTATTTCCAAAGTCCGAAGTCCTATTCGTCATAATGATCTAGTACTAACAAGTATCGCCAGTTAGAAGGACGTAGGGAAGAAGGGACGATCGACACCAAGATTGACGAAGAAATAACAGGGCCTCAAGCACGAACAACGTATGAAAACTATCTTTTAATTTATAACAAAACTATCTCGTTAAAGTTTTCAATTTAAAAAACTATAAACTCTATAATGAATTATCTTTAATATATTTAACCCTATAAACGTCTCTACGAGATGATTTTATGAGGCAAATAAATGCTAAAAGTTCCAGATTTGCACACATTCGTGTTAGGGGTGGAATTGGTACGATACCAGGTATTTTTTTTTCCTGAACCGTGTACCGTACCAATTATAATTGGTATGTAATTTTAGTTACCACTACCATACCAAGTACAGTTGGTACCAACTTAATTGGTTACCAGTAAGTTTGGTTGGTACATGTTGGTAATGGTATATACCACCATGTATGACTGTTTTACGAATTAAGATTTATATATGATATTGTGCACTTAAAAGATACATGTGAGTTTTGTAAATAAGAGTTTTCTGATTATGAATGATATTGGTAATGATATACCACCTTTGATTTTTTGGTATTTACTAAATAGAAATTTTTAATCCATCTGATCTAGTTACTTCCCAATTTTTTTAAAAGTTAAACTAAATCCATATATCCATATATAATTAATATTAGTTTTCATAATTCATAATCAAATAATAAAAAAAACTATTTAGTAAAAAAAAGTTACTAAATACACTTAAAAACTGAATCAAATTCAGGGTTTAAAAGTAATTAAATTGGTGTAGATTAATTTAAACTATTATAAAACAGTATAGAATAAGTCCAAATATTATTGAACACAAAAAGTAATTTGAATAATTTTGAATTTTCATAATGTATAATTTATTTTTTCATTTGAGTTTATTAATTAAGAGATAATATTTTTAACTTGTAGCAAACAACTATTTAGATTCTTCTCTAATTTAATTGGCCGTCCAACTATTTACAATTATCAATTAAACCAAATATCTTTTACATATAGATTCCAATTCATTTATTCCAAATATCCAAAGTATTGAGCTTATTGTTTATTTTATATACACGATAAACTTTTCATTACTCGATTTTGAAAATTATTTCTATTACTGTTTTAAGAAATTTGTCAATATAGCCGTTAGTCCTACACATGTCATATGTCGTTATTAATTTTCTGATTTCAAAATTTTTGAATTTTCTGAAAAAAGGACCACAATTTAAGTAACTAGTAAGTGAAAAATACATAAATTCATAGCATTTTGTCATTGTATTTTACCTAGAATTACAAGTTCAATCTAAATTTTGAAAATGTCCCATTGCTGTCCTTAAATATGCATTTTGTTGCAGATAATGGTCTTCAAAATTTAGACTAAACTTGCGATTTTAAGTAAACTATAAGACCATATGCGCAACCAAATGAGAAAATTAAGGAAGCCATAGGGACAATTTCAACTTTTTGACCGAAATTGAGATTTTGAGTAAATCATAGGGACCAAATTTGTAATTTACTCTTAATATAATAATACTTCCATCACGGAAAAAATAGTTAAATAACTAAATCGACGAAAGCAAGCACGTTCTTCTTTTGTACTTCCTCGTGATACTATACTCCATGTCAAGAAATTATGTGAAGCTCGTTTCCAAGAACAACTCGATATGTTTTTGAAATATCTAAAAATCTATATGTCAAATCCAATCAATATTTTACAATCAATTCTACAATTTCCCAATTCCATCAACTATTCAAACTACTCAACCCCAACTTCTTCACCACTTTCCCATTTCCAAAAACCCTCCGAATTTCCACTACTTCATCCCATTTATCATTCAACGAGTACAAATTCGAGAGCAATGAGTGATACTCAAAACTATCCGACTCCATTTCCAACAATTTCCTCCCCACAAGCTCCCCAACCTCCATGTTCATGTTAGTTCTACACGCACTCAAGAGAGCTCCCAATACGGGTTTTGGATAGTTCATATTTTTCATTAAATCATACGCTTCTTTTAAACTATTAGCACGTCCTAACATGTCTATAATGCAAGTCAAATGTTCCATGCTTGGTTGAATCTTGTATTTGGTGACCATTAGGTCAAAAAACTTACACCCCTCTTCAATTAGTCCAGAGTGACTGCAAGCTGAGAGGAGAGAGGTGAATGTAATTGTATCTGGTTTGTATCCGTTTTCGTGCATTTTGGTGAAAAGTTTACAAGATTCGATCCCTTGACCATTCATTCCATATGCTGCAATCATTAAATAGTAAAAGCTGGAGTTAGAATAACAATAAAGGTAAAATGAAAGAAATAGCAATGTAGTTTTGATTATTTGTTTAGAGTAAATTACACGAATGGTCCTTATGGTTTGGGGTAATTTGCACGTTTGGTCATTAACTTATTTTTTTAACTCAGAAGGTTCATACACTGTTTGTTTTTGTTGATCGCGCTTGGTCCATGTCTTATCTAAAAAGACTATTTTTTTCTTGATTTTTTGATTTATTTAAATAAACATGCCTCAACCCCACTTCCACCTCACATTACCTTACCTTACATACCTCACTTTATTTAAATAAATAAATAAATCAAGGGAAAAATAGTCTTTTTAGGTAAGACAGGGCCCAAGCGTGCAACAAAAACAAACTGTAGGGCCTTCCGAGTTAAAAAAAATAAGTTAGGGATCAAACGTGCAAATTAACCCAAACCATAAGGATCATTCGTGTAATTTACTCATTTGTTTATTATAGTATCTCACTTTCATTTCTTCTATTTTACAACATTGTATTTTGAAAAAATCTAGTTTATGATAGCAATGTCGACTTTTGATGCTATAGTTGGGTGGATTTTTCAGATAAAAAACCTTATATTTTGTGTTTTTTCTAGGTTAAACCTCAACTTTATTTTTTTCGTGAAAAAAGCCTTGTACTCCTTTTCATTTTTTACGAAAAACTCTCAACTTTGTCCTTTTTTTTTCCGAAAAAACTTTCAACCTTCTAATTGTTTCCGGAAAAAACTTAGCTTTTTAAGTTTTTTTTTTTTTTTTCGAAAAAACCCTAACATTTTAGAAGTTATTGGAAAAAAAAATGAATAACAAGGCCAGATTGGAAAAAAAAAAAAAAAAAAAAAAAAAAAAAAAAAAAAAACGGAAAAATACAAGATCTTTCACACGAAAAAAATAAAGTTGGGGTTTAATCTAAAAAAAAAACACAAAATATAATATTTTTTATGAGATTAACCCTATAATGCCCCGCTAAGGAAAAAAAAGGCTAAATGTAAGAAATAGAAATGTATATTCATTTATTTGTGTATTATAACATGCTACTTATAGTTTTCTTTCGATCACAACATTGTACTTATAGTTTTCTTTTTCTTATTAAGGCATTGTAATTTAAAAAAATTACCCAATTATAGCATTGCTCTTCCATTTTTTTTATTAGAGCATTATACTTTGAAAACACTACCCAATTATAGCATTGCAATTTGATTTGTTTTTTCTTACTAAAATATTATACTTCGAAAAATCACCTATTTATAGCAATCAAAATTGCTTTGTATATGGATGATATTGCTATACCTAGGTAGATTTATCAAAGTATAAGATATACAATAACAATAACAATAATAATAACAATAACAAACCTGCAATCATAATATTCCATGAGGTTTGATCTCGCATGAAATCATTTCTTTCAAACAATTCTTGAGCCTTCTCTACATTTCCAATCTTTGCATATGAATCAATCAAAATGTTGACAATTTGTGTCTCAAAATCCAACCCAAGTTTCAATATATAACCATGAAACATCTCAAGAAAACTACCCAAGTTACCCTGAAGTAAAGAAATAATCGTTACAGAATCCGGCTTATACTCTAATTGCATATGATGAAAGAATCTAACACCCATGGAAAAACATCCACCTTTCATATAACCATAAATCATAGTATTCCATGTCACAATATTCCTTAAAGACATCAAATCAAAGCAAATTTCAGCGCTTTTTATGCTTCCACATCTCATATACATATCTATCAAAGCATTCCCAACAATAAGATATGAACAAAACCCTTTCACGAGACTAAATTTATGGATCATATCACCTTCTTTTAGTAATCCCATTTGTCCACATGATTGAAAGATTGTCACCATTGTTATACAATCCATTAACACTTTACTACAAATCATTTCTTGAAAAACAACCATTGAGTTCTTGATTTTGTTGTTTGAATTATATACAGAAATCATTGCATTCCATGATGCAGTATTTGGTTTCTGAATGCAATGGAATAAAAATAAAAACTCGGCTGCTTTTACATCTGAACACTTTCCATATGCATCCAAGATTGAAGTACATAAAACAACATCTTGATCTATGTTTACACCCTGTTTGATAATCATTGACTGGATCGATTTGATTCTTTTAAGGTTTCCAAGACTCGCATACGCAGGAAGCACATTAGCAAATGAGAAAGAATCTGGTTTCATATCGGGTTCCATTAACATGTGTTCATAGATATCTACAGCTTCTTGTGCATACCCTTTTTGTTTGTAGGCTGAAATTAGAGTGTTCCATGATACTAAAGTCTTGTTTATTTGTTCAAATACGATTAGGACATAATCAAGCCTTTCACATTTTGCATACATGTTGAAAATAGCAGTTCCTAATTGGAGATTGGAGTATAAACCAATAGTGATCAAATGGCTGTGAATAGTTGTTCCAATAGTTACTTCTCTGACACTTGAAAGTAAAGCTAAGAATGTGACAACATTTGGGATTGGATTTTTGGCTAGTTTTAGGGATTTAAAAAGGTCAAAGACTTTTGGAGAGTTTTGGTTTTGTGAGTATCCTGTAATCAATGAGTTCCATGAGACTATATCTTTATGAATCATATTGTTGAAAACTTTTTCAGCAAGATCCAGTCTCCTCATTTTGGCGTACATTGATATCAAGGAATTCATTATGAGGAGATGATTTTCGAACCCATTTTGTTTGATGAAATCGTGTACAAAATTCCCTTTTTGGATACTGTTTAAATTGCTACAAGCTTTGATTACGTGACAAAGAGAATGTACATTTGGGAAGATAGAGAACTCGACCATGTTCTCAAAAGCAATCACTACATCATTATACGCGTGGTTGCTTCCAAGATCATGTATCATATGATCAAACACGTCCTTGTTGCTTCTCATTGGCATTTCATCGAACACCTTATGAGCATCACGAAATTCTCCAAGCTTCAAATACATCAACACTAGATCATTCCCAACATCAACACAACAATCTAAAACCCCGCATTTGATCAAGTACCCATGATTCACGAGTCCGGAATCAAGAGATGGCAGAGAAGAACACGATTTGAGAATTGAAGAAAACGTAGAAATTTCGGGTTTTGAAATGGAGAGGAGTTTCTTGTAAAGAAAAAGGGATTGTAAGTATCGGCGGCTTTGGCAGAAAGATTTGATTAGGAGGTTCATTCATGTGATGGGGTTTCTTTGGAGTCGGAAGTGGCGGGAAAAATCTAACCATCAAAATCCGTTAAGGTACGTCGGAAATTGCCATGGACAGTAATCTTCAGTTTTTTCTTGTCCGTGACAGAAAATAATAATATAGTGATATTATCCACAACTAAATATAAATACTTTATTATTATAAGTAAAAAATATATAAAGACATTATTATAACCAAATATATTATCCATAGCGATAGGACAAAAAAAATACGTAATTATTTTATTTGTTTAATCTTTTGTAAATAAATAAAACAAGAAAAAAACTAGTGTATGTATAAACCCTAGATGAATATGTTAGCTCATTTTATGTAAAAAGTTCTTAAAAATGGATTCTTATTTGCTTTATCTTTGTTAAATAAACAATGGAAATGTATATTTAATAAGAAATTTGAAAATTGTATTAAATCCGTCGTTGTTAATTGAGAGTTATTTATTTATTTTATTTTTTAAATTAATTTTTTTTAAACAATTAATGGCCTATATACGTTTGATAAATCCGTGGTTATACTCAATTTTTATAATAGCGCATTATTAGTTATGATTGAGTCATGTAAGCAAGTTTAAAATTAGGGTGAATCAGACCAAACTGAAATATGAATTTAGTTGAAGATTCGACATGAAATTAACATATATTTGTCATGTTTATTGTATTAGTCGTGTTTTGTAAAATTAATTTTAATAAAAGAAATTAAAAGTTTATTTTACTTTATCTTTGTCATGTTTATGGTGTTAGTTATGTTTTGTAAGATTATATTTTAATAAAAGAAACTAAAAGTTTATTTTATTTTATCGTTTTCATGTTTGTCGTGTTAGTAAAATAAAATACGACACTGTGTCATTTCGTGTTCGCGTTATATAAAAATTATCGTGTCAGCTAAAAACACGATACTACTGTCAAATTTACCCCCCCCCCCCTAGATTTTAAAATGTTGTCAGGTTGTGTTAGAAGCAATAGGTACAATTGTGTTAGATTTTATTGATGTGGCTAAACCTTAAAGCAAGAAATTTTGTTGAAAGCTTTATATCAAGGAGAGTGAAATTATTTTATTTTTGGATAGCATATGAAGTTACTTTAAAGAATATTGAGCATTCATGGATGTATCTTGCGTGACAAATTGCATATCATATGCAAGCAAATTTTTTGAAAAAGAAAAACGTCAAACATGCATATTGTTTTGCAGAACCTTCTAAAAGCATATAATGCTAGAAAAGTTGCATAAAAACCATTGTTAATGAAAGGTATATTTGAAAAGCAAATATATTTATAAAAAAAATTGTAAGCATGTCATGCATATGTTTCCCCAAACATCATTTTTAAGGACATTGTTAGAAAAAAAAAAAAGACCTTCAATCCCCCAAAGCATTAGCTTAGGTATTTTTAGCATACTAATTAGATATTTTGGTAGGTTGAACTTTGAAGCTCCAAGTATAGAGTAAAGCTAAGAAGCCCATAAAATTCTTTTTTTGTTGTTGACTTCAACGAGTTTTTAAGTGTCATATGAGTTTTTAAAATGTGGGCTTGTAAAATGTTATGACATGTCACATTTATTTGTAAGTTATCAGGCTCAGTGGCCCACTTTGCAGCAACTGGCAAGGCTCAAATGATTTTAGTATTTTTCGGTTTTTAGGTTTTGATTTTGAGTTTTTCTATTAAATTAACATCAAAATAATATATTTAAATTTACTAAAAGTGACATACCAAAATTTAATAAAAAATAAAAGAAAAAAGTTGGATAAACTGTGATTAACAATTGTGTAATAAACACAAAAATGATATATATATATAAACTTTGACTTTAGGTCTTTTTTTCATTCCAGACTAGAGTCTGGTATTAGACCGGTCCGATATATTTTAGTTCTGATCTTAGAATGATGTAGTTTTTTTTTTTTCTTTAAGATATTCGATCTTGGTCCAATATTTTTGTAGACCTCTCTTAATTTGTTTCGTCTCATTTTAAAACTGGTTTGGTCTCAATTTTCTTTTTCGGGACTGAGACAATTGTAATTGGTAAGGGGGCTAACTACTTGGTAACCAACTATAAACGCTCTACCACCTGAATAGTCTAATTCGTTGATTTTTCCATCTAATGGTCAAAATTTCTTCTTATTTTTACCGTATTTTTATTTATTTGATCCAGATTTAACTCTCTCTCTCTCTCTCACACACACACACACACACACACATATATATATATATATATATATATATATATATATATATATAATTTAAAAGTACCATGTATTAATTTTACATAATAATTTTATTCTAAGATATAAAACGTTGCATTTATTTTAAGAGCAAATAATCTCATTCGCCTCCATTTATAGTTAGGTGTGAAAATAAACAAATATATATATATATATATATATATATATATATATATATATATATATATATATATATATATATATATATATATATATATATAATATTTAAAAGTACCATGTATTAATTTTACATAATAATTTTATTCTAAGATATAAAACGTTGCATTTATTTTAAGAGCATATAATCTCATTCGCCTCCATTTATAGTTAGGTGTGAAAATAAACAAAATATAATATTCGATATACTGTTATTTTTAATCATTGGTTTATGCAAATGAAATAAAATATAATATTTTGTTTTGATGGTAATTTTAAATACTGTTATTGTCAATTAACTTAGAAATAACTTATTTTAACAAACAAATAATCAATTTTATTATTTCTATCATCAAACATTTTCTGTATTTATTTGTCAACTTTTTTTTTATTATTATTTCTATCTCAAAATTTTATTTTTATTTTTTCATTTTTTTATTTTTAAGATAACAATATAATTATGATTTAATGTTACTTTTAATTATAGTTATTGTTAGTTATTTTTATACTTTCTAAAAATGTTTTCATCATCACAAAAAATAAGTTTTGATCAATTTTTAGTTAAAATGACACTAGAATTAGGTTTTATATTAAATCCCCTATTACAAAAATATTTTTTTTTCTTTTAAGTTTAGTTGATACTTATATTTAAGTTTCCTTTTCAACATTATATTTTTGTTAATAAATGAACTATAATATATCTAATATTCAAAACTTAATGAAATTAAGTTGATAATATTTTATATGTAATAACATATCTCAATTAATATATTAAATATATTACGTTAAAAGTTTAAATGTTAACATTACAAATAGAATTATAAATAAGTTTAATATTTTAAAAAGCCAAATTAATGTGTATGAAGACAAATTATTTATCTACCAAAGAAAATAAAACATATTCAACTTGTATTTTTTTTTTCTTAACAAAAGAATAGATATATGAACCAATAGCTTACATTTAAAATATTCATGTTTTACATTACATATTTCTTTTCATACAACAAAAAGAAATACATTTATTGAAGTCATAGTCTTCATCATAAGACACGCTAACAATAATAAACACTATTAACAAAAGACTTAGATTTATAGTTGACATCTTCCAAAATCGCTCTCATCTGATTTCATTCAATATATATAAACTAGGTTATAACCCGTGTTGTACACGGGTTAACAACTTAAAATAACATAAATAACACTGTTACATATTTGATGATTCTTAAGAGTTATAGATTAGTTATTTGACCTCAAATTAAACATCTTTTCTTTTTGGAAAAATAAGTTTTCACAGGATAAATTCATATTGACCCAAGATACTTATGTGTTGAATAGGAAGTCATGTTGGCACATTTTGGGTTGCAAAATTATTGATTATATTTTGCAATATAAAATGCAAATGTTATATGTACTAATTAAGTAAGGTGTAACCAAAGTGGCATTTGAGTTGATAAAATGTCAAACTCAAATTAAAAACTAATTGTGAAACCCAAGCTCGATGAAGTTTGTTAAAACAAAACTTACAATAAATTATTAAAGTTTTAATTAGTCGATTACATTAAAGATAAGTAGAATCAAATATGTTCAAGTCCCGATCATTTCTTTGCGGTTTGTTTTAATAAAACCTGAAATAAATAATTATCAAAATAATGTAATAGGAGATAAATCAAAATTGGACTTCATTATGTAGCTAAGAGTAAAAAGAATAGAACCAAACTTCTAGCAACTATTATCTACTTCATTATAAAATGATAAGTAAAATCTAATACACACTCTTTCTATATTCCAGTAGCGACAGGTGTCATTAGCAAGTGTAATATCAACACTATAAAGCCTACCATAATAGGATCAATCACTAAGATCATTATCTATAATTTAATAATCACATAAACAAAAATATATAATAAATGATTTACCATAAATAAATAAACAATAATATTCAAATCTATGTTCAAATATATGTGTATAAATAAAAACAAAAAACAAATAATATTTAGATTGTAAATTAATATTTTGACTGACTATGTTTATTTGTATATATGTTTTAGCGGAATAAATTCTATATATTCATCAATAAGATGGTTATGTCAATATTTCTTAGTTATTATGTTTTAGAATGTGATTAGAATTCTCAAATTACTTTTAAATCCTCATAAGACTTTTATAACAAAAAAAAAAGTTTTGGTTTCCAAATATTATTATATTACTTGATAATCATAAGAACCAATAACCTTTAAAGTTGTGATAATGAGAAAAATTTTAGAGTGTCATATTATTGTATATTGAAAATAGATGGATAATCTCAAAGACATTAACGAATTGCTATTATTATTGAAATTGAAAGTTCATGCTATAAATGATAGCTAATGGCCCATACATAGTTACCACCTGTTAGCATGTGACAACTTAGTTTATAACACTTGCCATGTTTAAGTACTTATAAACACAAAGAACTCCCTGCAATAAAAATATATATAGCTATAAGGTTAAATGTAAAAAAATAGCTATGAAAATTTCACCAAAGTCACAAAGTCAACCACATGTGTAAGAAATAAAGATACATTATAAACTTCAAGATTTGTTGCTTTAAGATACCTGGTTTTAGAGAATACATTAAGCCATATTCCACATCTAAGAAAGATTGTGTGTTACCACTGCCAAATTACACGAAATAACAGCGTAAAAAATGCTAGATGCAGCGATGAACCTCATAAATTGAAAAAAAGAAAAAAACTTACAAGGAGGATACCTTGGATACATTGTTGAGTGAAATATGTAGCTAACAAATCTTGTATAATAGTTTTGTAAGTGTTAGCCTCCAGATGAGTTGTTCATGTAGAATTCATGTAGAATAATATGAGAATGACAAATCAAATGTCTCTGTTATTTGTTATATGACCAATATTAAAACTTCTTGCAACAACATAAAAAGTGAATCAACTTACTTTTATTTTGAAGCAATATTAATTTCTTTATATCTATAATATTTAATAGTATTATCAAAGAATCCTTCAATTTCAAAATGGTTTGAGTTTACACTTCCTATTTGGTATTGCAAATTTTTTCAATCATCAGTGACGCATTATATGAAAAATAGTTAAAATCATATACCAAAACATACTTTCACTACTGAATTTAGTATATATTAAGAGTGGATAATATATAATTTTGATTTTACCAGACATAAACTTACTAATCCTAGCTCCTTAGGTCATGCTCCTGAACCAAACACTCATTTCAAGGCCGATAAAGATGGTTGCACTTGTGTAAAAAAGGTGAGACATTTCACCGAACACATGGGGTGCATGTTCTATTAACGCATAATAAAATTCTAAACTCATCTTTTGTACATAGCCTGAAGAAGAATACAACAAACATCAGGTTCTCAAACCCAGATGATAAATAAAATGGAAACGTACCTACCTTTATTATTTATGTGGCAGTGCCTAAACAACTTTAAAGAAATATGATTTAAGAATATATATATGCATTCAATATTTACATAAAAAATGTAATTAAAAAACAACCTCGAATCACAATCTTTAAGAAGATGAAATGAAGGGAGATAATAATCATGGATCTCAAAATTCTTAAAGATATTCTCAAACAAAATGCAATTTGAGTAATTTGAAATAGAAATAAACCCTCAAGCATTTCATCAAACATGTTATGAGCATTATAGAATTATGCAAAAGAACTTACCGGCTTAGGGGATGCACACTACCCACCCTATTGAATCAAAAAAATAGAAAACAATTAGCAACTATATTTATTAACAACATAGACGTTAATGAGTGAGAGAGTGAGAGAAGCATGACCAGTGAATGATCTCACCCACTCCTCAATCACTTGGATCTTTAACATATAAAGGAAGACACCTTCATAGAAAACCAAATTCAACACACACTAAAATTATGAATTTTGTGCTATAAATACATAGAACTCGTTGTGAATGGAGTATAGCTGTAGCAGAGACGGTTTAGGGATTGGGAGAAACGAAGAAGAAGGAATCATAATTGAAAATTTGAGAAGTGAATTGACCGAGATTTAAGAATGGTCGATATCTAAATTGATTTGAATTGATTTTCCATTTGATTTCCAATTGCAGGAATAGAGATAAGCAAACTAAAACTGCCGCAAATTTGGCTGCTGAACTTTAGGGAAATAGATTTACTAATTGATTTGATATTGAACGATATTAAATTTTGGACGATATTAAACAATCATATGGGCGGGAAAGAAACTCGTTACAGGTGGAGAGAATGACACGTGTCAATTGGCTTGTGTGTAAGGCTGACACGTGGCGTTTAGGAGAGGTTTTTATTAAGTATGGAGATGTAGTGGCATATGCAACATGTGCATTAGTAGTAGATAGAGCCGAATGCCCTGGACAAGCTAAAAAAAGGCTTTCGTTATCATAAGTTATATATATATATATATATATATATATATATATACTAGGGATGTGTATGGACCGTGCTAAGCCCGGCCCACGTATTTTTCTTTCAAAAATTCTACAAATTTTGTTCGACACTTATCATTAGTGTTGCTATTGGATATTTAACATCATATATATAAGAAAACAATTAAACTAAATGAATAAAGAAGTGATATTTCCATTTACTTTATCAACAAAATTACTACTAAATGTCACATAGCTTGCAGCAAGTAAAAGTCAAATGGAATCGTCTTCTCCACAAAATCTGAATTGTTGTCGCCCAATACCACACATAGGATTTGTCTTGCAAAGGCATTAAAACCCAACACTCTGATGTGAAGAGACTGCAATTCATAAGATGCTAATATACATGATGTGAAGAGACTGCAATTCATAAGATGCTAATATACAGTTAAATATGATTCATCCTAATAGTGATTAGTATATTGATTTATCAAACATAAATATCTCTGAGAGGGAAAGAATGACATACCTCTTTATTGGTAACTATGGTGGGACCATCTTCCTGGGCAGCATTTCCAAAGGCCAAAGACATTTGGCCAATTTGATCCTTAAAGGCGTGTTTGTTACTAAGAAAGTAATTTATAGAAGTTTATCTATGCATATATCAATGGACTTGATGAGAAAAAAGGAAACATGTGCTTGCATGATGCACTTTGTAGCTCGGAATGTATGCTAATAATTTCTATGGTTATCAATCTTAATCACATGGTCCTAACTAATAAAAAAATTTATTTTATATTAAATGAAATATATATAATTTAATTAAAAAGTTTTTCAAGTATCAAATGATAATTCATTATCAATCAACCATGTTCTGTAATTGGTCTTTGAATCACACAATTTGAAAGTTTTCATTTCACAAAAAAGTATGATAACATAATAAAAATAGGCTCCATCGTAATGAAATCTTGATTGAAGCCTATATATTCTAGGAAAAATGGAAATATGTTTTCGTCTTAAAGAAAATATTAGTGGCACTTGGTAGTAAACAATCTTATCATAAGTTCATAACATAGATGCCATTGATTTGCGTTAATAAAAAAGGCATAGTAATGTCATCCCACAGTACAAAGTACCTCCTTATATAGAAGTGGTAGTTAAATCTTTTTGTTGTATGTTTATCTGATAAAAGGAAATCATGAATGAAGTTAGAGCTTCACAATGTTCAAGCATGATAAGCAATGTAAATTGGATAAGAATTTGTGCATCTCAATATAATTAATTAGGTAGAAAGAGAAATCTAGAAAATAGTAAAAACAAAAATGTAGCTTGTGAAAAATTTCTATTATCAATGAAGTTAAACAACATCCCACCATATTTTACAAAGTAAAACAGTAAACAGTCAAAGTTAATTCATTGAACCCCTTTTTTTACTTGATCAACTATGTACTTCAAACAAATCCCAATACCAAACCCAAAAACTTAATTCATCAAATATCATTTTAAAAAAATTGAGGATAGAACAAAATTCACCTAAACTAAAAATGAAACAACTCAATTTGAAGTAAATAAGGAAAACCCACAAATAAATTACAAAAACAAGTAAAGAAGCACATCCCAGCCTTTGAAGAGTAGATAAGGAAAAAGTTGCGAATGAAAGCACAACAAATTGATGGGTTTAGGAACCATGCTAATTGCTAAGATGTAATTGGGGAGTGTAATCCACAACAATGTGAGATCTCTTCCTACACCTGAGCTGATAAACAGTAATATGTGTAAAAGCCAAATTAGATTTTAAAAAACATCATCACATCTATTATTTGAATTGAACAAATTAACTCTTCAACAAAAAGAGCATCCATGTAGACTACAGACATTAAATTCTCAAATGGTATAATATTTAATAAGCCAAGTGATTATACCTTTGGAGAAATGTTTTAAAGAAATCTAGCGATGGGCTATGGAAGCTAGGATTGCCAGCCCGAAGGAAGGCTGATTTGGTTAATCTTGGAATCATCCATAACCCTAGTCTATTGTTTTGCTCTTTATGGGGGTTAGGTCAGGAACCGATGAAAAACCCAACTGTTGAGAAAGGAATGAAGAAGGTACATATATATACACTTTGAACGCCAAAAATAGAAGTTCCCATTGAACATAATCATCAACAATTCTTGAAAAATTGTGGGCGGGCACTGCTGCTAAGCAAGAAGAAGATTCCTAGAAAAAAAAATTAGGGTTAGGAAGGGAGATGTGGATGGATTTTTTTGGTTTTGGGTAGAGAAAGCATGAAAGCAGTAGGAAGCAATTGTACATATATTACATATGGAAAACTCAACTAACAGCAAACATTGGCTTCCCAAATACATCAAATTGATGGCGTGGGATTCCAGAATCAGTATCGAAAAAAAGCTCATGACTCTCCTTCCACGTCGATGCAAAAACACTGTCAATAATACTTGAAAATGAAATTGATTCAAGAAACTGAAAACGATACAAACATATTATGAATAGTAGCACACCCCTAAGTTAGATTGGGACTAACCGATGCAATTAACTCTGGTGGCACTTCAATTATTATCTTTAATTTGTGAACCAATGAAGGAGGAGAAAGGAATTTGATCGGACATAACTCACCCATTTCAGGGCTAGATAGACATTTATCTCTATTTCTAAAATAGAAGGTGGAATATCTAATAGGTGAAGATAACAACCAAAAAAATTAAATTGAGAAATCGTACCATTAACTCAACTCTTTGAAAGAAATTCATCTGGAAAAAAGTTGCATTACGCAAGTAGACTGGAGTAGGTCAACCAATAACCGGTTGAAACAATCACCTTCTGATACTTCTGACTCCTTGTTCACATATGGAAGTTGGGATAAAAAACAAAACAACAAAAATTTTTACGAAATCCCTAAATATCGATAATTTTACAAATCAAAAGAAAACACTTGTCAGATTCAACATTTGGAGTCCAGTTACAAAGAGAATCTGTGGTGATGTGATAGATTGTGGGTTTCTTAAAGCATGTGTGCGACTTTAGATTAAGCAAGCTAGAGAAGAGAGATGGTAACCTGTGTACAGTTAGCGTTGTGGTTGAGAAGAAAAAGAGAAGAGGAAATCGGTAATTTCTATACCAAAACAAATAAAAGGTTACATCTAATGCAACAAGAACATCAATCAACACCGATTTCAATTAACATTTGATCCGCAATTCATTTTTAACATATATTTAACATAATCATTTGGCTAAAATGAAGATTACAACTAAAATCATATCAATTAAAAACAAATGAAAACAAATTCCCACATTTGATTCACTTTTAAAAAACAAAAATTCGGGTTTTGAACATCAAGAAACCCTAATACAAAATCGAAAGAAAAACATGAAAAAAAGAGGAAATTACTTATTCAATTGAAGTATAGTTAGTAGCTCTTGTGTTTTGTGTTCTTGTTTGAAATCAAAGATGTGATGATGATGATGAGATTAACGAAAGCTTTTTTTTTTCATACTTCATTAACTGTCTTTTGGCTTACGTTCTTCATTTGTACATAGATTGTAAATCACCATGGATGGGAACAATCCTATCATATGTCCAGCGGTGAACTTGGGTGTATGAAAGGACACCAAGAAACGGAGATTCAAGAGGAGGAAAGTTTTCTCCATGGATATCAAAGTAAAAGAGAAAAATGGGAAATCAAATGAGAAACGAACCTTATGGATTGCATTTGTGTGTATCGAGAAAGGTAGAAGAGTGAGGAGAAAGCCACATGTCTCTTTTCGTGGACGACATGCATTGGTGGAAGGAGCGGTAGAATAGGCGACTGAAATTCACGGAAGATAGCCGGGTTTCTTTTCACGCGCCAAAAAAGAGGCATGCGTGAGATGCACGAAGACTTCTCGAGAAAAAAGCTTTTTGTATATAATAATGATATATATATATATATATATATATATATATATATATATATATATATATATATATATATATATATATATATAATAAAAAAATTGGATCTTAAAAGAAATTAAGTCTTGTGTAGCTACCCACTTTAACATCACTCAATGCCCCCTATTGTAGTAAAGGTGCACAAACCTTGGGTTTAAATCGGTTACAATTAAAAAAGGGAAGTGATTCGTACATAATATTTTTTTATCATACATAACAATTTATGCATTATTAAGTTGTACAGTACAACATTTTAAAACATCAATTGTTGTGTATTGAGAAAAATTATTATGTACAAATCATTTCATATTAAAAAATTATTATTGGACAATCGGTTTTGGTTATAATTGGTTTGGTTATTTCAGATTTTTAATCAGTATGGTTCTGTTTTTTTTAGAAAGAACGGTAAAAACACAAAGGAAAAAAAAAAGAATTCTCAATTTTTATAAAGTTCGGTTCCAAACTAACAAAATTGTTCTAACCGATTCAATTATTTTAATTTTAGTTTTCTCTATCTTAAAAAACCGGTTTGTATTCTGCACCTCTAATTAGGGGCACCGGTGCATCCAAAAACAAATGTTTCATGCATTTAACTCATCAAGTTGTATACGGCATTATTTTTATTTTTATTTTTTTCTGTCACCAGTCCAAGACACGGAGTCAATTCCACACGAAAATTGGTTTCTCTTTTTTGAAAGCCCTATTAAAACACGTTACATAATATATGAACATTTTCATTTATTCATTGATGATAATTTTATTACATCGGCAGAAAATATGCAAAAAGAAAAAAAAAAAAAAAGTGAGACTAAAATTTCTATATTAAACTAAAGCATGTTTATTAAATTTTGGTTCATAACTTTATTTTTTTGTAATTAAATAAAGTTTTTAATTTTAAATTGTATCGTGCATACCCAATAACATAAATAAATGTTGGGTCATAATTATTAGTTTATACTTTGCTTTTCTAGGAAAATATATTTTTATGTAATGTTGTATGTATTTGCGGTTTGTGTGTACGGCCGTACACGTGTGTACGGCCGCACACCTTGTGTACGTCCGTACACAAGGTGTGCGGTTGTACACATGTGTATGGCTGGAGGTCCATATAAACAGAGTGTGCATGTGGGAGTCTACGGTCAGAGATGGTTAGGAGAGAAGGCTAGTGTAGAGAGAGAAAGTTAGAGAGAAGAAGTGTGTGTGTGAGAAAGAATCTATTGTGAAGAGCATAATTCATATTGAATACATCATAGATTCATCTTCTTCTTTTTCTCCTTCTCTTCTATATTCATCTGACATCATCCAATTGATTGGGATTCCATACCATCAATTGGATCTGATTGATACACAAGCAATTTTGGGAACTTACAATTGGTATCAGAGCTTGGTTGTATCAATTAATTTTTTCAGATCTGAAGCTTATTTGATCTTATTTTGAAAAGAGAATAGCGTTATTGGATAGATCTCGCAAAAATAAGGGGAGTTACTTCCTTGCATTTTTCATAAAAACGAGTTTTTGATCGAGTTTTAGAGCAAAAAAGGGTGTCGGATTACGACTCGGAGTGTTCGGTTCTCGGTCTCGCCATCCACGGCTCATCTACCTTGCTCTTGGCTCAGTTCGGAAGCAGCAGCGCCTTTATAAAAAATTGGAACGGGTTTGAAGGTGCCGGGAATCGAACCCGGAACCTCTATGTTCAAGTCTGCGCGCCTTGCCATCTCATCCAACCATTCTTTTGTGACATTTCTTCGGTTTTTTAAAGCATAACATCTCCTTCTCGGTTATTACTTTCGAAAATTGGCAATTTTAACCCCAAAAATCAATTCCTTTTATTTTTAAAATCCTTTTTCAACTCAATTTTTTTTTGTTTTTAATTTTTGATTTCATTTTTATCTTTGACTTTAAAATTTTGACTTTGTTTTAAAATTTGACCTTTGACTTTAACTTTTGACTTTCTTGTTTGACTTTTAATTTTTCAAATTTGGCTTTTCGGTTTGACTTTTTAAATTTGACTTTTAAGGTTGATTTTCTCAGGTTTTAAGTCAAAGGGCAATTAAAAATATATAAAAAAAAATTTAAAAATTAAAAAAATTAAAAAATTAAAAAATTAAAAATTAAAAAATAAAAAATAAAAAATAAAAAAATAAAAAAATAAAAATGATGAGTTCCACATCAATTCAGGTAAATGAAGTTTCATGTACTCCATCTTGTAAAGCTACGATTAAATTTCTTCGCGAACAAATTGATTTGCTAAAAAGGGAAAATGAGGACCTCAAATACGAAGGATATACTCTTAGGAAAGGACAGAAACCGTTAAAAGCTCAATTAGAAGCCAAAATCAAGGATTTCCGAAAACTACAAGAAGATTACAGCAACAAGTGTGAAAATTATGATCACATTAAGAAAAAACTTGCTGCTATAACTGAGGAACTTGACGCTTTGAAAATAAAGTGTGGAAAAACAGATGTTAGTTTCAAAAATTACACTGCGTCAAGTAAGACAGTCAAGTCGTTATTTGAAAATCAATTGAAATTCAAAGATAATCAAAACAAGGGTCTAGGGTATGATAGTGTTCATCCCCCTTTCAATCATAACTATATATCCATACCTTTGACTCAGGAAGAGATTGACCAAGAACCATTTATGGTATAAGGTAAACCAGTTGTTGAACAAGCAACTGAGGATGTTGAGCTGAACGATACTAATGCTTCTACTTCATGTGCAGGTAAAGTAGCAGAGGATGAGAACAAGGAGAACACCATTGAACAAACCAACATCTCCTTGAACTCTGAATCTGTTGCTTCGAATTCAACTGCTTCTGATCAACCTGCTGTTGGTAAATACAGGCCACCATTTCAAGCTAAACAGAGTGCCTGTTGCAACTGTGCGTGTGGGAAAAGCAAGAGACAATGCAAGGACATGCCACCAGGGGCAGGAAGAAACAACTCCACAGTGAAGAAAAAGACATGCTTTCACTGTGGAACACCTAGACACATTGCCAGAAATTGTCCTAATCGAGCATACGTTCCCTACTACGCACAAGGGTGGCAGAACACGCCAAGAGGGAGATATTTCAAAAGAAACCCCTCAAGGTCATGTTCAGAAAATGGTGACTGGAATGCCACGAAGGGCAAGAGTTCAACTCCCAAGGGCAAGAAATCAAATCCCAAGGTCAAGAAGGGAATGTCGACCAAGAAGCCAAATCCAAGAGATGCTCCCATGAAGCCAAAATCAAAGTCATCTCAACGGCCGACATCAAGATCAAAAGCAAATACTGAGCCACCCATCAGATCGAAAAAGAAATGGGTTAAACCCAACTACAAATGGGTTCCAAAGGCTCACTCTCCCAAATCTTCTAACGACTTTAATATTTCTTCATCTTCTGTTTGTGATAAGCAGGACATGTCATGGGAGAGAGTACCATGCAAGGATGACAAAGGTCAACCCAGTTTCAAAATGGACTAGGTTCCAAAGACCAACTGATCCCGCTCTATGCTGGAGCAGCTATGGAGGCATATCATCAGACTTCGGTTTATTGATAGTGGTTGCTCCAGGCACATGATAGGAGGCATCTCTCAACTGTACAACACTCAGAACATTATTTGAGAGTATGTGTCCTTGCGGGAAGGGAAGAAAGGAAGTGATCACTCACAGGGATTGTGCTTAATGACATGAAGAATTTTCGGATCTCATCTGAGATTACGCGTGCTGTTCTCAGACCTTCTAGATGCAAATCCAATCGGTGACTTACGGTTTGGGTTTTCTTCTCTATACTCCTGAGTTTTTCTTAAGCTGATTCGCTTTAAAGACAATTTTTTGTTTTAGGATAGTTTAAATTTGCGCATTTACTTTCATTTCTCTCCTACGCACAAATTTAGGGGGAGAAATAAAAACAAAACAAAAATTAGAAAATTAAAATAAAAAAAAGAATATCAAAATAATAATATGTTGGTTATGGAATGTGCTTGAGGGAGATGTTTTGGGAAGTGAGTGATAACAGGCAACCTGAGTCTGCGTAACATACCCAAAGTTGAAGGGTCTATGCTCTGGTTTGATGCGTCGGTAGGCACGAAGAATTTAACGAACTTGACTAGGTGCAGATGAACTTAAGAAATCTATAGACTTGATAAATCTTGACCTAGTTAGATCCGTTCAGTCTGACAATACGACGCTTGGATAGGTTGAGCAGGGATATATATATATATATATATATATATATATATATATATATATATATATATATATATGGGAATCTACTCGTCACATTAAATGAACCCGTATCTGGAACCGTGGTTTAACTTTTCCTCCATGTGCGGATTCTGTCCTTAATTCCGGTATTGATGGGGCGACTGGTAAATTCCGATAAATTAGGTCTGTAGAAAATCATTTTCTTTCTTTCTGTTTGTTAGTCATATGTTGCCTCCTCTGCATGATTGGAAGAGATCCGACCTGGACCGTAACATATGCAACTATATTTCTCTGCATATTATACACACACACACACATATATATATATATACATATGAAATCCTCTTATCTGTTAGCCATATGTTGTCTCCTTTGCGTGACTAACAATCCGACCTGGTACACAACATATGCACTATAAGTGATAATACTCTGAATCTATCTTCTCCCCTAATGATGGTCTGCTCATCCGATGTAAGGAGTACTCTGGAAGTCCTTGATTACCGGGGCATATCTGAAAGCGGGAAACATGTTCCAGTACAATTAAAATTGAACACTCAAAGATTGTCTATAGATCTCGCTGCTCAATTTAGGTGGACAACAATATCCCTGGTCGTTGTCAGCTAATGGTCCTTAAGATATAATATCTAGGAACTTAGGATCACATTGTCTTGTCACTTATAGTATGTCCTAATTTTGTCACAATTTTTCGTGTTTAAGTGGACAACAATACCGGCGATCAACCAAACAAAGACGTGAAGATGGAGGGTACCGACAAGCGGATAAAGGCTGTCTAAAAACTTTGATCCCAAATCATTCTTAAAGTTAGATATCATTTATTTTTGTTAAATTTGTTCATAGTTTTCCTCTATGCATAAATTATAGGGGGAGAATTAAAAAAAATTCAAAAATCAAACAAAAATCAGAAAATTAAAAATCCAAAAATAGTGTTATTTCTTGTTCAGAAAAACCAGAAAATACAAAAATATTTTTGTTTCGATTTTTATGTTGTGTGTTAATTTTTCTTTTAGTTTTGTTTTGTCTTGAAAAGTGATTTCAGGTATAAATAAGACTCATGAAGTTTGTGTTGAAGATTTCTAAGCCAAGGCTTCATCTGTGAGCATCGAAGAATTTTCATTCGAAGGAGCAAGAAATGAAAATTATTCTTTCAACATTCCATCCTTCAACCCCAGAAGCAAGGTGAAGCTGAAATTGAAGAATATGTGACAGATTGCATTGAATCCTCCTCAATCAGTCTGCTGCTATCTTTGTACCTGCTGAAGTGATCTAGAAGATTATTTCTCTCTGATAGTTCTCTCTGAAGATTCTCAAGCTAAAAGTGCTATCTTTCAAGATCCTTTTATCAAGCCTCCTCACCCAATGTGCGATCAGAATCAAATATTGAACAAAAATGTCCAACCGCTCAAGATGAAGTCATTCATAGAAGATTCATATGTTCATCCTGAAGCTGTGAAGAATTTGAAGATTAATGCTGAAGCCAAGTTCCCAATGAAGATTAACAAGAAAAGCTAGCTATTTTTTAGGGGGAGCTTGTTGGGTGTAACATCCCAAAAATCACGACTAAAATTTTCTTTTAAAACACATTAATAGAACCATATTCATAAAAACCGTTTCATAAATTATAACATAATTTCGTAGCATTAATTCGAAATACAAAATTATTATCAGAGTAAAACATCCCAGGCTAGCTGACTATGGTGTGTGCACTGCAATCTTTCCGAGCTCCTCCTTTGAAAACTGAGTACCTGAAACCAAAAACTGAAACTGTAAGTACAAAGCTTAGTGAGCTCCCCCAAACTACCACATACCATACAATAACATATAAAGCACATACTGGGCATTGCCCACTGCATCGGACCGCAGTCCGGACTAACTGGGGCCTTGCCCCCTGCATCGGACCAAGTCCAGAAACTGACTGGGACCTTGTCCCCTGCATCGGACCGAAGTCCGGACTAACTGGGGCCTTTCCCTCTACATCGGACCGAAGTCTGGAAACTGACTGGGACCTTGTCCCCTGCATCGGACCGAAGTCCGGACTACCTGGGGCCTTGCCCCTGCATCGGACCGAAGTCCGGAAACTGACTGAACATAGCAGCATAGCATAACATATCAACTAGCATGAACACATATACTGCATACTGCATTGAGACGTAGCCCGGATCACATAACACATAGCACATAACACATAAATCCCGTCTGAGCCACGAAGGCATCAAACATACTAACTATGCATCGGACCGAGGTCCGGAAACTACTGCTAACTGAACGAGCCGACATTATGGCCTTAGACTCGTTTCTACTGGAAGGAAACTCACATGAACTGCTGAATTCTGCTGGTAACCCTTGGACTGCTAACCAACCACCGCCTGAAACGCTGCCCCTCTAACTCTCCGAGCTACCAATAACAAAGAGACACTTAACCTGATAGACCTCTAAAAGTCAACTAACTCAACTCCGATCAAAGTCAAAGTCCTGGCCAAAGGCAACCTTCCATGTTGACCCTACTCGCCGAGTCAGTCTACTGACTCACCGAGTTCACTGATTTCCGAGTTCTGACCTGTCCAACTCACTGAGTCCCCACTCAACTCGCTAAACTGAGCCTTGACTCGAAGGGTTTGGGGTTTCGTGACTTGAATCGCCGAGTCCAAGAGCAGACCCGTCGAGTCCAAGGCAATCTTCAACAGACTCGCCGAGTTGTTCATCAAACTCGTCAAGTTCGTTTCCATCTTGATACTACTCGCCAAGTCCACTCAAAGGACTCGCCGAGTCTATTCAATTCTTAATCCATGAAGTGGCTTTTTGAGCCAAACAGGGCTTCCAACTCATAGATCCATACTTCTAAGGCCTATCCCTCACGTAAAGTGGCAAACTTTACGTGTAGATCAAGAGATCTAAGCTTAAAACAATCCAAACTAGGGTTTAAGATAAAGAGGCTTCACTATCAACCCAAAAACATATGCTTTATGACTTTCTAGGTCAAGATACACTCAGATCTGAAGTAGCAACTTCATATTTGGGCTTCTAACTCAAAATAGTTCTTAAGCATGGCATAAAATCCCCAAATTACATATAGCCAAGGTTGATCTATTAAACAAAAGAGGGAAGGTAACGATTTATTACCTTTAAATGCTCAGAAATGTTCCACCAACTCTGGATCCAAGGCCCCCTTCTTGCTCCACTATGACTATCCTCTCTCTCAAGCTCCAAAGAGCTTCACCAAGGGTTAGATCTTGCTCCAAAATGATTATGGCAGCTAGGGTTTATTGTTCTGTGCTAGAGAGGCAGTAAAGGAACCCTAGGGGAGAGATTGAGACGTTTAAATAAGCTCGAAGTCCCGGATTTAGGGTTTTCCTTGCTCAGACCAGACTCGCCGAGTCGGTCGCTTACACCTCGACCCATATCCCGCTCGGACTCGCCGAGTCCCTCCTTGGACTCGCCGAGTCTCCCCTTAAAATTAGGGTTTTCTTTCTTTTCTTGGCTTTCCAAACTTTGGGTGTTACAACTCTCCCCCACTTAAACTAAACTTCGTCCTCGAAGTTTGCTACGATCCACCGACTACGATCTGCCTCCAATACCCAACCGCTCATTCTAACACCAGCTGCCTACCTTCGCTGGCCTTCCGCTCAGTCATTCAGACCAATGACAATGCTTACCGACTCCCTTCCCGTCTCTCGCTCCTGAGCTATCCTATCGACCCCATCCATCATCTGAACAACTGCTATCTGATCATGGAGCTTCGTAGTCAACCTATCAATAATTCTCGCGACCATGCCGGGCAACCCCTCGCGAAACCTCCTCAACTATCCAATCATGCAGAGGTCTCTCTTGAAGACAGGGTGCCTGACTCACTCTTGTCCCTTGATGGCGAAAGATGGAAATGGGATCTCCCTGAACCTCATAAGAATCGGGCTCTAGACGAGCCCCAATCTGCCCTGTAACCACCCCGACCCTAAAGGCCTCAAGATGACTGTCCATAAGTTCCATAATGGCCTCTTTAACTGAACCGAAAATCACTAGAGTCTGATCGATAATGTTGTGCATAATCTCTGCGGAAATGAACTCCTTCATCTGATCGTCAAGCTGCCCGGCTCCAGAGCCCGAGCCAGATCCCTCCCTGGTACCTGAGCTGCTAACTGGTATCTCACGCAAAGTCACCATGCTTAAAAATATAACACACTGGTGATCAATATACACACTGCTGCTGAGGGATCTCTCACACACTTTACCAGTTCCCTAGTTTTGTCTCGGCCCCTCTTGAATCGAGTACGGATCCTCTGCTTTCAGTAGTACGGGCCCATACTACCTTCCACATCTATCCGTACTTTCCTCAAGAGTTACCTCAACTCCACCAAGTCACTCTACTACTACTGATCTCTACTACTCTCATCATAGGCTTGCCCTAGGGAAATCTCTGACTCCATTCAAACCAGTCCTCAACTGCTGAAGGCCTCCTTGTAATACTAATTAGCCATCACCTGAATACCATCACCTGTGATGAGGCTCGGATAATCTTTCGAGTAAAAGACTCGTCCCTACAACGGTTAGACTCAAACAAGAGCTGCGCAATAGGGCCGAATCCAACACTCAGAGATTATTCAACCCTGATCACATGTGACGTGACGTATTCACCTAACGGCTAACTCCCATCACCAAGAGTTTTACAAAGCACAAAGCAAGAAGCATTCGGACACAAGAACTACTCAAGCAAATCTATTCTCATAACAAGAAACTGTACTAGCAAACAATGCTAAGCTCATACTATCAGTCATAACACTAACATGCTATCCTACAGTTGTCTACTCAATACTAGCATGCAAATCTTGTAAAGCTTAAGCACATATAGCAGGCACATAAGGCATCCTCCTAGATCCTTAGTCCTATACTAGCATGCTGTTATACTGAAACTGAAACTGAAACTGATAATCATCACATAAACTTGCATGGGTAATTTGGGAGTACTTACTTGAGCTCGGCTGATTGCATGCACCACACACATTTCTCTTTTTAAAGTTCTTTTCTTTCTAAAATTTCTTTTTGCTTTTTCCAAAAAATTCTTTCTTTCCTAAAATTTTCTTTCGAAAATGTCTTTCTTTTGAAAACCTTTTTCCATTTCCTTAGTTTGAGTTCAGACACATTCGAAGTGTATCCGAATCCCTCAAACCAAGGCTCTGATACGAACTTGTAACATCCCAAAAATCACGACTAAAATTTTCTTTTAAAAAACATTACTAGAACCATATTCATAAAAACCGTTTCATAAATCATAACATAATTTCGTAGCATTAATTCGAAATACAAACTTATTATCAGAGTAAAACATCCCAGGCTAGCTGACTACGGTGTGTGCACTACAATCTTTCCGAGCTCCTCATTTGAAAACTGAGTACCTGAAACCAAAAACTAAAACTGTAAGCACAAAGCTTAGTGAGCTCCCCCAAACTACCACATACCATAAAATAACATATAAAGCACATACTAGGCCTTGCCCACTGCATCGGACCGAAGTCCGGACTGAATGGGGCCTTGCCCCCTGCATCGGACCAAAGTCCGGAAACTGACTGGGACCTTGTCCCCTGCATCGGACCGAAGTCTGGACTAACTGGGGCCTTGCCCCCTACATCGGACCGAAGTCGGGAAACTGACTGGGACCTTGTCCCCTGCATCGGACCGAAGTCCGGACTAATTGGGGCCTTGCCCCCTACATTGGACCGAAGTCCGGAAACTGACTGAACATAGCATATCATAACATATCAACTAGCATGAACACATATACTGCATACTGCATTGGGCCGTATCCCGGATCACATAACACATAAATCTTGTCTGAGCCACGAAGGCATCAAACATACTAACTACTGCATCGGACCGAGGTCCGGAAACTACTGCTAACTGAATGGGCCGGTATTGTGGCCTTAGACCCGTTTCTACTGGAAGGAAACTAACCTGAACTGCTGAATTCTACTGGTAACCCTTGGACTGCTAACCAACCACCGCCTGAAATGCTGCCCCTCTAACTCTCTGAGCTACCAATAACAAAGAGTCACTTAGCCTGACAGACCTCTAAAAGTCAACTAACTCAACTCCGATTAAAGTCAAAGTCCTAGCCAAAGTCAACCTTCCATGTTGACCCTACTCATCGAGTCAGTCTACTGACTCGCGGAGTTCACTGATTTCCGAGTTCTGACCTGTCAAACTCACTAAGTCCCCAATCAACTCGCTAAACTGAGCCTTGACTCGAAGGGTTTGGGGTTTCGCGACTTGAGTCGCGGAGTCCAAGAGCAGACCCGCCGAGTCCAAGGCAATCTTCAACAGACTCGCCGAGTTGTTCATCAAACTCGTCGAGTTCGTTTCCATCTTCATACTACTCGCCGAGTCCACTCAAAGGACTCGTCGAGTCTATTCAGTTCTTAATCCATGAAGTGGCTTTTTGAGCCAAACAGGGCTTCCAACTCATAGATCCATACTTCTAAGGCCTATCCCTCACGTAAAGTGGCAAACTTTACGTGTAGATCAAGAGATCTAAGCTTAAAACAATCCAAACTAGGGTTTAAGACAAAGTGGCTTCACTATCAACCCAAAAACATATGCTTTATGACTTTGTAGGTCAAGATACACTCAGATCTGAAGTAGCAACTTCAGATTTGGGCTTCTAACTCAAAATAGTTCTTAAGCATGGCATAAAATCCCCAAATTACATATAACCAAGGTTGATCTATTAAACAAAAGAGGGAAGGTAACGATTTATTACCTTTAAATGCTCAGAAATGTTCCACCAACTCTGGATCCAAGGCCCCCTTCTTGCTCCACTATGACTATCCTCTCTCTCAAGCTCCAAAGAGCTTCACCAAGGGTTAGATCTTGCTCCAAAACGATTATGGCGGCTAGGGTTTATTGTTCTGTGCTAGAGAGGCAGTAAAGGAACCCTAGGGGAGAGAATGAGACGTTTAAATAAGCTCCAAGTCCCAGATTAAGGGTTTTCCTTGCTCAGACCAGACTCGCTGAGTCACCTTGGCCGACTCGCCGTGTCGGTCGCTTACACCTCGACCCGTATCCCGCTCGGACTCGCCGAGTCCCTCCTTGGACTCGCCGAGTCTCCCCTTAAAATTGGGGTTTTCTTTCTTTTCTTGGCTTTCCAAACTTTGGGTGTTACAACTCTCCCCACTTAAACTAAACTTCGTCCTCGAAGTTTGCTACGATCCACCGACTGCGATCAGCCTCCAATACCCAACCGCTCATTCTAACACCAGCTGCCTACCTTTGCTGGCCTTCCGCTCAGTCTTTCAGACCAATGACAATCCTTACCGACTCCTTGCCCGTCTCTTGCTCCTGAGCTATCCTATCGACCCCATCCATCATCTGAACAACTGCTATCTGATCATGGAGCTTTGTAGTCAACCTATCAATAATTCTCGCGACCATGCCGGGCAACCCCTCGCGAAAGGCTCGTGAAACCTCCTCAACTATCCAATCATGCAGAGGTCTCTCTTGAAGATAGGGTGCCTGACTCACTCTTGTCCCTTGATGGCGAAAGCTGGAAATGGGATCTCCCTGAACCTCATAAGAATCGGGCTCTAGACAAGCCCTAATCTGCCCTGTAACCACCCCGGCCCTAAAGGCCTCAAGATGACTGTCCATAAGTTCCATAATGGACCCTTTAACTAAACCGAAAAATCACTGGAGTCTTATCGATAATGTTGTGCATAATATCTACGGAAATGAACTCCTTCATCTGATCGTCAAGCTGCCCAGCTCTAGAGCCCGAGCCAGATCCCTCCCTGGTACCTGAGCTGCTAACTGGTATCTCACGCAAAGTCACCATGCTGAAAAATATAACACACTCCTGATGAATATACACACCGCTGCTGAGGGATCTCTCACACACTTTACTAGTTCCCTGGTTTTGTCTCGGCCCCTCTTGAATCGAGTACGGATCCTCTGCTTTCAGTAGTACGGGCCCATACTACCTTCCACATCTATCCGTACTTTCCTCAAGAGTTACCTCAACTCCACCAAGTCACTCTACTACTACTGATGTCTACTACTCTCATCCTAGGCTTGCCCTAGGGAAATCTCTGACTCCATTCAAACCAGTCCTCAGCTGCTGAAGGCCTCCATGTAATACTAATTAGCCATCACCTGAATACCATCACCCGTGATGAGGCTCGGATAATCCTTCGAGTAAAAGACTCGTCCCTACAACGGTTAGACTCAAACAAGAGCTGCGCAATAGGGCCGAATCCAACACTCTGAGATTATTCAACCCTGATCACATGTGACGTGACGTATTCACCTAACGGCTAACTCCCATCACCAAGAGTTCTACAAAGCACAAAGCAAGCAGCATTCGGACACAGGAACTACTCAAGCAAATCTATTCTCATAACGAGAAACTGTACTAGCATACAATGCTAAGCTCATACTATCAGTCATAACACTAACGTGTTATCCTACTGTTGTCTACTCAATACTAGCATGTAAATCTTGTAAAGCTGAAGCACATATAGCAGGCACATAAGGCATCCTCCTAGATCCTTAGTCCTATACTAGCATGCTGTTCTACTAAAACTAAAACTGATAATCATCACATAAACTTGCATGGGTAATTTGGGAGTACTTACTTGAACTCGGCTGATTGCATGCACCACACACATTTCTCTTTTTAAAGTTCTTTTCTTTCTAAAATTTCTTTTTGCTTTTTCCAAAAACTCTTTCTTTCCTAAAATTTTCTTTCGAAAATGTCTTTCTTTTGAAAACCTTTTTCCATTTCCTTAGTTTGAGTTCAGACACATTCGAAGTGTATCCGAATCCCTCAAACCAAGGCTCTGATACGAACTTGTAACATCCCAAAAATCACGACTAAAATTTTGTTTTAAAAAACATTACTAGAACCATATTCATAAAAACCGTTTCATAAATCATAACATAATTCGAAATACAAACTTATTATCAGAGTAAAACATCCCAGGCTAGCTGACTATGGTGTGTGCACTACAATCTTTCCGAGCTCCTCCTTTGAAAACCGAGTACCTGAAACCAAAAACTGAAACTGTAAGCACAAAGCTTAGTGAGCTCCCCCAAACTACCACATACCATAAAATAACATATAAAGCACATACTAGGCCTTGCCCACTGCATCGGACCGAAGTCCGGACTAACTGGGGCCTTGCCCCCTGCATCGGACCAAAGTCCGGAAACTGACTGGGACCTTGTCCCCTGCATCGGACCGAAGTCCGGACTAACTGGGGCCTTGCCCCCTGCATCGGACCGAAGTCCGGAAACTGACTGGGACCTTGTCCCCTGCATCGGACCGAAGTCCGGACTAACTGGGGCCTTGCCCCCTGCATCGGACCGAAGTCCGAAAACTGACTGGGACCTTGTCCCCTGCATCGGACCGAAGTCCGGACTAATTGGGGCCTTGCCCCTGCATTGGACCGAAGTCCGGAAAATGACTGAACATAGCATATCATAACATATCAACTAGCATGAACACATATACTGCATACTGCATCGGGCTGTAGCCCGGATCACATAACATATAGCACATAACACATAAATCTTGTCTGAGCCACGAAGGAATCAAACATACTAACTACTGCATCGGACCGAGGTCCGGAAACTACTGCTAACTGAATGGGCCGGTATTGTGGCCTTAGACCCGTTTCTACTGGAAGGAAACTCACCCGAACTGCTGAATTCTACTGGTAACCCTTGGACTGCTAACCAACCACCGCCTGAAACGCTGCCCCTCTAACTCTCCGAGCTACTAATAACAAAGAGTCACTTAGCCTGACAGACCTCTAAAAGTCAACTAACTCAACTCCGATTAAAGTCAAAGTCCTAGCCAAAGGCAACCTTTCATGTTGACCCTACTCGTCGAGTCAGTCTACTGACTCGCCGAGTTCACTGATTTCCGAGTTCTGACCTGTCAAACTCACTAAGTCCCAACTCAACTCACTAAACTGAGCCTTGACTCGAAGAGTTTGGGGTTTCGCGACTTGAGTCACCGAGTCCAAGAGCAGACTCGCCGAGTCCAAGGCAATCTTCAACAGACTCACCGAGTTGTTCATCAAACTCGTCGAGTTCGTTTCCATCTTCATACTACTCGCCGAGTCCACTCAAAGGACTCGTCGAGTCTATTCAGTTCTTAATCCATGAAGTGGCTTTTTGAGCCAAACAGGGCTTCCAACTCATAGATCCATACTTCTAAGGCCTATCCCTCACGTAAAGTGGCAAACTTTACGTGTAGATCAAGAGATCTAAGCTTAAAACAATCCAAACTAGGGTTTAAGACAAAGAGGCTTCACTATCAACCCAAAAACATATGCTTTATGACTTTCTAGGTCAAGATACACTCAGATCTGAAGTAGCAACTTCAGATTTGGGCTTTTAACTCAAAATAGTTCATAAGCATGGCATAAAATCCCCAAATTACATATAGCCAAGGTTGATCTATTAAACAAAAGAGGGAAGGTAACGATTTATTGCCTTTAAATGCTCAGAAATGTTCCACCAACTCTGGATCCAAGGCCCCCTTCTTGCTCCACTATGACTATCCTCTCTCTCAAGCTCCAAAGAGCTTCACCAAGGGTTAGATCTTGCTCCAAAATGATTATGGCGGCTAGGGTTTGTTGTTCTATGCTAGAGAGGCAGTAAAGGAACCCTAGGGGAGAGAATGAGACGTTTAAATAAGCTCCAAGTCCCGGATTTAGGGTTTTCCTTGCTCAGACCAGACTCGCCGAGTAACCTTGGCCGACTCGCCGAGTCGGGCGCTTACACCTCGACCCGTATCCCGCTCGGACTCGCCGAGTCTCCCCTTAAAATTGGGGTTTTCTTTCTTTTCTTGGCTTTCCAAACTTTGGGTGTTACAACTCTCCCCCACTTAAACTAAACTTCATCCTCGAAGTTTGCTACGATCCACCGACTGCTATCTACCTCCAATACCCAACCGCTCATTCTAACACCAACTGCCTACCTTTGCTGGCCTTCCGCTCAGTCATTTAGACCAATGACAATCCTTACCGACTCCCTGCCCGTCTCTCGCTCCTGAGCTATCCTATCGACCCCATCCATCATCTGAACAACTGCTATCTGATCATGGAGCTTTGTAGTCAACCTATCAATAATTCTCGCGACCATGCCGGGCAACCCCTCGCGAAAGGCTCGTGAAACCTCCTCAACTATCCAATCATGCAGAGGTCTCTCTTGAAGATAGGGTGCCTGACTCACTCTTGTCCCTTGATGGCGAAAGCTGGAAATGGGATCTCCCTGAACCTCATAAGAATCGGGCTCTAGACAAGCCCTAATCTGCCCTGTAACCACCCCGGCCCTAAAGGCCTCAAGATGACTGTCCATAAGTTCCATAATGGACCCTTTAACTAAACCGAAAAATCACTGGAGTCTTATCGATAATGTTGTGCATAATCTCTACGGAAATGAACTCCTTCATCTGATCGTCAAGCTGCCCAGCTCTAGAGCCCGAGCCAGATCCCTCCCTGGTACCTGAGCTGCTAACTGGTATCTCACGCAAAGTCACCATGCTGAAAAATATAACACACTCCTGATGAATATACACACCGCTGCTGAGGGATCTCTCACACACTTTACTAGTTCCCTGGTTTTGTCTCGGCCCCTCTTGAATCGAGTACGGATCCTCTGCTTTCAGTAGTACGGGCCCATACTACCTTCCACATCTATCCGTACTTTCCTCAAGAGTTACCTCAACTCCACCAAGTCACTCTACTACTACTGATGTCTACTACTCTCATCCTAGGCTTGCCCTAGGGAAATCTCTGACTCCATTCAAACCAGTCCTCAGCTGCTGAAGGCCTCCTTGTAATACTAATTAGCCATCACCTGAATACCATCACCCGTGATGAGGCTCGGATAATCCTTCGAGTAAAAGACTCGTCCCTACAACGGTTAGACTCAAACAAGAGCTGCGCAATAGGGCCGAATCCAACACTCTGAGATTATTCAACCCTGATCACATGTGACGTGACGTATTCACCTAACGGCTAACTCCCATCACCAAGAGTTCTACAAAGCACAAAGCAAGCAGCATTCGGACACAGGAACTACTCAAGCAAATCTATTCTCATAACGAGAAACTGTACTAGCATACAATGCTAAGCTCATACTATCAGTCATAACACTAACATGCTATCCTACAGTTGTCTACTCAATACTAGCATGCAAATCTTGTAAAGCTGAAGCACATATAGCAGGCACATAAGGCATCCTCGTAGATCCTTAGTCCTATACTAGCATGCTGTTCTACTGAAACTGAAACTGAAACTGGAACTGAAACTGAAACTGAAACTGATAATCATCACATAAACTTGCATGGGTAATTTGGGAGTACTTACTTGAGCTCGGCTGATTTCATGCACCATACACATTTCTCTTTTTATAGTTCTTTTCTTTCTAAAATTTCTTTTTGCTTTTTCCAAAAACTCTTTCTTTCCTAAAATTTTCTTTCGAAAATGTCTTTCTTTTGAAAACCTTTTTCTATTTTCTTAGTTTGAGTTCAGACATATTCGAAGTGTATTCGAATCCCTCAAACCAAGGCACTGATACCAACTTGTAACATCCCAAAAATCACGACTAAAATTTTGTTTTAAAAAACATTACTGGAACCATATTCATAAAAACCGTTTCATAAATCATAACATAATTTCGTAGCATTAATTCGAAATACAAACTTATTATCAGAGTAATACATCCCAGGCTAGCTGACTATGGTGTGTGCACTACAATCTTTCCGAGCTCCTCCTTTGAAAACTGAGTACCTGAAACCAAAAACTGAAACTGTAAGCACAAAGCTTAGTGAGTTCCCCCAAACTACCACATACCATGAAATAACATGTAAAGCACATACTAGGCCTTGCCCATTGCATCGAACCGAAGTCCGGACTAACTGGGGCCTTGCCCCCTGCATCGGACCAAAGTCCGGAAACTGACTGGGACCTTGTCTCCTGCATCGGACCGAAGTCCGGACTAACTGGGGCCTTGCCCCCTGCATCGGACCGAAGTCCGGAAACTGACTGGGACCTTGTCCCCTGCATCGGATCGAAGTCCGGACTAATTGGGGTGTTTCCCCTGCATTGGACCGAAGTCCGGAAACTGACTGAACATAGCATAGCATAACATATCAACTAGCATGAACACATATACTGCATACTGCATCGGGCCGTAGCCCAGATCACATAACACATAGCACATAACACATAAATCTTGTCTGAGCCACGAAGGCATCAAACATACTAACTACTGCATCGGACCGAGGTTCGGAAACTACTGCTAACTGAACAGGCCAGCATTGTGGCCTTAGACCCGTTTCTACTGGAAGGAAACTCACATGAACTGCTGAATTCTGCTGGTAACCCTTGGACTGCTAACCAACCACCGCCTAAAACGCTGCCCCTCTAACTCTCCGAGCTACCAATGACAAAGAGACACTTAGCCTGACAGACCTCTAAAAGTCAACTAACTCAACTCCGATTAAAGTCGAAGTCCTGGCCAAAGTCAACCTTCCATGTTGACCCTACTCGCCGAGTCATTCTACCGACTCGCCGAGTTCACTGATTTTCGAGTTTTGACCTATCCAACTCACTGAGTCCCCACTCAACTCGCTAAGCTGAGCCTTGACTCGAAGGGTTTGGGGTTTCGCGACTTGACTCGCCGAGTCCAAGGCAATCTTCAACAGTCTCGCCGAGTTGTTCATCCAACTCGTTGAGTTCGTTTCCATCTTCATACTAGTCGCCGAGTCTATTCAGTCCTTAATCCATGCAGTGGATTTTCGAGCCAAACATGGCTTCCAACTCATAGATCCATACTTCTAAGGCCTATCCCTCACATAAAGTGGCAAACTTTACGTGTAGATCAAGAGATCTAAGCTTAAAACAATCCAAACTAGGGTTTAAGACAAAGAGGCTTCACTATCAACCCAAAAACAGATGCTTTATGACTTTCTAGGTCAAGATACACTTAGATCTGAAGTAGCAACTTCAGATTTGGGCTTCTAACTCAAAATAGTTCTTAAGCATGGCATAAAATCCCCAAATTACATATAGCCAAGGTTGATCTATTAAACAAAAGAGGGAAGGTAACGATTTATTACCTTTAAATGATCTGAAATGTTCCACCAACTCTGGATCCAAGGCCCCCTTCTTGCTCCACTATGACTATCCTCTATCTCAAGCTCCAAAGAGCTTCACCAAGGGTTAGATCTTGCTCCAAAATGATTATGGCGGCTAGGGTTTATTGTTCTGTGCTAGAGAGGCAGTAAAGGAACCCTAGGGGAGAGAATGAGACGTTTAAATAAGCTCAAAGTCCTGGATTTAGGGTTTTCCTTGCTCAGACCAGACTCGCAGAGTCACCTTGGCCGACTCGCCGAGTCGGTCGCTTACACCTCGACCCGTATCCCGCTCGGACTCGCCGAGTCCCTCCTTGGACTCGTCGAGTCTCCCCTTAAAATTGGGGTTTTCTTTCTTTTCTTGGCTTTCCAAACTTTGGGTGTTACATTGGGTCATTTAGAAAAGAAAGCTATAAACCAAGGGGGAGATTGTTGGGTCATTATTATTGGTTTATACTTTGCTTTTCTAGGAAAATATATTTTTATGTAATGTTGTATGTGTTTGCGGTTTGTGTGTACGGCCGTACACGTGTGTACGGCCGCACACCCTGTGTACGATCGTACACAGAGTGTGCGATTGTACACATGTGTATGGATGGAGGTCCATATAAATAGAGCGTGCATGTGGGAGTGTACGGTCAGAGATGTTTAGGAGAGAAGGCTAGTGTAGAGAGAGAAAGTTAGAGAGAAGAAGTGTGTGTGTGAGAGAGAATCTATTGTAAGGAGCATAATTCATACTGAATACATCATAGATTCATCTTCTTCTTCTTCTCCTTCTCTTCTATATTCATCTTACATCATCTAATTGATTGGGATTCCGCACCATCACTTGGATCTGATTGATACAGAAGCAATTTTGGGGACTTACAATAAAACTTATAAATGACAATATAAAATGAATGAAAGTAATTTAGCTTGTATAATTAAATGATTGTTAGGTCATTTTCGTTGAGAATCAAGTGGTTTTATAAGTTTTCTGTGATGATATAATTGATCATTTTCAACAAATAAATACTGGATTGATTTATTGTAATTTTTGTTTCCAGTATGCTATTAAGTGCTGCAATTTTAAATATTAAACGTTTTTGTGTAAATGCCATTTTAAATTTCAATTATATTTGTACTTTCATATAAATTTTTTTAGCTCCTCAAGTGAATACATATACCTAAACTCAACACAAAGTATAGATTTATGTGTTTTTAGGTCATACTTTCTTTTCATATTATTCTTCAAACTTTAGCAACATAATCTATTTATATGAACTAGATATATATCTCTTTTAACCAATTAGGTGTAATTAATAACAATTAAGTATGATCAGTTAAAAAGTAATTAAGTTGTAGTGATTAATTGGTGGAAAGTTGAAGAATTTTAGTATTTAAATAAAACTTTCATGCAATTAAGTTTTTTTTTTTCAATTTAATATGATTTAAGATATAAGTTAAAAAAACTTTTGAATTATATTGATTAATTAGTTGAAAGTTAGAAAAATTATTATAGTTTCAATTAAATATAATGTAAAGAAAAATATTTCTTGTTTTTTTTTTTTCAAATTAAAGTTTGACTTTCAGAACTTTTTAAGTTCTTTTCATTCTATGAATGGATAATTATGCCCTAGTTGAGCTGTACTGCAATAGAGTAATTTCATTTTTCACAAAATGCCTCTTGGCAGGGAAACATTCCATCAAAAATGGGTTGTGCTAATCGTGTTTTGTATGGTCACATCACCCATATATGTTAACATAGTAACATGCATGGAGTATAAATCCACGCCCACCTCAAGTGTTGGTTTTGTGGTCCTTTGTTTAGTGGCATGTATTTTCCACAAAATCAAAAAGGTTAGATTTATAAAATAGTAATACATTTTTAAAGTTTTTCTTACTTTTTGTGCGTCATACCATCGTTTTTCTTCACTTTTTTTTCCTCACCTAAAACTCAAGGAATGGATGAGAAGGATTTCCCTCACTATTTTTTTTTAAATAAAATTAATTAATTTTTATGATTTATAATTTTTAAATTAATACTAAATATAAAATTTAATTAAAAATAAAAAGCATATCATTAATTAAAATAAAAATTACATTAAACCGGATATATAAATAAGTTGAAAATAAAAAAATAAAAAAACGCAAAAAATCAAACAACCCACAACATAGAAAACATAATTAATATCCTAATTTTAAATAAACCAAAATACGTCGCTCGAAATCATCGTCCTCGTCATCGCCTTCATCGTATTCGTCATTCTCCTCAGCGTCACTCTCATCGTCGGAATCTTCACTCTCAACGAAAATATCAGAATCCTTGTCTGATTCGTCAAACAAATCATTGTGAAATAACTCTACTGGGGTTGAATATGAGCCCTTTAAATGTGCTCCACCAAATCAACACGAAGAGCTTGAAGAATGTCGCAATTGTGTACTTCTCTTCTATTCACTCTATACTCTTGTGTACCAACGGCTACTCCTTCAACATTTGACAAAACTTCACGTTCGTTTGTACCAACATATTGCTCTTCCTTCGTCTTCACGAATCATATTATGCAATATGATACATGCGTACATTACATGTTGTAACCTTTTCACTTCATACGACCTTGCCCCGACAGTTAGTATTTGCCAACATCTCTTAATGTCACACCCCCGAACCAGATGGCGGAAGCGTCCGAGGGCTCGCGTGACTTAAATTGATTATCATCACAATGAATATACATGAATCATAACATAAACATCACCATGCATCATTATATCACAACTAAAATTGTTCACATCAAGTACATTGTTTTACATTACATATCCATACATAAATTGTTTGATAAATATCATAAACAAAACATCCTAACATACTTGGTACATATTCTTCAGTTTACCTGTTACCTGGGATTACAAGTTATTTTGGAAAAACGTTAACATATGAAATGTTGGTGAGTTTATAAGCAATGTTGTGATAAAATGATTTGTGTAATTTGTAAAACCTAGAAAATCCGATATTTTCTAAAAAGACTTTTGTTTATCAAAGTGTGGATATCCATAAGTTGATGCTTGAATGATTTCAAATATATATATATATATATATATATATATATATATATATATATATATATATATATATATATATATATATATATATATATATATATGAAGGGTGTTTTGTATCATAGTTATAAAGTTTTGAGCGAGTAGTATTGAACTCCCCGGAAAACCCGACGTTTTCCGATGTTGAAATGTATTCGTGATTTTCTAATTTTTGTATTGTCTTAACGAATGATTATTGATTAATCCGCATTGTATATCGTCCTAATTTCGTCTACTTCGATATCTTGTAGCCTTAGCGAACGAAGAGAAGGGGAGCATTATGTCCCACTACTATCGTAAGTACCTTAGGCTGTCGTGGATGCGAAAGACACGATGGTCCAACTCGCATTTGATTAGTGTGACCTTATTAACTTTTCTAACGGGACACTTTGGCCTATTAGCACATAAAAGCTATTAAAAGTTATTTTATAAAATATTGGGTCATTGAAGGCCTAATAACATATAAGCGTTGTCCCTTTGGGTCCAAATAGCATGTTGGTGGGCTTGCAAGGCCCAACAAGCATGATTTGAAACTCACAAGCCCAAAGTTTGAAGATTTACTCATTGTAGTTATCACATATCCATAGAAGTGTTTTGATTTGTTGTTTTGTATTGATTCGAGACCGAATCAATTCGTTTATAACGATATTTGGTGTTGAATGTGTATTCGTTTTCCGTTTTGTCGGTAGTCGTGGATCTTGTATTTAGTCTTAATGAATTTATTTGTTTAAAAGTAGAATTTGACCTTTTCACTACCTTTCTTTTATAAAAATAACACTTTTAGTCCTTTATATAAAAGAATTTCATTTTTAGTCCTTAAAACATTTTCTTGACACCTTTGTATCATAAACTTGTTGAAAACACAGTTTTTACCTAAAATTTATTTTGTTAACAGCTTTAGCCCATCCAGAATGGTATTTCTCGGTTAGAACCCCATTTTTCGCAACTTTTACAGTTTTGGCCCGAAATTTAGAAAGTTTACAATTTTGATCCTTTTTGGATTTGAAAAGAATTTTTGATCTTGAAATAGTTTTATTACACTTCTTATCCCTTGTTTTACAGAAAATTTCATTTCAGCCTCTTTAAACTTCATTTTTCGCAATTATGGGCTTATTGGGCCAAAAAGCCCAAATTTAGCCCATTAAGCTAAAAATTTGCATTTCAAGTCCTTTGAAAATTCTAATGTTCAGAAAAATGATTATAGAAACTGTTTTGGCCCTTTTGACCCTCAAGAAACCGTGAATTGATAGTTTTTAACCCAAGTTTTGTATTTTTGACAATTTAAGCCCTAAAATGGGTTTTATGTTAGAATATGTTCCTCATAACCTTATAAGCTATTTTTCTTGACTTATTTAGTGTAAAATTAATTAGGTTATGTTTGTTTTCTTTCTCATGTCATAGATCTCGAGTTAACACCTCTTTTGGTTACATGTTTATCACAAAACACATAAAATCACACACATACATGCATAAAATCACACACATACATGCGTAAAATCACACATAGCATACACATACACATAGATCTACACATTTTCTCGTATACTCCCCCATAAAACATATGAAAACCGAAAAGAGAGGGGTATGAAGCTCACCTTGAGTTGTAGTTTCGGTTTTGAAGAGAAGAAGGAAGAAGTTTGATGTTATTTTCGGCCTTAGCAACCTTTCTTGGAAGATCTCGAACTTAAAGAGCTTCTAAGATGCAAGATCACAAGATTGAACGGATTTAGAAGAGATTTTTGATGAAATGAAGAATCCAGATCATAGATCTAAACTTAAACTTACCTTGGGTGATGATTTTTGTGGAAGAAACTCCTTATCAAGCTCTAAATCTCAAAAAATTTATGAAGAGTGGAGAGAGTTTCTTTGAGAGAGAGTTTGAGAGAATGGAGATAAATTTTTGTGAGTGTGTGTGTGTGTGTGTTGTGTTTGGCCGATAGAAGAAGGAAGATAAAGAGGAGAGATCTTTGAGTTGACATGCATGAAAACATGAGATGGATGCATGGAAAACCTATGGATAAATGTGAGGTGGCATGAGAAAGTCAACTCTTCTTTCTCTTGTGGGTTTGGGCCGAAAATAGAGAGGGAAGAGAGAAGATTTTGCCTTTTTTCCCTTAAGCCCATATTATAGTTAAGTTAGATGATTGTTTGGCCCAAATAAATCAAAGTGCAATTTTTATGACTCATTAGGGCTAATCTAAATTTGTTGGGACCCAGTAAGGCCCAATAAAGTATTTTATTCCATTCTAGGCCCAATATGGCCCAAAATATTAATATAATAGAAGGGGGTCCAATTAGAGCCTATTTAAGAGTTCTAAGCCCAAGATAGTCAAATTGGAAGCTTATTGGCCCATTGGGCCCAATAAGGAAATCCTAGTCCAAAATGGACTTAAACCGGGATTTCTAGGGTTTTCAACTCTTTGTTGACTATTTGCAGTGCTTGTATGAAGTATTTGATAAAGTTTTGTTGTTATAGAATAAGCATTCATGCATGCTTTCATGTTATTAATTCATAGTTGTTATAGGTGTCGTCGTTACAAGGCACCAAAATTCCTAGTTGTGACACTTAAGTACACCAAATGTTCGCTCCACATCCTTCCTAGCTAACTCTTGCACCTCTTTAAACTTTTTCCTTTTTGGGTCGTTAGGACATGTAAACGATTTTACAAAAATAGATAAGGGATGATATATACCTTCAGTAAGATAGTATCCACACTTATATGTGTAACAACGTAAATTTCCAAAACAATCTTTCGCATTTTATAAAAACATAATTCATTTATTATTAATAAAAAACATCATTGTTTGAAAACTCAATTCATACCATATTTCAATCCCAAGATCTCATAGCATAAAAATCCCGTGTGTGTACTGATCAAGTCGGCGCCTTCCCGCGATCCTCACTAGTACCTGAAACACATAACACAAAACACTGTAAGCACAAATCTTAGTGAGTTCCCCAAAATACCACATATAATACATATTAGCCACTCGAGGCTATAACTCTGTGGGTTCGTGCACCCAAACTCTGTGAACCCTCAGGTTCTAACACTACAAGCATGCACAACATAAATCGCATAGAAATAATGCAGTACAACACATAACATACATAGCATACAAATACTTTTTCACATAACTATGGTTACCTACTCAAGGTAAAGTATAGTGAGAAGACTCACCTCGAATATCTCAGTAAATCTCTGACTCGATAACTCTAGTCTAGCCTCTGCCTAATCACATGAAATAAATACTCTAATTAATACAACCCTCAGGGCTAGGGTAACCTCTTCCTCTTAATACATCCACTAGGAAGGGTAAAAGACTATCCTACCCTTTCGATGACTCTAAGGTCCAAACATTGACTAACCCTAAAAGTCAATGGTCAACCTTGACCAGACTCGCCGAGTGCGCAACTGTGACTCGGCGAGTCCACACATGCTCGACGAGTCCACACATGCTCTTCACTCTCCTAGTCCTCATTCGACTCACTGAGCCAGCCTCAACTCAACAAAGCATCACTGATCACAATCTGTGAAATGTCCTGACCCAACTCGCCGAGTCCGGCTCCTAACTCGGCGAGTACCAACGTGCACTCTGTCCTCTAGATTCCCTCTGCCTCACCGAGTCACTTCCCTAACTCAGTGAGTCACCAACTGTGTGATTATCGGGAAAACCCTCATCCTACTCATCGAGTCGGCTAAAGGACTCGGCGAGTTCATTCCATGCTCAAGCTGAACTGACCTCTTGAGGTCAGATCCGCTCCTCTAAACCATAGATCCAGCTTCCCAAAGCATTATAATCACGTAAATCTAACATCTTGGTGCACATGTAAAGTCTCAAAGGCCTTATTTGAAGATATTGCCTCTAAAATGACACCCTAAGTTCATAACCTCCATTAATACCCATAAAGCTTAAGGGGAAACGGTCTCTGGACCTCTTTGGGTCCAGATCTACAACACCAACATGAGAAGGGACCAATTACTCCATATAACCATTCTCTAATGGGGCTAAAAAGCCCTAACTCTAAGAATTACACCATAAACTGAAGAAGGGGTCGAATGAATACCTCAAAATGAAGTGTTTGAGCCGTGGAATCACTAGATTAGCACCCTCTTCAGCCTCCTCTTGTCTTGGTCCTCTTCTATTTGCAAAAACACCAACAAAGATCAAGGAATTGCTTCTTTCCTCTCCCAAACGCTCTAGCTCACTTAGGGTTTCTCTATGGGGTCTGGTGGCCGCAAATGAAGGCCATAAGGCCCTTTAATTAGGCCCCAAACCCGAGGAATTAGGGTTTCATTAAACAGCATGGACTCGTCGAGTCCTTGGGGTGACTCGCCGAGTCCAGCCGTCCACCCGGATAATGATTCGCGTCTCTACTCGGCGAGTCTACGCATCAACTCGCTGAGTCCTTCCACAAAACTTGAAATTCAAATGAATAAATATAATACCTGAAACTCCGGATGTTACAATTCTCCCCCACTTGAATCAAAATTCGCCCTCGAAGTCTCATCCCTGAAATAACTTCGGATGCTGCTCCCGCATCTCCCGCTCTGGCTCTCAAGTCAACTCGGATTCTCTCCGATGTTCCCTTTGAACGTGCACCAGAGGCACCTCCTTGTTCCTCAGAACCTTGATCTTCTGATCCATAATCGCAACTGGTCTCTCCACGTAGTTCATGCTCGCATCCACCTGAATGTCCTCTAACGGAACTACTGCCGACTCGTCGGCTATACACTTCCTCAGCTAAGACACGTGGAAGGTATTATGAATCTGCTCCAACTCCGTAGGTAGCTCCAAGTGATACGCTACCCTACCCACCCTCGCGATCACTCTGAATGGCCCAATATACTGGGGCCCTAACTTGCCCCTTTTCCTGAATCGAATCACTCCTTTCCAAGGAGATACCTTCAGGAGAACATAATCACTGACCAGGAACTCAAGCTCGGATCGTTGCCTATCCGCATAACTCTTCTGGCGACTCTGAGCGGTCAATAACCTCTGCTTGACCTGATGTATCTGCTCTGTCGTCTGAAGCACGATCTCCGTGCTACCCATCACTTGTTGCCCTACCTCTCCCCAACAAATGAGAGTCCGACACCTCCTTCCATACAACAACTCAAAGGGTGGCATACCAATGCTCGAATGATTGCTGTTGTTGTAGGAGAACTCCGCTAAGGGAAAATACATGTCCCAACTTCCACCAAAATCCAACACACATGCTCGGAGCATGTCCTCGAGCGTCTGAAACGTCCGCTCGCTCTGACCGTCAGTCTGAGGGTGGTATGCGGTACTAAAATGCAGCCTCGTACCCAACTCCTCATGGAATTTCTTCCAAAATCTGGAAGTGAAATGCACATCTCGATCTGACACAATCGAGATCGGAACCCCATGCTGCGATACCACCTCTCTCACATATATCTCTGCTAACTTCTCCATAGAAGAACTCTCACTAATGGCGAGAAAGTGAGCGCTATTTGTCAAGCGGTCTACTATCACCCAAATTGCATCCACACCCCTCATTGTTCTCGGTAATTTGGTGATAAAATCCATGGATAACTGTTCCTATTTCCACTCTGGGACTTCCAGAGGCTACAACTTACCATGCGGTCTCTGATGTTCGGCCTTAACCCTACGACAGGTTAAGCACCTCTCAACAAACCACGCTACATCTCTCTTCGTACAGGGCCACCAATACTCCCTTTTAAGATCCAGAAACATCTTAGTGGCCCCAGGATGGATCGAGAATCTCGATCTATGCGTCTCCTCCATGAAGATGGTACGCGTTTCTCCAACAAACGGTACCCAAATCCGACCCTGGAAGGTCATAAGCCCTATGCTATCGGTCACGAACTCTGACACCTGTCCAATAACTCGTTCTCTCTTGCGGTTCTCCGGTCTCACTGCCTCAGCCTGAGCCCCTCTGATGGTGTCCAACACCGGAGTCATGACCGTCAGTCTCATACAAATATCCCGAATCGGGGCGCTCTCTGCTCTACGACTCAGGGCGTCGGCTACCACATTAGCCTTGCCTGGGTGGTACAGGATCTCGCAATCATAATCCTTTACCACATCCAACCATCTCCTCTGACGCATGTTCAGGTTTGGCTGATCCATCAAATACTTCAAACTCTTTTGGACCGTGTATATCGTACACCAAACCCCATACAGATAATGGCGCCAAATCTTGAGGGCGAACACCACAGCCCCCAACTCTAGATCGTGGGTGGGATACCTTGCCTCATGGGGCTTCAACTGCCTCGATGCGTACACGATCACATGCCCTCTCTGCATCAACACTGCGCCCATCCCAGATATCGATGCGTCACAATACACCACGAAGTCCTCCATCCCCTCTGGAAGAGTCAACACCGGGGCTTCGCACAGTCACTGGCGAAGAGTCTCAAATGAGGCCTGTTGCTCTGGGCCCCATCTGAACACCACACCCTTCCGGGTCAACCTGGTGAGAGGAACATCAATCTTGGAGAAATCCCTGATGAACCTCCGATAATTGCCGGCCAACCCTAGAAAACTCCTGATCTCAGAAGGAGATTTCGGCACCTCCCAACTCATCACCGCCTTGATCTTGGCCGGATCGACCAAAATCCCTTTTTGGTTAACGAGGTGACCAAGAAACTGCACCTCTCGTAAGCAAAAATTGCACTTGGAGAATTTGGCGTAAAGCCTCTCCAATCTCAGCATGTTGAGGATCTCTTGCAAATGCTCCTCATGCTGCTCCCTGGACTTCGAATACACCAAAATGTCATCAATGAACACAATCACTGATCGGTCCAGCATCGGTCTGCATACCTTGTTCATGAGATCCATGAACATTGCAGGCGTATTGGTTAGCCCGAATGGCATCACCACGAACTCGTAATGCCCATAACGAGTCCTGAATGCGGTCTTCTGGATATCCTCCTCACGCACCCTCATCTGATGATATCCAGATCTCAGATCAATCTTGGAAAACCAAGATGCTCCCTGCAGCTGATCGAACAAATCGTCGATCCTCGGCAAAGGATAACGGTTCTTGACCGTTAACTTATTCAGCTCTCGATAATCTATGCACATTCGGTGCGAACCATCCTTTTTCTTCACAAAAAGGATCGGCGCTCCCCACGGCGAGCTGCTCGGCCGTATATACCCCTTCCCCAGCAGCTCCTGAAGCTACGAGGATAACTCCTGCATCTCTAGAGGTGCAAGGCGATATCGCGCCTTGGCGATAGGTGCTGCCCCCGGAATCAAATCAATGTGAAACTCAACCTGCCTCTCGGGAGGCACACCCGGTAACTCCTCGGGAAAAACATCCAGGAATTCACGCATTATCGGGACCTCCTCAACCGTACTCGGTCTCTCTGCACTAACTCTCATATCCATCACATACGCTATAAAACCACTACAGCCCTACTGTAGACTCTGCCTCGCTCTAGTAGCCGAACAAAACGCTGAATTGGGATGGGTACCCTCACCGTACACCGTAAGAACTCCCCCACTTGGGTCTCGTATAGTCACCAGCTGCCGCTCTCAGTCGATAACTGCTCCAAATCTGCTCAACCAATCCATGCCTAGGATGACACAGACGTCTCCTATTGCAATTGGGACCAAATCAATAGGAAACTCTATACCGAAAATCTCGAGTACACATCCTCGAATCACCTCCGTTGCATACACTGCTCTCTCGTCGGCGATGGAGACTCTCAGAGGTCGACTCAACGCCTCTCGACTAATACTGATGTGCTGACTAAAAGCCAACGATATAAAAGATCGACTCGCACCCGAGTCAAAGAACACCAAAGCAGATACAGAACTCACAAGAAAAGTACCTACACATATCATAATATAAGAACAAAATCTTAAACATTAAAATAAATACATGAAAGAATACATACCAGCCACGACATCGGGCGCTGCGCGGACCTCTTCCGCAGTTAACTGGAAGGCTCTCCCCCGAGCCTTCGGCATCTCGGTCTTCACCGGCTGACTATCAGAAGCTCTAACAGCAGCAGGGGCAGACCCCTAAGAAGCTCCCTGTGCTGTCCCTTGCAGCAGCGGACACTTGGCCTTCCGGTGTCCGGTCTGGTTGCAGTGAAAACACACTGCAAACCCCTTGGGGCAGTCCTTGGCCATATGCCCCTCCTTGCCACACTTGTAGCAAGATCCCGCTCTGCAAACTCCATCATGACCCTTGCCGCACTTTCCACAAGTGCGACCCTTCTGGCTCCCTGCTCTGGAATCAGCGGTCTTGGCCCGCTTAGCTGCCGGCTGGGACTGTGCCGGTCGCCGCTCCCTCCCCCGCGACTCCGCCTCCTCCCTAGCCTGCGTCTCTAGCTCGATCTCCCTCTTCCGAGCATTTTCCTGAAGCTCGGTAAATGTCCGGTACGAGGAGTTCTCCACGAACTCCTGAATGTCTCTCCTCAAAATACTCAAATAACGGCTCATACGTGCCTGGTCAGTAGACACGTTCTCAGGGCAGAACATCTCCCTCTCATGAAACATCCTGGTAATAACCGTAACAGACTTCGTGCCCTGCTTGAGGGTCAAAAACTCATGTTCCAACTGATCTCGTCCACCGAGGGAACGTACTCATCACGAAACATGCCTCTCCCAGGTCACCGCAGCAAGCTCTGCTGCAGAATAGTGTGTTGTCGCGAACTTCTACCAGTCCTTCGCCCCCAGGCGAAGCTGGTTAAGCGCAAATCAAACCCTCAAGTGATCCGGGCACGAGCATGTATAGAAACACCCCTTAATGTCAGATACCCATCTCATCGATGTAATCTGATCCTGCGTCCCATCAAATTCTGGTGGCTTCGTGTTGCTGAACTCCCTGAACAACAACGAGTCACCCCCCTGCGGCCTAGCAGCAGCGACGGCTGTGGTGGCCGCTGCAACAACAGCCTCAGAAAGAGCGGCATAACGCTCATCAAAAGTCTCAATCAACGTGGTCTTAATAGACCCGAACATCTCTAGTATCTCTGCCCTGATGGCCACAGCCACCTGCTCATGGATGATCCGGCGGATCTCCTCATCACTAGTCTCGCTGCTCTCTGGCATAAGACATGTCCTCACCATGATCTACCTCTGAAATACAACATACGATATATTAGAAACTCATTCGAGCATACTCGCACTCGATAATGCATCCCTCCTTGATCTCTGGCATCCCGAAGATTCTTACTTGAACTGTACATCGCCCCGGTGTTTTCAGTAGTACGGGCCCAATACTACTATCCGCACCGTATCAGTATACACCCCAAGTCCTCCTCTTAGGATCCCAAGTCCCAAGTACTCTATTATGCATAATCCACTCTCTAACAGATCTCTCATAAGCTCCTCACTGCTACGTACTCACTCTCAAGCATCTCATAGCAGCTCACCTCCCCCTAGGCTAAGGCATCACAAATCAGGCCACCTTAGTCCTAATAGGAGTACCTAGCCCACTCTAGCACGAGAATACATCATATCAATCTCATAAAAATATAATATAAGGGTATTTTGGGAAATCACCGTTCGGGCGCTGACTGATCGTACACACGACTCTACTTTGTGTTTTCTAAAAATCTTTTACTCTTTTTAGAAAACTTGGTTATCTTTTGAAAATATTTTTCAAATCCTCAGTTTGTGTTCAAATATGCCCGAAGGTGTACCCGAATCCCTCAAACTAAGGCTATAATACCAACTTGTAACAACGTAAATTTCCAAAACAATTTTTCGCATTTTATAAAAACATAATTCATTTATTATTCATAAAAAAACATCATTGTTTGAAAACTCAATTCATAACATATTTCAATCCCAAGATCTCATAGCATAAAAATCACGTGTGTGTGCTGATAAAGCCGATGCCTTCCCGCGATCCTCACTAGTACATGAAACACATAACACAAAACACTGTAAGCACAAAGCTTAGAGAGTTCCCCAAAATACCACATATAATACATATTAGCCACTCGAGGCTATAACTCTGTGGGTCCGTGCACCCAAACTCTGTGAACCCTTAGGTTCTAACACTACAAGCATGCACAACATAAATCGCATAGAAATAATGCAGTACAACACATAACATACATATCATACAAATACTTTTTCACATAACTATGGTTACCTACTCAAGGTAAAGTATAGTGAGAAGACTCACCTCTGATATCTCAGTAAATCTCTGACTCGGTAACTCTGGTCTAGCCTCTGCCTAATCACATGAAATAAATACTCTAATTTATACAACCCTCAGAGCTAGGCTAACCTCTTCCTCTCAATACATCCACTAGAAAGGGTAAAAGACTATCCTACCCTTCCGATGACTCTAAGGTCCAAACATTGACTAATCCTAAAAATCAACGAAGTCAACGGTCAACCTTGACCAGACTCGCCGAGACGCAACTGTGACTCGGCGAGTCCACACACGCTCTTCACTCTCCTAGTCCTCATTCGACTCACTGAGTCAACCTCAACTCAGCAAATCATCACTGATCACAATCTGTGAAATGTCCTGACCCATCTCGCCGAGTTCGGCTCCTGACTCGTCGAGTACCAACGTGCACTCTGTCCTCTAGATTCCCTCTGACTCACCGAGTCACTTCCCCAACTCAGTGATTCACCAACCGTGTGATTATCAGGAAAACTCTCGTCCTACTCGTCGAGTCGGCTAAAGGACGCGGCGAGTTCATGCCATGCTCAAGCTGAACTGACCTCTTGAGGTCAGATCCGCTCCTCTAAACCATAGATCCAGCTTCCCAAAGCATTATAATCACGTAAATCTAACATCTTGGTGCACATGCAAAGGCTCAAAGGCCTTATTTGAAGATATGGCCTCTAAAATGACACCCTAAGTTCATAACCTCCATTAATACCCATAAAGGTCAAGGGGAAAGGGTCTCTGGACCTCTTTGGGTCCAGATCTACAACACCAACATGAGAAGGGACCAATTACTTCATATAACCATTCTCTAATGGGGCTAAAAATCCCTAACTCTAAGAATTACTCCATAAACTGAAGAAGGGGTCGAATGAATACCTCAAAATGAAGTCTCTGAGCCCTGGAATCACTAGATTAGCACCCTCTTCAGCCTCCTCTTGTCTTGGTCCTCTTCTATTTGCAAAACACCGACAAAGATCAAGGAATAGCTTCTTTCCTCTCCCAAACGCTCTAGCTCACTTAGGGTTTCTCTCTGGGGTCTGGTGGCCGCAAATGACGGCCATAAGGCCCTTTAAATAGGCCCCAAACCCGAGGAATTAGGGTTTCATTAAACAGCATGGACTCGCCGAGTCCAGCCGTCCACCCGGATAATGATTCGCGTCTCTACTTAGCGAGTCTACGCATCAAATCGCAGAGTCCTTTCAGAAAACTTGAAATTCAAATGAATAAATATAATACCTGAAATTCCGGATGTTACAATATGCTACCCTATTCGCTTGAAAAGGTACATCGTGTGACTTTCTAAGGTAGATATCGTTGAATACTAGCGACTGGTCTAGCACATTGATGTCATTGTTTGCACCAGCTAGACCAAAGACTGCATTCCATATCCAAAGATCATGTGATGCGATAGCCTCTAGATCGATTGTCAGCTCTTTGTGGTCTGTGACAACCCGAAGTTGTTCCATCGCCGCAACCCATTCTGACTGTAAAACTTGTCTTAATCGAATTATTCCGATTTCGTTTTTAGATTAGGTCAATTAAGTTAAGACTTTTATTTTGACCTTGTAAGTATCCAAACATGTTAGAAACACATGAAAACGTCCCAAACTAGTAATTAGAAAAATTTCAGTTTTGACCATATCGGGTTACGACAACTTAATCGGGTGCGACCAAAAGCCTCGGTTAACATCAGTATCGGGTAGAATTCCACCATGTATCAAATCCAAACCATATTTAAAGTGAATTAAGACTCATTTGGAGCCTTTTCACTCTCTCTCTAACCTCTCTCCTCAATCCAAGAATTTGATCCAAAAATACCCATTTCAAGCTTCAAAACACCAAAGTAACCATCCTAGCTTCTTGTACAACATCCTTAGCCTACAATTTCGAGTTCAAATCATGATTTAGGACCTCAAACATGTGTTTACGGCCCTAGAACACTCTTGGGCCGTGAACACATATAAATGGTGTTTTTGAGCCTCAAAACCCTTCCAAATCACCATTTGAGCTTAGATATGGCTTAAGGACTTGTTGGATTGGACTTAGGACACCTTATGTAACAACGTAAATTTTCAAAACAAATTTTCTTTTCTTAAACATGTTTTCATCCAAGTCAACTCATAAAATCCATAGTATCATAGCATCATACAAAACATATAAATCCCAAGATCATAAAATAAATCCTCCCCTAGTGTGTACAGATCACGCCGGCGCCTTCCCACGGTCCTCGCTAGTACCTGAAACACATAACACAACAACTGTAAGCATAAATGCTTAGTGAGTTCCCCAAAATACTACTTACGCACATACGCCCTTCCAGGAAATGACCTTCCGGTCCATGTGTCTCAGGGGACTTCCGTCCTGACCCGGTAAACCTTCCGGTCCTACCCGCGTCGACCTTGCGGTCCAATCACAATGCCTTCCGGCCCATACATAAATGCCTTCCAGCCCATAACATAATGCCTTCCGGCCCATATCAAGCATATCATACATAGCACATACAAACGGTTAACTTATACCTATATAATGCATACAACTCATAACATATCCGACCCTCCGGTCACACATAAATACCCTTCCGGGTTCAGTATAGTGAGAAGACTCACCTCGTAGGAAGTCTAGAATCTCACGTGCTGGCTATCTCTGAATCTCGACACGAAGACCCAACCCCGCCTAATCATAACGAAATATCATTCTAATTAATATAGGCCTCCAAGACTAGGCTACACTCGTTTCATTAGCCTACAGAGGGGTAAAAGACCATTTCACCCCTCCTTGACTCAAAGTCCACATGTTGACCAAAACCCTAAAAGTCAACAAAAGTCAACATACCACAGTACGCGGGGCGTACCGGCTTCTATACGCGGGGCGTACTTCAATGAACCACAATCAGGGTCTCAACCCCTTACGTTGCGCGCACTGGGAGTTACGCACCATAATTCCCAGATTCAGCCACACTTTATTTTTGGTCTTAAATGGTTAAGACACTTCTTCAACTTCTAGATCCAGCTCTCTTTAAGTCTTCTAACCCATAAAGTCGGAACCTTTAAGCCTTGGCATGGCTGTAAAGGCTCCTACACTCTCTAATACCTTTCCTTTTCAACTCAAAGGATCTAGATCTCATGCATGGCTAATCATTTACGTCCAAGATTACATTTTTATGAACATACAACTCAAATAGCCTGGAATATGATAGATTTAAGCCAATGGAGATTACTTGCTAATAAAATCTCCATCTTTGGGACCAAAACCCTAGAAATTGGTCCGAGAAGCATACCATAAGAACTACATGGCAAGATCTGAACTTTTTACCTCAGGAAGAAGCTCCAACCTTTGCTATGCACGGATCTACACTTGTACACAAACTTCTAGCCTCCACAATGGACTTCTCTTCTCTTTTGCAACCTTGAAATGACACCTCAAAGCTTAGAACACTCACACTCAAGCTATAAACGAAGGAACAACTCTCTTAGGGTTTCTTTCTGAAGGATGGTGGCTGAGGAACCAAGCCATCTCATTCCTTTTATAGCTAACAACCCAATTTAGGGTTTTGTCTCTGAACCGGTTACGCCCGGCGTAACCTTGGGTACGCCTAGCGTACCCGGGTGATAACGCTTTTTAATGAGGTGCGTGAGTATGCGCAACGTACTCCTTGTACGCCCAGCGTACTCGCCCAACACAAAGGCCCAAAAATGACAATTAAATAAAAGATGAAGGCTAATTGGTTGTACTTGAAATTTGGGCTGTTACAATTCTCCCCCACTAGAACCAGACTTCGTCCCCGAAGTCTTATACCGAAAACAATTCCGGATGCTGCTCCCGCATCTCCGACTCGGACTCCCACGTCAGCTCGGACCCCTTCCAATGCTGCCACTGCACTTGCACGAAGGGCACTTCCTTGTTCCTCAGAACCTTAACCTTTCGATCCCTAATTGCCACTGATCTCTCAACATAGTTCAGGCCTGCATCCACCTGAATATCCTCTAATGGTACCACTGCCGACTCGTCGGCAATACACTTCCTCAACTGCGACACATGAAAGTTGTCGTGAATCTGACCCAGCTCCGCAGGTAGATCCAAACGGTAGGTTACCCTGCCTACTCTTGCGATTACCCTGAAAGGCCCAATATATCGAGGTCACAACTTTCCCTTCTTCCTGAATCAAATCACTCGTTTCCAAGGATAGACCTTTAGGAGTACAAGGTCACCAACCTGAAACTCGAGCTCGGATCGACACCTTTCCGCATAACTCTTCTGGCGACTCTGAGTGGTAAACAATCTATGCCTGACCTGCTGTATCTGCTCTGTCGTCTGAAGCACAATCTCCGTACTACCCATTACCCAATGCCCCACCTCTCCCCAGCAGATGGGGGTCCGACACCTCCTCCCATACAACAGCTCAAAGGGTGGCATACTAATGCTCGAATGATGGCTGTTGTTGTACGAAAACTCTACCAAGGGTAAATAGGTGTCCCAACTGATGGGTTTTGAGCATTCTAACACTTCCTAAGTGTACATGCAACCCTAATAACCTTGAATCTATGTTTTCTCTATATACATGCAAATTTCTTTTTCAAGGTTATTTCCTAACTAGCATGGCATGGGGATTACATAAAACATAAAACTAGTAGAAATACATACCTTGTTGTTGCTTGGATTCCTTCAAGACTTTGTGAGCCTAGCACCCCAAATGTTGTGTAACACCGTAAATTTCAAGGCAAAATTTTCATTTAAAATAATCATTTTAATATTAAAACACTTGTTATAAATCTCGTTCATAATTGAATTACAAAGCATAGTTTCATTTTCACTTGAATAGAAAACCAGGATCCTCCAAAATTTGACTCTTTCTCTGGTGTGTACAATCGAGCCGGTGCCATCCCGTGTTACTGAAAGAACCTGAAAACAACAGAACACAAAACACTGTAAGCACGAAGCTTAGTGAGTTCCCCAATATACAACTTACGCATATATGCCTTTCGAAGCCCTGACCTTCCGGTCCACAACACAACCCGCCTTCCGGCCCTTAACATAATCGCCTTCCGGCCCGTAACATATTCGCCTTCCGGCCCATACCATATTCCCTTCCGGCCCATAAACATACACAGCACATAATACATTTATCCTAACACATATAGCACATATATCATATATCATATCCGACCTTTCGGTCACGTAACATATTGCCTTCCGGCCCATATAAACATACATAGCACGCATAGCAATTACCTTTCCATTTATAGCACTTATAACACATATCATACCCGACCTTCCGGTCACACAGTCAAACCCTTCCGGGTACAGTATAGTGAGAAGACTCACCTCGCGGATACTGAAAGTTAGCAACTCCTGAAATCCCTCGTACTTGATCCGCCGAGCTACAAGTTCCCTATAACATCATATATCTCTTATTAATACTTTTATCTTCCACGTTAACTGACCCTAAGAAATTACACATGGGTCAACTCTGGTCAACGGTCCACGGTCAACTCGACCGGACTCGGCGAGTACTCTGGCGACTCGGCGAGTCTAGTCGTCCTCCAATCCTCTAAGGTTTCCCTTCTACTCGTCGAGTATCCTCCTTGACCCGACGAGTTACTCCTGGAAGAATCGCGGGGCCACCCCGACTCCACTCGCCGAGTCTGAGGAACAACTCGATGAGTCCCAGTTATTCTTCAAGCTACTCGCCGAGTCTGCTCATCTGACTCGGCGAGTCCATGCCATGCAGCCGCTCAAACTGCTCCCTAAGGTCGGAACTGCTCCGACCATTCATAGGTCTGGCCTTCCTAGACTGATCCATTATGTATGGTCCTCATTTCGGTGCTCATGCTACACCCCAAGACTTATAATTCACATGTTGACCTAAGGCATAAGGATTTCAATCCAAAACCTTCACCAATTCCCGAGATGCACAGACATGGGGGTATTCTGGACCTCCAAGGGTCCTAATACAGGGTTACAATCGTTTGGGGAACAAGGGTAACATTCAATCTATCCATAAAAGGGTTCCATAAACCCTAATCCTCAAAATACATCACCATAGCAGAGTATACACGAATTCTTACCTGGATAATGTGTTCTCTGTGTCCCCAATCCTCAGAATATGACCCCCTTGCTGTTCCTTAGCCAAGCCCTTCTCTTCTTTGCACAACAACTCCTTCAAAATCACCAATGGCCTTTAATCTTGATCTAGATGCACACAATCGATTTAGAGTTCTTCTCAGAAGGCTAAAACGAACAATGATGGCCTATAAGTCCCCTTTATACGTCCCAAACCTAAACGGCTAGGGTTTTCGCTAAACAGCGCAGACTCGCCGAGTCCCTATCTGACTCGTCGAGTCCAGTCGCGAACCCGCGACCAGGTCTGCGATCCTACTCGGCGAGTCTGGCTCCAACTTGCTGAGTCCCCCCTTAAAACACCCCCTAAAATATAATTTTAACAATACTTGAAATTCCGGGCTGTTACAATTCTCCCCCACTAGAATCAGACTTCGCCCTCGAAGTCTCACTCTGAAAATAGTTCCGGATGCTGCTCCCGCATCTCACGTTCCGACTCCCAAGTCATTTCCGATCCCTTCCGGGGTTGCCACTGAACCAACACCAGAGGTACCTCCTTGTTCCTCAGAACCTTGATCTTCCGATCCCTGATGGCTACTGGTCTCTCAGCATAACTCAGGCTCGCATCCACCTAAATGTTCTATAGTGGAACCACTGCTGACTCATCGACTATACACTTCTTCAACTGCGACACATGAAAAGTGTCGTGGATCTATCTCAATTCCGCTGGCAACTCCAAACGGTAGGCCACCCGTCCTACCCTCACAATTTCACGAAAAGGCCCAACATACTGGGGCCCCAACTTGCCCCTCTTCCTGGATCGAATCACGCCTTTTCCAGGAGAGACCTTCAGGAGTACGAAGTCGCCGACCTGAAACTTAAGCTTGTACCGGCGTCTGTCTGCATAACTTTTCTGTCAGCTCTAGGCGATCAATAACCTCTGTTTAACCTGTTGAATCTGCTCTGTCGACTGAAGCACGATCTCTGTACTGCCCACTACTCCCTGTAACCGAGAATCACCCACGATGCAATTCTGCTCCAAATCTCAACGATCACTCGACCCATAAGGGTTAGGAAACCATGAATCACCGGATCCCCGATCCAAAACCCACTTTATCCATTTCGGAACAACTGAGAGACCCATTCGCACTCTCAGAGAAACTCTCACGAGTTCCCTTCTTGTATTCGCATACACATACTGCACTAGCCCCAACATACCTTTCTCTTCCCTTGCCTAGGGAAATCCGCTTGACGACCTTGCCACTACTCCATGTATCGCACATGCTCTGGATCTGCTCGCAAGGACTCTCGAGTCCATGCGTTACCTCTCCTCAGCAAATGAGGGTCCGATATCACCTCCTATGCAACAGCTCAAAGGGCGGCATACCAATGCACTAATGATGGCTGTTGATATGGGACAACTCAACCAAGGATAAATACGTACCGCGGCTTCCTCCAAAATCTAATACACATGCCCGAAGCATGTCTTCGAGCGTCTGAATCGTTCACTCTCTCTAAAGTGTCCTTAGATGTCATCAGGATAATCTCCTTTCTCATATTCCTCTTCAAGACTGAGTACCATATCCGCTTTTGGCTCCACAACTGAGCCCCCAACGTCACCCGTATCATGATCCAAGTGTCCCACTAACTTCCTCCCCGTGACCACTATCCCGGCCCAGTGACACGCAAGTCACGAAATCCTCTTTTCCTCATGCGAGAAAATACAATCCAACCGAGGATCGTCTCAACTCAAATCTCTGGTTTCTGCTCCGCATATTCCCTGCGTATCTCCCCACATCTCCTGACAGAGACGGAGACCCCCGTCTCGCCCCCGACTCAACATCCAAGCTCCAAGGACTCAATACCAGGGCTACTCAAACCCAAATCTTCCACATCATGCACTGCTCGAAAACATTCCAACATCGAAATTCTCTTGCCATCTAGTGAGTACTGCAACTCCACGCAGCATCACAACACCCTCTGAGTAGGGGGTACTACGGCTCGAATATCCATCACAGACTCTGGAGGCAATCAACATAACAAATTCCCATCTTTGCGAAAATCCACTCTCTCAAATAATCTCCCTGGATGCCCATACTCGAAGGGTCCCCACTAGATTCACAGATACTTGATATGCCACACGTCGATTCAATTCAGGATTCACAAGTAACTCCGAAATAAAGATATCATACCCGGATATCTCAGAATACCCCAACAAAACATCACAAGATCCTGCCACAACCACTGATCTCCTGCCCCAAGCATCATATAGACACAATAATACATCTCCTCTGAACCCCATAATTAGATCTACATTTTCCCCCATTACAACTTCGGTGCATATAATTTCTCGATTGGAATACGAGAAAACACTGACGTTACGAAATATGCTGATAATTCTCCGAAACTCTTTTTCCCGACGCTCAAGATCCAAACAAGGATACGCATACCGACCCCGGGAGTTGGCCGCCCAGTCATTCTCTATCTACTTGCAACAACACCAATCACCTGTCATGGATACATTCGTCCTCCTCCTCAAGTACTTCCCGCATTAACTCACTCTGACCCCTTTCCTCGATCACCGACATCTCTGGTCTCATGATTTCTTACAGCATATCTCTATACTCCACTTATAACTACTATTGACAAATCTTTGCTTTACATACTGCACCCTGTTCTCCCCCACTTAGGGTTCGAACCATTACCAATTAGCACACAACCAACCCACGACTATTTTTCCACCAGCGAAATCGCACCTGTCCCCGGAAAGTGCTACACCACGCCCGATAATTCCCTTTTAAGGAACTCAATCAACCCCCTATACTCTGAACCTCTGATGAACTCCTCAAGAACCTCTCATCACGACTGCCTCTAATCGTTCCAAATCTCATACCAATCCAACACTAAGCATCTCAACTGCTCAATAACATCCCTGTCTCATAGACTGCACCGCAAAATCATCGTTCCTCTCACCTCAACTCATCAACCAATGTTCCAACACCGGAATTCTCCCAAGGACAGGGACCCACTCCCAACATAGATGAAAACTCCCTGCACTTCAAAACTCAACTGAACTCCCCACTACTACCACTATAACACAACCTACTATTCTCAATTAGGTGTGGTGTGGTCCTCGACTACCTCAGTCCCAACTGACTGTCTGCTCCCGATAAGTCACTGCCTCGCGGCACACCTGCCACCTGCTACTCTGGGGAAAATCATCACCGATACGACCTGTAGGGTGTACCCCCAAACCCAAAACTGAAACATCAGGCCTCCCGTGTCTTGCACACGAAAAAAATAGCACCACCCACCTAGAAGATGACCTCTCCTCTATCGACTGATTGCTCAACTCAGACCGAAATTTTCTCCTTCCTTTAACTCCTTACCAAAATACTCTGATAGGCACTCGCCTTTCCTCTCGAGGGACGCCTCTTCATACTCAATCATGGTCTGCAAGCCTAAAACCCATAGCGTCCGATCTCTACCTCATCGATCATGACCGGATAATAAAATAATCACCAGCATCATTCACTACGAACCATGGTACTCATCCCATGACATCCCTTCTCAATCTGCTCCGGTGTATGGTACCCGAACCATAGTATCACTCCTCAATCTGCTCCGATGTATGGTACTCGAACCATAGCATCACTTCTCAATCTACTCAAATGTATGGTACTCGAACCATAACATCACTCCTCAATCTGTTCCGATGTATGGTACTCGAACCATAACATCACTCCTCAATCTGCTCCGATGTATGGTACTCGAACCATAGCATCACTTCTCAATCTGCTCCGATGTATGGTACTCGAACCATAACATCACTCCTCAATCCGCTCCGATGTATGGTACTCGAACCATAACATCACTCCTCAATCCGCTCCGATGTATGGTACTCGAACCATAACATCACTCCTCAATCTGTTCCTTAGGACCTTCAGAATGCTCCCTGTAACAAGTATGGGTCCTCTGCTTTCAGTAGTACGGGCCCATACTACCTGCCACATCTACCCATACTTTCCACACGGACCATCCCAGAGCTCCTAAGTAGCTGCTCGACCTGCTCTTTCACCAATCCCATCGCACGTGCCCGCTCTCCAGCGAAATCCTCTACTTTACCAGCGCACTCATCTGGCTAGGTTTACTCCCTAGTCTCTTCTGTCGTCCTCCCACTTCTTTGCTATCAGCTGTTGAAGAGCTCCTAATGATGTCAGCCATCTACCTCCTGAATATCGTCATACTCACTTAGTAGCTGACTCCCATCATCGAGAGTTCCACAAAGCACAAGGCAAGCAGCATTCGAGCATCGAAGAATACATAGGACTCCTTATCTGTGATAACTCCACCTTCTCGGCTCATCCTCGGAAATACCCCTGAACTCTGTAACTCTACCCCTCGTGCGTTCTAACTGGATACTCTCACTCATCACATACTCAAAAGCATAACGCACATATAACAACAAACCCTAGGCTAAGGCATCACAAATCAAGCCACTCTAGTCCTAAGATATGAAATACCTAGCCTGTCTCTAGCATGCAATAATATCTCATAAAGTGCATCATAGATATTTCATAACACAAAAGTAAGGGTATTTTGGGAAATCACCGTTTGGCTTTGGCTGATTGTACACACTGCTCTTTCTTGCTTTCTCTTTGAACTCTTATTCGCTTTTAGAAAACTATTTATTTGAAAACTGTTTCTTACTTCCTCAGTTTGAGTCCAGATTTACCCGAAGGCGCATCCGAATCCCTCAAACCAAGGCTCTGATACCAATTAGTAACACCGTAAATTTCAAGGCAAAATTTTCATTTAAAATAATCATTTTAATATTAAAACACTTGTTATAAATCTCGTTCATAATTGAATTACAAAGCATAGTTTCATTTTCACTTGAATAGAAAACCAGGATCCTCCAAAATTTGACTCTTTCTCTGGTGTGTACAATCGAGCCGGTGCCATCCCGTGTTACTGAAAGAACCTGAAAACAACATAACACAAAACACTGTAAGCATGAAGCTTAGTGAGTTCCCCAATATACAACTTACGCATATACGCCTTTCCAAGCCCTGACCTTCCGGTCCACAACACAACCCGCCTTCCGGCCCTTAACATAATCGCCTTCCGGCCCGTAACATATTCGCCTTCCGGCCCATAACATATTGCCTTCCGGCCCATAAACATACACAACACATAATACATTTATCCTAACACATATAGCACATATATCATATATCATATCCGACCTTTCGGTCACGTAACATATTGCCTTCCGGCCCATATAAACATACATAGCACGCATAGCAATTACCTTTCCATTTATAGCACTTATAACACATATCATACCCGACCTTCCGGTCACACAGTCAAACCCTTCCGGGTACAGTATAGTGAGAAGACTCACCTCGCGGATACTGAAAGTTAGCAACTCCTGAAATCCCTCGTACTTGATCCGCCGAGCTACAAGTTCCCTATAACATCATATATCTCTTATTAATACTTTTATCTTCCACGTTAACTGACCCTAAGAAATTACACATGGGTCAACTCTGGTCAACGGTCCACGGTCAACTCGACCGGACTCGGCGAGTACTCTGGCGACTCGGCGAGTCTAGTCGTCCTCCAATCCTCTAAGGTTTCCCTTCTACTCGTCGAGTATCCTCCTTGACCCGACGAGTTACTCCTGGAAGAATCGCGGGGCCACCCCGACTCCACTCGCCGAGTCTGAGGAACAACTCGATGAGTCCCAGTTATTCTTCAAGCTACTCGCCGAGTCTGCTCATCTGACTCGGCGAGTCCATGCCATGCAGCCGCTCAAACTGCTCCCTAAGGTCGGAACTGCTCCGACCATTCATAGGTCTGGCCTTCCCAGACTGATCCATTATGTATGGTCCTCATTTCGGTGCTCATGCTACACCCCAAGACTTATAATTCACATGTTGACCTAAGGCATAAGGATTTCAATCCAAAACCTTCACCAATTCCCGAGATGCACAGACATAGGGGTATTCTGGACCTCCAAGGGTCCTAATACAGGGTTACAATCATTTGGGGAACAAGGGTAACATTCAATCTATCCATAAAAGGGTTCCATAAACCCTAATCCTCAAAATACATCACCATAGCAGAGTATACACGAATTCTTACCTGGATAATGTGTTCTCTATGTCCCCAATCCTCAGAATGTGACCCCCTTGCTGTTCCTTAGCCAAGCCCTTCTCTTCTTTGCACAACAACTCCTTCAAAATCACCAATGGCCTTTAATCTTGATCTAGATGCACACAATCGATTTAGAGTTCTTCTCAGAAGGCTAAAACGAACAATGATGGCCTATAAGTCCCCTTTATACGTCCCAAACCTAAACGGCTAGGGTTTTCGCTAAACAGCGCAGACTCGCCGAGTCCCTATCTGACTCGTCGAGTCCAGTTGCGAACCCGCGACCAGGTCTGCGATCCTACTCGGTGAGTCTGGCTCCAGCTCGCCGAGTCCCCCCTTAAAACATCCCCTAAAATACAATTTTAACAATACTTGAAATTCCGAGCTGTTACATGTTGTGCCTCAAATGCTTCACACAACACCACAAAACTTGGAATAACTTGAGAGAATACTTGTAGCACTCAAAATCGGTTATGGCCTCTCTAGTAACCTCTTAGGTCCGATTTTACTAGCCAAAGGGTTCCTTTTATAGTGGTGTTACAATTAGGGTTTCATTAAGAAGACCCATAATTATCATGACTCTTCATTTCTCATGACCCATGGGTTTGTAACTCCCATGGACTATCCATGGAGCTCCAAATGGTTACATCCATAACCCATAAACCATGGATCATTAATCCACCATAAAAGAATTTATGATTGTCATAATCAACCCTTACATATTTAATTAGTTTCACTTTGATCACCAAATTAATACTAGATTAATACTTGATCAAATACTAATTAAATAATAATATTATTAATATATTAGAACTTATAATATATTAATAATCATAAGTACCCTATTCTCTCAGTTAGTCTATCCAAGTATTACAATGCCATGAAACCCAAATGGACCATGCCGGGTCGGGTCAAGTTCATACCAAATAAAGTTATGGACTTAGACACTATATCCAACAGTCTCCCACTTTAATAAGTCTAATAACTATATTTGCAAATATGACTTCAAAACCTGACTAGAAATCATAGCTCTTTCAAAGTCTCTCGGAACTGAGATGATGATGATACGCCATTTATGATAAGTGATCATATAATCCTCTGCTCTCATGATATCAGCCGGACAAACACATGGAACATGGTCTTACTTATTGTCCAACATTTGTTTCTCGATCTCCGATTTGTTTCGACATAGAACTAAATTGAACACATCAATTAGGTTCTGAACGGGCCCGATACATGGGTCAAAACCAAATCATCGAGGGGCCCAGATATCGCTTCTATTTCTAGAAGGAACAGATAAACTTCGACTGATATGCTTGTACTAACTACTTGTTGAATTACTCACAAAGGCACGTTTTATAACATCGAGTTACCAATGCATTTTCGTATAATCAATGAATAACCAACTCATAGTCAACAACTCATATCTCTAGGTTTGAATATTTATATGATATTACCATCTCACGATCACTCGAGATAAATTCCATGAAGTGATGCAAGTGAGCGTGGGTTGAATCCAATACTCAGCCCTTATGAGTACTCATGAATGTTGTAGCAACCATTGCATTGTCCAAAGCACTTTAGACAAATCGTACAAGCCAAATTCATGACAGTCTTAAATCAATACTTACTTCCAAAGTTTGACTGACTGTGGATGGTTTGAATAATATGATATATACCATAACATAATTATTCTGGAAGTAAAAACATGCAAAATTGAAACATAGTAAACAATCAACATAAGATAGTAACACCTTACTCATAAATAAATAACAACTTTTATTTATCATCAAATGTCAATTACATTTTACAAGTTTCAGGAATCTAATTATCGAAACTAATATCATCCTTCAGCCCAATGCGCCTTGCATGCTGTAAATGCTTAACCCTGCTCAGTCCCTTCGTGAGGGGATCTGCTAGGTTCTCATTTGATGATACACTCTTTGCCACGAGGAGTCCTTCTTTTATTCTATGTCTGATGAAATGGTATTTTCTGTCAATGTGCCTAGATCTCCCGTGATCTCTTGGTTCCTTCGCCAAAGCAACCGCACTTTCACTGTCACAGAAAATTTCCATTGGCTCCTTTATAGCTGGTACAACTCCAAGGTCTCCGATGAAGTTCTTTAGCCATATCGCCTCTTTTGCTGCCTCGCTTGCTGCTATGTACTCTGATTCACAAGTCGAATCAGCTACTGTCTCCTGCTTGGAACTTTTCCAAGTAATGGCTCCTCCATTTAGGATAAAGACCCAGCCTGACTGAGAGCGAAAATTATCCCTATCAGTTTGAAAGCTAGCATCACTATATCCTTCCACTCTCAAGTCATCACTGCCTCCGAGGGTAAGGACCCAGTCCTTAGTCCTCCGCAAATACTTGAGAATGTTCTTTACCGCTGTCCAGTGTGCTTTTCCAGGGTTCCCTTGATATCTACTGACCATGCTCAAAGCAAAGGCCACATCAGGGCGAGTACAAGTCATAGCATACATGATCGAGCCCACAGCGGAAGCATATGGTATCTGACTCATTTCAACTATCTCAGCCTTTGTACTCGGACTCTGAGTCTTACTTAGCTTGGCATTACTTTGTATTGGTAACTCTCCTTTCTTGGAATCTTGCATACTGAACCTCTTCAGTACCTTATCCACATAAGTACTTTGACTAAGTCCAATTAGTCTTTTACTCCTATCTCTCAATATCCTTATCCCTAGGATATAGGCAGCTTCCCCAAGGTCCTTCATAGCAAAACACTTCCCAAGCCAGGCCTTAACCTCCTGCAAAGTTGGGATGTCGTTTCCTATGAGTAGTATGTCATCCACATACAACACCAAGAAGCTAACTATGCTCCCACTAGCCCTGACATATACACAAGACTCATCCTCACTTCTAGAAAAGCCAAACTCTTTGACTTTCTCATCAAAGCAAAGATTCCACCTGCGAGATGCTTGTTTCAATCCATAAAAGGATTTTTCAAGCTTACACACTCTATTAGGGTACTTTAGATTAACAAAACCCTCTGGCTGATCCATGTAAACATCTTCAGCCAACTTCCCATTAAGGAAAGCGGTTTTGACATCCATTTGCCATATCTCATAGTCATGAAATGCAGCTATGGCTAACAACACTCTAATAGACTTAATCTTGGCCACTGGTGAGAAGGTCTCATCATAGTCAACTCCCGGAGTTTGAGTAAAGCCCTTCGCAACCATTCGCGCTTTATAAGTGTGTACTTTCCCATCCATGTCGGTCTTCTTCTTGAAGATCCATTTGCACCCAACTGTCTTACGACCTGGTGCATTGTCAACCAAGTTCCAAACTTGATTGTCATACATGGACTGAATCTCACTGTCCATAGCCTCCTTCCATTTCGCAGACTCAGGGCCTGCCATGGCTTCCTTATAATTATTAGGTTCATCCAAATCTATTAGTGTACTATCACTGATAAATATATCACCTTCAGTGGTGATGTGATAACCATAATAAAATTCAGGTGTGTTCCTCACCCTAGTGGAACGTCTTGGAGGTACAGACTCGTCTATCGGCTCAACAGTAGTTTCCTCCTCAGGTTGGCTGACAGTATTTAAGGTTCCTTCACCACTTGACTCTTGAAGCTCTTCAAGGTCAATTTGCCTCCCATTGTCCCCTTGGCTTATTAATTCTCTCTCACGAAAGACTCCTCTTCTTGCCACAAAGACCACATTATCACTGGGTCTGTAGAAGAGGTAACCAAAGGATCTCTATGGGTAGCCGATGAAAATACACCTCTAGCTTCGGGGCTCAAGCTTATCATGAGTCTCAGGCCTCACAAAAGCTTCACAACCCCAAATCTTGATGTGGTCCAAATTGGGCACTTTCCCAGTCCACATCTCGTGAGGTGTTTTGGCAACCTTTTTAGTAGGGACTAGATTAAGGATATGGGCGGCAGTCTCTAAGGCATACCCCCAGAAAGAGATTGGTAACGAAGCTCGACTCATCATGGAACGAACCATATCTAGCAGGGTTCGATTGCGCCTCTCAGCCACACCATTTAACTGTGGTGTCCTGGGAGGTGTCAATTGTGAGACAATCCCACATTCCTTAAGATAGTCAAGGAACTCAATGCTAAGATACTCTCCTCCCCGATTGGATTGGAGCATCTTGATGTTCCTGCCCAATTGATTCTCAACTTCCTGCTTAAACTCTTTGAACTTTTCAAAGGTTTCTGACTTATGCTTGATTAAGTAAATATATCCATATCTACTGTAATCATCAGTAAAAGTCACATAATAACGATTAACATCTCTTGTAGCAACTCTGAAGGGCCCACACACTGTCACAACTGGAAATTTTGTGTCATGTAATCCATACATTCAAACTAATGGGAATCAAAAACTTCAATCAAATACATTATACAAGTACTACAAATATTCATCAAATAATTGGAAGACCCTAGAAGTTTTTGTTAAGTCCATTTTGGACTAGAACTTTCTTATTGGATCCAAATGGACCAATAAGCCTCCAATAAGACTATCATGGACTTAGAACTCTAATTGGGCTCTAATTGGACCCACATTCATTTATTTCAATATTTTGGGCTAGGTAGAACCTAGAATGAAATAAATCACAAGCTTTGATCCATAATTTAACCTAACCTAGCTTAATAAAGCATAAAAATCACAAATTTATTTTATAAGGCCAATAAGCACCCCAAACTACCTCTAATGTTGGGCTTAGGGACAAAAAGCCCAAAAATCCTTTCTTCTCTCCCCATTCTCGGCCCAAGCCCAAGGAAAAAGGGAGAGTTGACCTTGGGTTGCCACATCATTTTTACCCATAGGTTCTCCATGCAAAATCTCATTCATCCATGCAAGCATCACCTCAAGGTCTTTTCTTCCCTCTCCCTTCTTGTTTCGGCCGAGGATAACCAACACACACACACACCTCACAAATTCTCTCTAAATTCTCTCAAGAAACCCTCTCCTTCCTCTCCAAAAATTTCGAAAATTCTAAGAGGATTTCAAGGGGATTTTGCAAGATTAACATCATCTTAGGTAAGTTTTTACTTAATTCTATGATCTAGCTTCCTTGATCTATCAAATACCTCTCCTTAATTCATGAAAAATCATGATCTTGCATCTTAGAAACACCTCAAGGCCGAGATCTTCATCAAGGGGTGCTAAGGCCGAAAATCACCAAACTTTCTTCTATTCTTTCTTCAAAAACCGAATCAACACCCAAAGTGAGTTTCATATCCCCTTATTTTCGATTTTTATGAGTTTTTATGGGGGAGAATACAAGAAAAAGTGTAGATCCATCATTATGTGTATGTTGTGGTTGATTTCTATGCTTACATGTATGTTTTGTATGATTTTATTGATAGATCTAGGGTGATATGCTAAAAACCGAGACATATATCTTATCATAGCACAAAATAGACTATCACATGCAAAGTATACTAAGAAAATGGCTAAATAGCTTAACAACACTTAACTTGGGCTAAAAACTCATTTTTTTGACATAAAATGTTGAAAATACAAAGTTGAAGGGCCCTATATGAAACATTTCGAAATCTGATGGGTGAGATGAACCAAAACAGTTTACATAATGTATTTTTCTGAAAATATGCTATTTAGAGGGTTAAAAACATAAATTCCAAGCTTATTGGGCTAAATATGACATTTTTGGCCCAATAAGGCCCAATATGCGAAATTTTCTAAATTGGAGGGCCAAAACTGCATTTTTCTGTAAAACAGTGGACTATAAGTGTTCCATATGCTTTTCAAAGGTTTAAAATGCTTTCCAAATTTAAAAGGGACCAAAATTGTAAAATTTTTCCAAATTGGGTCAAAAATGTAAAAGTTGCGAAAAAAGGGGCTATAACCGAGAAAACTGAAGTTTCAAGGGCTTAAACTGTTTTCTATGATAAATTTGCTGGAAAATACTTATTTCAATAATTTTTGGTATAAAAATGTCAAGAAAATTGATTTAAGGACCAAACCGGAAAGTTTTTAAATAAAGGGGTAAAAAGAGTAAATTCTTCAATTAAGGAGGGGCTGTAAACAGAAAATCTTCAAGGCTAGTTAATATATGCAATTTGACCAATTGATGGTACCACGCTTGTCGACGAAATACAATATACTACAATACCAAAAGTCGTTGTCAAACGAATTGGTTCGGTCTCGAACCAATAAAAATCCAAAATCACTAACACGACGAAGCTACGACATTTCGATTCATAACCATAACGATTACTATTACATGCGAGTGTGCACAGACGTCTACGCACCATCTTTGGGCCCCAAAAGTGTAAAATCTTGTCTGTTGAGCCTAGCTAGCCCAACGACCTGATCTTAAGGCCCGAAGATCTCTCTCTCTTACGAAGTGTTGGGTTTTACCGACCCGACATAACGTAAAAGGACTTTCAATGGCAAACATGCTGCTGGTCCCCAAGGGTCCTTTAGTGCTGCTAGTAAAGTCTGTAACTCACGATTGCGAGTTGGGCTTCGGGCCCTTCGCAATTGCATTTGGTCTCGAACGACGCGGGGAAACACCGAAGGTTTCGTACCTTCTCCCTTCCCTCCGGTCGTGGGACTTTACAAGTCCGGGAGGATCGAGTCGCGTGAAGATTTACGAGTGACGCCTAAAAGGATCACTTGTAAGGTTGTTGACTTGACGTTTTCACTAACGCATGTCCCAACACTTCACCACTCTCTGTATTCTCGATGCCTCCGGAATACAACGATACAATGATAGGAAAACGTCGGGTTTTCCTAGGATTTCAATAACGATTAAAAATTTCCGGTCGAATTTCACAACTCTTACGCTTACATCTATAGAATTCAAACAAGCATACTCATGGATCATTACCTATTTTTATTACACCATTCTATTTCTAGAAAATATCGGATTTTCTAAAGGTTTTCAAACAACACATTGGATTTCAAACTCTACTTATGAACTCACCAACATTTCATATGTTGACGTTTTTCAAAATACTTGTATTCTCAGGTAACAGATAAAGTGAAGATGATTTGTACTTTCCGACGTTTTTGCTGTGGCTTAAGTAGCATCAAACAGTTATTTTCTTTGAATGTAATTTTGAACAATGTAATGAATGTAAACGTTACCGGTTGTATCATTTCCAAATGTTGGTGATGTATAATGTTATGTTTCATGTATATGCATTGTTATGGTATTCAATGAGTCACGATAGCCCTCGGACGTTTCCGCCGTCTGGTTCGGGGGTGTGACACACACATCCGTGTGTACAAGGTCCAACAAACCTTCACCCCTATCACAAGTACCTGTGAAGGGTGACTTTGTCATTTTTCCAAGTAAACAAGACTCGCAACTATCATCTGACTTGAGGTCTAACGATTCCAAGACTCCAGCCTTTTGGAGTTGGCCTATGCGCTTCTTGCTAACATGTCCAAGATGACAATGCCACAAAGATGCTTTATCCAAGCTATCAGAAGAATCAATATACAACACATTATTTCCTAGATTGTCTACAACATTCACGGCTTCATATACACCATCACAAGGTATTGCTTTAAAGTAAAATACATCATTGTAATAAACATTAATAGCACCATTTTATTATCAAATGAAAATGTAAAACCCTTTTTGTACAAGCCATGAAAGGAAATAATATTTCTCGCCATTTCGGGCGAGTAAAAACACTTATTCAAATCAAACATTAACCCATTATTAAGCAATAAAGAATAAACTCCTATCTTGGTAACAGGTGATGCTTTCCTGTTGCCCATGACTAAGTTTATCTTCCCATGCTCCACATGCTCACTTCTTCTTAGTGCCTGCAAATCAGTACAAATATGAATACCACACCCTGTATCAAGCACCCAAGAATTAGCATTAGATGAGTTGTTAGACAATATTGTGTAAATACCTGCATGGGTGGGTTTAACCTTCCCATCCTTTACATCTTGCAGATATTTGGTGCAGCTTCGCTTGAAGTGTCCCTTATCTTGGCAATAGAAGCACTGTGCTTCCTTTGGGTTCGAAGAAGGAGTAATGGGACCTTTCTTTGTCCCACTTGAAGAGGAACCATCAAGAGTCTTACCCTTGGTACCCTTTGAAGGGCTTTTCCTCTTGTTACTCTTCCCTTGCCCAATTGCAAGAACAGGGGCTGTTAAAGGAGTAGAAGTAACAACCGCTTTACCCTTAAGGCCATTTTCAGCTGTCCTTAAGAGTCCTTGAAGTTTGCTAAGTGTGACTTCCTCCTTATTCATATGATAAGTCATACGAAACTGATCATAACTTGAAGGTAAGGAATGGAGAATGATGTCAATCGCCAATTCCTCAAGGAAGTCAACATTGAGCTTTAGCAACCGGTCAACGAACCTCTGCATCTTCTGCAAGTGACCGGTGATGGGTTCACCATCCTTCATCCTTGCGGTTATCATGGAGGAAATGATTTCATACCTCTCTTGACGCGCGCTCTGATGGTACCTTTCCATCAGATCTAGGTGCATCTCGTAGGGGTAGAAATCTTCATAAGATTTTTGGAGTTCCGGAGTCATTGTGGCCATCATGATGCAGGAAACCTTGGTGGCATCCTTCTCATGTGAAATGAACTCCGCAAGCTCTTCTGGAGTAGCAGTGGCTTCATTAACAACCTTAAGCTCCCTATCAAGGACATATTCTTTGTCCTCATAGCGGGTAATCATCCTGATGTTTCTGATCCACTCATTGAAGTTGGATCCATCAAAGATGACCTTACCACACAAGTTCATTAGGGAAAAGGAGCCTGAAGGGTTTGAGCCAGCAGTGTTATTGGAAGACATCTAGAATAGAAGGAAGATAAGTTTCATTAGATTAAAAGTCCTTAATAAGTCACCCAAATGAGATATTAAGGCTAGGATCCAACAAACTATTTATAGGTGGAAGAGGGATGCTGTAATCCACACTATAAAATATTTGAAGGTAGGTAAATGACGATTTACCAATTTCCACCATAAGAACGAAATATTTTATTATTAGGTTTTATTGGTTTTTGAAACTCCTAGATCTTTTGAGATACATTGAACTTTTCAATGGCATGTTTGAATCTCGAATGTGCCCTCTCAAGTTTGTGACTGGGATGCCGAGGATCACAAACAAGGTGTGAATAACCATACAAATTGACTTGGTACCCTTAACAATATTACCTAATCGATGTGCCGGTTAACCACACACGCTCCACCGATCTATAATAAAGTCAAGTTACCCTTTGCCACTCTTACTAGTCCATGTTAGTGTGTCGGTTAACCACGCACGCTCCACTAACGACTTGGTAAGGTACAAAGTGTAATTTTATGGGCTAGCACCAATTTCACATTTTCCTAAAGTAACTAAGATTGGGAATTTATAATGTATAGTTACTTTATAATTCATTATACTTTTAATGAGAATTTAAAGTCGTACCCTACCCGTTCGGCTAACGACCCTCCACCGATCAAGAAGCGGTGGGTGAGAGTGGACACCCATTAAGTCACCATTTTATAGTGTGACAACCCAAGTTGTCCCGTTACATTTCTCCGTTACCGTTAACAGAATTTTCCACTGTTCAAAAGTTCCGTTAATAAGAAGCTGTCAAATTTAATAAACATTTCAATTGTGAATGTTTACATGTCGTTAAGTCGTGAAAAAGGAAATAAAACACAGGACACACATTTTCATTAATTTGGAAAATGTCAAGTTTTATTATTACGACCACTAAATCGGGTGCGACCTAAAGCCTCGTTTAACGGCAGTATCGGGTAGAATTTCACTGTGCCCCGACTCAAAACCCTATATAAGGGTGAGTGGAGTCTATTGGAGACTTTTTACACTCTCTCTCTCTATACTCTCTCTCTAGACCCGTTTTCGCCCCGAATCCGCAACCAAACGCTTCCAAATTGTAAGTCCGCTTACCCTAGCTTATTCTAAACATAGTGATTTATGTTTATAGCCCAAAAATCATCCAAGAAGGCATGGAATAAGGAGTTTACGGCCCAGGAACACTCTAGGGCCGTAAACCCCTAAAATGGTGCCAAACATGCCTCTAAACTTGTCCATAAGCTTGGGAATAATTAGGGGATATAGCCTAGGGGTGTTTAAACACTAAAATGCATGGATTTAGGACTCAAAGAAGAGTTTACGGCCCAAGCACATGCTTAGGCCGTAAACTCCCCAAGTCATGGTCCCAAATGCACTCCAAACTCATCCTAGGGCTTATTACATAATTTAGGGACTTATCCTCTTGAGTTTAGACATTTGAAACACTCCAAAATGATTTAAAGAAAGGAGTTTACGGCCCAGACAAAGTTCAAGGCCGTAAACACCCTAAATCATGCCCAAAAGTTAGTTTTTGTCCCCCAAATGACCATAGGCTATCTCTATAAAATGTTAGGAAGGATCTAAGGGCTTAAACACAAGGAAAATGAGGGATTTCTTGGAGTTTATGGCCCAAGCATTTATCTAGGCCGTAAACTCCCCAAAACCCCCTCAAATGTTGGTTTTAATCACCCAAAATAGCATCAAACTTCATAAGAAAATTCTAGGAAGGCAATAGGGGCTTAAAACTTCACTAAACTCAAAGGTTGAGAGTTTACGGCCGTAAACTCCCTTGGGAGAGTTCCTAGGCCGTAAACTCTTGTTTAGTACCCTTAGAGGCCTCAATTCCACTCATGCCCTTTAGGAAAAATGCTTAGAATAATTCAATGAACAAGCTAGAAGCACCAAACACCCAAGAATAGAACCTTGGGAGTTTACGGCGTAAACTCCCTTAGGTTGGGCCGTAAACTCCTTATTTGGTCCATTTTTGTGTTTTAAATCCATTTACACACTTGATATGTGAGTATAGCAAAGTCCCACAACTGATAAGAGACCCTTAGCACCCGTAAACGCTACCCGGGACCCCAAACACTCAACCAAAAGTGTTTTTCCACTCCTTTGAGTGTGTATAATTGTTTAATTAGTATATTATATGCTAATTGTATGTGAACATATGTTATCATATGTTAAAATAGGTCCTTGTGTGTGTTCAAGTCCTTGCGTGACCCCGAACGCCCAATCAGCACTCTCGTCGGACCTACTTACACCAGGTGAGTTCATACCCCTGAATGAACCTTTTAAATGCTTTTAAATGTTTTATAGGGGGAATACAAGTTAAACATGCCAGTTATCATGTCAATCACATGTGATTGATAACCCGCATGGACAAGATTTAACCACTTTACACTGTTTTACCGAGTGGGACACTATAATGATTTTTACTTATTTCATAACTTTTACTTATACTGATTTATTCAAATTCATCCTAAATTGGTTTATGAAAGATCCTCTAAGGTTTTAAACGTATTTTACAAAGGAATACAATTTGTGATTTTCTCTGTACATAAAGGCTTTTCATTAAAGATTTCCCTTTTTGACGTATACTTTTACTTGTTAAACACTGCTGCTTCACTTATACTTATTTTGTACTCTGACTCGGTAACACTTTCACTTATACCTATAGTCGCTTATACTTGATGACGCTTATACTTATTCACGCTCTTACTTAGTGATACGATTTCTCCTTCACTTATACTGGATAACGACTTTACTCCACTTATACTTGATAGACGTTCTTACATCACTTATTGTCGTCTCTGCTTCGTGATACACTTATACTTGGTACGCTTATACTTCATGGTTCGATTATCCCACACTGTACACGTATACTTCACGACTTGGATGTTCCACTGTACACTTATACTTCACGACTCAGATGTTCCACTGTACACTTATACTTCACGACTCAGATGTTCCACTGTACTCTTATACTTCACGACTCAGATGTTCCACTGTACACTTATACTTCACGACTCAGATTTTCCACTGTACACTTATACTTCACTGTATGATACACACTCAAGCGTAGTTAGATGTATGTTTATGCTTGTATAGATGCATATAAATAATGATTGAAGGACTTAGGAAGGCTTGTCCGCCCTATTTCCTTCTCTTCGTTGAGATGTGGTCTGGTGGGATCGGATGTCCATCTGAAGGTCGTTCGATTCATTAGTTATATATTATGTATACGAGCATAGACATACGAGTTTTCTTCAGTCTGTTAAGAGTCTCTACCTCTAGTCTACACTTACATTAGAAACCCACTCCCTCTTAGTAACACACTATCCTCTATTTGGGATGCATCTTCGGGACGCGGCCTTCTCCGTCTTCTAGTTGGTAACCAGAGTCTCCTGTAGGGAGAGCGGACATTGTGTGTATAGGCCTATACGGGATTGACAACCCCGCACCCTGACTGCTAGCTACAGTCCACGGCCTACCAAGCCAAGGGGTGACAAATGTCACAATATATAGATGCTTGTAGGGCGTCTAGTACTCTAGTCAGTATGGTTACGAGTATCCTGGGTTGCCTTATAATTCATGGCTTTAAGGTAACGGTATTTCGTCAGCAATTTACACTGTATGCTGATGTCACCTTTTTCAGAGTCACACTGTTTGACCTTGCTAGACGTGTCTTTCATGTGATACTGTCTGCGGTCTGTAGTCACTGTTTTGACCTTGCGAGATGTACCCTTCATTTGGTATCGTCTGCGGTCTGTCTTCACTGTTTTGACCTTGCGAGATGTACCCTTCATTTGGTATCGTCTGCGGTCTGTCTTCACTGTTTTGACCTTGCGAGATGTACCCTTCATTTGGTATCGTCTGCGGTCTGTCTTCACTGTTTTGACCTTGCGAGATGTACCCTTCATTTGGTATCGTTTGCGGTCTGTCTTCACTGTTTTGACCTTGCGAGATGTACTTTTCATTTGGTACCTTCTGGGGTCTGTGTCTCCACTTGTTAGACTGAACCAGGCGTGTCGTATGTTTGATACTTTCCTGGAGTCTATGGTTCTTTGCCTTAGTCAGCAGTCCTCACTGCTGAGGCATATGATATTCCCTGATGTCGTTGCTTTCCTCAATAATCAAATTCAGTATTTTGATAATGATAGCAATTTAGGGAAAACTACTTTTTACTCTACATCACTGACCAGTCTTGGTAGAAGGCTGCTTTTATTAAAGAAAATATAGGATTTTCTGGAAAGGACTCTAGTACACTGAAATCTTTTAAACTACTACTTTCTTAAGTTATTTGAATGAAATGTCACTAAATGCTTATGAACTCACCAGCATTTGTAAAAATGCTGATACTCGCTTTTCAAATAACTTGTATTCTCAGGTTAGCATTAGACAGGTACATCCCCGGAGCTGTTGATGAAGATAGCTTTGTACCATGCTGTATTTATACTATTACTTGTATTACTTTAAAGTGTTGTAATGTAACCTTGTAAAAACTATTACTATTAATGCAATGTTTGTTGTACTTTGATTACTATAATGCATGTGTTGTGATACTTGACATGATGTCATCCACCCCAGAACGTTTCCGCCGTTCCGGTTTTGGGGTGTGACATATAGGCAACAACCTTATACCCCCTTATAGACCGACTTCGTGAATGAGGCCTACTAACGGTAAGAACGACATATTCTTATACATATCTATATAATAAAATTATAATAATAGTATAAGGGTTGATTTTTAAACCTTTTTAAAAATCCAAGGTATAATTTGGAATTAAAGTGTAAGACTTTTCAAATTCCAAAACTTGAGGGCAAGAATTGAAACTATTCCAAGTCTCTTCAATATTGTAACTTATGAGTTTTATTGGTTCATAAAAATGAAGACTCTTCATTTTATGAAACCTCTTTAGTTCTTTAAACACAAACTATGAAGTGACCTTTGGTTATCCATAACTTGAGGACAAGTTATGGACACCATCAATACAATTAAGATCAAGAATTAAACACACATGGTGGTTACACATAATTCCTATGATCTTCTAAAACTCATAAGAACACAAATTCATGTCAAGCAATTTCAAGAAATCATATAAACATATATAATACTTTGAAATTGTTAAAAGTCATGTAAAATGGATTAACATAATCATTATCATTTTGAAAAACAAATTTTACAAGTCCAAAACAGATTGGGATAATGATTCTAATCCATTTCCAGCAACAAAAACTCGAAAAATCTGCCCAGCTCGATCCTACTCGGCGAGTGCATTATCCTACTCGGCGAGTAGGATGAATTTGTTCATGGACTCGACGAGTCCTCCCCATGGACTCGGCGAGTACAGTCATCAGAATGCCGAATTTTCGTTTTTCAGGCAGTTTTGCATCACGTATACAGAAAACAATCCTAGTCTCTGATACCACTGATGGGTTTTGAGCATTCTAACACTTCCTAAGTGTACATGCAACCCTAATAACCTTGAGTCTATGTTTTCTCTATATACATGCAAATTTCTTTTTCAAGGTTATTTCCTAACTAGCATGGCATGGGGATTACATAAAACATAAAACTAGTAGAAATACATACCTTGTTGTTGCTTGGATTCCTTCAAGACTTTGTGGGCCTAGCACCCCAAATGTTGTGCCTCAAATGCTTCACACAACACCACAAAACTTGGAATAACTTGAGAGAATACTTGTAGCACTCAAAATTGGTTATGCCCTCTCTAGTAACCTCTTAGGTCCGATTTTACTAGCCAAAGGGTTCCTTTTATAGTGGTGTCACAATTAGGGTTTCATTAAGAAGACCCATAATTATCATGACTCTTCATTTCTCATGACCCATGGGTTTGTAACTCCCATGGACTATCCATGGAGCTCCAAATGGTTACATCCATAACCCATAAACCATGGATCATTAATCCACCATAAAAGAATTTATGATTGTCATAATCAACCCTTACATATTTAATTAGTTTCACTTTGATCACCAAATTAATACTTGATCAAATAATAATTAAATAATAATATTATTAATATATTAGAACTTATAATATATTAATAATCATAAGTACCCTATTCTCTCATTTAGTCTATCCAAGTATTGCAATGCCATGCAACCCAAATGGATCATGCCGGGTCGGGTCAAGTTCATACCAAATAAAGTTATGGACTTAGACACTATATCTAACACCAACTCCCTCCAAAAATCCAAAACACACGCTCGGAGCATATCCTCGAGCGTCTGAATCATCCGCTCACTCTGTCCATCCGTCTGCGGGTGGTATACGGTACTGAAATGCAGCCTCGTACCCAACTCCTCGTGAAACGTCTTCTAGAATCTGGAAGTAAATCGTACATCTTGATCTGAAACAATCGACATCAGAACCCCGTGCCGCGATACCACCTCCCTCACATACAACTCCGCCAACCTCTCAGCAGAAGAGTTTTCACTGATAGCAAGAAAATGAGCGCTCTTCGTCAATCTATGCACAATCACCCAAATTGTATCGACCCCTCTCGCAGTCCTTGGCAATTTGGTGATAAAATCCATGGTAATCTGTTCCCACTTCCACTCGGGAATCTCCAGCGACTGCAGCTTACCATGCGGACGCTGGTGCTCGGCCTTAACCTGGCGACAAGTCAGGTACCTCTCGACGAACCACGCAACATCCCTCTTCATACAGGGTCACCAATACTCCTTCTTTAGGTCCAAATACATCTTAGTAGCCCCGGGATAGATCGAGAACTTTGATCGATGTGCTTCTTCCATCAAAATGGTACATGTCCCGCCCACAAACGGTACCCAAATCTGACCCTGAAAAGTCATAAGTCCCTGACTATCGGTAACGAATTCCGATACCTGCCCGACAACCTGCTCCCTCTTTCGGTTTTCTGGTCTCGTAGCCTCAGCCGGGGCCCCTCGGATGGTGTCCAATACCAGAGTCATCACTGTCAACCTCATACAAACATCTCGGATCGGGGCGCTCTCCGTCCTATGGCTTAAAGCATCGGCTACGACATTAGCCTTGCCCGGGTGGTACATGATCTTACAATTGTAATCCTTCACCACATCCAACCATCTCATCTGGCGTATATTCAGGTTTGGCGGATCCATCAAGTACTTCAGACTCTTGTGGTCCGTGTATATGGTGCACCGAACCCCATATAGAGAGTGTCTCCAGATCTTGAGGGCAAACACCATAGCCCCCAACTCTAGATCGTGGGTGGGATACCTCGACTCATGAGGCTTCAGCTGCCTCGATGCATATGCTATAACGTGCCCCCTCTGCATAAGTACTGCCCCTAAGCCAGATATTGATGCATCGCAATATACCACAAAATCCTCCATCCATTCCAGGAGTGCGAGCATCGGGGCCTCGCACAACTTCTGGCGAAGTGTCTCAAATGAGGACTGCTACTCTGGACCCCATGAAAATGCAACACCCTTCCGGGTCATCTTGGTAAGTGGCACGACTATCTTGGAGAAATCCCTAATAAACCTCCGATAATAGCCGGCCAATCCCAGAAAGCTCCTGATCTCAGTGGGTGATCTCGACACATCCCATCTCATGACCGCCTCGATCTTGGCCGGATCGACCAATATCCCTTTCTGGTTAACAAGATGTCCTAGGAACTGGACCTCTTGTAACCAGAAATCACACTTGGAGAATTTGACATACAACCTCTCCAATCTCAGAACTCCAAGAATCTCCCTCAAATGCTCCTCACGCTGCTCTCTAGACCTCGAATATGCCAAAATATCATCAATGAATACGATCGCTGAACGATCCAGCATCGGCCTGCACACCCTGTTCATGAGATCCATGAATGCAGCTGGGGCATTGGTGAGCCCAAAAGGCATCACCACAAACTCATAATGTCCATAACGAGTTTTGAATGCAGTCTTCTGGATATCTTCATCCCGAACCCTCATCTGATGATAACTCGACCTAAAGTCTATCTTGGAGAACCAAGATGCCCCCTGCAACTGATCGAACAAATCATTGATCCTAGGTAATGGATATCGGTTCTTGACCGTCAACTTGTTCAACTCCCGGTAATCGATACACATCCGGTGTGAACCATCCTTCTTCTTGACAAAAAGAATCAGCACTCCCCAAGGTGAGCTACTCGGTCGAATAAACCCCTTTCCTAACAGCTCCTGAAGCTGCGAGGATAACTCCTGCATCTCTGGTAGAGTGAGGCAATAAGGCGCCTTGGCGATGGGTGCTGTTCCCGGAACTAGATCGATACGGAACTCCACTTGCCTTTCCGGAGGCACGCCTGGTAGTTCCTCGGGAAACACATCCGGAAACTCGCACACTATTGGAACCTCGTCAACCGAATTTGGCCTCCCCACGGCCACTCGTGTGTTCATCACATAGGCTATAAATCCACTGCAGCCCTGTTGCAAACTCTATCTTGCCCTGGCAGCTGAACAAAATGCTAACCCATACCGGGTCCCCTCGCCATACACAATAAGCACTCCCCCACTAGGGTCTCGTATGGTCACCAACTGTCTCTCGCAGTCAATGACAACTCCAAACTTACTCAACCAGTCCATGCCCACGATGACACAGACATCTCCCATCATGATAGGAACTATATATATAGGGAACTTGACACCAAAAATCTCGAGCACACATCCTCGAATCACATCGGTGGCATATACCGCTTTCTCATCAGCTATGGAAACCCTTAGGGGTCGACTCATCACCTCCCGATCAATACCGCTGTGCTGACTAAAAGCCAAAGATACAAAAGACCGACTCGCACCCGAGTTAACTAATACAAAGGCAGGTACAAAATTCACAAGAAAAGTACCTAGGCATATCATAATATAAGCACAATATCTCAGCATAAAAGTAAATACACAAAAGAATACATACCATCCACGACATCGGGTGCCACACGAACATCCTCCGCAATCAATTTTAAAGCTCTCCCATGAGCCTTCAGAGCCTTGGCCTTCGCCGGTCGAGTCTCGGTAACCCTAGCAGCAGGCGCAGATCCATGTGCTGATCCCTGGTGAAGCTGAGGACACTCGGCCTTCCGATGGCCGGTCTGGTTGCAATGGGAGCAAACCATAAATCCCTTGGGGCAATCCCTGGCGATGTGACCCTCCTTGCGCATTTGTAGCAAGCACCTGATCGACAGGCCCCCTCATGACCCTTGCCGCACTTTCCACAAGTGCGTCCCTTCTGACCTCCCATCCTCGAATCGGCGGACTTGGTCCGCTTGGCTGCCGGCTGAGACTGAGCCGGCCGCCGATCCACCCGCTGAGACTTGGCCTCCTCCTTGGCCTGAGTCTCCAACTCAATCTCCCTCTTCCGGGCATTTGCTTGGAGCTCAACAAATGTCCGTTATGTCGAGTTCGATACGAACTCCCGAATGTCCCTCCTCAGGATACCCAAATATCGGCTTATCCGTGCCTGCTCAGTGGACACCTGCTCAGGGCAGAACAACGCCCTCTCATGAAACTTCCGGGTGACCACATCAACTGAATCATTACCCTGCTTGAGGGTCAAGAACTTCTGAATCAACTGTTCCCTCTCCATCGGGGGAACATACTCGTCTCGGAACATAGTAGTGAATCTCTCCCAAGTCACGGCAGTAATCTCCGCAAGAGTGAAGTTCACCGTCACGAACTTCCACCAATCCTTCGCTCCTAGGTGGAGCTGGTTCAAAGCGAACCGAACCCTCAGATGCTCCGGACATGAACACGTATAGAAGCATCCCTCAATGTCAACAATCCATCTCATCGCAGCGATCGGATCCTGCGTCCCATCAAACTCAGGTGGCTTCGTGTTGCTGAACTCCTGGAATAGCAACGAGTCACCTCCCTGAGGTTTGGCAGCAGCCACAGCTGCTGTAGCTGCAGCAGCTGCGGCCTCAGTCACCGCGGCGTACCGCTCATCGAAAGTCTCTAACAGCGTGGTCTTGATAGACCCAAACATCTCCGAAATCTCGACCCGGATTGCCGCAGCCACCTCATCGTGGATCATCTGACGAAGCTCATCATCACTCACACCGCTCGTCCCAGGTCTGTGGTGTGTCCCAACCATAATGCCTCTAAACTACAACATTAAAATATCAGAGACTCAATCGAGCATACTCGCACTCGATAACGCAACCCTACTCGACCTCCGATACCCAAAGGATTCTTACTTGGGCTGCCCACTGATCCGATGTCTTTAGTAGTACAGGCCCTATACTACTGACTACACCGCATCAGCATTCACCCCAAGTCCTCCTCCCTGGATCCCGGCTCACGAGTACTCTATTCTTGCTATGCATTGGCCACCTACTCGCTCTCAAGACATCTCATAGCAGCAGGATTCCCTAGACTAAGGCATCACAAATCAGGCCACTCTAGTCCTAATATGAATACCTAGTCTACTCTAGCATGCATAACGTATCATAATATATCTCAAAACACATTTTGTAAGGGTATTTTGGGGATTTTACCGTTTCGGGCGCTGGTTGACCGTACACACTGCTTATTCTTTGGTTATTTCAAAATCTCTTATAATATTTTTTTGTTTTTATTATTGAAATTTTTTTCTCAAATCCTCGGTTTGAGTTCAGTTACACCCGAATCCCTCAAACCAAGGCTCTAATATCAGCTTGTAACAACGTAAATTTTCAAAACAATTTTTCTTTTCTGTAACATGTTTTCATCCAAGTCAAGTCATAAAATCCATAGTATCATAGCATCATACAAAACATATAAATCCCAAGATCATAAAATAAATCCTCCCCTAGTGTGTACAGATCACGTCGGCGCCTTCCCACGGTCCTCGCTAGTACCTGAAACACATAACACAATAACTGTAAGCATAAATGCTTAGTGAGTTCCCCAAAATACTACTTACGCACATACGCCCTTCCAGGCAATGACCTTCCGGTCCATGTGTCTCAGGGGACTTCCGTCCCGACCCGCTAAACCTTCCGGTCCTACCCGCGTCGACCTTGCGGTCCAATCACAATGCCTTCTGGCCCATACATAAATGCCTTCCGGCCCATAACATAATGCCTTCCGGCCCATATCAAGCATATCATACATAGCACATATAAACGGTTAACTTATACCTATATAATGCATACAACTCATAACATATCCGACCTTCCGGTCACACATAAATACCCTTCCGGGTTCAGTATAGTGAGAAGACTCACCTCGTAGGAAGTCTAGAATCTCACGTGCTGGCTATCTCCGAATATCGACACGAAGACCCAACCCCGCCTAATCATAACGAAATATCATTCTAATTAATATAGGCCTCCAAGACTAGGTTACACCCGTTTCATTAGCCCACAGAGGGGTAAAAGACCAATTCAACCCTCCTTGACTCAAAGTCCACATGTTGATCACAACCCTAAAAGTCAACAAAAGTCAACATACCACAATACGCGGGGTGTACCCGCTTCTGTACGCGGGGCGTACTTCAATGAACGACAATCGGGGTCTCAACCCCTTACGTTGCGCGTACTGGGAGTTACGCCCAACATAATTCCCAGATTCAGCCACACCTTATTTTTGGTCTTAAATGGTTAAGACACTTCTTCAACTTCTAGATCCGGCTCTCTTTAAGTCTCCTAACCCATAAAGTCGGAACCTTTAAGCCTTGGCATGGCTATCAAGGCTCCTACACTCTCTAATACCTTTCCTTTTCAACTCAAAGGATCTAGATCTCATGCATGGCTAATCATTTACGTCCAAGATTACATTTTTATGAACATACAACTCAAATAGCCCTGGAATATGATAGATTTAAGCCAATGGAGACTACTTGCTCATAAAGTCTCCATCTTTAGGACCAAAACCCTAGAAATTGGTCCAAGAAGCATACCATAAGAACTACAAGGCAAGATCTGAACTTTTTACCTTAGGAAGAAGCTCCAACCTTTGCTATCCACGGATCTACACTCGTACACCAACTTCTAGCCTTCACAATGGACTTCTCTTCTCTTTTGCTACCTTGAAATGACACCTCAAAGCTTAAAAAACTCACACTCAAGCTATAAACAAAGGAACAACTCTCTTGGGGTTTCTTTCTGAAGGATGGTGGCTGAGTAACCAAGCCATCTCATTCCTTTTATAGCCAATAACCCAAATTAGTGTTTACGGTCTGAACCGGTTATGCCCGATGTAACCTTGGGTACGCCCAGCGTACCCGGGTGATAACGCGTTTTAATGAGGCGTGCGAGTACGCACAGCGTACTCGCCTAACACAAAGGCCCAAAAATGACAATTAAATAAAAGATGAAGGCTAATTGGTTGTATCTGAAATTCAGGCTGTTACACCTTAAACTCAACATTTGGGGTGTAAACATGAGTTTACTACCCAAGAACATGTTTGGGCCCTATACACCCTTTCATGGGTAGTAAACTCCTTTTGGGGTGTTAAAATGCAACTTACACACCTCATAAGCCCTGGAATAAAGTCTAGAAGCAACCACAAAAAAGTTAAGGACCATAATCATGATGAAAACAACTCCATAAGGAGTTCATGACCGTAAACCCTCCAAGAATGGGTTCCTGGGCCGTAAAATCCTATAAATGGGTTGTATGATGCCCTAAACTCACCCCTTGGCTTGTAAAATTGAGTAGAATCACTTGTGATTAACCTAGAACCCTCAAATCACATTAAGTCATGGCCTATAAGAGTTTATAGCTGTAAACACTTAGTTTACTACCGTAAACTCATCAATTGGTCCACATGGTTGATTTATAATGCCCTAGAACCAAACCTAGCATCACCCCTCTATTGATTTACAACTATTTAGCACATAAGAACACCCCACCATGAGTTTACGGCCGTAAACTCATGGGGATGTGGTGTTTAGGGCCATGAACTCTTTTAAGAGTTTACTCTTGAAGAGTAAACTCCATATCCAAGCCATTCCTGTCCATAAATGTCACCCGGGTCACTCCAAACACATATTTTGAAGTGTTTTCGCGTCATGGAGTATATAATTGTATCTAATTAGTGTTTTAAACTCTAATTAGATACATTTGTGTATCATTTAACATTACATAGGAACCTCTCACGTTTTCAAGCCTTGATCTGATGTTTAGCATCCTAGTTGACACATTTCCTCGTCCGGTGAGTTCATACCCCTACCCTTTTTCAATGCTTTTCACTATTTTCAGGGGGAATACAAGCAAAGTACAAGTAATACTTGTACTCAAAACTTATTTTATATGTGTTGTGTTTCATATTACATATGTTTTTAACACTGAAAAATCATAGCAGATAACCGTTTGAACTTGCAGATCACATTATCATATAATTTGTGAATAATGTTATAAATTGTTGTACTTTATATTTTCATAAACGGTTTTCCATATTATAATAGTTAAAAACATAATCTTTGAACTTTGAACAAGAAACTTAGTATATCGATTTGTCCTTGGTAACACTCCACAGAGATACACGAGTGGAGGATCGTCTTTGTAGGTAGACTTAAACAGGACTCTCCGCATTATTACTTGTAGATTTGTTATTCTTATAAATTGGAGACACGTCCTCGGAGAACACTCCACAGAGATACGCGAGTGGAGGACCGCCCTTGTAACCATAATCTCTTAGATAGGGAGCGTGACTTGAGTGTATATATCTAAATGGGATTGACTATCCCGCACCTGGCTGCTAGCTACAGCCGAACCGAAAGGTTCAAGGGTGACAAAAGTCATAAAAGATATTGGCCTCGTCTCGAGTGATATCTAGTCTTTAGTATGGTTATAGAACTCGCAATTTGAATAACAGAGATTTACTTTTTAGTAATAATGGATATAGTAAATTAATAACCATAAGAATTAGTTTACTATGATAATCAGGTTTTCAGTATACATCTTTTACATTATATTTTTGGGTTGGGAAACTAACACACACTTCACAAGGTTAATCAGGTTTTCAGTACCCATCTTTCACATTAGGAAAATATAGGATTTTCCTGGGGTAATCACAATTCATAACCAGAACAGTGTAACATAACAGAACAACTAAACTTTACTTTTAAGAAAATATGGGATTTTCTTGGGTCGTAACATTTTCAGAAACCAAAAGGAATCTTGTACATTTTTCATAAAAACAAACCGCTTATGAACGCACCATCTTTATGCTGATTTTTAAACTGCTTGTATTCTCAGGTTCTCCTTAGACAGGTATTCCCGCGTTCTTTTGCAGAAGACAGAGCGTATGGAAGTCCCGTCTTTGTTTTGTTTAAACTTATGTATTTATGAAACTCGTATTAATTTACTTTCAAACTGATGTAATGAAATCTATGTAATGTAATGTTTTGTGTTTACTTTGCTTACTATGTACATTGGTTATGATATTCACATGAAGTCACCTTTGCCCCGGAACATTTCCGCCCTGGGTTTCGGGGTGTGATAGATTGGTATCAGAGCCCTTGTTTATAGTGAACTGAGTATACCAAACCTTACATGGTATAAGACTATAAACGTTAAGGGGCCTAAGTGCTCTGAACTAAAAGTATACTTCAAAATATAAGTATTTTCAAAAACATACAAGTGTACCTAACCGCCTAGATCCGTAACTATAAGTAGAACAAAACATAAGTAAATGGGTGTTGTACACTGCGGTTAAACCTGGGCAGTTATGTAGTCATGTCTAGGGTCAATATAGTCTGATCAACTATATTTATTCGAGACATGGCCAACATGTGCCTGGGAGTGACTGTGGTGTTCAGCATGCCTAAAACATACCCAAATACCCCAAACAATGAGCCGTCATCATAGTAAATCATGAAATACTATGGGTGTATTTCTAGATCCAACTTTTTTGTAGAAAATTTTTATTCAAGTGTTGCCCCTCGATCATTCCTCTAGCGATAGTTTATCTACCTTGACAATTCATTCCTGCTTTATCGCTTAATAGAATTATATGTATGTCATAAAGAGATATCCCTTGTTTCATATCTCTTGATTTAATGCAGAGGACTTACCATCCTCTTTTTCCTAATCACTTTAGATCGAAATGTCTTCAAAGAAAGGATCTAGTTCAAGTAACAATAGCCCTCCGTCGCCACCTCCTTCTCGATTCGACCCAGTGATGATCCAGTTGGCTGTTTCTGCCGCAGTGGTATATTTGTACCCTGACAGGTTCGCTGGACCAAGAAGTAACACCAACCCCCAAAACCATGAAAATATTCGAGAGCATCAGAACGAGCGTAATAAGAGTAAGAAGGTTATTTGGAAAAAGCGAAAGGGTCAGAGTTCCCAAGGACCCTCCAAGAGGCGTGACATTGTGGCAGTTCAAGCAGCCGCTACTCTTGTTGCTGTGTCTACAGTTCAAGCGCCTGCCACTAGGTATGCGGGTAACCTCCCTTGGTGCAACAAGTGCAACTATCACCATTATACCCCTGGCCTGTGCCTCGAGAAGATCTGCAAAAGATGTGGCAAAAAGGGCCACTCCGCTCAAAACTGCAAAACACCAGTTCATCTAATCAATCAAGCTTCCAGATCGAGTACTGTTCGAGCCTGCTATGGTTGTGGAGAGATCGGGCATTTCAAATGAAACTGCCTAAAAGAAACAAACACCAACAACATCAACAACGCCGAGATGGTTTTAGCTATGAAGCAAGAGGAGGCAGCCGCTGATCCCACCACCGCCGCGGGTATATTTCTTCTCGACAGTTCTTATACTCGCATCCTTTTTGAATCTAGTGTCAAGAAAGTTTTATTAGTCATTCATTCAAATATCTTCGTAAACCTAGCCCTCGTCTAATAACCAAAACATTTGCCGTCAATATGGTTACCAGTGAGAATGAGTGCACTAACAACTTATCTCTAAACTGTACCCTTACCTCAAGTAATCATTATTTCCTCATTGACCTGATGTCAGTTTCAATAAAGAGCTTTGACGTTATCTTTGGCATGTATTAGTCGAGTCCTGATCATACTGATACACTTTGTTATGAAAAAGCTATTCGTCTCAATCTTCCCCCCTGACCGGACCCTCATGATATATGGTGTCAAGCTTAGCTCAAATCTTCGCATCATTCCCTGTATCAAAGATCGAAAAATTCTGCAAAAAAGAGTGTTAGGTATTCCTAGTCCATGCAATCAGCGAGAAACAAGAAGTTAAAGACCTCTAGAGCATCCCCGGAAACTGTAATATTCCTGATATCTTTCCGAAGAGCTCCCGAGAATTCCTTCCGAATGTCAAGTTGAGTCTCGTATCGACTTAATCCCTGGAACTACCTTCATAGCCAAATCTTCGTACCATTTTTTCCCCAACAGAAATGCAGGAGTTATCCAGTCGACTTAATGAGTTGACCGCCAAAACTGATATCCTCTTTCCCGAGTTGATGACTTATTCGATAAAATTCAGGAGCTAGCTACTCCTCGAAGATAGACCCTAGGTCAAGACACCATCAGCTACGAGTTCGCGAGAATAATGTTTCCAAGACAATATTCAGGACTTGATATGACCACTAAAAAATTCGTATTGATACCCTTTGGTCAAACCTTTTCCCTTGATCATGTAGTGAGCGATGAAGACATACACGTGGATCCTCATAAGGTCGAAGCAATAGAGAATTGGTCGGCACTGAAGACACCCATAGAAAACCTGTCAATTCTTGGGTTTCGCCGGCTAGTATTGCAGACCCATTTAGAAAATTTTTCCAGAATCACCAAACCCCTAACCACTCTGACACAGAAAGGTGTAACCTTTTTTTATTGGAGTAAAAGGGTGAGATACATCATTCCAAGCATTGAAGTAAAACTTATGTATCACACCTAACCTGTCCCTACCAGAAGAAACAGAGGACTTCATTGTCCTTTGCAGTATGTCCAATCAGAGTTTAGATCATGTGCTTAGACAAGAAGGAAAAGTTGTCGTTCACGCTTAAAGACAAAATAGAGGCACACGAAGTTGACTACACAACTCATGACTTGAAACTTGAAGCAACAGTCCATGCATTGAAGAATGAGAGACATGATCTCAATGGAACCAAGTACGCGAATTTCACTGATCTTAAGAGACTACAGTATAGCTTTGATCAGAAAGACATGAACATGAGGCACCCTTAGCCGAAAGGGACAGCTTAGACAACAAGACTAAGACATTGACAATGACCATCTAGACCCGTTTACTCGCTCAGACCTAAGAAGCCTAGTAAGAAACCCTCGAGACTGTCCCAGCAGCCTAGATACCCGAATAGAAATGGTAAATAACCAACATGGATTTCACCATCAAGTTACCCAGTTTTCCCGAGTGAGTACAATATAGTCAAAAGTACAGATTCCCTGTGTTAGGCCAAGGTAGGAGACACGCAGTTAGCCAAGAGTCCATCCCCCAGTAATACCCTCACTGGTTCAGAAATCATTCGCGGAACCGTCAAGAAGATCATCCAGACCTGAGAACAATTGAAAACTTCACTAGATCGACATAATAATTAAGCCAATATACAATGGAAACCTTTGGAATTCCAGGTTAAAGATCGTGTCCTGTTAATGGTCTCACCGTGGAAAGACATGATGCACTATGGAAAGCATGGGAAGCTTAACTCATGGTGCATTAAACCCTTTGAGATCCTCGTTAGGATCGATCCCGTAGCTTTCAAAGTTCGAGTACCTTCAGACTTAGAAACATCCATCTCGTCTTCCACGTCTCGAATCTTTAGAAGTGCCTGTCCGATGAAACCTTATTAACCCCTCTTGAACAACATCGAGACCATAGACCGAGAAATCAAACGTACGAAACAAAGCCATATCCTGTTAGTGAAGGTTCGCTGGAAGTCCAAGCGAGAACCTGAATTCACTTGGGAGCGCGTAGACCTGATACATCAGAAACATCTGCATCCTTTTCCATAACTTGTATCTTAATCTTTGAATTCGGGACGAAATTCCCTCTAACGGGGGGATAATGTGACTACCCGAAGTTGTTCCATCGCCGCAACCCATTCCGACTGTAGAACTCGTCTTAATCGAATTATTCCCATTTCGTTTTTCGATTAGGTCAATTAAGTTAAGACTTTTATTTTGACCTTGTAAGTATCCAAACATGTTAGAAACACATGAAAACGTCCCAAACTAGTAATTAGAAAAAATTTAGTTTCGACCATATCGGGTGACGACAACTTAATCGGGTGCGACCAAAAGCCTCGGTTAACATCAGTATCGGGTAGAATTCCACCGTGTATCAAATCCAAACCATATTTAAAGTGAATTAAGACTCGTTTGGAGCCTTTTCACTCTCTCTCTAACCTCTCTTCTCAATCCAAGAATTTGATCCAAAAATCACCCATTTCAAGCTTCAAAACACCAAGGTAACCATCCTAGCTTCTTGTACAACATCCTTAGCCTACAATTTCGAGTTCAAATCATGATTTAGGACCTTAAACATGTGTTTACAGCCCTAGAACACTCTTGGGCCGTGAACATATATAAATGGTGTTTTTGAGCCTCAAAACCCTTCCAAATCACCATTGGAGCTTAGATATGGCTTAAGGACTTATTGGATTGGACTTAGGACACCTTAAACTCAACATTTTGGGAGTAAAAATGAGTTTACTACCCAAGAACATGCTTGGGCCGTAAACACCCTTTCATGGGTAGTAAACTCCTTTTTAGGTGTTAAAATGCAACTTACACACCTCATAAGCCCTGGAATAAAGTCTAGAAGCAACCACTAACAAGTTAGGGACCATAATCTTGATGAAAACAACTCCATAAGGAGTTCACGACTGTAAACCCTCCAAGAATGGGTTCCTGGGCCGTAAACTCCTATAAATGGGTTGTATGATGCCCTAAACTCACCCTTTGGCTTGTAAAATTGAGTAGAATCACTTGTGATTAACCTAGGACCCTAAAATCACATTAAGTCATGGCCTATAAGAGTTTACAGCTGTAAACACTTAGTTTATTACCGTAAACTCATCAATTGGTCCACATGGTTGATTTAATTCCTTTATAATGCCCTAGAACCAAACCTAGCATCACCCCTCTATTGATTTAAGGCCATTTAGCACATAAGAACACCCCACCATGAGTTTACGGCCGTAAAATCATGGGGATGTGGTGTTTAGGGCTGTAAACTCTTATAAGAGTTTACTCTTGAAGAGTAAACTCCATATCGAAGCCATGCATGTCCATAAATGTCACCCGGGTCACTCCAAACACTTATTTTGAAGTGTTTTCGCGTCTTGGAGTGTATAATCGTATCTAATTAGTGTTTTAAAGTCTAATTAGATACATTTGTGTATCATTTAACATTACATAGGAACCTCTCACGTTTTCAAGCCTTGATCCGACGTTTAGCATCCTAGTTAACACATTTCCTCGTTCGGTGAGTTCATACCCCTACCCTTTTTCAATGCTTTTCACTGTTTTCAGGGGGAATACAAGTAAAGTAAAAGTAATACTTGTACTCAAAACTTATTTTATATGTGTTGTGTTTCATATTACATATGTTTTTAACACTGACAAATCATAGCAGATAACCGTTTGAACTTGTAGATCACATTATCATATAATTTGTGAAAAACGTTATAAATTGTTGTACTCTATATTTTCACAAATGGTTTTTCATATTATAATAGTTAAAAACATAATCTTTGAACTTTGAACAAGAAACTTAGTATATCGATTTGTCCTCGGTAATACTCCACAGAGATACACGAGTGGAGGATCGTCTTTGTAGGTAGAACTTAAACAGGACTCTCCGCATTATTACTTGTAGATTTGTTATTCCTATAAATTGGAGACACGTCCTCGGAGAACACTCCACAGAGATATGCGAGCGGAGGACCGCCCCTGTAACTAGAATCTCTTAGATAGGGAGCGTGACTTGAGTGTATAGATCTAAACGGGGTTGACTATCCCGCACCTAACTGCTAGCTACAGCCGAACCGAAAGGTTCAAGGGTAACAAAAGTCATAAAAATATTGGCCTCGTCTCAATTCATATCTAGTCTTTAGTATGGTTATAGAACTCGCAATTTGAATAACAGAGATTTACTTTTTAGTAATAAGTGATATAGTAAATTAATAACCATAAGAATTAGTTTACTATGATAATCAGGTTTTCAGTATACATCTTTTACATTATATTTTTGGGTTGGTAAACTAACACACACTTCACAAGGTTAATCAGGTTTTCAGTACACATCTTTCACATTAGGAAAATATAGGATTTTCCTGGGGTAATCACAATTCATAACCAGAACAGTGTAACATAACAAAACAACTAAACTTTACTTTTAAGAAAATATGGGACTTTCTTGGGTCGTAACATTTTCAGAAACCAAAAGGAATCTTGTACATTTTCATAAAAACAAACCGCTTCTGAACTCACCAGCTTTATGCTGATTTTTAAACTGCTTGTATTCTCAGGTTCTCCTTAGACAAGTATTCCCGCGTTCTTTTGTAGAAGTCAGAGCGTATGGAAGTCACGTCTTTCTTTTGTTTAAACTTATGTACTTATGAAACTTGTATTACTTTACTTTCAAACTGATGTAATGAAATCTATGTAATGTAATGTTTTGTGTTTACTTCGCTTACTATGTACATTGGTTATGATATTCACATGAAGTCACCTCTGCCCCGGAACGTTTCCGCCCTGGGTTTCGGGGTGTGACATGGTCGCCTCTCATCTACTGACCACGCCATGCGTTGGGGGCATAATGACCAACCCAATGCATGCAATCGATACTACCAAGCATTCCAGGGAATCCATGCTTGCCTTCATGCACCATGTACAATTGGTGGATATCGTTGATAGTTGGTTTGCAGAAATATCGTTGCCCGTAAACCAAATAGATCGCTTTGTAGAACCTGTACACACACTCCCGCTCGATACGCTCTAACATCCTAAAATACATGTTCCATTTGTCTGCGCTCATGCCGTATGCTAACTGACAAATTGCAGCTGTGCATTTTTGAATGGGAGAGAAACCTTTTATCCGTATGGCATCCATTTTCCATTGGAAATATGGAAAACGGCCATCCAAATCGCTAACAATACGTAAGAATAGTTCCTTCCTCATTCGGTAGCGACGTCGGAACTTTACAGCGTATACGACGTCATGTGCAAATTAATCTTCTATAAGACGATCGTGTCTCGTTTCGTGATTTCTACGCAACCGCGACTTTCTTAGTTTAGATCATGCACATGATGTTTCATTTGCTCAGTTTTGATAGTATGCAACCATTTTCGCTATGACGGAACCAATAAACTTAGCCTTCTCTACAACCACCGAATTAGAAGATGAAGATGATGACATTTTGCTTAATTTTTTTGGAGAGAAGTATAAAATGTATGAGTTAAAAAAATGGTTGGATGTTATGTTATTTATAGTGTAAAAAAAAGGAAAAAAAGAGCATATATATATATATATATATATATATATATATATATATATATATATATATATATGTATATGTATATATATATATATATATATGTATATGTATATATATATATATATATATATATATATATATATATATATATATATATATATATATATATATATATATATATATATATATATATATATATATATATATATATATATAAAGAGAGAAAATGAGATGAAGAAAAAAAAAAAAAACCACGAATAAGATGAAGAGAGAGAATGCAGCATCCCCTCCCCCACTCTCTTCCTGTGTATCGCATCCCACAACCACAGTGCGATGTTCCTGCATGCAAGAAATGTCCCGCATCCGCCAAGCAGCCCCATTCCGTCCGGCCTTATTGATGTATTTAGTATTGCAATTTGCTTTTCTTTCAGCATTGTATCTTAAAAAATCTATCAAAACAAAATAATGTTGTTAAAAACAACTTTTTGCTATTATAATTTGATATATTTTTCATTTATTATGTCATTGAGAAGAAGAAAAGTTGGAATTATAATGTTATACTGAGTCAACTTCTGAAACTATTATGTATCAATAAGATTTTTTAGAAGGAAGTATTTCTGGTTAGATCAGGTTTTCGCGAAGATGGTCCATCATGTGATAAAAAATTTAAGATATAATGATGCTATCTCTTGCTTTGCAAATGACGTTGTATTACCTCTCTTTCTGCACACCATTGATTGCAGCCTCCACGTTTTGAACTTAGATATAACAAAGTCTTTCCAAGCTACCCACCAAGTAATGGTTTTAAAAGTCTCTTATGTTGAATAAGATAAAATTATCACAAGTATAATGATATAATAGAAAAAATTAAATATAAGATATAACAAATATACAAACGAATAAAAATATATTGTTATTTTTCAAATATAATAAAAAAATAATGTGATGGAATACAAGATTTTAACTTTTTGAGCATGTTAGAAACAATTAGATGTCTTTCAATAAACCACCAAATGCCTCCATTGCCATATCACTTACCTATCTATTCATTTTTATTAAGTATCATAAAAATGGTAAACTTTAACATGCGACCACCTCAAACTTTAACATGCGACCACCTCAACCCGTCCCAAGGCTTATCACATATAGGGTAAAACGCATTAATATTTTGGGTGTATTGAATCATGAATATACATTTTTATTGAAATTTTGCACCTCTCCTATCATTGACCAGGGGCGAAGCTATAAATTTTTTTAGAAAGGACCTTATAAAATTAATTGGAATATATATATAAAGATTTTTTGAGATTTTTGAGGGTGGGTTTCGGCCTACCCTATCCCATAGGTAGCTCCACCCTTGATCATGATGAAAGTTTTCCATCATGGAAACCTAGTTTCTACATGTGAAACCATAGGTAGCTTATGTATTTTTAATGTTGTTTTAGTTATTTTATAAACACCATATCTTAATAACTAATTGTTATTAATTAACTTTTATTAACATATATGTATGGTATACACAACGACAACTTCAATTATCTAAGGTTAAGAGGAGTGGTGTTGAGCTCACTGAGTTCCACCTTATCTCCAAGAAGGAAGAGGGAGGTCGGGAAATAGAGAGAGGGTGGTTTGCCAAGTGCCAAATTGGGGAGAAGAAATGGGGGGAAAGGAAGTCAAGAAGGAGAGAGACTCGATAGAAGTGTGCCAGCAGCCATTTTCGAGATTGTGGCACGGTGTACGCCGAGGCCACGTCGACAAGTCGAGTTCCCTTCCGATTCCACTCCGTATAGCCTAAGTAGATGGTGGAAATGACAATTAGGACTAAAACATGCTCATCTTAATCATGTTTTATTGTGAACTCTTTAAATACAAGTTTGATTGTGTTTTTTTTGTAAGCTTTTTGTTAGATGGCTACATCAAGATTAAGATTTGAACCTATTATATTAGATTATGTAATTTCCACATGATCATACTAGGCCAACTTTATATATAGTGTTCATTAAAAGTTCATATGATATAATAAGATTCCTAAAAATAACCATAGATATGGATAAATTCCTTAGCAACTTAACACTTTGTACTTGGGTATTTGTTACTTGTAACCGGTACTTTGAATACATATGATATTTTAAACTGTCATCATGATGGAAACTTAGCGATTAAGGAATGAAATTCCACACAAGAGGTTAGGGATGTGCATTAGAACCGTCGGAACCGGAACTGGAACCGGAATTGTAATAGGTCCGGTTAACGGTTCTCCAATTTTATGAAAACCGGTCCTGGTTCTAAAAACCGGAACTGGTTTGATATTTTTTTTTTTCATTTTTTAAAATGCACATAACTCACTCAAATGAAATCGGAATTATTTGATTTTTTTTTCCAACATGTAATTTGGAGTTTGTAATTCATTTTTGACGATACAAACATATGTTTTTGTTAGATATTGCATCAGACATATGCCCCGAAAGAAAGCTTATCGATGCTACGTTTTTTTTTTTATTATTATTTTTTATTTTTTTATTTGAGCATTATTTTTTTTTGTTTTTTTTGAAATCTATCCCATTTTTTTTAAATGTGTATAATTCATTCATATGACATCGGAATTACTTAATTTTTTTTCCAACATGTAATTTGATGTTTGTAGTTACACATATTTCGGAAGACAACATATCAATGTTGCGTTTTTTCTATTTCAACATTTTTTATTTTTTTGGAATCTATCTCTGCTTTTAAAATGTGTATAACTCACTCATATGAAGTCAGAATTACTTGATTCTTTTTTCATCATGTAATTTAGTGTTTGTGCTTCAATTTAGAATGTAAAAAGTCATAATTTGGTTAAATATTGAATCATTTACAAGCTCCGGAAGATAACATATAATCTATAACATTTCAACCGGTTCTATTTTGAAAAATAACCGAAAAACCGAAACTGGAACCGGCGGTCCGATTCCCAGTTCTTATAATTTAGGAAAACCGGTTTCGGTTCCGAACCGGTTCGGATCTAAAGCTCATCCCTACAAGAGGTTCAATGTTTAAACATTGGCACGTTCCAAATATTGTTAATGTTTCACGATTGACCTTAGACTTTTTAAGAATTAACGTTGTTAATTCAGATATTGCGATTTCTCATTTTTTAATGATATTTTAAATTAACACAAACCAATAAAGAGAAGCTAGCTAGGTGTAGGGGTGGCAAAACGGGCCATCGTGTCGTGTTTTTGTCTGACACTACACGACACGATAATGTTTTATGTAACACGAACACGACACGACATGATTTCAGATTTTTTTAACTAACAAAAAACAAACTGATTAAAAAACGACAAACACGACACGACACGACAAAGATAACATGAAATAACAATTAATGTATTTAATTAATATATATTCATACATAACACGAAAAACACGACGTCGTGTTTTTTTGCTCTTGACACAAACACGACACGAACACGAATTCGAATTTCAATTTCGTTTTGTGTCGTGTATTTTTTTGTCGTGTCGTGTCATCAATTGTCATCCCTAACTAGGTGGACGCGTAATATTGGTTGCCGTACCTACCTCTCTTCATGCATCTTGTTTTAGATATGGATAACAACATGTCCACCTCATATGCGCTTTCTATGGTTAACAACGATAAAAAAAAACTAAGAATGAGCAGCAAAAAAACAAAATTTAATGAAACCACCGGAAGTAGAAACTATGTCCTACAAAAAGATGCAAGCCGTAGATTTAGATTATTGTCTAATATTAATTGTAATATATAGGCAACTACAACTAATTCATGTTTTGGTCATTGTGTTTTCAATATTAACAATCAAGTCATTTTGGTAAATTTGGAGAGTTTAGTTTATGTTTTTTTTTTTTTTTTTGGAAATCGAATAATATTAAAAGAAAAGGTACCTTGACTAGCAAGAAACTAGCGTCAGGGACCAAAAAAAAGGTACAAATTATAGACAATTATAAATTTGAAAAAAGAAACAATTCCATTAAGCCCAAGAACATTGGTCTATCCTCCTTTATATTTACACCACAATTACGATAGAGTGAATTTTGTTGAACACCTTCTCAGTTCTCGACTTCAAAATGCACCATAGCAAGTAATAACGAGAAATTAAATTTATTTCTATAATTTCTTCCTACTAATATATCGATCCATTAAAATTATGCCATTTGTCATCAATATTCCATCTCATCTAATTTAATTTGATATTCCTATAATACCCTTAATGAGGTAATTGGGAAAAAAGAAAAAAAAATCATGTAAGATTATCACATGAACGTACGTAGATACCGATTCCTTCTTAAACCCTTATTCTCGTCTACTCTGTTTGCCACGACAATTGTAAAGCCAACGCCAACATCAACAATCACAGCAACAACAATCAAAAGGACAAACTATCAGCAACAATCATGTATTTTTTTTTTAATTATGTGAAGGCACTACACAATAATGGTGTTTTTGTACATAATCATGAGAAAACAAGTAATACATAGAAATATATTCAGTTATTCAAGTGTTATATCATCATTGAAAAATGCTATTGCAATTATCTTGATTATCTTGATCATGAAGTATTTACTTTGCCTTTGTCTTTGTCTCATCACCACCCTACTTCCCATTAAGGTTAATGTTATGGTGTGGACACCTGAATCATCTTCCCTTGAGAATCAATTTGCATCATAAAGGTTTGGATGTCAATTCTTCTTTATTTTATGTCTGGTGTGTAATCAACATACAAAAATGTGAATCATTTGTTTTTTGGGTGTTATTTGGCTGTCATATTTGCGTTTATAATATAGCTGTATAGTTATATTTCTAATAAAATAACTCTTATTTGTAGATTAATATTACAATTTATAGTAGGTTATGCTGCTTATTATTGATAAAATCTTTGGTTTATTGTTAATAAAATATTTGATATTTGATCAATATGAAGGTTTCAAATTCAGTTGAAGAGGCTGCAAATTCAATGGAAAATATTGCAGTTTTAGTAGAAAATGCTGCAATTTCAGTTGAAGAGGCTACAAATTCAATTGAAAGGAATACAAATCTTAATCCTCAAACAAGCAAACCATATAAAAATAAGCAAACCATATAAAAATACCACTAAAACAAATTGTAAAGCAAAAAATTAGAGTAATTGCATATGGTGATGGAACATGCGTTATCTCTAGTGTTTTTCTTGAACATAATCATGCTTTAAGTCCCAAAAAATCTCGTTTGGATTCATATGCTAAGAGAAGACTTGAATTGAATGATTATGCTGGAATTCCGTTAAATAAAAGTTTTCACTCGTTAGTTGTTCAAGCGAAAGGGTATGACAATTTGCCTTTTGGCGAGACAGATTGTAGATATTACATCACAAAAGTAAGACAACTAAGACTTGGGCTTGGGGATGCCAAGACACTTCGTAATTATTTTGTCCGTATGCAAAAAAGGAGTTCAAATTTTTTCTATGTGATTGATATGCATGATGAAGGTCGTATGCGAAATGTATTTTGGGTATATGCAAGGTCAAGGGCAGCATACGAGTCACATGGAGATGTTATTTCGTTTGATAGCACATATTTGACTAACAAATACAATATTCCGTTTGCGCCTTTTGTTGGAGTAAATCACTATGGGCAATCTATCTTATTTGGATGTGGTTTGTTTTAACGAGAGGACACAGAAACATATGTATGGTTATTCAAGTTATGGTTAGAATACTTGCATGGATGGGCACCAAAAGCAATAATAACATATCAATGTCGATCAATGCAAGGAGCTGTGGCCCAGGTATTCCTTGAATCTCATCATCGTCATTGTCTTTGGCATATTATGAAAAAGATTCTTGAAAAGTTAAGTAGGTTGCCTCAATATAAAGTAATAAAGAAGACTCCAAAAACCCTTGTATATGAGTCTACGGACACTCAAGAGTTTGAAGATGGGCGGTGCATGCTGGTTGAAAAGTACGCACTTGAAAAAAAATGAGTGGTTAAGTTCTTTATTTAACGATCGAATGCGGTGGGTGTTGATATATGTAAAAGAAAAGTTTTGGGCAGGGATGTCTACTACACAAAGAAGTGAAAGCATGCATGCTGTATGTTAATTCTAAAACCTCATTACGACAATTTATTGAGCAATATGACAATGCACTGAAAAGCAAGATTGAAAAAGAAAATTAGTCCGATTTTGAGTCTCTTAATTGTTCATATTATTTATTTTATTTTGAGAGACAGTTTCAGGAAACATACACAAATGAAATATTTAAGTTGTTTTAAGATGAGTTACGAGGTATGTTGTTTTGTAATTCTTAATTGGTCAAAGTGGATGGTGCACATTATGTATTTCATGTCACAAATATTGTGGAAAGGAAACATGGAGATTCTAAAAAAAGAGTTTTTTATACCGTTAGTTATGATGAGGCTAAATGGATATATAACGTTCTTGTCATTTGTTTGAGTGTCGAGGAATTATTCGTAGGCATGTGGTAAAAATGTTAATTGAGAAGGATGTTAAAGAAATCCATCCAGGGTATATTTTGTCTCGGTGGAGGAAAGATGTGAAGCATGGACACTACTTAGTGATAAATTGTTATGAAGATTTGAGGAGTGGTGAAAATGCTAAACAATTTGACCACTTGTATTCCAATTTTTATGAGGTTGCGCATATTGCTAATTCCCGCGAAAAGTATGAATACTTACTAAGTTGTGTGAATATGGCTAAAGAAAAGTTAAATGATGATTCAGTTTGGGGTTGTAGTAGTAACATCAATTTGGTAGTTGAAGATGTTTATGTTTCAAACTCGACTACAAAGTTGTTACCACCCTTGCAAGTGCGTAGTAAAGGTCATCCATCCTCAAAGAGAAAGGAATCTAGAGTAGCATAAGTTATGAAGAAGAAAACAAAGAAAAATGTAATATTTTATTTATTTAGATATTTTATTTTTTTAATTTGGTTAATATAGTTTATAATAACCAAGTTTTTTTAGGTACGTGAACAAACGAACAACATACAACAAGATCAAATAGATTCAAGTTGTGAGCATGGAGCAAATTCCTATAATAATGAGGTGAACTACCAGTTTGATCTTAATGTACTGGTTTGAATGATAAAGACCGAGGAGTAGGTGGAAATAGTATAAAATAGTTTTTTTGAAAAAAAGATTAATTTTTAGTTTCATTTATTTTGCGTTTAATGATTTTGAAAGAACCGAATGGCACTGTGATAGTGTTATGAAGTGGAGTTCTTGCTTTTAAATATAGGGTACATTGGTCATTTATTGAATAATTATGATTTTATTTTATTTAGGATGAAAATATGTTACAAGAAGATGAGTAGAGGGACAGATTGCAAAAAAAAAAAAAAAAGTAAGCGCTGAAACATAAATTAAATAGCATTGATACGTAGTCTTTCCAGGCCTATATCTGATTCAATATGTAACCAAAACACGTGTTTGTACAATCTAAAATGAAGCACAAACTCTAAACTACATGCTGAAAAAAAATCAAGTAAATCCTACTTCAGTTGACTGAGTTATGCACATTCTAACTCAAGGGCATTTTTGTCCAGATTTACAAAATGGAAGCTTTGTACATTTTTTTTCCAGGATTACAAAAAACAAATTCAAGGGCATTTGTGTCCTAAATGATAAATGAAACTAATGGACATTTGATTCTAGATGCAAATACAACTCATGTAAAGTGTTTACAAAAGTAAACTACATTGTTATATAAACCATTTTCGTATAAGTACATTGTAAAAGATCAAACAATCTCAATAATGATTATTACAAGGTTCAGAAGATAAGAATAGAACATTTTTCATATAACTACATCTCATAACAAACTTAATCCGAATTGACCATTTTACCCATGTCTTCTTATGAGTTGATTTCCAGCTTATCACCTTTGTGTAAACTCCTTATCATCCGGATCAACAGACCAAAACCTTAAGTAAAGCCACCAGCAGCCTGAAAGAGATCCAAGAAGGACCTAACAAAATATCCCTTTATGTTTGATCCATTCTGATTAAAGTTTGGAAAAAGTCGAAATTCGGGTTCTTACATTCTTTTTCACTATTTCTGAGTAGTCCTCATTCACCAAGGGATTCAAAAACCTGAAGTAGGAACCATGAAACAAAGATCAATGTGAAGTTCAATTTTGTGCAACTACACACACCGACAACAATATGATCCCTGGATTTCTAATAGTAAATTTTGGAAAATGTGGAAATTTTGACCAATTTACAAAAAAAAGGGTAACGTATGCTCTATTTTCTCTCAAAAAGTTGGAATTTGCAAATGAAAAATCAAGTAATGCTCTTGGAAATTGCTATTGAAAAACTTAGGTTATGAAAATATCAGAAATGGAAAAACTCAGGTTAGCTTATTGCAATTTGCTACTGAATAAACCCAAATAAACATCTTCAGACACAAAGAAATTCGGAAGATTGCCACAGTAATTTCTAACTGATTCCAGCTAATACCTGCTACATTCTAGTTGGAGATGACCATCGGCGATGGTTTGGTCATGGTGTAGCGTGGCTAGTTAGGTATTGATGGTCTTCGGTCTATGGTTGGCTGCCAGCTGGAGATGTCGACTAAAGCATGTGGAGAGATGTCGATTGAAGTCGGTGGGGAGATGTCGATTGCAGCAAGTGGGGAATATCAGATGAAAAGAAGAAGAATAAGAAGAAGGGCTAGAGATGATAAATTGTAATGGGGAATTGGAGATTGATCCGTGATTTTTTTTTCTTTTTTAATTGTTTTATTAAGGGTAGTTTTGGGATATCAAATATAATTAGATGAGATGGAAAAATAGTGACACACGTTTTGATTTAAATGGATAGGAACAATTATAGGAATAAAGGGTAGGAATCAATTTAATTTCTCAGCAATAAAATATGGTGACAATTAGTTTATGTTTATTTTAGACAATTACTCCAATTAATCACAAAGCCAACGAACTCTAGTGTTTTAGAGAATTACGAGGAAAAGATTCCACACCATTTGAAAATCTAGGTGTAATACTGCTGGATTAGGTGTGTAAGCCCATAACTATAGTAGATATAAACTTGAATTGATGGTAGCACAGTCCTTTTAGGTTGCACTCAAACCTAACAATTGGACAAGATTATTTTGGAGAAAGAGAATGATTTATTATTTGATTAATAAATTTGAATGAATAGTTTGTTAATATATTATGGAAATAATATATTAATTAGAAATAGTGATATTTATGGAATAATTTTCTATGAAATTCGACAATCATAATTCTAGAGAGATCTGACTGAAATTCTCCTCCTCCCTCTACACAATCCTTAGTTGTTAGTCTTGGGTGTGAACCATCAGAGGCATGTACAATAACAATCTTCAAAGTAAATTTCTTAACCTATTGAATTCGTTTTTCATTAGAAAAGTTATTTAGGATGATAGTTCATAGTACGTTTCCTATATGTGTAAGACATAGATCCTAAATAGGTTGCATGTGCTCTAATCATTTGAATTATTTGAATGTTTTCCGCTTAGTGCATAGAAATTTTGTAACCTATGTTTTCCAATCAGAGCCTTATGACTATCTTTCATGTATAAATAATTAATTTGCATATTAATTGAACTTAATAATTAATGTCAAATATTATTTGGTTTAAGTTTAAATTTAAATTACTAGTTTAATTTTTGAAATTTAAAATATAAACTAGTATTTTTTTGAAATTTTTTAAAAATACACCTTATACTATATGTAGAATTGAATGTTATTCACATATTGTTCGTGATCTTCGGTATCCTAGTCACAAATGGAAGAGCATAATCGAGATTTAACATTCCATCGAAGAGTTTCAATGAATCTTTAAAGATTTAGGAATTTCATTAAAAACCTAATTCGTTCAAATTTCGTTTTCTTATGGTGAAATTGGCAAATTGTCAATTGCCTACCTTTATATAATTTACAATTAGATTATGACATAACTTTTCTAAGTTGTAAATTATTTAGTTGGATCTTAGCCTTGATATTTCATTTTAGGTGTTATGTTGAAGATTATTCTTATGTAACACCATAAATTTTCAAACAAAAATTTTCATTTAAAAACCCAATAATCTCATTTCAAAATCACAAAATTCCACAAACATCAAGTTATGAAAGCATATGTATCAAAACTGTTTATAACAAGAATCCAGGATCCTCCAAAAACAATACTCCAACTCGGGTGTGTGTACAATCAAGCTGGTGCCATCCCGTGATCCTGAGAGGTATCTGAAACATATAACACATAACACGGTAAACACGGAGCTTAGTGAGTTCTCCAAAGTACCACACACATCACATTAGCCAGTCGAGGCTAACTCAATCGACCCTTCGGTCAATGTGTCTCAGTGGAGACCCTCCGGTCCCACAACTCAGGTGGACACCCCCAGTTCTAACTCAGTAAGCTCATAATAATAATACTCAACATAAATCACAAAGACATAATGCATAATATCACAATACACAGGTAAGTACATAAGACATCTCGGTCACAGAAAATACCTCTCATGGTAAGTATAGTGAGAAGACTCACCTCGCAAGAAATTAGATAATCTCGAACTTAAATCATCGGTCTAATCTCTGCCTAACACATACGACAATTATCCCTAATTAATCACAACTCTCAAGAAGCTAAACTAACCCTTCTACAAACTCATAGAAGGGTAAAATACCATTTTACCCCTCAATGGCCTTAATAGTACACAAATTAACCAAAACCTAGAAGTCAACCAAAAGTCGCTAGCGAGTACGCTGCGCGTACAAGATCTTTATGCTGGGCACACTCCGATGCCACACAGGCATCAGGGATTCTCAACCCTACGTTGCATGTACTAGGATTATGCTCGACGTACGCCCTAATTTTTCTCTTTATACTCTTTTGGTCTTAATTAGTTAAGACCTTGGTGCATATCATAGATCTGGACTCCTTAAAGGCTCTTACTCGATAAAGTCAGTAACTTTAAGCCTTTGCATGGCTGATAAACTCAGAAAAACCCAAAACTCTCATTCACTTATCTTAAAATGCTCATATCTCATGTATGGTTTGATTCAAATGTCCAAGTCTCGATTTTTATGACACTATGCCCCTAAAGACACTCAAAGGAGCTGCTTATAATCTATGGAGCTCATTTTCTTATAAAACATGCAACTTTAGGACCAAATCCCTAAAATGGTCTAACATGATGCACAAAACAAAAAAGTGAGAAAACTTTGAGCTTTATACCTCGAAATGAAGCTCCTAACACAGGTATGATCAGATCTATAGCCTGGACTCCCACTCCTTCTTCTTCAAAACTCATTCTTCACTTCAAGAGCACATGAAATCACTTAAAAGCTTTCAAATGGACACACACAAGCTTAAGAACGAGGATTAGGGCTTGATGGTGTTGCTTGTATGAGAATGGTGGCCAGGAATGAGGCCATCATATCCTTTATATAGGGACACACCCCAAATTAGGGTTTCCACTCTGGGCTTAGTATGCCGAATGTACTAGGTGTCTTGCACGTCAAAAACACGCATATGAGTATGCTGAGAGTACACTCGCATATACCCTGCATACTCATTTATCACCTTTTCTCAATAAGGGCTAAACTTGACAATTTACCAAAAGAACAAGGGATTATATTATATGCCTGGTCTTGGGATGTTACAATACTCCCCTACTAGAATCAGAATTCGCACGCAAAGTCAGGATCCGAAAATAACTCTGGATACTGCTCGCACATCTCGGACTCCGGCACCCAAGTGCACTCGGACCCCTTCCGATGTTACCATTGGGCTTGAACCAGAGGCATCTTCTTGTTCCTTAGAACCTTCACCTTCTGATCCAAAATCGCAATCGGTATCTCAATATAATTCAGGCTCACATCAAACTAAATGCCCTCTAATGATACCACTGTCATCTGATCGGCTACACACTTCCTCATCTGAGACACGTGGAAGGTGTTATGAATTTGGTTCAACTTTGCTGGTAGCTCTAACCGGCTAGCTACCCTACCTACTTAGGCGATCACTCTGAAAGGTCTAATGTATCGAGGACCCAGCTTGCCCTGTTTCCTGCATCTGATCATCCCTTTCCGTGGGTATGCCTTCAGGAGGACAAAATCTCCAACCTGGAACTCTATCTCAGATCTTCATTGATCCGTGTAACTCTTTTGGAGACTCTAGGATGTCAGTAACCTCTATCTGACCTGCTAAATCTGCTCGGTCATCTTCAGCATTATCTCAGTGCTAACCATCACTCGCTGCCCTACATCTCCCCAACAAATGTGAGTCCAACACCTCCTCCCACATAGAATCTCAATGGGAGGCATACACATACTTGAATGATGGCTGTTGTTGTAAGAAAACTCAGCCAAGGGAAAATACGTGTCCCAACTTCTTTCGAAGTCCATAACACATGCACGCAACATGTCCTTAAGGGTTTGAATCATCCGCTTGCTTTGCCCGTCTGTCTGCGGATGGTATACGGTACTGAAATGTAACCGGGTACCAACCTCGTCATGAAATTTCTTCTGGAACCTGGAAGTAAAACACACATCTCGATCTGAAACTATCGAGGTCGACACTCCATACCAAGCTACCACCTCTTTCACATAAATCTCAGCCAATCTCTCTACAGAAGAGCTCTCACTGATAGCGAGGAAATGAGCACTCTTCATCAGCCGGTCCACAATCACCCCTATCACGTCAACCCCACACACAATTCTAGGTAACTTTGTGATAAAGTCCATAGAAATCTATTCCCACTTCCATTAGGGAATCTCTAAAGGTTGCAAAGGACCATGTGGATGCTGGTTCTCCCCCTTCACCCAGCGATAGGTCAAGCACCTCTCTACAACCCATGCCACATCCCTTTTCATACAGGGCCACCGTTAGTCTCTCTTCAGGTCCAGATACATCTCAGTGGCCCCTGGGTGGATCTAGAATCTCGATCTATGCGCATCCTCCATCAATACACGGCTAGCTCCACTTGTATAGGGCACCCAAATCCACCCATGGAAGATCATAAGCCCACGACTGTTCGTCATAAACTCGGAAACCTACCCAAGCACACGCTCTCTCTTGTAGTTCCCCATTCTCACAGCCTCCACCTGAGCCTCTCGAATGGTATCTACAATTGGATTCATCATCGTCATCCTCATACACATATCCCGGATCGGAGCGCTCTCGGCTCTGCAACTCAAGGCATCAGCTACCATATTAGCCTTGCCTGGATGATATAAGATCTCACAGTCATACTCTTTCACTACATTAAACCATCTCCCCTGTCTCATTTTCAAGTTGGGCTGATCCATCATGTATTTCAGGCTCTTATGGTTCGTGTATATGGTATACCAGGCACCATAAAGATACTGGCGTAAAATCTTGAGGGCGATCACCACCTCCCCTAACTCTAAATCATGGGTGGGATACCTCATCTCATGAGGCTTCAGCCGCCACGAGGCATATGCTGTCACGTGACCCATCTACATCAACACTACACCCATCCCTAAAATTGACGCATCACAATAGATCACGAAGTCTTCCACTCCTTCCAGAAGGGATAATATCGGAGCTTCGCACAATCTCTAGCAAAGAGTCTCGAATAATGCCTGCTGCTCAGGCCCCCAAACAAAAGTAACGCCCTTCCAGGTCAATCTGGTGAGAGGCATCACAATCTTGGAGAAATCCTTAATAAATCTCCGATAGTAGCTGTCACACCCCAAAACCTAGAATGGCGGAAACGTTCTGCGGCAGAGGACATCATGTAATGTATCACAACAATGCAAAGTAGTAAACAAGCAACAACATCATCCATTGCATTAATAGTATATTTTTAATTACAAGTGTGTTCTTTCATAGTATAAAACAACATAATGAATAATCAAAATATAAGACGAGTCCTGACTGTTCCGTCTTCACAAAACCTGGTCGTCGTACCTGTCTATTTGTGACCTGAGAATACAAGTTATTTTGAAAGTGAGTATCAGCAATAAAGCTGGTGAATTCATAAGTATTTATGTGTCTTTGATTTGTAAAACATGTAAAGAAAGACTTGTAAATGTTTGAAGAAAAGTTTGTATCAATGAACATGTTTGTAAGTAATTGTAAACATTTGAAAATCCTAGAAAATCCCATATTTCCTACTAGTATAAAAAGTAGTCTTCTACCATGACCCAATTGTTTTGAAAGTATGCATCACTATAAATGTGACGGTTTTTCCCTTGTATAACTATTATTATTATTATAAAACTATCGTCAACCTCATCGTTTATTTGTATGTGTCACAATATAAAGGTAATAAGGAAAATAGTCTATCTATATCAAATATATTCTACCTTGTCGTTCACGTGAATGTGTCACAAAGTAAAGGTGAGAAGGAAAATAATATAATCATTTAAGTATTATCCTTTGGTACTAGGATAAACACGATAGAGTAAATTGCCGAATAGTATTAACCGTAGACATCCGTCGATGTGCATTTTCCCTCTGTAGCTAACAGCTGGGTGTAGAATGGTTAGTCCCGTACTTATATAATAGTATCTACTCATATAATATGTAATAGTATCTCATCATATAGTATGTAATCGTATCTCTTTACTAGTATCTATGTATTAGTAACCCTGTAATAGTATGTCTTGTAATTGTATGTATTAGTATCTCTTCATATAGTATGTAATGTATTTGTATAGACTCATGAATGAACTAACTCTTGTGTGATTCCTTGTACTTGGAATAGTAAGTAGTATCTCCTAACTATACCTATTATAGTTACTAGTAATGTACGTGTATAATCGAAGGTATACTTTTGCTACCTAAAGGTACTGAAGTAACTGATGGAACTTTTATGTCTATATATGTATACATGACATATAAGTAATATTTATACGACATTCAGACGAATAACCGATACCCTAAGACCACATCCCAACGAGGAAAAGGAAATAAAGCGAGCTAGCCGTCCTAAGTCCTGTAAACATTACTTATATAACTATACATATATAGGAATGCATTTGACAATATAAAAGTATAAAAGAAGTTTTATAAAACCTTTGAAAAGCTTAATAACTAAGAAATGATGACTTGATGTCAGTTTATAAAATGATTTGAAAGTAGTTTGTTTGATAAGACAGTTTTAAGTATAAGAAAAACCTTTGTTTGAAACACATTTGTAGCAGAGTTTGAAAGGAAACATACAATATGTAAGATAGTATGATAAAGAGTTTAACATGTAAAAACGTTTTGGTAAGTCCTTTGGAAGTAGTATACCGAGTAAACAACTAACAATGTAGTAAATCCATTTGTATGCTAGTTATTAATCACATGTGATTGATATAATAACTAGCATGATTCAACTTGTATTCCCCCCATAAACCACTTATAAACATTTAAAAACATTTAAAAGGTTAATTAAGGGGTATAAACTAACCTGTAGTGACTGGATCGTATGGAAGTGTCGGACAAGTGCTTGTTGTCAAGTGAAGTCTTAAACACACACAATGATCCTAATAACATATAAAGACATATGTATATATATAATTAGTGATTATAACACTAATTAGACAAGTATAAACATTCTAAGGCGTGGAAAACACTTTAGTCAAAGTGTTAGGATGCCATTGGGTTGCAACAAAGGATTGCAAGGCATTGCAAGTAAGTTTATGGTCAATAAACCATACTTAATGGAGTTTACGGCCCAGGGAAGTTTACTCCTGGCCATAAAATATCTAATAGGTCTCCATTTGAGGCTTAAAGGAAAGATGTATTATGTGGTTAAGTGTTCCAAGGCTTAAACAAGAGGCTAGGTGAGTTTTAGGTCCAAGAATGACCTTTACATGTGTTTAGGGCCTGCGAGCCACTTCCCCATGAGTTTACAATCGTAAACTCATGGTATGAAGTACCATTTCGATGTTTGAAGTCCCTAATTCAATGGTGGTTGGTTCTAGACTAGTATCCAAGGCTTGGTAAGGGACTAGGGTGCAATTTGCCCCACGTATAGGGGTTTACGGCCCAAGAACATGTCTTGGCCTTAAAATCCTCTGATCTTGTGTTTCTTTGTGATTTAGAAGCTCTAAACATGTTAAACCTAGTGTACTACGAGTTAGAACAAGAGTACTTACAATCTAGGAGCTTGAATGGTCTGTTTTGGCCAAGAACACTAGTGTGTGTTCTTGGTGAATCTTGAAGATCTACAAAATGGAATGATTTCACGGATGAAATCTTGTAAGATCACTAGATCATGTAAGATATCAACTAGTTAGGGCATGAAACTTACAAGTTTTGAAGATCGGGGACGAAGATCGGGATGATACTTGAGAGGATTTCAGCCAAGGGAAGGAAATGAATGAACAAAATGGCCAACACTCCATCATATAGGAGGCGTTTACGGCCCACATGGAGTTTACGGACGTAAACTCCCTTGTGGTGGATGTGAACTCCTGATCAAGGTGTTATTGTCTTGTTCTTTGAGCTATAACTTCAGCAGATAAACCCCAATACTTATTCCTTAAGTGTACAAGGCTCAGAATGCTCAAACAGACTCCAAATTGTGCTAAATGATAGCAGGAATGAGTTTGACTTTCAATGAAGTGTTTGACTATACAAGATAGAAAATTTTGGGTTGTTACAGTAGACAGCCAATCCCAGAAACTCTTGATCTCGGATGGGGATCTCGATACCTCCCATCGCATAACTGCCTCAATCTTGGCCGGATTGACCAGTATCCGATTCTGATTAATGAGGTGTCCCAGGAACTGGATCTCTCGTAACCAGAAATCACACTTGGAGAATTTGGCATATAGCCTCTTCGACCTCAATACCCCAAGAAACTCTCATAGATGCTCCTTATGCTGCTCTATGGACCTCAAATGCACCAAGATGTCATTGATGAACACGATCATCGACCGGTCCAACATAGGCTTGCACACCCGGTTCATGAGATCCATGAACACCACCGGTGCTTTAGTGAACCACAGTTGGCTGCGGCCACATATTCTTCTTCTGCGGTAGACAATGAGACACAACTTTGTTTCCTTGATGACCAGCTGGCGAGTCTTCCACCGAGAAATAGACGTCCACTGGAAGTGCTTTTTCATCTAATCTACATCCATCATGATCCGCGTCTGTGAATGCTTGTAGGCTGAAGTCGTTCCTTATGGGATACTAGAGGCCTAGAGCCTTGCTGCCCTTTAACTATCTATTAATTTTTTTAACTGCGGTCATGTGCGATACTTTCGGATCAGCTTGGTATCTTCCACATACGTATGTTGCGAAGACGATGTCTGGTCAGCTTGCAGTAAGATACATCAATGAACCAATCATTCCTCGATAAGTTTTGTGGTCTACTAATTCTCCAGAAGGACCAACATAAATCTTATATCCGAAGGCCATAGGAACCTTGACTGAGGAACAATTGTCCATTAAGTATTTCTTTAGTAGTTTAGAGGTGTATTTCTCCTGATGGATGAATATTCCTTGTGGAACTTGTTTTACTTGAAGTCCTAGAAAGAAATGAATCACTCTATTCATGCTCATTTGGAATTTGTTGGTCATGTGCTTTGCAAAATCATCCACTATCCTCTAATCTGTTGATCCGAAGATAATATCATCCACATATATGTGTACAAGCATAAGGTGATTACCGTTTGCTTTTCTAAATAAAGTGGGATCAATCACTCCTCTTTTGCATCCAGAAGAGACAAGAAATTCTGAGAGAGTCTCGTACCAAGCCCTTGGAGCTTTCTTTAGACCATAAATCGCTTTCTCAAGCTTGTAGCAGTGATCTGGGAATTCAAGACTTTCGAAGGCTGGAGGATGTTGAAGATAAACCTCCACTTTCAATTCACCATTTAGGAAGACACTCTTTACATCCATTTGATGTACCTTGATGTTCTTGTGAGTTGTATATGCTAAGAAGATGTGTATGGCTTCCATCCTGGCTAAAGGGGCGTATGTTTCATCATAATCAACACCATCTAGTTGAGTATACCCCTTAGCAACTAGTCTCACTTTGTTTCTGAAGAACGCATCGGATTCATCCAATTTATTCTTGTATACCCATATTGTACCAACAATAGTGTGATCTTTTGGCTTTGGAACAAGTTTCCACACTTTGTTTCTTTCAAAATTTTCCAGTTCCTCTTGCATTGCAGATATCCAGTCAGGTTCCATTAAGGCTTCTTTGATGGTTCGGGGCTCGACCGAGGACATGAACGCTGCATAGTGATAGTGGTCAGATAAATCCTTTGAGGATCGAGTTTGGATACCTGTGGATGGGTTTCCGATGATTTGACCTGGTGGGTGATATTTTGTCCATACATGAAGACGAGGTTGCAGATGATCAACGACTGCGGTAGAGGGAATGTCTTCTATATTAGAAGATTCTTCGGTTGGAGACTGTAGTTTCCCCTGGACTTGAGAGCAGCCTGCAGATTTGTCTTGAACTAAGGGAGTTGGATCAACATTTTCTTGAGCAGTTGAGAAAGGTTCCCCCTAAATTGCGGATGAGAGTTTGCTTTGAAACTGATATGGCTCCCCCTGGATTGTTGAGAGAGTGGTAACCCTTGGATCGGTTCTTGTGTCAATGGTATCTATGTTGTCATCGTCTGAGTATGAGGATATATTCGAAGGTAGAGATCCTCTGCGGGAAGGGACCGGAGCTACTTCCTTAAGTACTGGAACTTCGATGGTTGTCACCTGATCTGGAGTGGAACTTTCTCCTTCAATCGGTAGAGTGGAAGTATTGAGTGACACTTCATTGGATAGAGTAGGACCAGAAACTTCAGCATGTTGCTATTGAGCTTCCGGAGACTCGAGAACTTCAGATAGTTGAGTTGTCTCTATTGGGTCAAAAAGATCATCATAGTTTATCTCAACTATGTTAAGGGGAGCCGAAGAGGATGGGATATCACTTTCCAGGATTGCTTTAGATTCATTTGATAGAGCGGTGTTGCGGGCGTAATAGTCATCAAATTTGTGTTGGATTAGTGTCTAAGTCCATAAGTATTTTGGTATGTACTTGACTCGATGGTGCATGGTCCTTTTGGGTTGCCTTCACCAAAGCAACTTGATAGGATGAATTATGGAGAGAAAGGATTAGTTATGATTTATTAATATATTATGAGAATAATATATTAAAGGAGAAATCATATTGTTTAATTAATATTAGTCAAGAATTAATAAGAATTAAGTTTGTGACTAAAAGACATTAATTAAACTTAAGGGACTCGAACTGTCAACTGTATGATAGTTGAATATTAAGCTAATGGACTCCATATTAGAGGAGTGGATGAATTCTATGGGGGAAACCCATTAGAAATCGTCCAAGGCCTTTAAGGAGGGAGTCCATGGGTTGCTTAGGGCCTAAGCATCCAAATTAGGGTTTCTTTGTTAGATAACCCTAATAGCCTCACTATTTAAGGATCCCTTGGGCACCAAAAACATGGGCAACTGAATCCTTAGGGTTTCTACACAGTTTTGGGTGTCTCCTCTCTCCTTATTCTTCATCCTCTTGCTCTTGGTGTTTGTGAACCATTAGAGGAGTGACATTTGTGACTCTAAGCTCTCTAAAGTCTTTAAAAGAGAGGATTTGAGATTGTTATTGCTACATAACAATCAAGGTATGATCTAAACCCTAATTCATATGTTATATTGATTATCATATACTAGATCTAGGGTTTATAGTCTTGAATGAATTGCATGTTCAATAGAGAAACCTAGATCCAAGCATTAGGGTTTGTATGAGCACATAGGATGTTCTTATGGATAAAACCCATCAGTGGTATCAGAGCCTTGATTGGTTTCTATTGTATTGATGACTTGTATGTTTGTTCAAGCTGTAAAATCGATTTGTGGCCCCCCTGCATGCTGAACTCGACGAGTTCAATGTGGACTCGGCGAGTTGGCTCCTACTCGGTGAGTCCATAAAGGAACTCGGCGAGTTCGAGCATCAGAATGAGGCATGTTCAGGATTTCTTGCTGTTTTGGTCATGGATACTTGCCTTATATGTTTTAGGTCATTAAAATTCGAATTTTAATCATATTTTGAGTGTATCCTTGATTAAACAAAAGATAATTACCAATTTATTAGATAATAACTTCCTTATATGATTAAAGTTTGATTATTTGTATTAATTGGGTAACTTATTTTGCAAGAAATTGAAATTAGGTCAAATATAAATAATGATAAAATTAATTTTTTAATTTATATTATTTTTTATTTGATCCTTGTGTTGTGAAAAAGTTCCAATTTCCCCCCTTTAGGTTTTATAGTTTAAATTTGAACTTAAAAGTTTTGTTTTGAAATTTAAATAGTTAAAACACTAATGTTTTGAAATGTTTCAAAATTTGCCCTCAAGTTTTGAATTTAAAAGTTGATTAAAAGTTAATTTAGAAATGTTAAATTCTAAAACCCTAGTATTGTTTTTGAAAAGTTCATAACACATCCTTATGTTTCTATTAATTAATTAAAGTGTATAATTAAAAAGATATTAAACAAATCCATAAAGTTTTGGTTTACAATTTAATTAAATTAAAAGTATAATTATTAAATTTGACCACCTAGTATTTTAAAAGTGTAAAATACATCATATACTATATATAACATTAAAAGTCTAACATTATATATATATGTATGAGTAAAAATCAGTCTTACCGTTAGTAGGCCTCATTCACGAAGTTGGTCTATAAGGGGTGTTTAAGGAAATTGCCTATAAAATGGCGATTGAATGGGTATCCACTCTTACCCACCGCACTCTTGACTAGCGGAGGGTCGTTAGTCGAACGGGTAGGATAGGATAGAAACCTTCCATTATAAGTATAATGAAGTACAAAAGTAACTAAGTGTTTTACAAATTCCCAATCTTAGTTACTTTAGGCAAAAAGTGAATTGATGCAATCCAATGAAATTGCACTTTGTACCCTTGCGAAGACGTTAGTGGAGCGTGTGTGGTTAATTGGCACACAAAATGGTTCTAAGAAAAGGTAGCAAAGGGTGTATCAATGTTTGTCATAGTTCGGTGGAGCGTGTGTGGTTAACCGGCACATCGAATAGGTGACTGTAACATGTGGGGGCACCATGTAGATTTGCATGGTTATTCACACCCGCTTTGCGATCCTCGGCATCCCAGTCACAAACTAGAGGGGCATATCAAGATTTAAACATGCCATCGAAAAGTTCAATGAATCTCAAAGGATATAGGAGTTTTCAATACATTTAAAACTTAATCTGCTTTTCGTTTTTCATGGTGGAAAATTAGTGAATCGTCATTCACTTACCTTCAGATGTTCTGCGATTTGGGTTACGACATCCCTCTCCCGAGTTGTGGAATATTGTGTTTGGTCCTAGCCCTAGTATAACATTTGGGTGATTTAATAAGGACTCAATAAATCAACTAACTTGAATTCGTTTTCTCCCGTTTTGTAGATGTCAAAGTATGACAATCATGGTCTTCCCAAATTTCAAGGAAAAAGTGTTCCTACTGAATATAAGTTGTTCCGCTATTCAAGTGAAGAATCTAGGTGGACTATTTTGATTTCACTTCCTCCTCCTCCTCCAATTATTCTCCCTAACCCACAAGATCGAAGAATTGAAAGGTTCAATGTCACTAAATCCCTATTGGCAATGAAACATGAAGATGGTAAACCCGTGTGTGCCCACATTCTAGGAATGAAATCACACATCGATAGGTTGATAATGTTGGGTGCATCATTCCCTGATGATTTGGCTGTAGACTGGGTTCTACAGTCACTCGCTGAGTCATATAATGAGTTTAAAAGAAAGTATTATACGATGGATCATGACACAAACCTCATTGACCTAACTTACATGCTCATTGCTGCTGAATCAGAAATGATTTGGCAAAACAATGGAGCATATTTGTTGGGAAAGTCAACCAACCATGCTTCTGAGCACGTTCTAGGAGAACTGACCTACGTTTGCTGCCAAGAGAAAAGGCATTGGATACAAGTCTACCCTAAAAGCCTGAAGAGTCCAAAAGATGGAAGAGTCAAAGAGTATGGCTCTGCTTCAGGTAAAATCCAACATCTAACTCCATTAAGTTCCTATTCATTGATTTTTAATACATACTGTGATAAGATTGCATTTGAATGTTTTGCAGGATCAGTGAAAAGATAGGAAGCTTGATGAAAGAGCAAGATGAGTCTAATCACGAAGAAATGGATCTCAATCGCATGGATTCGAAGATTAGATTATGAGCTTAGAAAGTTATGATAGAGTCGTTAGGAATGTTTGATTACATAGTCTTTCAGTTGATTTTGCATTGTAAGGACAAATGTTTTCCACTGCTTTTAAGAATATAATAAATTTTGGTTTGGCTCATTTATTTATTTCCTTGCAATGAAATCGTTATGAAAAATTGATGTTTGCGTATTTCTACAACGAATGGATGTGATTCTTAATTATGTTATTTGTGGAAAAGTCAAAAATTTACCAAATAGGGGAAGTTTCTCATCGCCCAAGTTTCAATTGGATAGAGACTTGGAATCATACAACAAGTATTGCATGATGAATGAGAAGTTTCATATTTTAAAATTAGACTAACTCATTGACAGAGTGTCAAGTGAAGGACTAGGAGATCGAGTACACAAGGTTATGTGTTGATCAAGTACACCACAAGATTAACAAAGATATTCGTCATGATTTACTAAGGTTAAGTAAATATGATTACACTTATGAGATTAAGTGGAATTCTTAGTTGACTGAAAAAGTTTAAATCAATAGCAGAACGAATAAGAAGAATCAAGTAGGCAAAAAGATAGAAGTTTCTCTATTCTATGAAGAAGGGAGAGTACCTTTTATTATGTTTTATGATAGGTCTTAATGATTAAGAACCATATCTCAATTGATCATCTAAGTGAATATTTGTACAGTTGTATGTCTAAGAAGAGGAATCGAGAATTGAAGAAATGGTTAAATCAAGAAGTCAATCATACTTCGTTCCAAAACCAAATCTTAGAGTTAAGATTGTGACATTGAGTGACATATCTTAAGAAGGTTTATAACATTCATCAAATATGGAAAGTTGTGATGTCTTGGATCAGACAAAGACCAACTAGGACTAATTTTATGAAGTGTTTCTTGATAAAAGCTACACTAACTCTTGAGTATTTGTTTGTCAAGAAATGTTCATTGACAAAAGAACCTTATATGTCAAGGAGTCAGTGGGAGTCTTAATGATCTCGAAAAGTTTCAAGAACTAATCAAGAATAAACCTTATCGATCATCACTAGCACACGACTTGAGGTTTACAACCTATCGTGTTGACATTATCTTGTTTTTGTGTCGTTCCAATTGAGTTAATTATGCATGTGAGTTCTATGAGTTCTCATTTGAATGCATAAAAGTCAAGGACCCTGATCAATGAAAAGTACATTGATAAGAAAGGGTGATCTGCTTAACTACTTGGAAGGCATGGTGGGTAGCCGTGTTACCATAAGGCAAGAGATCAAGATTGAGAAAGTTCCGTCCATAAGAGTTTGGATTTGTCGCAAACTTCGGTTTTGACAATTCGCATGGATAGGAACACATACACCGTTAAAATCTAAGTGTCATAAGATTTCCTTCTTCATGAAGATGGATGTGAGAAAATGCTTTCACTAAGAGAGATTTTAAGAAGATAGCGATTGTAAAATTGTATTCTCAAATTTGATTATGGTTACAGTATCCCTTTCCATAATTTGAATTGTGAGATATGGCATTTAGTCTGAATTGTTTAAGACGCACATATGAGCTATCTTGGATAAAGGTGTATGAGATTAATAAGCTTAGATAAAAGATTATCAAAGCATTAAGTATTAGAAATATGAACTTAAGAAATTCAATAGGTATTGTTTTTCTGGAAGTTAAGCTGTTTGTGAATACATGTCAAAGCTAGTGGGAGCATAAGAGTTATGCTTATTTGATAATAATCATCATGATAGTGGGAGCATAAATGTTGTGCTTGTATGATTATTAAGGCAAAGTATTGCAAGTTAGCAATATTAATTATAGAAAACAAGAGTTATACTTTGCAAAGTCGTAAAGGTTGAATAGTTGTTTTTCTATAATTAAGGGAGAGAATATTGTACTTCGTTTCAATATCTAGAAGCTTAGGTTGAGAAATTTTAATAAATTTAGTCAAAGGATACATAGTGTGTTCTTAAATTTCGATTATGATTACGGTATCCCTATTCATAGCTCGAATTGTGAGAACGAGACACATAAAATATTATGGCAAAGTATCATATCTTTATGTAAGACATTATGCATCGTGTCCCATACACTTCAGGTATAGGATCGATTGCAACTGCTATAATATTTGACCATTCTAAAATTTTCCAAATGTCTAACGCATTTAGAGGGAAAAAGGACTAGAATCGGTTTTGACTAAAATAATTAAACAACTATCAAAGGACGATCCAAAGTTTGCTAAGGATTGGTCGCTTGTGAGTAGTTGGAAGTATGATATTGGATGGAGCATATCAACATTATTATGAATATATAAGATTCTATTAAGAATGAGTTGTCATATGGTAAATATGTAAAGGTTTCCATATTGGGAGTTGGATATTGAGAATCAATGTCTAGATTAGAAACTTTTATGCAAAAGGATGTTCAAAGGAATGTACTTTGAGTGAGAGAAATCACATCTAAGGAATTGTATTGTAACAATATCTGATAGAGGACTTTGTAATTTCATTGGCAATAGTCATTGTGACTTTAGTGCAGTGACATTACACAAGGATCATTGCATAAAATGTTAGAATCTAACATATACTATAAGTGACAAGAATTTGATGTTCTTTCACTTGTGAAAAAGGATTAGGAGTTGTGAAATGAGTATGATAGGAAATGTGTTCATTTGATCTATTTCACAAAGTAAGGACCATAGGTAAACATTATGTGCATGCTGAGAGCATGGGATAAGTGTGGTCATAATTCAAGTAAGAAGTTGATTACCCGAAACGATAAATAATGAGTAATCAATATGGTGATAAATAAAAGGTGTTTTATTTGTACTCAAAGGTTTGAGGCAACATGGGATTAGTATTATTCTTGTGTTTCACTTTGCATGTTTTGACTTCCTGAATAATTTAATTGGTTCAAAACAGTCAAATTATTCGAACGGACCACAGTCGTTCATATGTTGGAAGTAGGTATGAATGAAGACTGTCGTGAATTGGTGTGTGGATTGTCTAAAGTGTATTAGACATAAGCAATTGTTTGCTGCAACATTCATGAGTGCTTATGAATATGAGTTTGAGCATTGGATTAAACCCACGCTCACTTGGATCACTCTATGGATTTTATCACAAGTGATTAGTGAGACAATAACATCTTATATTCTTGAAACCGAGTTGTGTGAGTTGTATCTTGCGAGTCGGTTGCACATTGATAATATGTAAACGCACCAGTAACTTGGTGTTATAAAAAATATTGTTGTGAGTAATTCGGTGAGTAAGTGCAAGCGAGAAATAGTATAAAAGCGATATCTTTGGGCCTCTCGATGATTTAGTGATGGCACCTAAGCGCTTGGTCAAGCCAGGACTAAATTGATGTGTTCAATTATAGTCTGTTGTCAGTCGTCATAAATCGGAAGTCGAGAAATAGTATAGAGAGAATGATTAAATTCATGTCTCATACGATATCTAGAATAGAGGAATATATGATCCCTTATCTAAACGACACGCCTAACTGAAAAGATCTAAGTTGACATCGACTTTGGAAAGCTACGATTGCAGATCAGGATTTGAAGTCATACGCAGAATAGTTATTAGACTTATCCAAGTGGAAGACTGTTGGATTAGTGTCTAAGTCCATAACTATTTTGGTATGTACTTGACCCGATGGTGCATGGTCCTTTTGGGTTGCCTTCACCAAAGCAACTTGATACGACGAATTATGGAGAAAAAGGATTAATTATAATTTATTAATATATTATGAGAACTAAGTTTGTGACTAAAAGACATTAATTAAACTTAAGGGACTAGAAGTGTCAATTGTATGATAGTTGAATATTGAGCTAATGGACTCCATATTAGAGGAGTGGACGAATTCTATGGGGGAAACCCATTAAAGGAGTGGACGAATTCTAAAGTCTTTACAAGAGAGGATTTGAGATTGTTATTGCTACATAACAATCAAGGTATGATCTAAACCCTAATTCATATGTTATATTGATAATCGTATACTAGATCTGGGGTTTATAGTCTTGAATGAATTGCATGTTCAATAGAGAAACCTAGATCCAAGCATTAGGGTTTGTATGAGCACATAGGATGTTCTTATGGCTAAAACCCATCAATTTGATGTCGAAGCTTTCGACTATTAGTATTGTGCATCTTATGAGAACCTTATAGGCTACTTTGTTTGTTAAGTAGCCAAGGAAAATGCCTTCATCTGAATTTGGTGCAAACTTGTTCAGATGATCGTTGTTGTTGATCACAAAACATCTACACCCAAAAATGTGAAAGAATCTGACATTTGGTTTATGGTTTTTAAGGCCCTCATATGGAGTTTTGTTGAGACGATTGTAGACAATGCTTCAGTTATGGACAAAACATGTTGCTGCCACTGCTTCGGCCAAGAAGTAGAGAGGAAGGTTTGCGAAGTTAAGCATAGATCTGGTTGCTTCTATAAGAGTGCGATTTCTTCGCTCTTCTACTCCATTCAGTTGCAATGTGTAAGTAGCTAAGAAATTGTGACTAAATCCCTTTGAAACCAAGTAACTGTTCAGGAGATGATTTGTGAACTCGGTTCCATTATCACTTTGTATGCGTTGTACTAGGAATTTGATCTTTAGTTCAATCTCCTTGATGAAATTGATCAGGACCTACAGTGTTTCAAACTTGAGTCTCAAGAAAAAGACCCATGTGAAATGAGTGAAATCGTCCCTAAGAGGGGGGGGGGGGGGAAGAAGGGTTGGCGAATACTTCAAGCCAAGGTGCAAGGAGGAATGAAATCCGTAAGGCCCTATTTATAGCCTTAGATGCCTCCTTAGGTTTAATACTCCTTCCCATATAGGATTGAGGTCTAACCATGAAATTTCACTCCTTTCCCATATGGGATGGAGTGATTTTCATCCAACCCTAATTCCATAAGGGTTCTGGAACATTCCTGATTAACCAACTATCGATTAATGAACATTCAACCCTTTAACTAATTAAACTGTTAATTAATTCCCCAAATATATTTCCAAAATATATATCCAGAATATATTTCCAATTAGTTTCTAATTAATTAATAACCATAATAATTAATAAACTAATTTCTCTTTTATTTATTCTACTCAATTTGGGTCTTGAGGGCAACCCAAATGGACACTGCTATTATTAGAAATATTACCAATAGTTAATGACTTTGGACACTATTCCAACAGTCTTCCACTTGGACAAGTCTTTAATTATATGAAGACCAATATTTCTCTAATAATCAACAGAGATTTAGCCATCCAATGCAACTACCAAACTCTTGATCTAATCAAGATTCAACCATTAGATAAGTGACAATTATCCCTTCGTTGTATGATATTTGTATGAATTCGCGACATGAATAATGTTCAATCTCATGAATTCAAGATTATGTTTCCCGATATAGATTTGTGATGACTGCATCTGACTACTAAATTGAACACATCAATTCTTGTCAGGGCTCGGCCAAGCACTTTAGATGTCAACTCCAAATCATCGAGGGGACCTTAGATATCACTTCTCATATTAAGGCATAAGGAACGAATTAACTTTGAATACATAGTTTTTTTCTATTTCATCATGTCACACATGAACATACCCTTTATAACTACCAGTTACGGTTAGCATTAAAGTAGACCAATACATAACAAAATCATAGAGCAAAACCCCACATGCATCTAGGTTTGAAGAATAGAGGATACTATTGTCTTAGAATTACTCGTGACTAAATCCATGAAGTAATGTCTAGGCGTGGGTTGGTCCAATACTTAAATCTCTATTAAGCACTCATGAGTGTTAGCACAATCTCATTGCTATGTCCAATAAATATGGACGATCCACTAATACTCATGACAATCTTGAATCATTACTTATTTCCAAGAGTATGACTGAATGTGGACGTTTGAGTAAATTAATACTCGGGAAGTGGGTTCCTAACATGCAAAATTGAGAACGCAATGATAGGGTAATTGAAATGACCGAAATCCATCATATATGTAACGACCCAAATTTTACAAAGAAAATTTTCATTTTTAGTTCGTCAACCCTTTTTCATAAAACATAAAGATTCCAATAATCGTTTCTAAAACCATCAACATTACAACATTATTATTTTCAAAAAATCAGAGTTCCCCCCAAACAATATCAGAAAAGAGAGATAGAGTGCACGCTGCATCATCATGCCTTCCCCTTGCACTTGGGCTTCGATGTACCAAAAACAAATCGACAAACGGTAAGCTAAAAGCTTAGTGAGTCCCCTAGAGCATAGCCCACACAAACCATATATCACATTAGCTATCAAGCCACCTTTACCACATATCACATGTCAGTTAGCAATAAAAGCTATCTCTACCATTGACACACATCAATTAGCTATACAAGCTATCTCTACCGTTATCCACAAAGGCTATCTCTACCATTCACCACAAGGCTATCTCTACCATCAGCCATAGGGCTGTCTCTACCATTAGCCACAAAGGCTATCTCTACCACATATCATGCATACATACATATCACACACCTCTACATAACAAGTATACCAACTATCATAAAATGGGCCGACCTTGGTGCCTTAGACCTATTGGTATGGTGAGAAGACTCACCTATCGAAATTTGAACTGATAAGATGAAGTCAAGTATATCCCACATGCTACTTCTTCTCAACTATCCATATTTGATGAATAATAACTCAGCATAATCCCAAGAATACCGCCGGGATCAACCCTGGTCAAAGTCAAAGTCTATAGTAAAGGTCAGCAGTCCATATTGACCTTGACTCGTCGAGTACAGTCGCTCACTTGTCGGGTTCCCTGCTTAACTCATCGACTCGCCAAGTCACCCGAGGGACTCGTTGAGTTCCTTTGGTGTTTACGACCTTAAACCACCAACCGTACACTCCTGACCGTAAACCCTTGGCCATGAACCCTCTCGACTCGCCAAGTCACCAGAGGGACTTAATGAGTTCTCACATAATTAGTTCTTTTCTATGGGATTTAAGGTTTCAAACTTTAGATCCATACTCTCCAAGTGAAGATATCATGTAAAGTTTCAAACTTTACGTGCATGTATAGCCTCATGTGGCCATAACACTAAAACTAACATTCAAACAAGGTTCTTATGCATGGAGAGGGAATGAGCTCAATGAAAGATGCAACTTTATGATATTTGGGGCCTAAAAAGGTCCAGATCTGGAATCATATCCTTGTCATAGGTCCATATCTAAGCTTGCTTCCATTTCCTTAAGTTTGGTCACAACTCTCAAATATAATTTATGCTTGAGGTAACACATTCATACCACAAATCACTACCCAAGATGTGCTAGATGCGAGATCCAGTGTTTTCCCCTTGATACTTCTTCTTCAAGCTTAGAATCGTCCCCAAAATCTCAAGGTTAAGCTCTCAATTAGTCTTACTTCAATCACAAGAGGATGTGCATCAGTGAATGTTCTTTTAAGGTGCTACGGGAGGCTACTGGGATGGATAATGATGTTTATACAGGGGAAAACCCTAAAATTAGGGTTTTCTTTAAACACACTGGACTCGACGAGTTGACCCTTCCGAATCGCCGAGTCACCTCCATCTCGCGTTCTAGATACCCGAATCTACTCGACAACTTGGTCCTCGAACTCGCCGAGTCCATGCATGAACCTCTCCAAATTGTCCACTTTCCAGCCAATACCTGAATCGGGTGTTACAATATATTAAGATCACCACTTAATAATCGCCAAATCAAATTAAAACTTATATTACTTAAATTTCTCGGGTTTTAAAACAAACCAAACTAAGAGTGTTTAAGACAATTTATTTGCAAATCTAATGCCTCTAGACTTTGTCTGACTATCAGACTTGGTCAGTGACATTGGCTTAGGAATGGAGCGACAATATTATCTTTCGATATGAATCATTGACTATGATGTCTTTACATTTGACTCACCATCAAATGCGTCGGTACTTACTGAGTATGTGTAATGTGAGCTTGTGTGACTTGGGATCCATACTCGAGGTAAGTTCACCCCAAAAGTCACAAGAAACGTCATAAGGACCATCAATAATTGAATTTCAACAAAGATGTAAGTAATGAAAATCTTTCATCCACATTGTCTTCTTTGCAATTTAACCAACTACAACATACTCTAAGTATGTTAAATCCACTATGGTGTATTATCTGGTACTCTTCCAAGCTAATATATCACCATTCAGTAAAAGCACGAATTCTGACTGCAAATGGAATTACCTTTATCAGTATGGAACTTAGCATCAATGTAACTCTTACACTGATCTCTTCCATATTATCAATATCATTTCTTCTGTCCTCCAAGGACACTTAAGAATGTTCTTGAACTTGATTCGTTGATTCTCAGCAAAATGATCTAATCCAACTTGTCATGCACAAGGGATACGAGTCATCGGATTTGGTACATGTTATGGCATATATGATCGATCCCATAGCAGAAGCATGTGGGACCCAAATCATTTGCTTTAGCTCAATAGTAGAACCAGGACATTAGCATTGCTCAATGTCATGCCATATTGTAATAAGCCTAAACTCCTTTTCGATTTTCCTCAACATTCCATGTACTTTGGCTTAATCCAATGAATCACTTTGATCTATCTCCATAGATCCTTATTATGCATATGTCTTTTATCTCTCATGTATATCATAATGAAATAGTTCTCATACCAATCCAAGCTTTTACATTTTCCAGGTTAGAATACAGTTTCCTATAAATCCTACATTGTCTATGTACAATACAAGGCTGACTACAGTGCTCCCACTAGCACTAACATATATATATATATATATATATATATATATATATATATATATATATATATATATATATATAAACACACACACACATATATATATATATATATATATATATATACATACATATATATATATATATATATATATATATATATATATATATATATATATATATATGGGTTATCTTTATTTCTCGAAATTCAAACTCCTTGAACTTTCTCATTGAAATAAGCATCCCACTTGCGAGATGCTTATTTTGGTCCATAAATGAACTTATTAAGCTTACAGATCCTTCAATATAGGGATGTTATTGTAATAAGCCTAAACTCCTTTTCAATTTTCCTCCAACATTCCATGTACTTTGGCTTAATCTAATGAATCACTTTGATCTATCTCCATAGATCCTTAGTATGCATATGTCTTGTATCTCTCATGTATATCATAATGAAATAGTTCTCATACCAAGCCAAGCTTTTACATTTTCCAGGTTAGAATACAGTTTCCTATAAATCCTACATTGTCTATGTACAATACAAGGGTGACTACAGTGCTCCCACTAGCACTAACATATATATATATATATACACACACACACACACACACACATATATATATATATATATATATCTATATATATATACATATATATATATATATATATATATATATATAGGTTATCTTTATTTCTCGAAATTCAAACTCCTTGAACTTTCTCATTGAAGTAAGGATCCCACTTGCGAGATGCTTATTTTGGTCCATAAATGAACTTATTAAGCTTACAGATTCTTCAAAATAGGGATGTTATTCGGGTCGGAACCGAACCGAACCCGAATAAACCGAAAACCGTATAAGGGTAATTGTATGAACCGAAAACCGAACCAAATAAGCAATATGGGTTCAGTTTGGTTCGCGTATTATTCGGTTCGATTTGGTTGCAGCCCGAATAGCCCACATAACATGTACAAGATGATTAAGGAGTTGAATAACCCGAATAACCCAAATAGCCCAAATAACATTTACAAAATAACATTTACGATGTGATTATAAATGTTGTATATTGTATGACTTTTGTAGCTTATGATAAACATAAATAACACGAATTAACTATTCTTGATATATAAAATGTAAAATCCAACGACCATAATATTAAGATATAATTATTAAGCAGCATATTAAACACTAAACATTAAACATTCAAAACACCCAAAAATCTATCCATAAGTATATAAGTTAAACATTAAACATTACGTGGGTATTTTGGGTAACGATCGATAGAACACAAGACCAAATAAGCAATCGTGCAAGGGGAAAAATGTGACTTTTCATATTCGGTTTGGTCCTTTTGGACCGAATAAGCCCTTATTCGGGTATCCTGAACCGAGTAACCCAAAAACCGAATAAGCCTTATATAGATACCCGAAAACCGAATCGAATTGCTTACTCGGATCTATTTCGGTTCGGTTCGGTTTTCGGTTCGGTTCGGGTTTTCAGGTCAAATTCTCATCCCTACTTCAAAACCTATCTTTATTTAATTATGTGTTTGTTCCTATCCATGATTGTCTCTACTTGAAGATCCACTTGCACCTAAGGGTTATGGTCAAGTACTAGGTCTACGAAATAACAACATACATGGACTAAATCTCTCTTTCCAATTACTCTTTCTATGTTGTTGCCTTTAGGGCCTACCATAGCTTCCGATAGCTGGTACACTTTGATTGCTATCTACCAGTTACTCAAATACCTTAGCAATATAAACTCTTATATAACTAGGTCCATGCCATCTTCTATCAGATCTATAAGGAAAAATGGAAATATGTTATTTTCGTTAATAGCTCTTTCAATTCCAAATTGAATGCTATGTCCAACTTTAGGCTTTTCGTTGGTTCACTCTTGAATCTTATCAAGATCAATGTGGCTCATACTTTCCCTTTTGGGAATCAACTCCCTCTCTTGGAAGACTGCCTTTTGAGCAACATACACTTTGTTCTCAGAAGGTTGTTAAACAATTATCCAAAATGCTTGATGGGCTCTCCAACGAGATCAAACATCTTTATTCAAAGTCCTAGATTGTCGAGTGCTTCACGACAAGTGTAAGTCTCATAATCGTAGACTTACATATATGACAGTGAGGATAGAATCCCACTTCACATATCATAGAGTGTTTCAGGAACCCAATTAGTTGGAACAAGACCAAAGGACTTCTTGTAACACTATTCATGGTACAAAATCAATGAACAATTTGTTTCTCTATCCAACTAACACTTCCTAATGGTAGTGTTTTGGGTGGAGATAGATCATGAAACTCTTTCACGATCACTAAGATGATGGATAAAGTTTGGACTGAGATTCTCACTATGAGTGTCTCATCCTATTTCCCAAATGACTCTTAACTTTGCTATATGAGAGCTCTGAACACCTGAGAGGTTCCAAACTCACATTCATATGAAGTTGGTCTCACTATGTATCAGGGTTAATCTGAACGTTCCATTAGTATGAAATAATTCCAACAGATACTCACATCACCCAGTGACACATTCATCATCTATCTTGATAAACAAGATTTGCATTTATCATAAGACTCGAGGTCAAATGATGTCAAAAATCTAATCTAACTGGATACTTGTTAATGCATTTCTCATTTATGTATCCAATACTATGATTCTACAAATACATTTCACCAAAACATTTGGATGTATTTAAATAAATACTTATTATGGTCAATCTGAATGATCCATTAGTTGAACTAACATCAAATGATATTCACAATAATACACCTTATTCAAATGTTCGAATCATTTTTGAACTATTTCTACTATACTAGCTTCATAGATTTTATGACTTTCTTTTAACATGTTAGAATGCTCCACATTTAAATAGGTCAGAACTATCTCATGAATCGTAGTATAAACAATTTCAATTATAATACCATAGATTAAACATTTTGAAAAGAGTTTTCTTTTGATCCTATGAATGTAGCAAGGGCTTGGCATTCATGATCAAATTATCTTCTCCATGTTTTAGTCTTCTTACTTCATTTTAGTGACTGGACATTCTTGCGAATGTCAGCACTAATCCTTAGCAACACACTCAAGGTTTAGAAGTAATGTTTTGATGGCATTATAAATCCATATATTGGTTTGAATAACAAACATGGAAGAAATAGTTATCTTTTGATCCAATGGAAAGTAGCACAGGCTTGTGATCCATGATCAAATTTAACTTCTTCATGTTCCAGTCCTTTAACCTCAAATATACATTTGGGCAAGTTTGATTTCTTAGGCCTTTTCTTGTTATGGAAACAAGCAACTATCAGAACATGTCTTAGAATAAGCCTTCCTTTGTCCTAGGTATTAGGGCCTAGATTAGGTATACCCACAATAATAGCCTTTTAAACCATGGGCAATTGGCTTTCTTCTTCTTGACACTTCTATTCCTGATAGTAAAATATGTGAGTGTTTTGAACTATGAGTTTCTATGATTGGTCATGCCAGTTTCAAAAGGAAACCTCAACATGGTACATAACTCCTTAATGGACATTCCAAGTGTTGGATTAGTCTCTAAGTCCATAACTATTTTGGCATGTACTTGACCCGATTGTGCATGGTCCTTTTGGGTTGCCTTCACCAAAGCAACTTGATAGGATGAATTATGGAGAGAGAGAGAGGATTAATTATGATTTATTAATATATTATGAGGATAATATATTAAAGGAGAAATCATATTGTTTAATTAATATTAGTCAATAATTAATTAAGAATTAATTTTGTGGCTAAAAGACATTAATTAAAGTTAAAGGACTAGAACTGTCAATTGTATGATAGTTGAATATTGAGCTAATGGACTCCATATTAGAGGGGTGAACGAATTTTATGGGGAAACCCATTAGAAATCGTCCTATGCCTCTAAGGAGGGAGTCCATGGGTTGCTTAGGGCCTAAGCAGTCAATTTAGGGTTTACTTGTTAGATAACCCTAATAGTCTAACTACTTAAAGGACCCTTGAGAATAAAAAACGTAGTGAACTAATTGATTAGGGTTTCTACACGTTTTTGGGTGTCTCCTCTCTTATAATTCTTTATCCTCTTGCTCTTGGTGTTTGTGAGCCATTAGAGGAGTGACACTTGTGACTCTAAGCTTTCTAAAGCCATTACAAAGGAGGATTTGAGATTGTTATTGCTACTTAACAATCAAGGTAAGATCTAAACCCCAATCTTATGTTAATATGATTAATTGTATGCTAGATCTAAGGTTTATATCTTTGGATATTCAGTTGGATGTTCATTAGACAAACTAGATCCAAAAGCTATTAGGGTTTGCATGTACACCATTCGAATGATGTTTTGCTCAAAACCCATCAGTGGTATCAGAGGCATGACTGTTTGTTTGACGTATTTGATGCTATTATGGATTATCCTTGCTTAAAATTCGAAATTTAGGGTTTTTAGGGGTAGGACTCGCGGAGTCCATAGATGAACTAGCCGAGTTCATGGTAAACTTGCCGAGTCCATGCCTGACTCGACGAGTCAGCTGGTCAGAAAGAGGGAAAATCGGGATTTTGTGCTCTTTTGGTTGTGGGATACTTAACAAAGCGTTTTTTTATTGATATAAATCAGATTATTATGATATTGGGTGATTATCCTTGCCAAAATTAAAGATAAGTTCATATTAGTTAGATAATTATTTCCTTATATGATTAGATTTAATTATTTGAATTATTTGGTGAATTATCTTGCAAGAATTTTAACTAGGTCAAATTAGATAACCACCAATTAATTGTCAATTTCCTTATTTGAATTTTGTGATCTAGAATATTCTTGACAAAGTTTGGAAAAGTTTCAAATTAATCCCTTTAGGTTTTATAGTTTAAATTTGAACTTAAAAGTTTTGTTTTTGAAATTTAAATAAGTTAAACCCTGATGTTTTGAAATGTTTCAAAACTTGCCCTCAAGTTTTGGAATTTAAAAGTTGATTAAAAGATTAATTTCGAAATGTTAAATTCTAAAACCCTAGTATTGTTTTGAAAAGTTCAAATCACACGCTTATGGTTTTATTAATTAATTAAGGTGTATAATTAAAAGAGATTTAATAAATCCATAAAGTTTTGGTTCACATTTAGTTAAATTAAAAGTATAATTTATTAAATTAGACCACCTAGTATTTTAAAAGTGTAAAATACACCCTATACTATATATAACATTTAAAGTGTAGTATTATACATGTATGAGTAAACGGTCAGTCTTACCATTAATAGGCCTCATTCACGAAGCTAGTCTATTCAGGGTGTTTAAGGAAATTGCCTATAAAATGGCGATTGAATGTGTATCCACTCTTACCCACCGTACTCTTGACTAGTGGAGGGTCGTTAGCCGAACGGGTAGGATAGGACAGAAACCTTTCATTATAAGTATAATGAAGTACAAAAGTAACTAAATGCTTTTACAAAATTCCCAATCTTAGTTACTTTGGGCAAAAGTGAATTGATGCAATTCCATGAAATTACACTTTGTGCCCTTGCGAAGACGTTAGTGGAGCGTGTGTGGTTAATCGACACACTAAATGGTTCTAAGCAAAGGTAGAAAAGGGTGACTCATTCTTTATCATAGTTCAGAGGAGCGTGTGTGGTTAACCGGCACATCGAATAAGTGACTGTAACATTTGGGGGCACCATGTAAGTTTGCATGGTTATTCACACCCTGTTTTGTGATCCTTGACATCCCAGTCACAAATCGAGGGGCATATCAAGATTTAAACGTGCCATTGAGAAGTTCAATGAATCTCAAAAGATCTAGGAATTTTCATTAGATTTAAAACATAAATTTCTTTTTCGTTTTAATGGTGGAAATTGGTAAATCGTCATTTGCCTACCTTCAAATATTCTGCAACTAGATTACGACATCCCTCTTCTAGGTTGTAGAGTATTGTGTTGGATCCTAGCATCGATGTTTCATTTGGATGTCACATCGAGGATTCTAATCAACTTAACTTGAATTTTCTCCTGTTTTGTAGATGTCAAAGTATGACAACTATGGTCTTCCCAAATCCCATTAAACAAGTTTTTCCAAATGAAGATGATGTTCCATGAATGATCGAGGAACAAGAGATCATGCTTCTCTTCCTCCACCTCCTCCAATTATTCTCCCTAACCCACAAGTTCGAAGGCTTGGAAAGTTCAAGCTCACTCAAGCTCTTTGGGAAAGTAAACATGGAAAGACTATGTGTGTACATGTCTTACAGATAAAGTCACACATTGATAGGTTAAGGATGTTGGGTGTCGAGATTTCAGGTAACTTGGCTGTTGACTAGGTTCTTCAGTCGCTTCCTGAATCATATAGTGAGTTCGTTAGAGAGTACTATATGACGGATCATGACGTGACCATCTTTGATTTGACCTATATGCTTATAGCTGCTGAATCATAAATGATTTGGCGAGCTGGTTGAGCAAATTTGTCTAGTAAATCAAACTCTCAAACTTCAATGGATATTGAAAATGGTGACATTGGAGATCCAGAAAAGGTAAATTCTGATATAGTTCCTTGTGCCATTACAAAAGAGTCCGCTTGCTTCTATTTCCAAGAGAAGGGGCATTGGAGACGAAAATGCCCTATTTACCTAAGAGATCTAAGAGATGGGAGAGTCAAAACGTATGACTCTACTTTAGGTAAAATCCATGAACTAACTCTTTTAAGTTCCTATTCTAGATTCTTTATACATGATGTGATAAGATTACATTTTGATGTTTTGTAGGATCGAAGAAAAGAAAGGAAGCTTAAGGGAAGAAGTGAGCTGAATCTAATCGTGAAGAAATAGGTTTCGATCGCATTGCTTGAAGATTAGATTCTTAAGCTGCTACTTGGAGTTAGAATAGATTGCTTAGGAATATGTAACAACATAGTTCTTCAGTTGAACTGCATTGTAAGGACAAATTTTTCCACAATAAAATAAAATTTGATTTTATATTATTTATTTATCCTTGCAATGGCGTGTATGAAAGATTGATGTTTGTAAGTTTCTATTATTAGCAATAATGGATTTGATTCTTAATTATGGAAAGGTTAAGAATTTACCAGATAAGGAAAGTTTCTCATCGCACAAATTTCAATTGGACAGAAATTTGGAATCATACAACTTGGTTGCATGATGAATGAGAAATTTCATATTTGGAAATTAGACTAATTCGTTGACAAAGTGTCAAGTGAAGGACTAGGAGATCGAGTACACAAGGTTGTGGGTTGATCAAGTCCACCACAAGAGTAACAAAGATATTTGTCATGATTTAATAAGGTTAAGTAAATATGATTATACTTATGAGATTAAGTGTAATTCCGAGTTGATTGAAAGAGTTTAAATCAATAGCAGAATGAATAAGAAGAATCAAGTAGGCAGAAAGATAAAAGTTTCTCTATTCTAAGAAGAAGGGAGATTACTTTTTATTATGTTTTATGATAAGTCTTAATGATTAAGAACCATATCTCAATTGATATTCTAAGTGAGTCTTAGTGAAATTGTATGTCTGAGAAGAGGAATCAAGAATTGAAGAAATGGTTCAATCAAAATGTCAATCATACTTCATTCCGATATCAAGTCTTAGAGTTAAGATTGTGAATTGAGTGACAAGTCTCAAGAAAGTTTATAACATTCATCAAATGTGGAGTTTGAAAAAGGTTTTCTTAATCTTGCACATTTGAAATTGGAAAGTTGTGATGTCTTGGATAAGACAAAGACCAACTAGGACCAATTTTGAGAAGTGTTTTGTCTTGATAAAAGCTACACTAACTCTTGAATATTTGTTTGTTAAGAAATGTTTATTGACAAGAGAATCTTATATGTCAAGGAGTCAGTGAGAGTCCCAATGCTCTTGAAAGGTTTCAAGAACAAATCAATAATAAACCTTATCGATCATCACTAGCACACGACTTGAGGTTTACAACCTATTGTGTTGACATTATTTTGTTTCTGTGCCATTCAAATTGCGTTAATTATGCATGTGAGTTCTATGAGTTCTCATTTGAACGCATAAAAGGCAAGCACCTTGATCAATAAAAAGTACATTGATATGATAGGGTGAGCTTCTTAACTACTTGGAAAACATGGTGGGCACTCGTGTTACCATAAGGCAAGAGATCAAGATTGAGAAAGTTCCGTCCATAAGAGTTTGGATTTGTCATAAACTTTGGTTTTGGCAAATTCGCATGGACAAGAACTCATACACCATAAAATCTAATTGTTATAAGATTACATCCTTCATGAAAATGACTGTGAGGAAATGCTTTCACTAAGATAGATTTTAAGAAGATAGTGATTGTGAAATTGTATTCTCGAATTCGATTATGGTTACGGTATCCCTTTCCATAATTCGAATTGTGAGATTTGGCAATTAGTCTGAATTGTTTATACACACATATGAGCTATCTAAGCCAAAGGTGTATAAGTTTAAGAAGCTTAGATAAAGGATTATCAAAGCGTTAGGTATTAGAAATATGAACTTTAGAAATTCAATAAGTATTGTTTTCTGGAAGTTCAGTTGTTTTCTAAAACATGTCAAAGCTAGTGGGAGCATAAGTGTTATGCTTATAATAATCATCATGATAGTGGGAGCATAGATGTTGTGCTTGTATGATTATTAAGGCAAGTATTGCAAGTTAGCAATATTAATTATAGAAAACAAGAGTTATACTTTGCAAAGTCGTAAGGGTTGAAAAGTTGTTTTCCTATAATTAAGGGAGAGAATATTTTACTTCGCGTCAATATCTAAAGCTTAGATTGAGAAATTTTAATAAATTTAGTCAAAGGATACATAGTGTGTTCTTAAATTTCGATTATGATTATGGTATCCCTCTTCATAGTTCGAATTGTAAGAAAGAGACACATAAAATATTATGGCCGAAGATTGATAAAGTATCATATCTTTATGTAAGACATTATGCATCGTGTCCTATACGCTTCGGTTATAGGATTGATTGCCAGTGCTATTATATTTGACCATTCTAAACTTTTCCAAATGTCTAGCGCATTTATAGGGAAAAGGAGTAGAATCGGTTTCGACTAAAGTAATTAAACAACTATTAAAGGACGATCCAAAGCTCGATGAAGATTGGTTGTTTGTGAGTAGTTGGAAGTATAGTATTGGATGACATTATTATGAATAGATAAGATTCTATTAAGAATGAATTGAAAAATATGGAAATGTTTCCATATTGGGAGTTAGATATTTAGAATCTATGTCTAGATTAGAAACTTTTATGCAAGAAGTATGTTCAAAGGAATGTACTTTGAATGAGAGACATCATATCTATAGAATTGTTTCTGATAGAGATTGGCCAAGTCTTGATGATTTTGAGCTATGACTTTACGCAAGAATCATTGCATAAAATGTTAGAATCTAGCATATGTAACAAGAATTTGATATTCTTATATTTATGATAAGGATTGGGAGTTGTTAAATAAGTATGATTGGAAATGTGTTCATTTGATCTATTTCACAAAGTAAGGACCGTAGGTAAACATTGTGTGCGTGCTAAGAGCATGAGACAAGTGTAGTAATAATTAAAGTAAGAAGTTGATTACCCAAAACAACAAATAATGAGTAATCAATATGGTGCTTAAATAAAATGTTTTATTTATACCCAGAGTTTGGGGCCATATGAGATTAGTATTATTCTTGTGTTTCACTTTGCATGTTTTGACTTCCTAAATAATTATATTGGTTAAGAACAATCAAAATTATTCGAACGGACCACAATAGTTCATATGTTGGAAGTAGGTATGAATGAAGACTGTCGTGAATTGGTATGTGGATTATCTATAGTGTATTAGACATAAGCAAATGTTTGCTGCAACGTTCATGAGTGCTTATGAGTATGATTTGAGCATTGGTCTAAACCCACGCTCACTTGGATCACTTCATGGATTTTATCACGAGTGATTGGTGAGATGATAATATCTTATATTCTTGAATCCGAGATGTGTGAGTTGTATCTTGCGAGTCGGTTACACATTGATAATATGTAAACGCACCAGTAACTTGGTGTCATACAACATATTGTTGTGTGTGATTCTGTAAGTGAGTGCAAGCAAGCATTGAATCAAAGTTTATCCGTCCCTTTTATCCAAAGTGGGATGAAAGCGATATCTGTGGGCCCCTCGATGATTTAGTGATGATACATAAGCTCTTGGCGAAGTCGGGACTAATTGATGTGTTCAATTGTAGTCTGTTGTTAGTCATCATAAATCGGAAATCGGGAAAACAATATAGAGAGAATGATTTAAATCCATGCCTCATGTCTATGTGATATCTAGAATGGAGGAATATATGATCGCTTATCTAATGGACACGCTTCTGATAAGATCAGAGTTTATAGCGGTTTTTTGAAAGCTACGACTGAAGATCAGGATCTGAAGTCATACGTAGACTAGTTATTAGACTTATCCAAGTGGGAGACTATTGGATTAGTGTCTAAGTCCATAATTATTTTGGTATGTATTTGAACCGATTGTGCATGGTCCTTTTGGGTTGCCTTCACCAAAGCAACTTGATAGGATGAATTATGGAGAGAGAGAGAATTAATTATGATTTATTAATATATTATGAGGATAATATATTAAAGGAGAAATCATATTGTTTAATTAATATTAGTCAATAATTAATTAAGAATTAATTTTGTGGCTAAAAGACATTAATTAAAGTTAAAGGACTAGAACTGTCAATTGTATGATAGTTGAATATTGAGCTAATGGACTCCATATTAGAGGGGTGAACGAATTTTATGGGGAAACCCATTAGAAATCGTCCTATGCCTCTAAGGAGGGAGTCCATGGGTTGCTTAGGGCCTAAGCAGTCAATTTAGGGTTTACTTGTTAGATAACCCTAATAGTCTAACTACTTAAAGGACCCTTGAGAATAAAAAACGTAGTGAACTAATTGATTAGGGTTTCTACACGTTTTTGGGTGTCTCCTCTCTTCTCATTCTTCATCCTCTTGATCTTGGTGTTTGTGAGGCCTTAGAGGAGTGACACTTGTGACTCTAAGCTTTCTAAAGCCATTACAAAGGAGGATTTGAGATTGTTATTGCTACATAACAATCAAGGTAAGATCTAAACCCCAATCTTATGTTAATATGATTAATTGTATGCTAGATCTAGGGTTTATAGCTTTGGATATTCATTTGGATGTTCATTAGACAAACTAGATCCAAAAGCTATTAGGGTTTGCATGTACATTATAGGAATGATGTTTTGCTCAAAACCCATCACCAAGTTCTTCATATCAAAATCAGAATGAATTGATCATATGTACATGTTAGCTAGTTGACTAACCATACTCAACTCCTAACTGAAGGAGATTCCATTTTACTTCAATATGTCAACGTACATTTGATAATGCTCTTTCTAACAATTTAGAATGCAATGTTTGAAGTAACCTAGGAAGAGCTTTAACAAAGGCACGATCTTTCCTTTCGTTTATGAGAGCTATTCCCAAACTAAGAATTTGAAAAGATTGATCATCCTCATAGCTAATCCTCTCAAAGGTTTATAGCAGTAGATTTTAGTGGATAAGGTTATAGACATCATTCAATGACAAATTCTATTATCGTTCGTTTTTACTTATCCTTAGAAAATAATCACCCTAAATTATTTTAGAATGCTAGGATCCATATTTGGCTCCATGATGTGTAAAAGGATGCCGTAAACACACCATAAAGTTATTTAGGTAGGCAAAGCCCTTTGCCAATTTCGATCACTATGAAACTCCTAGATCTTTGAGATTCATTGACTATCAATTTCATGTTAATCTCGGATTATGTTCATCTAAAATTCAATGACGAGGTCGCCGCAGATCACTAAACAGATGGTGAATCGACCATAGAAAATCGCCTCGTCCCCGGGTCTAGTTATGCTTGACATTCGCGAGTTCCACATCATTCTCTACTTATACTCTAAAATTGACGTGCCAGTTAACCACGTGAGCTCCATCAACAAGTTAAAAAGAGAATGTGCAATTTTTATGGATAACATAAGATTCACAATATAGATTGAGAATTAACGTTGCAAAATTGCTTGGTCCCCGTCTCAAGTTACGCTTGAGATTCGCGAGTTCCATATCATTTTAAACTATATTCTAGATTGATGTGCGGTTAACCACACGAACTCACATTCTATTAATAAAATGGGATTTGGTTTTATACTTGTATTTAGAATACTTTTAGATTAACCATTATTACTATAAAACCCTTTCGGTAACTCCATTCTCAAAATGCAATAGGGCGGTGAGGGTGGTAAGCGCAAAACATATTAAAAACGACCTCATTAGGAATCAAAGAGACCTCCTTAAACCCTTACATTAGAACGGGTGAGCCTAGTCGATGTAAGACTAACAATGTCAACGTTTAAACACGCGAGGGTGCATGTTGTAACTTTCTTATACATATAATAGTCACAATTCTAATATATATAAATACAAAGGGAAAATTTAAAACTCTTTAGACTTGGTTGTCTATTATTAATTCTAATTAATTGCGAGGATGTAGTATAACAATTAATAAAACATGAGGGTTTAATATTCAAATTTATAAATCCATACTATAAATAATATTAAATATTTAAATTCACTATTTATGCATAAATAAATATTCAAATTTAAATAAACACATTTAAATAATATTTATCAATTATCAAATAAATATTCAAATTCAAATAATATTTATCAATTTTCCAGATTCAAAAACAATTTAAATTAGGTACTTATCCATGTTTATCAAAGCTACATTTTCAAAAAATGGCAAAAAATCTGAAATCCTAACTTCTGCTGAGCTCATGTCGTGAACTCCTAGTTCACGTCGTGAGCTGCGACTAAGGTTTTAACACATTACGATTTTTTCAATTATTCTTCTTCCATTCAGTTTGAAACAAGTTTTTACAGAAAACATGGATCTAGGGTGAAAGTAACCATGAACCAATGGCTATGATAGTACTATTGAGTTTTCTATGCATCAAATACACTCTAAAACTAGGCAGCGGAAAAATTGAAACACCGATATACCTATGTGTACATGCATCCTATGGATCTATGGCTTCATGCTAATTACATCAACCCTAAAAAACTAAAACATAAGTAAGAAAACATACATCTTATGTAGCCCTTGATCTCCATGCTTGAGATCTTGAACCTCCATGAAGTTGCTTGGATGAAAGGATACAAACTAGAATCCCTCTAATGGTATCACACCCAATGACACCAAAGAGTGGAATAAAAATAACTAGGAGAAGGGTTAATTTCACAAACCCAAAGGGGTTAGAAATCGTCTCTAAGAGGGGGAGGAAGAAGGGTTGGCAAATACTTCAAGCCAAAGTGCAAGGAGGAATGAAATCCCTAAGGTCTTATTTATAGCCTTGGATGCCTCCTTAGGTTTAGTACTCCTTCCCATGTGGGATGGAGGCATAACAACGAAATTTTACTCCTTTCCCATGTGGTATGGAGTGAATTTCATCCAACCCTAATTCCATAAGGGTTCTGGAACATTCCTGATTAACCAACTATCGATTAATGAACATTCAACCCTTTAATTAATTAAAATGTTAATTAATTCCCAAAATATATTTCCAATTAGTTTCTAATTAATTATTAACCATAATAATTAATAAAATAATTTCTCCTTTATTTATTCTACTAAATTTGGGTCTTGAGGGCAACCCAAAAGGACCGTGCTATTATCTGAAATATTACCAATAGTTAATGACGTTGGACACTATTCCAACAATATAATTACCAGATTTATGGGATCGCTAATAAAAAATTTAATTAGACATGTTTGGTCCCATCTATGCGTCATAACTCTCTTGCTTAGGTATCCTTTATCACAAAAGATTTCCGATCAAATCGTCCAATTTAAATAACTTGTGTAATCGGCTTATAACTTGGTTATAGAAATCGTGAATACACTGCGGCCATCAAAAGATAACACTAAGCGGTTATGTATCCTTTATCCCACTAGTGCATACAAGTAGGCCTGACAAATCGGGCCATCGTGTCGTGTTTTTGTCTGACACGACACGACACGACAATGTTTTTTGTAACACGAACATGACACGACACGATGTCGTGTTTCTTTTCACTAACACGAAAACGAACTAATTAAAAAACGACAACACGACATGACACGAAAAAGATAATATTACATAACTATTATTTTATTTAATTCATATTTAATCATATATAACACGATAAAAACGACAAACACGAAAACACGACAAATACATTCTCAATCGTGTTAATTTCATGTGGATTTGTAAACACGAACACGACACAACACGATATCGTGTTTTTTAAACTTGACACGCACACGACACGAAAACGAATTCAAATTTTGATTTCGTCCCGATTTCGTTCTGTATCGTGTATTTTTATCGTGTCGTGTCATAAATTGACACCCCTACATACAAGAGACGTGCGTGCGTTGTTCAAAAGGATTGCATAGATTTGAGTTTTGTAAAAAAGGGTCTTTACTTGTTTTATAATTCTTGTTTAAAAAACATATGGTATCATGGTTATTACATGCATATAATAAACCATGATATCATTTTTCAAAAGATAATTACTTTTAAAGGTTCTATATAAAAAGTTAGCTTTTATATACCTTGACACATTTCAATTTTAATAACTGGTTGTAACAGCCCGAAATTCAAGTACGACCATTTAACCCTTCATCTTTTCCATAATGTCATTTGGGCCCTTTGTGTTGACTGAGTACGCTGGGCGTACAAAGAGTACGCTGCACGTACTCGCGCACTTATTTTGAACGCGATGCCATCCGGGTACGCTGAGTGTACCTAAGGTTACGTCGGGCGTAACCGGCCCAGACTCAAAACCCTAAAATGACTTGAGGGCTATAAAAGGAATGAGATAGCCTTGTCCCTCAGTCACCATCTTTCAGAAAGAAACCCTAAGAGAGCATTTCCTTCGTTTTTTTAGCTTGGGTGTGAGTGTTCTAAGCTTCAAAGTGTCATTTCAAGGTAGTAAAAGAGAAGAGGAGTCCAATGTGGAGGCTAGAAGTTGGTGGACAAGTGTAGATCTGAGGGCTACAAAGGTTGGAGCTTCTTCCTGAGATAAAAAGTTCAAATCTTGCATTGTATTTTATATGGTGTGCTTCTTGGACCAATTTCTAGGGTTTTTGGTTCCAAGATGGAGACTTTATGAGCAAGTAGTCTCCATTGGCCAAGATCTATCATATTCTAGGACTATATGAGTTGTATGTTCATAAAAATGCAATCTTGGACGTGGATGCTGAGCCATACATGAGATCTAGACTCTTGGAGGGGAGAGGAAAGGTGTTAGAAAGTGTGGGGAACCTTTTAGCCATGCCAAGGCTTAAAGGTTTTGACTTTATGGAATAAGAGGTGTTATTTTGGCCAGATCTAGAATATGGGGTTATGACTTAATCGTTTAAGACATTAGAAGAAGGAAGTGAGAAACTGGAATGTACGTTGGGCGTAATCCCAGTACGTGTCGCGTAGTGGGACGCGTTCCCCATTTCTGGAATGCAAGACTACGCCCCGCGTACTAATTGCTCTAGACTTTTGTTGACTTTTAGGGTTTTGGTCAACATGTGGACTTTTGAGTCAAGGAGGGGTTAAATGGTCTTTTACCCCTCTGTAGGATAGTGAAAAAGGGTGTAGCTTAGTCTTGGAAGCCTATATTAATTAGAATGATTATTCGTTGTGAATAGGCGGGGTTGGGTCGTTGTTTCGAGATTCAGAGATATTGAGCGCGTGAGATTTTAGACATCCTACGAGGTGAGTCCTCTCACTATACTGTACCTGGAAGGGTACCTATGAGTGACCGGAAGGTCTGATATGTTATATGATATATGAATTGTATGTGATTAGTTACCCGATTTGTATGTGCTACGTATGCTATGTTTGATATGGGCCGGAAGGCATTATGTTGTGGGCCGAAAGGCATTATGATGTAGACTGGAAGGTCAGGGAGTTATGGACCGGAAGGTCGACACGGGTAGGACAGGAAGGTTTATCGGGTTGGGACGGAAGTCCCCTGAGACACATGGACTGGAAGGTCATGGCCTGGAAAGGCGTATGTGTGTAAGTAGTATTTTGGGGAAACTCACTAAGCATTTATGCTTACAGTTGTTGTGTTATGTGTTTCAGGTACTAGCGAGGACCGTGGGAAGGCGCCGACATGATATATACACACTAACAGAGATTTATTTTATGATCTTGGGATGTATTTTTATTATGATGACATTTTCTAAACATGAGATTTGAAAATACTGAATGATGGTTTATGTTGTTTGGAAAATGAAAAATTATTTTGAAAATTCACGTTGTTACAAGTTGGTATCAGAGCCTTGGTTTTTGAGGGATTTGGGTGCACCTTCGGGCGTAACTGAACTCAAACCGAGGATTTGAGAAAAAATTTCCAATAATAAGAGCATAAAATTTTATAAGAGGTTTTGAGATAACCAAAGAAAGAGCAGTGTGTACGGTCAGCCAGCGCCCGAATGGTAAAATCCCCAAAATACCCTTACAATATGTGTTATGAGATATGCTATGATATGTTATGCATGCTAGAGTTGACTAGGTATTCACATTAGGACTAGAGTGGCCTGATTTGTGATGCCTTAGTCTAGGGGAATCCTACTGCTATGAGATGCCTTGAGAGCAAGTAGGTAGCCAATGCATAGCGAGAATAGAGTACTCGCGTTCCGGGATCCAAGGAGGAGGACCTTGGGTGAATGTTGATGCGGTGTAATCAGTAGTATAGGGCCCTTACTACTGAAGACACCGGATCAGTGGCAACCCAAGTAAGAATCCTTTGGGTATTGGAGGTCGATTAGGGTTGCGTTATCGAGTACGAGTATGCTCGATCGAGTCTCTGACATTTTTGTGTTGTATTTCGGAGGCATTACGGTTGGGACACGTCACAGACCACGATGAGGTATTTCGGAGGCATTTCGTCAGATGATCCATGATGAGGTGATTGTGAAAATCAGGGCCAAGATTCCGGAGATGTTTGGGTCTATCAAGACCACACTATTGGTGACTTTTGATGAGCGGTACGCCACGGTGTCTGAGGCTGCAGCCGCTGCAGCCACGGCAGTTGTGGCTGCTGCCAAACCTCAGGGAGGCGACTCGTTGTTGTTTTGGAGTTCAGCAACACGAAGCCACCCGAGTTTGATGGGACGTAGGATCCGATCGCTGTGATGAGATGGATTGCTGACATTGAGGGATGCTTCTATACGTGTTCATGTCCGGAGCATCTGAGGGTACGGTTCGCTTTGAACCAGCTTCGCCTAGGAGCGAAGGATTGGTGGAAGTTCGTGACCGCGGACTTCACTCTAGCAGGGATTTCAGAGATGAGTATGTTCTCCCGGCGGAGAGGGAATGGTTGATTCTGGAGTTCTTGACCCTCAAGCAGGGTAATGATTCGGTTACTGTGGTCACCCAGAAGTTTCATGAGAGGGCGATGTTCTTCCCTAAGCAGGTGTCTACTGAGCAGGCACGGATGAGCCGATATTTGGGTATTCTGAGGAGGGACATACTGGAGTTCGTGTCGAACTCGACGTACCGGATATTTTCTGAGCTCCAGGAAAATACCCGGAAGAGGGAGATTGAGTTAGAGACTCAGGCCAGGGAGGAGGCCGAGTCTCAGAGGATGGATCGGCGGCCGGCTCAGTCACAGCCGACAGCCAAGCGGATCAAGTCCACCAATTAGAAGACTGGAGGCCAGAAGGGCCGCACTTGCGGGAAGTGCGGCAAGGGTCATGAAGGGGCCTATCGATCGGGTGCTTGCTACAAATGTGGCAAGCAGGGGCATATCGCCAGGGATTGCCCCGAGGGATTTATGGTTTGCTTCCGTTGCAACTAGACCGGGTATCGGAAGGCCGAGTGTTCTCAGCTACACCAGGGATCAGCACAGGGATATGCGCCTGCTGCTAGGGTTACCGAGATTCGACCGGAGAAGGCCGAGGCTCTGAATGCTTGTGGGAGAGCTTTTCAGTTGACTGCGAAAGAGGTCCGAGCGGTGCCCGATGTAGTGGCTGGTACTTTTCTTGTGAATTGTGTACCTACCTTGGTATTATTTGACTCGGGTGCAAGTCAGTCTTTTGTATCTTTGGCTTTTAGTCAGCACGTCAATATTAGTCGGGAGGTGATGAGTCGACCCCTAAGGGTTTCCATAGCTGATGAGAATGTGGTGTATGCCATCGAGGTGATTCGAGGATGTGTGCTCGAGACTTTTGGTATCGAGTTGCCAATTGATCTAGTTCCTATCGCGATGGGACATGTATGTGTCATCGTCGCCATGGACCGGTTGAGTAAGTTTGGAGCGGTTATTGATTGCGAGAGACAGCTGGTGACCATACGAGACCCTAGTGGGGGAGTGCTTACTGTGTATGGCGAAGGGACCTGGTATGGGTCAGCGTTTTGTTCGGCTGCCAGGGCGAGACAGAGTTTGCAACAAGGCTGCAGTGGATTCATAGCCAATGTGATGGACACACGAGTGGCCGCGTGGAGGGCAAGTTCGATTGATGAGGTCCCGATAGTGTGCGAGTTTCCAGATGTTTTTCCCGAGGAACTGCCGGGCTTGCCTCCGGAAAGACTAGTAGAGTTCCATATCGTTTTGGTTCCGGGAGCAGCACCTATCGCCAAGGCGCTTTATCGCCTCGCGCCGCCAGAGATGCAGGAGTTATCCTCGCAGCTTCAGGAGCTGTTGGGGAAGGATTTTATTGGACCAAGTAGCTCACATTGGGGAGCGCTAATCCTTTTTGTCAAGAAGAAGGATGGTTCACACCAGATGTGTATTGATTACCGGGAGTTGAATAAGTTGACGGTCAAGAACCGGTATCCGTTACCGAGGATCGATGATCTATTCGATCAGTTGCAGGGGGCATCTTGGTTCTCCAAGATAGACTTAAGGTTGGGTTATCATCAGATCAGAGTTCTGGATGAAGATATACAGAAGACTGAATTCAGAACTCGTTATGGACATTACGAGTTTGTGGTGATGCCTTTTTGGCTCACCAATGCCCGAGCTGTGTTCATGGATCTCATGAACAGGGTGTGCCGACCAATGCTGGATCGGTCGGTGATCGTATTCGTTGATGATATTTTGGTATATTCGAGGTCCAGAGAGTAGTATGAGGAGCACTTGAGGGGGATCCTTGGAGTTCTGAGATCAGAGAGGCTGTATGCCAAATTCTCCAAGTGTGATTTCTGGTTACGAGAGGTCCAGTTCCTAGGGCACCTTGTTAACCAGAAAGGGATATTGGTCGATCCGGCCAAGATCGAGGTGGTGATGAGATGGGAGGTGCCGAGATCACCCACTGAGATCAGGAGCTTTTTGGGATTGGGCGGCTATTATCAAAGGTTTATTAGGGATTTCTCCAAGATCTCCGTGCCACTTACCAAGATAACCCGGTAGGGTGTTGCATTTGTTGGATTAATGTCTAAGTCCATAACTATAATTGGTAAGACTTGACCCGACCCGGCATGGTCCATTTGGGTTGCATGGCATCATGCACTTGGATAGACTAAATGAGAGAAATAAGACACTTATGGTTATTAATATATTATAAGTTCTAGTATATTAATAATAAGAATAATGAGATTATTTAATTAGTATTGATCAAGAATTAATCTAGGATTAATTAAGTGATCAAAAGAAGACTAATTAAATATATGGGTTGATTGTGTAAATCATCCATACTTGTATAGTGGGCTAATGCTCCATGGATAATCAAGTTGGGCTAAATCCCATAGAATGGTCCATGGATGCTCCATGGTGTATTTGAACCCATGGATCCAAGGAAATGGAAAGCCATGACAATTAAGGGTTTACCCTAATTGTAACACTATATAAAGATCACATTCTTGGGAAAAATCGGCCACTAGATTATTCTAGAGAGGGCTAGCCGATTTCATGAAGTGTAGAATTCTCTCTAAGTTATTCCAAGTGTTTATGGTATTGTGTGAACCATTTGAGGTGTCACACTTGGGGCACTAGGCACTCAAGCTTCATGAAGACAAGCACTATCAAAGAGGTATGTATTCTATCTTGTTATATTGATAGTTTTGTATGCTAGATTTGGATAATACCTTGGATGTTCATATTTGCATGTATAATAG